>NW_027526407.1:183154211-184498471 GCF_048455015.1 Haemaphysalis longicornis
AAAAACAGACTTTAGACAAATAGTATTAAAATTTTAGCTAACTCAAAGGGCAAATATGTGAAACCAAGACTCAGCCAAGCTGAGCCAAGTACAGGTGCGCAGAATTCTATAGCGACGCGTCCAAAACTGATTTTACTGTATCTTGTGCAGCGCACGGACCAAATTTTACCATAACAAAAACAATGAATTTTCATAGCAGTATTTACACGGCAGAAGCCTATGGCATTTTACTCGTTTCAAACCACATCCTCGAACATAAAATTACAAAGTCCATCATCTACACAGATTCTCTAAGCGTTGTACAGGCACTGTCATCCGGAAAGTCATCGAAAAACTATGTGATCAATGCTCTTTTCAAGGTAATAACATGAGAGAAAAAAAATCAGATAATTTGGTATTGCTGCAAAATGGATGCTTGGTCTACGCAAAGAAATTGTCGTTTTAATAAGGTTGATGTCTAATAAGTCATACTTAGTATTCTTGCGGTTGCCACGAACGCCAATGCCCCAGTTATATCATATTTTAATTGGTGCATTTAAGCACATCTAGTCTTGTTGCAAAATATACTGCAGGTGTGCAAGTGTTGAACCTAAAATGTTTGCGAGTTTGTTATTTAGGCACACTTATGTGTTCTTTTTTTCAGGAAAAAATTGAATAAATAAATAAAACATACTTAATAAAAATGAACATATAAAAAAATTGAATTTCAAATGCCTTCTGCCAATTTTTTTGTTAACAATTAGCTCGGTTTGAGTAACTTTAATTGTACCTATTTGAAAGTAGGTATTATCAAGCCATATGAACATTGCTGCCCTTCATCTCTCGACAAAACATGAGCTGCAATCAACACTAAGGAATGCGGAGGTAAGCGGAAATCAAGTTAAAGATTACTTACTGCGAAGTCCCTGTCCAGGCAAGATCCACTTTCGAGTGCATAGACGTTGATTGGTGTGAGGAGAAAAATGTCCGCTAGCAAAAATCTGAAAATCTGAAAAATATGGCAGCTTATTCACTAATAAAAGGCTTAGGATTTCTGCTTTCAGAGAAATGAAATACCAAAAAAGAGTGAATTGCTTTTTTCTCCTCAAATTGCCCAGACTAACTCCAAAAAGCCTGATACAGCTTTTCTATCACACAATAGACACGTGCGCACTTTTCGCAATTCCGGCTTGAACGTAAAAGAGAAACGGGGTACAATTAAATCAATACTAGCCGGCCGTATGAGCTTCTCCGTTTTTATATACGCATTATTAGGTGGTGGCATAAGACAAAACAATTTTTGGGGCGTTACTCTTACAAAGCCGCGGTCACAAGCTTGCAAACAACGCCTTTTGCTTAAAAGAAAAAAAAATGCACCTCTGCGATGAAGTCTTAAATCCAATTATTTATTTCATTTTGTTGGTTGAATCTCTGTTGTCACTGTGGGCGTACGTTGGCACACAAAAAGGGAATCAGATGGCTTATAACCGCGAACGGATGGCAAAAAAATGTGTGCAATGGCCCAGTCTCGGGAATACATTAAAGACTTTTTATTACCCCTACTTTTATTGTGAAGTCCTCTAAACAAAAGTAAAAGAATTTATTTTTAAACAAAATTATGCTTTTTTTTAACCTGCAACGGTCTCGCCCTCCGAAAAGCAAGACTACGCATTTCGGCATCACCACACCTTGATGACGCTTGCTGACTAAAGGTGGGGTTGGGGCAAGTGTTGTTGCAGTGGGCTTAAAAAGGTGTGTTGTGACAGGTAGAAAGGTTG
This sequence comes from Haemaphysalis longicornis, assembly GCF_048455015.1. Taxonomy (NCBI): domain Eukaryota; kingdom Metazoa; phylum Arthropoda; class Arachnida; order Ixodida; family Ixodidae; genus Haemaphysalis; species Haemaphysalis longicornis. The sequence continues at coordinate 183,155,969 of NW_027526407.1, forward strand.
CCAGAGGTAACTAGAAGTTCTAAACGAACGTAAAGTGTATATCTGGAAAACCTAAGTTTTACAAAAAATGTAAATGTGTACAACAAAAATACGAGTATATTGCAACTACCTAAAGGGACGGTGAAGTGATTTTTTTCTGTAAACATTACTAAATTATAAGCGAAAAATTGTAGGGTCAATTCTCTAGGCCATGTTCCGACCACTTATGCTACGTTTGAGTGAATTTATTCAGTAGAAAACTTAATTCACAATTGTATTTTTTCTCCATGCATCCTTTTAGGGGCGAAGCTCCTTAGGGCGTGGGTCTGTCCATCCTCGACGTATGTATGTAGCCACTTCTAGTTTAGTTCTTGGATTGTTTACTTGATGGCGGTACTTGTATATGATGAAAAGATGCGCTTGGATTGTTTACTAGATGGCGTGGCTACCTGTAGTTTAGTTCTTGGATTGTTTACTAGATGGCGGGGAGCGTTGTGATAAAATCCGTTCGCTGTTGGCGCGCGCTCGGAGTCGCCCGATGGATAAGGCTGCAGATGTTCAAGCCCGCGAGGCAGAAGCGCTTCGTGAAGCTGCGCGACGCCGCCGCCAAGATCCTGCCGTACGAGAGCGGGAGGCAGAAGCGTGTCGTCTGGCTGCGCGGCGACGCCGCCAAGATCCCAGCGTTCGAGAACGAGAGGCCCAAGCGTCACGGCAACGGCGCGAGGACCCTGCCGTACGCGAAGCGGCACGGCTGCGGCGCGAAGAGGATCTCCAAAACGTCACAGAACTGGAAGCGGCGAGAAAGCGCGCGTATCGGAAGGCAGACCACGATGCAGTGAGAGCTCGTGAGGCGTCTGCAAAACGCATCAGGCGAGCTCAGCCCCAAGGTGCCGACGCGCGGTTTATGCGAGACTTTCTAGACGTTACGTTCGGACACAGATGTAGTGGGCGAACTTTCACTGAAGAGTCACGGTTTTACCGATGATTTCCCCTCAGGAGCTTCGCCCACGCCATCGTCATTCAACCCCGTGAATATGCTGTGAATTTTTTTGGGGATTTCCTAAGACTGATCATAGTAGGTGAAAAACTTTATGGATCCGCTTGAAAGCGCTACTGTATGGCTCGCGGACCCTCCACTCGGCTGGTCGTCGCCTGGTTGTCGGAATTCGTTAGCTCAGTGGAAACTAAGCCACATAATGTTAGTGCCTCAAAGAATGTGCCTTTATTTTGTGAGTTCATAGACGGCATCAAGCTCGAAGTCAAAGTCGCTCCACACAATCGCGCATGCGACGATTTCTTGACTGGTACTCTAGTAAAAATTCTAAGACCACTTGAAGGTGAGAAAAGAGTCAGCGAAGTTAATATAGGCACTAAGGAATCAAAAAGAATGGGAACATTTTGATCCGCAAATTCACGACATTTTGATCCGCAAGTTATCATTTTATGAGGTAAGAGGTTTATCACTTGATCTTGTTAGTATGTACTTAGATTCTAGGAAACAATGCATCATTGCAAATGGTGTTGCATCCAGTTTCGGAACGATACGGAGTGGTGTTCCCCAAGGGTCTATCTTGGGTTCGCTTCTATTCTTGTTGTATAATTATGATGTAGTTATTATACCCGGTACCCCATCAATAGTTCTTTATGCAGACGATACTAATGTTTTCTTTACAGGACCCAACCTTGAAATCATTACCAATAATGCAAACTTGTAGCTTCAGCAGTTATCCAAATGGCTAATAGGAAATAAGCTAGAACTAAATGTCCAAAAGACAAAATGCGTAACATTTAGAGCAAAAAATAAGCAGTTAGATTTTGCTCCAGTGCTTCTATTTCGAGAATCTATTCTTGAAGTGGTCCCCTCAATACGTTTTTTGGGTGTTATTTTTAATAATGCATTGTCATGGAATGACCATGTAAATCACATATGTACGAAGTTATCGCGTTCTGTCCGCATTTTATGGAAACTTAAAGGAGCCATGAAGAGAAAACACAAGTTTGGTTCATTAAAAAGATTTCCTCGTTAGAATCTTACTCACACCACTTTTAACGTAAACTTCGCTCAAATAAGCTACATAATTAGGAAAAAAGGGAATGGCCATGCGACCCACTAGCTCATTTCCCCCAACAGAACCTATGATGTCACATTAGACAGCTCTGCGATTGGCGGAGGGCGGCAAAAGCAAACACAAGTTAGGCAGAGCTTATAAGCTTATTGAACGAGCTATTTGCGCTTAAATTTAGGGCACATTCTTTTTAAAGCGGTACGAATGGTGGGACAAACACTAAGTTACGAAATCACTTGTAAACAAAGAAGTACCGATGCGTACTGCTGTTGGTACTGCGCGCACTATGCTTGTGTAGCTGCACAGAACTGCGCAGCTTTGGGGTCGTCTCAGACGATACTGGCCGATTGATCGACGCTACGGTGTCTTACGTGACCATATTTATCGAGCGAGCAGTATTTTTCCGGCAACTATTTTGTCCCAGAACAAAAACAAGTCAGGTTAAAGAAGCTCAAAAACAAACCAAAGGCACAAAACGGCATGCCACGGTATGGTGGCGCCATCTAGGTTTAACGTAAACTAACGCGTGAACACCTCAATACCATCGCTGCAGTACAGGGTGGAGACACCCTTTGAACGGTCTCGTGCCGCAGCAATTGGCCAACGTGCTCAATGAGTCGTTATTTTCGTTTCCCACGCGACCCAGCAACGCGGAACCGATAAGATGATTCAAACTCCGCCAGTTAACCGCGTTGCGGCGATAATTGTAGCGCGGTTTTGATACAATGACTTGCTTCGGCGGCGAGCGAGCGACCCAAAATGGCGGCGCCAGCGTATACGTGTCTCCACCCTGTACGGCGGACGCGTGAATCAAGGGACCCTAGGCTGCACGGCGGTCTGTGATGTCATTGCGGGCCACCAAAACACACGATTTAGCGGGAAAAGAAATTTTTAACTGAAATTGTATAAGTTATCAGTGAACAAAGCGTCGTTTCCATTCGGGCAAGCGCTGGGGGCACTATAAAACACGAAATCTTTTGAATAACACAAACTTGTATTTTGTCTTCATGGCTCCTTTAAGTGTTTGTTACTGTGTTGGCTTAAAAAGCAGTTGTATTTTGTTCTTGTGCAGTCCTTCTTGCACTATTGTCTTTTGATTTGGGGCAATAATACAAATACAAATTTGAATGCTTTACTTGTACTACAAAAAAAGCTATCAGGGCTATTGCGAATTCATCCTATAGAGAAAGTACAGAACAACAGTGGAGAAGCTTGGGCATATTAAAAATCCATGATTTAGTTAATTGAAGACGCGCGCAGGATATCCACCACGTATTTTATGAACACCCCTACCTATTTCCGAATCTAGAATCTTCACCTCAGACAGCGTACCCCCTCAGAAAAAAACATTACAGAAAGCCGAGAATTATAACGATTTATGGCATTAAGTTGAAGCAATATCAGGTCTTAGACTTTTTAAATAATAACGAGGAGATTTTAGTGCTTATTAAAGAGTGTAAATCCATAAAACTGTTTAAAAACATTTGCTTCAGGTATTGCTACAATGAAATGCCCAGTTTTCAATGCGTTAGCAGACTATAATTTTCGCAGAAAGAGTGTTACGTTTGCGTTTCCTACTTTAATATTGCTTGCTTTTTTTTACCCCGCACGGGGCACCTTGAGCAATCTTGGTGACGGTACTGGCGATACCGCGGACCCCGATCCCCCAAACATAAGCTGGATCAAATCGTGGCGATGTGTTTATAGGTGGAGGGTTAGAAACCACGAACGGTGGCCGTCGGAGCCCAGGTCAAGCTCCGGCGGATGGGCTCCCGGTCTGTTTACCAGGCAGGGAGCTCCGGGACCTCTTTAGCTACCAGGGTAAGGTCAAAGAAGGAAGTACCAACGTCTCCCTGCTTTTATATTATGCTATATGGCACTTTCAAACCCCCCCCCCAGACGTGATCGGCTCCCGAAAAGGGGCCGTACCGAAGTATCTTTTCCTTCTTTGCCTTCTATCTCACTCCCAAAGCCAGATAACTACCCTCGTTTTTTGATCATTGAATCTGTGGACAAATCGAAGCCGGTTTCCTCTCAATCTGTATTTCTTGTTTCTAAATACCTTGAGGGTATCATCGGCAAAACACATGACGCCAAAAAGCTCAGAACTGGTAAAGTGCTAGTTGAAGTTAAAACTCTGCAGCAATCCACAATCCTCTTGAAACAAACCCACATGGCAGATCTGGAGATCAGGGTCACACCCCACCGCAGCCTCAACAGTTGTCAAGGTGTGATCTCTGAGGCAGATCTCCTAACCGAGATAGAGACTGATCTGCTCGAAGGCCTAAAAGACCAAGGCGTGACAGCAGTAAGGTGCATAGTCATCAGGAGAGACAACAAAGAAATAGTCACCAAACATATGGTCCTGACTTTCGACCGCTGCACACTGCCCGAGCATGTCAACGCAGGTTTTATCCGTTGTTCTCTCCGGCCGTACATCCCGAACCCGCGGCGCTGTTTCAAGTGGCAGAGGTTCGGGCATGGTACCAACTCCTGTCGAGGCAGAACAACATGTGCCAAATGCGCCCAGCACGATCATCTCTCCGACAACTGTACTACAACCAACTTCACCTGCCCGAATTGCCAGGGTCCACACGCAACATACTCTCGCGCTTGTGAAAAGTTTTATCTTGAGAAAAAAAAATCAATAACATTAAGATAACCGAAAACATCACCTTTCCAGAGGCGCAAAAGAGGTTCGCCTCCTACCCTCTGGGCAGGTACGCTGACGCAGCTCGCCGGGGGGCGGAGCGGCGTTTGAATTTGGTGGAAACCCAGTACCACGAGTCGGACTTGGTCCCGCCTGCGCCCCTTCCCCCCCCCCCCTGGGGTGCCTATGGCAGCCCAACCCGCCTCCGCACCACTCACTCACCCAGCAGCGGCTGTGGTGGCAACAACGTCTGTTGGGGATGCCGCTGCATCCACTGCTTCCTTTCCACCGGCCCAAAGCACACGCAAGGGCATGGAGATGGAGACGGAGGCAGTCGCAGCGGCCCCCTACCCCACCTCACTGCCTGTGCCACCTGTCGTGCTCCCCACGCCTTCGGCACTGGCAGCGCAAACAAAGAACACCCGAAAGGGTACCACGTCAAAGGAGCCCAGTCCGCTTGGCACCCCCTTGCCAACAGATGATAACATGGACGTCGAGCCCTTCCGGCTTTAATCGCAGAGGAAGGAACGGGCTGCGACGTCCAGGTCAGTAGAGAAGGCCAGAAAACCCCTTCCAAGAGTGCAAGCCCCGAAAGACCCTACATAAATAATCACACTCCAGTAGATCTAACACATCATAATGAGAAGAGAAAACATAGTTCAATGGAACTGCAGAGGCCTTCTGAATAATCTTGACGACGTGCATGAGATTCTGCATGCCAGTCAGCCAAGTTTAATGTGTGTCCAGGAAACACATCTGACATCCAAACACACAAATTTCTTGAATAGTTACCTGGTATACAGGAATAACAGGGATGGCTGCACACACTCTTCTGGCGGTGTGGCCATAATTGCCCGCAAATCCTTAGCATGCCACCCTGTCACCTTGAACACCGTCCTTGAGGCTGTAGCCATCCGCACAATATTATTTAAAAGGTTGATAATGGTATGCTCCATCTACATTCCTCCTGATGTAGCACTTACGAGCTCTGACTTCGTGGCGCTGGTTCACCAGCTGCCCGAACCATACATCCTAACAGGAGACCTTAATGCTCACAACTCTCTTTGGTACTCTTGTCGCACGGATGCCCGAGGTCGACTGATAGAGAAGTTTTTACCATCCTCTGGAGCATGCCTTTTCAACAAGAAACAGGCTACATACCATAACACTGGTCAAAACACATACTCACATCTTGACGTGGCTATTGGTTCTGCAATTCTCTTTCCATATCTTGAATGGGGCGTGGGCACAGACCCATATGGTAGTGACCATTTCCCCACTTCATTAACGCATATATGTACAGGCCCGAGCAGTCCATCTTCTCATAAAAGGTTTAATGAAGCAAGAGCTAAGTGGAATACATTTACAGAGACATCCAAACTACACTACACGTGCATAACATACCTACACGTTGAAGAAGCTACCCAACTGCTCACGGCGCACATTCTCGACGCCGCCGAAAAGTCCATTCCCCACGCCTGTGTAGCCCCGCGCAAGCAGCGGAGGCCGTGGTGGAATGAGGACTGTAGGCGGGCGCGAGATGCCCAGAACAAAGAGTGGGGTATCCTTCGTCGGTACCCCACGTCCAGTAACCTCTTTTTCAAACGGGCCAAGGCGTTCGAAAAACGTGTGCGCCGTGAGGCAAAACGCGATGGTTGGCGTAAATTCATAACATCAATTAACTCCTACACAGACACACGGAAAGTAAGGACACGAATACGCAAACTCAAGGGACATCAAACACACAGCCTGCCTCTGGTCAGTAGAACAGGGGACACCCTTGAAGACCAGGCTGACACACTCGCACAACACTTCCAACACGTTTCCAGTTCAGTGCACTTCACAAACACCTTCATGAAACACAAACTCGTGGCCGAAAAGAAGCCTTTACATGACAATGACAGGTCAGCCACCTCTTATAACTCCGAGTTCACGCTTCATGAGCTGAGGGGTGCTCTGAGCACGTGTAAATCCTCAGCTCCAGGCCCAGGCAACATTACATATACAATGATACAGAACTTACACACAGACACTCTTGTAACAATTCTTCACCTGTTTCAACAAGATATGGCTTTCGGGGCACATTCCAAAGTCTTGGAGGGATGCCATAGTTGTAGCATTCTTGAAAGAAGGGAAGGACTCTTCTTCTCTCGCTAGCTACCGACCCATTGCCCTGACTCACTCACTGCCTGTGCAAGCTTCTCGAGAAGATGATAAACCGGAGGCTCGTGTACTTTTTGGAGTACAACGGCCTTCTCGAGAGCTGCCAGGCAGGCTTCAAGGCGGGGCGATCCACGAATGATCAACTCGTAGCTCTTGAATCGTATATTAAGGATGCCTTCGTGCATAAACAGTACTGCGTACCTGTGTTTTTCGACTTTGAAAAGGCTTATGATACCGCTTGGCGTTATGGAATCCTTACCTACCTCAAGTCATTCGGTGTTGCTGATAATATGTTTAACAGTCTTGCTAGTTATTTGTCGGAGAGAACCTCTCGCGTCAGAGTTGGTTCTGCACTGTCAAAGGTACATGAGCAAAAAAATGGCGCGCCGCAAGGTGGAGTGTTGAGCTGCACGCTCTTCATAGTTAAGATGAACTCTCTTGGAAAGGCATTGCCACCCACAATCTCTTATTCCATGTATGTAGACGACGTCCTGATATCCTTTGAATCATGTAACATGTCCATCTGCGAACGTCAAGTCCAGCTTGGCGTCAAGAAGCTTGCCGGCTCGGCAGACAAGAATGGTTTTAAAATTAATCCCAGAAAGAGCTCTTGTGTTGTATTCTCCAGGAAGCGTGGGGTCCAGCCGGACCCACACATCACTCTTGCGAATGTGCCAATTCCAGTGAACAAGGACCACAAGTTTTTAGGCATTTTATTCGATGAAAAACCCACATTCATTCCTCATATCAAACAGCTCAAGTGTGAATGCCCAAAAACAATTAATATTCTTAAGGTTCTCTCACATCAATATTATGGGGCCGACAAACAACTCCTGCTGCGCCTGTACACAGCGTTGGTGGGGTCTAGGCTCGACTACGGCAGTGTCGTGTATGGGTCAGCGACAAAGACCGCATTGAGAATGCTCGACCCAGTGCTGCATCTTGGCCTTCGCCTCTCATGCGGCGCTTTCCGCACTAGCCCTGTCGAAATCCTTTATGTCGAGTGCGACAAGTGGTGTCTAGGGCATCAGCGGGAGTATGTTGACCTGCTATATGCATCTAAGATTGTGTCCCTTACCAACCATCCTTTTAATCCCATCATTAACAATACATCAAACTTGCAACTCGCATTAAACAGGCCATCTATTTCCTTACCTTTCTCTCTCGGAGTTAGGGAGGAGGCTTCTGCCCTCACGGTCCCTCTTTCAGACACGCACAAGACACCCATCCATAATTTAATTCCACCATGGCATCTACATCCTATATCATGCGACCTATCATTCACGTTAGTAGAAAAAATAGGGTACCCAGGAGTGCAATTCTCCAGCACTTCCTGTTCCTGCAGGACAAGTACAGGTGCGCAGAATTCTATAGGGACACGTCGAAAACTGGTTTTACTGAATCTTGTGCGGCGCATGGACCAAACTTTACCGTAACTAAAACAATGAATTTTTATAGCAGTATTTACACGGCAGAAGCCTATGGCATTTTACTCGTTTCAAACCACATCCTCGAACATAAAATTCCAAAGTCCATCATCTACACAGATTCTCTAAGCGTTGTACAGGCACTGTCATCCGGAAAGTCATCGAAAAACTATGTGATCAATGCTCTTTTCAAGGTACTAATGACTGCATACGCCTCAAATCTTCAAATAACTATATGCTGGGTACCAGGTCACTGTGGGATCCCTGGCAATAAGACTGCTGATCAAATGGCTGGTGCTGCTGCTCTCATGACCACAGTTAACATAACAACGGTACCTTACACCGATCTAAAGGCACACATCAGACGACAGCTTCGTAACACATGGCAATTACGCTGGAGTCAACAAACAGACAACAAACTACATGTAATAATACCACCACTGGGACGCTACATAACTGACTCACACAACATATACACTGAAGTCGCCCTGGCTAGGTTGTGGATAGGCCACACACATGTACGCACTCTCACCTGTTTACTGTAACTTCGTGACCCACGTGAAGCAGGTGTGAAAAGGGCCTATCCGTAGTCCACATACTAATCACATGCAGAGCACTTGACACAACACGACACAAACATTTCCCTGAATGTTTTAGTACATACGGTCTGATCAAAACTCAATAACTTCTTCTTTGGCGCTCTTTGCCCATAGTCGGCCTTGCGCCAATAAAGCCCAACCGTCATCATCATTTTTTTATGTTTAAGTTGAGTAACTTTCTGTGTTAAACTTGGCTTTCTTTGTCGTGTTTTCACTTTTATTTGAGCTGTTAGGCTCTATTACACGTGTGCATGTCACACTTTCTTTAGTCTTTTCTGCTGATTTGTAAATTAATACGGTAAAATTGGTAGTGGATGGTATCTCTGAGTGTATTTTTTTTTCTCTTACGAATGCATTTCTTTGTTTTTTGGGCTTCGAAAAATGTGCTAGCTATGTTGTTCCTTTTCTGCATGATATAAGAAAATATCGTATCTATTTCTTTTTCTTTGCATTTTATGTTGTGACATGCGCTGCTCCCGACTTTGGTGCAAGCTACTTTGGGAGGAAGGGCCTCGTCAGGCTGCAGCCTTTTGCCCTCCACCTTATGTGTAAATGTACTTTCACCTCTTGAAATCTTTCAAATAAAAAAAAAACTTTTACCGTACAGCATGAGGGGTGCCCGAATTCCTTTTCGGACTTTGTGAACCAGCCCAGCAGTCAGCAACACGATCACACATCAGCGGACGCTCTTCCGCCTAAGGTAAGCTGTCGCTAGACGTGAGCTACCGCAGGAATTCGGAAGCCACTTACTGCACGACCACCATTTAAGAAATAGCAATATAATGTGCTTGGGATGCTAAACCTATATAAAAATGAGAACTGGCTACGGATTATGTAATTTATACCTCCGCTCATTGCAGCGTTGGTTTGTGGCCGAGTAGTCTGGAGCACTAGGCACCTTATTTTGATACCTCGCCAGTTCGGTCGTTGATAGTGCGTGTTTTATTTTGAAGTTGAATTCCGACAACGTTTTCCATACTGAACATGACAGTTTTTTTGCAATGTAACGTCCATTTCTCCCCGAGCAAGTTCGCAGAACGCGTGTGGACTAACACTGACACGATGGCAAGTTCACGCTGCCGGAGTGCTGCCGTAAGCACGGCTTCTTGCGGGCACAGTCACAAATGAGCGACTCTTGGGCTGGTGCGAACATGCCTCTTACGATAAAGGCAGACGATTGGCAACAACCAACGGCGCAGGGAAAGCGCCGTGCATTTGTGTGTCTGCGCTACGATGCTACGACGCTAAATTCTGCTCAGAAGTAGGAACACTCCACCACATACGCGGGGTGTGCGAGTTTAGTCCTGAGCACCCTCCTCTCTTTCCGTCAACTACCCAACAAAAGCAATGTGAGATGCTGCTGTCCAGCCCCTCTCCGCCTACCCAGCTTTAGCTGGTTGACAGTCGGCACGTACTGTGGAGAAGCAACCACTCCCCTGGGCCTTACTCTGGGCCGTTCAGAAATCTGAATAGTTGAAGTTCTTCCTACTCAATCTGCTCCTCCTTCCTTCTAGGCTGCGGATCTCATCACCTCCGTCCACGGCGGCAGAAACGGAGAAGTGAGATCTTCTAAGAACAGGTTTGAGCTTCTATTCATCCTGTAAAAAAGTTTCCGCTCATGTGCTACACCAATACAACTCAACCAACCCCCGTTCATACATCATGCATTGCTTTATTACTTACCAAAAATATATCTTTCAAGTAACAACTGGTGTGGTTAAGCCCATTTCAATTCTCTCTGGTTTCACTAGTTGTAGAGCGACGCGAGGGAATTTAAGTGACGCCTCATGGGTAATCGATGTGGGTGTCGTTACAGCTTTGCTTTCCAACCACATTCATATGGTGGGTTGGCCTGAATTTTGTTGACGCATTTTAAAGCCGAGAACACGTGCGTGGCGAGGTAAACCGACTACTGAAATATCGACAATGCCCATGCAAAGGTAATTTCTGATGCCAGGCATGTTGTTTCACAGAACAGAAACCTAAACTGGTTTGAATTTTTCTCTTATACATCGTCCAATAGAGTAGCGCATTGCATTGCTGTCATTGCTGTTAGTTGGTGTGACCACCGCAAAGAGCGTACGGTAGTTGTTTTTATTTTTACGTTTTTATAAAATAATTACTGCCTTATCTCCCGCTTAAAGAATGCAAAGTGCTTAATTGAGCCAGTCTGTGCAGTGCAAGCAAAAACAGGACTGTGACAAATTCACTTCAGTGTGGCATGATTAAAGCAAAAAGGAGAGATGCATGAAAAAATCCCACCATCTCCATGAAGTGAATGATGATGAAAGGGGCGAAGATAAAATGCTTATCGGTGAAACCGTGTGACATTCACCCACACATCGTATAATGACTCGACACGTCAAGCTTTCTACCGCTCCGTTGACAAGCCAGTCGATGACATCAATATTTGTGGTGATTATGTCGGGCTTGTTTGGGACGATGAGAATCCCCATGGGTAAGTTGGCGAATTCGGTGTGGGAAATTTTAGCCACCTTGGCCATCGCCTTCGGCGGAGCATTTTGTGTCACGTACACCCGGTAGGTGTCTTCCGCTCGCAGGCGACCAACGACAACCTCTTCTTCTTCCTCTCCTCCTTGTTGGGAAGCAACGAACGCGCTGAACGTTATGACCTCTTCGGCCAATCTTTGGTTGGCCAATTCCTAGGGGGATCCTGCCACAATCATCATCAATGTGGCGTGTAAAATGCGTCATGTACGGCCGGGACAGGGCCCGAGCAAGAGGAGCTTCGCCCCTAAGAAGTGATTCTAGGATGTGTGGTACATTTAGAAATTCTATGCTAATAAATTACGGTGTCAAAACACGTCCCATCTTTCAGCTATTATCATTAGCAAAAAACGTTAAGTCTGTTTCCATATTATTTTAGGCGAAGTGATCATCAGCGGGCACTGGTTTTGCTCCTTATCTCTGGACTGGGAAATGTTTTTTACACATATGTAGGTCTTGATGTCAACAAACGTCGATCGAAAAGAAGCATTGTAAGTACCGTATTTGCCCGAGTACACCGCTTTGTAACTACATATTTTGTGTGTAACGTTGCACAATGCTTAATTATTTAAAGTGCATGATTTATAAAATATTATGGTATACGATGTAAGCCATTTTAGGCATTTGTTTTGTGATTATTCACGAAACAATCCTCACTTGAGAAAATTTGTTTGCATTTATTCCTTCCAATTACTACAACTTAGGGCAACTACCATTACCGACAGTGGAAAGGGCTGCTTCGAATAGCGCACAACAGGATAAAATTCACAAAACAAACTAGTCCAGTATTTTGTGTTTTCTGGATGTACCGTAGTGTTTAAATTGAGACTAATTGTTTCGAAGGTAATTGCAATATTATTAGGTTAAACTCTGTTTTTGGCGATGCCTTTTCTAAATATCTTCACAAACAGTGCTCAAATGATTTATACAGTAGCCGCAAGGTTTCGCTGCTTCGCATGGGAAGCCTATTTTTTCATCCCTCGATGCGTCTTGAATGAATGAGAGTAATGAATACCAACAAGCACACAAGCCCACTCAAAATTAGTAGCATATTGGCGAACCAAAAGGGAGCTTATGTACATATCAACCATTCCATGATATGCTTTACAATGATGATAATAGAGCTTGGGAGTATACGTCCATATAGAAATCTGATTTAATGTTTGATAACGGGGGATAAGCCGCATATAAAAATATCAGGCAACCTTTGGATCAGGAATTCCACTTTCTTAAAATGTAAGGCTTCTTTGGGCCTAAGCTATTTATAAAATGTAACTCACGAAATATCGTATGGGGCAAATGCCTATATTTTACGCTATAATCTCATTGGTTATCTTATATTGCGCTTCTTCTCAATACCAAATCTCGGTGTTCTTAATATGAGCACCCCTAGTGAGAAAAAGAACTCCCGCAAACACTCATTTGTAACACTAAATTCGGAACCTTTTTGAATCTCTATTCAGCTGAAGCACACTAAGTATTCTAGGATGTGTTTCTCACTGAGATCCTAAAATTCCCCTAGTAACGTCCACATATACACAAAGCACTACTAAAAGTATATTTGTAAGATTTTGGGTAATGTAGGGAAATTAGCCACCTTCTTCTAATTAGGGATACACCGTTCGACAGCACGTAGAAAACAACGCAGTTTAACGTTAACCAAAATTTTAAAAATGCATTTGCATTAACATCGACTTTGGTTAGTTCCTCGTGTTTATAATTTTATGGTCATAATTATCTGCTCGACGACACAAAAAACGGACGTAGCCTGGAAAACGCCAACATAATTCCTATTCATAAGAAGGAAGATCCAACGGACCTCAAGAATTACAGACTCTTCAGGCAGCTATTAGTTGTTTACAAGCTGTTTACCAAAGTTTCAGTTAGCCTGAAAGGTGACAGTCTGGATTCCATCAACGCAAGGACCAGGCGTGGTTTATGCATCCCATCCATGTCTTCAACTGAGTTATAGAAAAACCGCAGAGCACACTAAAGCTCTTTGCACGGCATTTATAGATTATAAAAAAGCCTTTGAGTCCGCACTCCCCGTAACCGTTTTGGAAGCACTAAAATACCAGGAATACAGGAAACCTGTGTATAACTTCTGGAAGACATGTATAAGGGATGCACGGGCGGGATACCCTCAGCAACCACAGTGTTAAATTTCTGATATGAAAGGGAGCAGTAAAAGGCGATACCAGCTCGAAAAACCCATTCGTAGCATATCTGGAGAGCGTATTTATTAAGCTTCACTAGGAAAGCGTAGGAGAAGGATAAACGGGGATTACTTGAGCCATTTTAGTTTTACAGATTACATAGTCTTGCTTAGTGAGACTGCAAAACAAATGCAGACAATGCTTGAGGAAATACAATCAGAAAGCGCTGATACGGGGCAAACATAAAATTGAATAAATTTAAAGAAGTGATTATTAGCCTGTCAAGCACGTCAAGTTTACCGCAGCACACGAAGGGATAGAAAGAGTATACCTACCTAGGACAGGTGGTTAGTGCTGACCCGAAACACGAGAGAGAAATCCTGCGCAGAATACGTATGGGCTGGGGAGCACTCGGTACGCACTAACTCCCAGATAATGAAAAGTAAGCTATGTCTGTCACCCAAAAGAAAAATCTAGAACCAGTGCATACTGCCGTTGATTACAAAGGGAGCATAAACGTGGGACCTTAAAAAACAATTTAAAAGCAAATTTAGTTCGCCTCAACGGGAGGGGGAACAAATAAGTTTAGGAATAACACTGAAGTCGATGAAACGAGCTACCTGGATCAGAGAACAAATTAGAGTGGAAGATATCGTAGTTTAAATAAAGAAAAAAATGGACATGGACTTGGGCAGCAAGAAGAACCGACAACCAGTGGACATTCAGGGTGACAGAGTGGATACATAGAGATCGGTCTAGACGAAGAGGAAGGCCATTATTCCGAAGAGGGGTGAAATCAATTATATGTAGGTAAACTCTAGACTCGAGCAGAGCAGCACCGGAATGGTTGGAGGCCAAGAAGCTCCTTCGTCCTGCAGTGAGCCTCCGCACGCTGGTCATAATTTTGTGTTAATAAGAAGGAAAATATGTCAAATAGGTTAATAACAAGAAGCGTGCGATTCTATACTTATGCTTAACTACACCGAGCACACTAGAAGTTGCTATTAGCAGTTCTAAATAATAAAATCCCTGTAATATTTTTTGTCTGAGCAGACGTTCTGGTTTCCCTATTGCTTCACTACAGATTCTGATACATAGAATGAAATGTTCGGCCGAGTGCCGTACAAACCATAACGGAAATGTTACAGAATACTTGTAACAACAAAATATAGTAAATGACATTTTCCAATTCAATAACAACCAAAGATATAATTCACTGCTCAAGTAAACTTACACCAAATGCCAATGACGCCATCCCTAGGCGAGAAACGTTACGGCGAAGTCGGTGACGCCCGCTGCATTTAGTTTCTTTTAGGAACACGCGACATATTTTAAGCACGATATGTGGCCAGCACAATCACATAAAGAGTCGTTGCATTTACGCGGTAAGAAAGTTCTAAAGAGTAAGGCAGCCATCGAATTTAGAACATTTGCGTCATTGTCCAGTCTTTTTCAAGAACAGAGAAAGAAGTAACGCCTGTTTGGAACAGATGTTTATATTGTGCAGAAAGAACTGCACAACATATGCTGAAATAATCTGATGCAAAAGAAAGAATTAGCAAGTTTTTACTTGTGTGCAACAAAGAATAATGGGGTTAATTTTGATTGCAAAAATAACGAGCTATTGCCCAGTGCAATAATTTTAGTGTTTGAAATATTGTTGAAGGATTTTCAAGGTGATAGATCGTTCAGACGTTCGTACAAATGTTCCAGTTCCAGTGGAATGTAAAACTTGAATATTTGAGCCGATATTTGGTGCCCCATCTCTTAACAGATCAAGAAGTACGCAACTGCTTCTATAAAAAAATAATGCCCAGACACTCTTTTATAGTATATTTTTAAAAATACGGGTCTTGCATAAAATATAGTCTGTGCTGCGGCCTCAGCCCTAGTCTGTCGTTCAAAAAACCGTTACACTACCCACTGGTTGCTAATGCCGAACGGCAGAGCTCTTGCCTGTTCCATAACTAATTAGGAGTGTTCCACGAGAATACGCAACTTGCGCTGGGTGCACAAAGAAATTTCTTGGAGTGGAATACAAGAAAACTTCCGTACTTGATGTGGGGGTGTATGAACAGTCGAAAACGTTCTTTCTATGAGGTACATTTATGAGGTAAACTCGTTATTACGTTTCTGAATTCATTGATGTGTTAGGTTGATTTTATTGAAAGCCTGCTTTTTGTTTTTTTTTCTTGGGTTCAGTGCAGCCCAACCATCATAGTATTTATGCGAAACCAATAATTGCTTATTCCGCCCGCCAAGAAGCCTATCAACCAAAAAACTGCGCATTCAGCTTATAGGGTTTTATAGGATACTATATTTCAAGAACACGTGGTGGCAGTTTCAACGGTACCCGTGATTGAACGCGCACACCGTATTTTTTTTAAACGACTTTATTTCTTAAAATAGAAAAAAAAATTTGTGGGGACATATAGGATACATATTTCGGGTAGGGTGCCTGACTGGCGCTAAAGTTTGTTACGGAAGAAGCAGCGGAGCGAAAACCTTAATTAACAATCATTCCAATAAATAAGTGAACAGAAAGTAGAAACAGTAACTATTCCTTTTTTGTGCACAGCAATACAACCTATAATCCTTCAAGTAATGCGGAATTCTGTTAAAATAAAAATAGGCAGTGTTCAACTCTGCATAATAGACAAAAAAGCCACATGTAGAAGACCAGAAGTGCTTTCCAAAATGAATTACTCTGTTGAGACGTATCAAGTGACGCTTGTTTTGTTTATAAATGAGACAGTTTATTACCACTGGTATTTTAGACGGTAACATCTGCCTGGAGAAGTTGGGGTTTTTCTGCGATAGATGCCAGAGCTCTGCTCAGCGTTTACACATGTAAAAGTTTTTGGTTTCAAGACAGAGAACGGTCATAAACGTGTCTCTCGGACCTGTGCTTATCTCGATAAGTACTGTCAACGGGTGATTTAGCACGTTGCCAGTTCTCTGAGGTAAGAATTTGTAAAAAGTGCTTAACTGCTGCAATTGCAAGTGAAGTTGCAAAAAATGCGAATGAACATTTTTGGGCAGCAGGTATAATCACACGTAAGGGTGCTTGACTCATAACCCGAAAACACATCTGTAGTTTAGGTCCTTCGCAAACAAACCGCAGTAAATTAACAAAGCGTTGCATAAAGCTCGGGTATGAGACCATTTTGAGGTCCAATTGCGAGTGTATTTTGGTTGCGCAATTCTTCTGTATGAAATTCATCCGGAAATGGCGAGAATGATTTTTGGCAGTGCTGGAAAAGTATACTTCAGATTTTACTCGAAAAAGAGCTCAAATTGAGGTTACAAAAAACATCTGCACTCATAAAAAATGTAAAGAGTGTATCTACTAGCAACAACGCGGCGCCAGAGACTGTTGTCCCTTGCGCTGTGCTTTTGTGTTAGCTAACTGCGCGTGCGTGTGTTGAGAGATGCATTTTCTTGCCCCCTCTAGGGCTGCGTTTTAAATTTACGGAATCAGTATATACGAGAGTGTCGCTAAGTCCTATATGAACCATGCCAGGCCTTTCTAGTACTTCCAACGTCTAATAAAGTGTGTTCAAACATACAGAAGAGGTTTAGCTCGGTAAGTTTTCTTAGTACACCGGATGGACATGTTGTGGCTTGAAAGTACCAAAGTGTGTTTTCAAGGTGGCTATATTAGTTGGTTCCAGCTATTTTCCAGCAGTATTTGCAGAGTTTTACCGTGTGTTTCAATGTTGGTTTTTACAGGAATTGTTTTCGAGACTGAGTTTGTCCAATCAGGGTAACTAAGTAATTTTCTCCACATGGTTGAACACGAAAAATATTTTTATAAGGCTACCTCATAGCAACCAGATATTTAGAAAAAGCCAACCGCGAAAATCAGGTGATACCACGTCATTTTACTAAGACAGTGCAGTGTAGACACGAAAATGATGAACTTTTTTCACGGTTAATAAAAAAAATCCTTCATTTATATATATGGCCTGGGCTTTACCAGAGATGTTAACTTGAAGAGGAACAGAAAGTCGCACGTTCCATAAAAAGAGCAGAAATATACCCGATTAAGAATATGGTCCGATCCAATCCAATCCGAATGAATTCAATCCAATTTCAAATACCACCCAATCCTATTTGGGATTCAGTTTAAAATTACAATTCGATTTTTTAAAAAAAGTTGTCATTGAATTTTTTGCAGTAAAGGTTAGGCGTCATTTGCGCATCAGTTGGCAGGATATACCGCACTCAGTACACATATGTAATAGGCCTGTAATGTTCCTTCAAAACTCTAACAAGAAAAGTAAAGTTTTAAAAATGCCTCCAAGCAAAGCTACCATGATAGTTCAGAAAATTACTACTCTCAGCACACAGTTCAGAAGGAAAGCTGCTTTGCGAAAGCACAAACGCAATATTCCTGAGGGAAAGAATGTAGGCCTGGTTCAAAATGAGTTAAACATAAACGATGATTACTATATATAGAACGAAACGACAATTGAGCGTCAAAGGCTTCAACCATTAAAACTTCAGTCTAGACTCGTCAATCCTAAAGCTTCTGCCAGAGAACCTGCGCGTGCATCACCGGGTGGGGATGTGAGGAGTTCCAGCGCTCAAAATGCATCTTACCACTTCGTTCTAAATGTATCAGATTGCTTAATCTCAACACGTGCAGCGTCGTAAATAAGACTGTGCAGGTGGAATTCATCTTCTTATCTCGTGGCCTACACATTGTAGTCTTAACTGAAACCTGGCTTGAAGACGGCATCCGGGAAGATTTAATGCCTTCCAATCAGGATATGTTCTGCAGAAATCGGCAAACCCGTGGTGGGGGAGTCGCAGTTATTGTCGAATCCTACCTTGAGGCTCTTCCCCTCCGCAAGGGGAGGACAGTGAAAGTCTTTGCCCGAGGATAAACATTTTTGACCAAATTTTTATATTATATGCAGTTACAGACCTCAGCAATCAGCGCGTGACTTTTTGTTGAATGTACAATCGCATGTGGCCGAATATATTCAGCAGAAAGTAATTATTGCCGGGGCCATTAACCTCCCACGCATTGGCTAGGGATCGTTTGACGTCTGGCACGTCGGTCATGCTGCAAATAACTCAAACCAATTTTCAATATACTGCTGAAGCACAATCTTGTTCAAGTATTTTTTCCTTACTTAATAGTTAACCCGACTCTTGAATACGTTCTATCCTATAAAAAGCTAGGCGTCATCTTAACCAGTGATATTTCATGGCGCACGCATATCACGAACGTTATATAATCAGCAAATCAATGTCTTGGTTTTTTAAACCGCCTTTTGCGGCAAGCCCCAGATGACATCAAACTTCTCGCCTATAAATCTTTAATCCGTACTACAGTAGAATACGGGGCTCCTATATGGAGTCCGCACCAAGTATACTTGACCAATGAATTACAATCGGTGCACAACTGCGCCACTAGGTTCATTCATTCCTCCTATTCTTATAAAATAAGCATATCATCCCTTAAACGCGAAGCTAGTCTTTCAACTCTTTCATTGCGCCGCCGCATCACACGCCTCTGTTTGCTACACAAGTTTTTCTACAGCCCTCTTAGTCAAGCACCTTACATCATACCAACGATGCGCATATCTCACAGCACTGCCCACCCGTATCAAATTGCCCGTCCACATGCGGGCGCACTACTTTCTCTGCCTCATTTTCCCCCGTGTAGCAGTGGACTGGAACGGCCTCCCCTGTAACGTTCCAGCCTACACGTGTTCATCAACATTTATAGAGAAGGTCACCGCGCACATTTCCATTTGAAGACCTGTGTGCATTTATCTGTAACCCACCCCTTATGTAATACCCAATAAATGGGGGTCGTTACGGTATTAAAGTGATGTGATGTGATGATGTGATACCTCAGCCGACGCGTTTTGCCGGCTCTTCATGTTCCTTACTTGACCTTGCTTTTCTTCCGCGTAACATAATCGAGTACGAAGTTTCTGTTGAACCTAAGTTATCTTAGCAGTGCCCCGTCTCTGTAACCTTCACTTCATTCCGCAAGCATATGAATAAGTCCTACATTATTAAGAAAATTAAAGATTTCAGACGCGCCAATGACGTGGCAGTTATGGAATACCTCAGTGCACAACTTGTAAACTATGACCGTAATAATGTATCTGTACTCTGGAACACATTAAAAATGTGCGCTTTTTTGCATATATCCGTTGTACCCACCCAGACTAACAAAACGAAAAAAAAATCTCCCCTGGTCCAATCAAACGATCATTTACACAATGCGTAATCCCAAGCGGTTGCGGTATACGCGCTCTGCCCCTGCCACCTTAATCAAGTTCACTCTGCGCGTGCCCTAGATTCGCCACGCCACAAGTTTTTATTTCAATACTCTCAGCCCAATTTCTTAAAAGAGGACCCCAGAAGTTTTGGGGTTTTGTCATCGAACTTGAAAAGAAGATTAAGATTTCACACAACGGCAGAATATTACGTGACCCCTCAGATATGACTTTCTATATTAAGCGATACTTTCACAGCGTATTTCCTACCTCAGGAGTAACTCTTCCAAATATAATTCAATTTCCCAGATTTTAACCTAGCG
Organism: Haemaphysalis longicornis; assembly: GCF_048455015.1. NCBI lineage: Eukaryota > Metazoa > Arthropoda > Arachnida > Ixodida > Ixodidae > Haemaphysalis > Haemaphysalis longicornis. The sequence continues at coordinate 183,176,085 of NW_027526407.1, forward strand.
TCTAACGATGGTGTTCTTAACATGCTCCTTAGTTCAAAGCTGAAACCCTCTCCAAGCCCAGGTGGTTGACCCAACGCTTTCTTCCGTAGTTATGTTGAATCCTTAGGCAATTATTATTATTTTAGGCTTCTTTTACATCTGCTATTATACCTCCGGATGTTCAAGGGGCGAGTGTTCTTTCAATCGTTAAAAAATTCAGTGCCATTCCACTCTGCGAAGGAGGAGGAGCTGCGAAGCTAGACGCAGTCCACTGAGTGCACGAATTAAAACGTGTTATTTTCCAATTTGCGATTGAGAATTTTTCCGAAGAAATTAGCTGCAGAAAAGTTGGATGGACTTGAGCTTTACTCTAGCACACAAACATATGGCTGTCTGTATCCATACCGCGTCAAAGGCTTCCTAATCTGTGTGCAACACACCAAACCATTCCGCTCGACAAACAAGGAGGTTAGATGGGCCGTTTGCGTCCACGTTTAAACCTCCCGCCAGCACAGTTGTCCCATAATCAGCGAAGACCTGAAGTATATAGCTGCGCTGTGAACGCCCACAAACTTTCTACTTCCCACCCTTGCACTCATCAACCGCCAATCGGTGATGTGCGCATGCCTAAAGTGAAACACACTGCCGAAAGTGTCGCTGTGAATGCCATTCGAGCTAAACAAACAATATTGGTTCACGTCGGAGATCTAAGCAGGCTAGTTGCTGCCTATGCTGGAAGTATTTGGAGCTACCAGGCGTGCTGCTAGTTCCGGCGGAAACGGCAGCGGCAGCGACTTTGTTTGGTATCGCGCCCATTCGTGGGAAAAACATCCTTAAATTCCCGCTCTACTTCTGCGAGCAAATGACAGGCGTCCGTTCCGTAGCGAGTTAAGGCCCTGGAAGGGCTCGAGCTTGATTCCATCGCTCAAGCATGTTCGTTTCCTGCAATCGTGTCACAGCCACCTCACTGACACGTTAACACACTGACACATACCCGAAACAATCGATCATTGAGGACAATTAACAGGTTGCGTTGAGTCGCGAGACTTTCATGTTTGAATCTCCCACAAGCATGAAAATTATATCTATGGTACGGGCATGAAGCCTAGCTGCCTGTATACTCCTTCCTTCCACCCGCAATCAGTGCCCTCATAAACCCGCAGCCAGCGATAAACCAGTGCTTCTGCGCAAAATACACCGGCAAAAATGTCGTTCCGAAAGCCTTTTATTCTGAAGAACAAGTATGAGCTCACTGTGGCGTTGGAAATGGGCAAGTGGCTGTATATCCGGGAGGAATTCGCAGCTGCTACACGAGGTGGCATTGCTGGCAGCAACAGGGGCGAAACCTTCGGCGGCAGCGGCTAGGTTGTTTCGAAGCCCATGCGCGCTTCTGTTGATTATCCGAAATCATCTGGTAAAGGCGCTACCGCCGTTATGACACGTATGCGCCACTGGTGCAGTGGTGGTGGCGAGAGGTATAACAGCTGCGAAAACGGTGCCGGCGGTGGAGGGATGCGCATAGAAGGAGCGCCGTGTAAATTGGCTACACCGCAATAAAAAGGGGTGAGCGGCAGGGGAGACATCTACAGCTTCGCAGGAAAAAGGTGACCCCTTTCTTTGGTTAAGTGTCGTCCAATTTCTATTCCGTGTTTTTTGTAATGAAAACGTCTGGAGCATATAGTAGAAACTGTTATCTTAAATATTCTTGACGAACACCAGATTCCCTCTCCCTCGCACCATGATTTTAAGAAGGGGTTTTAAACTTCCACTCGATTATATTCTAGTGTTCATTACACTGGATGTTGGTGGGCACGGAAACGTATTTTCTTGGATAACTCCGAAGCGTTTGATTTATTCCCGCATGATAAATTATTTCGCCAACTGCCTCTCATCGGGCTCCATTCTTTTGTGTAGCGTGGTTTTCGGAATATTTGTCACATCGAAGCCAATATGTAGAGTGTGGCGGTTCTATTCCCAGTACCCTTCGTGTCACCTCCGGAGTCCCTCAGGATAGCGTTCTCGGTTGCCTAATTTTTTTTACTTACGGTAATGATATTTTCTGAATCATAGAATAACGTATGCAAATTCGACTTTTTGGCCGGTGGCTGCGTTATTTTTGGTAATATTAACTCTCTTAGTGATGAAGAATATTTAAAGTCGTAACTCCCTGACATCCTCTCTTAAGCAATGAATGGGGCATGGTATTACACCCAGAAAAAACCGCCTCCCTTCGCATCACAAAAAAAAACGCAATCGCAACCAGTTCGCTCACTCTCTAATAGGAATTTTCAAAACCAAGTACACGAACATAAATATTTGAGTATAGCTTAATTAAATATATCAGCTAGAATTCGCACGTTACTAATGTTTCCTTCTCTCCCTTTCGTAAATTGGGCTTACGTCGGCATAAGCTTCGAGAAGCCCAGCCTAATATAAAATCGTGTACACCCAGCACCAATCTGGAATAAACTGGATATGCTTCTGCTTGTTTGGGACCCTCATAACTAAAAAAAAATCGGCTCGTTAAAACAAATCAAAGAAGAGCAGTTCGCTTTATTTATTTCACATTTTGTCGCCCAAATTCTGTTTAACACTGATGCGCATCAACTGAAATTAAAACAGTGAAGTTTAAAAGACAGTTTCTCCGCCTTATATTGCTGCATTTATTTTATCACGGGAAACTTGCTGTGTACTGGAGTCTTTTTTTGATACCCCTATGCTATACGCCGTGTTCGTCCTTCCCATTCCTTGTCCTTAACCCGAATGTTAGCTTCTACCAACCTGATTAATTTTTCTTTTTTGCGCGCAAAATAAATTACGGGAACAGTGCAACCGAATGTTTTCTTAACTCTCTTGGTTTATTATAAGCAGATGGTTAGTTCTGCCTTGCGACCTGTGTTTTATACTTTCTCTCGTTGTTTCTGCTTTTCTCTTTATTTTATTTCATTGATGTTGTAACCACCTTTGCACCTCGTGCTTGGGCATCCGTTGCCTGCAGATCGTTCTTAGCTAAGTAAAAAAAATAAAATTCAGAATAAGGCAGTTATTAAAACAACCTGCCTTCCCAAACACTTGACACACTTTACATTACTCAGTGTTGAAAAACACCTGCGGCCGCAATTCAAATTGGCAGCACGAGATCTCAGATAAAAAGTTTTGGCATTGCATATAGAAACAGACTTTGTGTTCGCTGGAATACAGCAAAAAGTTTGTTTTCGCTCTTCACTACACTTGAGTAATGATAAGTCGTAGAACAAAACAGGAATATGGATTGCAGGGCAATACATAGAACGACTTCCTAAATTGCTTTTTAGGGCTTTGAAACTTTCTGTTAGGCCTCGTTCCGCTGTCTTTTGCACCTCCTTTGTTACAGTCTTCTTCGAACAAGTGCCTGGTCAAATTGGTTTTGCCAGATCCTGCATTGCTGCTAAGTACGTGGAAGCGCTTTCTCTTAGGTGACGTCAAAATTCTTGAAAGACCGAAGGCCGACATTTTATGACACTAGTTCATTATGAACATTGTCTGATGGCCGTCCTTTTTAAGGTGGTTGTCATATTTTTTTGCAGAATAATGCGAATAGCTATTAGTCTCACCACTAAAAAGGCCCGTTTCTCTTTTCTCTCTTTGTTCCTATGATGCGAAGCTTACCTTCGCATGCTGCTTCTTGCACCTTTACCTTACTTACCGCCCCACTACGTCCGCAAGTGTGGGAGAACTAGTCGTCCGTTTGTCATCCTGTAACCTGTAGGAGCTTGTACTACGTCGGGCCCTTAATAAATGTAGCCTAGATGCATATACAGATATCGCCATGGTGACAACCCAATTTACGCAAGCAATTGTTTAAAAAAATTCTTGTTTTATTTAGGGTCAAACATGTGCACACAGCCCGCGGAATTGCCACCATACATTGAGGTTTTATGATAATTCAATTTGATAAACGTGTACACCATGAATTCACAACAGCAAACTGTAAAAAAGACGTGTTTTTGGAATAAATAAAGTCATGGTTTATTATTCTCTATTAAAAGAATATTAGTTTTTCTCGTGGCATTTCATAAAACAGGTTTATTCAACGACACAAACAGGGCCTCTTACGTAAACTAAAATGTCTTCCATTTACATGTGTTGCTTCTTCATCGCATAAAACCAGTTTTGAAACAATCATATGGTATTTGTGTGAGAATAAACTGGTAAAGGACACATCTTTTGAAAATGAGGATCCAAAACGTTGCCGAGTAATAGTCAGCCCGACTGCGCTCTTCCCACAACAATTATTACGGACTTTTCTTTCCTCATACGGAAATTTTTACCTTTTCCTGGGAAGCTTCCAAGGGAAGCCTCCCAGGAAAAGGTAGTAGGAATTTCTGGGTAGGGTCAGGCAGGGTAGCAAGAATCTCTGGGTAGGGTCAGGCCGGGTAGGGTCAAACCTCCCTGTGAAGCTTCCCTCGGAAGCCTCCCTGGGAAGCCTCCCAGAGAAATTTAGTAAGAATCTCTGCGTAGGGTCAGGCCGCCTCAGAAACTTAAACCGTAACTCGTGCCACGGGCGAACTGTGGCTAGTGAGGCGAGCTTACGCTGGCTATTAGAGGATATATCTCATCTAATGATATATTGTATGGTTAAGTAGGATTCGACAGACCAGAGAAGGCGGCATGGAGTTGTGCAGGCTATATATATTCTATGCTACCATAGACCCCACAAACCGAAAAAAACAGACGGTGGATTATTTTATACGCAGAAAGATAAGCGATCATAGAGGCATTCCTCAGTATTCACAGGCACTACAGGTTATAGATAGTAGAAGCTTATTCACCGACACGTAGATACTATGACGAGGTGGTCGTCAGCTACTACGAAAACACCGAATCAACAACGGATAAAAATACAATTCTCCATTTAACTAAGAGAATTTTTTGCAAATGTTAGGGAAAAGACAGAAGAAGAAATATCACCGGCAAACAATGAAAAACAAACATGCACCACATAACGAAATACACTGCTTGGATTCGCGATGAAACCAACACATTCTCTGCAAACAATAGAATAGGAAACAGAGATGAAAAAGTGCAAATGGGAGAAAAAAATAAATTTATATCGTTTTGTGCCACAACCCAGGAATCGTGCAGGCCTAGGATGCGCTAAGCAACATTGGAAGCGCGACCTTAAGGTGTGTAGGTGCAAAACAAGTAAAATGTTGAAACTGAAGCGGAAAAACTAGCGAAACATAAATTGCCATCATGATGACCGTGAGAGATTGGAAGCAGGGGTGTAAAATAGCGCTTCGCAACACATGCTTCACCCTTAACCCATAAGAAAGAAGACAGCGTTACACGCGAAATGACGAATTCTTGATGGAAATGAAAGACCGAGCAGTATCTGTTCGAGTAGCAGCATATCGGTTAAATCGTGGCAACACAGATACAAAAACAAGCGATTTATTCCACATGTAAGAATGTAAAATTGTCCACTACAAAAGATGAGATTGAATTAGCTGGTCTGACAAATTTGATTAGGTACATTCGTGTGTGCAACATAACCGTTATAGAGAAAATTCCGGAGACCAGAGGAAGCGGCAAGGCAACACCGAAGCTTGTTTTAGCCAGAGATAAACTTAACGCCGTAAGATAAGAAACAAGGAAATATTATGCGCACTATGATTGTAATTACGAAAATAAAAGAATGATTCTACACCATTCCATGTGCCTGGGACGTTGACAAGGAAAAATAGTGAGCCTATAAAGTTAGCTTGCGATGTCCCGCTAGTGACAAAAAGGTACTCTCAAACGTGCTCAAGACGGCATAAACACGAAGCTTTTAAAATATTGGGGGATATTGTACTGGGAAAGCTTGATAAACTATTCTAAGAACGATTAAAACTGTAAAAAAATGTTGGTTAAAGAACGGCAGAATAGTTATGATTGACAAAAACGATGATACTGAAGTACATTATGAAGAATACGCCAACCACCAGAGCAAAATAAAACAATGACGTTTCGGCACCCCTAACGGGAGCCTTGTTCACACTCGTTAACAAGCCTCCCGTTCGGGGTGCCGAAACGTCATTATGAGTGTGAACAAGGCTCCGGTTCGGGGTGCCGAAACGTCATTGTTTTATTTTCTCTGGTGGTCGGCGTATTCTTCATAATGTACTTCAGTGTCATTCCCGACCAAACGGGCGTCCGTCGTAGCCTCGATTTCAAAAACGATGATAACAAAGATCCCGAGAGTTACAGCAGCATCGCATTACAGCCCGTTGTTCACAGGCTGTTTACCAAGGCAATATTTACCCGCATATACGACAGCTTAGCCTTTCAACAAACGAGGGAACAGTCTTGGTTTGAAAAGGATATTTTACGAAAAAACATGTTCATGTCAATCAAGTAATAGGAAAATAGGAATAGTATAGTAGACCTACGTACATAGTATTCATAGACAGTGAGAAAGGGTTTGATTCAATAAACACCGGAGTAATATATGTAGCGGTAAAGGACGAATGAATAGACTACACTTATGTAATGTCCCTGGATGACATATATTAGGAATGTACGGGAGGAATAAACCTTTACAAGAAAACGAAAAGCTGCTGATTGAAAAGAGGGAGCGAAAGGGAGATACTGAACGACTGAAGGGCCATCTGAAGAGCCATCTGTTCCTGAGGGTCCCGAACATCATACGTCGCCAAGCGCACGGACTTCTTCCGGGCGTCCTGGAGGATACCGGTATCATCGTGCGGGTGTATTTGATCTTGCGGAAAGACACCAATTTCATCACTGCTGCTATATCTTCTCTCTGCCTCTTCTTTCTTTAGTTCACTGTTTTTATATCTTCCGTATACTTCTATGCTCTTTCACCTATATCCTCTCTTCACTGGACTAGGTCGTTAGCTGCTCCCCTCGCATATGCAGTTAAAAGAACACCCGGCCATGCCCTTTCCTTTTCTTATTCTATATCTCTCCTCCATCTCCACAGCAACGGTGGTCTGCCTGCGATCCAAGCAACATGTTCATCGAAAACCTGATCAACGAATTGCAATAGCTTCTATTTATTGGAGGGTAACACATGCTTGAAGAAAGAGTTGCAATGGCTGCAGCGTGATAGGATGAAGCGAGCTCACCAGACCGGACGGGAACACATGCCGGCATCAGTGGAAGTATTCCCATTGGCGTTTTCGGGTAAAGCATCTTACAAACCCAGGTGTCAGGGTGTCTTCGACTTCTCTGTGTCTTTTATCTGAAGCATACTCCAGCCGTAGAATCTGTTTAACGCATAAAAATACGTGTCGGGGAGTAATATGCTTATGCTCATTACGGAGATAAAATTTACTGAGCAACAAAGTCGGTTCTAAAAAAAATCGTTTTTTGGAAACGCAATGTCATGGTGTAGAATCGTTCTTTTTTTTCATAATTACATTCATAGTGCGTGTAATATTTGCTTCTTTCTTATCTTATTGGATTACTCTATCTCTGGCTAAAGCAAGCTTCTGAGTTGCCTTGCCGCTTCCTCTGGTCTCCGGCATTTTCTCTATAACGGTTTTGTTGCACATACGATTGTACCTAATCAAATTTGTCTTACCCGCTAATTCAATTTGATCTATTGTAGTGGACAATTTTACATTCTTACATGTGGAATAAATTGCTTGTTTTCATACCTATGTTGCAACGATGTAACCTATATTCTGCTACTCGAACAGATACTGCCCGGTCTTTCATTTCCGTCAAGAATTCGTCATTTAGCGTGTAACGCTGTCTTCTTTTTTTGGGGGATTAAAATTGAAGCATGTGTTGTGAAGCGTTATTTTACACGCCTGCGTCCAATCTCTCACGGTCTTCATGGTGGCGACCTATTTTTCGCTAGTTTTAAATGGAGAGCATTTCAGTAACTCACGATGTCACCCGTGTTGACGTCCGTAGTCGTAGTCCGCCCCCCTACCCCTACACTATATAAAAAAAAAGTACTATCCGGCGCCTGGTTTCGATCCGTCGACCATGCGGGCGGAACGCTATGTACATGGTGCTCTACCCACTGGGCCACAAAGCTGACACAGAATGGGAGGCTACGAACGCGCCTTAATACCTTGACTCATTCAAACTACGTCAAGAAGCTGCTGATACAACGCATTCACTACCACCAACTCCCCAAACACTAAACGTTAACGCAATACACCCACCCCCTATGCGACGCATTTACTCGAGTCGCTCTCGTGGGGAGATGGGCCCAATTTTTCCGCTCCACTTCCAAAATTTTACTTGTTTTGCATCAACCCATCTTATGCTCATGCTCCTAATGTTGGTTAGCGCATCCCATGCCTGCACAACTCCTGGGTTGTCGCACCAAATGATATAAATTTTTTTTTCTCCCCTTTTCACTTTTTGACATCTGTTTCCTATTCTATTGTTTGCGGATAATGTGTTCATTAGCCTCATGTGGTTTTATCACGAATTCAAGCAGTGTATCTCGTCGTCTGGTGCATGTATGTTTTTCAAAGTTTTCCGGTGATATTTCTTCTACTGTCTTTTCCCTAACATTTGCGAAAAAGTATTTTACTTTAATTGTGAATTGTGTTTTCATCCGTTGTTAATTCGGCGTATTCGTAGTAACGGACGACCACCTCGTCATAGTAGCTAGGTGTCGGTGAATATGGCTCTACTATCTGTCACCTGTATTGCTTTTTAATAAGGAGGAATTCCTGTATGTTAGCTTATCTTTCGGCGTATAAAATATTCCACCGTGTGTTTTTTTCGGTTTTGTGGGGTCTATGGTAGCATAGAATATATTGCCTGCACAATTCCATGTCGCCTTCTCTGGTTTGTCGAATCTCACCTAACGCTATAATATGTCAGTTGATGAGATATATCCTCTGATAGCCCGCGTAAGCTAACCTCACTAGCCACAGTTCGCCCGTGGCAGGAGTTTAAGTTCAAGTTTCTGAGGCGGCCTGACCCTACCCAGAGATTCTTACTTCCTTTTCCTGGGAGGCTTCTCTGGCTGTCGCCCTGGTCCTGTGATTCACAAGGCGAATAATGGCCGAGTGATAGGTGGGTCAATCATGGGAGGTGGGGCCAACTGGAGGAGCAGATTGGACTCTGTTCTTTGGTGAGTAAGCGTTGCTTGTGTCCAAAGGAGCCATGCTAGGAGGGTTGCAGCCAATTAGTTTAGCCTGTGAGGTAATCGGGATTGCGGTTATTTACGGACCACGCAGCCCTTCATACTTCGGATATTCTGATAGCGAGAGAAAAAAAGAGAAAAACAATGCGGGGGTGGGTTTATACTGAATAGATTGCGTTTTGGCTCGTTAGAATCGCCGACGTCGCTTGTCGCTGTTGTAACTTGCTGGTTTCGCGTTCTCGTAGAAAAGTATAATTTGTTTCGCCCACATCGATTTATGGTGAAACATTGCCCTAGAAGGAAGACAAGGTGGGCGAGTGCGCAGAATAGAGCGTACGGTGCACTTGTCTGCAAACCAGGTAGCTATGCAGGTATTTTTTTAGGGAAAATCTTTTAGCGGCTTTTGTCGACCAAATGAGTATCCTACAACATAGCATTTTGAGGCGCAATAGCGAACAACAGTTGAAGCGGCCGTCTTCTGGCTCATCTTTCCTCAGAAATCTCGCCTCGTCTGTTCTGGCGCAAGGTAATAATATTTAGTCACACTTTGCACTGCGGAGAAAGTAGCTTAAGGTATTTCGCTCAATCTTTAACAAGTGGACCTAAGTTGGCTCAAGTTTACTGATTAGCCGTATGGGTTTACTTTGTAGAATCATTTGGAACAGAAACCGTGGTTTAGATTAGAGAACATCAAACTTCTTGTCTTAGGAGAACGCCAAACTGCCCACGTACAAGAGCGACCAGCAACATCTGCGATTCTATCTAGCAAAAAAGGAGCAGATTCAGTTGGCGGGTTTATTGCAGGATCAGCATGACAACAGAAAAGCAAACAATATTTTAATAACTCCGGGTGCCTCTAGAACAGCTGTCTAATGAGGGAACTTTATAATTTTTTACAGTTTTTGTGTAGCAGACTTGAGTTCACAGGGATACAATTGCTAACATGTCTGCCGTTGAAGGTATTCAGCCCAACACACGTTAAATGCCATTTATAGAGTAACAAATCTTGAATTGTCTGCTATATGTTTTCTACTTTCGTATATTGAAAGCAGTTCCAGTAATCCAATGACCGCTTATAGTAAATGCTGCGTGTATATATTGGCATTAGCTTTTAAGGCGATGCTATACTGCTCTTACAGATGCCGTTGTCGCAAATACGTCCTGCACTAAAGAAAACTTTCTCTGAGAACGATGTTGAATGGTCGTGACTGAAGCAAAAAAAACGCTTACCGTGTCCGCCATCGCAGTTGTATCCGCAGTAATATGCAGCCGTCGTCCATTCGATTCCTCCATGTGGACACAGCACTTCGACAACCGGTCACATGAAAACTGAATAATTCGTCACAAGAATGATGGCGTTATTCTACGTGCTGTAAGAATGTCAGCCTCAAGAAGTAACGCGCAACTTCATTTTGACGTTTAGGACGTCAGGCCTCACTTTACTACTTTGGGTTAAAAGCCTGAATCCTTGCACCAACTCAAAAAAATTGATCACTGCTGAACGCCATGTAGCATGTACGGATCGCACCGTGCACCCCAAACCCAACGTTAGGTCTACGGAGTGTACACCCGCGAGACGGTGTGGGTATTCTAGAAAAGTGGTGCGTACCTCCATAGTACTACATACTCGCAATGGCCAACGAAACAGTCTTTCCCGTGAAAGCATCGTGCCCAACCGTCCTCGTCGTTACGCAGAGGGCTGCATGATAATTTATCTTGTAACCGACTTTAATTATCTGTCCTTGTTTTAGTGTACCAGCACTCGAGAAGGTGGCGAGCACTTCGAATGCGGCGGTGGCTTTTGTTCAGTTCCACATGTCTGTGTTCAACTGCTCAAGTTTATACCCTCAGAATTTTTTCTTCCATAAACGGTTCCAAATTGACAGTTTATTGCAACTACCAAATTTGACACCATTCCAGTGAGAGCAGCAGAAACAAGCTAAATTGAACACATACACGCACACTACATGCATTTTCAGGTCTCACACGTTTTGCAGAAAAGTTTTTGTTTGCCCAAATACTTTGGACACGTTTATTTCGGGCAAAATAAACAAGACGGCAACCATGGTAGTTGTCAGTAAAAGCTTTTTTGCGTATTTCTTCAAGTGACCGCTATTATGAATGCATGATTTATTAGGAAATTTTTATTCCTGCAGCCAAATGCCTTGAATGTACACCACACCAGCAGAATAAACGCTCGCCCCTCACTCTGATGTGTACAACTTTATACTTTTCTTCCAGATAATATTAGCCAACCTGCAAATGAGACACCTTAATCGGTTTGTGTGCAGTTATCACCTGCCCTTTATTATCCGTATCTTGAGGGCACATGGATGTGCACAGAAACGGCAACTATACCTCAAAATCTTTTAGCTCCTTCCGTAGGTTACCCGCACGTACCTTCGGACACGCATCATGCAGCGAAGTGAACTTACCATAATTTTGTGCTGACAACATACCTTTTGTCCTACAGATGCCAGCCGTCTCCTAATCGCAATGAATGTGGCTGCTGGCACGCGTCTAGAAGCTGCCGAAGGGAGCTAAGCGTCGGTTCCATTGCACTGTGAGAGCAGCGTTTGGTATTTTTATATTTTGGCAGGGAGTTGTACTCCCTGTAAGGTTAGTTGTTTTGGGAGGTGGCACTTAGATATCATAAATTTTCTTTACGTACTTGTCGATTCTGGCTTTTAAGAAAGTATAAGGTAGATAGTTATATAAAAATTTCCGCAAGAGGAAAAAAAATCTGTAATTATTGTTGTGGGAATAGCGGAGTATAGCTCACTATTCCTGCGCAACGTTTTGATCCTAGTTTTAAAAGATCGTTTCCTTGACCAGTTTATTCTACTCAAATACTATATAATTATTTGAAAACTGATTTGACTTGATGAAGATGCAACACAGCTAAATTGAAGGAATTTTAGTTGTTTACGTATGAGGCCCTGTTTGTATAGCTGAATAAAACTGTTCTATGATATGCCACGAGAAACCCTACAAGTATTTTAGCAGACAGAATACTCAAACATGGTTTTATATAGTCCAAAAACACGGCTTTTTTACAGTTTGCTGTTGTATATTCATGTTGTACATGTTTATAACCTAGAATTATCATAACACGTCAATGTATGGGGGCAATTTCGCATGCTGTGTACACATGTTGTGCCTCATTCAAAACAGAATTTTTTTTTCCAAACAATTCCTTGCGTGAATGCCGTGGGTTGTCCACTTCATAAATGTTTGTGAGAAGGCAGAATTTACCGGATACTGGGCGCAAAGGTATCAGGAAACGAGCCGTGGTTTCATTGTTTTATTTTTAACAAGCTGAACAAGTTGATGTTTGACGATTTGCTTATAGTCTTGAGTGGGATCATTTGGAGGCGCTTTCTAGGACGTCGATACCGATATTTACATATTGGCCTCATTAACATAGTCGGTTTCGTCAAAGATAACAATGGCGCCTCTCTTATCGCCAGGCTTAAAACTATGTCTTCTTAACTCGGAACATTGCTGGCGCTAGGCGGGACAAGGACGACGAATCACACACAACTGGAGCGCACACTACCAACTCCAGTTGTGTGTAATTAGTCGTCCTTGTCCCGCCTAGCGCCAGCAATGTTCCGAGTAAAAAACCAAAGCTCTGGTTAACTATGTCTTCTGAAGTTGGCACAGATTGATCGATTGATTGATTATTTGATTGATCGATTGATCAAACTTTATCATAATAAACCCGGGAAGGACCTGGCGACGGGAGCGCAGCCTCATTCCCAGGCCCCGTACCGGGCTACCAACTGCCGCCCTCGGGCCACCTGGCTAGCGTGGACTTTAGCGGAGAGAGCTTAGCAGAAGGATTTCCCATCGTTCACTAAGGGGATGGGCGGAAGTGGAGGGTGTGTCCGGTATTGGTACCTTTAGTGCCGTGCACTCTAGAAGGACGTGGTTTAAGGTTTCGTTGCTAGTCTGGGAGAACAAACACAGCTCGGAGGATTCGTGTGGGTACATCTTGTGTAGTAGTGTTCAGTGGGCCAGAGACCCTGCCTGTATGCGCATATTAGCGTCTTGTGCCTGCGGGTGTGGTAGTGATGCTACTCAGGTAGTGTTTGTGTATTTTTTCTGTACATTGTAATGATGTCTTTATAGGTAGTGATTGGTGTCAACGAGTCGACCCGCACCTCCTCCAACTCCCGGCGGGACATGTCTCGGGCGTAACAGTCGGCGATGCTGTTACAGACGAGGCTGGTGTGCGCAGGGGTCCAAATCACTTCAAACTCATTGTCTGGTGTTCTGTGTCATTTGACGACACGTGCCGCCTCGGAGGAGCTGAACCCTCCGCGGTAGTTGAGGTAGGCTTTCCAGCTGCCTGTCATGACATGTGTCGCAGGTGTGCATTAGTGCCATTGCGATGCCCATTTCCTTAGTGTTTGTTGAGTTTCTTGTCCTCATGAACGCCAAGGGGACGCGGATGTCTCTTCTTGTTACTGCCAAAGCGCCTTTGTCGCTTCTCTTGACTAGGGAAGCGTCGAAATACATGACGTTGCGGTTGCCTTCAAAGCGCATTTCCAAAGCCTTGGCGGACGCTTTTCTCCTGTCGTCATCCTCCACCGACGCGATGTTGTGTGGGAGGGGTTTTGTGTTGATCTTGTCTGTCGAATGATCGGGGACGCGGCTGGATCTTTGCATCCGTTGAGGCCTCCACTCGATCTGGTTGCTTGTTTGATGACGGGTTCATGCGACTAAACCACGATGTTCTGCGTACGGAGAGGTTTGCTGAAAACGAACATGGTCGCCACCTCCTGTCGTGTTTCGTCGAGGTGTCCCTGCAGCCTGTGCAACGCCATCCTTTTCATGACCTTGCCAACGCCGGACATAAGCCACATGGGTCGCAACACACGATCGACGGTTGTTTGCCCGGCTTCGGAATTAAGCGGACCGTGGCCGTCTTCCATTCTTGTTGCATTCGCGACGTTTCCCACGCCTTGTTGTTGTGTTGCAGCAGCTCATTGGCCGTTCTGCCGCACATGTTTAGGAGCAGCTTATAGGTGATGTTGTCTGTCTGCCCCGGGCGCGCTTTTCTTATTCCTTTCGCCGATGGCCGCCCATAGCTCAGAGACGCTGAAGGGTCTGTCCAGCTCCTCGTAAGGCGTCCCCTCGTACACTTGTGGTGGCGGATACCACCCATTTCCGATCTTGACGTAACGCTTTTGAACGTCTCTGAACAATTGGCGCTAACCCCTAAAAATTATTGATGACTGCACATGTGCCGATTCGTGTTCGACTTGCTTTGTACGGGTTTGATGAGGTGACACCGCAATTTCCAATTCTTGCCCGCCCGCCTTGGCCCGGGTATGCCTTCGCATATTTTACGCCAGTTTTTCCTGCACAATTTTGCCGCCAACCCCGCTATCTCTTTGTTCAGTAAGGCGATATGCCTAGCCAGTTTCCTGTTACGCCGCTGGTGCTTCCACCTGCCCGTGAGCGAGTGGCGCAACGCCCACAGATTAGAGAGCGTGGCGTCCACGAAAGGCGTGTCCACCGTCGTAGTGATCTCTTCCTTGTACCAAAAACCTCCCGCACTATCTGGATAATCTCAGTTGCTACAGTCCGCACAGCTTTATATCCTTTATTAAGGATACAAAAGATTTTCTCTCAGACATCTCAAACTTGAAATTCATGATAACTGCCTCCTAGTCACCGTCGATGTTACGTTACTGTACACTAACATTCCCCATGAAGATGGCATCACCGCTGTATCACATGCGTATGAGCAGCCGTCGTGCGACAAACCCATCGATACATCTACTCTCCAAACTTTCCTTAGGGGTATTCGTGAATTCAACAATCTTGAGTTTTACAGGGTCCATTACGTGCAAGTCAGCGGAACATCAATGGGAACTTGAAGTGGACACAACTGCACCAATATCTTTATGAATTATCTCGAATCAAACTTCCGTGGCACTCAAAATTTAAAGTCACTATAATATAAAATGTATTCATCATCTTATAAAAGGTATTCGACATATTCATGATCTGTCAGCAGGGTGACACGAAGCTCCTCACCTTCATTAAGACATTTAACCTAGCCCATCCTACTATTTAGCTTGGTAATTCCTATTCGTAACACAGTGTAAATTTTCTGGACGTCACCATTACTGCTTCTCAGGGTCGGCTTCAAACTAAACTGTATAGAAAATCGACAGACACGTGGAAGTATTTGCACTTCTAAAGTAGCCATGTCAGACACGTACAACAGCAATACCGTACAGCCAAGCCCACCGTTTTAGGAGAATTTGCACGCACCAAGCCGACTTTGACTTAAACTGTCGAGAACTCGAGACCGCTCTCCTGAATAAGAAATACTCGGAACAAGTTTTATACGATGCTATTGTTGTAGCCACCCAATATAAACCACAACTAAATCTTTGAGAAAAAAGCCCCGAACGTTAGTGAGCAAACAAACGTATCTCAGTCTTCACTAACTTTAGTAAGGTAACGTGAATTTCTTACTAAGGTGTAAGAAGTAAGAAGTAAGGTGACTTTCTTACTAACTCTCGTGTCATCCGACCGGGAACTGCTGGATGCATGCCCTCTAGTAAACCTCGACGAGATATGGCCACAGGACCACTACACAGCGTGCTACTAGCCCGGCTTCAGACTATTACGTAAATACAAAAGGCAACTTTAAGTGGTACTGTTGTCTACCTTCTAGAATGCAGTGTTGTAGGCAACGGTATGTCGGCCAAACTGAAATGCCCTTTCGAATACGGTTCAATAAGCATCTCTCGCATGCAAAAAAGTGGTCGTTATTGGCCCCTGTCAAGACCTGTGAAAGGTCCCGGTCATGCAATTGAACATTTAAAAGCACCAATTTTAGAATCCGTTTTTAAAAACCACCAAGACCGCGGGGTTCGGGAATGTTATCCCATTTATTAGTTTGGTTTCGCGATGCTTGGTATTATTGAAAGAGAAGAAAAACATGCTTATGCCTCGAATAAAATTGGCGTCATAAATTTTATCACATGTTTATTATTTCTAACCTTCAGTTTCTCATCAGAATTCGCCCAAACTCTCGAAACACAGCAGCTTTATTAGCATAATGGGGCGTGACAATTCGGTTTGTTCTTGGGAAGGGGGCTGCGTTCCCCCCGCCACTAAGCAACATTTACCGTTTTTTTATTTATGAACCCTACCTATTTCCTGTTCTTTGTCCAGCTCACTGTGCAATGCTCTTATGTGCACCGTATCTATTTATTCTATGTTTTCAATATTAATATTTTTTTCTATAATTGCTACAACGAAACCTCTTTACGAGATGCCTAAATGGTTTCACGGAGGAACAGGAATGCGGTAATATACATAAACATTCGTCCTCACAAAATTGTGTACATTATATTACCAGATGTAGGCGTATATGGGTGAGCCTTCTTTCCACACCACTAGCAGTTTTTAAGAGGAATACTCGGTTGGGAACAACCCTGTTGGTTGAGTATAGTATGGGAAGAATCATCCTCACTGTATTCTGCGCCACTGTTTTTGCATAATTCGTGCATATTAACATTACCATCATTTGCTTGTCATCCTCATGGCTTGAGCATTAGACGCCGCTAGGCACTCCGGTCTCGAATAAATCATCTGTGATGGTACATAGATGTAATTTACTGTCAGTGCATGTTGCGGACTTCTTTCTTAACGTTTAGTTTCGTTTCATTAAAAAATAAATAGTGTAATTCTTATGCAAGACATGTTACGGAAACTCCTTCATGTTCTCACAAGTAAACAAAGTAATATCATTTCAGTCAAAATTTGTGCAAACAGTAGAGGTTTTTTACCCCAGTACCAATATTTATTGTTAGAACTGATGCCCCAAATGCTCTCATTTGTTTACATTGAAAATGGTAATTTTGACTTGTTTCAAAAACATTGCTCTATACGTAATTTTACCACAAATGTCACTTATGCCTGTGCGAGTGCTAAGTACGTAAGTTTGGCTATTGTGTCGAGCCTCATTTTGATTCTGTCTGAAGCCGGGGTAAATTAGTACAAGGAAAAAATTAAAACAAAGCAAAACTTGAGCGTTGAAGTTTATGTAGGCTAGCTGATGTTCTTGTGCAATATAAAACGTTTCACCTACAAACGTTCTGAAATTCTATTTAACATTTGGAAGCCCCTGCTTTCTCAGTTTTTGTTTCATTCAAGAATATAATTAGGCGAGCTCCAGGAAATTTTACTATGACTACTTTATTTAGTGTATTCCAAATTGTAATGAGCCTCGCTTATGGCCTTTTGGCAATATTTAATGTCAGTTAGCAAATTCTGCTTTTACGAGTTGTCAATTTGTACTCACAGCACTTCAATTCACCCTAGAGCTCAATGTAGTTTTCTTCATTTTTTCTCAGGTGCAGATGCTAGTTATACTTTCTGACAGTTTTAAGATTTGTTATGTTGTCGCGCGCAATAATACAGAGTACTAAGAAAGCACGTTAGCTCCACGAAAACGTCCTAAGGTTATTTTGAAATAAACCAGTCTTTCTTCGACTACTGAAAGTCGATATATCGGTGTGCCTGTCTCTGCCCATTCTGTATGTATGTATGTATGTATGTATGTATGTATGTATGTATGTATGTATGTATGTATGTATGTATGTATGTATGTATGTATGTATGTATGTCTTTCAATTCCGTCCCACGGCCAAAACTGATGATGTTCCTTGAATGAGACTTTTCTATTGGCAAGAAATTTTCCAAATAATTTAACAGGTTTTTATTTACAAACGATGCCTTTTTTCCTGTGAAGCAGTATATGACTAACCCCTTTCTTCCGCCCTCCGTTTTCATTCCGTTGTAGCCGATTTACTCGGCGCCACCCCAGCGCTCGCCCTCGCCACCACCGAGCCCTCCTTCACAACTGCTAACCCACTCGCCACCACATCAGTAATGCCGACCTTATCACGTGAATGCGGATAATCAGCAGAAGCGCAAAAGGGTGTAAAAACTACCGAAAGCCGCCGCTACAGAACCTGTAGCCACCGCGGTAGACCGCCTTGCCCTTGTTGCCCCTCCTACCACCCAATTTCTGCCTTGCTGAGTAGCTGCGCATTCGTTTCGGTTAAAGGGCAACGTTCCCTGTGGGAACGCAGGCGTGAGCGTATAATTTTTCCACTTAAAATGCTTTTCGAGAGACATTTTAGCTAGTGTGTTTCCAGCCAATGCACGGGCGAATCCATAGGTTGCTGGTTTTTGCATGCAAGTGTTGAGCGTGGAAGAAGCGGCCGTGCACGCACAGTTGAGCTTCATGCCGCTACCAATGACATGTCCGTTGTTTCTGATGGGTGATTTAAACAGAAAATGTTATTGCGAAATGTCCCCTGTCAGCAGCCCTATGAAACCGAGCGGTTTGGCCCTGGGTTGGTGTGTTACACAGGCAGTGAGATGCCTACGACGGCGGAGGGAAACGGGCAGTCAAATGTTTATTCACAATATAAAGCTCGAGGGCTTCCAAAATTTAACTCTCTCTTAGACGGACGAAGACCGTTGGCTTCAAAGAAAAGAGAGAGAGGGAAAGAAGCGTTGGCAGGAAACCAAGTGCGAGTGGGCGCATAAACAACGGCAAGCGGCTACCGTCATTATTACCGCTTATAGCGTTCCAGCTTGTCAATTAGCTATGACTACTTCCCAGATGAAAGTGTCACAGCTAGTTCCACTTTTAAGCACGTGCCCGTCACTGGTTGCTGTTTTACATTTTATGCGCGCAAGGTTTGGGAGTGGGGCTAGAGGGGGGTCGATGTTGAATGCGCAGCTATAGGTGTCGTGTCCTTACTGATGACATGGCCGTTGTGCTGACAGGAGGTTTTAAATTTGGACGTCCAACGCGCAAATGCTACTTGCCCGGTATTCTTTGTTGTCGAGCGGATTGGGTTTGTCTGTTACACAAGTAGCCATATGTGTTCGACGCGAGAGTGAAACAGACCGGTCCATGTGTGTCCGACAGAATAAAGCTCGGGTCTTTCGGAGTACCATTCAACTAATTGACTAAGAATTAGGTACAATGGCAAGTTAGCAAGAAACTTTCTTTGTTCCGTGTTCTCCGTAGACGGCGTCTAGCTTCGCAGGGCCTCCTTCTTCAGATAGTGGAAGGGCATAAATATCTTATGGTTGCTCTGAACCACAAATTTTATTTTTAACAACAGGTAACTGTATTAAAACTGCGTATTGCGGCTAGCGTAACGATGTACAGGACGAAACTAAGAAGAGAGAGGGCGCCCATCAACTGCAGGTAGCTGAATAGAACGCCTATATCGTCTTCCTTCCGTCCTCTTTTTTATTGCAGTGGTTGTACTAGGCCTCTAAATCAGTTAGAACCAACAAGACCAAGGACACGGTTTATTGTAGTATGTCACATACCGCCACCACAAAGCCGTGTAAACCTTTTGTAAGTAAATTTATCACTAGTTGTGACACAAAATAATAAAAAGTGAACACCCACCCAATTTGAAACATGATAACAGAGCCCCGATTTTTCCTTACAGCGGTTATATACAACGCCAAGAAAGGTAGGCAAGGTTGTCCTAGACTCTGGGGAGCTTCAGTTCGACGAGCGGTAAAGTGAAAATAAGGGAAATGTCTGGTCTGGTATTTAACCTAAGTGCTCGTAAACACGTTTCAATAGTATTGTAGCTGTAGAACCTTTGTATTTAACGTCAAAGAGGTGCTTTTATCAGCACAACTATTCTGCAGATCACATATTTACTTTAAAAATTGAAGTTTTCACAAGGCAGAAAAAAAAGTATATTTCGTATTTTGTTTGAAAAATTTCTATTACTTAGCCGAAAGATTTGCTATTGTAGCCGAGTTCGACTAAGAATGAAAAGCTGCCGTTACGAACGCTTTCATGGCACCACGTTAGTGCAGCCGTCAATCCACACAGATGTGTGATAATGAATTTCTATTCGTAAACATTTTTCCCTTTTGTTTCAGTTCTCGCCGTCGTCGTTTCGCTATAGCTACACTGCTGGATCTCTGTACGTTTCTAGTAGTGATGTTTTGCAACACCGCGTCAAATTTATTTCATAGTAAGCTGCACAAATTCGCTTTTGAAAAAGTTACCTGCTGTCATATACAAGACTGCATATGCTGCAGTCAGATACGACAGACTCTAGTAACACTCAGCATCATAAGTGAGCCGCATAGTAGGGAATATTTATCATGACATGGTACCAACGGTTATCAGCATACAGGGAAAAAGAACGGCATTACGCAATAAAGCGAGCCCGACAGAGTATAAAAGCATGTTTGTATCTGGAAAGAGTGTGGTATGTTTGATGCGCTATTAATTAAATGCACTTAACTGAAGGCGCACTTTTCTGATATATGTGAGAAGAACTTGTTGTTGGGCGAGTTGGTGGATCTTGGTGAATAAACACGCGGTTTTCGCAAAAAGACACCACACAGGAAGGACGGGGCGAGCGCAAACCCTAAACTAAACTTTATTGGACAGATCATACAAATATAAGTACACTATTATCTGGACACACACGCGCCTTCCTACAAATATTGCAATTTTTACAGGCAAGGTTATCACAACGCTGCCGACACATGTCAAGATATACAATCTCTGGCTTATAAAGGAACACCGATGTGTCACTCACGCATCCTTCTTATTCTTTCTTATATGGCAGGCCTCTAAAATTTCGCGGGCCTTCGTGCCGCTGGACTTGCGCAGAACCTTAACTTCTTTGTATGATCTGTCCAATAAAGTTTAGTTGAGAGTTCGCGTTCGTCCCGTCCTTCCTGTGTGCGCTGACGTTTTCGCGCAAGGCCCATGTTTATTCAGCTCTATATAAGGACTTTGCTTTTTTTGAAGTTTTTTGCTGCGCTTTGCTACTCTGCAATTTCTGTTGCAAATATAAAACAACTATTATTTACAACTAAAAGTGGGAATGAGCTGGTCAAATAAAACTGTTGGAGTTAGAAAATAACCTAAAATCTCTCTGCTCATTCTTAAACCGAATCAGCCAAAAGTGACCACCGCCACAGCGACGGTTTAGAACCATGTTTTATGGTGCATTATCGTTTTTTAAAACTGGGTGGCTGAGTATTTATTCAGCCGCAGGGAAACAAAAAAATACAATCAAACAAAACAGTTTTTATAGCAGCTTTTATTCTTTAAAACTTTTTTCTCAGATTTATTGCAAAAAAGCGAAGTCAAATTTACAATTTTTTCCTCTGTTTGGAGTTCATCCGAAGTTCATTTTCACATTGACTGTATGATATTTGTAAAAATGGAGGTTCTTGCAGGCAAATTTCTTTAAATGCATCTTCGCATTCTTGTTTCATTGCATTTTTCATGAACCCGGTTTTATTGACTTTAATATGAAGTTCACAAGCAGCATACTTGTAATACCGATCTGTAAAAAAGGTTAGTTTTGGCCTGTATGTTGTTTCCAGACAAGTCGCAGAAATTCTAAAACTTCTATATTATTTTGTACACTTTCGGGCTTCACAATAAACCCCTAAATTTATACATGCAGCTTCAATAGATGTGTAAGCGAAACCCTATTAAGGAAGACATTTACCCCTTTTAGCTATGCACCGCTGAGTAAATTACCAAAGCAATGGTCTAATAAAATGATCAGTTGATCGCACTTTTTTTGGCACCGTCTCGAGTAAACCGCGGCAAAGGTGATGTTTATCTACCGGCACTTTGCTTTATTCATGGTGAAAGGACAGCTGCATCCCTCCACATGTGATCATCTACACCGCTTAAACGAACACGCACAGACACACAAATTCGCACACCCACAACCAGAAAATACGCAAAACTTCAATGAGATTGCAGCTCAGCACGAGGCATTTTGGGCTTACCCACATATTTTAGTGGTAGAGTAGGGAAAGTATATGCCGCGTTTTCACGACTTGCACCGCGATTCTCCAAAACAAAACGATTAGAATGGAGGAAAAATAGGGAAAGTCATACGTGCATGGCCTTGGACGGACTCAGGATGCGATATTTTGTCTAGACCCCCAGGTACAAGTTCAGCACGCTGCAGTGTACTAAGCAATGTATTTTTTGCTGAAAATATTTTGATTGTGACTGCTTTCATTGTGTTGTTTTTAAATGAAAGTGTATATCTACGTCAATTAGGATTAACATAAAAAAATACAAAGATTTTTGAGCCATAGAAGCTGCTTATTGACCATCCAGCGCAGGGACGCATTCTTTTCTGGTATTATCGGGAATAGTGCAAAACGGCGACAGCAGTAGCTGCTTAGCTTCTTTTATATTAACAATTTTGTTTCTTGCCCGAAACATTGAACCGAGAGGAAGTTATAAAGTAAAAGATGTTGCATTAAAAGTCACAGGAGAACGCCAACCTGCTTTTCATCAATGAACCATCGCCGAGACCTGTAAATTTGAGTTGTCATTATTTGCGTTGCATACAAGAATTCCGACATGCTCAATTTTGAAGCATAGCTTTATTTCATCTTGGGTTGAATTTGGTGTCTCTACGCAATACTAGTCAGGTAGGACCATTTTACAGTATCACTTTCGCAAAAATGACAATGGAGGTGCGTGTAGCCACATTAGGTGCATCTAGATAAAGAGATCGAATTCCTACCAATTGCAGTGATGGGTTTCAAACCTAGGTCTTAGACATCATCAAGGCGACGCCTGTTCGATTGCGTCATTTAAACATTGTCCAAGCTGTTTTACATTGAAACATGTTTCAAGGAAAGAAGCTTTGCACTCTAACCACCATTTATTAGAAAAAAGGCCTTTTTTGTTTCATCTACATTCAAAATATTTCCTAGAGCATCAATTCGTATCTCTGCATTAATATAAGGAGAGCTAGACACACAGGACCAACAAGCGGGAGATAAACGCGCACGAAAATAAATGAATATCAAAAAGCTTAGAAATTGTTCTCGAGTAAATACAGGGCAAGGGATGAGAATGCAAATGTGGAAAGGCTTAAAAAGCTGAAATAAACATTTTAAATCATGAACAAGAATGTTTGCGGAACCGTCTTCGAGCATAGTATAAATGATGTTTAAGAGCCAAGCGCAAATAACACTTCAACAGCTATCTTACCCCCTTTGCTTCGTAGTTATTGCCTCTAGGCAAATTGTGCTAATTTGCACGGTATATTTATAGCCACTCCGTATTGCGAAGGGTGGCCGGCCTTCTTGAAGTACTAGATCGATTTCTAACTATGCCGGGACCGCTTTATTGTGTTATTTTTGTTGGGGACGACAACAAAATAAAATAAAATAAAATCAAAGTTTATTAGTTACATGATAGTGCACAAATACATTGGAGTGGTACAGAAAGAGGTCCCGAAGTGAAACGCTGCTAAGGGGACAGCTTATTATTGAATGCATCACAAGTCATAAAGATTAGCGGTGTAGTCATTATTGCAGGCGTACAATTTACAAATAAATGGTCTAATCTGCAGACATACATCCAAACAAATATAGCTTATACACTATTACGAACTAGCATTTAATTTATTGTTTAGGTTATCAGCACAAAATAAAAAAAACAAAGGAAGAATATATAGAACGTAATAAATACAAAATATAGTAAAGGAAAAAAAAGAAAGAGAGAATATATAGCAAGGAAGCAAAAAAAGAAAAACGAAAAAAACGTTTCGTGCAATAATGAATATTTTATAGGACACAAATACCAAAGTGAAAAACATGACTATACAAATCACCAATGCCCAATCACTTGATCAAAAAAATGACCAAGATAAGAAAAACGAGCGCAAAAAACATTTTCGGCAGCATCAATATAACCACTTTAACTTAAAGCAACATCGGTTAGAAATAATGGAAGGTAAATACAGTAAACAGTGAATAACTGAAAAAAAAAAGGCCAGGTAGATTTCAGCAGTCATTTGCACAATATGACAAAGTAGACGTCTAAAAGGACGAAATAATGAGGTCGATTTGATTGATACAGGTAATTCATTCCAAAATTTGATTGCACTGAATTTGACAGTTAGTTTTCCCTAGTTGGTGCGTATTTTGGGGAGAAACAATTTGGTTTGAAGCTCAAAACGTGTTTTGTTGGGGTTCGAGAGGGACGTCTTGACTAGAATATATATGCACCTGGGGTTGTTTGTAATATGATGGACCGTAATTCCTAGATTGTATTTTAAAAGACTGAGTAATGGTAGAAAATTCGGTTGTTAATAAAGTGGGGTAACGTGAGCGCTATAGGGGCTGTGCGTAATGATAAGTACAGCTTGATTTTTAACGTGTTGCAATGAGACGAGATGAGACCTATAAGTAGGTCCCCATGAAGTTATGCAGTAGTTAATATGACGATACATAAAAGCATAGTACAGAGTAATTAAAGTAGAAGTACCAAAGTATGAACAGGCTTTAAGAAACATTCTAATACCATACGTGGTCTTTTTTGCTAATGTATTGATGCGGATTTATTTATTTATTTATTTTTATTTATTTAAGTACCTACATTCGCCCGAGGGCATTACAGTAGGGGGAATTCACACAAGGCATAAAGAATTGCGCTTAACAGTTTCAAACGCTACAGTGGAAAAAAGTAAACAAAGAAGTAAATAAAATGTACAAGCAAACAACAATATGAAAACAAATAGGCATAAGCACCACAGTGCACGATATGTGGTAAGGACTGCTAGCAAGGCATGAAAGAGGACATAAAAAGTCACAAAACATGGCTTAAAACAGGGCATAAACAAGACAGATGTTTAAAACATTGCAAGAAGGGAAAAGCACAAACGCAGTACTATTCACTGAGTAAATGCTGGGTTAACAATTCAAAAAAATTTATCGTCGCTTATGATCCCCATGACGTGTTGCGGAAGGTGATTCCAATGCTTGAGAAAACGGCGAAAGAAAGAATTCATAAAAATTGAGGTATGCGCAGCTACTTCTCTTATCTTAAATTGGTGGTCTCGCCGAGTAGATATGTAGTTTGGTGGTAGTAAATATAGATTCCTGGTAACGGCATTGCGCTGAAGGTATACATCACGAAGGAAACAAATGCGAAAACGTGTCCGACGCAAAGAAAGGTTAGGCCAGCCAAGCGAGTTCTTTATTTGAGTAATACTTGTAGGAAACTGGTAATTATGAGTTACAAATCGAGCAGCACGATTCTGAATTGATTCTAGGCGGTCGATAAGGTTTTGAGTGTGGGGATCCCACACAATGCATGCGTACTCGAGTATAGGCCGAATATTTAACAAGTATAGCCGTTCCTTTACTTCCTGAGGTGCGTGTCTAAAATTTCTACGGATGAAGTTAAGAGTTGATGATGCTTTAAAAGACACGGCTTCAATGTGACGGTTCCAGGTTAGATCAGCTGAAAAGATTACTCCTAAATATTTAACTTCGTTTTTTTGTGGAATGGGCAGGTTATTCAAACTGTATTTTGCTGGGAGAGGCACGTGTTTTCTAGAAAATCGAATGTGTTGGCATTTACTGATGTTCAAGGGCATACACCATGTGCAGCACCATGAATGAATTTTGTCGAGATGTGATTGTAGCGCAAATTTATTCGAATGGTCATTAACCTCTCTGTATAAGACGCAGTCATCTGCATAAAGCCTGATTTTTGACTGAATGCCCTGGCCTATATCATTAATAAATATCAGAAATAACAATGGCCCCAGCACTGACCCCTGAGGAACACCAGAAGAAACCGATTTTATGGCTGATTCGGTTCAATTGACAACAACTTTTTGATAGCGTCCATTGAGGTAGCAGTGGAGCCATTGAAGAATATTTTCGGGTAATCCCAGAAAAGACAGTTTGTGCATAAGAAGTACATGAGAAAGCTTATCAAACGCTTTTTCAAAGTCCAGTAATATACAGTCGGTTTCACGGCCACGGACGTAAGATTGCAACACGTCATGGGAAAATTCTATCAGCTGAGTGGAGCAAGAATGCTCTACCCTAAAGCCGTGCTGATAATCTACAAAAAAGGTATTATTTTGAAGGTGACGAAAAATGCTCGAATACAATACGTGCTCCAAAATTTTGCAGCATACGCTTGTCAACGAAATCGGTCTATAGTTTGATACGGAGTTACTTGGGCCACTTTTGTGTAACGGGACAATGTTACCAATTTTCCAGTCTTGTGGAAGAATAGAATACGCTAAAGAGAAGTTATATAACAACACAAGATACATAGTCAGAACTGGGGCACAAGTCTTAAGTACAATGTTTGGGATACCATCTGGGCCCGGAGCAGCGTTAGTTTTCAGGTTCTCAAATTTTTCAGGATATCAAATTTCAGGATATCAAATTTCAGAAAGCTATCCAGTTCAACAACCAGGCAAGTGCAATTTCTACTGGGAAAAATGATGTGAGAATAAATGTAAATCGGTAGAATAGTACTTGTTTCTCTAGGCTTTGAGCTAGAGATCATAACCTTGGTTTTGGAGGGATTCATTGCTAAGTGGGTATCATTACACCATGCTACAATTTGCTTCACGTCATAATTTAATTGTTCCGTTAGCAGGTTTATTTGCTTATTCGTGGGGAAGACAGTAGTATCATCAGCGTACAAAAGGCCATAAGTTGCTAGACTAAGATAGCTTGGAAGGTCATTAATATGAACTGAAAGCATTCGCTATGTCAACTGGGTCAGAGAAGACTTTGCCATCATCTTAGTACTTCAGTAATTGTATTGTTATTGGTGTTTTTGTTACGAAAAGAATTGATCACCCGCCACTGCTTAGCGGAATTTCAAACGGTTAGAATTATCTGTTGTTCCAAGTAGTTTTTTTTGCTTTACGCAGTAAAAGGGAGAGCATGTTAGAATATCTTTGGTAACGCTCTTTCAATGGATTATTATAAGGCTGTCTTGTGGTATTTCGGTAGAGGTTATCCTTTTTCCTTAAACGTTTAAGTAGGCTTTGCGTCATACAAGGGCAGTGGGGTGAGGCGTATTTTTTTTACAGAATACCGTCGTCGTTGAGGCTGATATGCGTTTGCCTACTATTGAAGAAAATTTATAGTAAGAAATGTTCGCCTCTTTACATGAATAAAGCGAGGACCAATCTGCGCTAGACATGTGTTGAGAAAAGCGAACCTTGTCGAACAGAGATTTATGGATGGTGTATGTTTTTTAGGGAGAAGACAGTGGAAACGAAGAGCAATAGGATAGTGGTCGGTGATGTCGGTACGTAAAATAAATGCGTCCGGCGGGGACAAGAGATTAAAAACGCGTGATCGATAAGAGGTCCTGGACCACCGGGCTGGCAACGGGAAGGTAAGTCAATTAGCGATTCCAATCTATAACCCCAAAACAATTTAGATATTCATGTTGGCTTGAAGAATTGGTATTGAGGATGTTGACGATGATGTCTCCCATTGCATCATTTTTTTTCTCAGATGTAGCGGAATATAATAGATTATTCAGTTCGCTGGAGAATTTAGCTAATGAGGATATAGGGATCCAAAAAATACTAGCAAATATGGTGTTTATGCCGTCACTGCCAAAACTAGACTTATCAATTTCAATCCATACTGATTCACAGTAAACTACATTGAGGGAAAGGTCGTGTCGGTGTCTGTAGCTAATTTTTGAGAGAATTAAAATAGCCGAATCATCACAACTTGAGGTTGCACGGTGACAATATTCTGCGCAGTACGATCAGAAGCAGTAAAGATTTTTGTCGAGTCTTTAATCCAACCTTCGGAGATGCAAATGATGGACAAAAAGTCACTAGTTAACAAGAACGAGTGAAATTCGTTATAATGCTTTCTGAGACTGCGTGCATTAAAGTGTATAGCAGTATGACGATAAGAAAGCAGATACGACAGTTCTTGTGTGCTGACGTACGGCATAGTCGCACGTGGATATAAATTTTCTGGCTCTGATCAGGGAAGACGGCGAGATCCATCTCGTTACGAATCCTGAAATTCTGAAATGCTGGAAGACAGCGAATGTGACTCTCCGAGCACGGGTTCGGAAAAATTCTCTTGTGGAGAATGCCCTCCACTAACTCGCTGTCGAGCTAGTTTTCTTCAATGTAGGCACTAGGCTCAAAAATACATACATTTGTGGCAACATAGTTATATTTCAAACCTCTGTTACAATATACCAGCGGAAATGGTTGGGGGTATCTCAGAAAATTGTCATGAAAAGGAATATCTCGAAACTATGTTCGGTTCTCAGTTCTAAACTATGCCGTGGTCGTGAGACAACCAAGTTCCAGACACATTGCTGGAATAATTTCTAGCCCTTGTGGCCATGACTCATTATAACAAAATTTCGATTTGTCCCCGCCTCAAGGCACTGTGCACCTCGGAACTAGTACACGGTTGTTCCATGCCGTGGTGGTTGCTTTTGAGATGGAGGCAAGGACTGAAGCATGCCCACGTGTAAAGGTTTATCCACAAGTAAAATATTACGGTTTTTATTGTTGGCAGTGTTCTCAACTACCGCGCTTCTCATAGGCCAGGGTAGCCTTGCCATATTACACCATAAAATTGTTTCGATATGTTATAGCAATGCAACTTCATACAATTATTTCAGCACTTTTGAAGAGATTGTTTAAAGAATATTTTTCCTAAATGAAGGAGAATAGAAATACTTACAGTGAAAATATTGGTTGCCCAGTGGTTTCTCGTTGAATGTCAAAAATATGCCGCAAATATTACTATCGTCTTGATAGGCGAGCTCTTCGGTATATTCGTGGTTTGGTTCTTCATTGGCATAAAAAGGAAACATGACCAAACCATATAAAATCCTCCTACCATTGCTAACAAACCTTGTCTCTAATTAGAGTAAACTTTGGGGTGTTTTTAAGAGACTCTCTGCATACTTAGGGCTCGTTTACTTTGCGTGAGGCTTCACCCCAAAGGATTCTTACAGCATTGATATTGTCCCTTTACTGTTTCTGTTACATGCAATGGTTCAAAGGGTCGTCGTGCGGAGACAATTTAGGCCATTTTTTCAGTCCCACTAAACTTGCAACTGACCAAATGAGCTGAATTCGTGTATGACAAATACTAGACACCAGAAACATTTTCCTGACACAAACCTTCGATGCACAACATAACATTGAACAATACAGCGGCGCTACCCCGCTTCCCGGGGCCATTGGAATACTACCCCCATATATAGTAGTTAGGTGACTCTAATATATAGTAGTTAGGTTCTTCTACAGTATAGCTGTATTTTTAAAGCACATATCCCTTATAGTGCAGAACCGCCTGGACGCTCTGTTGAAATTATGGCACAGCTGCCCACAAATGTTATCCTATGTTGTCATAGAATTGTTGCATTACCAAATATTGCCATATGGGAAATATGTTCCTTTCTTGAGATTTGGACAACACTAAGTGCGAGTCTGTTTTGATGAACAGAAACATTTCCCCACCGCTGAATTCTGCGGGCAGCGTCTAAGCAGTATTGAAAGAGGAGTTCTCGGGGAGAGAAAGAACAGCAAAAAAATTCGCAGCTGCTGTATTTTTCAAACAAACTTGCGACATTGCCAAGGAGAGTAACCAGCGAGGATGCCTACGGCATTGCATGTATAAATAATCACTCCACAACTATTGTGGATTGTCATGATGTTGTCGTGCACAAAATAAGGCTATCAAGTGGTTATTCACAGCTTGCGAATGGATTGTTTTGCGTCTTGTAAAATATAGCAGAGCATGAAAATTCAATAAACACTAGGATACCAGCCTTTTGTCTCTACGTATAAACTGACAAAAGAAGGTATAGCCTTTGATTCACATCAGCGTGCGCTGCATATCTTTGGTGAATAATAGATATAGTAGAAAAAGACTAGACTATGGCCTTTTACACTGTGCCTGTCCCCCATCTCCTTGCGCCGTGGAGACTAACATTTAACTCAAATTTATTTTTTTGACGGTGTGCAGCTCACTTTCAGTTTCCGAAATATTACAGATGTAATGCCTAGCGCCTAATGTAATGGGGAGCACAAAAATGAAATAGAATTCATATTATGCGATAACCCTGGCGTCGTGCAGGATGTGGAAGTGCTCGGAAGGGTAAGGTGTAGTGACCACCGTATGGTAAGATCCCGAATTAGGCTAGATTTGAGGAGGGACCGCAACAAGCTAGTACGAAAGAAGCCGATAAATGAGCTAACAGTGAGATGTAAAGTAGAAGAATTCAGGATCGCGCTGCAGAACCGATATTCCGCTCTTAACGAGGAAGCCGAGTTTACGACGCAGGAAGCCAGCGACAACCTTACACGCATTATTACGGAGTGTGCAGTAGAAGTCGGGGGCACTATAGCTAGACAGGATACTGGTAAACGTTCACAGGAGACGAAAGATCTAATCAGGAAACGGCAAACCATGAGAATCTCCACCGCAGCTGACAGAATAGAACTAGCGGAGCTCTCCAAGCTAATCAATAGGCGTAAGACAGCTGACATACGGAAGTATAATATGGAGAGGATCGAATACGCTGTAAAGAACGGAGGTAGCCTGAAAGCAGTGAAGAGACGTCTTGGCGTGGGGAAAAATCAGATGTATGCACTTAAGGATAAGCAAGGCAATGTCATCACAAATAGGGATAAAATAGTCACAGTGGCCGAGGAGTTCTATAGGCATCTGTACAGTAGCCAGGACATGCAGGATAATGCCGAACAAGACAGTAGTTCACAGGAGATAGACATCCCACCAGTAACGACCGAAGAAGTAAGGAAGGCTTTGAAAGAAATGAAAGGGGGCAAAGCACCTGGTGAGGATCAGATAACAGCAGACCTCTTGAAGGATGGCGGATAAATTGTCCTTGAAAAACTGGCAAACCTGTATACGCAATGCCTAATGACCGCAATGGTACCGGAATCTTGGAAGAACGCGAATATCATCCTAATTCATAAGAAATGCGACATGAAGGACTTGAAAAATTACCGGCCGATCAGCTTACTGTCAGTCGTCTACAAGGTATTTACCAAGGTAATCGCTAACCGAATTTCTGCAACCTTAGATTTCAGTCAACCTAAAGAACAAGCAGGGTTCCGTAAAGGTTATTCAACAATGGACCATATTCACACGATCAATCAGGTGATAGAGAAGTGCGCTGAGTATACTGAACCCCTATATATAGCCTTCATAGATTATGAGAAAGCATTTGACTCGGTCGAAACCCTAGCAGTCATTCAGGCATTACGGAACCAGGGGGTAGATGAGCATTATGCAACAATACTAGAGGATATCTACAATGGGTCTACAGCTACGATCATCCTCCATAGGGAGAGCAGTAAAATACCTATAAGAAAGGGTGTCAGACAAGGAGACACAATCTCTCCAATGCTATTCACAGCATGTTTACAAGAAGTATTCAGAACGTTGGATTGGGAACAGGTGGGTGTAAGGGTTAATGGAGAATACCTCAGTAACCTCAGATTTGCTGATGACGTTGCCTTGCTAAGTAACTCGGGGGACGAATTGCAAAGCATGCTTTCCGCACTGGGCGAACAGAGTAGAACCGTGGGACTGAAAATTAATATGCAGAAAACTAAAGTAATGATCAATAACCTCGGGACAGCACAGCGGTTTGACATAGGTGGCGAGGCAGTGGAAGTGGTAAGCGAATATATCTACTTAGGCCAAGTTGTGACCCCAGATCCAAACCATGAGGCAGAGATAATTAGAAGGATCAGAATGGGGTGGGGTGCGTATGGCAGACATTCTCAGATAATGAATAGCAGCCTACCATTGTCGCTGAAGAAGAAAGTGTATGACAGCTGCATCTTACCGGTACTCACCTACGGGGCAGAAACTTGGAGGCTCACTAAGAGGGTTCAACTTAAATTGAGAACAACTCAGCGGGCAATGGAGCGGAAAATGATAGGTGTATCATTAAGGGACAGGAAGAGAGCGGAGTGGGTCAGGGAGCAAACTGGTGTTAAAGACATATTAGTAGAAATTAAGAAGAAGAAATGGACGTGGGCAGGACATGTATTGCGAAGGCAAGATAACCGCTGGTCATTAAGGGTAACAGAGTGGATCCCTAGAGAAGGCAACCGTTGCAGGGGGCGGCAGAAAGTTAGATGGGCAGATGAGATAAAGAAGTTTGCGGGGATAAATTGGTCACAGTTGGCTCAGGACCGAGGCAATTGGAGAATAATGGGAGAGGCCTTTGCCCTGCAGTGGGCGTAGATAGGCTGGTGATGATGATGATGATCATGATGATGAATGCCTAGCGCACACGTGGAACTTGCCAACGCCAACCACAATAACACTTGGTGTATGGGCAGCCCGTAATTTGCTTTCCTACAAAAATTGTTCGTTACTTGTCAAGATAAACTGTTCTGTTTTGTTTCTAACAATTTCTGATTTGAGTTAATTTTCTTTCGGAGCTTTCTAAAAGAACCTTTACTAGAACAGAAAGATGCTATCTCTCGATGTATCTACCAACCTATATGCGTGTGTATATATATATATATATATATATATATAAAATATATATTAATATATATATATATATATATATATTTATATTTATATATATATATATATATATATATATATATATATATATATATATATATATATATATATATATATATATATAAAATATATATTAATATATATATATATATATATATATATATTTATATATATATATATATATATATATATATATATATATATATATATATATATATATATATATATATATATTAGAACTCGCCATAAAAACACAACAATATTTATTACGGCGTTTCGGCTGGGGTCCAGCCTTTTTCAAGTGAAGAACAAGGGTGAAATACAGGGTATATGAAGGCTGTCAGAGAGCGCTGCGAGCACTTCAAAAAATGATTTTAAAAAGGTAGAAAAAGAAAGTAGAGCAAAAACCACGTGCAAAGTGAAGAAACATAGTGCAGGATTTGGCACGCAGGTAATCCATCTCAATAAACAATGCAGCGAAAAGCAAATGCGAGGCACTCAGGAAGTCTGTTTCATTCAGCCATGCCCACCCACGCAATCCAATATTAGGAAAGGTAAACAAATAAGAAATTGGTGCTAGGCATATCACTCCAAACGAGCGAAAACAACCAGCCGCAAAATGCGGAAGCGTGGAATCGACAATTAGTCCTACAGACACTGGAGAACGCAAAACACAGCTGTGCCTCAGGCAGAAGGCGACATTAAAGCGCAATAGCCCAGAAGAAGGGATTAGCGAGGGGCCGCGTCCCGAAAGGAAAATGCCGCCTCTTCCCGAAGAGACCAGATAATAGCCAGAAGTTGCTTGTCCACAGCCCACGTTCTGGGCATAAAACGAACAGTGACGACCCCTTGATGCGCGCCGACGCCGGAAAAGGGTTGCGGGAGCCAACCAAGAAGGGAAGCGAACAGGTTGTACGAGTGCCTTGAGAAATGATATACAAGGCAGGAAATAAACAAAGAAAAGGCACGAAGAAAAAAATCAGTTGAACGAGCTCCCGGCCTATTACATGAAATAGATAGACATAACGAATTGGTAGCCTAAATTTTATATTCGTGCAAGTACCAAGGGCTTGCATAATATGGAAAAAAGAAAACGAAAATGTGACGCACGTACAAGAACCAATTTCAAGTAATCAAGGAAAGAAATGACACTTCGTAACCAGTCATCAATGGAAGTATGAATTCGCACACAGCATTCTTCAAACAAACTAGCAGTGAAAGAACAAAAAAAATAATAAGCGCGTACAAATTGCAGGACGTGGGGAACACACGTCTTGCAATTTGTATATATATATATATATATATATATATATATATATATATATATAAAATCCAGGGAGTAGTAGAACTTTGAAGATGGTAGAGAACACAAGAGAAGAAAAACTTCGAACAAGGTAAAAGCACGATTGTGGCCTACGTTTCAGCAAAGAGAACTTGCTTTCCTCAGGGCAAGTCTTGCTTGCCCTGAGGAAAGCAAGTTCTCTTTACTGAAACGTAGGCCACAATCGTGCTTTTACCTTGTTCGAAGTATTTCTTCTCTTTTATGTATATATATATATATATATATATATATATATATATAAATATATAAGGTTTGGAAATGAGGGGCTCGTCAGGAAATACAGAAAGAAATGCCGGCAGTGTTTTTCTTTCTTTCTTTCTTACGTAATTAATAAAAAAATAATGTAACGTCAATAACGGTAAAAAAAAATCTAACCACTCCCCTATGCCTTCTTTGGCGTTGTAGACTGCCGGCATTTCTTTCTGTATTTCCTGACGAGCCCCTCATTTCCAAACCCTATTATCGTGCGAAAGCTTAGCGAGGGCCTCGGTTCTGGCAGCCTTGATGCCAAGGTAGCATAAGAGGGTTTCCCGCCAGTTAACCGCTCATGACAGGCTGTAGACGTTCGCGTCACACCCCGGGGGTTGAAAAAGAAGGTCCCCTTCTCCCCGTGTAGTCTGAGTGGCGCTGGCTACCACCCTCAAGCGTCAGATACAGTTGCAGTAAATATAAATACCCCAGAAAGTGAAGCAGAACACAGTCGCCCAGATAGCCGAATTGGTAAGGCATTCGAGATCTAATCGAAAGGCGTGGGTTCGGTCCCCACTCTGGGCGCGTGTTCTTCTTTCTTTCTTTCTTACGTAATTAATAAAAAATAATGTAACGTCAATAACGGTAAAAAAAAAATCTAACCACTCCCCTATGCCTTCTTTGGCGTTGTAGACTGCCGGCATTTCTTTCTGTATATATATATATATATATATATATATATATATATATATATATATAGTCAGAATAGGAAATAAGGGGCTTGTTGAAAATAACACAAAAATAACAGTTGGCAGTCAAGAAAACTTCGGAAAGCAAAGGTGAGATGCGGTAGGTCATGGAAATAGATAAAGAATTTCGAAAAAAAGAAAGTGGAGAAAAAAGTGCCTGCCAGGTGGGACGTAAAATAAATCGGCTCCTGTTTTTTTGCCAAAGGGTTTGAATTGTATATTTAGGACCCTATATAAAGAAATCCTGACAAATCCAAAATTCCGGCATATGAATAGGAACGAGAGCGGAGCAGAGGTAGGGAGGGCCCAAGTTTTAATCGGATGAAAGACACGCAGACCAACAATGGTGGGGGGAGGGGGGAGAGTCAGCGGCTCCATCATGATGACATCTCGTGGGATTTTTCTGCGGACCTCTAGCATGATGTGTTTTTACCTGATGCAAACTGAAGGAATGAATGAATGAATAAACTGAATGTTGTGCGGTTTGGTTAGAGGTTTCAAAAAATTAAAAAAAAAAAGATCGCAATCGATCAAGACGGAGAAATGCAGCAGACTGAACAAGGTCTGACTAGCAACAAGTTTAATTCAAAACACTTCTAAGCATATTAACGGCCGACCATCCAAAGAGCAAGCGTTATGCGCTGCTTCTGATTCCGCAATAAAGGACAAACTCTCTCTTCGCACGCACACCAACGTCTGGCTCAGTCTTGTTAGCTTTGGTTATCCACGCTAATATTACGCTCGCCATTTTGTCAGTGTACGCCGTAAAGTTGCTCCCCGCCTGCCATCTCCCCGCAGTATGCTAATACAAAGAATATTTTACTATAAATGTGACGAAGCTCTGAATTGTTGCCCTCTGGCTAGCTCTGATAAGCGCGCAATCAAAAGGTCTGAACGTTTGTTCGAAAACTGGCGGGTTCAACGAATTTGAACTTTTAAGGGCCTGGATAACTTCTCCACGTTTATGAGACTACGAGGGTACTTCCACGAGCGTCAGGCAACCGACGAAGCCGTAGCCGCACTACCGAGCACCAAACACTGTTACCTCGCTTGCAGAGGGATGATTGCCTCGACATGTACAATAAAGCCCTTCAGTGCGATGTTCTAGCAGCATACCAAAAGCATGTCTCTTTTTCCGCCTTAACCTTACTTAGCAGGAAAAGAATGTCTTCGGGGAACTCGCAATTTTTTCTGAAATTGCTTCCAAACCCGTCGACAAAGAAGGCGCTATTGTGACCTTCAACAAAACTGACTACGTCAAAAAGGCTGGTAGACAAGTATCAGGACCGACCTTCTACAAAGTACTTTCAGGTGATCCCACTAATTATAATATGCTAATTGCCCAAGATCAACTCTTATGTTCGTAAAAAGTTAAGTATTCAATGAAACCAGCGTTTGCTTTTAATCCCTTTCACCGCAAAAGTCCGAAGACTCTACCTTCTCCCTGAGATTCATAAATATATTAAACAACCCGGCCGACTGTTTTGAGAGTGGTGCTGTCATCAAGAACCTTTTGCGCTAAGTCGACTCTCTAATTCGCAATATTCGCGCCAGCTTTGCAGCCTCTACTACGTATACAAATACTTTTTCAGATATTGAAACAATATATTTTTCTATACACTGCCGATTTGTTACCCCCGCTGTTGTGCCACTATAGACCTAAATTTTGCATTCAGGTGGCATCACGGCTGTATCATACGCGCAATAGCACTTGGCGTGTGACAAACTTATCGATTTGCTACGCTTGAAACGTTCCTCAATCGTATCCCTCAAATTTCACTTTTGAGTTTGCTGTGTCAATTACGTGTTGGTCAGTTTGATAACAGCGCTAGGACAGGACACACAGAAGGCGACACGTAGACTGGGCGCTGTCCTAGCGCTGTTATCAAACTAAGTATGTACCAACAAGCCCGAATCAACACAGTGTTAGTCGGCGCAGCGTCAATGGGAACTTAAAACGGTCCCAACTATGCCAATAATTTTATAGGATGCTTAGAATAAAACCTTTTTTTTTGAAACTCAAAATTTGAAGCCACTGTAATGCAAAAGGTGAATAGACAATATATATATAATATGACAGCGTGATAATGTGGATCTTTTAAGCACAATTGAGGCTCTAAATCATGTGCATTTAAGTGTGTCTTTCTCCCATTTGTATTCTGCACTGAGCATAAAGTTTCTCAATATCGCAGTCACGACTTCGTATGGGGTTTCAGGCTAGTCTCCGTAGAAAACCGCCAGATACGGACCAGTATGTGCGCTTCCACATAAGCAATGTAGCACCGCAAGAAGGCAGCGCCTTCGCTACGTACACTTCATCGAACGCCGTTTCATCGAGCGCCGCTTTCTACAAGCATTTGAATCGAATGTAGTTTCATCAAACATTCTGTTATCGAACGCTGTTTTATCCAAGACATTTCATCAACGCCTTTTAGTTTTATTGAAGAAGTTTTATCGACCGAGGTGTTCTCAAAGCGATGAGAACCTAACGCCACACGCGGCACCATGTGAAAGGCATCATTGTTTTCACAAACATCACGCATCAAACAAGATAATCATTGTTTTCTCCGAAGCCCTCGTATCTTAGAATTTTACTTGTGGGACCAAACTGGTCGGTAACATTCCCCTTAATTTTGACGGAACAACGCCTGGTGGAACAGGGCTTGCGGTTTTAACTACGCCCGAAAGCTGAAGAAATTACCTAAACCAAATTTCAAAATAATAATGTCATAATTTTCATTCCCTTAACTAAACAGGATACCTTGGTTCAAATATTCAATGCTCTGCAACGCGTGGGATATTTTTAATTGACGAAACATTTCGCGCCGCCGGCAAGGGTCACAAGAGGCCCTCAGAACATAGACATCCACGTGACGTCAGCCTGTGGTTGGAAAAAATTGGGGATATAGCCGCGAGTCGCCAACGTTTGCCAGGAACTCGTAACGTACCATCGCATGTTCGGCACGCCAAGTGGCCGGCGCATAGCCGACATCCTTCACGAACAGATGGGGTGTCTCCTTTTGCCCAAATGGCAATCTTGGAAAAGAATTGGTTCCAAATGCGGGTAAAAAGCTGATTGTGTTCTCATGTACCACTCCTATTCAATCCTCCACGACTTGATTTGTCATTGTTGTCTACTCTGCCGCTGATAGCTGCCGGGCAGGCACATGAAACACCGCGGTAGAGAGCTGGCTCAGTCGTTTTCATATTGTTTTGTGCATGTCGCATCCAGGCTTCAGCCATTTCCTGAGCCACATGGAACAAGACAATGAACCTACTGAGAACAAAGTAGTGTATTTCCAATGATGCCAGAAGCCACGAATGTGTATAGGTGTGCCGGTGATATGGGCAGTTTTTCTATGTCCTCGAAGTTTGCTGCAATAAATTTCATTACGAGTAATGTGCACCCGCAATTAACCTTCACTCAGCGTGCCCCCTGTACACGTTCCTGTAATTGTGGTAATTTTAAAGGAAACTATAACTCTGACTCTGCCAATATTGCATACCCCCTAATATGCAGACTCATCGGCAAACAATACTATGACCAGGCTGAAACACTCTTTCCTTGGAGGTTTAAAAATCAGCGCTCTGTTTTTAAACACCTGCCGCTGTTTGCCTCTGTCATTGCACGTGAACAGTCCTGGCCATTCCTTCCACCCTCTGAAGGCCACTATGCTCTAATACAGTTTCAAAACCTATCACGATACCGAGGCCCAAGGGTGGTACCTCACCCCATGTTTAAGCCGGCGTCGTTTGGCATCAATAAAAGTTATGGCAAACTTGCGTGTCTCTCCTCCCAATAAATTTTCGGCCATTCCCACTGCCTGCCCGTCTCTCCCCCCTATGAAAATGCCGGATTTTTTAACATGTCAGAATAGCGGTATGCCTGTTGGTTTGAATAAAGACAAGACCGATTGCGGTTTGCGGGCTACGAGCACGCTTCGCAGCACCGTACAACAAGCCAAATCCGACAGTCAGTTCAGCTAATATTTTCTATGTAGACGGCTGCGGTGCTTTTAGCCTCGACACTCTAACATTGTGATTTCTTTGAGCATGCTACATTTTGCAAATTGATTCATCTGTCGTTTCTTCATTTTATTTTTCTAACATTCATTGGTGACTGCCTCGGGCTTCCCTCGGACCGATATGGGCCGGAAAGATATGTGCGCTCACGTGCGCCCCATGCATGTTTGTCCGCCTGACTTCAGTTGTTTTTCTTTTATTAGCCTATTTGCCTGGAAGTTCGACAATTGCACCCAAATAACGGTTTGGAGTTGTTTCTTTTCTGCTGCCTTATGTTTACGATTGTAAACTGACTTTCTCTAGAAACTTCTTCCCGGACTCACATTGTTTGCGCATCCCTTTTGCCATCACCCGACCTCGCCTAGCGTTCTCTCATGTGTCAACTCCATGATTCTCTATCTGTTGCAACCAATGCGTATTGCCAGATGTTCTTCAAAACTCTACGGCTATTCGTCGCAAGTGAACTCGTCAGAGCGAACCCTTCGTAGGTGAACACGTCAAATAGGGCAAGACCTCATAGGTCATCTCCCACTATTGAAACTCGCCGCCTAGAGCAACTGGACGCTTGCAGATTTCGCCAAATTGTGGAGACATCCTTAAGCCCCTCCTCTAGCCTTAGAGTACTACACCAACCCCAACAAGACTATGTTTTTGCTGAACTTGGTTGAACACGCCTGCCCGGCCAGCTTATTTTGTTTTGTTCTTTTCTGGCTACGTTCTCCCTATGGCGTGTGGGCAATATCTGAAATCTCCTGTGGGTGTACTGAGTATATGTTTTTGTTTTACAGCCTTATTTTTAGGCACGCGCGTGACAGCGCTGTATTGGGTAGACTTTCACCATAAAATTCCGCATACTGTTTTTAAAATGATTGCCTTTTATTGTCTTCGTACCAACCGCGATTGTCATGTTTCGCCATCAGTAGCTCAAGTGGGTAATTTTCGTTCAGTTATTTTTGTTCAGTTCAGTTCAGTTATTTTTGAGGGGCTCGATGAATTAAGACAGAATAAGGGTCGGCAGTCAAGAAAACCTCGGAAAGCAAAGGGGATAATACGGTAGGTCATAGAAACAGATGAAGTTTTTGAGTCACATGCCCACACCCCCCACACACACATATATATGTAAAGTTATATATATATATATATATATATATATATATATATATATATATATATATATATATATATATATATATATATATATAGATATAGATATATATGTATATCTATATATATACATAAATAAATATTTATATATATATATTTCTGTGGGTTTACACATACATCTTCAAAAATTGTAAGGTAACTTGCCCCACTAAATGAAATGTATCCGAGACTTTACGATAGCACCCTATCCACGACTTTTTTAGTTTACGAGTTATATTTATATACCACTCACGGGGTCCTGGCGGACATGGCTACCGATTGAGGCGCCCGGCCAAAGCGCATCTAAACTTGCTTTTCTGTGAAAGTTATAATACAGCCCCAGTTCATTGTCGTTTCTCGAGAAACACTTCATGTACAAGCCAATCAATTCACCGCCGACGGAAATTCTTGTGTACAAATCTACTGGCACCTAACGATGACAAAAAGCACGACACTAAACAAGTGTTATGCAGTCGGTACCGTACTCGAGTAGCTTGTCGTCGAGCAACACTGCAGATACCGTGATATTGCTCCGGCTTTTGAAATGGTGGTTACCTTTGAAAGGGCTCCCTCAATAGGCATCAAAATTTCAAATAGGTTTCAGTTGTTTCATGTGAAAAACGCTATAAGTCATCTAAACACTGTGTATTGAAAGTTATAGCTTTAGAGCATTGATGTTTCCTGCATCGATGGCACCGGTCGTAGTGCACTTGATCGTAGTAGATATGTCAACAAACCTAATTTTTCAAAAAATAATATTGTCGTTGCCTTCTTTTGGCCACCTAAAACTACGTGTATTTAAAAATGTCTTAAACGGATAACAAAAAAAATTTTTGGTCTTGCGTTAATTACTGTGACATTCTAATTGATCGTTCAACATACCTTGTGAAGTTATTTGCATTATAGTTGGTTCATGCCAAAATTCTTCATCATAAAACACTCCAAGCAGTTTCTGTGTGATGGTTTCCTTTTCTCTTAAAAACAAAACACCTCATCAAAAAAATAATTCACAAACATCACCTCCAAGCACTGGCACTGCGAAAACTCGCGCTAGAGTTCTCACCTGTTAGATGTGGCGTTTACGAACTTCCTTTTAAAGAATACTTTTTTGTATGTTTCATAGAGAGGCATGTCTACATTACAAGTAATTCCTCGTGTAGTTCCCAGGTAAGTCCAGATATATTTTGTTGTGTTCAGAAACTGGTACAAAAATTCAAATATATTGTTTAATGACTGAACCAAATTCGTTTTTCTTGTTCCTAACTGTCACCAACAAACCAATAGGGTTTTAAACATTTGTCAGTTCAAATACCAAGTGTCAATATACACTTTTACTTTACTTGCAGGTTAACAGAATGTTGTTTCGCTCATAGCCTTGTGATTAGTTCAAGCCGAGGCGATCTGGTCCGCATAACTTGATTGGCTAAATCGGGGAATATCAATCTCTTATCAAATTTGGCCAAGAATGAGAAACCACCCACTAAAACGCAATTAACTAATTTTTAACCCCAATGGTCAAGTTGTGCTCGTGGATGGTTCGTTCCACCAAGGATAGGCGTTGGTACTTTGCTGAGGACTAATCTAAGAGCTCTCTTGCACTAAATGTTTTACTTCATGGGCTTCGGTCAGCCTAGAAACATCCACAGCGAAAAAATAAGAGGGGTACACCTTCTACTCATTCCATTTTGTGTGCTCCTTAAGCCATATTCTCGAAAGTACGGAGAAAAAAAGAGCCTTGCAGTACGTATTAGAACACCTTGATGTTTGTTCCCCGTACTCTGATCTCTAAAGACCTCCCTCGAAAAGAACCTCTGATGGTGTTGGTGTTTCTGTTTCCTTCTCTTCCTTCGGCAGTTTGTTGATGATGGTCTTTGCGTAAAATTAAAAAAAGGTTTTTGCACTCCTAATTAGAGATATTTTATTTCGTTAGACCGTTGGAATCGAGGCGCCTGGCCAGTTTTGGGATGGAGTAATTCACCATACATTGACTGACGGCATTATAATTTTACCCGAAAATAGCCTCCTTCACTGGCAGTACTGCCTAACAGAATTGTGCGATATAAAATGTTCAGACAACGCTGTCGGCCCAAATTTATGTTTAAACATTAACTGTTATCACATATTGAACAACGTGGCAAACATGACTTGAAGTTGCTCTTTTAAAAGTGTCTTCGCAGCAGATTTCAGCCAGAATACAGGGTAAAGGGAAGGCAATAATGTTTTAAAGGCTTAGTGTGGAACTTACATTTAAATATATTTATATTTATCTTGAAGAAGGTCTTGGGAAGCTCCTGATTCTTTTTTCTTCAGTGTATCAGCGTCGACCCCAAAATATTGCCTTTAAACCTTTTAACCGTTTATTATGTGGATGCCAAGTCAAACAATATGACTTATTAGGCAAAAAATGTTTTAAAAATAAAGACCTTACAAATAACTACTATTTCTTAAGGCACGCTGTCCTGCCGTGAATTGACACAACTTCCAGTGAAAACAGAATTGTATAAAATGGTCCAGCAATATAGAGATGCCTAATTCGTACATTTCTTAAGTAAATTCCTAAAAAACATAATATGCTGAATCTGCTTTCCCACCTTTTCAACCGTTTAGAGAAACAAGTTGTTCGTAATTTTACCAGGTATGTAGGATCGACATTGTATTGTTGGAATAGTGATGTGGTGTCAGTTGTTAAAAGAACGTAACTACTTTACCTGTTTATGCACATAAACTTTCATCTCGCACCAGCCCCATTTCAGGTGAGTCATATGTTGGTAACCCTCCGATAATGACGAGCTGAGCACACACAAGAAGTGCATTAAATTGTACTATAAGCGACAAAGATGACGTGATTATTCACCCGTCTCTTTTATGTTCCAATGACCCCTAATTTGCTCATAAGAATAGGCACAACAGTCAATTCCGTGTTATTTTGTTGGACAATTACATTCAATAAGAAGGAACTAAACTTTTGTTAAGGTGAA
This sequence comes from Haemaphysalis longicornis, assembly GCF_048455015.1. Taxonomy (NCBI): domain Eukaryota; kingdom Metazoa; phylum Arthropoda; class Arachnida; order Ixodida; family Ixodidae; genus Haemaphysalis; species Haemaphysalis longicornis. Next base: position 183,219,015 of record NW_027526407.1, read on the forward strand.
CATTTTAGTTCTGTCGATAATCGCGATTTTTGACATATATAAACCAAAACTTGCCCAGACATATTACGATACAGCACTTCCTATCGCTAGTAAGCAAACACTCTGCACCGTTTTTGAAACTTACATTTACAGTACTGTTCCGTAGTGACATCTTCAAATTACCCCTTTTTTACAAAACAGTCACAGTAAACTAAAAAGTACCGAATTCCTGGCAGATGCATAGATAATAAAACAGAAGGACCACAGTATAGAAATGATAACAGAAGAGTTTGTATACACCTACCCGCCCACAAGGTTAAGATTCAGACTTACGATTACAAATAATGCGAAAAATATTTCCTTCCTTACTGAATATTGCTAAGTAAAAAATGAAAACATTTTCCGCCTGTAGGCCCAGTAGTGTTTTAAGAAACAAAATACCTGACCAATATGGGCTTCTGTTGCTTCCTGCTCATATCGATTACGTTACGCGTATAACATACCTTGACATAAACTTACTGATTCCAATGGGCTTCAGAAATGTTCATAGCAAATATGTGACGCACACACCGATAACAAATATTATTAAATGGACAGCCAAATGAGCAAAAAACAACATCAATTTATTTATAATAACGACCACGAATACCGCCCAGACAACGGACACACTCGCGCCTTTCAAACAGTTCGCCTTATTAACGTGTCGCCTTACTAACACTTCACCTTATCTGTGCGGCACGTTGCTGCTTTATATACAGCATTCGATATTTCGAGACAACGGTGGTTCAAACCCCATAGATTGCTCTTGCTCCATCAAATAGTTTGAGAATATAAACCCACGCTTTCACTCAAAAGTATTTTACATATTTTCAATAAACCTAATTTCTCAATAGCCTTTCTTATCACGTGCGACAACGGGCCTCGTTATGATTAAGTGTTCTGGAAGCTTCCAGCCTTATGCATATTTTATTGCCGTCTTTTTAGTTTCTATTTTAATCATCTGCGTATATTATATTAGGGTGCATAACAATTCCGTACACATTTTATCGCAATGAACCGACTGAATGACCGCCATAAAGTAACAATGGTGGAATGGAGCGTATGCATTCCCATTTTAGAAACGCTGCTTTATTATTCAACATAAGCGACACAAGTTTGAATCATCGTTTTTAGCTTGGCTTCAGCTTACTTATCGAGTGTTTGGAAACCTTTGCTGCTGGGTAGCGGCAATCCGAGAAGCCAAATTTCCCTGAAATTTATGGAATTATATTGCACGAAACATGTACCGCTTGACTGAGCTTCGGAGAACCCCTATTGCCATTATGCACTAGTTAAAACTCTATTCTCTGGCGCTATGGCTACCCCAATGGAAGGAAAAGTGTCAGTAGTGCTGTCGAAAACTCCTTGGAGTTCCGTGACTATGAATTATATATAATCAAAGTCCTACACTTCGGCCAAACTTGTTATAATGAAGGTGTAGATTGCAAAACTAGTGCCGTGCTTATTTCTATTCCTCGGGCCACTCTCGTTTAATTTTATAGACCGCATTTACCCTACAGTCAGCAAGTACGTAATCGGGGAGGGCCCCGCCTCCTTTACGGTTAAAGACATATCTGAGTAGCCATAGGGTAATCTGTGTTGCAAGGTGTGGTATAGACCAAAATCTTGACGGACGAAACCACAGTTGCATCGAATCTAATAATGCTGCAGCCGATTGCAAATCCCGTAGTCCACAAGTTTGTATACCATGGGCGCCAACGAAATGCAATCACAGACAACGTATTATCCTTCTCAAACTCTTAGGCCTGTAGATACAAATTTTCACAATCCAGAAATAATCGTTGCGCGCGTATAATTAAGTGGTAAATAAAAAGCGTAGTTTTCCCTAAAAGCACGTCTTCATTCCCTCACGTTAAAAGCGCTAGAAAATGCGCACACAACGCATACTCGGTTAGGATTTTGTGCACAATCCATTCATACATTGCTTAAACAGGAATTTTTTCAAATGATCCGCTCAATCGCGCCATACTCCACTATTTCATGAAATTACATTGTTGAATCTGGAGGCTTGCCGAAACTTTGACGGGTGTCCTCTTTCTTTTTTTGAAACCATTTTAATATTTGCAACGTCGTCTCACTTTATGACTGGAAAAGCTATCCACTCAGAATTCGCTGTTGCTGAATTACGTGAAGCGGCCACCGATTCCGCACTTAAGATAAGGAACCTTCTGACTTACAGTCTTGAGATTTTTAATTTGTCACTGCGTTTTGAATATATATATATATAAAACTCTAGTTTTTACATTTGCTGTAATTTGTGCGTAGAAACGACTTGGAAAATCTTACTGCTCCTCATCCAGGAAAGTCCTCCGCGCTGGACGATGTATTATCGCTATCAGTGATTTTCTGGTTTAGTAATCTGACAGAGGCAGTGGTATTTACGATCTTAATCAGTGTGAATGTTTTCAGTGCGCCATTACTAACTTTGCAATTACAACTTAACATGGGGTGCATTACTGAAATCTATCAAATGACCAACTGGTTGTCAACTGCAGCCCAGTGCACCGCACACGTTTGAGCAAAGCACTGTAGTTCAATATTCTAATATGTAGTTACTCTAAATAAGGTTGCTCTCGTGGCAGTACAATGCAAAATTAGTTTTTAAAACATTTTGTTCACCAGTACTCATCGTAATTTTTACCAATTTCAAACATAAGGAACGGTTTTTCAGAGTTTAATTGACGATACAAGGTTCCAACCAAGAATATTTATGAGGTGAATGAGAAATAATGACAGTGCGTGTATTTATGCATTTTGTGGGCTCACGTATGCATCGATGTAACCCTTGTTCTCGGGTTGCGCCTGTATTTCCGGCATGACACTTTATTTTGGGGCTTCGAACCACACACGTTTGTATCTAGATTATGCAAGAAACTTTATGGGCTTATTCGAACGGTAATTTGTGATCATAATTTTTTTGTAAGATGTATATGTTCCGAGCAACAATAAAATTCCAAAGGTTTTATCCTAGATACAGACAACAAATAATTATCATTCATTAGGCAGGTATAATATTTGTCTAATGTTTTCGCTGGCAATAAATGCGCTAAATGTTTTGTTGCTCCTCGTTGTATTTTTGTTTGATTTCGCGCCCAATACCTAATTTTTTCTGCGGAAAATTTGTTTTACTGAGATCGCAGTACATAGAAGGTTCGTAGACACGTTATTAGATTTTTCAACGAGCTTGCTCTGTCTTCTCCTGTAGTTTGCTTGCCCAGAACCATAATTTCGCACATTCAGCATCACCTTGCAAAACCTGGTTACACGATAGGTTCATATTGCGAAGTTTATAGGCGAGGCGGAAAAACAAAACGAAGTCATTTGTAAGCAGCGACAAATTACGCATTAATTTATTCTGAGAACCTATTTTCACCACTGGAGCACTGAGGACTGAGTTCTCTGTAGACCGAAAAAGGGACGCTAACAGATCACGGATGGCGATGTGCTGTATGATATGCTAGTTTTTTAAAGTCTTCCTTTAAAAAGAACTAAATCGATCAAGTTCCAAGAATCCAGAGGGCAGCCGCGCGGTTTACTCTTTCCAAATACAGTCAAACAGATTCTGTCACTCGTATGCTAACTCAATTGAACTTGCCGACTCTCTCCGAACCGTGAGCCCTTGCAAGACTAATATTCCTCAAGATGTTTTACACATTGTCCTTTAATATATAAACTGAACGTTACATACACTCAGAAAAGGTCATTACGGCCAGTACGACATAGCAGCCCATATCAGATCATGCCTATGAAACCACGAACAGGCATATTTAAATACTCTTTTTTTTCACATACCATCGAAGCCTGGAACAGACTGCCACCGGTGATGAGAGGGCCGTGTCGAGCAGTGTAATCGGCGCGAGGTAGTACCCAAGTGTTCAATTTTACATGTTTTATTTTGACAATCCTGTATCGAAACATCGTCCACATCTTGATTACTGGCAATACTATAGGTGTGTATTTTAATCTATAGTAGGTCTTTTTAATGTAGCACGTTTTCAGTGAATTATACCATAAAATTGAAAAACTTGGTAACCCATCCTGTAGAATGCACCATATACGATTTCGAACATCCACCCTGTAACTGCATAAGGGCTAACAGTATAAATAAATAGAATGAATGAAATTAAAGTGTTCTTTATATATTATACCGCATGCAATGTTATGCATAAAAAAAGCCAGATTGAAAATATACTTCTCTGATGCTGACAGAGGGAAACTCCGTTGGTAAAATGTGTTGCGTGTAACCCTGCGATGAACTCACAAACCACAAAAAAAGTGCACGGCAAAGCACTGACCACTTCATTTCTAACTTTAAACCGATAATGTCCGTGTCCGCTTCGTAAAGCAAACGAAAGCATTTTATGCGATATGGCCATTGCCCTTTTTCCTTTGTAGGCCAGATTTTGGCCGACATTCTGCACGTAGACAGGCTGTCTCTGAACAATTAGGAATTCCGTAAAGGGGCGTGCATTACAGAAAAACAAAATAACTCTCCCCGAAAATGTTAAACTGCGTTTTTACAGCTTCCCACAAACTGCAAGCCACGCGTGCGAGTGTGACGTGTGAAGGGACAGTATATTTTATACGAAAAAAGGGGAAGAATTTGCAATGGCCAGTGAATGAAGCCGCTTGTATACCAGCTGCCTAAAATTGTGAGAATGAGATGTCGTAGAACATACATATGCTCGTCATTGTAGAGGTAGTTAAACAAAACCTGAAGGTATGTTTTTTCGGCTCAAAGTGATTTCGAAGAAGACACGACCTTTGACACGCTTCTTAATATCAACGACTTGGAACATCCCTGCCGCAAACATATTCTAAACGATTCGGACTTTAAAAAATTCCTCAATATGAAGACTGCAGTTGGCAAGCACCAAGAGAAAGAAGCAAAAATATCAATATAATAAACCTTCCTTCGCTGCTACGAATAGGAAAACCACACAGCCAAAATTACTTAGAAGGTCCACAGTTATCGTACAAAACGTGGCGCTCAATCACTGTTACTTCTCTGCAAATTTGCTTGTGGGCGTATTGAATGTCTGTGCTGGGCAGTGACTTTTACAGTGCAAATTCTACATTCATGCCGCTCTCCGCTGGGCTCGTCTCCTATATCGGCCTTTTTGCTTCAGCTGTGGCCCTCACACTGAAGAATCGCAGTGCAGGAAATTTCTGATGACCACTTCGGTGTCCTATAATTCAATAAAAAAGCCCTCTTTCTTTGAGAAAGAAAATAGGTAATATGGCATTATACCTGCCTTCACTTACCAAAATATTTGAAGTATCGTCGTACGTTTAGTAATAAAAACTAACAAAACAAGCGACAGAATTCTCGCCCAACCCATAAATGTCTAGCATACAAATATGAAACTCAAAAATTTTAATCTCTTAAGCATAATTTTCGCAGGACATGAGCTTTCTTTAAAACCGATACGCGCGTCGCCTTTGCACAGAGCATTAGTTTGAACTTTCTCTTACGCTCAGGGTCACGTTTACAAAAAAAAAAATTAAAGGCATCACTACACAAGTGATGCATGTACTTCGAGTATAAAAAGACAAAATACCCGAACAGTTTTGTATTAAAAATCTCACAACACTAACCAGCCTGAAAGATGCAAATGACAGCTTTTCCGTTGAAGTGCCTCAGCGATATTTATGTAAATGAAAGAAAAAATGTAAAATATTTAAGAAATCGCTATGATAACAATAAAAAAGGTTTCTAAAAAATCTGTAATAATTAGGGGATACTTACTGAGAACCATGAATAACACATCAAAACAATGCCAAACAAGATAAATACTTTGCTGAAATCCAGCATTTTTATATACACTGAGTGACTACACAAAAAAGGGTCATCGTGGCGATTATAGTCAATAAATGAAGCAGCTTTGGAGCGTTCACAAAACGTGTCGTGTGAACAACTGATACTGAAAAAAAACGACGGTTTTTTATCAACATACATTTTTCCTAAAAAGATGACACCTTCCGCCACTTTTAGTCGCGCTGGAAGCTTTACCAATCGCAGAACAGCAATATAAATTTTCGCAGAGGTGATTAACTTAACTTCTTATAAATCAATTTCCCGAACGCCACATATTGGCAGAAAAAACGTATAAAATTATGTCTGTAAAGCATAAGAAAAATACGGGACGAAGATAGAAAAAAAAAGCTTAAAAGCAATGCAAAGTAACTTTGGCAGTGTTACCACATTAAAAATATTTTGTCCTACTGCTAAAGCTAGTGGTGGAGGAAGAAGCCTGTTTTTTAATACTGCTGTTTGATTCAACACCGCAATTTTATTCAGGCAGCTGGTATCGCAAGAATGTCAACTATTCACAGTATAAATGACGGCGCAGATGTGTGTTCCTTAACGTCGACGAACTGTGTATAGCTAAAAATTTTGTGAAATAAAAGGGTCGGTAAATCCGCATTGTAGAACTTCGTCTCCGAACCCACTCCTGATTTCCGTTGCGATTGTCAGAAATTTACGTTGAAACTTCGAGCAGCCACAACCAATCAGAAGATCGTTTCTTGTGTGCTCGCAGAGATAAAGCACTCCTCGTTAGCATGTTTAAAGTACATCTGGCCAAAAGTTTTCAGATTTGTGTATTCCATGTCACTAATAAAATTATTCCATAGCACGACATCGTGACGCTCAAAATGGTAGATCTCTAGCATATTGGTGTCGAGACTCTGCGTTAAGCCAAGTTGGTTGCCACGCCTAGGGGATATAAATGAGCCGTCTTCACAAGTATCTGTTTATTTTGGGGCCACAAAATAGGATAAAAGAGGCCAACGTGGTGATCGGTAGACTGGTGCACGCACTCCGCAAATTGTAGCAGAATTTTCTACAGAGTTTAAACGATAATTTCTGTCAGGGGCCACACTCGAGTAGGCAACAATGTTTCCAAATATTGAGAAGTCAGAAATTGCAGAAGTGTACATTAAATTAAAATTTGCTCTGTGAAATTACTTTGGAGACGGAAAAGAATTCTCAGCCGACGGCGGCGAGCAGATCAGATTTGGTCTTGCCCGCCCGAAGAAAAAATTAAGATTGCGCGACACGGGATGGGTAACTGAAAATAAAGGCACTGTTATTCGCAAAACCAAATGTGTCGCTTTGCACATCTCGAGCTTCGGGAACAATACCTCTTGGAAGCTTACGTTAACACCTGCTACCAAGAAACTAATGGAACGCCCTCAAACTAATCACAGAAAATTGCTATGTCCAGTTTTAATGCATGCCTTTGGAGGAATTCACATTTGCGTTTCCAAGGGAGCAGCTGCAATGACATTGGCGTTTTCAAAGTTTTTTCATTCGTTATTGGCCTCACTTCAAAATTCCCGTCACAACGAGTCTACGCATTGGTATACTCTATAGGAGACAAGCAAGATTTCATCGCCTTATTGAAGTTGACAAAGCAACATAACAGCTACAGCGACACTTTGAAGGCACTGGAAAACTACTTCGTTGTTCAAGGAAGTGTTATTTATGAAAGGGCAGCTATTTTGAGAAGAGGACAACAAAAAAAAACGTTTTGAAGAGTTCGTCACGGAGCTATACCGACTGGCTGGTTGTTCAGTTTTAATGTATTTTACGACGACTCAACCTGTGACCTCAAAGTTTGAAGCATAAGGGACCGCGAGTTGCGGAACGAATGTAGGTGGACGCAGAGCTAAGCCACCTAGAGGCCACAACAACGGCCCCACAATCTAAAGACGCAAACAAACAAGCTGTTACGCTTCATGACCACAAGTGAGAAAACGTGGATAGCATCGGTGAGGCTGGTAAAGCGGCTGCACCTCAAAGAAATCACAAGAGACCGGTATTTGTGGGTAAAAAACCGCCAGATTTCCAAGCAAAGCAGTGTATCGTCAGTGGCTTACCTAGCAACACTAAGTGAAAGTACCAGGTACAGATGCGACCGGCAAAATGTGCATCAGAGATACATTTTTTTCGTGTGTTCAAATGAACAGCATAAGTATGAGAGGTCGTCGATAGCAACGACGCATTTCTGGAAGCTTCTGCATCCAGCTTAGACGACAATTTATTTTCCGTCGACCACCAAGAGGACACTGCCGATGATGTGACGGTGTTTCCTCTGCAACCATACACGAGATATTTGAAAGATCTCCATGTCCCATGCCAGAAAACGTTTTAAAGCGACCTAATGAGCGAGAACTTCCTGTTTTCAGCCGTACAACGGTGAAGACCACATAGGGGGACACGTTGTTAAAAGAAAACATTCCGTAGCGATGGGTCATCAGATTACTCTCCTGTAATGAAAGCTAGCGAGGAACTAGGCATTCTGTAACGTCTTGATAAAGCTATCATTAAAAACACCAAAGCTGTCAACACAAAGGGTGAGAATCCCTAGCTTTTCTCCGGTACTGGTAAAGTTATTTTGCAAACGAGATCAAGCTTGAAGTATATGGTGTGAAGTTAGGGTTAATCACTGCTCAAAAAGCTGCCGTATCATTAGGTTGGAAGGTGGAGGCTAAGCGTTACAAGCTGGTTCAGCTTGATGTGTCTTTAGCAGCTGTGCCGCATGCACAATGAAGTTTTGGAATGGTTATTGGGCAGAAACCAGACAAAGATGTACGCTTAGGCGTTGCGTTGACTGGCTTAACCAGGTTTATAGGGCAAGAAGTCACTCACTGCCGTTAGGTGAACATTTTTTTGGGACTTGCCGGATCTGTATACTCGTCTAAATTCTAAGCACATTCATGGTTTTGCAGTCAGGCCTAGCAGATAATCGTCCGTGGACATTGATCCACGTTCGATCGTCCAAGCACGACCACGTTCATTACAGCATTCCGAATGCATCAGGTAAAGTGGCAGCCTTTTCTAAAAAGCTGACCACCTGAAGTTTTCTAACGGAAGATGTCACAGTTTTAACATAACACGGATAGTGTCCTGTGTAACATACGTTATCCGGATCAACGGCAGGACGCAAGCCGAGCACAACGCCTATCTCACGGTGGTCGTAAAAAGATTACACAATCATGGCCTCACGTACAACCACGCAATACCCGAGTTCTATGTACTGGATCAGAGATATTGTCTTACATGTTTGATAGCCAAAAGAATTCAAACCACCTTTTCAAAATCAGTTTCTTATTCACATGAGACCCACGTCAAACTCTCAGAGCCAGACATGTTTTCTAGAAATCGCAAACTGATGATGTTCGTTCCGAACATTGTCAGACTTAGGCCACCTCGACAACGCCTTTAAAACTCAAAAACTTCAGTGGCTATGCAACTAAGCCTAAACAAAAAGTTACAAAATACATCTACGTGTAGGTCTTAAGATGTGTGACGCGCTAGCTTTACTCTGCATTCGTAGCCACTTTGTGGGACGGAGTTGCTCGATTTACCATTTCTTCTGTTGAAGTACTGAAGTTCAGGAACGAGATATAGGGTAGCCGCAGTAGTTGTAAAACCCGCAGTGCAGGAAACTCGTTGTCCATCTACGCTTGCGTGGCTTAGGATAATGATGTGAAAAACTACGGCTGTGTCGAGTGGATCAGGTCAAGGGAGAAAGAAAAGTCTAAAAGTGTAAACGTGTTTATTGCGCTGGCCTGACTAAATTATGGGGTTTTTATAACCCAAACCGAGAGATATAATGTAAGAGAGAAGTGTCTTTGTAGTAATATTCATTGACTCTTCAGAAAAAAAGTGTTATAGAAGTGGCACACCTTGTAGGTTGAGGCAGAAGAGCAGTACCCAAGAATCAGCTCACGCTGACATTTAGTTGTCAACCTGGTAAAGGCAGCCTGTCATGTGTCGATATAAATTAGATATGTAACGGAATTGTTCACCCCTGAGCACATCCTTGGTTATGACTAGGTTCTGCAGAAGCGAGTTGGTGTTTACCCGCATTTAGCAGTTTAAGGTCCATCCAGGACATTTTTTATGAACTAACTTCGCCCATCTAGATTTGTGGATAAATGTGTGCGCTTGTTTCCTGATCACCTATTGCGATTGTTAAGCGATGAGATCTCCGTGTAGCATCGGAAAGGAAGGTGTTCTCGCGCGTACAATAAAACGGTTTGTTCTAAATTTTCCGGAAGGTTGAGTGTCGTAGTTGTGGTCTACAGGCACTACGAATTGCAAGTTCGAGTTGAACTTGGTGGGATGCGTCACTACCTTCCCGAACTTTGCATTCATGTATTTTTGAACTTCTGTCATTGTGGATTAGAAAATATTTCTCTAGCGCTTTCGCACTCTGCCTGTAGCCAAGAGGCTAATGGCCAATTGAATGTGTGTATTAACATTTTAACAGTTCTTCGATAATTCCGCTCGGGAGATCGCAAAGAGAATTAAATTTATCTCTCCGACAAGATAATTAAATTACAGAGATTACCACGGTTTTCCAATACGACCATTGCTGCTTGGCAGTTTCCAACGCCCCAGCGTCCGCCGATACTCTCGCTTTCATGTTTTTGGATCTTTCCTCAAAATATTTGATTCTGAACTGCGTAGATGTGAATCTATATTTTTCAGTACAGGGAACTTTTTTATGGAAAGTCAATGGATCAGTGACGTATCTATGGTGGTGTCGTGCCTACTTTTTTCAGGAGATGTACCTGTTTATAGGATGACCGGTACCCATTTTTCAACAACACTTTTTTTTTGCTAGGAAAGTGACCTGTCTGATTTCTTCACAAATAATATAAGATACAATATAAAGCCTCTTGCAGTGCTTGTAAAACTAGGAAGGTTAAGGCTGTTCTATATGCTGCCCTGAAGGTGGTGCTTATTTGGCCTCCTTCAATGAGGATCAGTAGTTTTCGGTGCTGCAGGCTGTACGATATCTGGCCCATGATCACTGCCGGCAGAAATTCTATGATATTTTCTCTCATTCGTACACTTCCCTTGTACATTCGTTTTACTTGTTAAGAAAAATGATTGAAACATTACCTTTATTTTGGCGATTATTAGATCGGCTCCGCCGCTTCTCTGCGGGCCATGCCGACGAAACTTATGCTAACTCTGTCGGAAATCTCATGCTGCCAATTTTTATGTTTTTTATGCCTTATGGCCCTATCATCGTTCGACCGGCAGGGCTTGCGTCAGTGATGCGACCACGAAAGATTTTAAGTTATGTAAAATTTTGCGTAATTAGAACCTTATATACTCGCTTTTCGTTTCGAATTGGCACACATTTTAGTTAATTCCTGGTTACAATGTTGCCATTTCTTGGTTTTTGAGAGCGTACCGTAATCATATCTCGCCTGTTTAGCCCAGGTAAGACAGTCTTTCTGGCGGCATTAGGATGCCTCCAGGCACGCTGCTCTTGGAATATAAGAGGTCGCTGGCAACCCGGCTCCCTAACTGGCTTCATTTTGGGTCGTCGGTGAGGCCCTTTGGTGGGGCGTAAGTTTCGGGCACGGGTGGTGAACGTGTCTGCTCAGCAGCTAACTGCATTGCGTAGGCGCGGTGCCTGCTCAGATCACACACCTTATCTTTTGCCTCGGCCATGGTACCGTTGTCCTGCTTTCTACAATTTAATGGCCGCTGCTCGGAATCCAGATTCCGGAGAGCCCTCGTTAATTGATTTCTTGGTTGTAGTTTCTCGTTAGCACCGGTGACGTACTTCCTCGGATGCTCGATGAGCACTGCTGATAGCGGATGGCTAGCAGGCACGGGATAATTGAAAAATGAGTCTAATGACGCCAACGCGTTAAAAAGCTGCCGGCTGCTCAAAAAAGCGGTATCATTGTCCAGTTTTAACACTGCTTGACCGATACAACACGAGAGTTGTTTCAGTGGTGTCTCATCGTATGCGCTTTGGGCAGTTCTGGGACAGGAGCAGAAAGACGAGGTCAATGAAATAATGGTCGGAGCATCCCTGAGCATGTCAGAGAGAGAAAGCAGGTACGGTCAAATTGAAAAAGTAGGCCTCGCTGTGACCTCGAGATATGAGATATTTCAGGAGTATGCTATTGGCTTACATTTAGTATATCCATGAACCTTATTAAAAGATATTACTTCCAAATTTCAGGATGAGAAATGTTTGGATAATACGTCCAAGTTACAAGAAATAAAAATCGGGATGATGCATGGTAATGGAAAATGACATCTGCCACTCCAGAAAATGGTTCCTGCTAATGGTGTTTTTCGAAAACCGACACCTCACCAAAGTATCACTGAGCCGGAAAAAGAAGTCGGATGTTACCTTAGGAGCGTAATTGCCAATGTTCTATCAACTGACAAGAACATTGCAGCAAGCTGAACAGCTACTGCAATAATGGATGTCCCGAAAGCAAAAAAGTTTCTGTTCGAAGCGACTATTGTTAGCAAAGCTGTGACATCACTTTTGGTAATGGAAATCAAGCGGAACATCTATTTCCTGAAAGCTGAACCGATACTGCAATTATGAAGGTCCAGACCGCAAAAAGCTTCCTATCTAAAGAGACGAATAAGGACAGCCAAGCTGAGACATAGCTTTTAGAGATGGCATTATTATGAATCAATGAAGGATAGTATTTCCTGGGCCCAGCGGAATCCTAAAGTCCGGAAGGCACACAAAGGAGGTGTGACGTGTAAAACAACCGGAGAGTACGTATGGTGGCCGGCGTACATTCAAAAATCAAACAGGTTGTTCACTGAAGTACGTTGTGCATTCAAGGACGTTTATACAGCAACGAGCCATGAATACCGCCTTATTTTAATGATGGGCAAAGGGCAGAAAGTTGCAATAGACCTGTTTCACTGTCTAGAAAAGAGCTACCTGCATCTGAGAGAATAATATTCTAGGTATCCAGAAATACCCCTTTTCACGTGCATGCAAACGCAAGAAATTATCCAGCAAGAAAACTCTATGCTAAATACAGCAAGCATAAAACCTTCTCACCGAAAAAAGACCTGACTTGAAAACATTAGCAGTCGTTGCTTTTCACCAGTTATATGAAGAACGGGGCTTTTAGCACGTGGCACCAAACCACAGGAATCCACAGAGCAATTAATTGGTTGAGACCTCTGTGCAGATCGGCCCAGCGAAAATGGCTGGCATTGTGTTGTTCTTTAGACGTAGAGAGCGTGGAGGTGCAAATGGCTTGAGCCTCACAAAGTCGTTGGCTAAAGGGCGTCTGAGAACGTCTGTACCAGCAGCGTCTGGTGCGGTAGACAACTTAGTTGTAGAAAAGAAAGCACTCCACTTTTAGTAACGGTGGAGAGGGGCAGAGCAGAAAAGAATCTATGACAGAAGGCATAGGGCTCTGATCCTCCGAAATATAGAGCCAAGAGTAACAGTGTCGATACGAAACCGAAATAAGACTACAGCTGTACTTTATTCAGCGGGTCCTCTTAGGTCGTATATTGTGCATACAGAATCAGACCAAATTACAATCCACTCGCCGCAATCTCTGAAGACAAAGTTTAACACTCCCTATTTAAATATACGCCTTATAGAAGCCCAGGAAAAAAATTTAAACCCCAGGAAAGTTCACCTGCCCAACAGTGCTCCAGAACAATTATTGGAGGCGTACTCAAGCCCGTCGAAGGCTTGTAAATAGAAAGACTGGGAGGATAAAAGTGCTTTTGTTTTAATTTTGAGATGCAAGAGAAGCTTGTTACTATGGCAGGCAGCAAGCAAAGTCTGAGCCTGGCCCGACGGATGCAGCAATCACGAAGATGCGAGTGCATATAGAGGAATTGAGACATAAACACAGTCCTATGCTGAACACCATCCCGTAGTTTGTTGGTGTCTGGTGGTCCGCCAGCAATACAAATTGTATGCAGGAGGTGCATTTGCAGATTTTCAAATGACCACTATAACACAAAACACTAGGTATCCAAAGAAATGAGTTTTATTGGAAGCCGGTGTCGCTAAACACATTACTAGAATCACATCGGCCTGTTCGGTTCTTTTCTTGCACGCTTCTCGCAACGTATTCTCGAGAGCGGGACCAAAGCTGCGTTACGTAACACTATGCACTTACCAATTTTATAGTGCTGTAGATGCTCACAAAAGAAAGCTGCCAGCGCTAAAGAAAAAAGCCCACTCCCACTGACCGTGCCAGTTTTTTATATTTTTTCATCAAGAAAACTTTGTCCTAAAGAGGCGGATGTTTCAGCCATAGGTCATGGCTTTAAAGTAACACCTACCCGGCCCGACCACCAAAAATGGTGACAGTCATCGAAATTTGAAATTTGAAGCCGGCTTACAAGAGGAATTCAGGCTGAAGGCAATTGGCGTTTCCTCTCCAATCCCCCGTCAACATCAACCGAACTTTAAATCAGATGGAGCCGCCGCTATCGGAAGCCTACGAGTTTATAAGGCACTCTTCCTCCCTGCTGACAAAGAAAACTGGGCTGTCGTGCTTGCCCGGCAAACCAACAAAACAAAAGTTCAAAACGTCTTTCAATGCTCAACAGTATCAGTATAAAAAACTGAAAAAAAAATCCCAAACAAAATTTCAAATGGAGCTGAACAATATCTTCGACAACATTTGCAACAAGTACCCCGACTATCATGTCTTGATCTACGACTCATTGGCAGGAATGGCTTCGCGCCTGGTTTTTATAGGCTAACCAAAATTCATAAACCCGATGTGCCTCTCCGCCCTATTGTGGATTGTACAACTTCACAACTTCGAAACCTGTTCAACTTGCTTCATCAGGTTATCTCCCCTCTCGTCGGCAAAACGTCCACCCACGTCAAGGGCTCCCGCCCCTTCGTCCGACTTCTTTCCGAAGTAGCGATCAACCGTGCGTACAGACTTGTCTCTTTTAACTTCGTGTAGCTTTTCACCACCGTCTTTGTGTCCCTGGTCGTCGCCGCCACCCCAACTGCTATCGAGAATGACGACGGCCTGAGCTCCAGAACCTGCGTTAGCGTCATGAAAGTAGCGCAACTTCTGCTGTTCCTCCGCCAGATAACATATTTCTGATACAAGCAGGAATATTTTATGCAAGCGAGTTGGACTGCGATGGGGGCAGCTATCTCCGTAACCGCAGACAATCTGTTCCCGCAGGGTAAAATGTCCCCGAAAAATACAAGGTGGTTCTCCGGTACGGGGGGACTGTGTTTTTATCATCAAAAAAACAACAGCAGACAACTTTCTTTCGCAGCCTAATTGAATAAAACCAGCCGGTTACTTCACCAGAAAAAAATCAAACGGACAGCACCATATCATTCTCTGACGTTTTGATAAAAAGATAGCCAGATCGAATAAACATACAGTGTGCAGAAACCTCCCCCACGCCGTAAGCTACCCACTTTTCAATTCCTAATAGCCAAACTCCCACACACCATCTGCAGTCTCTGCTCCTTTACGTTAAACAGGAACTGTACGCTGAACACAAGACGACCGGAAGAAAGAAGAAAAAGCGGTAATCGGTGACCCGAGGAAACATGGATGACCGAGCAACTTTATACGGTGTGTAAAACACCTAGAAAATTCTGCTCTCTTGGTGCCGCCAGTCAATAGCCCCTTTCCTCAAACCAGCGTATCCCACTTTACCAACCTCTCCGCTCCACGACGCTTCCGTATTTCCCTCCCCTATGTTAACGGAACCATGTTGATGATGATGGTTTAATGGCGCAAGGCCAACGAGGGCATAGAGCGACAGAGAAGAGTTATTCAATATAGAGAAGTGATTACCCCACAAGTGTAGGTATTAAAACGCGTAGACCGAACATATCAATATCACTTAAAGATAATGGTGATGGCTGGTGTATAGGGTCAGATTTGATTATGCGTGATAGGAGATGAGGTTTAAAAACTTAACGTCTGACAAATACTCAAAGACACGTTTCATGGAAACAATGGCAACGTCACCTAGTAACAGCGATGGATGTAGTGGGGTATGTTGTCTGTAGAGTTCTCTGATGTGTTTGTGTCCTGTAGTGCGAAGTGCCTTGCACGTGATTAGTATGCGCACTACGGATAGGCCCTCTCCGCACCTGCTGCACTGGGGTCTAGAAGATCCCACCAGCTGATACGAGTGCGTTGCATGGGTGCGCCTTGTCCCCATCCTACCCAAGGCGACTTCTTTGTGTATATTGCATGTGTCAGTGGTGTATGGTCCCAAGCGTGTTAAAGGAACCATGTTAAAGGAACGAGTAAAAGGGTATCCCTACTTATTCGAAAAGAAGCTATTTTCGTCTTCCACAAGCCAGTGCGAACAGACTCGTCTCTTTGAAATTTGTGTAGCTTTTCTCTACAGTCATTGTGTCCCTGACCGCTCAGACGGCAGATGCTCGGACGGAAAGAGATTCCGCCAAAACAAAAACCCCGACGGGTCGTCTACAAAATTGCTTGCGCGCCATACCTCGAATTTACGTTAGCGAGACAAAGAAGTTCAGGCCATGCCTCAGAGAACACGAAAGCGACGTTCGCATGTCGGATGTTCAGCGCAGTCCATTGGCCGAACACTGCGAAAAAGACCACCGGATTATCTTGAACAGCACGCAGGTGACTGGCACCGAAACCAATTACCGTATTTACTCGCGTAACAATTGCAAGTTTTTTAATAGTTTATTACAAATAAAGGGGTATGCTTAAAACGCGGGGTAAGTTTTCGCGAAACACTTTGTGGGTTGTGGGTCAAAATACTTACAATATGTACCCTAAATATAACAAAAGTTATAAATAAAAAGCCAATAAATCCTCGCAGAACACCCCCAGCCGATTTGCACTGTTACACAAAATGCATTGTTTTCATAACTTAAGGAACTTGCCGGAACGAGTCCGCTGCGCGGTGAGAACAGGTCGACGAATAGGTGGCTCCCAGGGTCACAGTGGGGGATATCAAAACCGATAAGGCTGCCGACGCTGCAACCTGAGCGCGTTTTCTTCTTTGTCTAACGAGTACATTATGTGTTTTGGCGAGAGTTTATCGCTCAGCTAGATTGAACACACGGTTGTCGATATCGCCAGCATCGGCAAGTCGGCGGCAACAACGTAGCCATGTCCTGTGTAAAAGGGGACATTGCTAAGTTATCGAAAGGGGAACGTCACCTGTTTGAAATAAGATGCTCGCATACTGAGTGTTACAACTTATAATTGTATAGATAAGCAGGTTAATCTGACCAGAACAAGGTGAATTGGTGGAATAATTTTGTTGATTGATGGGGTCGTGTACAGCTAAAGCACAGAATTTGATAGATTGCGGAATCTTTTTTTTTGAAATATTTAAATTGTGCATGTCAGCGGTCCATTCATTATTAAAAGCAGCAAAAAACCCCAGTGAAGCCAATTTTTTATTGAAATAAAGTTTTCGATTAGAGAGCAATAAGTGAAGGCAATAGGCACATTTCGGTTGGGCAGGCCACTTTGCCTCCACTAAAATAATAAAACTCATTCGCGCCGGTGTAAAACGGTGTTAAAAATTGCGTAGTAAAATAATAAATATTTCACAATGTTTTCCAAGTGCCCAACGCCGCGCTGTAAATTTAGGTTGGACTGTGCCAAAAAACAAAATTTGGAGTTTTATTTAAATCACTGTACTTTCTTGTCGCCTATATTACAGCAGAAGTTGCTTTGCCTTCAAACTTTCCCTTTAAGGAAACATCATTTTTTCTGTATGAGTCTTTGAATATAAAAACCTGCAGATATCTGAGAAACCCTGAAGGAATTTCTCAATACTAATTCAAGGATTCTGCTTGAGTCCAGATGTGAAATTCGAGGGGTTTTATGAAGACTATGTACAAGCACCACTTTGTATTTTTTTCAGTCAACTTTAAAACGTTTTTCTGCCTGAACCAGAAAGACTCAAAGATTCAAGGAAACAGATTCACTGCCATATTTTCAGCAAATATTTTCTGTTTGTCTCAGCTTCATACCGCAGCTGTCACCCGTTCTATAAATGGCAGCTACACTTTACAAAGTTCATTACAATGGGTGAGGTTCAATCACTCAGCAAAGGTGGTTGACCGCCGATAACCGGGCTACATACCATGCCGGCTAACAAGAGCATGAAAGTTCTGGCTTTCTGTGGCTAGGACATATGAACGAGTGGTTAGGAAGCTCAGCCTAGAAACTTGCACATTTCCAATGCATGCGCCATGAATGCGCAGATTGAATATGTGTCTCTATCAATTTCTGGACATAATTTGTTACCATAAGAAAAAAAAATTCACCCGCATTTCCCCGAAGGGGAGCATGGGGAAGAGCGAATGCACGGGTGATGCTATGAGGGGGAGTTAGGTTGGGGGCACGACATCGTCAGTCGCACCATGTTCGCCCATCCCTGGATCTTCAGCCGCTGACTGGACCCTGCGACTTCGAAAGCCCTTACCTCGTCGAAGCGGAGCAGCCAGAACCCCCAAATCTTGCTCGCACTGGTACCTTCGCCTGGCAACCGCCGTCGTCAACAACGTCACAAGTCACGAGGCCCGAGCGCTGCGCATATAATCTGTGCGACATCATTTCCAACTCGGGGCACGACATCGTCAGTCGCACCATGTTCACCCTTCTAACGTTCAAGGTGCTGGCATGCTGGCTCCCCGTCAGCACTGGCCCATCCCTGGATCTTCAGCCGCTGACTGGACCCTGCGACTTCGAGAGCCCTTACCTCGTCGAAGCAGAGCAGCCAGAACCCCCAAATCTGGCTCGCAGTGGTACCTTCGCCTGGCAACCGCCGTCGTCAACAACGTCACAAGTCACGAGGCCCGAGCGCTGCGCATATAATCTGTGCGACATCATTTCCAACTCGGGGCACAACATCGTCAGTCGCACCATGTTCACCCTTCTAACGTTCCAGGTTAGTTACCTCAACCGTGCTAAAGAATATCGCTCTAGTAATCGCTGTGTTATTGCGGTGTCGTGCCCCATCGCCATGTATTTCCCGTGTATCGATTGTGCCTGTTCTCGCATGCTCATGCAAAGCCTACTGAGCCAGCTACTGTTGCTACTCAGTGGAGACGTAGAGCTCAACCCCGGCCCCACTAAGGAAATCGCAGCTATTTTAAACACAATCAAAGAGCTTCAGGACCAACAGACTGCCTTCCGCGAAGAATTCTAAAAACTAAAAGAAGCCCATGAAACGCAGGAAGGTTTAATTTCAACGCTATCTTGCAGGGTGTCTAAGCTAGAGGCCTTTCACGAACATCCTGACGCCACACCCATCACGGTGGAATCAGGCATTCTAAAACAAGACATCGCAGCTCTCAAGGTTGCAAGTGTAGATGTGAGCAACCGATTGTGCAGAAACAATTTGCTCTTCCTTGGAATCGACGATAACGACAAGGAAACGTGAAAAGACGCGGAAGATAAAGTTTGGGCGTTCTGCAAAGAAAAACTGTCTTTTGAAATATTTCCAAACAGTATCGAGAGAGCACATCGCATCGGAACACCTTCCCCTGAAAAATCGCGGCCCATAATTGTTAAATTTATGAACTTTAACACCAAAGAGGAAATTCTGTCTTGCGGCCCCAAACTGAAAAACACAAACTTTGCGATAAGGGAGGACTTCGCCTCTCCCACGCGTCTTGCTCGTTCAAAGCTTCTCAAATTTATCAGGCCTGCGCAATGTGCATTTAAACTTCGTCTTGAAAACTGCATGTTGGCAAAAAATGCTATTATTACGATGCCGCCTCCGACTCCGTCCTAGAATGTACGAGACCACTTGATAATGTAGCAGAAATCAACGATTCAACCACTCAACCTATCGAAAACAGTAAATGACTTGATTCTCCCCGCGTCAACCCTAACGACACCCCTCGGCATTTGTCCTACCTGAAATTTAGCATTGCATTCACTAATATACGCAGTCTAATACCAAAGCGCGACCATCTAGACAGTTTCATATGTGACACAAATGCAGACATAGTCATCCTAACCGAAACGTGGCTGCATGATGACATTCTTGACCTCGAAATCTTTCCGCTTAATCCAAACTTCACTTGTATCGCCGAGACCGAATTGGTCGTAGAGGGGGAGGGATTCTGACCACTGTAAAAAACACCATAAACTCATCCCTTATATGTCACGACGACACAATCGAACTAACCTGGGTACAAATTCATTCCCACGGAGTAAAATCCATTATCGGGGTATCCTACAGACCACCTGACTGTGAACCGACTTTTTGCGACCTACTGAGCCACTCCCTAACCGCTATCTCTAAGACGTATCCCGATGCTCCTATCTTCCTTTTTGGAGACTTTAATTTCCCTCTCATTAATTGGCCTCAGCTCTCCACTCCTATCAGATCCCCATCGAACGAAGCTAACCATTTTGTCAAGCTGGCACTCGATTTCAACCTTCAACAAGTAATAACCTGTCCGACTAGAGGCGATAACACGCTAGATTTGCTGTTGACAACGCGCCCCGACGACGTTACAAGCGTGACGTCATTACCCGGTTTGAGTGACCACGCTTTACTCCATATTAACATAGCTCTACCATTAGGAAAGAAACTCCCAACAAAAAAGTAATAACGGATTATAAAAAAGGGAACTATAATGCCATTAACGATGAGCTTGCCCGTTTTTACGGCGACTTTTGTGACTCATATTTAGCCCGCTCCGTGAACGCTAATTGGGAGTTGTAAAAAACAAACTTCTTGAAGTACAGAAAAAATTCATCCCAACTCTAACCGTAACCAGCGACTCGAACAATCAGTGGTTCAGTAGGCTTCTGAAATCCATTCTAAACCGGAAAAACGCCTCTACAGACTAGCGAATCAAAAAAACAACCCGGCCACATGGGATAAATACCACACGTGTGCCAAACAGTACATTACAGCACTTACCGAAGCCAAACATAATTTTTTTTCTTCTGTACTACTATCAATTCTAAAACAAATCCTAACAAATTTTGGCGCATTCTATCACCCAAGTCTAGATTCGAACAACTTCAACTAACAAGTGCCGATGGTGAACCCATACACAGCAATCAATGTGCAACCGTCCTGAACAATTATTTTACCTCCGTGTTTACCGCTAGCTCTGATACCATCCCACAACTACAGCCACCTTCATGCGACAGCTTCCCTGATATACTGATCAGCCCTGAGGGAATAACCACCTTAATTCGTAACCTGAAGCTGTCATCGTCGGCAGGCTGGGACAAGATTAACAGCAAACTTTTAAAAAACACCGAATACTTCTCTAGCTTAATCCTCTGTTCATTATTTACCCAGTCATTGCAATCAGGCGTCGTACCAGACGATTGGAAGATTGCCCAGATTGTGCCTATCTTCAAAGCTGGCAACCGATCACTCCCCACCAACTACCGCCCCATTTCCCTAACGAGTATCCTTCCAAGCTGCTTGAGCATATCATAACTTCTAATCTAATGGCTCACCTCGAATCTGTTAATTATTTTTACCCGCACCAGCACGGCTTTCGCAAACACTACTCATGTGAAACACAGCTTGCAGAATTCACCCACGACTTACTACAACAAATGGACAATAACCTTCAAGTAGACGCTGTCTTTTTAGACTTCTCAAAAGCCTTCGACCGTGTTAGCCATAATCATTTACTCGCAAAACTATCTGCCTTAAACATCCCTTGTAACTTACTCTCATGGATCAAACACTTTCTGAAAGGACGCACACAATTTACCTCTGCTAATCATCACGAGTCCGACCTAACCAACGTAACATCCGGCGTTCCGCAGGGGGCGAGTCTATCGCCTCTACTTTTCTTAATTTATATAAATGATTTGCCCTTAAACATCACATCAAAACTCCGACTTTTTGCAGACGATTGCGTTTTGTACTCAACTATTGCCGCCACTAACGATCATAATACCCTGCAAACTGATTTAGACTATATCTCTCTCTGGTGCAACAAATGGCACATGCCATTAAACTTAACAAAGTGCAAATCACTGTCATTCACACGGAAACATGTCACATCTCAACACACCTATCATATCAATTCTGTTCCAATCAGCTCAGTCCCTTCTTACAAATACCTCGGTGTGCACTTGACCTCATCGCTAAGTTCAGCAACGCATATCGATACCATTTGCTCCGGAGCCTCTCGCACGCTCGGGTACCTTCGGCGCAATCTAAAACTTGCTTCTCCTGAAATTAAAAAACTAGCTTACCTAACCTTCATACGACCGAAATTGGAACACGCCTCAGCCATCTGGCATCCATCACAAACATATCTAACCCTTCAGATTGAAGCAATTCAAAACCGTGCCGCTCGCTTTATCTCCTCGAAGTATTCCACCCATATCAGTGTCACCGCGCTCAAGCTATCCCTCTCCCTCCCAACTCTTTATTCACGCCGCGTCATCGCCCGCTTATGCCTCATCCACAAATTCTTTCACTGGCCACAATCTAGGCACTCTTTACTGAGGCCGCCTTTCAGAATTTCCTCCCGTTTAAATCACAGTCGTCCAATAGCCCCCATTACCGGCAGTACATCAGCATTTAGTTCATCCTTTCTTCCTAACGCTGTATCACTATGGAACACGTTGCCCGACGACATCGTCACATTCACTGATAATAAACGTTTTAGAGATAAACTAGAAGAAAATATTATCACCCAAGAATAACCTTCCAGTTCTACTGCTGTAACACATATTTTGTATAATATGTATTGTTGAACTTAATCAGTGTTTGCTTCTTCTACCTATTGTTAACTCTGTAAAATTATGTCACACTTATTTTGCGATGTTCCTAACTTAGCCAATGTTTTGAACTCTGGTGCTCTAGAACTTTTGTGTTTTTGCGTGTTTTTGTGTTTTTACCAATATCTTGGTTCATTTGTATTTCTGTAAACAATGTTTCACGACCCTCCCCTTATGTAACGCCTTCGGGCCTTTAAGGGTATAATAAATGAAATGAAAGTGTGTTGGCATTCGCCCGTTAGTTGCATTTAACACCCCCGCGTGATCAAGTGGGGATTCACACACACACGCAAGTAAAGTGAAACGACAGTATTCTTTATTTAGCAATTGGTGTTGTCGTTGTAGTGGACGGCCATAATTACCGCCTTGTGGTCACTGAAATGTACGGTCAAGAGTTGTTGCAAGACCGCGCGTACGAGACAGTTCCTCGCAAAGGCCAGGTCGATGTAGCTGCCGTTGATGGTGGTGGGAGCCTCTAGCGGTAGGCACGTCATGGAGTGATTGGCGAGCATGTATTCCATCAACCACTCGCCGCCCTTTCGCACGTCCACGTTAAAGTCCCCAACAACCACGACCGGGTCCGAGGGCTTTACGCGCCTGGGCACACTCTCCATCGCCGCGTCCACGTATTCGACGACGTCGTCGCGCGAGATGTTTGGCGCGAGGTAGAGGGTGACGACCACGATTCCGTCGCCCGAGTACGCGTCGGTGTAGACGGCACTGTACGGTGACTCGTCCCTGACCGGCGAGGTGGACACGGCGTGCGACACGAGGTTCGCGTAGACGTGACCGACGAGGTAGACGCCGCAGTACTCGCCAGGACTTCCGCTCCTGGCGAAGCAGCAGTCGTCGATGGGGAAGTGGGAATGCACGGGTGATGCGAAAGAATTCTTCTTGGCCAATCGCCCTAAGTGGGTATGTGCTAAAAAAATTAGCAACTCTTCTTGGCCAATCGACCTAAGTGGGTATGTGGTGCGGATGGACGGACGGCGGTGGACGCGTGATTCAGGGTCGCCTAAGAAGTGCATTCACACTTAATAGATAAATCAAGGGCCCCATATATCTAAGCCTACTTTCAGGAGACAAGCAATCCGTTCTATACGTTACAGACTATGCATACACAGAGTGATCCTCAGACATATCTGCGGGAAACGCAATGCACCGGCCCAGTGCATTTTTGCGTTATCAATAGAATGATTGGTCGTGCTCCTCTTAACCTCCACCTAATAGGGCTAACAAGCTACAAGCTTGCTTGAGTACACATGAT
Source organism: Haemaphysalis longicornis (assembly GCF_048455015.1). Taxonomy (NCBI): domain Eukaryota; kingdom Metazoa; phylum Arthropoda; class Arachnida; order Ixodida; family Ixodidae; genus Haemaphysalis; species Haemaphysalis longicornis. The sequence continues at coordinate 183,242,863 of NW_027526407.1, forward strand.
AGTCAAGCGTATAAAATTGTTTGACAGTGAGGTATCCCAGATTTCAGGGCGTTGAAACAGAAGGCATATTTTAACAAGAATGTGTACAACTTTTGATATTAGGCTTGTGTACAAAGAGGTTCAAGTACTCCTACAACGTACTCATGTGAGTGCAAATAAAAAAAACTGTCCTGCACTTATTCATTGTTAGCTTTCCACATTTTTTAATTTTCAATGGAGGACGAGGTTTATCATCAGAAAATATTTGGACAGCAGTCTATATCAAATTTGCACATTTGCTCACAGTGTGTGTTGTCAGGACCGGGTATGGTGATCGCGCATAACAGCCTTTACCACCGTCTGGTCATTGTCAATAAAATTTGCCCCGTCGATAACGTCAATGATTAGGAAGCATCTTCGTTAAGTGTGCATCGGCCGGAATGAGGCCGGTGAATCGGCAGCGGATGAAGTACTAAATATTAACCAGGAGGAAGAAATGGGTGTGCGAGAGTTCTAGAGACCAAAGCGATTCGTGAGTTGCCATACAGGGGAATATTTTAGAACTGCCACTATATGACATCCATTTCCAATACCGCCCCCCCCCCCGTAGTGCATGGTTAGGCGGTTAGGTTTTGGTTAGGCGGTCGTCCAGGTGGTGCAGACAACCGCACAATAGGCACCGAATCAAACATCATCAGAAATGATATTTACACCCTCATAAGGGCTACAAAACTTTCCCAAAGATTTTGGAGTATTTTGGACCATTCAAAACACCTCGTATCTTACTGGAGTTGGCACAACCAAACAGACTTTGTGCATCTGGACTTACCACGAAGCGAAAATCGCCAAGACTCTTTAACCATCGGAATGCTAATACTACTGTCATCTTCAGTTCTGCTGCTGTTTACCTTCTGTAGAATTATCACAATGATTCGGTCCCGCTGCTAGGGGAGCTTCAGCCTGTCCGCTGTTTAGGTTAATCCTTACGTCCAGCAGCATTTCGAGTACTTAAACTTGCTGCAACCAAACGCACTGACTAGATGTTCTCCACCGGAACTAGGGTCTTGTGCGTCGTCAGTCATAACTAGACCTCCATTGAGTACGTCACTTTCTTCTTATAACCCTGTTGTACGGCTTCTGTTTATTTTCTCTGTCCGTGCTCACCTGTCCTCCATTTGCTCATATTCCAAGGGGTTGATTTGTAACTCAGCTTTAGGTTTCGTGCACTGTACGTGAGTTTGCTCTTTGGTGCTTCGTTGTTATGTGCAGCCTCAAAATATACCACATGTAGGTTTAGTGTTGTCACCGTCTGAAGTGTCTGACTGCCAAAATTATTCCTTGTATGTTTTTTAAAATTCATTTTTCCCTTTCTACTCTTTGTGGGTCTTGTATTTGTTGTATTTCTTACCCATTATCCCTCCCCCTAATTAAATGCCCACGGGAAGAGTAGGTGAATAAATAAAGAAATGAAGAAATAACGAAATCAATATTAATAAATAAAACATAAAAAAAGGTAAATGTTACATGCCGATCATATTCGCCTTTCCTTGCGGGCTCTTTGCAGCTCTAAGAGCAAACACGTTCCTCATGCTGGCGACTTGTCTCCCACCCAGCACTCTGCCCGACTCGCGCCGCGCATTTCTGTACAACGGGCTTCTTTTACGCTTGTCAGTAAACAACGCGTGCACGCATGTAAAGCTGTTTTTTGAAACATGTGTGGCCAACTGCCACCCCTGTTTCTTACAGCCAACGCCTGCTGTATAAAATAGACACCAAGCAATACAAGGATGATACCACCACACTACTACCCTGACAACAGGTTTGTTCTCATCGAAGCGGTCAAAGCCGGTTTGATGTGAGTGCGGTAAGTTTTTTTGTGATGTTAATCCTCAGAGTGGTACTTGGCTGGTGCGACCAAATGAACCTCGGCAGGGCGTAACGAGATCAACGACCTCTAGAGACACAAAAGAAATGCCGCAGACATCACTGGCGACAAAAACACTAGATGCACTTGCCCAAACATAAGCACTTTTTACACTCGTACTCACCATCGACATAAAAACGATTGAGATGCTACCAATTGTTCTACTCGATTTTTACCATGTCTCTTAAACCCAGGTTATTTTTAAATCAAATTAATTTTAGTGTATACCCTTCGAGAAAGACTAATCTTGCAGAACTTTAACTCATTGTTATCGAGCATAACATTGGAGAATGTCACACGCAAATGCCTTCTCAGCAGGGAGCCAACCTTCAACAGTGGAAAGTCGCGTACAAGTGAATGGGTGTGCTGTCAGTCATATGTCTCTGAGAAGTTCGGAACGTTTGCAACAGGTCCGCCGTGAGCAAGGGTGAATTTGATGAAGCTTTTCAGCTGGTACTAACAGCATCCCAGGCCACATCTACTCAAGAAATTGTGCCTTATCCATACCTGAGAGGGTGTTCAGTACACCAGCCCTGGCGGCTACCGCAAGCTATACGAACGGCACTGTCTTAAGTTTAATTCTGCAGCACAATGTTTGCACCTTCGGAATCTTCCTTCCGCATCTTCTTCTCGCAGACACCAGGAAATCCAGTTAAACGAAATTGAAATCCGACTGTAGACAATCCAATTGAGACCAATGTGTTTTCAGTGCAAAAGTGCTTCAAATAATCTACCATGGAGCGCTGCGGTTGCGGTTGTCACGACTGATGGGGCTACACCGGTCACCCCAACTTCTATCACTAGGTCTTCAACTGCAGTAGATGAAGTGATAATCTCCCTGGCATTGGTGCAAACCTCAAACTTTAATGTTGCCGTACTTACCTAATATCTAAGTTCTGTAAGACTGTTCACGATAAGCAATATCTCCGTCCTTGCACTACAGGCAGCAACCATCCTCCTAAGACGATAACTCAAACAGACCACTATTGTGGGTACCCTAGTATTTATGAAAACGCTCCATCAAGCTGACCAGAAAGAAAATTGTTGTAAGGACCGGAAACGTCACATATTAGAACAAGGAGATGCAGGACTTGTTCGCAATAAAGTAAGGTGGTCGTAATCAACATCTTTCGCATATATACGAGTACATCGAGTCCATCAAGAATAAAATATATTACGCAATTTTTATGTCAATTCTCCTGAAGTGAAAACAGGCTAACGAGCTAAAACACAAAATAAAACATGCATTACGATCATAAAACGATTCAGATGCCTCTTGCTTCTCATTACGACCAAGAATGTTGTAGACACACCAGAAAATATATATTTGTTCATCGAACAAAGCAATACCCTAGCTTTTGTCTTGACACGCACATGTATAAATGCTCATTTTTTATTGCATTTTTTTAGGCCCGAAAGGATTATCGCATCAATTAAAATGCCAGTATAGTTAATTGCTGTGTATGTTTTGAGTATTAAATGTGGGGAGTTCAAATGTTTAAAATTACTCGCTCTAATATTTTGCGATTGGCTTTCTTACACCCACGATACTACATAAACATGTTTGCTCTATTTGTAAAGAGGTTAAAAGCTTTCAAATAGTAAACGACCTTCATTCCCGGATAGCACGAGAATACACCGCTATCTGCATGCTACAAATGTCGTACAAAATAAACATTGGCCGACGCCGGCTGCCTGTTGATTCTTCGCATTTTGACGAGCTAATTTTAGCTGAGTAAAGAATATCTTTCGGTATGTAGCTTATCGTTTTCGTTTTTGCTGACGACAACCTTCTCAGAATGCCTTCCTGCGAATGACCTCTCTCGCCATATGCCGAAGATATTTCTGTAGTTCCTTTAAAGTCCGAAAGGTTTTGCGAATGCTGAGATTTTTTCCGAAATCTAGTGCTGAATATAAGAGGACGTGAAAAACAATTATTTTGTCTTTTGAGCCGGAATTATTTTCCGTACCTGCAAATCACCTACAATTCGTAAATTGCACTGAAACACAATTTCTTCTTACAGGTTTTGGTTGTTTCAGTGGACACAGTTTGCGCAGCAGTTCTGAACTATGCTTTCCTTATTCCAAAATACTTTAACGTCCCAATAACTCTTGCCTATCCCCACAGTAAAACTTAAATTTCAAAATAGAGATTGTGTAAATCTACAAAAATGTGTTTATCCTTCGAAAGCTCGTAGGTGTAATAAATCCGCATAGAGAACGTTACCGGGAATGGTCGCCGAGATAACACCGCGCTTCCAGCCTTATTCTGCAATTCCATCAAGAATGCGGATTTGTTAAACCTGGCGGTATTTGTACTGCAACGGGATTCAAACCACGCTCATTCTCCACGCGATGTTGCAGCCCTACCGGTACGTCACCGCTGCTCCAGGTAGAAGAACTATGCGCGGGCTGGTCATGTAGGGCGAACGCAAGGTAACCGTTCACCATTAAGGGTAAGAGTGTGGATCCCAATAGAAGCCTTGCGTGGCAGTGGGTGACAGAAAGTGATCGGCAGATGTGATAAAGATGTCGTCGCATTAGCCCAGGACCGGAATAATTGAAAATCCACGGGAGAGGCCTTTGCCCTGCCGTGGGCGTATATAGGCTGATGATTATATCGTCTAGAACTACAAAAATAGTAAATCACACAAGCATTGCCACATATTTGAGCCACTCATGCGCCTTCAAGAGACGTTCTATCTTCGGATGTTTATTTCTTTCCGAAATAAATGACTTTACCATCTACACTTTCAAAGTGGAAGTCAGTGTCTTGTCATTTCATTCATAATCCTTATCATCACCAGCAGCAGCATCCTGGTTGTGCTCACCAGCAGATGAAGACCATTCTCCAAAATGTCCAGGCATCGCTGCCGAATGCACGCGGAGTCCACACTTTGCAACCAAATGTTCGGTTGTTATCCCCTGATTGACGCTTTTACTCGACCCTGGTGCGTTTACGCAATTCGGCTGCCACACTTTTCTACGGATGGTTCATCTGCTGTCCCTCACCCGCATGACATGACCCGTCCTATGCCCACTTTCTTCATTAGGTATGAGCTAGTGTCATCTACACCAATGGGCTTCCGAATGCACACAACTCTTTGCTTCTCTTTACACATTACTTATAGCATTCTGCTTTCCACAGCTATTTGGTGAGTTTTAGGTATCCTTTCATGTATTTCATAGAGACCCCAAGATTCTTCCTTTCACGTCAATACAGAAGAACAGATTAAATATAAACCAGAGTTTAGTGAAACAAGAAGCTGTTTTGAGGATATAAAAATTTGTTCCAAAAGCAGCCCAAATTTTGCTGTTTCCGCAGGTTTTTTTCTTGAATAGATTGTTATCAGCACTTATAACTTGCCGAAAGACTCATTAATTGCCCATCCTCTCGAATATAACTTTAACCAGTTCGTTGGCTTGCATAGTGAACATACCTTTTTAATTTCTGTTGATTTTGTTTTCCCCAAAAAATCCGAGCAGTTCTCTCAAATCATACTTCGATAATTTTGACTACTTTGAATGAAACAGATTTTGTTGTCTGCCAACCATTTCTGGCTGAAATATTCCCCATTTATGTTCATCCAGTTTTCCACCTTTTGCGCTTTCTCAACCCACCCTCAATGCAGGCAGTGAATGTTTGCGGAGATACTCTCTTCACTTACTGATACCCTTTTGTATAGGAAACATACAAGTTCTTAATGGAGCGGTATAGTTGCCTTGCATCCGTTATATATTTTTTCAGAGCCCAATGAAAGGCATGTAAACTCTGGGATCACTGATCACCTTAATTACTATCGGAGTTGGTACTGAGTCATACTTATTTATATAATAATAAATGTCATGTAAAACGCGAAATTTTACCAAAAAATAAATACTTCAGTTTATTTCCCAGAAATATTCTTAGAAGGGTCTGTGAGAGAGAAGCAAATTTCACAGCTCTTTTCTGTACAGCCACTATCACCTGTTGTTTCCAATCCCACGGCAAAAACAATGGGGATAATTTTTCGGAAGAGAACCAGAACTTCAAAAAAAAACAATACTAAAGTACACTTCGCACAATACACTCTGAAGTAGGACCACAGTTTTTCCGCCTTATAAAAACAATTGATTTCATCTCATAAGTCTGGGATTTCTTATATCGTTAGTGTTAAGAAAATGTGGCCTTGTTAAGACCGCGTCAGTAAAAACCTAAGGTACATATTCACACAAATTTGGGGGGAGAAAAAAAATGCTACTTCGCACGTTCATATCATTACATCATTCTTGGTAACCTCAAGGTAAAATCACTCCAATTAAAGTAAAGGCATTATTGTTTTGAACTTTTACATGTAAAATATTATCTTTCACGATGCCCATGTCACGCTGGCTTACTGTGGATAAGGAGAGAAGCTTTTCAAAATGCACATCCCGCTTGTGGCCAGAGTGTTTCACGTGTATTGTGATTTTATGGTCCTGGTAGCATATACGGCTTCTTGATCATATATTAAAGCCTGGGGAAGCAAGACTTAAACCAGAAAAAAAAGATAGAGATATACGCATATTTTTAATGAAAGCCCCTGCCTGCACAACAGGCGAATTTTCTCTAACGCTATCAGAAACCTACCGGAGTTGGGTAAGTCTCTACAGGGCCAGTTGTAACTACATCTTTATGTGTTTTTCTTTCCAAGAATAAAAGGCAGCAGCTCTTTTTGGTTACCCTACTTCATACATAGCCGCTAATCATTGAGAGCTGACATGAAGTATGTCGTGTTTACGTCATTGATATAGAATAACAAGGACAAGTACACCTATTTCCCGAAGAAAGTTAGTTGCCAAAGTGGCCCAAGCTTGTGTTTCTTTTGGTGTAAAAATTTTGATAAAAGAGTACGAGATTTCTTCTGCGCATCGGCAGCAGGGAAGTAGGAGTTGTCGCGTGGTATTGGTCTGCTTACAAGGACAAACTGCACGCATCGTTAACCAAAAGAAGGCTTGCTTGAATACATTTTGCCTGCCTAAAAGTAACAGTGGCTGGATAACAATGCTAAAATAGAAATAGGGGCACAGTGGGCTATACACATCCTACCTTTTACTTTTTTGGAATGACTTGGTTAGCCCAGTTTCATTTGCTGCTGTTTTTAACAATAAGGTTTCTCATCGAGGGATGCCAACTTCGTGGAATGTTTTCACTAGCAGCGTGAATGTGGGAGCAGTCTGTAGCAAGCACTTCTGTATATTTATATATGCTAGTGAGTGGGGACCAAATACCGGTACAAGAATGCATGAAGTTTGGATAAGGTAAGCAGGCTTCTTAGGTAAGATAAATTCTATCCGATATATTTATGTTCTAGTGGTCGACCCCAAACTACCTTATTCAAACATAAATCAAACACCGGAATTTGCACAGATTGCCCGCTACTTTTGGGCTTGGTCTTGTTAAAACCTTGCAGGAAACCACAAATACTGGTTTTCTGAACTGTTGTGGACGTGCCTATTTAAAGAAGGTCCCACGAAACATCTGGTCATGTACGTTTCGCCACTATGACAACTGCATTGTTCAACGTTGGTTCTTAAACGTGCAGTGCCGGTCAAGACTTTCGTCTTCGGAAGAGAAGATACACTTTCGTCTGAGGTATACAACTGTGATGTCGCGTAAAGTGTGCATCAAACCGCATCCTCGCGAATGTTGCTACCATTGAGCACTGTGCGTTTTCTCGCAAACATTGTTCGGTATGGGTTTGTCTCAGCACCATACGCTTTGCCGATCCGTCTACGTCTCTAAATCACATCGGTATATGTAATAGCCTAGTTTATTTCAGTGGTCAGAATTAAGATAGTTGGTTACAGGTGTAAAAGAGTATTAGCGCATGACAGAAAACGACAAAGGAAGACAGAAGCTGCGCTGGTCATTTGATTTCGTGCCGTCATGATCGCACGTGCACCTATGCTGTTTTAATATGTGGGACCTGCCGGTCACTACTAGGAGCGAGATTAGCTGACTGACAGGAAAGCGTTCCCAGCTATTGGGGCTGAATAAGCGTTTGCCTAATTGCATTTTTGTCAGCGCTACTGGTTCCCAAATAGTTTTTGTCTAGCAAAATTAAGCTATGGTATGATAGGTAAGGCAACAGAACCTTTTTATATTATAGCGTGCGAAGTAAGTCATTCTTCTTTGTGATATGACTTTTTGTTCGATTTTGTTTCTGGGCTATTTGACGCTTTATTGTGGAATTGAGAACGCGCATGTAAAGTAATCGGTTAAATATAAGGGCACCTATATCTCTACCTTGAACTCTACGTTCAGGGCCACTCTACTTTAAGGGAAGAAACATCCATCAAGTCTTGTGAGGACGTTGATTTGCAACACTCCAGTAAACAAGAAAACGGCGTAATAAAGGGTCGTACTGCTTTCACACTTTCAAATGAGGCCCCCCATAAACTGAAGCGGAGGCCCGTATATTACCAATTGTTTGACCAGTATATTTTGGAGGAGCCGACATCCCCTATACTTTTTAGGGAAAGTGTTCTTCACTTAACACAACTTTAAGCTGAAAATTTCAGACGTTTTATTAGCAGGACACTTAACTGCTGGAAATATGTTAACATCTGTAAAATCCACGCTATAATATTTCGTGAGTCACTTTGCATTGTTTCATTCCTGTTTCTAGTCTTTTTAATGTAGTGCATTGCAGCGGCTTGCTTTGACATTGTACCTCGCTCACTGGTCCTAAAGTAGAGCCCACCGCGTAGCGTACACAAAAGCCGCACAAAAACCGTACACAAAATCCATAGCGTACACAAAATCCAAACCGTACTCAAAAGCATTATTTGATGTTAGGGAGTAGGGCGCGTTTCGTTCGCTACAGTGAACCCTTTATTTGAATATTTTGTTTGTTCTTGCACAGAGCTCCACTTGGTCTACCCTCAAAACACGTAGTAAGAATTTAGTGGAAAAAAGAACGCATCCAACCTGTACCCCGAGTTACATCCGATTATCCCAGCGCGTCTTTCCATTTAAGCCGTGCGTTGCACCCTGATGATTCTTTAAATAAAACGAACTCAGGGCTGCAATAGAATTTCGCTTGATTTTTGCTTGATGGTGGTGTGCGCACGAACGGAGTAGGAAAGTTATTGCGACGTTGTAAGGCACTGCACACCGTACACGCGCGGAAGTAATCCGTGTACTATTGGGTAAGCCGTTTACTCACGGCCGTAGACCAATGGGTAAGACGACTGACGCTAACTCTGTCTAGTATACCAGACACAGGCTCAAATCCTGCCGGTGGCTCTATGATATTTGTGATTGTAAATGCTATGCGCACAGATGCAGATGGACATTTTGCGGCCCTACGGTACTCCCAACCTAAAAATTCTGCGCCAATCCACCATGTGAAGGTGACTGGAAATCAAAGTTGCTAACGACACCCACAACAATTTCTCATGGAATGTCACTTGAATTCGCACACCTTACTCAACGAAGAGTGAAACAACAAACAAGTAGAATGTACTTAACTACACCCTGAGTAGTTCAAAGAGATATTCTTCGCTAAAGTTACCTCAATGCAAGATTCATTAGTTGTGGTTGGTTGAGTTGTCCTGGTGAAGGACATAAGTGGAGCTAAAATTGAAGGAGCTCAAACCCGGTGTTAGACAATATCACTTCCGCTGTGCATCCTCGAGAGTTACCCGTTCTTAAGCCTAACAAAGACCCGGCCTGGGACATGGTAGCACTAGGCCTTAGGACCGTGCCACAACGTCTCGTAGCTAATTTCTTGCTGTTAAATGACCCCATCGTTTATCAGCCAAGCGGACTTTGGCCTAAAATGACGACCGCAATGAGAGTTCAATTTTCAGGTGAAGGCATTTCACCAGAACAAGTCTCGAAAGCGTTAGGCTGGAAATACCCCGTCAAAAAGCCAAAGGAAAAAAAGCACGGTGAGCTATTCCTAACGCAAGCTCACTAAGATTGCCAAGATGGCGGTGGACCCATCGACGGCGATTGTCGACGTGGAACCCGAGATGGCGGCGCTCCAGAAGGCGCCAGCGGCGGAGACCGACGTCAACACATAACGGGAAGTTTAAACAAAGGGAGACTGCTGCGGACCGCCTACATACTAGATTTCCCACAGGGTGATATTAAGATCGTCATGACATCCCGGGGCGGTGTACTGAGTTCTGATAAGTCGAGCCATCGCCCCGGCAGCGTAAGTCGCGGAGCGAGGACAACGACGACGTAGTGTACCCGAATCGCGAAGAGAACATCGTCATCGTTAGCATGGTAAAGAGGAAAAACACCGACAATTACGCCCTCTAGCAGCGCATCGTCTTCGACGGAACGTCCCACGCGGGGACCGCTTATGAGTCGGCGCCTTACGGTACGGTCAAGGTAGTGATACGGGCGTTCCACTGACAGACACCGCCCAAAAAATCGAATATATCGCGGTCCAGGAGCTCAAGCTGTCAGCCCTCCAGGCGAGCCGTGAAGGCAAAATCAAGACGATGGTCATCACCTTCGCGGTCCGAATGCCCCGAACTTTGTTCGATACGGGAACCTCGTCGTCGAGTGCTCGCTTTAGACGTTTCTTACCAGTGCGGGCACGTCGGTCATCGGATCGACGTGTGCCCCAATCCCCAAAAACTGAATCTGCCGGGGGTGCGGTGTCGCCATCCCGGACAACAAACACACCTGTAACACCATGTTCGGTCTCTGCGGGGCCAACCACCTACCCACAGATCGGCCCTACAAAGCCTGTTTCAATATCCCCCACGTGGTGCGGCGCTGACAGGCTGTCACCGAAAAAAGTCAAGAACGCAGTGGTCCAACAGGGCAACCCTAATGCAGCAACACCCATCGCCGCTGGTAGGCATACACAGGGCCGCGAGGGGGCAACCAGAGCTGACTACGCTTCACGATCCGCGGCCCTAGGGCGCGGGCCGGACGCCATCGGCGGTTCGCTCGGGCTGACGCCGAGCACCAACTTTGGGCCCTGCAAGGGTGGCCCGAGCAGCAGCTCATGACTATGGTCCCGTTCGAGATCGACGTCCCAGTACCGGGCCTGTTTCCTTCAAAGAGGAATGCGAAAGAACAGGTGGGATGGACCGACAAGTTGCGTAGCTCTCGCATGCGAGGAGTTCCCTTTTCTTAGTCCCACACCATCCCCTCATCCTCCCTCTATCAAATCTGACCAAAAGGCGGCTACTAACACTGAATTTCGCAAATGCGCGGATCTCACAAAAGCTTATCGAAAAGGAGAACAATCAAATCCAGCAACAGCACCTGCAGATCAGGGCAATAATGTAGAACATGGATGCTATCGCTAGCTGCAGCGTCACAGGAGAAATAAAATCAACCGAATTGTCTGATGATGGCAACACGAAACGCAAGGTGCTACGCCGTGAGCCCACCACCCAATCAGATCGGTAGGCGGGAGCGTCCACGTCGTGGCCACACAGTCAGGAGAGAATGAACGCAGTGACCTCGACGCCGGATGGGGCGTCGCTAGAGCTAAGTCAGATGCAAACGGATACAGGATGGCCTGGCGGTGGTCCTCGCGGCGGTCAACCAACTAACCCAAAAGCAGAACCTCATGCAAATGACGCTGGATCTTCTAGAGTCCCCAGTGGGAAGCCTGAAGCTCGAAATGGTCGACATAGAAGCATGGATGGAGGACTTTTCCACCGAGCTGGAATAACAAGCAGCCAATTCCTCGTCTTTGAATATGAAAATGCGGTGCACGGACCTCTCCGGGAAGAAGAGGGCGCGCACGAGTACCACTAAATTTAGGGGAGCAGTTGCACATCGGTGCAGCCAGGTGACCTCGGACGGCGATGATGAGGAACAACAACAATACACGCAACCATGGGGGGAGGTTACGATCTTTTAACAATGAAACTGCAGGAACATTAAGAACAAATTGTCAGAGCTCCAATTACACATCAAGAGCCTCGACCAGAAGCCAGACGTGATGAGCGCTCCAGAAGAGCAGCGGAAGACCCAGATTCCCGGTTTACGTGACTTACGCGGAGTAGGCGGAAGAAGTGACGGCGGGTCCAGGTGCACAATAACGGGGCAGCCACCCATCACCTAACCACCATAAAGGCTGCAAACACACCCTGTTCGAGATACACACAATAACAATTGCCAGCGCAGGAACCTGCCCGTAATGAGCGCCTACGGCAGGCTATCGCGCAGGGACTTCGATTTCGACAAGACGGCGGGGCAGGCGAAGCAGCTTGCGGGGAACAGGCTGCTCCTGGTTTCCAGCGAATTCAGGGGCATGCACACCACGTGGGGTTACAAGTTTCAATCCTAACTGGGCAAAGCCTTCGCGAAGACGATGGAAGACCTGGAACTAGAGCTTCTCAACGAGCGTGGGGTAGCAACCCGAACGGGAACCGGCAAGAGCCGGAACACTATTTCGGACCTCTCGTAGCTCGCGGCAACTGTTTACGTGACCTTGCACAACGAGGATGTCAGACTGGATCCGACCACGATATCCTGGCTCGTTCACCTCTTTGGACCGTGAGGCATTCACCCAAGCCACTTGGGAGGAGCTGCTGAAGGCTAGGTTTGTAAGATCACGCGCGGTTTGTAAGATCACGCGCAGCCTGGTGGACCATCTCGTTTCCCTCCACCTCCTCGTGACTTGGAGTCCAGAAAATGCGGTGGAACTGCCCCAATTCAAGATTTGTATTAAACTTCCACCAAGTGCCAAAATTACTATCTTTCGAAAAACGTCGTCTCGTCAAAGCAGTCGCTTTCTCTTTACAATGGTTTTTTAAGCGACCATTGGGCCCACTTGTGCTGGTACATGCAAACTGCGGGAAATGACACAAACATCAGCTGAGAATGGCTTTATTGATGGCTTTCAAGAAAGTCATCTGCATGGAGTTATCTACGCTGACCCCGGTCCACTGAAGACACGACACCAAACTAATTCAAACTTCTAAATTTGTGTTCGGAGTAAGACGTTGCTACTGTCGAAACCACTGCTGCCTGGGGACAGCGTATTCAACTTGAGGGCGACTCGAAACCTGCTGGGAGCCCATGCAGTAGTTCATGATTTGCGTTTTCTTTTTTTTACTAAACAGATAATAAATTACCGTGCCATTTGTATTCCGTCATATACTTTAGCAATGAAACAAACGAAATAGATGCTTTTGCTTGAAGCTAGTGTCAGATAAGAAAAACGCAACTATTTGCAGATTGCTGAGAAGTCTGATGATTTTGAATTTAGGCAATGAGCCTTTTTCAATTACCATCCACAAAATCAGTAACCTTCCCAGTAGAAAAGCTAACCACAAGACGTTTATACTCACAGCAAGGGTTTGTAAAGCAACATATTCAAAGAAATCTACATTTTGGTGTCCAGGGAAAAAGGTTCCAACTTCCAGCGGGTTTCTCTATTGCCGGTGCAACATTTGATGCTTCGTATTTAACGTTCCCGAAGTTACTATTATTGGCAGGTGCGGAGGCCGTATTGTTTGTTTGGAGTAAAGAAAAAAAGTAGTCCTGGCTGAAGGCAGCCCATAATGAATAAAGCAGTCTTAAGTAACATTTTTTGTTTTTGGTGCTTATAAACAACCTGAACCTAGCTGTTTCACTTATGATTTATGCATGCTTTAATTGTTGGAATTTCTTGAAGCGATATTTTTTTGTAAAGGTAAGGCTGGGAAGCTCTTGTCTTCCTGCTAAAAATAAAAATTACTTGACATTCTAGTTTATGGGGTTTTAAGAAAAGCGCATAGGGGTAGTGCTAATATAAAAATAGTAAGTGACCATTGGGTAGTTTATTTCTGAAAGGTATCTGCTCTCAAACCGGCTAAGGCCACGTTTCAAAATAGCACAGCTGGAGATAGAAATGCAGCTGGTTTTTCTCTCCTGTTTTGGTGTTTGGACGGCTATTACATTTAAACTTAACAGCCCAGAACAGCCTTGTCTTCTTCAATACGTATCGGAGCTAATGATTGTCTGTGTAAGGAAGACCGCAACTGTGCTTTTTTGGCGTTAACGAGGTTATTGGCGTTGCTGCCAATAAAGCACTTAGAATTAGATACTTTGTAACTCATCAACCAGTCTCATGTTCCGCCGGAAGCAGTACGTTAACAAAGTGAAAAAAAAGTTCTTTAAAACAATTAACCACGTCCTTTACATAAAGGCTGTTTATATGCATGGCGTTTGAAAAAATACACCCATAAAAGTTTTCAGTTTTTCACCAAATTCTCCTTTCTTAGCAAAATTCCCAGCTTAGCTTTAAACAAGAAAAAAGCCCCAACTTTTTGGTTCGTTGGAAACTCCGCTTTCTTTTTGGGCTCTTTTGGGACCTGCTTTCCTTGTGTCGCAGTAAACAGTAACAAAAGATGACATTGCTTATAGTTTCTGCGGCTTTATAGCGTGTTTGAAAAAATCTATGCATTACAGTCGAAAGTTCAGCCTTAACAGGAACTAGAAAGTACAAGGTACAAAATTGGGGTGAATAAACACACAGACATAGGCTCCGTGTGCTTGTTAGTCTTTTAAATACGCTTCGTACAAACGCGTCAAGAACAACGAACGGCTAAACGGGCAGTCAGGGTTCACCTTGCAACGTAGGTTTGCATGGAAGGAAACATTATGTCTGTACTGGATCAGAGAGAGTTAAAATACGCGTGATTTTACATCTTGCACCATTGAAATCTGTTCTAAATAGTCTAGCAAACGGCAGTTTAGGTCGGAATGCAAGATGTTTTTTTCACAGGGTGGCAAACTTGGGGCGTTTGATAGGGTGGTGGTGCTTGAAAATGTTGTAACATGTATATGATTTTAGCAAAGTGTAAAAGAAGTGACGCGCCGTGAAAGTTTAGGAATAAATATGTTGTTTGTGTTTTGCAAGAAGGTACTTCTAATTTAAATCGCTAACAATGGAAGTAAAATGTGTGTGAAAGAAGAATAAACAAAATACAATATTTATGTAAACATTGAAGAAATAAAACACCCTTTATATTGATATGCCTGTTGCGTATGGTGAGTAACAACTATAACATTGGAATTGTTTTTTTTTTCAGAGAGCAACTCACAATGACACTGCATTTTATGGTACGTGGGCGGGTAAATACAGATGAGAGTGTTAATAACACGTTTCAGTGTTAAGCACTACTCATAGCCATGCAACCTTGTATGGAAATGCTAATCCATGCTCTATATTCTGGCCATGCACCCTCACAATCAAACCGGCGGGACTTTCTGGTTACATTGAAACGAGTAACAATGCTTCAAACAGTGGTTGATTGGCCGCTCAGAATCTGAAACTGAAAGTTGAAAGGCACTAAATTGCTCAGCATGCGTGCTTTTCAATCAAATCAATTACGCATTTGCGGGATGTAAGTTGCGATTGTCAAATGTGCAGGTGACTGCAGAGCAAAACTTTTTGTACTCAGTAAATATTTCAAGTGAAACAGATTTTTATGGTCATTTCACGTGTTCCGTAGGTAACTGTGCCCTTTTCATGACCAAAACACGCCCTTAAAAGCGTATTCCTTTAAAGTATTTAAAATGTGAGTTCAGCTATCTGTTGCAACACTGGAAAGTCTCTGCTCAAGAAGCAGCACAATCCTCGTGGAAGAGTAGCGTTCTCAAGGTGATTTATATAGGCACCAATAGCAGTAGTTTTTTAGGATTTCTTTCACAACAATCAGGTATTCAACAAGCAATGTTTCACCTTGCACCTTCACAAATCTCTCGTAAAAACGGTGCTTAAGATGTGCTCGCTCACTACATATAACTACTGACAATATATAGTAGCTGATAGCCGCAGAAATGATATAATACTTAAGTAAAGCATTGGTGTAAAATAAAAAGCCACGTTTCATATTTCAGGCTCTCTTAATTAGGAGCGCCCAATTACAACACCAACTTCGTTTTCGTGATCCAGATAAAGTCGAATAATACACTTGTTCCTAGTACTTAACACCGGATAAAATATTCTGTATAGTGCGTTCCAATAAACAAATGTGCATTGTGTTTCGCGATGGTAAAATAATTAGCCAAATTTGAAATACAGGTATTTCATTCTACAAGGAAAGTACTATAGCCATTCTCTTGGGGCTGAGACTGTCACCTCCCACCTATTATAAATATAGGCTTTCATGATTCATTAGCCGCTTTATTTAGGGCGCAGCATTCAGGCAAAGAAATAACATTTGTTGTTTCTTGTTGTTAATAATAATTATATTGTTGTTTTAATTCATTATAGTTAGCATGTTCCGCAAGAGAGTTTCCAAGTTACGATGCTCCCGTGGGTGTTCGCCCCGCTGCCAAGGACTGGGACATAAAACCAGGCATATTCGATTAGGGAGAAGCGTGCTGCACTTCTTTTAGTGATTCTGCATAACAGCCTCCCCTGTTGTCTTCGGCGCAGATACGCTATTGAGGTCAATATTTCTCTTGCCCGTGACATCTTTGGTGATGGTGTTGGGTAGGAACCCATTCATTTCGACCTTGAAGGATTCATTGCCTTCAAACCGAGCACCGCGGACACACCGTCGCTCCACAAGAGCAGCCGCCGCCTGGAAGGTCTTGATCCTGACCTCCTAATTTCATCTCTAACAAGGGTCGTGACTTAAACCACCACAAACCAAACCACTAAGTGCCGCTTCAGCACATGGTCGCTTGTTTATCACGCAAGACACCCTCGCCGGTTGTTTCACGGAGACGCCTTTGAGGACTTGAAGACTATCTAGACTGTTTCGACCATGTCACCACATTTAAATAATGGTACGAGGAACGCTAGATCTGCAAGCGTTGCTCTCGCTGGAAACTCAACGCCAAAAGGCTTTAGAAATCATGGCCACTGGCTGACAAGCTAGCAAGACTTCCAGAGCGAGTTACTGTAAACAAACGACCGTCGTTACGTCTAACAGAAGGCCGAGCACCAGCATTAGTCCTCGGCACAGAAACTAAATGAGAGCTTGGTAATGTTAGTGGAAGACATTTCGCTTCTTTGACCCACGTAATGCAGGTTTCAAGGAACTGCATTTTGCCGGAATCGTTCGGAGAGGCCCTGCGACGAATGCCAAATTGGTACGAGAGGGGTCCATAATTAAAACGCTTGATGCAGCTACCCGTCAACCAGTACCTAGGCCGAATTATTTGTGCCGCATGTTGATTGCCCGTTGATGACGCGAAATTCCTTATGAAAATTCAGTATATCCTTTTGCGCAAAGCGCAGCTACTTCAAGGAGGAGACAATGCGCCAACAGTCGCTGCCTTGATTGACGTCATGACTGATGAAGTTCGACACTAGCCCCTAAAGGTGAACGGCTGGTTACACACAACGGGAGCGTTCCCCGCTTCCCTGTTAGGCAAGGACAAAAAATATACTGATGTTGTCCGAAACTCTGCTGTGGTCGCACGCGTGTTTCCAGCTCTTGGCCCACAGCAATTTCAGTTGACCATGAATGGTGCTAGTCGTTGTAAACTGATACGCCTGAAGCAAAAAGCGGTAACTGAAGTGCGCTCTGGACAAATGGCCTCTATGCAATTATTTTCAAAAGCCGGTCTTCTACGCCTGCATTGCCGTTATCGCCGAATGGGGGTCTTGCTGTTATCACCGGATGCCCCATGACCACTTAATGGATAACGGGCGCAAGAAATTGATCACTACCTGTCTGCCAACGAGGTACTCAAAGCCCTCAAAAAGTGTACCTACCAAGGGGATCCACTTCCAGCCGCTACTTATCGCCCAGCCTTCCTGTCAGTTCTGACCAGTCTGAAAACCGGTCTCTCAGCCGATGTCGGTGAAAGTCGAGAAAGCGGCCCCAATGGCTGAGCCCACTCTGTATCAAAATGAAGAACCTCCATCCTAGGAAAAAACTGCGGAAGTACAGCAGAACCACATGAAAAATTTTGAAGAAAGCGAAATATTCTCCAGCAACAAGGTTAACTGTCCATAAACGATCATCAATTGAACTCTTTTGTCTACACTGGCGACAATTAGTTTGTCTTAAACAGCTCTATTGCTCGAAGCTTCCAAATACCCACAATAAAATAACATTTCAATGGATAGAGTGACGGTCGCCTTGTAGTGCCGATTGGTGTGCTTTCCCGGGGGAAGAAAATTTACGGTGTGACCTTTTTCGTTTTTTTTACGCACTCCGTAAAGCTGCAGGGTTCTCCGAGTAAACAGGGTTCGAGTGAACAGGCTTCTCCGAGTGAACAGGGTTCTGCGCTCAGGCGCGCACGAGAATAAATCACAAGGGTGGGTCCACACCCGTTTCCCTTTTTTCTCGGCTGACGTCAGGACGCACCAATCCGGGGCACTCAAACAGATGTCCACACACTCACAAAGAGAATGCAGTTTCCCTCTCACAGGTCAGTCGGTTGGCTTCGGTGGTGCAACCTTCCTTGAACAGCGCTGTCTCGGATCTACAACAAAGCGGCCCCTTGATGCTCGGCTCGCAGCTGAAGATTGCCGCATTAGGAGCAACGCAGCACGCCATTGTTCATCCCTCCTTGCACCATTATCGCGCATTGCATTGCCTTGCCGTCGGGCGCTTGGGTTCGCGTGAATACGTGGAAAGCGGCTTGTGTTTAGTAGCAGAATTAGTCTGCCCGCGTCCTTGAGCACAAAGCCTGGTCGCTCCCCGTCGATGAGGGGAGGGGGGGGGGGCAGGTGGAAGGAGCCGGCGAAAACCAGACGACGGCAGGGTTGGGTGATTGAACCCGATAAAATTGCAGACGGTCGTGGCAATTGCCAATAAGCCGATCGTATATTATCTCCGGCCGGCGCTAAGCTCCCGACGACATTGGCTTCCAGCCTGTGTAGGACGCAGTCTTGTACCAGGTAGAGACTTCGGGCCGGCACCCAAATACCTAAATCAGTCATTCCAGAGTATATCGCATTATTTTAACACGACGAAACGGTCAGAATCATGGCCCAGACAGTTGCGGGAACACTCCTGGCTTTCCATGTCGCGGAGGGCTTTATGTCTCTCTCACGTGCACTCGGAGGTCTCGAAAAACACAAAAAAACACAGCTACAAAGCAATCGGGTGCAAGACAATCCCCTGAAATACCACCAGGTTGCCTTTAAAGTCAAACAAACATACTGACGTTAAACCCCATCTAATGTGCAACACTACACAAGCGAATATGAACTGAATAAAAATAAATCTGTCATGCAAAACGCATCAACAACGGGACTCACAATGGTACCAACCACAGAACTCAATATTGGTACTAAAAACATAGTTCAGGAAAAAAATGAAACCATATTCCTCTAGGCCATCTCTACACTAAGGGCAGCGGATTAGGCCGTAAGCCTTGCCATTAAGATTCTTTTTTTGTAACGGACTTCAAGTGAGTACTGCTGCAAAGTGAGGCTCCAGCGCAGGAGGCTGCCGTTCTTAGCGGACATTGTCTGCAACCATGTGAGGGGACAGCGGTAAGTTTCAATAAGAAAATGCGAGCCGGCGGTGTAGCAAGCTAGCTTTTGATCTGCCCACACAAGACACGCTCATTCCTTTTCGGAGCCGCGGTATTCCGACTGGCGTAAAGCACGGTGGGCACGTCACCCATCTCCTTTTTCTGGCCCAATACCACCCCCATACCTCGATCACTAGCGTCGCACTTAATGTCAAAAGGTTTGTTGTGGTCAGGGGTGCAAGCAACGACTGGCTCGTCAGCACTCTTTTCAAATCATTGAAAGCCTGCTCCTTGTTCTCAACCCTATTTTCCGTAAGGGGGTCAGTTTTCCAAAGGGCGTCAGTGAGGGGGCTGGCTAACTCAGAATACCGGTGAATGTATCGCTGGTTGTATCGTGCTACGCCCAAAAGGGAAAGGATTTCGATCTTAATACTGGGCTGCGGAAAATCGCGAATCGCAGCTACCTTGACCTTGTAAGGCCATCGGTCCCTTTGTCCAATCAAATGGCCATGAACCTCGTGCCAGAGGTTCGTACGATAA
Source organism: Haemaphysalis longicornis (assembly GCF_048455015.1). Classification (NCBI taxonomy): domain Eukaryota; kingdom Metazoa; phylum Arthropoda; class Arachnida; order Ixodida; family Ixodidae; genus Haemaphysalis; species Haemaphysalis longicornis. Next base: position 183,262,689 of record NW_027526407.1, read on the forward strand.
GCCTCTGACACACCCAACTGATCAAACTGTACTCCCTTCTTTTCCCTGTATTTAAGGTACTGTATGCCATTCCCTTCTGGAAAAAGAACATTTTCCTTTGCAACTCCCTCGCTTCCGTCCAACTTATTGTTCTGAAGCGTGGCGTCTTTTTGTTCAGCTATCAGTGCAGCTCTGTTTGCTCGTAACAACTGCTGCGAACTCTCAGAAGTGGGTTGGAGAAACACCTCACCTACGTCTGAAAGTTCTTCCAGGTCTCGGGCGTTTTCCTCGAGTTTAGAGTCTTGCGATGTCACCTCAATTCCCGTGGCAGGTGGTTGCGCCTCTACGCTATGTGTGCTGCTCTCTCCCACGCACTAACTATTGGGGGCCACCTCGTCTAAACTAGGCGCCCTTGCCGCCAACTCCTCGGCTTTTGAGCGGGTCAGCGCTTGTACGACTACCCCACAGTTCAAACCCTTTTGTCGCAACAATTCATCCGACCGGTCCGAAAACAAGTACAGATTTTCTGGCGGCAAACTAGGCGACATTGTGCCCTTGGTGTCAAGTATCCAGAAGGGGCCCTCGATACTAATTCGCGCGAGCGGAAGACACAGGCTGTTTGCATCAACCGCCTGCTTGATCCAGGCGCAATCGCCTGAGAACTGGTCTGGGGATACGTAAGATGTATTTACAACGTCCACCGTCGCCAAGGAATCTAGGAGTAATCGGCAGCATTTGCCGTTCACGGTCATCTCCAGAATGTACGGTTCCAGCAGCTTCATAATCACATTGCCTTCACCAACCGACAGAAAAGCCACCCTGGGACTCCTACAACCGGTGGCCAGATGGCCCGGCTCGTGACAGTGGAAGAAAGTCAGTGGTTGTTTCTTTTCGAAAACGTTTTTCTTATGCTTTGCCTGGTCCTCTTTTGTCTCCGCTTTCACACCGGCACGGTGCTTCAAATTTTGTCGCTAGCGCCCTCAGCATTTCGGTAAACGCGGCCCTATTGCCATTTGGGTTTGATCTCTCGCTTCGGACCCTCACTCGATCCACTAGCATGCCGCGACAAGAACTCGGTCAGCGATCTAGGCGGCTCGTGTCGCCCTTGCGACGTCTGATTTGTCCACTACCCAGCTACGCATGCTTGCGGGGAGCCGGCGGTAGAACTGCTCCAAACCTAGGCGTTGTACCCTGCTCACCCTCCACCTTTAGCCACTCCTGAAAATTTGGCAACTAGTTATACCCGGACTCCGAGAACGACTCATTTCTCCCTCTATCACCTTCCCGGAACCACTGACTGTAGGCCTCCGCTACCAACATGTACTTCTTTAGAAGACACTCTTTTGCTTTTCTGGAATCTTCTGACACTTTCTCGCATGTGCGTTCAAAATTTATCAAAAATAAAACCATGTCATCTCCAACCTTAAACGGTTACATTAAATCCTTCATTTTGAATGACAGCTTTAGTCCTCCTCCACTTTAGGCCTGGCCAACACCATTACCGCCACGGCCTGTCAGTATTTTAAGTTCGATCCGCTTCATATCTAGCTCATCAGCAAGACGCTGTGCTTCCGCTTCTTTTCTCTATAGCACATCTGAACGACGTCGTGCTTCCGCTTCCTTTATCTCTAGCTCATCTGCATGACGTTGTGCTTCCGCTTCCGCTTTCTTTCTCTGTAGCTCCTCCGCTTTCTTTTTCTTATGTTGCTCCCCTTAGCTCATAAGCTCCAGGAACTCTGAAGCTAATCGTCGTCTGCCCCCACTGCTTCACTGCTTCGATAGCATTGATAATTTCTGGCTTTCTTTAGTCTTCGTGCAAGCTTAACTCTAACATTTTTACTCCCTCTAGGAGTTACGGCTTTCATAACGACTTCAGGTTCACGTCTGTATCCAGTGCTGCCAACTGTTAGTACAAAAATTCCTTTACTCCGACGCACCAAAGAAACCTCGAGACAAAAGTGTAATACACACAAAATATCCTTTACCCCGACACACCAACGAAACCTCGTGTCAGAAAATAATTACGCTTTCTTCACTCGCTACACTTTGTAAGCAGAGTCTGGTAATCCCTCAAACAGAATGGCCTCGCACTCACCAAACTTTGCAGCCATACCTCCGTGAAGTCGTTTCCGATGCTCTGGTCCGCAGTGGAAATGATCTCGCCGTGGTGGAGACGATCCCACTTGCTGCCATCCAGTGTTGCGGGTAGCAAGAACGGTGATGGCGTTCGTTGATCCAGACTTGGGGCAAACATTGGGGCCGCGTAGGGCGAAGAAAGAAACTTTATGTTTTTAAATGGCGGTTGACTGAGTGAACAGGGTTCTGCAATCCGGCGCGCACGAGATTAAATCACCCTGGTGGGTGCACCCCCGTTGCCCATTTTTCTCGGCGGACGTCAGGACGCACCACTCCGGTTCAGTCAAACGGATATCCACACACCCACAAAGAGAAGGCACTTTCCCACAGGTCAGTCTGCTGGCTTCGGTGGTGACCTCTTCCTTGAACAGCGCCATCTCGGATCCACAACAAAGCGGCTCCACGATGCTCGACTCGCAGCTGAAGATTGCCGCCGGAGGAGCAACGCAGCACGCCATTATTGCTCCCTCCCTGAACCATTATCTCGCATTGGATTGATGGCGGGCGCTTGGGTTTCCGTAAAACGCCGGAAAGCCGCTTGTGTCCAGTAGCAGAATTAGTCACCCCGCGTCCTTCCGCACAAATCCTGGTCACTCCCCGTTGATTAGGGGGGAAGGAACCAGCGAAAACCAAACGACGGGAGGGTTGGGTGATGGAACCCGATAATATAGCAGTCTGTCGTGGCAATTGCCAATACGCCGATCGTAACAGACGCTGATATTTTGAGCGACTTCGCTTCTTTGAGAAACCGTTACTCCTAATAAACATGGCCTATGTGGCAAAGCTCACGGTAACATTTCTTCAGGGTTTCCACGTTAAAAGCCACCGCGAATGGCAGAATAATCCCTGTATATTTTTCAGGCAGCAGCTGAACTGCCAATTACTACAGCCTTCAACATACGGCGTCTAGTAAATCGGTCGTCGGACTAGGCGAGACTGGTTGTCACCTCAAGGGGATACAAAAAGCACTTGACAAAATTTACGCCGACGAAAACCACAGATGCCTCTGCACAGTACGGCCCAAAAACAAACGTAAAAAACTGCGGATATCGTCAAGGCCATATCTCCCACCGCCGGAATAAAGACAAAGTACGAACAAATTTCTTGGCTTGTAGTGGATCTAAAAGGCTTTGGCACAAGTTGCCAACATAGATTGCGACATGTTCCAACCTGAAGTCGTAGCTTAGAACAAGGTGAAATATTTCACTTTACAGGAAACGCGCCTTTCGGTATTCGATTGCAACGCGGAGGAGACTTAAGGTAGCAAAGATTTGGAAAAAAACCTCACTTTACAATCGAGGGAAAACAGTAAAATATAAATGTAGCCTCTTTCTTTGCGGTGAAGCTCTAAGAGCATCGAAGGGTGCAGCGAATGAACGTTTGCTCAAAATTTTTAAACTCGTTCGGTGGCCACCATTTCGCTTCCGTGGTCTGTCATGTGGGCACTATTGAGAAGTTGATTAACGCATTGATTCTCGGCATTTCAGCTTCTTTCATTTCGGCAATATTTGATCTCTTTGCTCCAGCAACACTGCAGCAACCTTCGCCACACTCAATAAAGCTAGAAACCCCGCGATGCGTTCCGAAAGCCGCGATTCTGCCATATGTATGACGCTTCCCCGCGAAGCGTTTTAACGCCAATCTTGTACCGTTTTTATTGGACCTCCTACAGGTGGCGACACGCGTACCACCCCTTCGTGGCGAAGCAAAGGTACTGTGAAGCGGCGCCAGCGGGAACGATGGCGTCATCGCTACCCGATGTTTTCCTGCACCCGTTCTCGAGCCCAACCGTCAGCTCAGACAGCATCGCTGTTCAAAAAACAAAATCTTGATTTCGAAACGTAAATCCTTTATTGAATATTTTCCGGAATAAGGTCTGCAAGGTATGACACCTCAGCAGAAAGCTCGGTTGACGTGACTCGATGTGAACGATAATGTGAAGACCCAAATGCGGTATAGTGTAAATACATGTTGGCAATAGGCCTCGCCCGGCTTTTGCCTCTAAAACAAAATTTGCAGAAGAAGACAAGCATGTTCCTTGCTGTCACACACCTGTGGCTGGTTTATCTAAAAAACAAACACCGGAACAAAAATTTGTGACGACTCCCGATTAGAGCAGCGCTGATACAATCTAGTGTTTTTCTGGTTATTATGGAGGCATATACTTTGGTCTGACGTTTTTTTCCCTCATTAAGTCAAACATATTAAAACAAAGGGCTGTGAAGGAGCCATCAAACTGCGTTTCCAGCGAGGCTAATACCATCTATAGAATTATTGGTACAGTAGTAGTTCAAGGATTGACAAGGTTACTGATGCTTACATGATCTAACGTGCAATTGCGGCTTGAATCTTTGTGTTTACCAGTATTTAATGTCGCTCACAGAGGTAGCTTTGCAGCAATACCTTGAAAGTTGTGCAGTTTGTATCGTGAATCCAAGCTCAAAATTACTTATTAGATCGTGATCTTTCCTAAATGAGGGCTTGATACCTACCTTTATCTTATTGACTCCTGCTCCCAGTGTAGTCCACCACCACCCCAGTCGTTTACACCACCCTATATTATGCAGAGCTACCGTTTTCCCAATGACATGTTCCATGGTTCTCTTCTCATTCTTGGCAGGAATATAGTGCGTTTGGAAATATTTAACAAGTCAGTCACGTACATAGGTGGACAACTATCAAGGTAGAAATAGAAATACGAGTGCAATACACACATCATTTATTGAAGAAACCCGGTAAAAAAGATTTCTCTCTTCCTATGTGTGGTATTCCTTATCTTCTGTGGCGAACTGAATCAGTCGCAGCAAACGCTTTGGGTACCCGAAAACGCTTTTGGAAGTTTGTTTAAAAGAGCGCACAGAAATGGTTTTGAACCCCAAACTGCATTCTTGTTGGGCAAAGACGAAGAACACTGGCGCCGCTTCGTGCTGGCGAATAAGTGTAAGAATTTAGGTTCGTCTTGGCACCACGAAAACCAAAGAGTTCGTGAAATAGTTACTGGGCCTGTATGTTAGCCGAAGTAAAATTTTGCAAAAATTTTGTCTAATATTAGTTTTTAAAAGTGTTTCGGACTCCGTGGGAACACTCCCAGGTACTTACCTTAGGATTGACTGCGGGGAGTCTTGTTAGCTTTGAGCATTAAGACTCAATTGACCACATTTTATAGTTGCACAGAGTGTAACCTCTCTACGTTTAACAGGATGGCAAGTTGGGCGAGTTGGTGCTGATTCATCTCGAAAACAGGCGCGGAAAGACGTAGACTAAGCGCGGCGTCCTGTGTATTTCTCTTCTTAGTCTACGTCTTTCCGCGCCGGTTTTTGAGATGAGTAACCTCTCTGTCCTTCACCTGTGATATTGTGATATAAAGGGTGGTGTTTGAACCAGATTTGTTGTTTCTTGGATGATTACCGCTTCATAATAAAGGCCGGCAGAGTTACATGACTTACTATTTCCACTTTTAATATCGCAAGCTTATATACCCAGTATGTTACTCTCCGCTTGGCTCGGTGCCTAAGGCATTATCTTCATCCCGAGGACACCTGTTCTATTCCGGCCGCCGCATCTGCTTTTTATGTACAGGCGAAAAAAGAAAAGCTTGAATGGTTAGAGTTGGAGAACCCCAAAGTATCTTTCAAGCACTGAACCCAGTAATGGGAATCTGTATATTACCTATGAATCTTTATTTTCAGGCTTTTCATTTCTAATTTCCAAAAATCAGTAGGCTATTTCAACTCCGTTACTCCCAAGAATCTGGCACGGATTGCCAATACATTGCAATTGCTAGAGAATTTTGGATGTTGAAACCAATCAAAAATATATTTTACGTAGAACATCGTAATTTATTCTCGTAGTTTCAAACGTTCATTACGTAATGAATATTTGCCCACAATTTACTAGCCTAGCTAAAGTGCACAATAAAACTGATAACATGTCATCATTCAGGTATTAAAATCTTTTCATTGGGTTACTTGATACTAACAAACAAGAGAACTGCCCAAAAGGTAAACGTTAACATTTTTTCCAGATCTGATGGGTGAAACCGAAGACTATTGTCAGAGAAGGAATTTACAAAAAATAAAAAAAAATTATGCTCGTGAAGTAACACACTCTCCTTTAGGGCATCTGTATATTAAAACAGCCATTTTATCGAGCAGGTGAGAGACATTATCGAGCAGGTGAGAGAAACATGGATGATTTGTTTGCGTTGTTGAACAAACAAATACTACTTGGCCTCTCACAACCTAGCCCGACTGTGAATGGTTGGAGCGGGGATAACGCGATTGAAATAAAATTAGTGCTCGCTGTGCAGATGAGGAGGCACTGTATTTACACAATTGTACACAGCACAGATTTTGAGAAAAAATGGTAAGTTTCGCAGTAATGACATTGCAGCAAAATTACGGTAAAGGTAATACCCCAAGCGTTATGCTACGTCACCCACTACGTCCGGAGCTGGCGTGACTGCCAGCGATGAGAAACGGCATCGAAGACATCCGTCGGACTTCAGCAGCCGATCGCCGTCGCAGCGATGCCCTTCCAATAGATTGAAGTGCACCTTCTGGGCCCGTTCTCTGCGTCCAGATACGAGAACAAGTTGATTATCGTAGCAACCTACTACATGACGCACAACGCTGAGACCTCCGTTTTTCCGAGGAAGACAGCACAAGAAGTCGCCACGTTCTTCATAAACCATGTCTGCGAAATGGAGCTCCTGAAGTCGTAAACATGGACAACGAAAGGGTTTTGACTGCGGAGCTCAGGCAAACAACCTTACGCTACAGCAATACGGATAACTAGAAAACGACGGCGTACCAACCCCAAACGAACGCACCAAGAAAAAATCTGAAAAAAAAACGATCACAATTCGGCGGTCTATGTACGTGGATGTTGAGCATAAAACATTGGACGAAGTCCTCCCGTAGGTCACGTTTCCGTACAATATAGCCACACAGGAAACTACGAAGATGACACCGTTCGAGCTTGTCAATGAAAGACGGCTGACTACGAGGCTAGACGCCATGCTTCCGCACATAGAAAACAGCGACATCAACGCCGGCATTCACGAATCCCTTCACCGTGCAGAGAAGGCCCGCCAGCGCCCTCGAGTTCTTAAACGGACGGAGGTTGCGGGATGCTGCAACCTCCGACAGCGAGACGCCGAGTACCACTCAGGAAATTGTGTTTGGGTTTGGACTTACATCCGAAGATGTGGTGATGTGGACTCGGTGAAAAGCTTCTGCGATGGTATTTTGGAACCTATCAGATTCTACAAAGTTTTGGCCAACTTAACAACGAGATGATACCCGATGATGATGCCCGAACATTAAGACGACACACGTGGCTAGAATTGGTCCACGTGGTCCGCCTGAAACCTTACTACGCATGATGACAATTTTTTGTTGTTGTTTGTCCGGACAGATTATTTTACCATCGGGTCAATGCCCTCTTAGAGGGGGGTAATGGCACGAACCATGTTGTCGGGTTTAAGTTTTGTTTTTGCAGAGCGGCTGCACCCGGCTATGCTATCTGTTATCAGTGGGACAATAGAAGCGCATTTTCTTTTCTCTATGCCGCACGCGCTATCCCTTTGATTCAGAGAGTGTGGCGAACTAACGTTACAAGCCTAGAATATTCTTCTATGATCTAGTGTTCTGGATGCAGTTGGACTGTTCGAGAAGCCCTCGTGCCATGAGATAAATAACCGCAAAGACGCCGCGGCATTCGATTCGCCGGCACCAGTTGGCGCACATCACATTGTTGACTGCTGTTTCGCTGACTGTGAATTATTCGAGTTGTTAGGGGAGGACAAGTTGGCTTTATTCCGCTAGTTTTCCTCGAAAACAACTGCGTTATCTTTGGCTTCGTTACAATATCATTTATCTCTATTTTCGAAACACAATCCTGGTCGGGTGCCATATGTCAGAAATGTATTCTTGAAATTGAAATTCCTCGTTATTTTTTGCCTCAGAAGGAAGTTGCACTTTCGTCTGGATATAAAAATTAGGCACTATATAAACAAAGACAGGTATGCAAATACTCAGAGGACATAACAGGCTTTGATGAAATGTAATCCCGGTCTTGAATCGCTTTCTTTACTGTAACCACAGAAATTTCGCACTACTATTCCCCAGTTGCGCTCTGAGCACAGTCGCTAATATTAAAACAAAGCTTTGTGTTCTATTGCAGTGTCGCCAAACATTTAAAAGCTGTCATAGCCAAAATAATATAGATATTCAAAAGTTGCTTTCGGCAAAGCTAGAAAACAACCATAAAAATACCAATTGCTAATAAAATGATGGTTATTTACGCTAACATTAAGGTGTACGCATTTAGGCGTACACTTAAGCGTATGGCAACATAGGCATTTAAGCGTGTGATCACGTACGCAATAGCTTCAGGCATGAAAGAAGCAAATATTTATTCGAATTTATTGTGAAACCATTTACAAGCTCTGGAAATGCCGAAAAAAGCTACCTTTGTGACAACGTTTTATTTTTCATAATAAATGTAATACTGAGTTTAATTGTTTCAGCAACGATTGTGCTGAACAGTGTGGTGAGTGAGGGCACGTGCGGGGGAAAGCAAACAGGATGCGCAAAATTGCGTGCATCCTGCGACGAGACGAGAGCTGAGCCCAATTTAGAGTAGAGCTGGAAAGGAGTGGGTGGCTGGGGAGATAGACGGCTACAGCTGCACAAAACTTTTCAATCAATTGCTTGCGTTCATTTGGTTTATTTGCAATCTTCCGCGAATTTTTTTAATGATTTTTTATTTCTTGACAAAAACCAAGGGGAGGCTGAGACTAAAGGCGAACGTGGCCTGACAGAGGCCTAAGCCACTCGATTTTGTAAATTACCGCTCAAAGATCGAAGCCAGCGTCTAACACGTTCAAAGTTTTCGGCAGGATGCCAGGATTTGATTATTTTTACTGCACCATGTGTAGGGTCTTTGTAATCGAGTGACCATTGTTAGTGAGCACTGGCAGTTTGGTGCGAAAGATACCTCAGCGAAGCGGTGTCCTGCGATTTGTCTTGGTTGTACGATAGTGCACGATATGGTGACGACGTTTGAAGGTATCGTATTTTTCTTTCCTTACACTTTACGAAATTTCAGGCGCGCTTTGCACTGTTTTGTTTTCGTTTTATTGACGTGCTCTGTTCTGAAGGCTTAACAAAACCAGTAATCTTCCCCTACCATTGTTGACACAGAAACGTCGGGGAAAGGTGTTTTATAATGCTCCCCCTCTTCTTAAGAGCAGTTTAAAATAACAGCGGTACCTGCAATGACGAGTTTATCCAGGCCTTTTTGAGTTTATCCAGGCGCTTCCATGCTGCCAAAAAATCGTAAATTTCGGTACGGTGGGCTGCCTATAAGCTAGCAGTAGCATCCGAAGCGAAGGGATTAAAAACGGCTAAAACTAATTTTTTCCACCGTACCTTACCCTCCTTATTGAAAACTAACCCTAACCGTTTTTGGAGCGCTCTGAGCCGAGGACTGTAACATTTGTCTGGCACGCGTGTCGCGAGAACCAATTCCAAACTAATTCTGCACTTGTCTACCTAACAACAGCTTCGCGAATTCTTCTCGTGACCCCTTTATCAATAATTTCCCCCCCATACAAGAGTTTAATGTTTTCCCGATGGTCCCATAAACTCCTGATCCTGCTGGTATCGCAGCCATAATATCTAAACTAAAAAGCTCGTCATCTTGTGGTCCTGATGACATTACTCCAAATTTCTTCAGAATACTTAGGAGTACAGATAAATTATACTATGTTTCATTTACACGAAATCTGTGGATGAGAGTTACTTGCTACGGGAATGGAAGATCAGCAGTGTGATTGCACTCTACAAGTCAAGTGACGCACATACCCCCAAACTACCGTCCCATACCAATTACTTCCAATCCTTGTAAAGTCCTCGAACACATAATATTCGCCCATTTGGTTAACTTTCTCGAATCCAATCAGTTTTTTTTATATTTCCTAACATAGTTTCAGAAAAACGTTCAGTTGTAAATCGGAAAGTTTTATGTTTATAAATGACTTGCATGCATTTTTTGACTCCTCTTTTGTAACTGACTTCGTCTTCCTGAATTTTCGCAAGGCGTTAGAAAAAGTTAAACATCAGTATCTGCTACTGAAATTATGTAATTTGAAAATTGATCTCCTAGTCATACAATGAATAGAAGTATTTCATTCTAAGTGAACTCAGGTTCTGTCTGCCAAAAAAACTAACTCACCTGAGGTACGTGTGCTCCTAATTGTAACTCAAGGCTCTGTTCTAGTAACGTTACTTTTCTTTCTGACTTACGTTAGGTAATATTTCTTCTCCTACTTGCGCCTTTTCTGATGATTGTGTGCTTTATCGTAACATTGCTAGTTTTCTCTGATGCTGAATTCCTACAATCTGACCCTAATTATATTTCTACTTAGTGCAAACTGGCATACGGAGCTCAACATAATTAAATGTAAATGATAAGGATATCCCGTAATTGAACAATTTGTCCTGGTTATTCTGTTAACAGTACCACAATAAAGTTCGTAGTAAAATATAAATACCTGGGTGTTCACATAATAAGAGCTTCTCCTGGTGTCTGCATTTTGATTCTATAACATCTAACGCTAACCGCAAGCTTAGATACTTTAGGCGAAATATATCCTGAGCACATTCTTCTCCTACAAAACAGTAATATGTTACTTACGTGCGCCTCATACTAGAGTGTGCTTCATCAACTTGAGATCCTGGATATAGTAATCTAACAAACGAACTTGAGGGTGTACAAAATCCTTCTGTGAGATTCATAATTTCTAACTATCATTGTACGGCCAGTGCAACTTCTATGAAATTCAGTCTTAACCTCACTCGTCTCGTTGCACATAGAAAGCTGTCCCCTCTGCGCCTATTTCCGAAATGTATTAAAATAACCATGTACTCGAATCACGCTGTGTACAACCCGCACGTGTCACATCTCAAGGTCTTGACCATCGTCACAAAGTTGCTATCCCGCATCAAAACACTGGTTTCTACTCCCATTTTTTTGCCGAAGTCGTGCCGTGAGTGGCACCACCTGCCTGCTTCATTAGCTTGCATAACTAACCCTTACTATTTCCGGGAAGCATTGCCAAATTCAAATTTGTTTTGAGTTTTTTGTGGTGTACTTCATAGTATGGAGTGCTTTTGAGTTGAGTTTATTGTTTCTTTTTAGTGTTTTGTATGCTTGCTTCGATACGCCGTTTCTGTGTTCTTTTACGCAAATGAGTGCGCGTTTACCATTTGCTTCTCTTTTGCTCAGAGTGTAATTGCGTTTATGGCGTATTTAGTGCTGTATGGCTGCACTTGGTTTATTTGCAATCTTCCGCGCTTTTGAATGTAAACTACCGCTCAAAAATCGGAGAAAGGGTCTAACACATTCGAATTTTGGCAGGATGCCAGGATTTGCTTATTGTTTACGTCTTTATTTTATACATTTGTTATCAACACTGTATATTTTTGTGTGTGCAATCGTAAACACTCATCGCCTGCTTTTGACACCTTTTTGCTATTTGACACTTTTTCGCTCCTCTCCTCTACAATGCTTGTATATCCTGAGGGTAAAAAAATAAATAAAAATAAAAACAATCAGCTTGGCTGTGTTGGTATATCATTCATGGCGCAGCGCAAAGGACTCGGACAAAGCCTAGACAGGGCATAACCCAGAATATTACACGTGATTACTGCGCAAAATGTCGTATATACACAGTTTTTATACACAGAACAGCGCTAAGAATGGCAATAAAAAGTATATCAGACCAACAAGATGACGTTTCAGTGAGACATTGCGCGAGCATCGTAAAAACGTGTAAGAGGGAGGTAAAAGATATCTACGCGCACATTGTAAAGACTGTGGTTTCTATTCTGGCCTTGGAATATGGTCCATATTTTAAAATGGCAAAACTAAAACGACTGTGATGATCGTTGAAGCGTACAACATTTATTTTAACAAACACACTTTTGTCCGCTACCCTTCGTTGTTGTTACGAACAAATATTTGCCTTTTATCTGGGGACACCACGTGAGCTGCACTGAGGGCTTAAAATTTTTATGTATTCCTTTGTTCCATACTCCTCTCATTTGTTGGAACAGATTTTTGTATGCAAAGAATTTTGTGCAGTAAACACCGGTTATTTTTCTGCACTGTGTCCCGTCGTCTCCTCGTCCTTGTCCCTTGCGCTATTCCAAGAACAGATCAGTGAGTCGTCTTCAGGCGTTCCTGCTTGTCAGAAGAGTTATTCGAAAAATTCTTGATGTATTTATTAGGTTGTGAACTGCTATGCAGCAAATTCAGGGTTCTTAAGTAAAACACCGAAATAAATACCAGTGGGCACAGTTCTGGGGATGTTATGACATTTGTTTTAGGTCTAAATAAATATTGGACTAATGTAATTCGTAGACAGGAGAAGTGAGGCCACACTCCCTATACGTTTGTTATCTATCTGCCTAAACACAGGTCCGTAGTCAAATTTAGACTCATAATAAACGATTAGTTAGACAGGGTTGTAAACAATTTCATTTAGTTAGCTTGTTTCTTGTTGCAACCCGGTGCTTTATTCCAATCTATTTGTGGTATCTGGATCATTGCCGCTTTTTTTAGGGCGTCGTTCGCATTTTGCAAGTGCCATGTCTTTTCTGTGGAGGCTTTGTCATCAGAAAACATTTTTGTCTAACGTTTTGTAATGAAGGTACGAGAACATTTCTAAATTTTTGTGTACAGAACAATATGGTCACCTCCTCTCGTATTGGAAATAGTGCGTGTTTCCTGTGAAAACAAAATTTTATTACCAATTGTTGCCTTGAAAATTTTCTTTCGTAATTAGGCTCAATGCCAGCATCAGTTCATCGGTATTGATTAACAGGTACTTCTTCCGGACCTTGCTTGCTAAAGAAACTATACCTATATGTATATAAGTAAGCAAGAGGTGTTGATTCAAAATCGAATCCCAATTTGCTGAAATCCCTGTGACTTGCATAAACGATTCATGAATACAAAATACATGTTTGGATCATCACAAGTGTCCTATCCTAACAAGAATACCTATTTATCGCAACTTTTACACAAAGTATAAAAAATCATAATAACTAGGGGTGACTCCATTCCCTTCCCGACGTTTTCGTTATGACGTCACAATTTCGTTTAGGCAACTGGCGGCGGCTTATCCCAAAATACAACTAATTCTACACTAGGCGCCGTCTCGAAATATGATAGCGAATGAAGTGATGCCAGTCACTCTGTTTATTATTATCATTTGAATACAAACGTGACGTTAGCAATCTGATAACTACATTGGTAGTGTTTGTCCATATAACGTCACTTTAGCTAATAATGACGCTCAAATGCACGCAAGCCCGCTTACACAGTGAATTGAGAGATGAAAACAAGTTTGCTGTGCTGCGTCTTATTTGTTATTTGAGGACTTTGCTGATATCAACCTAGATTTGTTTTCTGTTTTCCTGTCTAACTGCAAGTTTACACTACTTTCAGTGTTGCGATCACAAAAGCACACATGATCAAGATACATTCGATGAGGCCATACATTGAGGCCCAATTGATAACTTTCTTGTGCTGAATTACAATGTGCTAAACAAGTTTTATCTTATCAAGAAACCATTACGACAAAACAATTTGGGTTTATTAGAAAGAACCCCTGTTTTGTGCCAAGAACAATAGGGCCAAATTTATTTCAGACGCTCCAGAGCTGTTCTAGATATTGCAGATGAGGTAGCTAGTGATCACCGTCTGCTTTTTTATCACTTTTCTAATGCCACCGGGACTTGCTCATGTTATTGGCAGCTGCAAGAAAAGCCGTCACCAAACAATCTGTCTGTGATTCCAGTGCGTCTCTAGTTTTGTTTCATTATTCTACTTAAACGCGTTCGGGCTGCATACAGAGTGATAATTTTATTTATTTATTTATCCCAGATCTTACAAAAGACGTGTTGTGCAATATTTTTGAGTAAATAAATATTTTGGGGGGCTTGAATTTGGTTGAGTGGGGTCGCAAAGGTGAGTCGTTTCAACTTCAGCAAATATATTTTACCTTGATGCCCCCAATACGCGTACTTTTTCTCATGCTAATTTTACTTTCTATATGCTTCCTCGCCTTGTGTGTTTAAGGACTCCGCACTACATTACAAAACTCATGCAGAGGACTGGGAAAAGGGGCAGTGTCTTCGGGCAGGCTGGTGTAGTCTGCCATTTCTGATCATTTTCAACATTCCTGAGCATTCTGAGCTGAACATTCAGCTGTTCAGGTTGTTCATAGGCAACTGAGATAAATGTTATTTTTTTTTGCTAGATGCGTCTATAGCGATGAAGGCCTAGCGACCAACTGCGGTGCGCTGTGACAAAAATGTTCCTTCATGGTATAAATTTCATACTGTATTTTCATCTGGAATCGTAGAGGGTTGGAATTAGTCCGTTTGTAACAAGTTATCACGTGGCCATGCGTTTTTGAATCGTCATGGTTTTCATGACGAAACCTGCAATCTGTTCACCTGTATAGGTTTAAAGCGGAACGTTGTTCTCAAGTTGGCGTGAAAAAAACTTATTTCAAGTGGTCCATACAAGCACGTTCGTTTCAGGCCCAACATTCGCTCACAAACATTTCCTGGAAAGCTTCCACATTGATTTAGTGAGAGGCATCAGGAGATTGTCGTGTGTGAATGTTTCTTCACATATAACGCATGTATTTTTTTCTTTCAGCCTCACCAGGTTTTGCAAGTGTCCAGAAGGGTTGGAATTTTAAGCAAAACTATTTGCACATAACTTGTAGCAGCTTAGAAGAGACATATTCTTTTGCGTTCATTCATTTGTTTCATTTTTATTTTTATGTGATTTCCAGCATGACCTAAGTTTGATTTAGAAGCCGACAAGTGGAGCGGGACAGCAATTGTGAAGAAATAAATAGGCCCTGAGACTGTCACTAAGGGGATCTGAACGCCAAGTGAAAGACATTGTACATACTGCTACGGCCAAAAAATGCGCAAAAGTGATTTGGGTTTGTCTGTCCTTCAACTAAGTCTTATATGTCATTAACAAGCTAACAAGTTACAACCTGCTTAAGGGCATGCATGGCCCTAGCCGTGGCGGGCCTCCCCCGGCCGGCACAAAATAACCCGAGTTTTTTATGTGTTCTGCTGAAGCACAACCAAACGTCTTCGACCAATGGTTTTTGCCAATGGTTTTTGCCAATTTGGCCTATATTTTGGCGGAAACTGGTCGGCCAACTGTCTTAAATGGCACAAGCCGCCAAAGCGTGATTCAGAGTGGAAAGATTACACGGCAAACAAAAGTTTTGGAGTATGAGTCAAACATTTTGGCCAAATTTTTGCCGGGAAAATGAAGTGGCCAAAGTTCTGTGATCGAAGATTGGACGCAAATACCTCGGCAACCATCATCATGTGCACTTTTTCTTCCTCTACGTTTATTCAGGTGTTGTTTACGGTGGTTTATACTTAAAATCATGGCGGGAAGAAATATGTATTTGAAGAAGGCCACAGCGCTTGTATAATGTGCAGGTCTTCTTAGCTAAAGCCAACAGCAGGAAGTAGTGCTGGGCGATTGCTTTCGGCTCGAACTTCTTACGAAGATGCTGCCAGTACAGAACACACATTTCCACACTTTTCTTTTATATGAGTTGCGTTGTCTGTCATGGTCACTCAATCTTTTAGTGACGCGGACGACAGCCACCGTATTTTTCCCAACAGTAACTTCCATGCTTTGAAATTGCTTCACAATACTCGCAGACGTACCATTAAAGCCCAAATAAGGCACCCCGGTCTACAAATTTTTCACGATACTCTTGGAGTGACACTAATGATAACAACCGTCCTCGAGTGCATGGGTTATGTCATGGTTATTCCTTCGCAATCAGCGTCGTTCGACCTCCTTTCTTGGGAAGCTTTGCATTTCAACACCAACTACTTTCCTTGCTGCCAGCATCAAAGAGCAGTAATGAAAATAATCTGATATTTTTTTTATACTCATGTCAGGAATGTAGGTATATTTCACTAAGGTGGCGAGTGGCTCACCCAATCTAGTTTCCAAACTTGCTAGCAAACAGTACCAGCCTGTGAAAGAATAGCGCGACATTTTGCACGCTTGGAAATATTGTGACGTTTAGTTGCTTGTTGGATGTATGAGACCCTTCTTAATCTTTGTTCTTTACAAAATGTCTCCGTATAGCTGCCAAAGAACATCCGCAAGCTCTTGTTTCCACTATTAAGATACACAAGTAAAAGGAATGTTGCGCACACAGCGCAGACTGAAACAGAGACTAAAACCTGTCGTGTAATTAGAGATGTGATTACCAACTAAATGATAATACTATAAACGTGAATTTTGGCATGTTAACACTTTCTTACTGTTTGGCGAAGGTAACATTCAAGCGACACGTATTCATCCTCAAAAGATCAAAATTAATTCGGAGTCTTTACTGCGGCACGCCTCATCGCCTGTGAAGCATTGGGCAATCAAACACTACCATCCGTCGTTCGAATAAATCAACGTTCAAACGAACGATGTACTGACCATACATAATAATTTATACTTCAAAGAACCTCATTACACCATCAGAAGTACAATAGGTACAGCTATGTCTGTAAGATATATTATTTCCGGTGACGCATACATCGACGCCATATAAGTAGCTATTTCACTTTATATTTACGTATGTTTTTAAGGGGCTATCAGATAATACTATACTACTGGCGTGTGTAACATGTAAATTACGCAGTCCTTGTGATTGTACGAGATTATACTACAGTCCATTGAGACTGTGCAGTGCGAGAGGAAAGATTTTGTGTAACGCACGTAATTTTATTCCGGTTTAGAGAGGAATTCATTCATTACCGTTTAACCGGCTGTCTCTACACAGGCGATGATCGCGCCATAGTAGAGACCTCTGGAATGTTTTGGACCGCCTGGAGATCTTGCACGTGTGTGGAAAAATTACCCAGATGAGCGTTTTACTTTTACCCTTTGTGAAAAAAGCGGCTGCAGTGGCGAGTAGTGAAACTCGCGTCGTTGTGCTCAGCAGGACGTCTTAAACACTGAGCAACTGGAGAGCCAAAGAGGTGCATGGCCAATTATACCCGCCTCGTAATTACCACGCAGCAACGATCTAGACAAAACACAAATATTTTTTTTTCTCTTTTTCTCCTGCCCCCAACCCACAGCGTAAAATAGTTGCAAGTTCACAAAGTTGAACCTATGGAATACGATGCTCAGCAGAAAAATATAGAAACCCATAAGAACGCAAATGGGTGAATGGTGTCACATAGAGGTGACACACAACTGTTTAATCTCTCCACGACCGGAACTCCGTAATGTAAACAGGAACCCGCTCTCATATGCAGTCTGGGTGTATCTTTATAATATCCTTGCTTCGGATTAAAAACTAACCCACATCAATCCCCAAGTGTCATCAACTACTAATGAGAAGGGCACGACGTTGAGGATGTTTGACTGAATCTGTGTTTCAGCTACAAAAGGTAATTAAAATAAGTTGCACGAAACCCCCCAAACTACACTTTAGTTTTCTACTAAACTGCTATGCGATCCCGAAGACGAGTGTAAAATGTCCTTTCCTCTTTTCAGGGGCGCATTGATAGCAGGTACTGCCCCCAACCTACATTGAGACGTTTACGGTTTTTCTGAAACAGGTCGTTAGCCATCGGAAATACGTACACTGGTGTCCCCTTACTCTGAAAGAAAAAGATCAGGGAAATGTTGCTTGCGACCGAAAGGCTCCCACTCACTGCTGAGCTTAAAGACGATAAGAAGATAGAAACTCCAGTACCTACAAGGTTGGATGAGACGTGCCTGCAAAACTTGCATTTTACGGGAAGTCCAACCCACTACAATTTGTTAGTGTTAGATCAAAATTTCCCCCTAAATTATTCACGTTCAGAAGACGAGAATAATTAGCAAGAGGTCTAATCTACACTTTAGAGTTTAATTCTATCACGCTAAAAGGACAGTTCATGGCTAGAACTTGAGATTATGGGGGTTGGCAACTATAGGTATTTGCAATGTAAATTCATGACCAAGACTAGAAAACACCTAGAAGCCAGCTTCGTGTTTTTCTTCTTTCTTGTTTTTCCACTGTTTCCGCCATCTTTATGATTTCGCGTATACGATCTGTGTACACATAATGAAAGCGAAAATGGGAAATAAAAAAGTAGCCACGCTCATAAAATCCACTGACGTTTTCAGAAAATCTTGTAGAGCCTCCACATTACGCCATAATTTTAAACAAACATGCTTTGCAGTTTTCAACTTTTTTGGTGTCCAGTTTATGGGAATATTTATAAACACAAACTGTCCTGATAAATCGCCTAACGAATAGCACACGCTACTCGCCCGAATACGTAGCGTTCCTCCCGTTTACGCTGAGACCTTTATTCTAGTCCTTCTGAACACGGATATTTCTAATGGAGAGTTTTTTCTGGATTGCGTTTTATGTGATTCAACCATTCTACGCATCCCTAATTTTGGCACTGGCGAATGCAAGAACATTACTTTTTTGCCTTTGAAATTCAATTCTCAAGGCCCGTGTCAATACATTTTTTTTTTCAACCTAAATCTGCAAAACATGCGAGAAATTGGCACTTTCAAGTAATGTAATGTTCGTAATTAAAATAAATGTAATACATTGACGTATGCCACTGTAGTACCTTCATTGACTGTGAAAACGCCCGCTCTAAACGAGTTTATCAATCAACGAAGGTGGCTTTCCTGGCTTGGTCGCATACTGTTTTTCAAAGGAAAATTCTTTTTTCTTTTCGTTCTTGCACCATCTCGGCAGCCCGAAAAGTTTTCTGGACGGGTAGAGGAATATTGGTTGTGTAGCGTCTTGGGTAGTGAACAGAAATGCAATGCCCTTAATTTCAGCGGCATATTCAAGACCAAACATGCCTGTGTTGAGGATAAATAAGGATTACCTGATTTCAAAAATTCCGAAGCCTTCTGCATGCAAGAGGGGATGTGAGCTTTATGGGGCAAAGAAGACGTCGTGAAACAACTGTGATGGCTGCAGTGCGTAATGGACCTCGACTGTTTTTATCATACATTTAGACCTCCCCGCAAACAAATTCGCCACAGCACTCTGAGATGCCCCAAGACCTACCCAATGACAAATTATGGTGGGTGCATTTATAAAAAATGTTCTTCCAAATATTCACGCTATCCGTCTACGGCGAAAATAATGGTAGCAACTGTGGGCTACCCCAGAGCCAAAAACAGCAAATGAATGATTTGACCCATCCCCGGACACTGGATACCGGCTGATTGCCCTCCGCAACACACTCGATGAGCACACGCGATGGAGCGCTTTCTTAAGCAAGAGGGGTAGGGTAGCAGCCGCTGCCGAAACATCTGGCTTCACCTACTTTTCGGTTCTTGCCTTATGCTGAAACGGATTTCGTTTTGTAACACATCAGACATCCTAATGAAAAGCCCTCAGAATATTTCAGGAATGCTCCTATGACGAGGTCAGCCAACGAAAGCGCGTATACTAATATATGTAGGGCACGGGGTGTCGCCGCAGCAGTGGCTGTCTTCACGACACTGAAAACAAAAAAAGCAGAGTCTTTTAAAACACATAAGAAGGGTGACTAAAACAATGCAAAATGCTGAACTGAACAGGTAGTCATAAAAATCGTCACGTCAAGACCATGCTTCATAGGTAGAATCATGAATACGAAAAGGAACAGTTGGATTTTGCTAATGATTGGGGTATCTTCAGTTTGCGAACGAATTCTTTTCCGTGAGCGCCAAACCAAACCCAAAAAAACGACTGTAGTAGTTCTTAAATTCGTTGTTTGGTTTCGATGAGCAGTACAATCATCACTGACTTAAACTGAGTGGATTTCGGCTGCCTATAGAACGAAAACGTGCCTCCCAAAAACTTTACCTGATACAAGTGAATAGTGTCTTGCTTAAAGTGGTAGTTTTAAATAAGTTTAAACAATGTCATAATCGCAGCTCATTATGCCACAACTGCGTATTGAGCAAGTGGGCAGGTTCAAGTAATTGCCAGCTAGACGCAATCATCTTTGTGAAATCGTTGATTGCAATATTGATACATCACCAGTAGCCATATAATTAGAAAAATTGTGAGAAAGAGCCTCCCGAAAAATATTCCTGTGGTTATAATGAGTGCCGAATATTTCGCCTCGCTTCAGTGGCCTCTCAATTTTTGTGGTCTTATAGTACATCTCCCTCATCCTGGAAGCACATAATCACTACTTGGATGTCATTTATTTTCCAGAATAGTTGCCAAGCTGTCGCTCACACTGATCTAGTCAGCGTTAAAGAAAAGTGGGAAAGACAAATCTTAAAGAGGATCTTCCAAATACAGTGTGAGAGCACGTCTTTTAAATCAATTTCCTCAGCAAATTAGTGCGATGAGTCATTCTTTGCTAACATATATTTTGCGGGTCTGATGAGTGTTTCTTGTCTTATGTACAACTGTACAGGTCTGCATTGGGAATGCAAACCTATATTTAGAGCAGAACAAAACGTACTTAAGGAAACAGGTCAGTTCTTGGACTCGTCTAATACATTGTTTCGCCATTCCAAGAAAGAACGAACATACAAAAATCTTTAGTGGTACAGTAATTCGAACTTACTAAAATTATGTCTGCATCTCACGTCTGCACGGACACTATTATTCCCTCTTATTAGTACCATGACCTGACATACCTTTGTATAAGGTAGTTGTTTTTCTACAAACACGAAATCGCATGTAATCTAGCGCCTCGTTTTCTGATAAAGACCATTGTAGGCACACACAGTAGAAAAGTGACAATAAAACCTTATTTAGCCACCAACTGGATTTTGTAGGCATCGGCCAGGATCTCCTAAAGTCTGCCAGCGGCTTCGGCCACGTCGACGCACACGTAGCATACAAAATCTTAGTCGCCGGAAATAATTCCTTGATATCCCAAATTGTCTCGCGTGGTGTTTGCGAGGAAATCAGTTTTATTTTTTCTGTATATTTAAACTCAACTGCGCCTTCCGAACGAAAATTTTTACGTGAGGCTACAAAAAGCCACCTCGCCTTATATAATATACTTCATTTTTATACTCTGAGTTTCCATATGCACTGGGAATAGGTCTGCCTTTTACGAACGTTGTGCAAATAATTTTTGGGTACAACAGCACTTAGACGAACGCATCTTGCAATTTCTCCGGGCCTTCCGCAAGATTCGGCCCTTCGCATTATTGTGACACCTTGCAAAACCAAAATGATTGTTGCTTCAAGTAGCACCCTGAAAATCGGCAACAGGAAACAACAGGTTACACACTGTAACTATTTCAAAAGTTCAATGATCAAGGCTGTGGTTTGGTAGAAAATGAGGCAGTGATATACTACTACCACCACGGTGGTAAACCATGATGACGCTTATCTCATCAGCCAGCCGTACTACCTTTAAAGCGTATTCCTTTTAGATTCATATGATGGCGTGCGTCCCACACTGTCTATCGACCTTGTCCCGTGGGAACGTAAAAAGATTCCAAACCTTGACGTTTTTCGTTTTAAGAAAATTAATACCATAATACCGCAGTTGCATAAACACTCGTACTATAAACCTACTGTAGACTTTGTGAGCCCCAGTCTGGGACGACTGAGCACGGCAGCATTTAGGTAAATGTGCGTATGTGTGTGAAGTAAAATATGTTTTTGCTATTCAAGTTTAATTAATGTTTTTCTCAGAAGTCGACCTCAGTTCAGTTTCCACCGATAAAAACTCGGCCTTCGCCACAAACGTTTTGCTGACGTGAACCGGACCAATAAACTAAGCGTCCGTCGCGCAGTGTGGCCGTATCGGTAATCAGTCTTGCACACTTTATGGAAGCTTTGGAGGCTGCCAGACCTTTAGTTTTTCCACAGTTCTTACATTCGGTCACGTTTCATCACATCCTGTACTGTTCCCCGTCTTCTCGTCCCTGCAGTAGTTTCTCTCCAAATTTTGCACTTCAAATCAATACTTGGGGACAGCGACTAGACAATCGAAATCACGCTCTAACGCTGGAGCCGTCACGTAAAAATGAAGGCATGCCGAGGAGCTATGTTTCCATACAGGCTAAACCAAAGGCGTCGTAAACACGCTTTCGTAAGCTGGGGTTGTTTTCCCCATGTTTCGGCGCCCTTTCTGGCATTCTCTTCTATATTTCTGGGGATTCAGAAGGAAAAATATTGTAGCGTTGCGCCACCTATTTTAACGCAACACATTGAACACCAGAATATCGACCACAATGTGGTATGTACTCCCGCGTCTTTTCAGATATTTGTTAATCAAATATAACAGACGTTTTCGTAGCCTCTAAAAATACCGGCCAGGCTACTATTTTATCATCTAAGCGGTAGGAGAATAATTTGCTACGTTCAACCATTCCTAATTATGGTTTAAATATTGAAATGTTATAGGCAGCCACAGTGTTCCGTGAATACTGTAGAGATGTTTTAGAGGTCGAGGCGTCGAATTAAGGAGTATAGAACCGTTATGCGTGGAACACCTAAACGTGTGTTTGGCTTGTGAATTTTGACCTAAAGTTTTAGAGACATTTTCCTCAGCACATTGAACATTTGGATGTTACATACTACACCCAACATTGACTGTTTCAAGCACAATTAAAACTGACCAATACCTAGCCGAATTTAAAATGCATAAGGTGGTATGTAGTAAGCATGTTGTAGTAGTAGGATATGTAGTAGGTCGAAGCTTCAACACATGTTGGGCTCTGTATGGAATATACTTGTCGCAGGCAATTCGTTTATTGAAACTTTACTAAGGAGTAATACTTTCCTTAACAATACTGACATGGTTATGTAATAAATTTAAAATATTCACAAGCAAAAATATTAAAAAATAAAATGTTTTGGTAATGGGTATGGGAACCTTCTGCGTGACAGCGAGCCTCAATCCATACAAACTTGAGAAAGCACATGGCCCTAGACAACAGATCTCTGGCCACACAGAGAACTAGAACGCCTAGGTTTGTCGCGCCAGGTCATGCTATAGCCCAGGGCTTGTCTTGAACCTTGCCGGCTAAAAATGGAAAGAAATAGTCTCGCCGGTGATCGCACGTTCAAAGAAGAAATATTACCCCACGTAGCGCCACGAATGTGACCATCACCGTGTCCATTCCCGCCAGGCATTTATGGCCACACGGGAAGTGGCTCACACACGCAAGGTGTAATACGGCGAAGGAGAGCGCCAATATTTGACAGGGCTTCGGGAGGAGCGGGCGCGTCAAGCCCGGGGCAAGAGACTGAGTTTAGACGGCAACACGCTTCTTCCGGGAAATATTGTTTATATCGTGGTTTAAGCGTGGTTCACACCCGTACCGCTGCTTCGCCTGTACGGCTCACCTAAGCAACTACCTCCCCAAAGTGAAATGGCTGATCCCTCGTTTTACCTACAACAGTGTTTGAAGCAACGGTAAGTGCTTTTACGTCGGTTATTGTTTCTCAAAAAATTTACTCATGCAGACAAATAACGAATAAACAAAAATGTCCATTCTTTTTATTGATTGTACAGTCTAGCCATAATGTTGTAGGCTAGATAGAAATCATCCAAAGAAAACTCAAATCCATATGTTGCTATGCACACTAAAAAAGGCATATTTATAAGAAAACACTTGTTACGTTATTTTTACCCAGATTTTCATCATTATCAGCAGTGCTGATATCTTTAAAGCACGTTGACATGCCCACAACATCAACAAATTCATCACTTTACGTACCAAATTATACAGTGCCATCAGAAAGGTATCTTACAGGTATATCCATTGTCGTTATACAAATGAGGTTTTTGGAATCATATAGCTATAGTTGGCTATAATATTTTTAAAATATTTGTCATTGCACAGGCTGTGGAATGCCTGTTGGTTTAGTTTTGGGTGGTCTGTTTCAGCGAGAGACTTTTATATGAAGAACACATTGAGCACATTCATAAACAACTTCGCATATTCTATGCACTCAAAGCATGTCCCAACAATTTAATTACTTAAAATGCCTGCCAGAGCCCTTCTTTGCATGTAGGTCACTCATCCAAATGATAGCGATATCTTGAAATTCTACTTTTATGACCTAATATCAAAACTAGGAATCGAAACTACCATATATCTGCGAATCCTGATTGAAAGAAAACAAATCCTAATAGCGCACGTGTTACTAAAAGTATACTTGATAAAACACGGAAAAAAATACAATAAACGTCTTAGGAACTCACACAGATCTTCTCTTGATGATATATTCTCACCGTAGAGCCGTTAATAATCGGTTTGCTTCACCGTAGCAAAAGACATAATAGGAATGACTTGAAACAGGACCGTCGGTGAGAGCAACGGCGTTTGAGCAAAACGCTATTAGAATAGAGTCACACATATGCGCTTTAGGTTGAGTTATTTTCATTTCGACCACCTGTTGAAATCGATCGATTTTTCTGTTGCTCACAAACTCGCTGTATTGCATGAGTACCTAGATTGCAGTGGTTCAGGCAAAGAAAAAAATTGAAGAAAAGGCCTGTTTCAGCTAAAACCACGAAACAAGAAAGTACTCCCCGAACAGCCAACCAAAACGTTTGGAAAATTAAGCTGCATTTTAAAACCAATTAAACAAAACCAGGATTTGCGCAAGAATGAAAGCCCACTGCGTGTAAGAACACGAAGGAAATACAATTTACGACGAATTTTCCGCATTACCATTTTTTCGGACATGCTTCATTTTTCGGACATTTTTCCGGTACCAGGATGTACAACTCTATGATGGAATGGTTTGTTTTTCGGGCTGCCTGATTTATAGGACATTTTTCTCTGTACTTTAAGTGTCCAAATAATCGGTCCTCGACTGCAAAGATGTACATAAAAGTTTGGAGGCTGTTTTTCTTTAGCCGGAGCAGCAACTATAAATAGCTCGCTCCAGCACAACATTACTTGAACCGGAAACCACAACGAAACCTTCCCCAGAAAGTCAGAATCAACACTGAACAATTGGGTTCAATGACACTGCAAGCCGGCGGTAAAGGCGCCCACGTTAAAATATTTCTTTGAAGCTACTACCGAAGCACCGAAATTTAAACTCCTTTAAACCTAGTGCCCACGTCTGTCCTGTCTCGAAAGTAGGAAATACTGAACGAAATACCCGTTTCTTGCTTCACGCCATTGAAAACGCACACCGAGATCTTCATTTGCTGGACAAGCAAGGTGGTCTGGAGGAAGCAAGGGATATAACAGCGTCTTAGAGCGGGGATTAGGTCATTAGATTATTTACTTTGGCGGTGCCGATTAACGTAACCAGATGCATCGGTTCCTTGCCCGTGCAGCTATAAAATAAAAATTCATGCGGTCACATCTATTGAGTATAGTGCATAAATTATATGAGTGCATAATATTTTCACTCAGTTTAAAGAGTAAGACTTGTGATACAGGAGAACGCTGTTTGCTGCTTGCGGGTATTCTGTATATCATTTGTGGCAAAAACATTACAGCTGTTTGTTTAATGGATTAGCGGAGGTACAAAATTATTTCTTAAGGATGATAGCGTTGTTGGTATCTTGTTTTTGTTCTAGTAATCTTCATCTTGTTCCAACGATCTTGTTCCAGGAGAAAAGTCCAGCACTTGTGGATGAATGTGGGCGATACTGCTGTTTAAGTGCAACACAGTGCACCCTAGGAAAATTAAACAGCTCTGCGTGTCATTGTCCGGCGTCGTCGTCTACTTTCCTCACAATGGCCGTGTACTTCTTCTTGTTCTCACCTTCGAGGAGTTCAAAGTTGTTCTGATTTTAATGGCTTCCTCTTCAACAGGGCACAAGAGCATTGCCCAGTTCTGAGCATCAGACAGGCGCTAATCATGTGCCCTCTCGACCGGGTGGTATATTTTAAATTTTAGGTTGAAATGTTGCTAGTTCTTGGTTGGTCCGCCATTCTGGCGTAATCGGTATGGTTTCTTCAACTGTTTAATTTTTCTCTGGTAGCCATTCCTGACACCATTAAAAGGTCTTTAGACGAACGAGTTATTGACAAGACGTCATTCTGGAATAAACTCTACGAAGGGTTATTCAGCAGTTGCAGATCTATCAGTTGGAGGAAAGTCAAAAGAATAAAGACAAGGTTCTTGCCTATCAGAATATATAACGCACTTCCCTGCATACGTTCTGGTATTGATACAATTCTGTCTAAAAAGCAGCTGGACCACCTGTGCTAGCAGAGTGAAGGTAAGACTAAGCTTGGAAACGGTAACCCATTGGAGTAGAATTCTGTAGTAAAATGTTATTCGAAATTTGGGATGGTTGGTTAAAAATGGGGGAATATAATTTCGGAACTACTTTTCTTCAAAGTGCCTCAACAGCCTATAATTATTCACGCTGCGCTGAACAAGAAATCGTTGACTATCAGCTGCGACTACCTTGGAAAATGCATTTGGCTGTCACCTTTTAAATTTCCGGCAACCAGCAGAGCCAACTACTAGATACTGCAAGACTTTTGCAAGAAAAAAGTGTAAAAAACGAATGCCGTATCTTGAGGGCTGGACCGGTATCTCGGTACGGCTTTCGTTACCCCAAACCGCTAACCACGACCTGTTCGTGAACTGTCGGCCTTTTTGCGAACGGCGACCTGTTCGGTTATTTATCTTCTACCGTGCTTGCAGCGAGTCACATACTTTTGCCATCAGTGTGCCTTTGAAATACGAGACTAGATGTCATCGATAAAATAATTTTATGAGTCATGCTTTGCGTTGAACAGTTGCGTCTACGGCTGAGGCATGCGGTAATGTTGCCATCCCCGGACAAGGGCGATGCCCAGAAATAGTAACGGCAATTGAAAACCAAAGTTTGTGAAAAAGTGTAGCGGGCATCTCTCACCAACACTGGGCAATAAAGCCAAAAGTACTCAACCCTTCAGTGGGAGGATTGTTTCTTAGTCACATTGCGTGGGTGGTGTTGTTACAAGAAACAACCAAATTACTCTCCGGTATTCGACCTATGGTATTAACACAGCACTATTATGAAAACTTCGGAACTCTCATTTACCACATAAGCATGCGCACCCTCTGAAATAAGCACGCCAGTGTGAAATTTTGCGTATTCATGCTTTTGGTCACAAACTTGCGGAACGCTGAACGATGCTAAAAAGTAGAGATGCATTTGAGATGTGTTTAGGAGAAACGCAGAACTTGACATTCGGCGAATCGAAAACTCAATGGTGAATTTCATATTTAGGTGTCATCTTGAAAAAGCCCAATTCGCTGCACTGGTAATTAATAAACGCTCTTTCTAGTACTTCAACGAATTCTTAACAGCAGCAGGTACAGGGTCCACCAGCAGGCTGGGTATCGCTAATATAATCGGAGGGATGTAATGATTGAATGCACTGTTTAACGCGCCCACGTAACGCAGGCGCGCCGTAGTGGAGGGTTCCGGACAAATTTTGACTTAGTGGGGATCTTTCACGTGTGCCAAAATCTCGTACACACGAGCATTTTTACTTTTCACCTCCCCCAGAAAAGCGGCCGAAGTGGCCGGCAGTCGAGTTAATCAGAGCGATTTATCGTTAGGGAGAAGTGATGTAATATTCCAGCGGCAAATGTGATTGGTCAAGCCAGTCACTACATGTATAATAATCACAAAGGGGGCTATTCTTTAGAACACTGAAAACGAAGTCCTGGGTTCTGTGTACTCGGCATATAGGCGATAACTCTTCTGGCAGTGTTTCAAGTCACTGTTACGCAGTTGCGCTGGTGTACTAGCCCGCTTAACAGCTCCCACTTCAGAACAACGGACTCGCATTCAATCTGCTTCTCTCGCGGCGGAATTGTTCATATTTTATGCTACCGCCAAAAACATAACCGTTTTTACCATCTTGCCTTTTATTCACTTACGGCCCTGTTTTCGTTGATTCTCACTGATTTTCAAGGTAGAAAGTGTGAATCAGTCGGAACACACTTGCTTGCACACCCCCGAATCAGTCGCTCTTCCCCTGGCCTCACTAACCCTAACCCGAATACCTTGTATCCCTTGTGTACATCGGTTCTAAGATGGCACTCCGCGCACACAGAAGGAATAACGATCGGATACGCGATAGCGACAGCGAGTGACCTCATTTTTCGACATATTCGTAAAAGCTGCTTAATATATACGGTACTCACATAAAAGCTAATCCGTCGATTTCTTCTCTTGCCAACACTGAAAACCGCCATGATCGCGCCCATAGGGCCTGCGCGTGCTGCCGCATGCCGCAGAAGAAAACCGGCAGTCATCTACACCGTTACAACTCGATTCTTTACCGTCGCTAAACACAGTTGACTAATCGCAGTTACATTGCGTGGTGACGCTCTCCTCTCCCGCGAGAACACTGGCTCAACACTGAAGAATAGAGCCGCGGCCTGAAAAAAAGGAATGCATGGCACAAGAAACGTCTACACTACAGCGCGGGTGCCTGCTAACAAAGATATTTTCACACGTGCGTATCTAAGGTATGGAAGCCCTCAAAGCCGAAGTAGCTTCAATAGGTAATAGATCAGTATATAAATAGGTGGTGTCACGAATTTTTAGGAACGCTGCTACTCTTAATCGGTTATTAAATACACTTACTGCGGGATATAACCGTCCAATGCCTGCGGGGGCAGTGCACTCAAAGTGAACGTCGAATAAGAACATTTTTTTGGATGCCCAGCATGGCACTGTACTAACGAAATAAAATTCCCCGCATTTCCCCGAGGGGAAGAATGTGAATGTGCGAATGCTCGAGTTGAATTTGCGCGGTTCGGTAATGTTCGCGAAAGAGAGATCACACACACACACACAACTACAAAAAAAGAAAGATGCAATTATTCACAGACAGCTATTTGTGTTGTCGTCGTACTTGATTGCTAGAGCGGATCTGAGCTTTGAAATTTCGTGTCAGTACTGCTTTAAGCAGGTGCATTAGCCCTTCTCACGCCCGATTCTTGGCCAATCCCCCACGTGGGTATGTGTCATGTCAGCGGCCAGGCAGCGCGCGCCCATCTCCCCCGTTGCCAAGGAAGACGAGGAGATTCCTGGCCAATCCCCCACGTGGGTATGTGCCATGTCAGCGGCCAGGCTGCGCGCGCCCATCTCCACGTGCACGGACATCGCCGGTGGACGCAGGTTCAGGGTCGCTTAAGAAGTACATTGCACTTAATAGATTTAGTTTACTCCGAACGAACACAAAATTTGTGAACATAAAAAAACTGCCAACGTACTCTACGTAGTTTGCATTACCTTCTAAACTACCATATGCTTTTGAACCCAACCTTGTAAATGTTCAGAACATGGCAGTGATGCATACCCCCCCAAAAAAACATTTATTAATTTCTCCTGCTTTGACTATGTGCCATTATGTGTCATAGAAGCAGTGTTGCCACAAACGTAAATTTTAACTGGATATTTTTGTTGTCCTTCCAATATTACCTTCATTTCTGTTTTCAATTTTTATGAGCGACGGAATACTTAGGGAAGAACCAGCAATTCAATCAGAGTGAGTTCCAGCTACTGGTGCAAAGAATATTGACACATCCTGTTCCAATACGCTGTATCTAGAACGTCTGTATAAATTTGGCATCACCAAAACCGCACGAGCAATTTTTATTCATCTGCCTTGTAATTCTCAAACACATTATCACAGGCATTCTATCATCCGTTTTGATTCCACGTATTGACAAATTGTTGTTTTTGCGAATCACAGTCACTGGGCCGTACTTTCATACATTTCTTCTACGGTCATTGTTGCGCAACATTTTTGTATATTACATTGACATAGGAACAATCTTTTCCCTGCATTTCCGAGGTTTATTCTGAGCGGAGCAAATCGCAAATTTTAATATTTAGCTGTTTCAAAAGTTTTCAGGTAGGCAATAAATAATACCCACAGGCAAGCACATGTATGGACGAAAAATAACACGTAAATTTTATATATATATATACACCTTTTTTAGCCTACTATTGAAAGTTCAATAAACGCCATTTTTTTGAAGATGATTATCATCAATTTTTTGTTCTTGCCCACCCTGGCAAGGGCGGGAATCATGAAGCCAATGGAAATCCTGTACGCGATCACGCTTTCACAAAAATGTGACTAACACGCACAAATATATGCAAAATATAAAATCCTTACGTAAAAGTGAACTTCGAAAACACTTAAGCATCATAACTACCAATCGCACTTTTTGAATTGTCTCTTGGCTAATCTATACATAAAACAAGCTAAGAAGATCTGGTTGTTTGAGAAAGTATTATTTTAGGCTACATTTTTTGTCATGATCTATTTGTTGACAGTTTATCATCATCGAGATTGTAAATGGCGATAACATCTTGCTTTTTCAGGAAACAATGCCATTTTTGTTATTCCGCCGGTTCCTTTCGTAATGCGGATAGGGGCATATTTTTCTTTTTGTCGGGAGGTAATTGGTTACATTTTAAGAAATTCTCTATATTGTAAAGTTCTAGAACTGGTTTTGTTAGTTTGAAAGATTTTGCTTAGTCATTTTTATGTACAATTGTTGCCGCCGGTTCCTTTCGTAATGCGGATAGGGGCATATTTTTCTTTTTGTCGGGAGGTAATTGGTTACATTTTAAGAAATTCTGTATATTGTAAAGTTCTAGAACTGGTTTTGTTAGTTTGAAAGATTTTGCTTAGTCATTTTTATGTACAATTGTTGCCGTTCCCTTTAGCCAAGTAGTAAACAAGGTGTTCAATTGTTTGGTATTGCACCTTTGAATTGCCATTACCGGTAGCCCATTGTGCTCATCTTTATTCAAAGATATGTGGGATTCGACATCCTCGGCTTGATTTTGAGTGGTAAGTGACGCTAATTCTGTTACTGCGTGACTGGCGTACCCAGCACTGCTTTCATTTTATGTAAATCAAAATATTCTGCATGGCGACAGTAATATTGAGCTATATTTTTGACAGTTTCAGATATGTAATAAACCCCATTTTCTTTGACTTTGAGCAAGTGCGATGCCTATGCCCTTGTTAACTTTTACAACTGTGGTGAAGAATTGTCGAATGTATTTTAAACCAGCCCTTTTTTAGTACTTGGGTTTATGTAGCACTACTTATTTATTCATTTTTCTCAATTATAAAACAAAAACTCGGGGGTTTTAAACATATCACTGATGCCAGCTACCATTAAATGGGATCTCCATGAAGGGAAGAGAGCAGGTCACGTAATGACAAACAGGCGAATACGTTCTCAAAGTGGGTGCTCGACGATGTGCCTTTGCTTCCAGGCCAACACATCCACTGCGCAATACCCTGAACAAAGAGTCTGTACATGCCGCTGGTTACAGGAATCAAGGATACCAAGATTCTTTCTCAGTGAGCCAAGATAATCACTGCCGGTTTCTTTTGGATTTGTGAAGAGGCGAGGCGACACTTGTGTTAAAAAGCGTAGTTAATCGAGGGGCAGAGATTTGACGCCCGTTGCTAAAGTAGTTCTCCCTACAAATGCTGTGCTCTTCAGGATGAAAACTGCGCATCAAAGACGAAGACAGAGAAGCGTTCGTCTTCCAAGGGCTCGAAGTATTCTTCTTGGGTTGGATGCGCTGTTTTCATCATGAACATTCACCAACTTGCCCAGTTTGCCGGACTAGTAAATGCTGTGCTCTGCTGCGAATGTGAGGCTTCACCGTCGCTGAGGCAATTTTGCAAGAAATTGTTTTAAACAGGTTTAAAAAGGTATCTTCGAAAACACTTAAGCATCATAACTACCAATCGCACTTTTTGAATTGTCTCTTGGCTAATCTATACATAAAACAAGCTAAGCAGATCTGGTTGTTTGAGAAAGTATTATTTTAGGCTACATTTTTTGTCATGATCTATTTGTTGACAGTTTATCATCATCGAAATTGTAAATGGCAATAACATCTTGCTTTTTCAGGAAACAATGCCATTTTTGTTATTCCGCCGGTTGCTTTCGTAATGCGGATAGGGGCATATTTTTCTTTTTGTCGAGAGGTAATTGGTTACATTTTAAGAAATTCTCTCTATTGTAAAGTTCTAGAACTGGTTTTGTTAGTTTGAAAGATTTTGCTTAGTCATTTTTATGTACAATTGTTCCGCCGGTTCCTTTCGTAATGCGGATAGGGGCATATTTTCCTTTTTGTCGGGAGGTAATTGGTTACATTTTAAGAAATTCTCTATATTGTAAAGTTCTAGAACTGGTTTTGTTAGTTTGAAAGATTTTGCTTAGTCATTTTTATGTACAATTGTTGCCGTTCCCTTTAGCCAAGTAGTAAACAAGGTTTTCAATTGTTTGGTATTGCACCTTTGAATTGCCATTACCGGTAGCCCATTGTGCTCATCTTTATTCAAAGATATGTGGGATTCGACATCCTCGGCTTGATTTTGAGTGGTAAGTGACGCTAATTCTGTTACTGCGTGACTGGCGTACCCACACTGCTTTCATTTTATGTAAATCAAAATATTCTACATGGCGACAGTAATATTGAGCTATATTTTTGACAGTTTCAGATATGTAATAAACCCCATTTTCTTTGACTTTGGGCAAGTGCGATGCCTATGCCCTTGTTAACTTTTACAACTGTGGTGAAGAATTGTCGAATGTATTTTAAACCAGCCCTTTTTTAGTACTTGGGTTTATGTAGCACTACTTATTTATTCATTTTTCTCAATTATAAAACAAAAACTCGGGGGTTTTAAACATATCACTGATGCCAGCTACCATTAAATGGGATCTCCATGAAGGGAAGAGAGCAGGTCACGTAATGACAAACAGGCGAATACGTTCTCAAAGTGGGTGCTCGACGATGTGCCTTTGCTTCCAGGCCAACACATCCACTGCGCAATACCCTGAACAAAGAGTCTGTACATGCCGCTGGTTACAGGAATCAAGGATACCAAGATTCTTTCTCAGTGAGCCAAGATAATCACTGCCGGTTTCTTTTGGATTTGTGAAGAGGCGAGGCGACACTTGTGTTAAAAAGCGTAGTTAATCGAGGGGCAGAGATTTGACGCCCGTTGCTAAAGTAGTTCTCCCTACAAATGCTGTGCTCTTCAGGATGAAAACTGCGCATCAAAGACGAAGACAGAGAAGCGTTCGTCTTCCAAGGGCTCGAAGTATTCTTCTTGGGTTGGATGCGCTGTTTTCATCATGAACATTCACCAACTTGCCCAGTTTGCCGGACTAGTAAATGCTGTGCTCTGCTGCGAATGTGAGGCTTCACCGTCGCTGAGGCAATTTTGCAAGAAATTGTTTTAAACAGGTTTAAAAAGGTATCTGTGAGAGGACAAATACTACCATGTTTCCACAATATACACTGACATTTGGCAAAAAGCCTGGAGCCACTATACTGAGTACACGGCTTATTGAATAAAAAATTACCTTGCCCTAACTAACCCTTTACCAATTTTATCCCTTTCTTTGGCTTTTACAAAGCATTTACAAAGCAGTCCAGATTCACTGGGTTAAAAATGTGTATTACGATATACGTATTTTTTGTCCTATCGTCATCATCATCAGCCTGTCTAAGCCTAGTGCAGGGTAAAGAATCTCATTATTCTGCGAATATCTCGGTCCTGTGCTAATCGCGACCAAATTATCCCTGTAAAGGTTTTGATCTCATCTTCCCATCTAACGTTCTGCTTCCCTTTGCCATGCTGGCGTTCTATAGGGATCCAATCTGTTTCCCTTAGAACAACGGTTACCTTGCCTTCGCATTACATGCCCTGCCCACGCACATTTCTTTTTAATTTAGACTGAATGTTTTTAACACGCATTTGCTCACCTGAGCCGCTCTGGTCTCTTGTTGTCCCTTAAGGTTACACTTACCATCTTTTGTTCCATTGCTCGCTGAGTCGTCCTCAATTTCAGTTGAACCCTTTTGGTGAGCCGCCAAGGTTCTGGCCGTAGGTGAGTACTTGTAAGATGCAGCTGTCATACATGTTTCTCTTCAGGGACAATAGTAGGCTGCAATTAAATATTTGAGAATGCCTTCCGATTTGACTCCGCCCCATTCATACCCTTCTAATTATCTCGGCCTTACGGTTGAGATTCAGTTTTACAAATTGGCCATAGTACATAATGTAGCATAAACGTTTTCGACTTGTGAACAGAAAGGAGTTATTTATTATAAAATCGGCCAAAAATCCTAAGACAATCTGACAGCGACGCGGTAACACCTCAGAAAAACGCACGAGAGACAGGGTCCTCTTCTTTGGCAAGCCTGTGGGTCAAGCCCCTCTGGGGTGCCGTCGATGACTGGAGTGTGGCATTGCCCGCCTCTTCGAAAAGGGCATCGTTTCGATGCTTGAAGTGTGGCTCAACAGGAAACAATTGATTATGGCCCCGGAACAAGATAACGCAGTGATTCATTGCCGAAGGGCAACTGTGGCAGCAATTCGGCAGACGAAACGGTGTGTCCAAAAGCACGTTACGGAATTGCGTGGTGTAGGCAAACAAGGCACTCTGTCATTGTAGGGCGTTATTCGGACCACGTACACTACCTTTTGAGTTGGCGACGCATCGTGAACAGGGAGCGATTTGTACAGGTGCCACTTCATAGTTAACGTCACAAAGGCGGCGAACAACTTTATATGGCCCGAAATACTGACAGAGCAGTTTCTCCGAAATTCCACGCTCTCGAACTGGTGTCCGAACCCGGACCGATTCCCCGGGTTCTTGGAACACGGCCCGCCTGTGCTTGTTGCAGGAGCATCGGAACTCTGCTAACGTTTAATTCGCTGTCTTTCTAGTCGGTGTACTTCCTCGGCTCTTTGTACAAAATATTAAACGTCGCCGTTTCATCCCCATGAACCGATAGTGTAAAAAACGTCCTGGGAGGCAAGAGAGGAGGCCGTCGTCGATAGAAAGCAGATATATTTACATTATGTACAGGGAACTGGTCTATAAAGCGCCCATCTTGTCGCCGCGTCTGGTCGTCTTCTTCTCCCAGGTACGTTCTGTTGAGCCCGGTAGCAGCCTTATCCTCGTCTTCCTCCAAAGTTCCAACATTCTCCCGCCCGAGAAGTTTTCTCGTACAGGGATAAAACGATTTGATGAAGGCACTGCCCACGTCCTTGCGAATGTTGTTGGTCCGTTCATGTTCAGCCGGTGACTTGGTTTCTTTTTTTCTGATCTTCGGCCTTCTCTTTCCTCTGAACTTCAATTTTCTGCTTAGTTTCGGTCTATGTTTCTTCGTGATGAGTACGGAAGGTGATGAGTCACAGTAAAATATTTTGCTGTAGGTCAGAGTGGGCACTGACTTCAGATGTAGCTTGCTTGATACCTTGAATTTATAAACGGCATGATGGTTGCAACCTTGAATGCCTACACCCTGTGCAGCGTACGCCTTCGCAGTACAACGTTCTCCAGATTTCCTCGATTTCCAAACACTTCTAGTCGCCTTATTAATCATAAATGTCACCTTGCCGACGGTCGTATTTTTATCGGGCTCGTTTTCTGGACAAGAGGATGCGTAGAACTTGGCAGTATACCTCTAGCTCAAGTGGACGCCTGCGGTTTTTGAGGGGTCCTAGTCTTTGCGCTCAGGGCGTTCAAGCCGTACGTATCTTGCGGACCGGTCAACGTGGTGAAGTGGCTGCTGTTGCACTTTTGTC
Organism: Haemaphysalis longicornis; assembly: GCF_048455015.1. Lineage (NCBI taxonomy): Eukaryota > Metazoa > Arthropoda > Arachnida > Ixodida > Ixodidae > Haemaphysalis > Haemaphysalis longicornis. The sequence continues at coordinate 183,298,455 of NW_027526407.1, forward strand.
TTGGTCGCATGTCTCACGCCGTATACGCACTCCTGTCGCAGCCGCACATCCGAAATATGGTTTGGCTTCTCTTTTAGTTATGACTTGTCATTGTCCAGTGTAGTTTGTTCTACGATTGTCTGTACTCCGCGAGCATCTAAATTTACTTCCTTCTTTTGAATGTCCTGCTGGGTATAGTCTGCGCGTACATATCTTGTGACCACAGGGAAGTTGTCAAGTGCTTCAGGCGAGTAGGCTTTGCCAGGAATGCCCTCCGAAGTCCAGTCGTCGTTCACGATGTTCTCATCAGGTGCGTATGCGGTCGACATGGATTGCGATGATTCGTTCTGCCTTCCTTTCTGCTGCTGATGTGGTGTTTCCAGTATCACGGCGTCTTCGGGTCTCGTGGAGGGATTCACAGTTGTCTGGAATATCTGAAGCGCCGTCTCAGCCGAGTGGTTATTCCTAGCGGCATATGGTGTCGTTGGGGATGGGGATGCAGGCCTGCTTGAACCTTCCTGAAGTCGATGTCCTATTAGTGTAACCCACATTGATGTGATTGTAGTAGTTCGTTCGCGAAGTCTTATTTTCAGTAAGGCGATTATCCTGTGAGCTTCTTCTACCGACCGTAGAGCGTCGTCGGGTTGGCCGTCGATTCTGTTTCCGCATGCCAGGGCATCCAATTTCTCGCTGATTGCAGCAAGTCGGTCGGTGCTGTGTTGGAGCCTGGCAGACAAAACAGCGGCCTCGACGTCCGTGGTTTGCTCCAGAGTAGGCGTTATTTCGGTGATGAGCTTCCGGTTGAAGTCGAGAAGGCTTCTTTGAGCCATCTGCAGCCGGTTCATGTGCGTCGACACCTTGTCCTCGCTTCGGGGTGAGCAATGCGGTCGAAGAGTACATTTCCGCTCCATGGCACACGTCGTCGTGGCGCTGGACGTCCCGGGTTTCGGCACCATGTAGAAAACGTCCAGGGAGGCAAGAGAGGAGGCCGTCGTCGATACAAACCAGATATGTTTACATTATGTACATGGAACCGGTCTATGAAGCGCCCATCTTATCGCCGCGTCTGGTCGTGTTGTTCTCCCGGGTACGTTCCGTTGAGCCCGGTAGCAGGCTTATCCTCGTCTTCCTCAAAAGTTGCAACAGATAGCATGCAATCAAGGGTCTTACAGTAAGTGCAACCATAAACTAGGTGAAAACATCACAGCTGTGGTCTCCTGAACTTCCGTGTTGAGGAGAAAGTTGCGCATGGCAAGATATATTCCCACGTTCATTCCTTTGCATCGATATACACTGTGAGCATGTCAGTCAGGGCCTTGTTAAGTCGCTCAGTCAAGCCATTGGTAGGCGGATAGTTAGCAGTTGTTTGCCTGTGAGAGGTGTGGGTTAGTACCAAGAGGGACTGCATGAGGTCAGCTGCGAAAGCAGTGCCCCCGGCTGTTATAACAATCTGGGGATTTCCATCCCGCTCCATGCCACTCTATCAGCTCTAGCATGGATACTAACACACCGGCAGATGCCTGTTTCCTAGAGTTTAAAAAAAACGTTTGATTAAGTTCCACACAAACGCTTGCTTTTAAAACTATCCCGCCTAACTTGAAACCTTCCGATTTTCGAATAAATACGTGTTATTTTGACTAACCGTAACTGTTTGTATATGCCAATAACATTGCTTCAGATATGTCCCTCCTTGTCTCCGAAATTCCGCAGGGCACTGTCCTCGTCCCTCTGCTATCCTTGTTTACATTACTGACATTTACACTAACATTAGGTCCAAGATCAGATTATTCGCTGATGATTGCGTTCTTTACCGCCCTAAACGTCGTCCTTCCGATTCCGCAATCCTTCAGTCCGACCTACACATTATTCAAACATGGTGCGAAACATGGCTAATGCCCATGATCGTTAAACTCCCTAATCATCTCATTTCATCGCAAACAGTCACACGAAACATTTAGGTATTTAATTTGCGCTTCCGCAATTCTTTCTGTTAGCACCTATAAATACCAAGGCATCACTCTAACTTGCGATCTTTCTTGGTCATCGCACATTTTTATGTTTCTAACAATGCAAACCGTGCACTCAGCTACAATCAATAAAATTTGAAAGTCCCCCCCCCTTCAATAAAAATCTAAGCTTATATTACACTACTTCGGCCCACCCGAGAGCAGGCGCGTGCAATTTGGGACTCGTTTCAATATAATCATATGTGCACACTTGAATCCGTTCAAAACCGTGCGATTCGAGTGATTTACTCCGACAACTCACATTACACTAGCGTGTCTGCCCTCAAACGCCGCACCAATTTTAAAACATTAGCTTCACGACGAAAAACCTCTCGCCTTTGCTTTTGTCATAAATTCCACCAAGCATCGCCTCCTTCATCTGCCATCACACCCGCCCAACGGACGTGATGAAGCACTAGCCTTGAAAATGCTGTTTATTCTCCAGCATCCCCTACATCTGTCCATCTGCACTCATTCTTTGTGGAAACAGCCAAAGACTGGAAGAGCTTGCCCACCGACGCCATCCAGAACTCCAACCCTACTAATTTCAAGGATTTCATCGATCCCGTTATTATATAATGTATGTGGCCACGCCTCATCTAATACCCCTACTCGGGTCATTTGAGGTAAAATAAATAAATAAATAAATAAAAAACAAGTAAATAAATAAATAAATAAATTTAAAAAATAAACAAACAAACAAATGAATGAATGAATGAATGAATGAATGAATGAAACTTTATTGACACAAGGATGGCGACTCGGCCCATAAAGGGGCCGAACAAATAAATAAATAAATAAAAATGAAAATAAAATAAAAAATAAATCATTGACAGATGTTGTGGAGAAAAAACTGAGCTACCTCAGCCGCAGTTGCTCTTTGGAGAGATGCTCTCCCGACATACCACGTGAGGTAGATGACCGCCACAACGATCAATGTGTTTTCCTTCTTGGAGGTAGGAAAATGGCCGATGACATCTATTCCCTCTTGCTGGAAAGGGCCCATCGGTAATTGTATGGCCTGAGGAAGCCCTGCCAGTTTTAAAGCAGCAACCTTCCTCCTCTGGTACTCGCGCCAGCTCTTTACGTAGTGCTGAATTCCCTGTTCGCAATATCTTTGGCCAATAGTGTTTCTGGGGGATCCTTGCCAGTGTACGGCTTACACCCAGGTGCCCCGACGAGGGTTCGTCGTTACAGGCGTATAACATTTCCTGGTGCATCGCTGTTGGCGCAACAAGTAGGAACACATCCGGGCTATTTATGAAATTTGGCTTGTACAACACTCCATTCCGGGGGCTGAAGGACAAGACGTTGCGCCCAAAGCACTGCGCATTGCGGAGGCCTTCGAAATGCTGGATGACAAGAATCGATTCATAGTATTCTCACCGCAGTTGGGACATTTCAGCAGGAATAACTACTCTGAGAAAGAGGATGTCTTCTTTGGTGTCTTGGCTTGCCGAGTCGACAGGCGCCAGTGAAAAGCAATCAGCATCGCTATGCTTCCGCCCGGACTTGTAAAAGACCATCATATCGTACTCGTGCTTCCTGAGACTCCACTTGACGAAGGTATCCAGATGGGTCTTTTGGGTTCGCCAGCCTGCCCAACGAATGGTAGTCACTGATAACTTTAAACGGCCTTCCATAAAGATACGGGCGGAAGTTATTGATGGCCCTGATGACGGCAACACAGGGCGGACTAATTCGTCACTGCTTTTGATAGAGTGCGGCTGGCATAGGCTAGAACTCGCATGGCTCCGTCGTGCCACAAAACGAGGACTGCCCCAAGACCGACGTCAATGGCTTCGGTGTGGATCTCTGTGTCCACGTCTTATTCAAAATAAGCTAGTACTGGCCCTCTTTGTAGCCGGTCTGGCAGGTGAAAGAAGACCACTTCTCGCTCTTATAGCCATGGGAAAAATACGTCGTCTTTTGTCAGCCGCGTCAATGGTGCTGCCAGGTCAGAAAAATTCTCTGCAATGCGTATATAATAGGTGCAGAAGCCTAGGAAGCGCCTAACAGCTTTCTATCGCCTGATCGTGGGAAGGCTGCTTCAGCTGCCGTCTTCTAAGGGTGTCGTGTGACACCTTCTGAACGGATGACATGTCCTAGGAACCACAGCTGTTGTTAGCCGAAGTTGAATTTTTTCTGTTTTATTGTCGAACCAGCCGACTTTAGAGCGTCGAGAACCAGGCGAAGCCTGTTTAGGTGGTCACCAAACAGAAAACAGGATGACATCGTCGTGGTAAACCAGACAAGACTCCCATTTAAACCGGCCGAGACTGTCCAGCATTCGTTAGAAAGTTGCGGGTGCGGCGCAGAGACCGAATGGAAAAACTTTAAATTTACAAAGCCCATCGGGTGTGAAAAACACGATATTGGCGTCCCTCGTCAAACTCAATCCGCAAGTACTCATTTTTTGTGATTTAAAGAGAAGTAGTTTGCATTACGCAGCGGGTCGATGGCATCGTCTATTCATGGAGAGGGTACAGATCTCATTTTGTTACGCGATTCACCTTCCTGTAATCGACGCAAAATCGTAAGGTTTGGTCTTTTTTTCACCAACGCAACAGGGAATGCCCACGGATTTTTGTACTAGGTCATTTTATGGCCCCGCACATGGCATGGGGCTATAGCCAATCGCTGCCATTTATTGGAACTGATACATGCTCAACGTCTGACTGTTGAGTAAGATCATTCCATGCTCAAGAGGATAGGTTATAGTGCATAAAAGGACACTTCAGACTCTAGATAGATGTGGCAAAATGGAGTTCAACGACCCACACTTTAAGCAGTGACCACGTTATCATTTAACTTGACGTTCAGCTTACTTCTACGTTAACATCCTGCCTTCGACAACAATATATCCCCGAATGGGATGCCTTCATAGATGCTTGCAAGCAGAACACTCCCTTCGAATTCAGCACTTTTACACTTCAGGAGTGGGTTACCGAACTGAAATACACTCAACGGCAGCACGATCAGGAAATAAATCGGGCATTTTCGCTGAAAAGATGGACACTCGCTTACAGCACCTGTGGGACACATACAAATGCTTACAGCGCAGATGGGGGCTCCAGAAACATAACAGTCACCTTCACCTGAAGCTGGCCTACGTTTTGTAATAAGATCAAAACGTACATAGCCGAGTTGAGCGCTCGCAATGGGGCAGTTTTGTACAGAGATGAAAGGCAACCTTATCATGCGTCGCACCTGGGCTAAATTGCGCCATATGCTCGATCACGGTCACTTTCGAACAGCCAACAATGATCGCCTTGCAAACATATTCCAGGCATTCCTGGAAATAACAAAGAACTTCTACAACGCCTAAAAGCCCTATACATAGCTCAGGAGAGCACGATATTGCTTCCGCCTTGTCAAGGAATGAAGAATCAGAAGCTACATCCAAATATACCCGAAACCGAGGTCAGAGCGGCACTCCTTACCATACGATTTGGTTCAGCACCAAGTATTGATGGCATAACAAAATGCTACGACACCTTGATGGCGACTATGTCACTGTGTTGACCCAATACTATAATAACTACCGGACTAATGGAACCTTACCTCCCACGTGTACACGCGCTAAACTTCCCCTGATACGTAAGCCTTGCAAACCGCTCAGTCTTGAACACCTTCGCGCGATTTCTCTTACGTCTTGTATGAGAAAAGCTATAGAGTACGTTGTTCACGCGCTTCTGGTAAAATATCTTGACCGGTTCGGTTGATTTTCGCATACCATGATAAGATTTCAGCATGGGTTATCAACACAAGACCTACTCCTACAACTACAACAGAAGAGATCAGCACACCTTCCTCCAAAGTTGACTCGGCAGACATCCTTGCACTTGATTTTAAGAAAGCTTCCGACCGATTATCCCACACAACAATATTCTAAAGTTTAGAATCGATTGCTCGAGACCAATGCACGCACAACTGCGTGAAGACCTTCTTAACCGCCCTCACGGCAGTTTTTTTACAACTTGGTGATATTGTAACCGACGCTATAACCCATCCTTACAGAGGAACTCCTGAAGGGGATGTACTCTCCCCGCTTCTTTTTAACCTAGCCTCGCTCAATGTTCCTCAGCGGCTTGCACGGATTGCGGATATTTGGCATAGTATTTGTGCTGACGATCTGAACCCCTCGACGCCGGGAGGCAGCAATGCACCAACTGCAGATATTCTTCAAAAGGGGGCTGACATGCTCAATTCAGAAGCCCGTAAAGCAGGCCTTGGATGAACCCCAGAAGTGTCTGAACTTCTTGTACGTCTAGCGAAACGAACTGCTCTGAAAACCGCCTAAACATACTTACGGTCACGATGCCAAAGACGAAGCAGTTGTCTTGAAGGAAAACAAGTTTATCCGAGCGAACTTTTTCTCCCCGAACAACTCAAAGAATACACATGTGGCGAAGCAGCAGTCGGCAAAGTGGCGTTTACGCATGCGAGCGTCGGCGATGGAATGCCGTGGCGTCTGCTCTGCAGGCTTTTATCTTTCGGCGGGAGTGTTTCTGGAACCTCCGATTTACATCTAGAACATTGTAGATCAGAGAAGAATATTCTTGGCTAGTGCCGTTAGGGCGAGATAGTCTGCTTATCGGAATGTGATAGCCCGAGCAGCATCAGAATAAAGAATGGAAGACGCACTTCAAGGACACCGATAACTGAGCCAGGCCAAGCTGGGCGGTAAGCGCAAACAATAAATAAACAAATCCATACATGATTCGCCACATTACCCCTCTCTAAGAGGGCATCGCCCCGGTGCTATATTAAAGACAATCCGAACAAACAACAAAAAACTCCATCATCTTGCATGGTAAGGTTTCAAGCGAACCACGTGGACGACGTCGGGCCGCGTGCATCGTCGTAACGTTCCAGAATCACCATCGGGGATCCCCTCGTAGATACGTTGGGCAAGACGTCGTAGAATCTGGTAGGGTCCGAAATACCCTAGCGGAAGCTTCTCAAAGAGTCCGCGTCATCGAATGGGAGTCCAAACCCAAACACGGTCCCCTGGGTGCTACTCGGCGTCTCGGCATCGGAGGTTGTAGCGCACGGCATCCACCAGCTGCTGGACTGTTGTACGAACTCGAGCGAGCTTGCCCACCTCCTACGCACGTTCAAGGTATTGTTAGACGTCGGAGTTTAGGTCGTCGTCTTCTCCATGCGGAAGCATGACGTCAAGCATCAGTGTCGGACGTGTTCTGCAGACAAGCTCGACAGCGTCATCAGCGTAGTTTCCTGAATAGCTGTGTTGTACGCACACTTGTCATGTGCAAGCACTTCGCCCCAAGTCTTACATTCAACGTCGACGTACATTGAAGCATAAATGCGATTGCCTTGTTCAGACGTTCTGTTAGTCCGTTTGTTTGCGGGTGGTACGCCGTTGTTCTTCGGTGATCCGTGTTGCGTAATATTCCGTGCATACGCTCCGAAGTAAAGGCCGTTCCGCAGTCCGTGATTATGACTTCAAGGGCTCCATGTCGCTGCACAACTTGGCTTATGAAAAACGTTGCGACTTCTTGTGCAGTTCCCCTCTGAAGACCGGCAGTGTCTGCGTAGAGCGTCATGCATTCTGTCCCTACGACAACCCACTTGTTCTCGGATCGAGATGTAGGGAACGAGCCCAGAAGGTCCTTCCATTGAGTTGGAATGGCCTCGATGGGACGGCGATTGGCTACAGAATCCCGGCGGGTCTTATCGGTGGCGTTTTTTGTAGCTGGCAGTCACGGCAGCTCCAGACGTAGTGGGTGACGTTGGATGTAAGCCGGGGCCAGTAGTACTTCGCCTTGTTTTTATCAATTGTGCGGGCTGTGCTGAGATGTCCGGAAGAAGGGTCGTAGTGGCAGGTTTCCAAAATTTTGTTACGAAGGTCTGCGAGGATGAGAAGATATTTGATTCTCTTTTGTGGCTGAAATTCTTAAAGAGAACAGAGTGTTTCAGGCTGAATGCTGGTAGGTTGCGTTTGAAGGTCCTAGGCATGGCGACGTTGTATCCATCAATGTAGTCTACTATGACGCGTAGGTGAAGTTGGGGAGGCTGGTGGGCGGCTAGGTCGCTCTTCGTCATGACTCCGAAGAACGCAGTGTCCTCCTCAGGGTCTTGCGCTGGTGGATCTATGGTAGCGCGGGAGAGGCAGTCGGTGTCGGAGTGTTTCCTGCCGAATTCATAGACGATTCTAACGTCGAAATCTTGCAGGCGCAAGCTCCACCGCCCAAGACTGCCTGAAGGTTCCTACAAATCAGCGATCCAACACAGCGCATGGTGGCCTGTCACAACCTTGAATGGTCTACCATACATGTAAAGGCGAAATTTTGAAATCGCCTATATAATAGTGAGGCACTCTTTTTCAGACGCTGAACAGTGTTTCTCCTTCGGGAGACCACGGCTCGCAAAAGCAATAACTATTTCGCAACCGATTTGTTTTTGGGCGAGGACAGCACACAAGCCTATAGCGCTCGTGTCCTTGTGTATTTCCGTTTCGGCATCTTCGTAGAAATGAGCCAGCACGGGCGGGTATTGCAGGCGTTTTTGGATCTTGCAGAATGCCTTTTCTTGGTCGTTTTCCCAGCTAAAAGGGGTGCTGTCTTTAGTCAAGCATGTGGGTGGCTCTGCAATGCGTTCGAATTTTGCGATGAAGGGTGACTACATCAAAGCCGTCGATAGACCGCTGAACTTCCTAGGCCGCCTTTCTCTAATTCCAGGTACGTCGTTGCGTCGTATCTCTGCTTGTACGTCTTCACAATCGGGCACTATACGTCGTCGTTTTCGTCGTATTCTCAGCGGCAGGTTCGGCTATATCCGCTGCATGTTGCGCCGTTCTGTTGTCGTCGTGTTGGGAGTCACGTCAGGGTTAGATCGGGTCGTCGGTCTTAGGGCATGTCGTGAATGATTGTCTTGAGCAAGTCACTGTGTCGTTGGAGGGTCTTCGTTTTTCCGCGGTTCTGCAACATTACCTCCAGAAGTGGCTGCTTTTAGTTTCCCCCGCGTGGGCTTGGGGACTTTCCACGTGAGACGTTCGCAGTGCTACGGCGGTGCGGCAACTGGTGCGGGTGGGGCGAAGGTGAACGGTTCAAGCGAGCCGTTCATTGGTTGGTGTTGGGGACGTATTCTTCGATCTCAGTAGGGCGCTGGCCGGGTCGGGAGCGTGGGGCGTTGACGGAGAACCGTCGAAACTGAGCCTGTTGTATGGGCAACGACGATAGATGTGATCGGTCTCTCCGAAGTTGTAGCACAGCAGTCGATTATCGGCGCTTCGCCAAACGATAGTCTTCTAGGGAGTCTGGTTTTGGGCTGCGTACGGCGGCATGGTGGATAGTGGTGACAGTTGGGACGGCGGCGACAGTAGACGGCAGTATGGTGGAGCTTCTTGACGACGGGTTGTAGCAGGGCGGTATCGAAGAACAGCCGCAAAGTAGGTCATAGCCTGTGGCTCGCGGGTTGCTTTGGATGGCATAGACGTTTCCAAGGCGTCTTAGACTTCTTCCCGGATCACGTCAGTCAGGGAAGCGACTTCAGGTTGTGGCGTCGCCGGGAAAAGTTTCCGCAGCTGCTCCATCACCACTGCACGAATGGTGTTGCGGATTGTGCCGGAGTTAATAGCACCGCAACAATCGTCTTCGAAGCCAGCGCATTGATTTGCGTCGTTCGTATTTCAAGCGTCTTCTCAAACGCGGCTGCCTCAGACGCAAATTCGGGCACAGTCTTCGGCAGGTTGCGTACAAGGCACGCGAAGAGCTCTTGCTTAAACCATCGCATGAGAAACCTTAGTTACTTTTTTACGCTCATTTCTGGTTCCGCACGGAGAAAAAGTCGCGTCAGCTCCTCAACCAACGCGAGCACGCTTTTATTGTGATGGTGCGTGCGTGTCTGCATCAGCTCAGCTGCTCGGCCCCTTTCTTGCGTACTGGAGTAACTCATGTTTTCGATAGCTCGGCCTTGAATTACTCCCAGGTTGTCAGAGTACGGTCGTGGTTCTCAAATTCAAGGTAGAAATACACTTGCCTGAGTGTGTCGTGGTTATTCCATAGGTTAAACGTTCGGACCCTCTCAAGATACTCTAGAAATTCCTCAGGATCTTCCGTAGGGGATCCACAAAACGATGGTGGTTCCCGGAGTTGCTGCAGAACTACAGGAGGGCTTGATGCGTTCGTCATCGTAATGGGCTGTTCATTGGACAGGCGGTGACGTCTTCCGCCTTCAATTTCTCTGGCAGTAGTCCAAAGTTTGGCGCAAGGCCTTCCTGTGGGCGACTGGCACGAGTTGGGTTCGCTTGACGGCTTGAAGAGGGGTCAGGGTGCCTGTACCCACCACCTACCGGATGTCACTATGCCAAAGACGACACAGTAGTCTTGACGGAAAACAAGTTTATGGGAGCGACCTCGTGCTCCCCTAACAAGTCAAAGAATACACATGCGGCGAAGCAGCAGTCAGCAAAGTGACTTTTACACAGGCGTGCGTCAGCGATGGAATGCCACGGCGTCTGCTCTGCAAGCCTATATTTTTCGGCGCGAGTGTTTCTCGAGCCGTCGATTTACATCTAGAAAATTGTATATCAGAGAAGAATATTGTGGGCTAGTGCCGTTAGTCGGATACAGTCTGCTTATCTGAATCAGATAGCCCGTGCTGCATAAACATAAATAATGGAAGGGCGCTTTACGGACTGATAACAGAGCTAGGCGTGGACCGGTGGTAAAAACAATAAATAAACCAACCCACACATGGTTTGCAGAAAATGAGCCACAGAAACGTACCGGCACAACCGAGCATAAAAATCCTAGAGCTTACTATACAGAGTAACGTTGCCAACACTCGTTACAAAGCGCGGCTCAAATAGCAGGTAAACGAAATGATTGGCCTCATACGCCGCATTACTTTCCGCAACAAGGGGCTGAAAGAAGCCGAGCGAATACAGCTAATTCAAACTCTTGTAATCAGCTGTATTGCTGACTCTCTGCCGTACCGTTATCTGAATCCACGTGAATTATCTAAAACCAATTTCCTGATTCTTGAAATAACCACCTCCTTAACCAGTGTTCTGGCCTGTTGAACAAACCTACCGGACGACCCAATATTAACAGGCCAGGCATAAAAGACCCAACCATAGGTGACGCGCGTGTCCCAATTCCCCCCAAAATTGCTGGCTTACTACGTGCGCAACCACTCTAGAGCAATATACATCAAGTGCACAAACAGAAGCGAAGAGAACAGCGTCCATGGGCATTGGGTAAAAAGTACCCTGTCAGCCCAAATACAGTGTATGAAGACGCTGCTAGTTACAGACATCAAGAAGCATATGCAGTGACGGCCATACAGGACCGCATGGCACTGCCAATCAATTCCCTCATAATACGTACTCCCCTGGTGGCATCGGCAGAAGGCGCGCCCACTGCGCAGGTTATGTCACATCGGCCGACCACGGCAATTATTAAATTTCTGACTCGAAAACGGCCATAAAACCTTTTCCAGTGGGACTATTTCTCCCCTGGCTCTCTAACGTCCTCGTAATCCTCCAACCTCCCAGGTTAGCTGATCTGGACTCCTGACCACACAGGGCTTGGGGGCAGTGAAGGGGTCAACACAGCAGCCCTTGAGCTTACCATCGGAGCAGGACCTAGTCTTGTACCCCTCCATGGAGCCCAGTCGGCTGGCGATAGCCTATTGAGATCCCACGATTACCGCCTTACCGCGGTCGATATGAGTTTGATCACCCCGAAATGAATACGTCCAAGGAGCGCTGGTGGCACCTCATGCAGACTAGCAATCTGCCACGTCACCCCAGGCAGAACCTAATTTATCCTACTGTGTACCTCTCAGCGTGTCGCGGACAAGGCAATATCACTCATCTTATTTTGAATTGCCCTAAAGACCATTTTTTATATTACCCAAGGGCAAGCACTGGGAGAAGGCGCTAGACAGCTCAAACCTGCACGTTCCGAAGAAAATAATGGAACGAGCGTCCGTGGTCACCAGCAAACTGCAGCTCTCAGTAACCACACCTCAGAAGCCCAGACTTCAGAAATAACTTTTTTCACTCTTTCGGTCTCCCGCGCGCACTCCTCTTTCTTAGGCAACGACGCCCATCTGCCCCATAGCTAGTAGAAAGTGCAACTGATGATAACGGTGGTAATGTTGTTAGCAGACGATTTTACGAAATGTAAAAGGGGCGTCATTATTGACAAGGGCTTCAGTAGTCGTAAGAGGGGCTCCAAAGAAGGCGAGCAGCGATGAATGGTCAGTCGTTATCCATTTTACCTGGTTGATCAGGCACTTTGAATACAAACACATTGTTACCTTTAGCCAGAATGATCGTCGAACCGTAATGAATAAGGTGAAGAGGTAATAAAAGTAGAGCTATCTTTTCGCATGTATGTCATCTTTTTACACAGACGTCTTTTCTTCATTGCATGCTCCGGACCTAGAGGGCCACCGTCACTGTGAAGGCCGCGGTGAGGTGACCATTGCAATGATGAGGAACGATGCGATGGCATTGAACTGAGAGGTCGCCGCAGCAATCTGTGCGACTGGCCCCGCTATACCCGTGTACTGAACGGTGAAGCGTGATGTGGGCTCTGAATTTATATCATACAAGAAGGCTAGGGACACGGCCTTGTCGGTTTCTCTTGTTTAGTTTAAACTTGCAACGGATAGTGTTGGCGGGCTTATTACTGGCTAGGGACGTAGAACTGGGCAAAAATGGTCGATGAGGTGTGAGTCGTACCGGGACGGCAGCTGTCCGAAACATTTCTCTGCAACCGCGTGCAGGCCGCGAGGGTACCTGGGCTGTGGCTGTACGAAATACTTCGCGTGCCGTAGACCATATAATGCAGGCAGAGAGGGTACTTAGCTTTGGACATGATATGAATGAACGCCCACATATCCTTAATATTGCGCTCCGAGGCCGAAAGGAGGCGGCTGGCGTACGCGACCACTCGATCAACACCGGCTTGCCGTTGGGCCAATACAGCTCCAATGCCGTAGCCACTAGCGTGGGTGCGAATTTCAGTGGGAGCAGAGGGGTCGAAGTGAGCCAAAATCGGCGTTGAGGTCAAGAGTCCAATCAGTGCGGAGAATGCTTGCTTTTGGTCGGAGCCCCAGAGAAACGTTGTGTTCTTCTGAAGGAGATCGGTAAGAGGGCGGGCGATGGTAGCAAAATTTTCGATGAAGCGGCGGAAGTAGGAGCATAAACCAATAAAGCTACGGACGTCTTTAGGTGAGCGGGGCTCAGGGAAATCGCGAACGGCACTTATTTTACCTGGGTCTGGTCGAACTCCCGCCGAATCAACCACGTGGCCGAGGATAGTGAGCTGATGGCATCCGAAGCGACATTTCTTGGCGTTGAGCTGGAGACCGGCCTGACGAAAAACTGATAGGATTTTAGAGAGGCGGGAAATGTGGCTGTCAAAGGTGGGCGAGAAAACAATGACGTCGTCCAAATAGCAAAGGCAAATGGACCATTTGAACCCGTGCAAAAGTGAGCCCATCATTCTTTCAAAAGTAGCCGGCGCATTACAGAGGCCAAAAGGCATCACTTTAAACTGATAAAGGCCGTCGGGTGTCACAAAAGCGGTCTTCTCGCGATCTTTTTCGTCCAATGAAATTTGCCAATAGCCTGATCGTAGGTCTATTGATGAAAAATATTTGGCTCCATGGAGACAATCAAGGGCATCGTCAATGCGCGGTAGAGGGTAAACGTCTTTCTTTGTTATCTTGTTTAGGTGTCGGTAATCAACGCAAAACCTCCAGGTGCCATCCTTCTTTTTTACTAGTACTACGGGAGATGCCCACGGGCTGTACGAAGGCTCTATGATGTCTTTGTCGAGCATCTTGTCGACTACCTGCTGTATCACGAGCCGTTCAGCCTGCGACACACGGTACGGCCGCCTGCGGATTGGGTTTGCAGCACCAGTGTTTATCCGGTGCTGGACAGCAGAAGCCTGGCCCAAGGGGCGGTCATCCAAGTCAAATATTTCTTTATAGGACTCCAAAAGGCGGTAGAGCCCTTCAGCTTCGGCTGCTGGAAGTCCGGAGGCGATCATGTCCTTGAGCGCGTCTTCTTGCCTAGGCTCCGCAGGGGTCTCGTTGAAAGGGCTCGATGGTGCGTCCGCCGATAGAGGGGAAACTTGATAACCGTCCAAAGGGCAAGGGGTTGCAAGCGAAATACCCTGGGGCAGCACTTGCGTTGACAGGCCAAAGTTCACAAGAGGGAGGCTGATCACATTATCAGTAATTGTCACTACGGTGTGGGGAAGAGCGACGTCGCGCTCGAGTAGCACTGAGCGTATCGGCGAAACGACGTAGTGACCATTAGGCACGGGCGGCCGCGATGACAAGGGAACCAATGTCACGGTTTTTGCCGGCAGACGAACGCTTCTTTCGCAATAAAAGCGTGGCCCTGGTTCGTCGGCTGCTGTTGACAAAAGAGGCAGCTCTAAACGGAGGACACCGGAGGAGCAGTCTATAAGGGCAGCATGTTCTGACAAAAAGTCGAGACCAAGTATAACGTCGTGGGGGCACTTCTCAAGGACAGTGAACTGGACGGGGATTCGGTGGCCGGAAATTTCTACGCGAGCAGTGCACAGCCCAGAGACGACCGGCATGCGTCCGTCGGCAACACGTATGACACTGGTTGGGGCAGGGGTGAGGACTTTTCGGAGTTGGCGGCGGAGATTAGAGTTCATTACAGAAATTGGGGCTCCAGTGTCAATAAGGGCGCGTACAGGGACGCCGTCTACATAAACGTCGAGTAAATTCTTCCCGGCAGGTAACGGCTGTAGAGGATTTTGAGGCCTGGTCGTCAATGCAGCGTCACCTCCAGGCGCTGCATCTCCTAGTTTTCCGGTGAAGTGGCGTAAGGGGTCGGAGAGGACGAGCGGCGAAACGGCGGGGAGCGCGATTGGCGACGCTGCGGGGACGGTGAGCGGTTGATGCGAGAGGGCGAAGTTCGGGCGGCATCGTGTGGCTGGCGTCGAGGCGAGAACGAACGGGGGGCATCGTTGGCGTACTGGAAATCCGGGTAGGGGCGGCGGGTAGGCCGAAGAGGACGGCTTTGGCAGTATCTAGCAACATGGTCAGCCCTATGGCAGTTAAAGCAGATCGGCCTGTCGTCCCGCGTCCTCCATTCGGCTGGATTCCCGTAATTGGACGTGCGATAAGTATTTCGGCTTGCCGTTCGGAAAGGGTTCTCGTGGCGGCCGGGATGGTCCACAGCGCAGACGGAGCGTATGCCCAGGTTTTCGATCTCCTGACGTACGACGGCTTGTATAAGCGGGATGGACGGGTGGCTGCTCTGAGATGCGTGCTGAAACAGGGAGGCGGGTGCCATTGCCTCGAGCTCGCGTCGTATGACGCGCGTCAGACCCTCAGGAGCATCTCGGCCAACGTCAGACGGGGACTGTCGGCGAGAGGGTACGGGGTCCTCGCACGAAGATGTCGAAGCGGTGTTCGGCAGTCGGGTGAACGGCGCTGTGATGCGGCGGCTTTTGGCCTGCTCAAACTTCTGACATTCTTTGATAATAGCGCTGACGGTGGTGCAGTCTTTGCAGAGCAGCAAGTGAAAAGCGTCATCCGCGATTCCTTTAAGCACATGGCCTACTTTGTCGGCCTCTGTCATCTGGGCATCAGCCTTCATGCAGAGGGACAGCACGTCCTGTAATAAGACACGTAGGACTCGGTGGTTGTTGGTGCACGCGTCGCCAGTTCCTTTTTCGCCGCGAGCTGACGTCCTTCTGGTTGCCCAAATAGTTCCTTCAATCGGGACTTGCAATCGTCCCAGCTCGTCAGGTCGTGCTCGGTCGTTTCATACCAGACTTGCGGTGTCCCCCTCAAGTAATATCCTTTGTTGGCCAGCATGAGTGTCGGATCCCACCTGTTATGACCACTGACGCGCTCGTACATCTTGAGCCAATCCTCAACATCGACGCCATCGGTGAGGAACCCGGGCTCGCGAGGGTGGGAGATAATGACGAACGGTGGCGCGGATCCAGAGGCTCCAGAAGCCAACATCGTTCCTGCTGGGATGCGGCGGCCGCTCCGAAGCTCCGTTTTGGGTAGCACCTCCACCACAGATGTTGCAGAGCAAAGAAAACGCTTGTTCACAAGTAAAGCAATGTGTCTCTATTGGCAGATAATTAAGAAGGCAAATTCGGACAGGCAGCTAGGTCTTTCAGCTTGTGCACACGCTAGTCCACCAGAGCGTCTTCTTCTTCCTCGACTGATAGCCAGGCTGCCGCACAACCACGGCACATGCCCACTTTGGGGGATTGCGCCCTTTGCAAGTCGAGTGTCTGGCCAGCTCATTTCTCTAACACGTTCCACGCAGCATTATTGTGTGGCTACGGAACAATAAACCAGCCATGTTGAATGATGTGACGATTTATTCGGCGTCAGCCACCCTGGTGCTTGCATGGGTATGTCACATAATGGGCATAATCTTCTTAGAATATAGAAAAACTGGGCGCTATGTTTAATCAACCACATCTTCGTTTTGTCGTCGGGACAATGCGCGTATGTATCCAACGGTAGAATTTTTGTGTTTTAAACTCACGAGGGCCATTTGCTGAATCCTTGGCTTGGGGAGATACGCTGTGAAATTAGGTTCGATATTGACACAAGAAGCGAAATTATGGACAGTATTCCGTTGCAGCAGACGGGTCAGCCTCTGTTTAACAACAAGAAGCACCTGATATTTAGTCATAACTAGAGCCAAAATACTGAACAGGATGTGTACTATAATACTTTCATGACGGGACGTCTCTATTTTTTCTGCTGCCAAGTTAAGTCAGGGCTGAGCAGCGCAGATATTCCCGCCTTCCCAACTTTGCCGTCAGGGGACTCTGACAAAATTGTTCATAGGTGGCTAAAGTTTGTCTGGCCAGAGCAGCCTAGTTGTTGCATCGACAGCCCCATTCGAGACCTTGTACCTATTGCCTAAGACCCGCCAACAACCAAAAAGGCCAGCATAGGATAGACAGCGTGGTTAGCTAGTAACCTTTTCGGAACCGCGCAAAGGGACGAGGACAAGGCGTACACGGGGCACAGTGCCTCGTCCTCGTCCCTTTCCGCTTTTCCAAGAATGCTATACCAACACGCCCGAGCTTATACCTTAGTTAGCTAGTAACGTATTATTCGACGATTCTTTCCTTCCCAGTAATTCGGTGCATTGCAAGTAACTCGCGAAGTTTATTCTGGCCAATGTTGGGAACAACGATGACCAAAAATTTAATTTTCCACATCATGTGAGAGTAAGAACTTTTACACTCTTTAGAATGGCGTGATTAACACAAGCATAACTTTTAATTATCTAACAAAAAATGAGTTGTATGATTATTCACTACTCCAACAAAATAAAACCTTAGGTCACAGTTGCGTACGTTGCGTTTCTTGTAAAATAAAGACACGTAATAAAGTTAGCACACGCTAATGTTGTTTAGTTTATATTTATTTAATTGTAAAAGACTTCATTTTGATTCTTTGTTCAGTAAGCTCATTTAAAATTACGTTTCCTCATTATGTCGCGTTTGCTTAGAAAAACGACAGTTAGTGCGACACCGTCAACACCACATAGCTTCATTCTTTTTTAATCTACCCGTAGCACGAATAAAATCGATTAGCAAAAGCAGGGAGAGGTGGTTGTCGCTGCCTTCCAGAAGCACTTACGGATGTTTATTGACACTGATATTTTCACCGGACCGGTGGACAATGCCCCAAGGCGGCATAGCTCGGCCTAGAAGACGACGAGGAGGATGGCACGTGCAGACTGTGTGGACTCGGCCATGGCCACTGGTAAACACTGTAACTAGATCGTTCCTCATTCTTCACCATTGTTAGTTTCATCGGTCCTGCCGCCCCGTTACATTTTGGTGAAGGAGCGGGGTACAGCCCCATCCCGGCGCCGAGCTTTACCCCGCATCGACTAATGAATCAGTGTCATCCTGGCTCTTGGAAAGCGTCTGCCGGCCCCAGCCCCTGTGAGCTGTAGATGCGATTATTCCCCAGCGGCGTGTCCCCTGCCCATGCCCCGCCGAGACCAAACGTACAGCCGTCGACTTTCCCCCGCCCAGCTCTCCGGCACTCCTCCGACAGCTTTGGATGCTGCCTCGTCGGGTCGGCGGTGGTCACAGTTGTTCCGGGGCCGGTGCTTATGACTACCATCACCATAATCTGTGGCGGCAAGAAGTTGAATGTTTACACTCACCCCATCTCGTCCTCGCCGCAGCTATCGACGTGAAAACTTTCCAGCTGCGCGTGCCCATAATCGATGTAGCGCTGGGTACTTTTGAGTGATTCTGCGGGACGGAAAAAGCTTTGCTGCGAATAAATGGATATTCTGGTGCAAAGGCTTGTGGGCCAAGAGCTCCCTTTTGCTCCCCGATTGAGTGACCCCCAAAACACAAAACAAAGCTGAACGTCGTGCAGGCCCTCCAACCACACAGCACCTGACTTTTGCGATTGCGTTCAACCTAACAGCAGCCGCGTGAACCACTGAAGGTTGCAATCCAGCACTGCTAAGACAAGGTCGACATGCCGACCCAGATTTTCGCAGGTAATGCCGCATGCCTAGAAGATATTTCCTCTTTGGGCAGGTGCCTATTTTTGCGGAATTATGGAGAAAGAGGAATACGACCGTGTACTATCATCACGATCAGAGGCTAGACGAGAAAGAAGATAATAAACCTCGGTCCGACTCAGCCAATGCCTCGCGTCGGCGTCCCATTCTATAACATTCCTAGTGCCGTGAAACCCGGGAAAGACGGACCAGCGGACTTCACAGCCCAGCGCCTTCAAGGTAGTGCGTGGCCTCAGATACGTCGGATCTTCTCATTCGGAGGCCTCACCCTTGAATGGTGCCTGCCATGGCTGCGTGCTGGACGCAGAGCCCCCGCCTAGAACCCGGAGATGAGCCCCACCCATCGGACAATCCCCACCTTTGCTGCGCTGCGCTCCCTGGTTCTGATGACTGGCAGGTCGTAGGAAGACTTCAAATTTCGCGGGCCATTCCCCGGGTGGACATAACTGAATTAGCCAGTACAACTGTTCGTGCCTTGCAATCGTCAACAGCGAATATCAGTGGGCTTTATGGATTTGTGCCGTGAGGTAGAACAAAAACAGAATCAAGTTCGAAAGCTTGACGGGCTGATTCACAACCTTCTCGACTTTGACACCTTTGTAAAGGACTTAGAAGAGGCCGACGAGCACTCATACACGGTCAGTCGCGCTAAGGTTTCGCTAAAAGAGCAAATCTCTGAGGAAACTTAGAAACGCGGGAACCGTCACCAAGACTTTGTCGCTCCCTCAAAAGAAGCAGGGGTCTCTGAGAGGTGGCACCTCCCAGAAAAAGGAAGCGGCCAGCTTAGTCCTCCAATTCGCAACAAGGGCTGCCTTCGAAACCGTGGGTTCGTCGTCGTCTGTGGAAGATAGCATAGACCAGCACAGCGACCCTACATTTCCAACGTCGTCGATAAACCAGGCCGCTGGATGTACCAGAACGACCGAGTTCGGCCAATCAGCTGGCTCCGTTGCATACCGCCGAAGCCAGGACAATACCATTCCAGACTCGGATGCGGTCGTGGCTAAGACCAAGAAGCCATCCCGCATGGAAAATACTCGGATCAAGAAAATGGATGAATGGTCTAGCAGTGGTACCGGGTGCATCTACAGCAAGGCATTCTCTCTTGCACCGCAGGTACCAAATGGATGGCTCGGCAGCAAGTCTCGGAACACGCAGATTCAGGCGTGTGAAAGGGAAGCGTTCGTTCGACTACTAGAAGCAAGAAAATCCAGGACAATGACGACGATACAGACAAAAGTGTGAAAAACTCAGCCAGGACTCAGAACGGAACATCGAAAGCGAACAGAACACTGAAAAGGAAGCGCCGACCAGAAGACTGAGACTGCATCCAGAATAGGATTTATCCATGCTCACTCGAGGACTGATCTTGCCTCCTGCGTCAGGCACTCCGGTTCGAGCAAAACAGCCTGCCCCGTCGTAGCCAAGAAGGTAGCAAGAAGAAGGCATCGTGCCGAGAAGCATAGATGGAGGATGAAGAAGGGTGTATCTTCCACCTCTCGTCTACAAAGGAATTGACATCGGACTACCCATGTACGAAAACTAGAATAACGTGTTCTGCACTTTCCCACTAGTGTCACCGTGGGGGGTGGAAGTATGTTCCAGATTTCGTATGGAGGAGGAAGCGGACAAAGGCGGCTAACCGCAAACTATCATTACTATCGGAGAGAGGATAAAGAAGCGAATAAACCTCGGTCCGGCTCAGCCGTGGCCTTGCGTTCGCGTCCCGTTCCATAACATTTCTGGTGCCGTTAAACCCGGGTACGAAGGACCAGTGGACTTCATGGCGCAGCGCCTTCAAAGTAGTGCGTGGCCGCAGGTACGTCGGATCTTCTCATTTCGCAGGCCTCACCCGTGAGCGGTGCCCGCCATGGCTGCGTGCTGGACACAGACCCCCAACCTGGAAAACGGAGATGAAACCCACGCATCGTACAGTTCCGACCCTTGCTTCGCTCCCCTCTCTTGTTTAGATGACAGGCAGGTCATAAACCAACTTATCAGTTTGCGGGTCATCCTCCGGGCAGACACAACAGATCTAGCCAACACCACTATTCGGGACTTGGAATCATCCCCATAGTATATACGTATGCTCATCGATTTGCCCCGTATGGCCGAACAAAAACAACACGAACGTCGAAAGCTGTACGGTCATATCCAGAGCCTTATCGACTTTGAAAGTTTCGCGGCAGACTTAGAAGGATGCGAGGAGTATTCATGCGCGATAAGTCGCGCGAAGGTTTCTTTAAAAGAAAGAATTTCTCAGGCAACGTTGACGATGTCATTCACCGCGACGAAAACTTTGTCGCCACCTCAACCGAGGAAGGATCCTTTCAGAGGGGGCACCTCCCTGAAAAGGGACGCGGCCATTGTAGCACTCCCATTTGCAACAAGGGCTGCTTCCGAAACCGCGAGTTCGTCGTGTTAAGCGGAAGAAAACACGGAGCAGCACATTTTCAATGTCGTCGGTGAACCAGGCCACGGGACGTAGCAGCAAGACTAAGTTCGACCAAGCAGCCGGCGCCAGGGGAGCGATGATGATACCATCTCAGACCATCCCAAACCCAAGAAGCCAACCTGTATGGGCAACCCTCAGATAAAGACAACAGATGAACAACCTAGAAGTGATCGCGCGCGTAATGGCAGCAAGGCATTCATTCGTGCATCGTAGTTAGAAAACCACTGGCTGGCAAACAAATGTCGGATCACGCCAATTCAAGCACGTGAAGGGGAAGCGTCCGTTCGACTACAAGCAAGAAACTCCTGTTTCATGACAACGATTCAGACTCGAGTGGGGAATACTCAGCCCGTACCCAGATTGAAACTTCGAAAAAAAAACAGGAGGAGAAAAAAGAACTACTGAACAGAATTTTACGGCTGGATTTCGAATACGATTTATCCATGATCACTCGAGGAGCAACGTCATTGCCTCATTAAAAAGACCGTCTCATTCAAGAAAAACTTCGGGCCCCGTCTTAACCAAGAAAGTGTCAAGAAAAAGGCATCGTGCCTCAAAGCATCGATGGAGGATGAAGCAGAAAAGCATCTACCACCTCCAGACCCCACAGTAATGACATTAGACTAATCTATGATAAGCCCAGACTAATCAGCTCTGCACTTCCCCACCACTAGCGCCACAGTCGGGGGTGGGATTATGTTTTGAAATAATGGAAGAAAAGGAAGAAGACCGCGTAAAATCATCGCGATCAGGGACTACAGGAGAAAGAAGCTAATAAACCTCGGTCCGGCTCAGCCATGGCCTCGCGTCCACGTCCCGTTTCATAACACCTCTTTCGGAATGTTGGGCGTGAGAAGAGGCTAAGGTGCTACAACGGCAGCGCTGGTTGGGCGTGAGCTTGGGTGCCGCCTGTATGTCTTCTCAGCACAGTAAATACTGGTTTTAAAACTTTATTCGTGACAATATTGGATTGATGTATGCATCGTTTGTATAACTCTATGCCAACATGAAAGTTTCCCTGGCTTGAAACTTCTCCTGCAAAGGCTCTCTGGTTGTACCGGATGTAACACAAAAAAAAACGCTGGGTGCTCCTTGAGCACTACCAATTGAAATTTTATATTTTATGCGCACAAGTCGTTAGTATCCACTCTTTATCTCCAAAAAGAATTCCTATAGAGAGGAAGAAATGGGGAGCGAAACGTATATCTGGGCTTTCTGAAGTGAAAGTGGTATACGTCAACCTATAACGAAAGTTTCTCATAAACCGAGGTTTGTTTACCATAAGACTTCAAAATCGTTTGTGATACAGAAAATTGCAAGATCCGCATTCAGTTTTGCAATAAAAAGTTAGCCTTCCATTTTATAATTTTTTATCAGTTTTTGAACGTTGTCTGGTTTTGTATCTTCAGACAAAATGATTTTTTCCTCAAGTCAATGTTCCTCTATTGTTCTTTGTTTGATGGAACACGGGAATAACAGAAAGGCTTGTCGAAAAATATTCTTACCTTCTATAAAACACGTTCGTTTTCGCTTTGTGTTTAACTTTCAGCGAACCAATTTTTCATATTCAGCTTGGTGTTCGGCCTTATTTGCAGCAAAACATTATCAACCAAAAGGTTTCTTTAATAATTGATTTGCATTTACCATGTAGCTGTAACTTGCTTAGGACGCTCAACAAAAATTTCAAACAATTATAATTACAAAACAAATTAAAATGACCTATATGGCGCTGCATCATTATTTAAGGCATTTTTGGCCTTCTTTGAAAGTCTGCCAGCATACTCTTTCTACTTAAAATAAAACAATGAACTCAGACTATTTTTCTTATAATGTTTACTATTACGGATTGTGTTTTTGGGTTCCACTGAAGGAGGGTTTACGACACTGTCGAAGAAAACGCTATGCTTTGTCGCAAAATTATAACACGACTTAGGACTTAGTTCTAGACTTTCCAATCATACTCAGAAGCTTTCAAAATACTGCAGTTTCTCATTCTCTATAAAAGTTGGCGCGTAGAGAACAAGAAAAACGCCATTCAAGAAACTGTGCGAAAATAAAAAAAAATTCTCCCGCACCTCCCCGCTGGGGGTTTGTGAGGATGCAGAAATGCATTGTTTCGTTATAGAGAAGCGTCTTCGAGACCGCGTTGAGCGCAACCGCCAACTGCCGAGGATCGTTCAAGTCAAAGTCGTCGGGAATCGTTTCGAACTCACCGTCAGCATCATCGACGTCGTCTTCCTGCGGTTCCTCTCGTTCGCCGCCGTAATCGAAGTGATCGAGCCGACTCCAATCGACCCGAACGTTGATGGCACGATACAATGGCGTGTGTTCCAGGTGCTTGAGCCAAGCCAGGATGTTGATGCGCTTCACCATCCCGCGCTTGTACGTTGCTGGACTCATCAGCCTCCGCTTGATGTGACCGTCGAACGCAACGT
The DNA here is from genome assembly GCF_048455015.1 of Haemaphysalis longicornis. Lineage (NCBI taxonomy): Eukaryota > Metazoa > Arthropoda > Arachnida > Ixodida > Ixodidae > Haemaphysalis > Haemaphysalis longicornis. The sequence continues at coordinate 183,321,897 of NW_027526407.1, forward strand.
CCTCGGGTACCATGCCAGGAAGGCACCGCACGACCTTCGATACGTCGATGGGCACGTTCGCCGCCTGTCCCTTGATTCCAAACTGACCCGTTGCCTCGAGTCAGCCGCCTGATGCTCATGAAGGGGAGTTGAGGCGATGAGCCGCTCTTCGACCGGGATCAGATCGGAAAGATGCGCCGGCCGAGGAGGATAACGGTAGCCAAAAGACACGCAGCCCTCCTCTTCGCAGCTTTGTCTTCTTCTCCTTCTTCTTCTTCAGCGGTTCCCCTACGGGAAGATGACGATGGTGGTTGAACGCGAAGCTATCTCGTGATGGATTGTTTGGTTGGCCAATCCCTAGAGGCATCATGCCACAATCATCATCAGACGCACTGCGGACGCCGGACAACGGACGCAACAGAACCCCCGGCTCTAATGCAATTCTGCATAAAAATTGTTCGCAAGAGCCCAGCGCGAGAAATTGTACCAAATAAAGTCATGTCACGCGTAGGCAGAGTAATGAATTCACCTAATAACCTTCGACCCCCCGTGTGTCACATATTCAAGGCATATTCCTGGCCAATCATCACTTACAAGTGTCGCCAATAATAACTGGTTCAGTACCAATTACTAAAGTTCCTGATGAACCGAGGAAACAGTGTGTGAGAAGAAGAAGAGACTCCCAGCCTGCACCACCTATGTATCGCAGGAAAAGAAAAGGAAAGAAGGGGAAAGAAATTTGGGTTAAGGGATTGACAGAAAAGTGGTTGGGATAGGAAAGGTATTGGGTAATGGATAAAGGAATAGATCTACCATCAGCGACCACCGCCCGGGAACGGGCCCAACAATCAGCGGCTTTTATTGGTTTTTTTTAGTAAACAAAAGTGTACATTCAGTTGCTCTTGTCAAAACTAGAATTATACAAGAGTTAGGCTTTAGAATAGGAATATTAAAACTCGTTTTGTGCTGGAACAATGTCTTGTAGTCAGTAAACTTGTACTGCTATTCTTGATCTTGAGTTGAAGACTATGACGCGGACGAAGTGCTTGTTAGTAGTCATGTCGTTCTGGCTCTGTAGAACTTGGCCGTATTCTTGCTGTTGTTCCTTCAGTTGACTTGAGGATTAACGACGAGTAGACAGCTTGCCTTGTATTTGCCTTTAAGAAGGACTTGGCCTTAGTTCCTGAATGTATTTTTGTTGTATGTAGTGTTGTTATAGCGTTGGAGCCAATATGACGAGAGATGCAGGTGGAGGAAACCTCACCAAATTGGCCTTACACCCCATCTCCCGATCATATCTCCCTCAAATATTGTTGTTATCTGTGGTTACAAGTTAAGGTTATTTGGTTAAATTTGCATTACAAAGTCGTTTTTTATACCATTGCTTCAAGAATCTTTCTGGTTTGTTCGTTTTTTAATGATTTCAGGTTTCCGCTTTCCAAGATTTGGTCCTAGCTTCTGAACCATTTGAGTCCTCTCCCTGGCAACTAGTTTGCAGTCGTTTAGGTAGTGATATATATATATATATATATATATATATATATATATATAAATCTAGAGAAAGATAAACTCACAAAGCGCGCAGAAATAGTATAAGTAAAGAGTCGGATACACAGCAAGAACAATAACAAACAACGTTTACTTACGTAGCGGCAACGGGACTTGCCTTCATCAGAGTAAAGTTACATGATTTTACATGATTTTGCACAGCAAAATCATGTAACTTTACTCTGATGAAGGCAAGTCCCGTTGCCGCTACGTAAGTAAACGTTGTTGGTTATTGTTCTTGCTGTGTATCCGACTCTTTACTTATACTATATATACACATATTAATGGGGTTATTAGCAAACGGCTAACGGGGGATGGTTGTACCAGAGATCAAGCTAGCTCGGGAGTGCACGCGCAGGTTTCTCAGCAAGGTAGTTCTCGATGCGGCTGCTCCGGTGACTGAGCCTTGCACATAGACCCAGTTGGGAGTTGACGCCACCTGACAGTCAGCCTCGGTCTCAGTTGAGCACACAACCCTTTGGCCACACTGGCGCGCCTTCTAACGGCCACTATCTGTGGTACAATTACCCCACGGGGGAAAAAGGAGCCATCCTTGGCGACTCAAGGCGAGGTGAGTACGAGCGGGTCATAATAGGGCTTAAGGCGCTGAATATGAACAGTCTCACGGCGACGGCGACGACGATCTTTAGGAAGAGTGACCGGCTCACCGACGTTATTAACGGAAGAACGGTGCAAGGCAGACGTGGCTCATGGCTGCCCTTAGCGGGGATGGCACATTTAATAACACGGGAAATCCACGATGATGATCATGACAGGCGCACCCCAGCGGGATATTTAACATCCATCCGCGCACGCAACGCTTGTGTCTGCCGCTGTTGAAGCGCGCTACAGCACGCCATACTTGCTGGCCAGTCGTCAGCTTCTCCAGCTGGCACCACGACCACGTATCGGCCAAATTCAAACACGGCCCTCTTGTACGTATCTCTTAGGATTATATACGCGCAGAGAGTCTCGCAGTTAATCCGAAAGCTTGATTCAAGTGGGCTCTGAACACTACGCGCTGATTCCTCGCTTTAAAGCATCTTGAACACCTCAGCCCTGCGGCACAACTTGAACGCACTGAATAAGTTCTTTGTGGCTTTGGAACGCTGCAACCTTTCCCCTGCGGGGCACCGTATACCTGGCTGGGGACCTAACATTTCCCCCGGCCCGCAAGATAGTTCCTAGTGGATAAAAATAGGGCCACAACCATCAAGTTTTGTTTCGTTCCAGGAGGTCAATCCTTGTAAAGCTGTAGGCAAACCGCGTCTCATCTTGCTCTTCTAGTGGTGCTTGCACTGCCTTGCCGCGTTCAGAACAGCCAAGAGCCGAAAAGGTAACCCGGATGACAACCGAATTATGCGCCCTGCTTCCCGAAAGACATCATCCCCTTGTGTCTTGCTGCGATAGTCCTGAAGATGACGGCGTGCAACCTGGAATGTCTTGGGCATCGAACTCTGTTCTTAGCTCGGTTTTGAGCCTCCCATGGATTTTCCTGTCTGACTCCATTCCTGACCAGTGCATTTTCCAGATAGTTGTCAGCTCCCAATAAGGTTCTTCTGCTTCTCTACCACTCCTGGCACAAGGACGAGAAGTGGTCAGCAAAGCTTGCTCAGCCTTCGTGTCTTCAGGTACCTCGAAGGACACATATGTGCGTGTGGGTGAAACCTCCCGGACTACGTCTACGATTGGTGCTAGCCTGCGTTCACAAATGTCCGGTAACGGTTCACTCTTTACAAATTCAAGAAAAAAGAGGTACTCGAAGTGAAGCTCACAGGATGGTGGCTCTATCTTTTTGTTCACGTCGTTTACTTCACGTGTTCTGTTCTAGTTGGGCGGAAGCAGCTGCGTGGTCGTTGTCTGCAGCAGGCGTACCATCGTGTTCCGCACCCGCTTCCTCCATTGGGACGCTCGACGCTACACCGGAGCTGGCTCCCACGTTGACAATATCTGGAACGTTCGAGTGGCTGTAGTCCGTCGTCTCGACACGGCACAGAAACCCCTTGCACCCACGTGGCTCACTGTTGAACGTTGAAGCTTGCAACTTCGGCAGGACAACTTCCGAGGTTGACCGGTTTGAGCCGCAGTAAGGAGGATGGTCTGCATGGGTGGCTGAGCAGCGTAAACAGCAGTCAAGGAGAGGGGTTCTGCGAACCTCAAGCCGGAGGGGACGCGTTGGTCTCCTTCGTCGCGTGCGGTCGTCTTCCTGTATTTAACGGCACCAGAAATGTTAACGGAAGAACGATGCAAGGCAGACCTTGGTCATGGCTGCCATTAGCGGGGATGACACCTTTACTAACACGGGAAATCCACGATGATGATCATGACTGCCACACCCCAGCGGGAGATTTACCAGACGTAATTCGCGGGTGAAGTTCACTCGACGACTAGGTAGGGTCCCTCATATTTAGCTTGGTATTTGCTCGAAAGGACGGGGGTATTGGATGGTGTCCAATGCCAAACTAGTGAACCAGCAGCGTATGTACGAGCTCCGCTGGAAGCGTCGTGGCGCGCCTTCTGACGTCCTTGGTCTGCGGTAGTGAAGGATCTCGCCAGTTGGCGGCACTCTTCTGCATGCTTGGCGATTTTCGAGACTGGTGCAGACTCTGACACATCCGGGTGCTATTGAAGGATAGTGTCCAATGTACACGATGGCTCACGTTCGTTAAATAAAAAGAACGGCAAAAAGCCCTTAGTTGTCTGCGTCGCCGTATTGTAGGCGTAAGTAACGAAAGGCAGAACTAAATCCCAGTTGGAATGGTCGGGAGAAATGTACATCGAAATCATGTCGCCTAATATGCGGTTGAAGCGCTCAGTCAGTTCGTTAGTTTTGGGGTGATAGGCGGAGCTCTTTCAATGAACGACTCATCATACGGTCAGCAGCGCCTCAACAACGTCTGACAAGAAGACGCGTCCCCTGTCACTCAACAATTCTCTCGGCGCTCCATGGCGAAGTATAAAACGTTGAAGGAGGAACGATGCGACGTCGCGGGCGGTAACAGCGTGTAGTGCGGCTGTTTTTGCATGCCTCGTGAGGTGGTCAACCGCGACGATAATCCATCGGTTGCCTGCCGTCGTGGTGGGGAGCGGACCATATATGTCGATGCCGACACGGTCGAAAGGGCGAGCCGGACATGGTAGCAGCTGCAGCGGGCCGGTTTGGTGTTGAGGGGGATTCTTGCGACGCTGGAAATCTGTACACGAGCGAACGTACTTGGTCACAAACGTGTATATTCCACGCCAGTAATAGCGCAAACGCAAGCGCTGGTACGTTTTGAGCACCCCAGCGTGTGGCACGTTGCGTCAGCGTGGTAGTGGGAGCACAAATCAGAGCGCAGATGGCCAGGGATGACGAGTAACCACTTCCGGCCCTTAGATGAATAGTTGCGGCGGTAAAGAAGGTCGTCCCGAAGGACGCAGTGCGAAGCCTGGCGGCGCAGCGCCCGAGAGGCGGCAACTGTTGACGGACTCGACAAATATTGACGGACAGAGGCGATCCACGCATCTTGACGCTGTTCCGCAGCCATGTCAACGGAGTCTAGAGACGCCACGGTACTATCTGACATATATGAACTGTGATTGTCCGAGTCCACGGGTGATCTGGACCGGGCATCAGCATCCGTGTGTCTGCGTCCGGACAGGTATACGACGCGAATGTCGCGCTCCTGCAGGCGAAGAGCCCAACGACCGAGTCTGCCGGAAGGGTCTTTGAGTGAAGACAGCCAGCAGAGGGCGTAGTGTTCCGTGACAACGTGTAATGGACGACCGTAGAGGTAAGGGCGAAACTTGTTGATTGCCCAAACGATCGCCAAACATTCTTTCTCTCTTACGGAATAATTCCGTTCCGCCTTCGGCAGAGTGCGGCTGGCGTATGCGACGACTTATTCATGGAAGCCAGCTTCCCGCTGAGCGAGCACGGCACCAAGACCGACACCGCTCGCGTCAGTGTGCACTTCAATAGGTGCAAGCGGGTCAAAATGGCGCAATATTGGGGGCGTCGTAAGCAGGCGCCGCATGGTAGCAAATGAGTTGACACAAGCAGGCGACCACTGTAGACGTTCATTGTGTCCGCTGAGGAGCTGCGTTAAAGGGGCGATGATGTTGGAAAAAATTCGGATGAATCGGACAAAATAGGAGCATCAGCCGATAAAGCTTCGGAGGTCTTTCCGAGTGGCCGGTTTGGGAAACTCTGCTACGGCACGAAGCTTGTTTGGATCTGGAAGGATGCGGTCTTTGGACACAACATGGCCAAAGTTGTTAGCTTGCAAGCAGCAAAGCGTCACTTCAGATTCAGTTGCAAGCCGGCTGACATGAGGCAGGTCAACACTTGCTTAATGTGTTCCAGGTGCGTGTCAAAATCCAATGAAAACACCACAATGTCATCCAAATAATAGACAGGTTTTACACTTAAGGCCCCGTAAAACGTTGTCCATCATTCGTTCAAAAGTGGCTGGCGCATTACAAAGCCCGAACGGCATCACGTTAAATTCGTAAATACCGTCAGGTGTAACGAACGCTGTTTCGGAGCCGTCGGTATCAGCCATGAGCACTTGCCAGTAACCAGACCGAAGGTCCAAGGAGGAGAAAAACCGGGCACCCTGGAGCACGTCAAGAGCGTCGTCAATACGGGGCAGAGGATAAACGTCCTTGCGCGTAATCTTATTGAGGCGGCGATGATCCACGCAGAACCGGATCGACCCGTCCTTTGTTGTGACCAGAACAATAGGACTGGCCCACGGGCTGGTAGAGGGTCGCATGAAATTACGGGTAAGCATACCGGACACTTGCTCGTCGATCACGCGGCGCTCCGTAGGTGACACGCGATATGGTCTCTGCCGCAGTGGGGCGTGGGAGCCGGCGTCTATTTCATGTGAAACTGCCGACGTGCGTCCCAGGGTGGGTTGTACGCAATGAAAGGAGTCGTGAATACTCAAAAGGAGGCGATGAGCTTCTCGCGATGCTCAACGCTGAGGCCCTTGTCGAAGGACTGCAGGAACGCATCCGAGCTTGACGCACGCACAGGACTAAGTGTGCCAAAAGTGAGCAGCGATGGTTCGTCGGGCACAGCGTTCACGGGAGAAGGGTCAACGGCTTCCACACACCCTATACATTCCCTATGGAACAAGATAGTCGGGCAAGAAGATGGGTTACAGATGACCATTAAGCTGCAACCGGACTGGACTTGATGACAGCAGGCATACATTTGCGCGAGAGGCGGTACCTCGAAGGCGTGAAAACCAAAGTCGTGTCGTCTACATTGCACAAAATGGGCACTATGAGGGAAGATCTCGGGGGAATGTCCGTATCTTCTGAAACAGTTAACCTGGTCGACAGCTCGTTCGGCGGCTGCTCGTAGAACTGTAGAAGTTCAACTTGCAAACGTGCGCAATCGATTATGGCGTGATATCGGGATAGGAAGTCCCAGCCAAGGATTATGTCGTGGGAACATGATGGGAGAACACTGAATTCAATGACGTAGGTGACGTCTTGGATGAGAACCCGAGTGGTACACATGGCCAACGGTTTAATCTCTTGCGCGCTCGCAGTCCGAAGGGTAAGGGCAGAGAGAGGCGTCGTAATTTTACGTAATGAGCAGCGTAGACGTTCATTCAACACAGACACTGCGGCGCCAGTGTAAATAAGCGCGAGGGCGGCGACACGCTCAACAGTCACGTGTATAACATTGGCGGGTGAGGGAGGAGGGCTTCGTAATTTCGACGGGGCTGCAGTTCTTGCCTCGGGAACTGCAGCCGTTAGTTTCCCTCAGCGGTCTGATTCTGGCGGGGACACTTAGGAGGCGGCGAACGGAGACACGGGGAAAAGGAGCGACGGCTGGAAAGGAACGGACGGTCGGCAGAGGACGAATTCGGTGCCTGACCGAAGTCTCCATGGGAGTAGTACGGTTGGGGTCCATAAGGAGGCACTTGATGGACGTCGCTAGGAGGCGGTTGCCGCCGACGGCACAACCGAGCGACGTGTCCAGGCATGCAGCACACGTAACAGATAGGGCGGTTGTCAGATGTGCGCCAGGGGTTCGGCGGTTCTGGTGGTAGCCGAGGGTAAGGCGTCGCGCGCTGGTCTCTCACATACTGGTACGCTTGGAAAGCACCGGGCTGCAGTTGCCTGACCACTGAAGCGTTGCTGTAGGGGAGCGCTCTAGGAATGGCGGGGGTCACCACCATTTCACTGGTGGTGCGATGGGCGCTGCCACCGGTGGTTCGAGGGGCACTGTCACTTGCGGTTCGATACGGGGCGCCACGGCTGGCGCGAAGGATGCTACCACGGGGGCCGGCAGAAGTGTAGGTTGGCGAACTGCAGGAAGCGCCTCGGCGAGTTGCTCCCGGATTGCGCGGCGTACAGTCGAAAGGAGTGAAGGCGAAGGCACAGGCTTATGAACACTGGGAAGCAGAGCCAGTTGTCGAGCAATTTCTGCGCGCATGAACTCCTCTATGTGTCGCAGAAGAGAAGAAAGGTCATGTGGCACCCTGAGAGAGGAAAGGCATCCCCGTGAGCACTCTTCATGGGGCGATGTGAGCTGGCGAGCAACAACACGTTGGTTGCGCAGTTCATCGTAGCTCAGGCACCATGTAGTGATTTCGTCCACAGTCTCTGGGTTCTTGTTTAGCAGCTGCTGAAAGGCGAACTCTTCTATCCCTTTGAGAACGTGTCCGAGCTTCTCGTTCTCCGGCATCGCAGGGTCAACTTGCTTGCAAAGGTCTACAATGTCTTCGATGTAACCCGTGTGGCTTTCATTGTCCTGTTAAGCTCGCACGCGCAGGCGTTGTTCGGCGTTTGGCTTGCGTAAAGCTAGGCGACCAAATGCGGCCAGGAACCTCGTCTCAAAGGCCGACAAAGTGTGCATCTTCGGTTCATTGCTATGAAACCAAGACTCAGGTAAGTTCTCGAGTGAAAAAGGGACGTTGTTGAGCTTTGCAACGTCATCCCAGCAGATGTGGGTGCTCACCCTTTCGGATGTGGAGAGCCAACCTTCCGCATCGATGTCGTCGCTGCCGGTGAAACTGGGGGGGTCGCGTTGACGCAGTGACCCAGAGCGGATGACGGGCGCAGGCGGCGGCGAGGTCATTTCGTGCTCCATTCTTCTGGAGACGGTAGGGAGCACTCGCTTGCTTCGTAGTTTCAGGCCGCGGACCGTGCAAAGACTACGACCTAACCAAAATATATTGGGGTGTATTAGTAAACGGCTATAGCGTGGTAACGGGGGCTAGTTGCACCAGAGGTCAAGCTAGCTCGGGAGTCCACGCACAGGTCTCTCAGCAAGATCATTCTCGATGGGGCTGCTCTGATGACTGAGCCTTGCACATAAACCCAGGTGGGGGAATGACACCACCTGACAGTCAGCCTCGACCTCAGTTGAGCACACACCCCTTTGGCCACACTGTCGCGCCTTCTAACGGCCACTATATCTCTTACAATATATATATATATATATATATATATATATATATATACTTGAGAAAATGGTAGACTCTTGATGAAAAACAAAAACAGTGGCTTACTGACATTTCGACTGGAGGACCAGTCTTCATCTTGAGTAACTTGTCAGATGCGGTTTTGTCCAACGCCGATTTGAGCATACTTTCTAGGGGTTTGAGTTTTTGCCCAACAGGGGTTTTTTCCGAATTCCTGGTTTTTAAAGATCTGCACAAATTTCCCGTACCATGAGGTTGAAGGAATACTTTCATTACCGCGAAACATGTAGTGACACTGCTAAATTTCTTCCAAGCCCTCAACACTGGACACCACCCCCCAGCGGGACGAGTGCTTAGATATGTATATCAAAGCTGTGCAACAGGACATCATTGAAGCTTACAAAAAAGCCGTCTACCCTTCGCCATAACCTCTCCATCAGTGAAAAAAAAATTAATTAGAAACCCTCTCTCACCGCACTGATATTGAAATTAACCAGCTGACAAAGGTGGTGCAATAGTAATACATAACCAGCTTGACTACGTTAAAGAACCACAAAGGCAGCTATCAGACTCGTCATTTTACAAACCACTCGAAAATGATCCTACAGCCGACTTTAAAGAAACCGATACAGAACATCTCACTCAATTGGTGAAGGATGGAGTAATGGCAGAAAAAGCCGCCCATTCACTTGTTCCTGTTAATCCTGTAGCTGGCAGGTTTTACTTGCTGCCAAAAATCTACAAAAAAGATCATCCCCGCCACCAAATCGTCGCGGGGATAGGCGCCGTCACGGAACACCTTTCACGGTACGTGGATTCGATAATAAGCATCATAACGCCTAGTTTTCCTTCCTACATTAAAGATACAAACCACTTCCTTTCGGACGTTTTAGATTTGGATATTCTCAGCAATTCCCTCCTCGTTACAATGGATGTTGCGTCACTCTACACAAATATTCAGCACGACGATGGAATCCGAGCAGTACCTCACGCTTCCAGTGAAGCAACCTTTGACAAACTTGTTGATGGCTCTACACCAAGCACTCTTCTTCGGCTAATTCTAGAGCTTAACAATTTTGAGTTCGATGGAAAACACTACGTCCAAACAACTGGCACATCTATGTGAACAGGCGTAGGGCCAAACTATGCGAATATAATTATGGGCGCCCTAGAGGGTGAATTTCTCAATAGCCAGAGTTTAAAGCCACTCTATTAAAAGCGTTTCATTGATGATGTATTCCTGATTTGGACCCACGAGCAGACGAACCTGATAACCTTCATAGACGCGTTCAACTCTGCGCATCTCTCAATTTCTTTTTCTTACCAATACTCCCCGTCTACTGTTAATTTTCTTGATGTAAACGTCACCGTCTCGGAGGGCAAACTGATCACTAAACTGTACCGAAAACCGACCGACAAGCAACAGTACCTACATTTTCAAAGCAGTCACGTCAAACATTGCAAAACTGGAATTTCCTATAGCCAAGATCATTGTTTTCGTCGAATTTGTTCAAAGGAAGAGGACTAAGTCCGTTGAAATAATTGACAACGCTATAGACAGAGCACGAGAACTGAATCACTCCGACATTCTCAGAGGCACCAAAACCTCCCACGACACTCCGCAAAGAACTTGGTCTTAACACATTCCGCATCTCGTCCCAAAGTCTTGTCTATACTAAAAAAAGCACTATAACGTTCCAACCCAAAGTGAGCTCCTAAAACATATTTTTTCCGAACCCCCACGGGTTTTGTACGGGAGAAACAAAAACATTAGGGATGTCCTTACTTCATTCAAAATAAGGACTCAAACGATCGGCGGATGCAGTCCTTGCTGGAAGCCTCGATGTCAAATATGCACGCACACGTCCACAACGGATACCGCGGTCATTTCTGCCTCTGACTTTCGTCTAAAAATAAAAAAAAACCTGAACTGTGATAGTTCCAATATGGTATATTTGCTCGAGTGTACGGTGTCCCACCTACAATACATCGGGCAAACACAAAAGTCGTTCAGAACTAGGTTTGATTTTTGCAAGTCACTTTCTAAAACTCTGCCATCTCTCCCGTTGTCAAAACACGTTAACCTTCCTGGGCACTCTTTTGACCACCAGAGCCACGACATTAGAATCTGGTTTTCGCTCTCACCATAATCGACTAATCCCCGAATCGTATCTCCTTTACAAGTTCAAATCCGCATCCTCAGGCATTATTGAGAGTTTGGGGAAATTATCGTCTTTTGTGGGTACCTAAGCCATTTTCACCGTTTTTCTTTCTTTTTCCTTTTTTTTCTTTGTTTTTGTTTCATTCGCCATACCGAACACTGTCAGCCACCACACGTCACCCCCCCTCCTCATCCTTGTCTGTCACCCCTTTTTTCGTGAAATAGTAGCTGCACTCCCAGTACGCCTCCGCTCTCGCGGTTGGCAGCCCTATTGGGGGGTTAAATTTGTTATCGCGAACGCGCCGTCCGCGCGGTCACTCACCATTTTCTTCGATGTTGCGTGGTTCCCCCACCCCTCCGCTTCTGGGACTGTGAATCATTACTCACCTCTTTGCATGCCTCCATCATGCTGTGACATGCTTTTATTGTATACACATAAAACTGTTGACTCTTACTGGCGACCGATTCAATAGTTTCTTTCACGCAGGACACACCTAGTTACTTCCTACCTGGCTAAATAATTGGTCGCGTTGCTGGCACGTGCGCTCTTCTGTGACTTCTGTGAACTTGTAAAGTGCCCTGATATTCCCCACGCCGCCGGTAATTGGCGTTTTCAGGAATGGATGTGTCACCGGCGGCTTCCGTTCTGTATTTATTTGTTCTTCGTGTACTTTGCATTTCGTGTGTCGACACGTTCCCTGCACCATTAGTTTATTCGTGTAATTCCTGTGAAAAGTGTTTTTGAACGGCTCCCTACCCTGTCTTTTTTTTAATGAATGAAGTTGAATATTGCTAGGCTTTTTAGAAAAGAGTTTGTGATCAGGTATAGTGCCACATGTATAATGCCCTCCCTTCCGTGTTCCCTCGCCCCAACCCGCCAATATTGTTAAAAAAGGGTACACTGCCATGTTACTCAAGATGAAGACTGGTCCTCCAGTCGAAACGGCAGTAAAGCAGTGTTTTTGTATTTATTCGTGCGTCTACCATTTTCATTTTCTCAAGTACTTCTTCTGCCTCCTCGAGAAGTTGCTTTTACTACCTATATATATATGTATATATATATATATATATATATATATATATATATATATATATTTATATATATATATATATATATATATATATATATATATATATATATATATATATATATATATGTTGTCACGAAGACAAGGACGATGCAGTTGTCTTGAATGAGAAACACGTTTATTGGAGCGAACTTGTGCTCCCCTAACAACTCAAAAGAATACAGAGGCGTCGAAGTAGCGGTCAACAAAGTGACTGGCACAGGCGAGTGTCGTCGAATCGAATGCCCCGGCGTCCGCACTGCAGGCTTTTTATCTTTTGGCGCGCGTTGTTCTCGAAACGTCGATTCGCATCGAGAACATAGTTGATCCACGAAGATTATTCTGGGTTGTTCACGTTAGATCGGAATGCTCTCCCTATCACAACAGATAACACATGCGGCACAGAAAGAAATAATGAAACACGCGCTTCCATTGGCGCAGAGATAACACAGACCGGCGCAGCCGGGCGGTAAAAGCAAAACACAAATAAACAAACCCAATGTATGGTTCGCGGCATTACCCCCCCTCTAAGAGTGGATCGACCCGATGCTAACATAAGCGACAGTCCGAACAAATGAAAATAAAAGTTCGTCATCGTCCGTAGAAAGGTTTTAAGCTAACCACGTGGACGACTTCAGGCCGCGTGCGTTGTCGTGATGTGCCGGAGTCACCATCGGGGATCACTTCGTAGGTAAGTTGGCCAACACGTCGTAGAATCTGGTAGGGTCCGAAATAACGTCGCAGGAGCTTCTCACTGAGTCCGCGTCGTCGAATGGGAGTCCAAACCCACACATGATCCCCCGGTTGGTACTCGGCGTCTTGGCGTAGGAGGTTGTAGCGGCCCGCATCCACCAGCTGCTGGTCCGTTATACGAACTCGAGCGAGCTGGCGGGCCGCCTCCGCACGTTGAAGATATCCGTGGACGTCGGCGTTGAGGTCGTCGTCTTCTACGTGCGGAAGCATGGCGTCGAGCATCGTAGTCGGCCTTCTACCGTAGACAAGCTCGAAGGGCGTCAGCTGCGTCGTCTCCTGGATAGCCGTGTTGTACGCAAACGTGACATACGGGAGCACTTCGTCCCAAGTCCTATGTTCAACGTCAACGTACATTGATAGCATATCTGTGATTGTCTTGTTCAGGCGTTCTGTTAGTCCGTTCGTTGGGGGTGGTACGCCATCGTTCTTCGGTGATCCGTGTTGCTGTAGCGTAATACTCCTTGCATCAGCTCCGCAGTAAATGCCGTTCCGCGGTCTGTGATTAGGACTCCCGGGGCTCCATGTCGCAGCACAACTTGGCTTATAAAGAACTTCGCCACTTCTTGTGCAGTCCCCCTCGGAAGAGCGGCGGTCTCTGCGTAGCGCGTCATGTAGTCAGTCGCTACGACGATCCACTTGTTCTGTGATCGTGACGTAAGGAACGGGCCTAAAAGGTCCATTCCAATCTGGTGAAATGGTCTCGATGGGACGGCGATCGGTTGCAGAAGTCCGGCGGGTCTTGCCGGCAGCGTTTTTCGTCGCTGGCAGTCACGGCAGCTCCGGACGTAGTGGGTGACGTCAGAGGTAAGGCCGGGCCAGTAGTACCTCGCCTTGATTTTTCCAATAGTGCGGGCTGTGCCCAGATGTCCTGAAGACGAGTCGTCGTGGCACGCTTCCAAAATTTCGTCACGAAGGTCCGCGGGGATGACGAGGAGGTAATTCGCTCTCGTTCCGGGGCTGAAATTCTTCTTCACAAGGACGGAGTTTCTCAGGCTGAATGCTGGTAAACTGCGTTTGAAGGTCCTAGGAACGGCAACGTTGCATCCCTCGAGGTACTCGATTATGACGCGTAAGCCGGGGTCGGCACGCTGCAGGGCGGCTAGGTCGCTCTCCGTCACGATCCCGAAGAACGCGCTATCTTCATCAGAGTCTTGTGGTGGTGTGTCGACAGGGGCGCGGGACAGGCAGTCGGCGTCGGAGTGTTTCCTCCCTGATTTATAAACGACTGTAACGTCGAACTCCTGAAGGCGCAGGCTCCACCGCCCAAAATGGCCAGAGGGGTCTTTCAAATTGGCGAGCCAACACAGCGCATGGTGGTCTGTTACAACCTTGAATGGCCTTCCATACACGTATGGGCGAAATTTTGAAATCGCCCATATAATAGCCAGACACTCTTTCTCAGAAGCAGAATAGTTTTTCTCCTCCTTTGACAGACCACGGCTGGCATAGGCGATTACCCTTTCGCAGCCGTTTTGCTTTTGGACAAGGACGGCACCCAAGCCTCTATCACTGGCGTCCGTGTGCATTTCCGTTTCGGCATTTTCGTCGAAATGAGCGAGCACAGGCGGGCTTTGCAGGCGTTTTTGCAGCTCGCAGAATGCTTTTTCTTGGTCGTTTTTCCAGCGGAAAGGGGTGCTATCTTTCGTCAAGCGCGTGAGTGGCTCTGCAATGCGTGCGAAGTTTGCGACGAAGCGCCGGTAGTATGCGCACAGCCCGAGAAATCTTTGCACGCCCTTCTTGTCTTTCGGCCTAGGGAAGTTCGCGATAGCTGAAGTTTTTGCCGGGTCATGTAGGACTCCCACGGCGTTGACGACGTGGCCCAATAACTTGAGTTCCCCGTATGCGAAACGGCACTTTTCAGGCTTCAGCGTCAACCCCGACGTACAAACGGCCTCGAGTACAGACTCCAACCTTTCAAGGTGTTCGTCGAAAGTCCGGGCGAATATCACTACGTCGTCGAGGTATACGAGGCAGGTGTGCCACTTAAGGCCAGCTAGCACAGTGTCCATGACTCTTTGAAATGTCGCTGTGCTGTGCACAGCCCAAACGGGATCACCTTGAACTCGTATAGGCCGTCTGGGGTTATAAATGCAGTCTTCTCTCGGTCTCTCTCGTCCACTTCAATTTGCCAGTAGCCGGTCTTCAGGTCCATCGATGAGAAGTACTTCGCGTGGCAGAGGTGGTCGAGGGCGTCGTCGATTCGGGGGAGGGGGTACAGGTCCTTTTTCGTGATTTTGTTCAGTCGCCGGTAGCCAACGCAAAACCTTAATGTGCCGTCTTTTTTCTTTACGAGTACGACGGGCGCAGCCCAGGGGCTTTTCGATGGCTGTGTAATGTCGTCGCTCAGCATGTCGTCGACTTGAGTCCGGATGGCTTCCCGTTCGTGTGAAGAGACGCGGTACGGTGACTTTCGGGTAGGTCGGGCTCCATCTTCGGTTATTATTCGGTGCTTCGCTAGAGGGGTCGGACGTAGTTTTGCGCTCGACGAAAAACATTCGCTATAGCGACGCAGCAAAGCCAATAATTTTTTCCGTTGTTCTTGCGGTAGCGCCGGATTCACGTCGAATGGCTGCGGGAGCTTGAAGGTTTATACGGGTGTACGTTCAAAGTCGGCGACCGCGATCACATCACTTGCCTCTTGCGTTTCTTCGAGGAACGCAATTGCAGCTACCTTGTTTAAATGCTGGTACTCTTCGGTGAAATTAGTGAATAAAACGTGAGATTGGCGTAGCTTAAAGTGCGCAATGCCTCTTGCGACGGAGACACCGCGGTCGAGAAGCAACCTTCGATCACTCTCTACGATAGCGTCGATGTCAGAAGCAGCATGCTCACAGTAGACGGCGATCATCAAGCTTGCGCGGCGTGGCAGGGTGACATGATCATCGGTTATCCTTACAGCTGCACGGTGTTCGGGGTTCAGTTCCGGCGTCATGGAGGGATCGGACGAAAAAGTTATCGACTTGGACTGCAGATCAATTATTGCGCCGTTGTCCGTCAAAAAGTCCATTCCGAGAATCACGTCGCGGGAGCAGTTAGGCAGGACGACGAACGCCGCAGGGTACGTTGTGCCGTCTATGGTGACGCGCGATGTGCACGTTCCACTTGGCGTCACGAGGTGGCCTCCTGCTGTGCGTATGGTCGGACCGTCCCATCTGGTCATAACTTTCTTCAGTTTAGACGCAAATGGTCCGCTCATTACCGAAAAGTCAGCTCCCGTGTCTACGAGGGCGACTACGTCAAAGCCGTCGATGGACACCTTAACGTCAGATGCAGTCTTCCTCGAGTTCCGGGTTCGTCGGGGCGTCGTATCTCTGCTTGTACGTGTTGATGGTCGGGCACTGTGCATCGTCGTTGTCGTCGTCTTCTCAACGGACGTCTCGGTCAGGTCGGGTACGCGTCCCGCCGTGTAGCTGTCGTCGTGTTCGGGAGTCTCGTCAGGGTTAGGTCGGGTCGTCGGGATGAGGGCATGTCGTGAATCACTGTCTTCAGCGCGTCCTTGCATCGTTGGAGGGTTTCCAGTTTTTCGCCGTAGAGCAACTTCACCTCCAGAAAATGCTGCTTTTAGTTTCCCCCGCGTGGGCTGGGGGACCTTCCACGGGCGAAATCAGCATTGCTACGGCGGTTAGGCGACTGGTATGGGTAGGGCGATGGCGATCGGTGTGAGCGGGCTGGACCTCGGTTGGTGTTGGACAGGTATTCGTCGATCTCAGTAGGGCGCTGGCCGGGTAGGGGGCGTGGGGCATCGACGGAGAAACCACGCGGTCCGAGTCTCCTGTACGGGCAGCGACGATAGATGTGATCGGCCTCCCCGCAGTGGTAGCACAGAGGACGATTATCCGGTGTTCGCCATACGTCAGTCTTCCTCGGCGTCTGGGTTTGTGCTACCGGGGGTCGGGCGGGCGACAGTGGGCGGCGGTAGGGCGGGGCCTCTTGACGACGTGCCTCTTTACGACGTGTTGGAGCAGGGCGGGGTCGGTGAACAGCCGCGGAGTACATCAAAGCTTGGGGCTCGCAGTGTACTTCGGATGCCACAGAAGTTCCCAAAGCGTTTTGAACTTCTTCCCGGATCACGTCAGTTAGGCAAGCGACTTGGGGTTGCGGAGTCGTCGGGAAAAGTTTCCGCAGCTCCTCTCTTACTACTGCGCGGATGGTCTCGCGTAGGCTATCAGCCGGAATCCGCATGTTGTCGACGTAGTTCGCACTGGCCGTGCCAACAAAGTTCCGGTCATACTGCTTAGCACGCATTTCGAGAGCCTTCTCAATCGTGCTGGCTTCGGTCACGAATTCAGCGATGGTTTTGGGCGGGTTGCGGACAAGTCCAGCAAACAGCTCCTCCTTCACACCGCGCATCAAGAAGCGTAACTTCTTTTCTTCCGTCATTTCGGGGTCCGCGCGGCGAAATAGTTGCTTCATCTCCTCAAAGAAGATCACGACCCCTTCGTTGGGGTGTTGTGTCCGAGTTTCAAGCAAAAGCGCAGCTCGCTATTTTCTCACAACGGTAGTGAATGTCTTCAGGAACTCCCTTTTGAAGTGAGTCCAGTCGGTCAAAGAACTCTCATGGTTCTCGAACCAAGTTCGAGCAGCATCTTCTAAGTAAAAGCAGACATGCCGGAAAGTTTCTTCCTCGTCCCACCTGTTGAAGATTCGGACGCGCTCCAGCTTCTCCAACCATTCTTCGGGGTCTTCAGTGGGGGCTCCCCGGAACGATGGCGGTTCCCGGGGCTGCTGCAGGACGATTGGCGACGTTGTTTCATGCACCATGGTGTTGGTTGCAGCGTTCCTTTTCTTGGGCCCTTCTGGCATCAAACCGAACTCGGGTGGTAAATCTTGCAGGCGGGGGCTGGCTCTTGTAGGACTGGCTTGGCGGCTTCTCGAGGTTGTAGTGGGCATGAAGGGTGCGTACCCAGCACCTCCACCAGATGTCACGATGACAAGGACGATGTAGTTGTCTTGAATGAGAAACACGTTTATTGGAGCGAACTTGTGCTCCCCTAACAACTCAAAAGAATACAGAGGCGGCGAAGCAGCGGTCAACAAAGTGACTGGCACAGGCGAGTGTCGTCGAATCGAATGCCCCGGCGTCCGCAGTGCAGGCTGTTTATCTTTTGGCGCGCGTGGTTCTTGAAACGTCGATTCGCATCGAGAACATAGTAGATCCACAAAGATTATTCTGGGCTGTTCACGTTAGATCGGAATGCTCTCCCTATCACAACAGATAACACATGCGGCACAGAAAGAAATAATGAAACACGCGCTTCCCTTGGCGCAGAGATAACACAGACCGGCGCAGCCGGGCGGTAAAAGCAAAACACAAATAAACAAACCCATGTATTGTTCGCGGCAATATATATATACTAAAACCTCGGAAAGCAAAGGGGAGTATGTGGTGTGTCATTGAAAAAGATGAAGAATTTGGAAAGAAAGAAAGTGGAGAAAAAATTCCCGCCAGGTGGGATCCGAACCCACGACCTCCAGACTACCGGTCTGGTGCGAGAACCCTATTTCTCTCTTATGCAACGAGCCATTCATTTTCCTATTCTGCTTCGCTACATGCATAGCGAGGGCCTCTGTTCTGGAAGTCTTGGTGCCATAGGGAGCTTAAGAGGCCTCAACGCTGGTCGACCACCCTCGACATTTCGTAGACACTCGAGTCGCGGCTCGGGGGTTAAAAGGAAGGTCCCCTTCACCCCGAGTAGTCTGAGTGGAGCTGGCTACCAGCCCCAAGCACACGAAACAAAAATACCCTAACATAAATTTCCCAGAAAGTGGAGGGCAAAACCGCCCCGCCAGTAGCGTAGTGGTTCTCGCACCATATTATAATTCTGGATGTCGTGGGTTGGGATCCCACCTGGCCAACATTTCTTTTCTACTTTTTTTGTTTCCAAATTCTTCATCTGTTTTTATGACCCAACACAAGCTCCCCTTTCCTTTCCGAGTTTTTCTTGACTATCAAGCCTTATTTTTGTCTTATTCAACGAGCCCATAATTTTCCTTTCCAATTCGCTATATATATATATATATATATATATATATATATATATATATATATATATATATATATATATATATATATATATACAGCAAGGAAATGAGGGGCTCGTTGAGGAAATACCGAAAGATAGGTCAGCAGTCTACAACGCCAAAGGAGGCATAGGGGTGTGGTTAGGCGCTTTTCTTTTTCACTACAGTTAATTAGGTAAACATTTTTTTTAATTATACAGAAGAAAGAAAGAAAGAAAGAAAGAAAAACACGCGCCCAGAGTGGGGACCGAACCCACGCCTTTCGATTACATATCGAATGCCTTACCAATTCGGCTATCTGGGCGACTGTGTTCTCCTTCACTTTCTGGGCTATTTATATTTACTAGAAGTGTATCTGACGCTTGAGGGTGGTAGCCAGCGCCACTCTGACTACACGGGGAGAAGGGGACCTTCTTTTCAACCCCCGGGCCGTGACTCGAGCGTCTACAGCCTGTCATGAGCGGGTAACTGGCGGGAAGCCCTCTTATGCTACCTAGGCATCAAGGCTGCCAGAACCGAGACCCTCGCTAGGCTTTTGCAGAATAATATAGCAAGGAAATGAGGGGCTCGTTGAGGAAATACCGAAAGATAGGTCAGCAGTCTACAACGCCAAAGGAGGCATAGGGGTGTGGTTAGGCGCTTTTCTTTTTCACTACAGTTAATTAGGTAAACCACACCCCTATGCCTTTTTTGGCGTTGTAGACTGCTGACCTATCTTTCGGTATTTCCTCAACGAGCCCCTCATTTCCTTGCTATATTATTCTGCAAAAGCCTAGCGAGGGTCTCGGTTCTGGCAGCCTTGATGCCTAGGTAGCATAAGAGGGCTTCCCGCCAGTTACCCGCTCATGACAGGCTGTAGACGCTCGAGTCACGGCCCGGGGGTTGAAAAGAAGGTCCCCTTCTCCCCGTGTAGTCAGAGTGGCGCTGGCTACCACCCTCAAGCGTCAGATAAACTTCTAGTAAATATAAATAGCCCAGAAAGTGACGGAGAACACAGTCACCCAGATAGCCGAATTGGTAAGGCATTCGACATGTAATCGAAAGGCGTGGGTTCGGTCCCCACTCTGGGCGCGTGTTTTTCTTTCTTTCTTTCTTTCTTCTGTATAATTAAAAAAAATGTTTACCTAATTAACTGTAGTGAAAAAGAAAAGCGCCTAACCACACCCCTATGCCTCCTTTGGCGTTGTAGACTGCTGACCTATCTTTCGGTATTTCCTCAACGAGCCCCTCATTTCCTTGCTATATTATTCTGCAAAAGCCTAGCGAGGGTCTCGGTTCTGGCAGCCTTGATGCCTAGGTAGCATAAGAGGGCTTCCCGCCAGTTACCCGCTCATGACAGGCTGTAGACGCTCGAGTCACGGCCCGGGGGTTGAAAAGAAGGTCCCCTTCTCCCCGTGTAGTCAGAGTGGCGCTGGCTACCACCCTCAAGCGTCAGATACACTTCTAGTAAATATAAATAGCCCAGAAAGTGAAAGAGAACACAGTCGCCCAGATAGCCGAATTGGTAAGGCATTCGACATGTAATCGAAAGGCGTGGGTTCGGTCCCCACTCTGGGCGCGTGTTTTTCTTTCTTTCTTTCTTTCTTCTGTATAATTAAAAAAAATGTTTACCTAATTAACTGTAGTGAAAAAGAAAAGCGCCTAACCACACCCCTATGCCTCCGTTGGCGTTGTAGACTGCTGACCTATCTTTCGGTATATATATATATATATATGTAGGGTTTGGAAATGAGGGGCTCGTTAGGAAATACAGAAAGAAATGCCGGCAGTCTACAACGCCAAAGAAGGCATAGGGGAACGGTTAGACTATTTTTTACCGTTAGTGACGTTACATTCTTTTTTTAATTATTACATGAGAAAGAAAGAAAGAAAAACACGCGCCCAGAGTGGGGACCGAGCGTGTTTTTCTTTCTTCCTCATGCAATAATTAAAAAAATAATGTAACGTCACTAACGGTAAAAATATTCTAACCGTGTATATATATATATATATATATATATATATAGAAACAGAAAACTTTCAACAAGGTCAAAGCATGATTCTTGAAACGTTTCAGCAAAGAGACTTGCTTTCTTCAGCGCAATCTCTCGCCTGGCTGGCACACTTTATATAGGGGTAGGTCCCCAGGTGAGAGGGGAGAAGGGAAGAAGGAAGTGAAATTGAGAAAGCAGATTGGTTTGGGAGTATGTCAGGAGAGAGATCGAGAGAAAAGAAGGTTGTATAGTTTAATCCGCGAAGTAGGTCACATGGAAGACAGCTCGTGGTTGATATTCGTAGAGTTTTTGGAGTGAAAGGATTAGAGGGTGGTTTTTGACCCGCCGCGGGGCATATGGAAAGGTTCTCAGAACCGCCGGAAGCAGACCAGGCGGTGAGAGTTGGGTCCTTATTAGAAACTATCTGCAAGCATCAAGTGAAAAGAAAAGGCAAAGAAGTGGGGACAATAACTAGGTGAAGAAAAAAAAGAAAAAAAGAGAAAAAAATCACACAGGGAAACAACATAAACCCACACACAAAAGAAAAAGCAATGACCCGGCAACGGAAATGGCACGTGTCACCCGCGGCAACATTCCTGGAACAGGCCTGTCCTGAAACTCAAAAACGAAAAGATAAAGTTAGAGTGACGTACGGGGCACAAGACCACGCGGAGTAAAAAAAAGAGAGAGAAAAATAAAGCAAAGGTTTGAGGGATGCGGGCGAGTAATACTCTAGGCGCTAAAGAATGAAAAAAAAAGAAATTAGGTGTCCAGGTAAGGACCAGAGTGAGCGGTAATAGTTTTTGGATGGGGTATATGCAAGATATTGCCAATTTCAGTATTCCCGGTGAATATCGCAAGGATCCCAAGTTGCCCTTAGACGCATTAATTCCAGTAGGTTCCATGGAGTTGAATTTGTGAATTAAATAGGATTCGCGGTAGTTCCTGTCCCTAGGAGACCTGAAGTTTGACTGAAGTATATACAAATTAAGGTCATCAAAATTGTGGCCTCGTTGGTTGAAATGCTGGGCTACAGCTATGGAGGATTTGGTAAGAGTATCTGCCCGGTCACCATTTAAACGTAGGCTCATAGGTTGACTCGTTTTGCCTATATTCTGTTTGTGGCACATACAGCATTCCAACATATACACATTGTTGGATGAAGTGCACGTAAAGCTTGAATTAATCTTGTGGACATAATTACTGGCTGTACTTTTAACAATGCAGTCGGTCTGCAGGTGCCTGCAAGTCTTGCATCTGGGGCGGGAGTAGCTGCCTATGACTGGTTGCTTTGAAGGCTTTGTTTTAGCATGCACTAAAATATCTTTTAGATTCCTGTTTCTCCGGTAGGTAACCGTTGGGGCTTCCGGGAAAGTCTTTCTAAGTCGGTCGTTACTGGGTAAATTGGGGTAGTACTTGCGCAGTATATTGTTTACGTTTGGGAAGGCGTTTGAAAATTTAGTTATTAGGGCAGGCGGCCTGCTGCTTTTGTTTTGTCGCTGTTTGTTGAGCACGTCATACCTTTTGAGATTAGATGCGCGTTGGTACGCCTCATAGAGCAAGGTTTGGGGTGGTTCCTGTTAATAAGGGTGGCCTTCAGTTCATCTAGGTGCTCTACGTAGACACTGTCATCATTGCATACTCTTCTAAGCTTGGTGGCTTGTCCTACAAAGATCCCTTGCTTGCAGTGTCTCGGGTGATGGCTTTTATAATGTAGGTATTGCTGCCTGTCAGTTGGTTTTCTAAAAAGCGTGGTTTTAAGTTTACCGTTGCCTAAAATGAAGGTAGTATCTTGGAAGTTCACTTCTTTTTCAGAATACTGGCAGGAGAATTTATTAGTCGGATGCGAAGAATTGAGATGAGATTTAAACGTTTCTAGAGTCGCGCGACCGTGTTCCCAAATCAAAAAGATGTCGTCTATGTAGCGGAGGTAAACCTGAGGTTTATGCGGAAAAGAGTTTAATAGAGCGGCTTCAAGTTGCCCCATGAAAATGTTGGCATAGGTCGGTGCGAATGGAGTACCCATGCTGGTTCCCAAAACTTGCAAAAAGTAAGAAGAGTCGAATTCAAAATATTTGAGAGTTAAAACTAGTTTTAAAAAGTTATGTGCACTTCTGGCGCAGGTTGGTGCGAATTCTCTGATAGAGCTTTTGAAATAGCTTCAATTCCTTCGACGAAAGGGATGTTTGTACACAATGCGGCAATGTCAAGAGTAACAAGGTGGGTTCCACTGGGTAGGCGCCCGCCCATATTTATCTCTTCTATTATGTGGAGGAAGAGGGGGGTGTCGTGAACAAATGAAGGAATAAGAGTCGGGTGTCAGATAGGTAATGATTCAGAAACAGAGATAATGCTTCTGTTGGGGTATTGTTATTCAAAACTATGGGTCGGCCAGGAATGTCGGTAGTGAAAAATCATTCTACGGGGACTTTGTGGACTTTTGGGAGGAGGTAAAAATGGCCTGCATTCTTATTATTCGGTTTATTGACGAAATTCTGCCATAGGGCAACGCAGCTCGACCTACGGACTCGATCGACACCTACCTCGGTGAGCTGCATCAATTTTTCACCGACTTACTGGGGAGCATAGATCTCCCAACGCGGCCGCCTTGCTAGGCCTAACCTAGGCCTAGCGCGACATCGGGCCGGGCGTGCCGACGGCGGCCGCCATGATGGACATGGCAACCACACCGGAAGAGACAACGGCGGCAATGGACACCGGCAACACCTTATCAACCGAAGAAAGCTCTCAAGCACCAATAATGCACGTGAACCACGACGACGGACGTATGGCGGTGGCAGTAACCGGCATGGACCCAACATCGGCAGACGCCGAGGGATGGCAGGTGGCAAGGCGACGGCTGCGACAACGAGCGACCGGCGCGGTTAGCGGTGAGTCGGTCCTTGCTACTCCTGCAGCCTCTAAAAGTCAGGTGCGTTTCGCGAGGCAAGTCGCAGCTAGAATCACCAGGGCAGCACGCATGCCACATACGCTGCCGAGAGAGGAAATCAAAATTATACTTAGACCCCGTGGAGGGCTAAATGTAGGCCGCACCGAGGCAACCAAACTCATGGCAGCAATTTTCGCGGCTGCGGGAACCACATTACAAGAGTCCAGAGAAGACACTATATGCACCAATGTTGCCCAGAATATCATTGTGATAAGTACCCCGCACGAGTGTAGAGCACAAACATACGCAGGTATCCGCCTGCTCAGAATTGAGAGTAAGGAGTATGAAACCAGCGCCTACTCGTCAGCGCCCGATGGAACCACGAAGGGTGTCATTCGAGGTATCTCTCTTTCAGACACAAAGCAGGACTTACAAGCGAATATAGTCAATGAATCAAACCCACTCGCGCTTGAAGCCCACAGGATCGGCAACACCACCACAGTAATAGTAGCATTCGCGGGCACAAAGGTACCTAACGTCGTAAAGTATGGGGCTATGTTAGTGAGATGCAGCTTATATAGACAACATTATGAAGTCTGCCACTGCTGTGGCAAGTTAGGTCACCGCACAGATGTGTGCCCCTCTCCAGACACCAAGATATGCTTTGCGTGTGGAGCGCCCAACCCGGGCCCCACACATGAACAAGAGTGCAAACCCCGCTGCAAGCTGTGCAATGGGGCGCATCCCACCGGTGTAGCGGGATGTAAAAACCGCTACAAAATCCCACACGTGGTCACACAGCACCGGTGGGAGCGCAGGTGGACGGAAGCGCAGCAGCCGCCATTGGGCCTAGCTGACTTTCTGCCGCTGCAGCCGTGCGAAAACGGCGTGAAAAGGATGACGCACAAGAACGCTGACGTCAACAGGGTGGCAGCTGGCGGCACCTCGGCGGGTGGCGGCGCGGCGCATCGCAGCGGAGATCAAAACAAGCTTGCCCCGGGAGGGGGCGCGGCGTGAGCCGCCGTGGTTGGATCGCATCCGACGCGAGGAGCCAACTCGCAGCAACCCAAGGGCAACCCAATGCAGCCAACCCCAGAGATAATCACACTCCGCAATGAAAACGCGCGCCTAAAAGCGCAACTCGCAGAGCAAGACCGGCGCCTGCAGGAGGTCAGCAGGAAGCTAGACATGCTCCTTGCTGACCAACACCAGGACCCAGCGCGGACGCCACTGCCAGCGCGAGGGCAAGCGCACAAACAAGCGCAAGCCCAAGAGCAAGACCTAGAACAAATGCAGACACAAGAACCGACACATACACACGCCACAGGACCACAAGCTGTAGAACTACCCGAGGAGGCAACGCAGGATGCAAACACAGCCGAAGAACCCGAACCCAAGGCAAAGAGGCGAGCTACAGTAACAAGTTCGATCGAAAGACGCCACCCAAAATTGGAAGAGCGCATGGACAGATTTGAAGAACAAGCCCAGAAAGGCCAAGAATCAACCAATAGAAGACTGGCAGCACTGGAGGCGGCGACAGCGGACATCACCGTCCGCATGACCAACATAGAACGGATATTAGCACAGATACAACACGTCATGCAACGACCCAGAGAGGCACCCCAATATCACCCCAGTGAATGCCGCCCCTCATGGCCCGAACAACGCTAACGCGGGAGCTCGTTGTGTGGCAATGGAATGCGAATGGCCTGCGCGGAAAGAAGGCACTATTGCAGCAGTACATCAGGCAAGCCAGCCGGCGGCGAGACGTAATTCTCCTGCAAGAAACGCACAGCGAGGCTCCCCTGGGCCTGCCGGGGTACCGCTCCTACGCCAGCCCGCCCAGCGCAAGAACAATTGGGAAAGGCGCAGGGCAGGGGGTTAGCACCCTGGTGAAGAAAGGACTTACATACATCGAACATGACTTGCTCCACAACAGCGCCATCGAACATCTGGCTATCGAAGTCGTCACGGGCCGCAAGCAAAAGGAGAGCGTCTTCATCGTCAACACATATAGCAACCCGAAACACTTCCAGCAATGTTTCCGAACCCTAATGCACAAGGTGAAGCAATTGGCAAAGGACAACACTGCGCTCGTGTGCGGAGACTTCAACGCACCGCACACGGCGTGGGGATACCCGAAATCCACAGCCAAGGGTCACAGCCTTTACGAAGAGGCCCTAGACACAGAATATCAACTGCTGAACGACCCATCGACACATACAAGACACGGCACATCCACGCAACGCGACACCAATCCAGATTTGGCATTTTGCAACGCCGCCGGGGCTCGCTGGCGGAACACGGGCGAGACACTGGGCAGTGACCACTGCGTCCTCGAGATTACGGTGCCACTGCGCAGCACAGCGCCGACTCCCCGCAAGCAAACGATGACAGATTGGACCAAGTACAGGCAGAAGCTCGATGCTCTGCCCAAGCGCATTGACGACATCGACGAATGGATGCGCACCCTCAATGCAACGGCACAAGCGGCCACGACAGAAGTGGAAGCGGACGGAGGGACCCACAAATCGATAGCCGGCTGGCGCACATGCTGGAGGCACGAAACTCGCTAAAGAGCAGATGGAGGCGACAACGCCACAACCGTAAGCTTCGAAAGCGCATCGCCATGCTGAACCGCGAAATTGAGAAACATAGCGCGGTGCTTTGCCGTCAACAATGGCAGGCGGTCTGTCAGGAAGCGGATGGCCAAATCCACAAAAGCCAGACCTGGCGTCTGCTACGTCACCTGCTGGATGAAAACAAGACAAAGGGGACGCAACATCACATCCTAGCACGCACCCTACACAAGGCAAAGCAAGAGCTCGGCGAAGCCGAAGTTCGCCGGCGGATCGACGGTAAATATCTCCCTCCCACCCCACCAACCCCCCTCCCAAGTTACGCGGGCGCAGCCAATGCCCGGCTCGACGCTGACATCGAGGAGTGGGAGGTCCGAGCAGTCCTTCAAACCATCAACTGCAAGTCGGCACCGGGGCCAGATGGGGTGTCAAATAAGGCGCTGCGCAACCTCAGCGACGCAGCGGTAACGACGCTAACAGAATACTTCAACAGGTGCTGGCGCGTAGGCAAACTCCCCACCAGCTGGAAGGAGGCAAGGACGGTGCTCATCCCTAAACCGGGCAAGACACCAAGCATTGAGAACCTACGGCCTATCTCTTTGACATCCTGCGTAGGAAAAGTTCTCGAACACGTCCTCCTCAACCGCTGGCAAGCATACCTAGAAGAAGAAGGCCTCTACCCAGACACAATGCTGGGTTTCCGGGCCAGGCTCAGCACACAGGATGCCATGCTGCTCATCAAACACGAAGTCCTGGACCAACCAATCAGCTCTATGGACAACCGAGCAGTGTTGGGCCTGGACCTGCAAAGCGCGTTTGATAAGATCCGTCACTCAGCCATCCTCCAACAAGTTTCGCGCCTCAACATGGGAGAACGCTCTTTCTCATACATCCGCGACTTCCTGACAGACCGCACCGCAACAATCATAGCCGGAGACATTGAACTGCCCAAGAAAAGACTGGGGAGCACTGGTACACCACAGGGCGCCGTGATCTCGCCGACACTGTTTAACATAGTGATGATCGGGGTGGCCAAACGACTACAGAACATCCCGAATGTCGGACACACCATCTACGCAGACGACATCACGCTGTGGGTGTCCGGCGGCAGTGACGGCGAGATCGAGGCGTCGCTGCAGCGCGCCATCGATGACGTCGAAGACCAACTGCAAGGCACAGGCCTCACGTGTTCCCCGACAAAGTCAGAGCTCCTGATCATACCACCAAAACGAAAAAGCCGAGGAAACAAGACTGAACCCAATATCAACCTCCGGACGCCCGACGGGATGACCATCCCGCGAACGAAGACGCTGCGTATCCTTGGTCTACACGTGGATGCGCTTGGGCACAATGGCCTTACCATCACAAAGCTGGAAACGAAAATATTAACAGCCGTAAGGCTTATCAAGAAAGTGGCAACGAGGCATGCAGGGATGAAGGAAGGCAACCTCCTGAAGCTGGTGCAGTCGTTTGCGATCAGCCGCGTGGCCTACGTCGCGGCTTTCCACGACTGGACAACAGCGGAGAGCCGAAAGGTTGATGCGCTGATACGCAAAGCATATAAGACGGCACTAGGCCTTTATACACACACTAATACAGAGCGCCTCTTAGAGCTAGGAATACACAACACATTAAGCGAAATAGCAGAGGCACAACATACAGCACAACTCACAAGACTAGCACAGACAAAGACAGGCAGATCGATTTTACAAAGAATAGGTTCTCAAACGAGGCTGCAGGGGGACAGGGACCGATCGCCGCTGCCGCGCGCGCTGCTTCGCTTTCTGCAGGTTCCACCAATTCCCAAACATATGGACCCAGAGATGAACCAAGAACGTCGCCTGGCCAGAGCAAAGGCCCTCACCGCTACATATGCCGCGGACACTGGTGCATACTATGTCGACGCGGCGGCATACCCAGACCGCCCGGGCACGTACGCTGTGGCCGTGGTCGCGGCAACCTCAGGGGAGCTGTACACGGCGGGCAGCGTACGGGCTCGGGACTCCAACCAAGCAGAAGAGCTGGCCATCACACTAGCCCTAACTAACCCAAAGTGCACAACAGTGTTAAGCGACTCGCGTAGTGCGGTTATGAACTTCGCTACAAACAAAGTGTCCTCGTTCGCGTCTAGGGTGTGCGGGGCCCTACCACAACGACTAGTGCCAGTGACCATCAGGTGGTTCCCAGCGCATATGGGCCCGGTGAGCACGGGTGCGAACCGTAACGAGGAAGCAGACCGAGCAGCGCATGTGCTCACCGGCCACGGCACTGCCCTGAGCCCTCGACCTACGGAAGGCGACAATGACGGGATGATACCGGTTGGCACATATAAAGGGGTGCTGACCTGGTATCGAGAAAACAGAAGGACGTATCCGCCACCACACCGGAATCTCACCCGACGGGAGGCAGTACTGCTACGACAGCTGCAGGCACGCGCAATATGGACGCCAGTACTCGCAAAGCATGTATGCCCGGAGGTATACCAAAGTGATGTGTGTGCGGTGTGCGGCAGGGATCGAGCCACCATGGTGCACGTGTTATGGGAGTGCCAAGAGACAGACCCACTCATGGACACGCTGCCAACACGCCTTGCCAGTGCGGTGGCCAGCACAGACTGCAACCTACAGCGGGAGGCCGTTCAGCTTGCGCTGGCGGCGCTTGAACGCCAGCGGCCGAACACGCTGCCTCCCCCCCTAGGAGGCCGGCGACAGTAGGTAACATCTCGCAGGCAATAAAGATGTTGTTTCTCTCTCTCTCTAGATCGCAGATCTCTGAGGCTCTGAAGTATTTTTAGGCTGTATTCCTGGCTCGGATTGTTATCTAACGGCTTGTAGTGGCAAGGGTTATTGAGCTGCCGATAACCTTTATCTTTGTATTTCCCCATAGGTAAAACAACTACGCTACCACCTTTGTCGGCTGGCTTCATGACTAAGTCGGTTCTGGCTGATAGGCTATCCAGGGTAACTTCTTCCGACGGACTTAGGTTCTTGCGCTTGTTTGATCGCTTGGTTGTAGCCAATATTTCTCTTGATACTGATTTTAGGTACAGATCTAATTCTGGAGATCGATCTACATCTGGAGTCCAAGTGCTAGGAAGGTGAAGGGTGCATGTGTAATGTCAGGTTGGTCCTGCTTTTCCGAAAAAAAACTCGCTTAGTCTCATTCTCCGAGAAAATTCAGTGAGATCTTTATGTAACTCGTATTCATTCACACGGTTTTGAGAAAACGGTTGACTCACTATAAAAAAGCAGTAATTTACTTACGCTTCGAGAAGAGTACCCGTGTTTATCTGCCTAGCATACAAACTAGAAGCACGCACCCATGTAGAGATGCAAAAGATGTGCTACAGTGCACCCTTTTTAGCATAAGTTCGGGGTTGGGCGACGGAAGTGGGAAAGGGTGGGCACAATACATGTGAGGCCAGACTTTCGTTACGTTGTGCTCATTACAATCTCTCCAAAGCCAAAAAAATAAAGAAAAGAACAAAAAAGCAACGTTTCTGAGGAACAGTAGCTGCGGTCCCGAGGGTGTCCAACTCTTCCAAAACGCAAAGCAATAACCGACTTTATTGCATTAAAAAATGACATGGTCCAAAGCTGTTGAAAAACCGAAACTTTACGTGTGAATAACCAGAATAAAGGATGGAGCAGCGAATGTATCAACACACGAAATGCAAAGCGAGAATGCAGGCTGACTAGAACAACGCATACAGAACGGAGGCCACCGGTTACACATCCATTTTTGTAAATAGCGACGACCGGTGCGGTAAGGAATGTCCGGGCATTTCACAAGTTCTCAGAAGTCCCCGCGGAGCATGTGCAGGTAACGCGGCCTCTTATAAAAATATGTTTTGTATTAGCCAGGTATGTTCTTCGTGGATGTTACGGTAAAATCGGTCAAGAAATTTACGTGCATATGACCAAACATGTTACTGCAGAATAAGACCATGAAAAGAAGAGGGGAATAAGAAATTTTACTACTAGCCAAACTGAGCAAGAAGTGGAGCGGTCGGGAAACCACGAGAATGGAGAATTTTTTTCAACTGAAGAATAAGAAGAAGACTTTATTTTTCAGCAGACTTTGTTACAATTCCTTCTGAAGGGGCAGGAGCTAAAGGCATTGAGTGCCTGACGGAGGCTCCTGACCCTCTGGAGTTCGCAACAGAGGAGTTCACAGCAGAGGACATGTTCAAATCAAATAGGCGTGCTTAGCAATAAGATCCAGACATACAGAGAGAAAAAATTAGGTAAATGAAGAAAAATACCTTAAAACGTACATTTCCAATAATTAGGATCCCAAGTTATACAATCTACATAAAACGTTTTTCTTCAATACCTCTTACAAGCAGATACAATAGAACGCGACATATTTCTTGAATGATTGTTCGTCATGTGTATGAAAAAACAACGTCTTAACACAATACAGTTTAAATTGCTTAGAATAAGACACCCCTATTGATCGTCATATCTCACTTTCTTTTTTATAAAAATCAACTTGGTTTCAGTCCAAAATACGGTTCCACAAGTGTAAAATTTTAAATTATCACCTAGGATGTTCAAGACATGTGGTACTTGATAAGTGGCCAATTGTTTGCCGTAATAAGTAAGTCCTAGTTTTAGGTGTACGTCTTATTGAAAGCCGCACCCAGTAATGACGGTTTTCTGCGTCACCATCTATGCATAACTCGTTTTTGCGTACCATCTGGATAAATTTAAAGTATTGCAGCCGGTCAGGTTTAAGTATTGAGTGTTTTGAAAACAAAGGTGAAATTGGCAGGCCTTGGAATTTCCCTTGAAAATTTTCGAAATGCCTTAATATCTTTTTTGATGGGCAACATGCTGATTGTAAATATTTCGCGAGGTTGTTCCCCACACCAAGATTTCGAACGTTAGTTTTAAATAGAATAGGGAATAATACACGTTTTTTAAATGCGAATGCATTTCTAAGCCGCAGGTTGTCTCGTGTCGTTGAGCGGCGTGCGCCTACACTCTTAGGCAAAAAGGACTAAAAGAGGGACTAAAATACAGCCGTTAGTCTTCGCGGGTGACCGTTCATCTTCAAGGGGAGTATCTGCGGCAGAGTACGTGCCGTGTGCATAAATGCGGACTAACTGTTCGTCCCCGCCGATCTATAAGCAGTAACGGGAAGATGAAAGGCATGCAGTTAGTCTCTTTGCTGTGTCGTTAATCCCCTAATGGCGACGTCGTTGCCCTTTCGCGCATATGTCTGCGAACAGTTTTATATTTCCAAAACACAAGCAATTGAAGTCACTGGGTGCTTTAGATGGTGCCACCGGAGAAAATATTGATGTTAGTTATAAGAAAATCGCCTAGGGTTAGTAGACCGGCGGGTAATGGCAAGGAGCGGCGAAGCGCGATTGCCACAGGCTTCTCGGCGAGGTTTTGTTGATACGCTGTGTTGCATACGATTCGTGCGAGGTAAAAACGGCCAATGAAAGCTTTCAAGCGCCTTAACAGTAACGCAAAAATTAGCGACAATAGCAGAAGTGGAACACTGAGCCTAATGAATCTGTATATGTTTAACAGACGAGAAAAAACGCATGTTGCTGATGACAACTGCAAAAAAAAAATGCTCGCTACAGGTAAGCGTCTCGAAGTTATCTTTTACACTCGGTACATGGGCACCAAAGCTATGACACTGCTGCAACTTCTGTAAAACCCGCTTGCATTTCCCAGTCGCAATCATCTAGCGACGCAAATTTGAAGAATTCATCCTAAGCAACACCGAATTCGCTCTCGCCGATGCAGGAAACAATGGCATGTTTCCTTATTCTGACACTCACACAGACGACACCTTTCACATACGTTACATTAGGCACTTAACATATGTATCGAACACTAAGAAAGCACTTAGCTTGCGCTAATTTGTGCGGAAACAAATGAGTCGGCCGATCGTCCAGCTACCTAACTCAACTAGGCGACGACGAGTTTATTGTTATTTACGAGAAAAACTATGGTTGTGAGGCTCTACTTCAAATCGAACTGAGCAATAGTCCCTAAACCCAGGAAAGCGCTAAGCGCAAGGAGCTAAACGCGGTCACGTTCGCTTGCACAGACAGAAATTCGGGCACCAGTTGCAATGGATCTGTTGCGTTATGCACAGAACTACACGCTATACACTTGAGTATTATCTACCGCCGCTACCACTCGCGGCGTGGTCCAGCGGATAGCGCGTCGGGTTCCTTGTGTGTATGTCCGGCCGTTAGGTGTTCGATCCCTGCCGGTGCCGCAGTTTTTTTTTTCTTTTTTTGTGCACTCTACGAAGTTTGTCCGTGGGGAGTATCGGAACGAACCATCCGGGTGGGGGACTAACCGTTCGTCTCCTCGCAGTTAGTCCCCAAAGGGACTAATGATTGTGGCAGAGGCCGTTAGTCCCCGAAAGGACGTACTTTCAGGCCTTTTTGCCTAAGAGTGTGGCAACAGCTGTGGCGCGTGCCTAGCAACCGGAGCAGGTGCGGAGTAGCGGAGGGCAAGGGGAGTGGAGGAGCGCGCTCGGCGTGTGAGGGCGCTTGCATCGCGGAGCTCGGGCGGAGTAGCGGAGAGTGAGTGGAGAGGAGGAGCGCGCTCGGCGTGTGAGGGCGCTCGCAACGCGGAGCTCGGGGCGGAGAGAGAGCTCGCGCGCGGGGTTGCGCGGGTGTCTCTCTCCTCTCCGCGTACCCCTCTCCGCTCACTGCGCATATAATTGCAGGGAGCGCGCGCCTCTCTTCGTGACTGCTTGCCGACTGGCGCCTTGAAAGCGATGGAAGTCGGTGAAGTCGAGTCCCTCGCGGCAACGATGCCGCAAAGAATTCGGTGCACCCAATGCATTGGCATTTCCGCACGATCCCTTTCGGGTAGGTGGGGGGATTTTTTTTACCATAGCGGCACTATTTGTGGTATTTTATAAAGGCAACCAGCTGCTGGTGCCAGAGGCGTAAGTAAATGATTTATGTGTACTGACCAGTTTCACTGTTATTAGAACCAAACACCAAGGAACTTTGCTCATGCACCGCACCGAACGGCGCGTTCGGGGAACAAGTGTTCCCCCCATAGGTTTTACCAACTGCAGTAAACGCCACCTAGCTTTCACCTAGACTGGGAGGCGGGAGCGGAGACGTACTGAGAAGACACCTGCTATTCCGCGAAAAAAAAGAGAGACAACAAAAAAGCAGGAGGGAACGTATGGTGGCCCACAGGTGTTCTGTATAGTGAATGGAAAAATACGGGTGAAAATGTTATAGGTACCCAGCAAAGACGACAATTTTCACAAACTCTTATAGATGTTACACAATCTGTTATCGGATGAAAAATTTAAATTCCTTGTCAAGTAATGACACAGAAGGAACACTAACGCACGTGCCCTCGTTCCTCCTAATATGGGGAAGGCCTTTATTATCTCTCGGACCTGCTGGTTTTTATTTTTGGCTACAATATTTGCTTCCTTTAAAACAGGGTAACATTCTTTACAGTATTTACATTTTTTGCAGTGTTGTGCGTCGTGGGAACAGTCATCGTCCTTCAAAGAACGTTTATGCTCCATTGGTCGTATGTTAAAGAATCGGCCCGTTTGGCCGACATAAACACGTATGGTGGCCCACAGGTGTTCTGTATAGTGAATGAAACAAAAAAAACTGGTGAAAACGGTTTAGGTACCCAGCAAATACGACAATTTTCACAAACTGTAATTACTGCCTGAGGATGCAGATTTGAACTTGAAAAGGCCGTACGAATACCATATTAGTAGATTGTTGTGGAAGCGATGAAAAGAATATAATATCGTAGCTTTGACCTGTTTAAAAGTCTGCCCAGGAATGATAACGTGTCTTGTCAACGCGACAGATGGAAAGGTTTTGGAATGTGACTTGCGTGATTGTTAAGGCTAGTACTGAAGGACTTTTGTATTTGCCTGATCTGTTGTAGGTGGTACACCACAAACTCGAGCAAATAATCCACTTTGGAACTGCCAAATTTCACGTTTCCACTGATTTTATACAAGTCTGAAGCAAGGCACAACGACGCCGCCGCAACCGCTTCCCCTCCGGAGCCTTCGACTAGAGGTTTCTCCAATCGGCAGTATAACATCCGCTCAAACACCTGAAAGTTCCCGCACCGGGGCCGTTAGGGTTGACTCTACACTAGAGATGACGGTAACGCAACCACCCATCATGTCTCTAGGGAATTTTCCGATGACACAAAACTGACAAACGTGTGCGATATGAGATGTATGCCTCCACTCTTACACAATACCTCAATTTCTATATGGTGCCCAAAGGTCATGCAACAGAATTAAAACCAGCCACGTCTTA
Organism: Haemaphysalis longicornis; assembly: GCF_048455015.1. Taxonomy (NCBI): domain Eukaryota; kingdom Metazoa; phylum Arthropoda; class Arachnida; order Ixodida; family Ixodidae; genus Haemaphysalis; species Haemaphysalis longicornis. The sequence goes on from NW_027526407.1 coordinate 183,356,603, forward strand.
GTTGTAGCCAGCGAATAAGGAAAAGTGGGACAGTGTGTTTAAGTCCGCTTCATTAAACTTGATCCAGAAAATTATCGATCAATACTACACAAATTCTCAACTTATCCTAAGGAACAAAAAAATTTCTCTTCACATCTCAGCAAGAATGAGCTCGAGTCATTAGTCAAGCACGAAATAAGGAGTCGAGATAAGCTGTGTCATGTAGGCGCCACAAAAATCGCACGTGATAAGGTTATCCCTAAACGAGACGTGCCGCCTGCTTGCACCTTAGCAGTCAAACAGCATGAAGATGTTGCCACTAGAAATATATACAACTTGTCAGATACGGTTTTGTCCGACGCAGATTTGAGCATTTTTATGTGTATTTTAGTACTTGCCCAACAGGAGGTTTTTCAAAATTTCTGCCTTTTAAAGATTTGGAAAATTTTGCCCACACCATTAGGTTAAAGGAATACTTTCAGGACCTCGAAACATGCAGTGACACTGGTAAATAGGTTCCAAGCTCTCAACACTGGACACCACCCCCAAGAAGGACGAATGCTTATATATATAAACCGATGCTGTGCAACAAGACATCACTGAAGCATACAAGAAGCAGCCCACCTTACTTCATAACCGCTGCACCAATAATAGGCTGTAGAATCCCTCATTTACGACACTGATTTTGTATTAAACCAGATAAAAAGGTTGCGCAAAAATAAGGCTTAACAAGCATGGCTACAATAAAGAAACGCAGATGTAGCTATCAGACTCGTCATTCTAAAATCCGGTCGAAGATAATCCTACAGCCGAATTTAAAAAAAAACCATTAAAAATTATCTCACTCATTTGGTGGAAAAAAGAGTAATGGACGAAAGCCCAGCTCATTCACCTGTTCTCCTTAATCCTGTAGCAGGCCGGTTTGACGTAATGCCAAAAAGTAGCAAAAAGGGAATCCCTCCCGCGAAATCGTCGCTGGCATAGGCACCGCCACGCAACACCCATCACAGTACATGGACTCGGTAATTAGAATCCTAGCGCCTAGCTTTCCCTCCTGCAATTTCCCAACCACTTCCTTTCAGACATTTTATATTTTGATATTCCCAGCGATTCCCAGCTTTCACCAGCTTCCGACCATGCCGTTTCTGAAGAAAATGAAGTTGGTTATGGCTTTCCTTGTTAGAGGAGAATTTGTCGCACGCGGGACAGCATTTTCTGGTACTGTGAGATGTTGCTTTTTGTTCTTTTTTTTCTTTTTAGCTGTAGAAAGATTGTGACAGTCTCAATGTCACGAAAGTCTGTACACATGTTTAGTGACCAATCTTTCCCTGCTCCCTCGCCCCAACACGCCAAGTTAGGTTTTTAACAAGGGTGCACTGTGTCACAACTGCTGCACCTATATAAGCGTGCAGTCTTTTAAGTCGCATGCGACTCAGAAGACTGGTCCTCAAGTCGAAACGTTAGTAAACAACTGTTTTTATTTTATTTCGTGATTCAGTTATTTTCTCGAATATTTCTTTCGGGTCTTCGAGAATTTTTTCGACAGTTTATATATATATATATATATATATATATATATATATATATATATATATATATATATATATATATTTATATACATATACTTTGTTTTTAGCAACCTATTATAGCCACTGTAGTTCACGAGATCCTTGAGTGCCGGCCGGGAACTTTGGGGCCTGCTTGCTGAAATAGCTGGCTCGTCTTTGTAGTGATGGGGTCTAAAAGGCGATGCGGCAGCTCCACTAAATATTCAGAAGATTCAAACTAAACAAAAGCAGCGTTTAAGAAATATCAGAGTTATTGTGTAAAATTGGGTGCCTCCTTCGTAGAGGCGATTTCTTGACTGATTCTACTCGTCCAGAATCAAATGAAAGACAAGGAGTTAAAGAAATGCCCGAAGAACTACAAAATTGCCAATCTTTTATACAAAAAATGTGATTGATGCCTCTTTCATAGTAATCATTGAAAGAACAAAGTCAGATGTTCTTTAAAGGGTGATATATTGTTCATCCTTATGAACCTGCACATCGCTATTTGTGTTACGTCGGTATGCATCGTTGGGTGCATCAACGTTGACACAACATTCTACGCACCAGAACATTGCATAAATCTGCCTGAAACCACAGGCCTTTGAGAACCGTGTGAACAAAACGGAACCGATGCCAAAACCGAACGTAGTGGGTTGCGGAGGGTGCTTAAATGAACCCGCGTCCCGTATACACGAATGCGCTGGCATCGATGCGCCAGATTTCGGCGCTCATTAGTGTCCTGATGAACTACTTCGCTTCACTTCCTCTGGACAGCAGCATCTCCTAGGCGGCATCTTAATGAAGAAAGTAGTGGAGAAGATAAAATACGTGTTTGTAGGTCTACTGGCGCTTGAATTCGTAGCGCAGTGGGCAGAGCGCCGTGTACCTCCCGTTGCGGCAAGAGATTTTGTGGCTGGAATGCAGACGCAGCCGTGTCAATGAAATTATTCTGGCGAAGTCATTTCCGTGACGGATATGATGCCGTTTAGACGTTTGTATACCCGAGCATAAAACACCTTCGTCATAAACCCTTTGGGTCACCCTAAATTATTTGTGCTCTGCCTAGGTGTTTCTTTTATGCAGAAAGTTCTGCGAGGACAACTCTGAATATAATTGACAAGGTTGCGCACCTGATTTTATGTGCGTCAATGAACGCCCCTCAAAGGGTGGTAGACTGGTCTACCATTGCTCAACCTTGGTTAACCACTGAAGTGCCTACAAGAGGTTAAAGCTTCTGCGGTAACCTTAAAAAATCCTTGTTGTAAAAGGCGCACTTTATGTCTTACAGGTAACCACTCTCAAACTACCTCAAGCAATGTTGTCAAAAAAGAGCAGATGGAGATGTAAAGCAGCTTTCTCTCTGTCCACTTCTCGTCTTAGTTCGGTTTATTCGTCCCCTTTTGACACTTTGCAACCACCTTCTTCGATAATTGTGGCAGCAAAAAGTTCTCTACCTAAGAAAGACTTTGGTAGCGCCTTTTTAACGTTATTGCGGTTACCACCGCCGGAGCAAAGCAGTATTAAAGAATATTTGATTGATAAAAATTAAAAAAAAAACATTCTGACATAAGTAGTCCGTTACCATGAGGAAACCGTAGTCGTTCTAACAATAACCCATGTTCGTTTATTACGATGCGTTTACGTGTGTGGAGTTTTGTAAAAAAACACCCATGGAAAAATTTAGCGTTCATCCTTACGGATCTCACTTCCTCAACAGAGATCTAAAGCTTAGTGCAGAAATCAAAAAGTACACCTTAATTTTTTTTTCGCACTAAATTACGGCTTTCTACTGCGTTTTTCTGATGGCGCGCTTGAGATAAGTCTCAGTACATGGTAACAAAAGATGGTGCGTTAAACATATTCCGCGGATTTAAAGCCTGTTAGAAACACTAGGTGCATCAACACCTAAAATGTGAGTACGACAAAGACACTATTTATAGGAGCGGGAATGTTTTAAAAATAAAATTGTAGTAAATACAAACACAAACAAAAGCTGGGTGTAATGTGGTTGCTTTAAAATGCGTTTCCAACAAACACTACGTCACTGATTAATGGCCAAACAGCCAATATTGTCTCACCACGCCACGCGGTTTTGACTTAAAGAAAGGAAATGCTACACGTGTACTAAAGCATCTAGGTCAAGGGAAACCTTTCGAGTGTGTTAATAGCACCCGTGCCAGCTGTTAAAACCTTGCAGAATAAAACAGTGTATATCGGAGTAGATATTTTTGTCTATATTCATTAGGTCGCAAATTGGTGGCATTTAAGAAGCTGGTGGGGATTGAAAACAATGCATAAATTTATAACGAGACCGGGGTTTTAGCAAAGATTAATAAAAATATTGAGAGGACAAGTTTTAGGTTTGCATGCGTTGTTTATTTTTTACACAAATGTGTATCAAACGTAAATTTTTCACTACATAAGTAAACGTTCAGCGTAAAATGATCACCGCAAAGAGCATATACTTGTTAAAAAGTAGACAGAAATTTATCAATAATAAAACGTTTTATATATAGGTGGTAGAAAAGATGAAATATTGGGATGGTTTTTTTTACTTGGAGAAGCCTTGGTGCGGCTGCAATTCACGGTACTTAGGGCGGGGTTATTTCATAATGTTAGGTTGTTCCAGATTCATTCACTGTTCAGCATGACTTATATCTTTCAACGATGTCTACAAGAAACCATCCTAGCTTTTTATTCTGGCCCTGCTCTTTCACAATCAAAGCGTGGGACTTTCTCAATCTTCCGAGAATGAGAAAACTTTTCTTTCACACAATTGTAAATAGGCAGCTCAGACTAAGAAACTCAAACGTGCAAGTGATCCATTGCTCCGCGAGCGTGTATTTAAAACTGAGGTATGCATTACCGGACGTAATTTCTCACTTAAAAAAACACACGTTTGCCAATCCAACATTTTTGCGAAATACTTTGTGATCTCAACTAAAAATTATGTGTGTATTATATATGTTGTGAAGTTAGCTGTGTGCAATTGGTGACAAAAACAATCAGAAAACACTTCTTTTTGGAAATACCGGAGTTTGAAATTCATGTACATTTCGCAACACACGGAATTCTGTGTTAACATATAGAAGCACAATTCCTGTGTGACAGTTGTGTGCTCTAACTGATGCTCAAGCTGACGGAGCATTCTGATTTGCTATTTCTATCTGCAGACACAAAACACTCCCATGTAATGTTCCCCTTCAAACATTCAGTTTTATTATTTGAGAAAACTTTGCTTCAGAAAGAATCGGTCACTGAGATTACCTTTGGCATTACACTGACGCTGATAGCCTTGGATGTCATAAAATGGTTGGGGAAGTCTCTTTGTAGAATAATACCAAATATGTCACCATTGAAGCACGGAACTTGAGAGCACCAAACCATAACACCTACTTTTGTTTTGCGAGTCGCAAGTTCGTATCCCCGACAGTGTATGGTTTTTCTTGCAGTTGACTTTTGTTTTTGGCCGGTGTTTTCAATACCGAAATTACCACTCCACGAGCAAGTTTGCAGAATGCGTGCAGACTGACACTGAAGCGCGAGGAAGTTTTCGTTAAAGTGCTGTTGCCAGAAGCCCTGACTGGTACGGGTAGTGGGCACAGTCCCAAATGAGGCCGCACTTGTCCGGGTGTGAACATGTCCCTTACAATACATGCATGCTTCAGGCAAGCTCCAAAGGGGGGGAAGAGGTAAAAGCGCATCGTATTGAGTGTCTGCGGTGATGCGGAGGGTGTTCATCTACTGCGTACGCCCCGGCTAGTGATTGCTCCCATTGAAGCCGTACTGGTAGTCTTATCTGACGCATTTTACAGCCGCAAACATGGAAGAAGCGCGGTATGGCAAATACTTAGGCAAATACTGAGCGCGGTATGGCAAATACTGAGTTATAACGTCGGATGCCGACCCGGTTGCTTCACAGAAACCAAACCAAAACTTGCCTGAATTCCAATCTTGGACATCGTGTAATCAGGTAGCACCATTTACTTACGTCAGTGCTGTTAGTGCGGCCGCCGCAAACCGCCAATGACAGTTTTAAATGCAGAGCATTTCTTAGCCTCGCCTTTTCCTGCGTCGGACGGCGTCCACAGCTCCGCGTCCGCAGGTGCGCCTCGCCTCCTTCCTCCTCTCTCTCAACAGCAGCTGGCGCGCGCATGCGTCGTAGTCAGCCCGTTCGCTCCGTCGCGGTCCCGGCGTAACAGGTGCGTGATAGCAGCGCGGTGGTACAGTGTACTCTTCTAGTTGACTGTAGCGGTGGGGCGTGGAATTGCGCGCGCTGCTTGCGCATGCGCCCTCTCCCCCCCCCCCGTACTGCTCTCCCTCTACTGCGCGCGCTGCAAATATAAAGCGGCTAGCGGTCGCTCGTGCTTCAGTCACTGCGTTGCTCCTTCCTTCCTTGGTTGACGCTCGCTCAACCCTAACGCGACTTTACTCTCCTCTCTCTACCCCAAACCAACACCAACGCAACTACGAACCAACTACCCACCCTAACGCGACTTTACGCGGCGTTAACGACCCCCAATGCTCTGCATTTAGTTGTGTTCCCCTCGTGGAAAGGCGCGGGGATTTTTTTCTTCTTTCAGCCCTAATAAAATAAATACCTCCTTATCGCCCGGATAAACTATGAAAACTGTGTTTAAATGATCCAGTGTACGCATTGCAAACAAAAAGACGAGCGTGAGAAATTCATTTCAGTGTCCTTTTCAGAAAATATGACAACGTGCCTACGTGAGAGTTCTGTTCAGCGTGCATCATAAGTTTCCCAGCTTGTAAACAGAACCTGTGCCATAAAAACATGTGGGCTGTAATGCCCGTTAAACGCGGAACACCATTATAAAAGTGTGTTCGAAATGAAGTGTATTGGATGCCCTTGCAGTGCGATTTGAGCTACGTGAGCCAGACGGGCAAGTGCCCTAAATTGCTTGTACGTGAACGTGACAACAATGTACCCATTGGTAAGGAAGGCTTTCTGGCACAGCTTGTCATCACGTGTGCGAGTTGCACTCTGCAGTTCCTCGGCACCACAGGATCGAATAAGTTGACGGATAAGCGAGCCTGCCTAAAAATCACGGAGACAGCTCAGATCGCGCGCTAAGGGATGTGATCAAGCCGTCGGTTGCGCTTTCTAACCGGGAACGGCATTACTTGCAGTGAGGGGCCATGCGGAACAGGCTACAGTGATGGTCAAAAAATTTCTGCCCAGGTTGGACGTATTCGCTCTATATGCGCCAGTATTTGTTCCTGCAAGGGAAATACATATATATATTTGCAGTCATGCGCAAGAAGAATCACTTGGAAGGTAGCTCGTGTCTGTATACATGATTCTCGTACCCGTGTGTTTTTTCTGTGCTACCTATCCCCACACTTCTATACAGACCCGAAAAAATTTATGACCACAAAAATAATATATATGCATATACTTCGTAAAACTCATGAGATGTTTTATTCCCGTGTCATCAAGTTTAATACTGCCACTTTGTCTTTCTGTCAATGTGTTGCCTGAGGTGTCAGACTGGAGATATAGCACCCATTCGGTTAGTTAAATAGCACAAACACCGCCACTTCTACAATTCTACGATGTTACTTTGTCTTTGGAGTTCTTTTTGCCTCCCGCTTAACCAACGAGGAGGCGCGCGCACGTGATACTCTAGAAAAAATTGTAATTTTTGGGTGTAGTGTACAAAAGAAACAGACGCTTCATTGGTCTCTTCGCTACGCTGATCTTAGCCCTGTTCCAGCTATTTTATAGTAGGTATAGCCCTATTTGTTTCACCTAAAGCCCACCGTATTTTTGGCTGTAACGCTGGTAGGTTGCGTATAAAGGGTAAAACTAAAGTCTTAACAGGCAATAGAAGGTTTAAAATCAGACACTCAAATTGAGAGAGTCCATGAGGCAATATTGGAGCTTCTCCAGTGCACGCCACATTATTTATGTGTCTCCATTTAACTGGCATTTTCGTAATACAATTGGTTTCTTTTGGTGGCTTTTTACTTGGAAGCTTCACGTTGTTTCATCATTTGAAGCCGATTTATTTGGTTGAAATGTACGTGGTCTGCAACCTGGTGGGATCTTGGGCACCGTCATGAATGTGAACCTCATTCTGGCTGGCGCATTGATTCGCGGACCCTCTTAGAAGCCACCAAAATACATAGCTCGCGTAGAATATTTGTTAAACAAAATTTTGTTTAAGGTTAGACATATTATTAAAAAAACAAGAAAATTCAATCGAGAAGGGTAATTATAAAAATAGATCATCCCTTGCTAAAGAAAGTTGAGAGAAATGCAAAAGGTACAAACTTTTTGAGCAATAAAACGAGTTGACGAGCAATATAAATGTGTAGCGACATATGATTTAAGATATATACATTATTGTGCCTCTGCTTTATGATCGACGCATGAATTGTATTTGCAGAACTATTGTTGTTTCGTCATTTTGGTTTTCAACTAACCGTTTGAAAACAGCATAAGCTCGATTCCCCAGGAAGAGTAGTCTGAGTGACGAATTTTCAATTTGTAGCGCGATACTTTTGTTAGAAGATTTACTGCCGTTTTATGTTTTCCTACTCCTCTCGTAGAAGGCCATGCCTCTCTTGAGTGCAGCCAGCGTAGGGAAGCCAGCTTACAAATACCAAGCTTGCACCCATATCGTGAAAGTTGGCTTCGACTGAAAACACACATTCATTCCAGGAGCAATTCAAGAGGTCTCATATTCCTTACACATTTTTTTTTGTTTATAAGAGCTTTTCGTTCGGGCAACCAGACTATGAGGAATGGGTTGGAGATAGATAGATGGGTTGGAGAGCGCTTTAAACTTTGACAAGTAGAACATGAACGAGAAAAAATTCAAAACAATACGAAGCGCAACTAATAACTGATTTATTAAAGCAAATAGAACACGTGGATACGTGTTTGTATGAAAAAAAGCTACAAAAAGGAAGCTTTACAATACGTGATAAAACTACACACGGTTTTGCATGGAGGGCATGCTCAGTTGTTGCTGCGACAAGAAGGCTGTTTCCCTTTTTGAAATGTTGATTGATGGAGGGCTCACGCATTCTCCTTCTTTTCCAGACACAACACAGTAGGTTTACCATATCTCACGCTCCATCTTAATCCTTGAGCTCTGGAGCACTCACGTTTTATAGTACTCCGGCGTGCATTCAGATCTTGCACAATGCTGTTCCAAGTTGCGTTGCGCGTTTATAAATGAGCAGCGTACTTACGTTCCTGGAGCCTCCCACTTAGGAAGCGACTATTCGTGACGAGGTATGCAGGGTACCCGGATGCAGCCTACCCGGATAAAGTCATTGCATCAATCGCAGAAAAAGTGTTAGAGATGGCAGGGAATGAGTGGAAAGCGCAAAAAGATGGCAAATAAAAAAAAATAGAAAAAGGGCAGTGGTGTTACCAAATATACATGCTACATCGCAGTCTAAAAAAGGTGGCTGGCGTACATGACGTTCGTGTTGTCTGTTAGCATGGATAGCATGGATGAATGGCAACATCTCTGGCCTTTTTTGTTTATTTTTTTCTTTTTCCCAGTTGAATGTAGGCTGCACTATAAATAAATATATTGGTCCTGGGACGGTTTTATTACATTTTTTATGGTTTTGTTTCTTACTCTGAACGTGTGTGCGCCCTCTTTAGACATAATGAAGTAGGGCTGCGTAGGCTACGGATAGGGCACACACATTCCACTAAATCGTATCTTCCAGACAACGGTGTGTCTGCTTTTGAGAGGCTCTATTCATAGTCAGCATCCTAATCACAAGCACGGCACATGTCTCAACAGGACACACGGACTTTTCCAACTCTGAGAAAAACCCATCCTACTCTACCGATCGTTGTTTTTTTGAAAACGACACCATTGTCTCTATCAAACGTGTTTTTCCGAAATGAGCAAAACAATTTTCCAAATTTGCTTTCCTCTAATGCATATTTAAAAACTGGCCCTTTACACCAGCTATCAACAGTTTATTTATTTGACTTTACTATTTGTCTGGCTTGCAGGTGTTAGGCATTTTGCCATAACTGGCATTGCCACCAACAAATCCAACAACCATCGTTAGCATAATACCTTCCTCTGGAGGCACCTGCACCTATTGAAGGTGTGCCATCCAGCCGAGTATTTCGCCTTGCTGAATGCTGGGCTCGTTACCGTGATGTTGTCAGGAATTGTTGCCGCTATATTGCAAGATGTTGTTTGTCGTTTTCACGCGCACACACACCCACACACCCACATATATATATATATATATATATATATATATATATATATATATATATATATATATATATATATATATATATATATATATATATATATATATATATATATATATATATATATATATATATATATATATATATATACACATATATATATATATATATATATATATATATATATATATATATATATATATATATATATATATATATATATACATATATATATATATATATATATATATATATATATATATATATATATATATATATATATATATATATATACCCTAGAATTGTCCCGGAGGAAGGAAGTTCCCCTTGCGGAACTGTTGGAGTATTTTATAATAAACAAGTTAACCACAACGTCGTTCGTACATTTTAACTAAACGTTTCTTCTGGCCCGTTGCAAAACTAATTGGAAAATTTACATATATATATATATATATATATATATATATATAGAGAGAGAGAGAGAGAGAGAGAGAGAAAGAAAGATAAACTCACAACGCGCGCAGAAATAGTATAAGTAAAGAGTCGGATACACAGCAAGAACAATAACTAACAAGGTTTACTTACGTAGCGGCAACGGGATTTGCCTTCATCAGAGTAAAGTTACATAATTTTGCTGTCCATGTCCATGTACGTACGTATATATATATATATATATATATATATACTAAAAGAAAACTTTGAACAAGGTAAAAGCAGAATTGTTGCGAACGTCTAAGCAATGAGACTTGCTTTCGTCAGGGCAGTCTCTCACCTGGCTGGCACGCTTTAAATGGGGTAGCTCCCCAGGTGAGAGGGGAGAAGGAAAGAAGGAAGTGAAATTGAGAAAGTGGATTGGTTTGGGAGTATGGCGGGGGAGATATTGAGGGGCAAAGAAGGTTGTATAATTTAAGCCGCGAAGTAGGTCACATGGAAGTCAGCCGGTGGTTGATATTCGGGGAATTTTTCTAGAGAAAGTATGAGAGGGTGTTAGTTGACCCGCCGCGGGGCACACGGAAAGGTTCTCAGAACCGCCGGAAGCAGACCAGGCGGTGAGAGTGGGGTTCTTGTGAGAAACTATTTGCAAGCCTCAGGTCAAAAGAAAAGATTGAGAAGGCGGGAAATAACGAGGTGAAGGAAAAGGAGACAAAAACAGAGAGGCAAACCACACAAACCCACACACAAAAGAAAAAGCAATTACCCAGCAACTGAAATGGCACGTGTCACCCATGGCCACATTCCTGGCAGAGGCCTGTCCAGAAACTCAAAAACGAAAACATAAAGTTAGAGAGACGTACGGGGCACAAGACCGCGCGGCGTCAAAAAAAAGAGAGAAATAAAATAAATAAAATGGAATTCCAAAAGCAAAGGTTGGAGGGATGCGGGCGAGTATAAGGCTCGACGCTGAGGAATAAAAAAAGGGATTAGGTGAGCAGGTAAGGACCAGAGGGAGCAGTAATAGTCTTTGGATAAGGTATATGCAAAACATTGCCTATTTCTGTATTCTCGGTGATTATCGCATTCCTGGTGAATATACCAGTGAATATACCCTATCCAAAGACTATTCTGCTCCCTCTGGTCCTTACCTGGTCACCTAATTTCTTTTTTTTCAGTGCTTAGTGTATAGCTTAATACTCGCCCACATCCCTCCAACCTTTGCTTTTGGAATTCTGTTTTATTTATTTTGTTTCTCTGTTTTTTTTTTTACTCCGCGCGGTCTTATGCCCTGTACGTCACTCTATACCTTTTTTTGAGTTTCAGGACAGGCCTGTTTCAGGAATGTTGCAGTGGGTGACACGTGCCATTTCAGTTGCCGGGTAATTGCTTTTGCTTTTGTGTGTGGGTTTGTGTGGTTTCCCTCCCTGTTTTTATTATTTTTTCTTTTTTTACTTGACTTCAATACTTCCCCCCTTCTCCATCGTTTCTTTTGACCTGAGGATTGCAGATAATTTCTGATAAGGATCCCACTCTCACCGCCTGGTCTGCTTCCTGCTGTTCTGATTACCTTTCCGTATGCCCAGCGGCGGGTCAACTAACACCCTCTCATCCTTTCTCTCCAAAAATTCCCCGAATATCAACCACCGGCTGACTTCATGTGACCTACTTCGTGGCTTAAACTATACAACCTTCTTTGCCCCTCAATATCTCCCCTGACATACTCCCAAACCAATCCGCTTTCTCAATTTCACTCCTTTCTTTCCTTCTCCCCTCTCACCTGGGGACCTACTCCTATGTAAGAGCGTGCCAGCCAGGCTAGAGATTGCCCTGACGAAAGCAAGTCTCTTTGCTAAAACGTTGGCAACAATAGTGCTTCCACCTTGTTGAAAGTTTTCTTTTCGTGTGTTCTCTACCATCTTCAAAAGTTCAACGGCTCGTATATATATATATATATATATATACATATATATATATATATATATATATTATATATATATATATATATATATATATATATATATATATATATATTAGAGTGGGGTTTATTGGCAGGACGTTATAGCAATGCCTCACTATCGTGGAGTCAAAAAACGTCCAAGTGAGCTCTCGGGTCTGTGCACCAGTCTCGCGCACAGCGCTCTCGAAGGGGCTGCCTAGCCCAGATTCAAGCACATACCTACTTGTGGTGGATTGTCACATATCCAAGCACATACATCGTCTGACGTGAGACGTACATGGCACACTCCCATTTAAGGAAGTGACCGTGATATCTTAATTACAATCACCCCCGTCAAAGACAGGAGCCATCCTGGCGACTCAGGGCGATGCGACAACGAAGGGGTCATAGTAGGGCTTCTTACGCAAGATATGCACTGTATCGCGCCCTCGGCGACGAAGATCGGTTGTGGCAGCGATCGGCTCAAGGGCGTAGTTAATGGGGGACGATTTCTCGAGAACTCTGTAGAGTCCATGGTAGTTAGGTTGGAGTTTCGGCGAAAGACCGGGTGTCTTGGACGGGATCCACAGCCCCACGAGGGATCCGGTGGCATGGGTAGGCGAGGTGGCTGAACCGTCATGACGAGAGTTTTGGCGCCCTTGATCCGCATCGGTAAAGGACCAAGCCAGTTGCCGGCAGTCTACGGCATGATTAGCTATCGCGGAAATGGGCCTGCATTCGGAGGTTTCGGGTCGGTAGGGCAGGATGGTGTCTAAGGTGCCGCAGGGCTCATGCCCATAAAGTAGAAAGAAGGGCGCGAATCCCGTCGTCGTCTGTGTCGCCGTATTATACGCATACGCGACAAATGGCAGAAGCAAGTCCCAGTTTGAATGATCTGAAGAAACATACATTGAAAGCATGTCGCCAAGCGTGCGAGTAAATTTTTTGGTCACCCCATTGGTCAGCGGTTGATACGCTGTAGTTTTCGTATGAACGAGTTGTCACTGGGTCACCAGGGCATGTATTACGCCCCACAAAAAGAGCGTCGTCTGTCGCCTAAAAGCTCCCTGGGCGCACCGTGCCGTAAAACGAACCTCAGTAGGAAGAATCGTGACACCTTATATGCTGTAACCGTGGAGAGTGCAGCTGTTTCCGCATACCTGGTCAGGTGATCCACTGAAACGATATTTCAGCGGTTTCCTGAAGTTTTGGTGGGGAGGGGCCCGTAGATGGCGATTCCAACGCGATCGAAATGCGCACGGGGCTTCGTAGTGGCTGCAGAGGACCTGTAGAATGTTGCGGCGGAGACTTGCGGCGCCTGCATTCGGGACACGACCGGATGTACTTTGTAACAAACGTGTATATGCCGCGCCAATAATAACGGATGCAAAGCCGCTGATAAATTTCTAGGACGCCAGCGTGGCCGCATTGCGCATCAGCGCGGTAGGACGAACAGATGGCAGAACGCAAATGACGGGGAATAACTAGCAGCCATTTGCGGTCCTCGGCGATACAGGTGTGCCGATACAGGAGTTCGTCACGAACGTCACAGTGTGAGGCCTGACGACGCAGTGTACGGGACGCCGAAACGGTGGACGGACTCGAGAGGTAGTACAATGTAGACGTGATCAAGGGTCTTTTTGCTGCTCTGCGGCCATGTCGTGTGTGTCAAGTGACGCCAGGGCGCAGTCCGTCGAGGAAATACAGTCATTTTCCGACTCAACGGAACATCGAGAAAGGGCATCAGCGTCCGTGTGTCTGCGGCCGGACCGATACACTACGCGAATGTCGTACTCTTGGATGCGAACAGCGCAACGGTCTTCTTCCGGACGGGTCTATCAGTGACGACAACAAACACAGCGCGTGATGTTCCGTGACAACGTTAAACGGGCGTCCATAAAGGTAAGGGCAGAATTTGTGAATCGCCCAAATGATCGCCAAATATTCTTGTTCTATCACTGAGTAATTTCTCTCCGCCTTTGTGAGAGTACGGCTGGCTCATGCAACTACGTACTCCTGGGCGCCTTCTCTGCATTGTGCGAGCCCAGCGCCGAGACCGACACCACTGGCATCAGGAGGTGGTCGAAACGTCGCAGTATTGGGGGCGACGTAAGCAAACGCCGTAAAGACACGAAAGCTCCTTCGCAGGCAGGCGACCAGTCGTCAGGTTTTTTACTGGATCCACTGAGGAGGTTCATCAACGGTTCGATGATGGTGGCATAGTTCCGAACGAAGCGCCGAAAATAGGTTGGCTTCGGAAATTGGGCGACTGCGCGAAGCTTCTCCGAGTCGGGAAGGATGCCATCTTTTGATACAACATGACCCAAAATGGTCAGTTTCCGAGCAGCAAAGCGTCACTTTTTCAAGTTGAGCTGCAACCCAGCAGATGAGAGGCATGTCAAGACCTCTTCTAGGCGCTCTAGGTGAGTGGAGAAATCGGGGGAAAACAAGGCAATGTCATCTAAGTAACAAAGGTATGTTTCCCACTTGAGGCCTCGTAGAACACCGTCCATCATTCTCTCAAATGTTGCGGGCGCGTTGCAAAGTCCGAAAGGCATGACGTTTAATTCGTAAAGTTCATCAGGTGTCACTAAGGCAGATTTTGAGCGACCAGATTCTGCCATGGGGACTTGCCAGTAGCCTGAGCGTAGATCGATAGAAGAGAAAAAGTCAGCGCCTTGCAGAAGCAACCCAGAGCGTCATCGATACCAGGTAGTGGGTGCGGGTGATTTTGCGGGTGATTTTGTTCAGATGCCCATATTCGACGCAGAACCGGATGGACCGATCTATCTTTGTGACAAGCAAAACGGGCGCAGCCCAGGGGCTTGAAGAGGGCACGTTGCGCGTGAGCATGTCAGTGACGTGTTCGTCAACTTCGCGTCGTTCGGAAGGCGACACCTGATAAGGTCACTGCCGCAAGGGGGCGTGGGATCCTCAATCTACTTCGTGGGCAACAGTCGACGTGCGGCCTAAGGCTGTCTGATGACTGTCGAAAAATTCACGGAAGCGATTGAGAATGGCAAGAAGTTAGTCACGTTTTGCTGGGGTGAGATATCCATCGATAGATTGTTGAAAAAAAATGCCCCCCGCCACCCCGAAGGGGATCGTGCGGAATTGCGAATGCATTGGGTGCACCGATGAGTGCGCGGCGGCCAGCAGTCACGGAAAGAGGCACGCGCTCCACTGCATTTATATATCTTTTTCCGAGCGCAGCGAGCGGAGAGAGGGTACGCGCAGAGGAGAAAGAAACCCGCGCAACACGCCCGCCCCACGCGCGAGCTCTCTCCGCCGAGCTCCACGATGCGAGCGCCCTCACAATCCCGAGCCCGCTCCTCCTCTCCACTCACTCCCCGCTACTCCGCCCGAGCTCCGCGATGCGAGCGCCCTCACACGCCGAGCGCGCTCCTCCGCTACTCCCGCCTGAGCTACCACCTGCTCCGGTTGCTAGGCGCGCCAGAGCTGTTGCTAGGCGCACGCCGGCCAACGCACGACAACCCCGACTAAGAAATGCATTCGCATTTAAGCGCGGGAGC
Source organism: Haemaphysalis longicornis (assembly GCF_048455015.1). Lineage (NCBI taxonomy): Eukaryota > Metazoa > Arthropoda > Arachnida > Ixodida > Ixodidae > Haemaphysalis > Haemaphysalis longicornis. The sequence continues at coordinate 183,372,260 of NW_027526407.1, forward strand.
TCTCTCCGCCGAGCTCCGCGATGCGAGCGCCCTCACAAGCCCGAGCGCGCTCCTCCTCTCCACTCACTCTCCGCTACTCCGTCCGAGCTCCGCGATGCGAGCGCCCTCACACGCCGAGCGCGCTCCTTCTCTCCCCTTGCCTCCACTACTGCCGCCCTAGCTACCACCTGCTCTGGTTGCTAAGTGCGCCACGCGCCACAGCTGTTGCTAGGCGCATGCCGGCCAACGCACGACAACCCCCGACTAAGAAATGCATTCGCATTTAAAACATCGCGAGTTGCCTTGCTGGGATGAGGGCTAATGACATTCACCGAAAACGCGGATGATTCCTCCGGGACGGCAATGACCAGAATGGGGCCGAGAGCTTCCACGTAACCGAGACATTCCCCACGATATAATGTTAAAGGGAAAGATAATGGGTTGCTGACAAGCATCACACTGGACCCACACTGGACGTCGAGGACAGCAGCGGGCAAAGACAGGCATATTCGAGACAAAAATGCACTCGATAGCGTGAAAACAACAGATGAATCAGGCTTGACGTCACAAGAAACAGGCACAAGCACGCAGGAATTGGGGGAAGGGACGTATCGTCCGTCGCGATTAACCTGACGGACAGATCATTCGATGGTGGTTCGCATGACAGAAATAGTTCGAACTGAGCACGAGCACAATCAATGATGGCGTGATGACGTGATAAGAAGTCCCATCCGAGCATGATGTCGTGAGAACACGAGGGAGGGACAATGAACTCGATGATGTACGTGATGTTTTGGATGGCTACACAAGCGGTGCACATGGGTAATGGTTTAACCTCTTGCGCGCTTCCGGTTCGGAGAGCAAGGTCGGAGAGTGGCGTCGTCACTTTTCGCAATGAGTGACAGAGGCGTTCACTTAAGACGGACCCAGCGGCACCAGTATCGACAAGCGCTAATGCGGCTACACCTTCAACAGTCAGTTCCATAACATTTGCTGGTGACGAATGACGACTTCGGCATTAAGACGTCGTCGCAGTTCTTGCCTCGGGAACTGCAGCCGTCAGTTTCCCTCGGCAGGTGGAGTCTGGCAAGGGCGCATGGGGGAAAGGGAACGGGTACGCGAGGACGAGAAGCGGCGGCGTGAAAAGGCCGGTTGGTCCGTACGGTATTAACTCGGTGTCGCACCCGTGTCAACTCGAGTGAAGTACTGCTGGGGTCTATAGTTGGGCGCTCGATGTGGGACATCGTTAGAAAACGATGGCCGCCGGCAGCACAACCGGGCCACGTATCCTGGAATGTAACATGCGCAGCAAATGGGGCAGTTGTCGAGAGTGCACAAGGGGTTCGGTGTTTGAGGTGGCAATCGGTTACACGCCATCGTCCGCCGATCTGTCGTGCGGTAGTAAAGCTAGAAAGCGTCTGGTTGCAGCTGTCGGACGATTCCCGCATAATTTAACGGTATCGTTCCAAAAGACGCAAGAGGTGAGGACACCGGTGGGTCAAGGGGCACTGCTACTTGGGGTTCGAGAGGTGCGGCTACGGGTGGGGCGAATGACACCGTGGAAGGCGAAGCAAACGGGGCTGCTACAGCGGAAGTCACAGGTGCGGGCACAGGCGTCGGTTGCCCGATTGAAGGAAGCGTCTCGGCAACCTGCTCAAGCCTCCGAAAGCGGCGCACATTCGGAGGCAATGGACACGCATGCTCAGAAGCATTGGGGAGCAGGGACAGCTGCCGTTTAGCTTCTTCGCGCACGAACTGCTCATTGTGGGGCAAAAGGCACGACAGGTCAGGAGGTAAGGTTAAGTTTATAGCGACCCTCGAGATAAGTCATCATTCGACGGCAGCCGCTGGCGTGTGAAAACGCGCTGCTTTCGCAGTTCGTCGTAGCTTAGGCACAAATTTGTAATTCGCTCACAGTCCGGGGGTTCTTGCCCAGCAGCATCTGGAAGTCGTAGTCCTCAATGCCCTTTAAAATCTGCTTGATTTTATCGCACTCTCGCATCGCAGGATTCCTTCGTCTGCACAGGTCCACCACATCTTCTATATAGCTTGTGTATGCCTCGTTTTATTGCTGGTCTCGTGTGCGTAGGCGTTTCTCAGCATGAAGCTTGCGGACAGCGGGTCGAGCGAACGCTGCGAAGAATCGGGCCTTGAAATCCGACCAAGTTCGCGCATCGGTTGTATGGTTACGGAACCACAATCGTACTAATTCGTTAAGATACAAGTTGACGTTGTTCAGCTTCATGGCCGCATCCCATTTATTGTGAACGCTCACCCTTTCGTAGGACGACAACCAGTCCTCTGCGTCGGTATCATCCTTGCCGCTGAAGTGGGGAGGTTCGCGTTGGGGAAGAACACCGGAGCACATGATGGACGCAGGCTGCTGTGACGCCATTTCCTGGTCGATTCCTCCAGCTAAAGGGGTAAGCACTCGCTTGCTGCGGAATTCCAGGTTAGGGACCTTGTAATGTGTACGACCTCCACCAAAATATAGTGTTGTGTACTGGCAGGACGGTATAGCAAGGTCCTACTATCGCGGAGTCCAAACGCGTCCAAGTGAGCTCTCGGGTCTGAGCACCAGTCTTTCGCACAGCGCTCTCGATATATATATATATATATATATATATATATATATATATATATATATATATATATATATATATATATATATACAGACAGAAATGCCGGCAGTCCACAACGCAAAAGCAGGCATAAGAAAATGGTTAGACCATTTTTTACCGTTATTGACGTTACATTATTATTTTTATTATTTGCGTGAGACAGAAACAAAGAAAAACACGCGCCCAGAGTGGGGACCGGGCACGTAATTAATAAAAAAATAATATTGTAACCTCACTAACGGATCAAATGGTCTAACCATTCCCCTATGAATTCTTTGGAGATGTAGACTTCCAGCATTTCTTTCTGTATTTCCTAACGAGCCCCTCATTTCCAAACTATATATATATGTATATGTATATACGTACTATAGAGAAGTCACATTGCAAACCACTATAATATTTTTTCTAACCTTTCGAACGGGAGCCGGTCTTTTTCAAACATACAAATAGTGCAGATAAGCTGGGTTTTCATACATTTGAGTTGTTGTCGGGGCAAAAAGATGTATCAAGAAAAATGTAGGTTCTAGGTGACACAGAAGCCTACGAAGCCCCAGAATGAAAGGGGTGTTAAAAAAGGGCGTTGGAGTGGTGCCTGGGAACAGAGGGGAAAGGGGGTGCAATCCAGAGAGGCGAGGCTATGAGTAACAGGAAAGTGTTGCATGGCACTGAAAACACCACGGGCAAGCAAGAAAGTGAGGGACTTAGGAGGTGCTCGTTTTCTGCTTGTTTTTTGACTGGAAAATAACTGGTTAGGAATAAAAGGTAGGAGTGCCCAGGGAGCCGTAGCGCTCCCGAAACGTCAAACAAGGGAGCCGTAGCGCTCCCGAAACGTCGATTTGTTGTTTTTGACTTGGTCAGTGACCTGTGTTTCTTGTTTTGAACAGTAAATTACGGACGTCTTGTGCAAGCGTTAACAGACACAAAAAAAAGAAAGAGACGAAGGAGTGGGAGGATTGAGACAAGGGCGGGGGGTTAGGCGGGAGGCGCGAGGGAACCGCAACGGGGAAATGCGAGGATGAAACAGGTTCGAAGAAAGCCCCAAACGACATGCGGTAAAGTGAAATCGCGGAAATCTTTTCCTGCTTAAAACGGCACAGCCGTCCGCAAGGCGGACGCAGAAAGGCAAGTTTATGCAATTCAAGAAGAATACAATGCAAAGTAACAATAATTTCAGCTAGATCACATAATCACCAAAAAATAGGTGTACATAAGGGTAATAACACATAAAAAAGAGAGATATACAGTGACACACGGAGTTTTTGATGAGCGTACAGGCAAGATCATATTCCCGATAGCGATTGTTCAGTGTAAAAGCACCCAAAATTATAATAATAATAATAAAAACAAAAAAAAATACTGCGAGGTGTACAATGGTGAAATCTATTTACACTGTTGCCTGTACGGTACGGCAACTAAACATAATCAGTACACTGACACAGTACAAAGTGCATTAGGTACACAGTACACTATACAAAGATTTTAAAAAAGTCTCCCGTCACTTCGTCTCCCGTTGCACCGGCGGGCCTGGCAACTCGTCAATACTGCCGAGTTTATCGCTCACGGGATAGAAAGCTTTGAAGACACGCTGTCTGGGAAGCATTTTTTCTCCTCTGACACCCACGCATGCACCAAAGTGAGTTTTCTGGCTCACCTAGCCATTTAGGATTTTGTGAACTACAATATGAGCATTATGTTTCCGATAAATTCTCGCAATGCGGAAAGCATAGTCTGACCGCTCCCAAACGGAACACAAACAACCATCATTACTTTCAGGATAATTTTATGCGCAAATCAATGTGAGGGCCACGGGTACAGTTTGCGCAACTCGTGAAGTTTCGCTTCCGACTTCTGCGGATGTACTTCTGGGTGTACTTCTTCTGCGGTGTACTTCTGCGGATCTTTTTCTTACGCATTCCTGGTACAGAAGAATTTTAACATGAACCTTTTCACCGTGCCTGTTTTCATAATTTTGCCTAATGTTTTTGTTTAGGCGTTGACGCAAAACTTGCACCTTTTAATACCACGCGTTGAAAAAAATTGCTCTGAACGGGATACGTGTCTTTCATAGTATTCTGCAAAAACCAAAGCAAAAAAAAAATCTCTGAGTTTTACCCAACAATACCCTCGATGGAGCCTTGTATCTTAGAAACTGCAGCTGTTCTCGTGTCTCATTTGAATGAAGATCACGTAATATTGTAACTGTTTTATTACTTTAGATTTTGCCGGTTAATAGCAAACCAAGATCAGTGGCCACGTTGACTCTGCTGTAGGTCTTGTACCGTCGTGGTGGTGTCTACAACCGTGAGGAATATTTAAGAATCAGGTAATGTTATACGTAATTTATATCTCTTGGGAATATCGGAAATTTTTCAAATGCGAGTTCGTTAAAAAGCCCTGCTTTTTATGAAAGTGTTATTCCAGTAGGAGGTTTTCGAAGCTACAATATAAAAAGAGCAATTCTTGTGTTCGCTGAGAATTTTAAGGGGAAATACCATGTTTCGAGTGGTTTTGTTTCAAACATTGAGGGGAAGTGTGAAATGGCCTGCGTACGTAAGATAATATTTAAAATATAACTATCGTTTCATTGCAATCGCAAAAGTAACGATTACGGAAATAATAGTACCCGGTGTAACCTAACAAATATTGCACTTTCAGCTCTGACTGAACAATATGAACCTGCATTACGTATGTATGCCTAGTAAATTTCTCCCACCTCCCCTCGCGGGAACCCCTGTGTAGATGCGATGCATAGGGGGTTTCGTTGTTGTTTCCTTTAGGTTGATTCTCCCATCGCGTGAAACGTGCCTTGAACCCCATGCCGCGGCTATGACGCAACGTGGCGCGGCGTTGACGCAACACAATCCAACAGAATCCACTTTAATCCAACCCAATCCAACCCAATCGAATCCAACCCAAGCCAAGCTAAGCGAAGCCAAGCCAAGCAAATTCAATCGAATCCAATCCAATGCCCCTCGCGAGAGAGTGTTCGCTATAGGAGAGGACAGGGGGTGAGCGGCGAGGAGATTGGGGAGGGGTGTGGACGAACAACAACAAAGCCGTATGGAGGGACAAGGCGAGTGAATGAGATGCAGTCGTATCTAAAATAGTGTTCTTGCCTTTCGCCTTTAAAAACTGTTACCGACGTTTTTAATATCAGCAATTATTCAAAAATTTAAATATTTACAGGGATATTTTAATCTATAAAAGCGCTCATAAATACACCCTTGCCCCCTTTCTCGCAAATAGCAATGTAGCCACTTTGTTACGATAAGCACCCGCATCGCGCACAAATGATTTTTGATGTCTCCTGTTGTTGCTCAGTGATATACGTTTAGTACACATAGATGCTTATTCGTTCTTTGCCCAAGCGACTCCTTTCATTGCGACTCTCATCAAAATATTACTTCGATTATTGTGTATATATATATACCGTAATAAATTTTTGCAACCAGTGGTGGTAAATAAAAACCTCTAGCTATTGAAATTGCGCCACAAAGAAAACAAATCCAAAGGTGTAAAGCGCCAAAAAGTCTCTGTTCACGTTTCTATAAGAAAACCAGAATTGACTTTTACTGCTATCGTGTTAAACACTAATTGACACATCTTGCGAATTGCGCTCTAAATAATAAAAAACGCAATTCTGGTGCAGAACTCCATTGTAACATTACCATTAGTAAGTTAGATGCTTATCCAGGTCCTTCACAATAAAAGTAAATTAATGTCAAGTTAACTTTGAGTGGAAGAAAGCGGGCTTTCGTTGTTGTCCAAACTGATTTCCGCAAGCTTAGGCAATACTTGCTTTACTCTAAGAGCGGGCTCAGATTCTACGTCTTGCACCAACCCTTTCTTCTCCAGTGAAGTATCATTCTTTAGGCTAAACAAGTTTGAAAAATTAACGTAACACCTAAAATTTGAGCTTTTGCAAAACGCAATTATCCCAAGTGCTGACACAAAAAATATGATTTTACCATCTTTCAATGCCTAAGATTACGCAGATTGATTGAATAATATTTTCTAGGTCTCACAGAGTAATTGAAGTGTTGTAAAATATTTCACCTTCACCCGTAGTAGTTCGAAAAATACTTGGCTTTGGTAAGCATCTTCAGGAGAGTCGTAAAGCTGGACGGAAATAATGTAGAATTGTGGCTGTCTTGTGATAAGATAACAAGAGTTGATACCATCTTTCGTATATTTTATTAAATAGAAAGAAATGAGATTTTCACGAGGTGCTTTATAATCATTCGCCGATCCAGCTTAACGTAATAAAAATAACAGTCTAGACAAATAAGAAGGGTATCGTCCTGAGCTTCTAAATCCTTAAAACGTTACCAAATAATCATTTCAGAATTGTATAAACAGAGCACTACTACTGCAATTGTTTAATAATTTTTTTTTTGAAAATCACATTGGAGGCGCGTCGTTTGTGTGAAGCGTGACGGGAGCAGAGAAAATGCGCGTATCATAGTAGTGGTATAACTCTTGGGTAGACAGTTTGGTAGATACCTGCTAGGTTCTTCGTTTTACCACCGAGCCATCTCTCTTCAATTAAAGGGCGGACTGATTTTCCTGTTTCCGTGTAAAACTTTTGTTTAATAGAAAAGGCAAGTTGTCAGGAACGCAGAGTGCGCTTGTGCAAAAAAAAAAAACAAAGGTGGGATTTTTAGAGTGATTTTCAGGACTGGTGGAAAGTTTGGCTTGAATGCTTGTATTCACTTTATTACCACCAAAGTGAGTCAAAATTAGCTAACGAAGTATCAATTTTGAACAGATTTTCAGGATGTTGCTGGCCGTGATCTTTTTTCTTGCTCTGAACGGCGTCTTTGCTGAAGCATACCGAAAATGCAAAGGCAAATTCTTCAGAGTGAGTATGATGTTTACCTTTATTGTAGCGCAGTTGAATGTTTGCCGGTGCATTTGTTGTATTTTAATAACTTGGTCACATGAGGCAGGATTATTCCCTCGTGGCACAGACCTAATTTCGTTTTCAAACCCTAGGTTCATCGGCTGCAAATAAAGCTAGGTAGGGAAGGTCTATGACACACCCCGACATATTATTTCTTTGTATTCTGAATAATTCCCCATTATGTGTTATTATTGACAAACAACGTTGTATATTGTGGCGCTTTGCAGGACAGCGGCGTTTTGCATTGGTGGTGTTCACGGCAGCTCTGGTTGTTTCGAAAGACATTGCCGGTTAGCAGAAGGCTTGCTTGCTGTGCCAACATTACCCGATTACGAGGGGGGGGGGGGGGGGAGTAGGGGCATGAAACGATCTCAAATTTTTGCACGAAGATCCCTGGGCAGGACAAAAAATAATTTGTTTTTATCAGATAGCCGACATTTTTCTGTCTAGGACAGAGCTATTAGTGCTCAATAAAGGCCATTGGGACGGCGAAATCGCGTCCGTCGACAAAATCGATAATGAAGCGTAATGTGTTGGCGGCGGGCTGCTGGAATTGCAGTTCACTCACCCCCACCGTTCTGAAAAGCGCACCATCGTCATAAAACTCCTGGGGTGGTAGATTGATGGGTGCCCAAAGATGCATTCGGCCTTCAAGCATTTCTTGCTGGACTTGTAGATGATGCTAATATCACATGCATGCAGGCGCAGGCTTCTATGCTCAATATGGTCATAATAGTTCTTCGATTTGAGCAGCCATTATATCACAGAAGACTTTGTCTTAAACACTAATGTTTGCTATAAACGTAAGATCAAAATATTTAAAAGCCGTTATAATAGGAACGCCTCTTTCTCGCAAGCTCAGGAGATTTTTTACTTTCGACTGGTCAGGTGTGGTATATGCGAATAGTTTCTCTCGTCTTCTTTTCTTTTAATAGCGAAGTGGCTCTTGTTTGAAACTTTCATGAAACAAGACATGCTAATGTGGCCGTAGTTATTTGGAGAGAGCATCGCCTAGCGCGGCGTACAGGGGAGAGCGGGAGCGGAAGCCGAGCGCAGGAGGGCAGATTGAAGGAGCGGATGAGAGGGGACGGCAAACTGGAGAACGTGCAGAATACGTGGTTAGAAGAGGCGCGCATATTAATGAATACATTTTGTGGTGGCTTCTGAGTGTTCTGAAAGTGGCTCAAGTCGCGTGTCCTCTAAAAGAAGATGCCCTTTGTGAGCGCAGTGATACCTTGAGCTGGCATGAGCTGGAAGAAGAGTCAATCTGCTGTATATAAACAGCTGGGTGAAGGGTAGCTTTTAGATTGGGGAACGCCACCAGCTTCGCACTAAACATCAGCGTTTCCGACATGAGGTCACACAAGTTCGGCCACCTTTTGATAACTGAGACACCCACGCGTACATCAATGGCGATTGTACGCTTTTGTATCGGCGTGTCGTGACTGGCACAGTGACAACCAGCCACGACAGCGCTTGGGCTCGAACTTATTTTTTATTCCTCAAGCACGAGCGTACGTGAGCGTGCGCCTTGTGGTTCCGCCTTCGTCGTCGTCGTCGTCGTCTCGGCGCGACGGACGTTCGCCGCTTAGGGCTCCCCCGTAGAGCCGGAGTCTGTTGTTGAAGCCCACGTGACAGCTTTCGACGGTTGATGGTGCAAAGTTCTGGGCATGGTTGTTGAGACAGGTAAGGTCTGGCTAGGTCGGAGAGAGGCGAGGTATGCAGGCCTTATTCGGTCAGCGGCGACGACGTCTTGGCGGCCGTTGATATCGAGTGTGAAAGTCTTCGGGTGCCGCTCGATGACGCGGGATGGGCCATCGAAAGCGGGAGTCAGGGGTCGACGGGCGGCGTCGCGGCGCACGAACACGTGAGGGCACGATGACAGGTCTTGACTCACGGAGACGGAGTGGTCACTGCGCTGTCGACGAAGCGCGGGCCGGATTGGCTCGAAAAGGCGACGAAGGTCAGCCAAGTAACCGACGGGGTCCGCAGGACCATCGGCAGGCGGAGGTGTGAGGAGGTCACCCGGGAGACGAAGAGGGCAGCCATACACCAGTTTGGCCGATGTGCAACGCAGGTCCGCCTTAAAAGCCGAGCGTAGTCCGAGCAAGCCGAGAGGAAGGTGGTATGCCCAGTGTTCTCTTGGCTCGTAGGTGGTGAGAGCTGCCTTGAGTTGACGGTGTAAACGTTCCTCCATCCCGTTGGCGGACGGATGGTAGCAGGTGGTGTGTATGTGGCGTACTCCCAAGAAGTTGGCGAGAGCGTTGAAGGGGGCGGATTGAAATTGGCGCCCGTGATCAGTGGTGACCACAGCAGGGCAGCCGAAACGGGACAGCCAAACACCAACAATTGCTTTGGCGACTGTTTCTGTCGTGATATCAAGACTCAGGATTGCCTCTGGCCAGTGCGTGAAGCGGTCCACGCACGTCAACAAATAGGCGACTCATCGCACGCTGTCAGGGGGCCGACCAGGTCAATGTGTACGTGCGCGAAACGGCTGTCCGGTGGATAGAATGGCGAGGCAGGAGTGACTGTGTGCCTGGTTACCTTGAAACGTTGGCACTGGAGGCAGGTGCGTGCCCACCGGCGGACATCTGCATTCATGGAGGGCCAGAACCACCAAGCGGTGACGAGGTGTTGAGTTGCTTAGACGCCGGGGTGACTCTTGCCCTGTAGGGCGTCGAAAACGGCTCGACGAAACGCCGGTGGAACGTAAGGTCGGGAGACGCCGGTTGATATCTCGCATATGATTGTGCCTTCGGTAAACGGGAATGGCACGTCTGTGAAAGTCAGCATGGACGTCTCAGAGCGGCGTTGCTGGAGCTCGGGGCCTTGTTGATGTGCAGAAGCAAGCTCTTCCATGCAAATCGGTTGGGGTGAAGTCGAAAGGGCTTCTACGCCAGACAGTGCGTAAGCAGCAGTGTTTGTCGGGCCGCTGATATGGCGGAGATCGGCAGTAAACTGTGAAACGAAGGAAAGGGGTTGACTCTCACGCTACGAGTACGAGCTGTGGTTACGCTGGAAGGCGAACGTCAGGGGCTTGTGATCTATAAGGACGTAGAAGTCCCTACCTTCCAGGAAATGCCGGAAATGTCTGATACCAAGGTAGACCACCAGTAGCTCGCGGCCGAAAATGCTGTACCTGGTCTCCGCAGATTTCAGCTTCTGGGAGTAGAATCTAAGAGGCTCCCAACCGGAGACGAACTGCTCAACCACAGCACCTACAGCCACGCTCGAGGCGTCGGTGATAAGGCGAATTTGAGTTTCAGCAACGGGGTGTATGAGCATGGCAGCGTCGGAGAGGGCTTTCCTCGCCGCAAAAAAGGAGGACGCTGCTTGCGCGCTCAACCCGAAGTGCTCTGCAGGTCCTGTCTTGGTGGCCAGCAGATCAGTGAGGGGCTAGACTAGTTCGGCACGGTTGGGAATAAACCGCCGATAGAAGTTCAGCAGGCCCAAGAATTCGCTCAGCTTCTTAATTGAGGTGGGCTGTGGAAAGTCCTGAATGGCCTTCCCCTTGGTGTCAAGAGGTCTGATGCCCTGTGGAGTGACCAATTAGCCCAGGAACTCGATGATCTGCACGCCGAAGACACACTTTTGGGGGTTGATGACTTAACCTTATTTGTCAAGCCGAGTGAAAAGGCCTCGCAAGTGCACTTCGTGCTCCGATGGTCATGAGCTTGCGATCAAGATGTCATCGAGGTAGGCAAAGACAAAGTCTAAACCGCGGGTAACCTCGTCGATGGCACGTTGAAAGGTCTGGTTGGCGTTGCGCAGGCCGAAGGGCAAGCGGACATATTCGAAGAGACCAAATGGTGTAATGATGACAGTCTTCGGTGTGTCTGCTGGCTCCACAGGTATCTGGTGAAAAGCTTTGACCAAGTCTACCTTGCTGAATATCTTGCAGCCTGCCAGATTCGCGGTGAATTCATGCAAACGAGGGAGCGGGTAATGGTCCGGCACGGTGATCGCATTGAGGGCACGGTATTCACCGCATGGCCTCCAGTCACCGGCGTCCTTTTTGGGTACCATATGCAGGGCTGACGCGTAGTTGCTCGGGAAATAACGGACAATTCCCAGATCCAGCATGTGCTCGGACTCCCGACAAGCAATGGCATAACGCCATCCGGCGAGACGACGCGCTCGAGGAGACAGGGGGTCCCTTCGTGATGATGTGGTGGGTGATGGTGTGCTTCACCGTCGACTTTCTCGTGTGGGGTCTTGTGATCGCGGAACATTCTGCAAGTATCTTCTCGTACACGCAAGATGGCACGAAGGCTCGAAGTCCGGTCGCCGTGGCAGAGGAGAAACGCCATGAACTGAAAGGCTCGTCGTCATGTCCACGTGGTGTCGAGAGTGCACGTCGACGGCCAGATTTTAGAAAGCCAGGAAATCACCACCGAGAATGGGCTGCTTGATGTCGGCATTTGTGAAAAGCCACCGGAAGGTGCGACGTAGGCCAAACGTGACTGTGAGCGACCGCTGGCCGTAGGTGTTGATCGGTGAGTTGTTGACGGCGATTAACGGAGAGGTCATTTCTCGGCGGCGTCGGTCTAGTGTAGACGCCGGAATGACGCTGACCTCATCTCACGTATCGACCAAGAAGCGGTGGCCGGCAACCTTGTCGGTGACGTACAAGAGGCGGCTGAATGCATGACCGCTTTCACTTGCCGCCGCCAGTGTCCGGTCTCCTAGTTTCCCGTCCATGAGCAACGCTGACTGCACTTGCGAGCGGCAGTGCCGAAGGTAGGATGATACCAACAGACGCCCGAAGGGCGAGGCTCACCGCGTGTTGCAGAGGAGCGATGTAAAGAACGGGACGGGGATGGCGAGTACCGTTGGTCGCGGGATGCACGTCGGCAGTCGGTGCAAAAGGGGTGCGAGGGATGACAGCTGATGGCTGAGTTCGTCAATGCGGCTCTAAAGTCGACCAAGCCTGGAGTCGTCCCTTGAGGTGGTGGGCGTATCGGCGACTGCGGCGATGCTTCGTGTGGTACTGGGGTCTTAGCGCCCGGCCGCGGCTCCCAAGAAAAACACCGAGTTCCCAGAAACCGCACCTTTAGTCAGGTCAGAACCTGACCCGTCCTCAGACGTCCGATATCCTCGAAGCCCAGGCACGCACTGCCACAGTCACTCGTCTTGTTCCAGCGCGCACACGCTGCGCGTACCCCGAACTACCTCTTTCTCCTCCTTTTCTGCGCGCCGTTCCCACACTCTGCCCCCTCCAGAAACAAAGTCAAGACTCGTCGGGCATGTCGATGACGTGGTCGGTCGGGAGAGGGTCGTAGAGGAGGTCCGGGCGGTGGTGAAGCAGCAGGGCAAAGGCACAAGCGACTGAGTCTTCAGTTCGGGGGCCTGCGGAGGCCGACGATGCAGCAATGGTGGCAGTCATGCAGTCACGGTCCAGAGAACCTGCCAGGTGCGTGGGCACATGGATTTGCGGCACCCGGCAGTAAGGGCAAAGGCTACGGAGCTCCTCTGCCGTGTAGATAGATGGAGGTTCCTGGGGATGTCGATCCGAGACTAAACGGCACCGGAAAGAATCTGGGACATCGGCCGCTGGATCCCCACGTTCAGGACGGGGCTGGAGTTCCCAGGGGTGGCGGGACACCCAGCCAACCGAGGGATCTGCCTCCACGACCGTCCAAGTGGCCACGGTGCGAAGTGTTGGAGGGCGGTGACGTATCGCCCGTGGAAGCCAGGGATGGAAACGGGCCTGTGCGTACGCAGAATGACCTCATCCCCGAGATGGCCCAGGAAGATTGCGTGGTGGCGGGGCCATCTACGAGAGTGTATAGAAGAACATAAAAAATAAAATTTTGAAAGGGAACAAAAAAGACGAAGCCAAGCTGGTACTACGGAACAGGTGAACCCCACAAAAACCATAAAGGACTGATCAAGGCTTTAAAGAAAAGGCAGGTCAAGAATAAACAGAGGAGAAAAAAGAAAATGTGGATAGTAAAAGAAAAAAAACTAATTCTGTTATTTTGCTAGCCCCCATACGCAAGGCTAGGCGAAGGCATCCTCTGAAAAGAGAAACATGATCATTCTGCATGGTACCGTTTAAGGTCGGCTATATAACCCGGGTCTGCATGTTTTTACCTGTCCTGTTGTTGCGTAAAAGATACGTGATGGAAGACAGCTTCTCGCTTACGGTAAAAGGGCCCTCCCATTTAGGAGCTAGCGACGCGGAAAACTTGCGTAAAGCGTCGCTCAGCGGATGAGTGCAACGGAGAACCATATCGCCAACCGCAAGCTGAACATCTCGACGACCCTGGCTGTACTGCTCCGCCTGCTGGAGAGGAGCAACATCAAGCTGCTCCCGGGCAGCCTGTATCGCGTCACGCAGGCGCTGGCGGACGGCCAGAGGCGGCAGACCAGAACCCGCGTCCGTTTCTGGAAGCGTCCTGTCGAGAGGAAAAGGCATCTCCCTACCGTAATTCAGATAACCCGGCGTAAACCCGGTTGAACGATTCATCGTGGTGCGAGTGGCAAATGCAATCTCAGGCAGCTTAGCATCCCAATCGTTGTGTTGCTCCGTATGAGCAATTACCATCGCCTTGAGGTTGCGATTCACACGCTCAGTTGTGTTTGCCTGAGGGTGATAGGTGGTCGTGCGTTTGTGTTTCACGCCTACAGCTCGGCAGTTGTACTCAAACAATTTGCTCGTAAAATACGTAGCATGATCCGTTATAAGCTGTGCGGGGAACCCAAAGCGCGAAAACACTTCCATTAGGCACCTCCATACATTCGGTGTATTTACGGTACGTAGCGGGAACAGCTCTACCCACTTCGTGAAATGGTCCGTCCCCTCAAACAAATAACAATTCCCACGCGGGCTGCGGGGGTAAGGGCCCATGATATCGCAAGCAACGATTTGCCAGGGGCTCTTACCCTCAAAAGACTGCATCAACCCGGGCGGGCAACCAACTCGGGGTTTCGCTGTCTGACACACGTGACAGCTGCTGGCGTACCGCAGCACATCCTGCCTCATTCCCGGCCACGTGACAGTCCGACATAACTTCTCATATGTTTTGCTGCCAGAGCTGTGTCCAGCCAGAGCTGAATCATGAAAGTAACGGATGAAAGCTCTCCGAAGCTTACGCGGTACAACAGCGCGCAATGGGGAATTAGCTTCGTCATCGTCCTGCGGGATATACCGTAGCAGGAGACCGTCTTCCGCCAACACATATGTATCAAACTCACCGCTGTTGCTGGTGGGAGCTACGCCCTGTGCCCCGACGTGCTGAATGATCTTACAGCAGAGTCCATCGGCACGTTGCGCCGCGAGAAGTTCTACCCTGCTCACCAGCGTACCCCAGGGTGCATCAGCATCCACTGCAGCCACCAGCGCCGGCGCTTCTGCGTCCGAAGATGGCGGCAGGGGCGCGCGCGATAGCGCATCAGCGACTTGGTTCTGCGAACTCTTCCTGTGCTGGATAGTAAAATTGTAGCGCTGAAACGCAAGCACCCAGCGCGCAAGACAACCAGCAGGGTTCTGCAAACGCTGCAGCCACGTTAACGCCATGTGGTCTGTCTGAATGGTGAAAGAGGCACCGTCAAGATACATGTAAAATTTCTTTTGTGCAAACACAATTGCTAGACACTCACGTTCTGTGACCATGTAATTGCGTCCAGCCGGAGTGAGCGTATGGCTAGCAAATGCGACCGGACGGAGAACGCCCTCAAACTCCTGCATCAACACTGCACCCAGTCCATAGTCGCTGGCATCGTTCTGCAGCACAAATAGTTTGTTAAGGTCCGGTATCCTTAACGCCGCTGTTGCCGCGATTGCGCGAGACAGTGCTTCAAAAGCTTGCTGTTCAGCCTCTTCCCATTGCCATTTCACGCCTTTCCGTCGTAGCTTGTTTAGCGGACGTGATAGCTCCGCACAATGAGGGATGAAGCTGCGTTAAAAGGCTATCATGCCAAAGAAGGGCTGCAAGCTCTTAACGTCACGCGAGCACAGATACTATGTAATTGCTTTCAGTTTGGCATCGTTAGGACGAAGCTCTCCCTTGTCCACGACAAAGCCGAACAAGTCAACTTTCTTGTCGCGAGTTGGACCTTTTAAGGATTGATTGTGAGACCGGTGCGTTTCATGCGGTCAAGCACATCTCTGAGATGCACGAGATGCTCCTCAAAGGTGCGCGAAAACACGACGACGTCATCCGTATAGGCCATCGCGTACTTATAACGTACATCGTCAAGGACGATGTCCATTATTCTTTTAAACGAGCTCGGGGAGTTCTTCAGCCTTAACGGCATGCGCACAAACTCGAAAAGACCCCTGTAGCATGTGAAAGCTGTTTTGGAATATCATTAGGGTGCATTTCAATTTGCAAAAAGCCGCGTGAGCAATCTAGAGTGGTAAACACGCGGGCACCACCAAGCGAGGAAATGATGGTTTCTAAGGCAGGAAAAGGATATGCGTCTCTTACAGTTACATCGTTGAGACGACGGTAGTCCACGCAGAGACGCACACTGCCGTCTTTTTTTGGCGCCAACACGACTGGAGATGCATGGGCGCTCTGCGACGGCCGCACAACCCCCGTGTTCAGCATCTCGTCAAGGACGACATCCAGTTTCAACTTCTTCGGAATGCTGAGCGGCCGTGGATTGCAGCTCCAAGGAGGGGCGTCTCCCATGTCAATGCGATGTTGAAGGACGGTTGTCCGCCCAAGGGCCTCCGTGAACATTTGGGCAAACGGCTCCAGCACATAGGCGAGCTGCTCCCTCTCATAGTCACTGCAAGGACACTCCTCAAGTAACTGCCTCATTCCCTCAGGCAACACCGATTTCGTTGGACTGCGGCTGACCTTGGCACCGTACAGATATGCGTTGACGCCACAAAAGGTATCAATTCTGCGTCATTGCCCAATCTGTAACCACCACCCGCCAAGTCAAGCAGGAGGCCCTCGCGAATAATGTATTCCCTGCCCAAAATCATGGGCACCGCCAAAACCGGGCAGTACGTAAAGCGCTGCCGACACCTTCTGCTTGCGTAAGAAATGCGCAAGCGCACAGCACCACATGCTTGAACAACAGCACCATTGGCCACTTGCAAACGGGTGCTGCATTTGCGCAACTTGACACCACGTGCTCGGCAAAGTTCAAACACTGTATCGCCAATTAGCGACAAACTGCCGCCAGTGCCAATCAAAGCGTCAAAGTCCGCTCCAACCACGTAAACAGAAACATGCGGGGCTATGGGCTGCGCCGGCGCTTCAACACGACAAGCAGAGGGTGAAAAACACAAGTTTTCGCCGTTCGTCATATCCGGCGCCCATAGCGATGCTTTGGTGGCCATTAGCATCGCGGGCCGTACTCGTTTGCCTGATGGCTGTTGATATTTTGGCGACGAGCCATCACCTCAGGACACTCACGACGGAAGTGTCCAGGCTGTTCACATCGGTAACAGCCGCCAGCTTAATTTCCATTGGGCACGTAGCCCCACGACCCTCCCGTCTCGACGACCGGACGAGAAGGACCTCTGGAGTTCGGAGGATTTCGTTGCCGACCCCCAAGGAAGAGACTCGGGTCGGGGAGCGGTGAGCCTGCCAGTAAAGAGGGCCTGTTTTCCCAACGCAGGAACCCTGGCTCTAACCGCTGCGGGGAGTTCCCGCCGTGAGCTGCACCATAATAGTGGTCTTCCGCGCTCCAACTGCCTGTCGCCAAGGGCAGAAGGACCTCGTTTGCGGGGGAATTGAAGCCCGCCGCTGCCGTCTTCGGCTGTGGACTTCGCTGTGGCGAAGTCTCATAGGTGTCTCTCCATGCGCAAGCTGGCTCCAGTGCCTCCCCTACTGGCGGAGGGGGTACATAACTCAGCTCTGATATCAGAGCGTCCTCGATTGCTCGAGCTGATCGAGCCATCTCCTACAAACTGGAGTAATCACGACCGTGCAGGAAAGGTCGGAAGCGCGGATGGCAACGCCGCAAGACGTGCTTTACCATTTCCGCGTCAGACGCACCCGGGATAGCTCGCTTGAAGAGCTTCTAGATAGCTCGAATGTATTCGAGCAAGCCCTCGCGCGGGTGCTGCGTACGTGCCTCCAGCTCATGGCGGATGCGGTAGTCGTAGTCGGGAGGGAAGAACTCCTCGCGAAAGCGGGCCTCGAAGTCGGCCCAGGACGCGAACGGGGTCTGGATGAGCCACCAACGACCAGCCGATGCCTCGACGGCAACCGGCAGGACACGGGTAAACACGAACTCGTCCGAAGCACCCGACGCCGTCTTGTAAACATTGAGATCGCTCAAGAAGTCCGCCACGGATTTGAAGTAGTCATAGCCCGTGAACCGTGGCACTGCAAGGCTCGGGTTTAACGCCGGCACGCGCTGCGGAGCCTCGAGGCTCGTGGGGGGCGCATGCCCGGAACCAGCGGGCCCCACCTGCAAATTCTCCAAGCGATTAACAAGATTCTCGCAGAGGCGTGCGATCGGGCCTAGGGTAGCGACGACCGCCGAGGCATCCGATCCAAAGCCGGCACCGTGAGGATCGGCCGAGAGGCTCCGTCAAGCAGAAGGCGTGGCTGCACCCTGGCGAGGCCTACGCTCCATGATGGAATCCAGTGCACCATGAAGCGGAAAAAAAGGCACACAGCGATTATCGCCGCCGCGCTATCACAAAGGAAATGACACTGTTTGCGAGAAAAGCGACACAAAAATCTCCAGAGAATTACCGGGGAATACCTCAGACACCTGCAACGTGAACAGCGAACGCTCTAGAACAAAGAGGAAGAAGACCACAATGTCTTTCCCGAGAACCAACGGCCGGCCCCACGTTCAGGGCCCCAAATGTGGTACCGGGGTTTTAGCGCCCGGCCGCGGCTCCCAAGAAAGACACCGAGTCCCCAGAAACCACACCTTTAGTCAGGTCAGAACCGAACCCGTCCTCAGACGTCCGATCTCTTCGAAGCCCAGGCACGCACTGCCACAGTCCCTCGTCTCGTTCCAGCGCGAACACGCTGCACGTGCCCCGAACTACCTCTTTCTCCTCCTTTTCTGCACGCCGTTCCCACATTGGGGACCGGGAATAGTCCGCGGTGCGGTCAGCCAGTTCCGCGAGTTGGTCGAGTGGCATGTGAGCGGCTGCCGCAAGTACCAATACCTTGTTCTGGGGGAGGCGTTGAAAGAAGAGGTCCCGAAGAAGTGGATTGTTGAGGTCCTGGCCATGATCGCCAAAAAACTGTCGCATGCGATGTAGCAACTGCGAGGGTCTCCTGTCACCGAGAGCATCGCTGTTCAGAAACTGCTGCAGCCTGCTGCGCTCCGACGTCGACTTTCGTTGGATGATCGCTGCATTTAGGTGGTCGTACCACGCTTCAGGATGTGGGGCATCGAGGATGTCGGCTAGCTCGTCCGCGATGCTGCCTGGCAAGGAGGTCACGACGCTGTTATATTTCGTCTCCTGGCTGGTAATGCGATTCAGACGGAAGCGCGCTTCAACTTGCGTGAACCATGTCCGCGGGTTCCGAGTCCAAGACGGGGGTAGCGTAGTGCTGCGCTCAGCTGTGGTTTTGGCGTGAGCAGGCGGAGCTGCTTCGTGGGCGGGGGGAGCTGCGCCGGGCTGTAGTTGACCCGCAGAATCCGGCGAAGCCGAAGGGTCCGACATGGCGCGGTCAGAAGAGGCGAATTCGGTCCACATAACCAAATCATGTCGTGACCGGCGCAGTGACAACCAGCCACGACAGCGTTTGGGCTCGAACAGATTTTTTATTCTTCCAGCACAAGCGCACGTGAGCGTGCGCCTCGTGGTTCCGCCTTCGTCGTCGTAATCGTCTCGGCGCGGCGGACACGCGGCGCAAAAGGTGTTTTCGTAAAAATGAGTGATCACAGACGGGCTTTCCAAAGCGTTGCAAGTCACACAAGGTTCCTGCTCCGCATCACCCAGCAGATAAGTGGGCTGTACTTGCGAAACAGGGGCGATAGTACCTCTGTAGCCCTTGTGTATTTAATGCAGTGAACGTGCGGCAGAATTTCTTAGTAGTTTTCTTCAAGGAAATACCGTGGTAATTGGTTTGTATGTAATTCGAGAGCAATTTGATGTTGTTCACGAGGTTCACAAAATGGAAATTGAAATATTCTGCTAGTGCTACTCCTGTTAGCCATTTATTTGGTACTCGTAGCTCTATCATTGCCTCCGTATTTTTCCTGCCTTTTCAAGCTTTTATCGATAATTTTCAAAACATTATTACTTTTTTGTTCAGTATCGTGTAGGAAGGGCTGTTCATACCACATCATGGTTCCTTTTCTTCGTTGAACTGTTTATTTAGGTGTATATTTTTAAATTTCAGACAGTTGATGAGAAATCTGGCGTATACAAACACGGCTTATAAAGATTTGTTTTTACGAATATTTTTATGATAGAAACCTATCAAAGCCGTCCTAATATTTTTTACCCTTAATTATTTTTAAAACGAAAGATAATTTGTAGGCACGAAAGAATATCTGCCCAAAATTCGTTGTTTGAGTCATTTGCCCTGTTTCTATTTTATACAGTTTACCAGTCTTTTTCCAGCACATTCAACCGAAAGGTGTCCAAGGTAATGTTTTAATACTACCTATACGGAAACGGAGGACTCCAAGTCGGTGTTGGTTTGATATATGCGTAAGCGCGAAATGTGGGGACATTCTCATATTATGAAATGTTATGGGACCAGCGATTTGAACCATGGCATCCGAAATCTTGACAAAAACACCAAGACGGGAACGACTGATTGGTGCCACTTTATCGGGCGTTGATATTGCGTTGCAGTACCCGCATGCGCAGATTTTTATGCTAA
This sequence comes from Haemaphysalis longicornis, assembly GCF_048455015.1. Taxonomy (NCBI): domain Eukaryota; kingdom Metazoa; phylum Arthropoda; class Arachnida; order Ixodida; family Ixodidae; genus Haemaphysalis; species Haemaphysalis longicornis. Next base: position 183,392,542 of record NW_027526407.1, read on the forward strand.
AATGTCGCGTAACACTATTGCCAACTATCAAAATTATGTTTAAGTCACCTGCTCTAAGTCTGTTGTATTGTTTATTGTTTCGTCGCCAAGTAACTGTTTCATAATCACAATGAACGCACGTAAAACTAGCGGAAAACGCTCGCTTTTGTGTTGTAACTACTGTATTTCTTAGTCAGAAGTACTACACTTGAATTGTGTGGTAATTTCACAAGACCTACCCCGGGCGAAGATGCATCAGTACTCCTCCACCACGTAATTTTGCCCAATTAAAAAAGTAGTGTTTGTAACATCGCACTACTATCACGTCGCTATCTGGGGGATACCACATTTTTGAAAACATCACGTGGCTTAAAAATAAATTTGTTTGACTAGGGTATATAAAACATGATCCTATTGTGTAATAGAGAGCTAGCGATATAATGAATGGCTGAGATTACGCTTTTTTCACTGGAAAAAAATCCCACATCTTCTGGAAATGCTAATTTCTTGTATTGCATGTTGATTGGGCCTTACTTTGCCACCTAGATGTCAGCAGGGATTGCACTTTTTGGGTTACGTCAGCGTCAGTCACAATGCAAATTCTATCGATGTTTTTCCGATTGCTTGCAACAGTGTTGTCATTCTTAGTTCAAACGAACCATCATCAGCATTCCTGTTTCTTGACTATAGATAGCGGAAATAGTACCCTCAATGTTGGTCAAAGATGTTCATTTAAGAATCTGTGGTTGATCCTAGATTTCAATCAGGATATGCTTTTCTCTGAATTTGCGGGATATCTCTAAAGTGGAGTCGAGCTTAGAGTGCTTCTAAACATAACGACATTGTTAGAATTCCCAGCCTCCCGAATTTGACTCGATGGCCCGCCTCTACTTCACCCGCGGCTCTGGGTTTGCCTATCACGTATTTTGCTGACCACAACCGCGGACGTGGAGGGGAGGCCCAAGCACAGGTGTTGGCGTATCGCTGGTCGATCTCCAGGTCCTGCCAGAATCGAGGTCCCAGGTAGTCTAGTGGAAGTGCGTACAGCGCAGCTGCGAAGACCATGCCGTAAAACACGCGCTGCGCCGGTTGGTGGGAGCAGCCATTGCCTCGAGCCAGAAGCTCCCGCACCCTTGGAGCACCCGTCTGCTACGTGCCCAGACGTTTTTAACAGTTGGCAGCCATGTAAGCCAGCGTTGATCATCCGCAAGCCGTCAGGGAAGAGGACGCCCGTTGAGTTTGATGGGCGGTGTTGCCCGTCGAGCCCTGCATACTCCTGAATGTAGCATAAGGGACTGCGTTTTGGCCTCCGAGAGCGGCAGGTCACGGGTCTCGAGGAAGACTGCAACTGCCCCCAGAGTCACCTGGAGGTACGCCTTGGCTGTGTGTCTGTCTTTGATGGGGCTGTGGGTCCGCATACACCGCCACCTCCACCGGGTATCACAAGCCTAGAGGGATGGAGTCGGGGAAAGAAACAAGCATCAAGTTCAATAGGAATGGGCGCAGTACGCTATTATATTTTGTTCAATATCTTCATGTGATTCGGGCCACAATTCCTTCCAGAACTGCGGGCTACGTTTGCGGCACACAGCTTGCATGCTGACAGCCGGTGCTCCAGGCTTCCGCGGGGGCTGATCCTTTCAAGCGGCCACGCACAGACACGTGCAGAAGGGGTTACTAGTTATATGAAGAAACGGCACGATGGAAGGATGTGTGCTTTAGTGATCTTGCATGTGTTCAAATCGTGTCCGTGCTGGCTTCACACTCTGCTGAAGACACGTGGTGAGGTTTCTCTGGAGCAGGACCGCCTCCTTCCTCAGCGAGCATTCGGAGCTTCGCCCTAAACTTTTCTTGTAATGCTGAGTTCGGCAGAAAATACAAGCTGCCATTGTTTAACAAAGCAGCGAATTCTGTGTTTTGGGCTCGACAGCGCAGCGTTGACATGGAAGAGAGCGATTGCTTGATGGCGTCTTTGAGTTCGCTGCAAAGTGGTGACAGCAAACACGTCACCCATGTCGCTTAGAGAAATTCTTGCTTAAAAACTTGAAGCATACCGCGCAAGGTGAGCCAAGAGCGCTGCGCAAAGCACACCCATTCTCTCTTACCATCGTACCATCATCTGCTTTGGTTTCCCTGAAATGCACAGTTTGCTCATTAGTCACGCTGACATACAGGGCACGGCCCGGTTGTACTTCAGTATGCTGAAAGTCTATGCCGAGATAGTGTTCGATCACGGAGTACTGTTTGGGTTCGGTTGTCAAACGCTGACAGGATTTTCAGTCCTGTCGGTTTCAGTTGTGCCCTCTGCATTGAGGGGCAGGAAGCTGTCACTGCAAGGTGAAAACATTGATGGTGGAGATTTAGCATTCTTAATGAAGTCCTTCCTGTCTAAATGTGAGAAAAATGTTTGGTTGCCATCTTGCGCGCTGTGTGTTTTTTATGATGTTCTTTCGAGTAACTGATTGTTACAATTACATTGTTTCACCCAGAATTGGCAACGAAGTCTAATATGATGCGAACGAGGTTTTTTTGGTTAGTTGAAAACAAGCTCCACACTTAAGATATTCACTTTATTGCATCATCGGCCACACGCCGAATTGTTGCATGCTAGAGAACCACTTAAGTTCAGGTTTAGCTTTCAATATGAAAACATTGGTTTAACTTTTTTTAATGGCGAGAGCATGCCCTATAGCATAACAAGAAGTTTTAAAGGTACAACATTCCGTCACACTCCATAAATTACCGATGTTTTTAAGTTGATTACGGGTACTAGGTTAGTTTACCCACTTTTGTTCGCGAAAAAAAAATCCACTTTTATTTCGCGTTTTGTCTCGGTCTTTTTATCTGTAATACTGTGCGCTTTTCAGCATGCAGCGCAAGTGCAATTTATAGGATACTGTTTTGCCAAAATATTTTACGTTTCAGAAATTGGGGTGTTTCTGAATAATGCAAGAACTTGCAGTTTACACACTAATAAAGAAACTCAATTCATCGCACTTTCTTCAAGCCATTTTTCATTCTGAACATTATTTATGTTTGTATTCGGAGTTTTTTATGCTTGACGTGGTTATTTCAGTGTTACCGTCACAGGGATTGCTGCTACGGTTTGGATTGCTTGGATTTCCAAGACAACGGAAAATTCTGCTTGACCCCCAAGGACGAGTACACTTAAGCTCAATAAACGGCTATTTGTTTCCACCAAACTGCCCAGGCTCCTCACTTTGTTTCACTAATGTTAAACTTAGCTCTAGCCAAACAAAATCTCGCATTATGTTTAACACACACTTACGCAAAGCTGAAGTTTTGTTGGCAGCCTTCCTCCCAAAGAGTGTTTTTTGTAGTTCCGCAAAAGGTTTTATAAAACGTTTGGCGCTTCCGGAATGACGTGAAATGCGCCTATAGGACTTCGAAACCAAGAATTTGAACTGTGTCTGGAGCTCTCCATACTCGATGCGGAAGGTACTTAAAGCAGCAGGCCATAAAAACGCCGAGGTTTTGAAAATGGTGAGGTTCTTTAAATCATTTTTGTGATCGTTGAACAAGTAGTTTTGTGGCACAATGAATGAATCGCTATAGGACAACATTTATAGGAGCACTGGCGTCTTTGCTCTGGAATTTTCCTCCGAAGGCACAAATGTTTCAATATTTTGTGACATAATACCACGTGTGGGCAGTTTTGCCGTGATTTTTTGTTGATATATCAAGTTGTAGTTCTTGCTTGAGAAAATGTTCATCTTTTTTAGAAAATAACGCTTACACGTCTCTCGGAGACAAAAATGAATATTTAAGCGGAAGAAATATTCGACAGTGCATGTAGCACTAATAAATAACACAAACCAATTGGTGAAGCCGTTTAATCTTGACTTAGAATTTGAGCGCTCTCTTTTGAGCGTTTACACAAAGTACTTTCTTAAAAGTAGTTTTATAGAAAATCTTGGATAGAATAAAAGAATAAAAGAAAATTTAAGACGCTTGTATGTTGCAAAGGGGAAAAGCACTGTCAACAATATTTTTCTGAAAATATTGTACATTTATGTGTCTCCTGCCGGCCGATGGAGCAATACGAAAACGTTTTGCCTTCGTGATCGTGTACAAAAATATTGTAGCAACAGTGAGTAGGCTGATAACCCAAATATTGAAATGATCTACACGAAAAGCTAAAATTACTTTAACTCTTTTGTTTTTTGTTTTTATAGCAAGACTTTATTGGGATACTTCCGTAACAAAAATTTTAGTGAGATTTATGACTGATACGAACGTATATACTTTACAGTGCATGTACAAGCCCTGCCCGTACAGGCCCTGTCCAAAGCCTGTATGTCGAATGCGAGGAATGGTGCCTTGTGCTCCAGCGAACTTATGTTATTATTTTATATGCTTCTAAAATCTCATCAATAGATAACCATGCTTTCAAACATGTTTGTATGGATACACTCACATCTTCAATCTTTTTAAATGGCCCATTCATTTCTGCTCCCTTCACACAAAGAGTGAGAGAGGAGGTGGCTCCGTCCCCTTTTTAAACACCTTCAAATCATCATGCATTGATTTTATGGCGCCATGGAAGCTTCGCGCTGTGTCGCACGACTTGTCTTTCATCTTGACAAAAATAGAGTACTCGAGAATGCTCTTCTGCAGCACTTTCCGTCACTTCAGGAGAAGTACCAGTGTACAGAATTTCAAGCGACGCCTCTAAAACTGTCTCCACGGTTTCATGTGCTGTGCATGAATCCAATTTTGATGTTTCTGAATTCATGAATGTAACTTGTAGCTTCTTCAAACAGACGCTTATGAAGTTTTGCTTGCTGTAAATCACATTGTGAAACGTCATATTCCAAACTCCGTCATTTACACCTATTCTTTAAGTGTTACACGGACGTTATTATGCCCAAAAAATGTGGAAAATAATTCAGCAATCTTTTTCTTAAGACAATTATGTCGGCATGTTGAGCAAATCTTGATGTGAACGTTTGTTGGGTACCAGGCAACTCGGACATCGCTGGAAATGAGACTTCAGCTGAAATGTCCGCGGTTGCCTGAAAGGTGGGGTTGTAGGTAAGAATACTCGAATATGATGACTATGGGGACTGGCGAGGTAAAGGCTTGAAGCACTCTCGGACCTCTGTGATATCAGATCGACGATGGTTTCGGACTCCGCATTGTACATGAAATGTTTGTCGCCTATTATGAGCCATCAAAGCGTATTTTGAAGCAGGCGTTGGAATAAGCGCCGTGTGCACGCACGTTCTTGCGGACTAGTGTGCGTTGAGAGAAATCCCTAAGAATAAAGAATGACACACCCTCAAGTCTTGGTCCAGCTGAAATAATTTTTTACTTACCTTTTAAGTGCGTAAGTTTAGTGATAAAGAGCCGATTTTTTTCCGGGCGAAAACGTCCTAGCCTGGGCGTGCGTTGAATGTCAGGGGTATTATTGTTCAGCAATAAGATAATTGGAGCAAAATGCGACTATCTTGCCCTAGGATTCGTCCAACGTTTCGCCGTCGGCGTCCGGTAATCCAAATAATACAAGGTTTAACGGCAGGGCCGGTTCGTAGAGTGGTCGTATTTTGCAGTTATCTCTGCCTCAGGGTTGGGATGCGCGGTCATATCTTGGAGTAAGTAGTGCTATTCGCTTACCATTTCTACTGCCTCGCCCCAAAAAATACACCTCCGATATATTTAAATTGCTTCGAATTCTTGTGGACCAAGTTTGAATTTCGGTAAAACTTATGCAGTTATCACCATCGAACCTGATCGCAATAACAAAGCTTCTTAAAAAACGCACTTCGAACAGTATATTTACATGTAACAGGGCATCCTACCTTGCTGTTAACTTTGGGCTCCTAATTTAAATGACAAAAGCCGCCGGTGTCTCATGTATCGGCGTCACCTCCGCTTGTAGCTGTCATGCTGCGTTGCTTTCATGCAACAACAGGGACGGGAAGTTGGCGGACGCCTACTGCATGCTTTGTGTTTCTTTCTTTTGTGTGGTAAAGCACGGCGGTGCTTAGACGGAGTGCCTTTGTTGCGGTGGTATGCGGTCAGCTCGATCGGGCAGTCTTAGTGAACGGCGGATGGGTGCACAGGAGGAAAAACAGCCTCCGCGCAGAGGGTCCTCCTCGGAGAGCGCGTATCGCCGCTATTATGCCTTGCCGAAATTGGGAAGTGACTCAGTAATTCCTTATCAAGGTGGACGAGCTGACGGGAAGCGAAAGGGTGCCGTCTCTTAGTGTGGAACACGCACGCAGCGTAGTTTTTGAGGATTTGCGAATCCGGCGTCGGTGCTGTTCGTTGATGGGTAATTCGCCTCGAGTATGGTCGCCGGGCTTAAAGCAGCTCTTCCCGCGAGTCGCCGGCACGCAGCTTCGTCCCTTAGTCTCGGAGTGGATTAGCCACAGCTCCTTTCTTGTGCCCGCGAACACGCGCGGACAAATGCGGGGCGGCAGGGTAAGTACACTTTACATTTTAGCTGCTCGAGGACCGCTCTAAGCGTGTGGATTTGGCTTTTGAGCAGATGCCACCCGCTCAACGTAAGGGAGTGACTACTTCGCGCGGTCAGTGACTTTGGGTAGCAGATGTATTGTCTTTGCTTGTTGGTTGGAATAAAGTAGGCATAAAACCTAATACGAGTTGCATGAGAGAGAAATTTGGGGCTTTTGGATCACGGGTGGAAACATGTTTAGTATTGTTTGGTTCTTGCAGCCAATTTGTGCTCCATATAATTTATGTTGAAGAGGGGTTTCGCTCTTTTTTGAAGGCCCCCTTTGGAGGCATGGTTTTTAGGATAAAAACCGATGTGTTGGGTTTGGTCCGGGGTTGGTCAAGATTGATTGAGTTCAGTATAGATCTTGGCCGAACAGGCCGCTGCGGGCAGAGTGTTATTGTAACCGTCATTCTGTCCTGCCCGATGTAATCCAGAAATGCATGCCGGAGTACCATAAACATGGCACTCCGGCGTGCATTGATATTGTGCACGATGCGGTGCCAAGTTGTTTGGCGAGTTTGTTACCGAGCAAGCGTACGTATCCTCCCGGAGGCTTTTACTCGGCCTGCGAGGCAGGCTGTTAGATGTATGATTTGCCAGTGAAAAGCGTAATTTTGTAGGCAACAGCTAATTCTCATTTCACAAACATCCAATTGTATTTTGCACCACAGATTAGTTCGGCAGTGAAGCCATCGGCAGACCACCAAGACGTAAAGTTGTGAGAACGTGGGCAAGACCATCATCTTGCAGGAAAAGAGAGTTTAGGACGCGTGGTACCCGGATCAATTCATTGCATCAGTCGTTCAAAAAGTGTTGAAGATGGCGGGGAAGGATTGCAAAGCGCAAAAGGACGGCAAAAAAAGAAAAGCAAAAACGTCCAGTGGTCTTACCATATATACATGTTATATTGCACACAGTAAAGATAGGTGGCTGGCGCACACGACGTGCGTGTTGTCTTTTAGAATTGATAGCATGCATTCATAGCAACACAACTTCCCTTTTTGCTTTTCTTTTCGTTTTTACCATGGCAATACAAGGCGTGTTAGATGAAAATATAAAGATCATAGGACGTTTTTTTTGTTTATTGCTTTTATATACTTTGTGATCCATAAAACGTGTTTTTTGTATTTTGAATAGGTACCCTTTCAAACCTTCTTTCTTAACATGCATAACCGAAAACTTGCCCTATATACCCGCCATGAGCATTGTCTTTCTTCGATTTTGCTATTTGACTGGCGTACAGGTTTTAATGAGAACTTTCTGGTTAATCACTTCGGTTTTCTCTCTTTGCTCTAGATGGTGGTGGTGGTGGTGTTAGATAAACATTTTTATTTCAGCCAAAAAAACAAAGAAAATAATGTGGGTGGCCTCTTCTCCGTTCAGAAAACCGCGAGCCACTGCTGTTGCTCTGGCGCAGTAGATCAGGTGTTCCTGAGTCGCGAGCTTAGCGCTGGTCAGCCCGCAATCCTACTGCTTCAGGGCGTGAGAGGAGAGGGGTTCGGGAGTTCGGAGCATGCCCATGCAAGATGGTAAGTGGTATTCGGAGTATGGCAGATAGGGCACTTGAAAGGGTAGGTATTGGGGGATATATGGGGAACTATCGGGATGTTAAAGTATGTTCCCGTCTGGAGACTGCCCCATATTCGGGTGTTGCATGTGTGGAGGGAGGGACAAATGGGTGGTCAACGTCGGCGGCTCAGATGGTAGTGGTGCAGTATATCGGTTCAGCGACTTGGAATGGCCAGGTTCGAGGATGGTGCTGCCTAGTTGCCCGCCCCCGATGGGATTGCCCCGAGCAGGATATCGGGGACAGCGGTGTGCGCCGCCGGCCACGATATCCATTCCGTGGGGGTGAGGAATGACCTGCCGTCATGCAATTTGGAAGTCGGGCAGGGTATTTATTGTCTCCAGAACCTTGAGGGTGGAGGGGAAATGAATCCGAACAGAAGTGACCCAAACGTGCTGTGAATCGGTATAGATGCTCACACGGCCGGTAGATGCCGTGGTGGCGGCAAGAGCTATGGCTGTCTCTTCGGTAGTAGTGGTGCTGGTATCAGCGATGGGGGCGTATGTCCGGATACAGCATTGAGCCTTGAGGGCAATCATTACTCGTGCTGTTCGGTTGTAGAAGGTAGCGACGTCTATGCATAGGGTGCCAGGGTCGTTTGAGTGTCGTTTCTCTGGGACCCAAACACGTGCTTCTCTTCGACCCACGTTATAAGTGGGGTGCATATGGCGCTGAAAGAGCGACACCTGGTAGTGTGCGAGGATTTGGGGAACATGCGTTGTGGTACGTCAAATAAAATAGGAACGGAACGACAGAGGTGTGTTAAAACGGGGCAGACCTGGAGGGTGATGGATAGGTGAGCGAGAGGGCCGACTTGCTGTGCTTTGAGGAGTTCAGACAGTGTATTGGGGAAACCTAGTCGTAGTACGTGGGTGGTAGGAGGGAGTCCATGAGCAATTTTGTATGTTTTAGGAATTAGTGCGTCGAGTTTGGAGTTTTCGCTTGGTATAAGTTGGACGTATGATGCCCGATATATGGTGCGACTTAACAAGACCGGATGAGTAGGTTGGAAGGTGTCTTTCTCCCGGAGGCCGTATTGCTGGGTGCACACTGTTTTAATGAGGTGCATACGCTGGCGACGGTCAGGTGGAGGTACGGAAGAAAAACGGCTCCCCAACCGTCGGGCAGCAAGGGAACGCCGAGAATTCTAAGAGTGCTCACTTGCGGGACAGGAACGGAGGATACGGTCGTCACTGGGTCAGCATTTTGTTATGGAGAACGGCCGCATGTGGACGCGCGGAGAACAAGTATTGCAGATTTTTGGGGTGCACAGGTGAAGCCTCGACGCAGTAGATATTCGAGCATGCAATTGATGGCTTCCTGTATGTTGTCATCAGCGTAGAATGCGTGGTGTAGATGTTTATTTGTGGAAAGTTTCGCTGGAATTTGGAGGAGGGCGATACAAAAAGTAAGAGGGAAATGGAAGATCCTTGAAGGGTGCCTCTTGCCTTTTGGGAAGGCAGTCCCTTTGGAGAGGGTGCGACCCGTTGTATTGTGTGGCTCAAAGGCGTATTATGGGACCCCGAACTCTCACGAAACCTCAGACGACGTCGTTATAAGTTGCGGGAAACAGTTGGTTGTTTAAAGGCCCCGCAAGATGCCCTCGTGCGCGAAGTTATCAAAGGCTCCTTGGATTTCAAGAGCGAGGATGGTGCTGGCTGGGTTTTGCATAGGTTGTCGATAATTTGTTGTTTTAGTTAGATGAGTACGGCTCGAGCAGATACGCGGTCACGGAAGCCGAGGATGGGGATAGAGATCGTTGTCTTGGAGGTAGATTGTTTGGCGATAATGTACCACACGTTCGAACAGCTTGCACAGGCACGAAGAGAAATCCGGCTGAGGTTGTCGATGGCTACCGCTTTGAGGTCCCTTCGCACAAGTATTATGTCTGAATACCCCAATTGTTGGGGGAGGGTTCCACCTTCGAACTATTTGTAGAGAGGGTAAGGATGGATGAGGAAGCTTCATCGTGCAGATTTCAAAGCGTGTTTTTTGTTATACGTGTTTTCCCGGGACGGTTTTGCATGTCAAGCGGATGAAGGCTTGTTCCAATTCCTGGATCGTGAAGGAAGCCTCGATATTATGTTTGGAAGGTGGAGATAAGGTAAGGTCGTCGTAATCAGCGAGTTTTCTGGGGAACCGAAAAGCTTTGTGCAAACTTCTTTTAGCGGTTATGTGGATGCGGATGGTGATGAATTAGTCGTTGTAGCGGCTCCTGCGCTGTTGTTTTGGAGCGTTTGGACCCCAAGAGGTGGCGCAGAATATGCCATATGTGCTTGGTGCTCAAAGTACCTCAAGTTTGTTTCAGAAAGATCGTCAGTTTCGTGTTCTAAGCAGGTCGGCGTATTAATCAGCCGGCTTGGTTATTTTCGCAATCCTGCGTTTGAGGGCGTGGTTATGTTCTGGAGTTTTCCAACTGTTGAGGAGGCCTTGCTGGGTGTTCCACAGATGAGCAAAGTGAAAGTCGACTAAAGTATTAGCAGTTATGAGGGAAATGATTTTAGGATGTTTCCACCCTAGAGCTGTTGGCTTGGCCGTCTATAGTTCGATGTCTTTGTCCGCAGGAGGATGGGACGTGGGATGTTTGCGGAAATATGACCTGTCTATGAGCGTTGCTTGTCCGTTGCGTCATCGAAGGGGAAGATGTGTCAAAGCGAGATCTAGGATGTAATGATTGCTTGCGAGAGTGTTTGGTAAGCACTCTCACTCTAGACAGGGTGCATTCCAGAAAAATATAAAGTCCGGCGTTTTTTCATGAGTGACACTTGTTCCCAGTTGAGTTGGAAGAGTGAGGTCATTACATTGAGTAAACATGCCATGTTGGGCTTCATGAATAAGTGCTGTGCTTTTATTGGTCGTTTGAGGGTACCCCCATGAATTGAGGGGCCTTGAAGTCACAGAGGAAACGCAGGAGTTTCTGCCGGCTCTCTTGGCTGATTCGTTGTGGAGCGGATGGATAGCTCTTAGAGGATGTTGCGAAGGACTGTATATATAAATGGAGGTCTGTTTTTCACAGATTTGGGTGACCGCGTGACTTCGGAATAATTTTTAAAAAGTATGGGCAATCAGAGAAGATATGAGGTGTTATTTGGTGGTTAATGCCTTCGCCACCAGAACTGCTCTCCGGTGTCGGGGTCATGGGTAAAAGTGACATTGCCGGAGAGTTGCGGTTTCGGGATATTTGTTTCATGAAGGGCCATAATGTCGGCTGGGGATAGGGTGAAATAGCGACCCATTGGGCTTCCTTACTACTGAACATACGGAAGTTTTATTGATAGATTGCCACTGCAGTATGATAATTTGCCCTCAGGGAAAAGGGGATTTGTCAGCTAAGTCGGCATCGTATTCTGCGGAGAGCTGGCCTTTCGTGACCTTGGGATTCATGGTCTTCTGATTTTTGTGCTCGAGCACAGTAAGACGTTGGGTGATGAATTTTATTATAAAGTAGGGTGTCAGTGTTTCTTTGAATGTTCAGTTGAGGGTAAGCAGAGCGTACGCTATATGCTTTTCTACCATCTGGACATGTTGAGAGACGTGCAAACGAGAGACGCGGCGAGGTCGGGCATTAGATGATGTGGGAAGCGGTTAGAAGGTGCAGGGGTTGGAGCAATATTTAGGCATTTCTCGGAGGCACGATTGGCGGCTTTCAGAGCTTCTATGCAACCGGACATTAAGGCGTTTGGCTGCTTGATTTACACTTGTAGCTGCTATATTGTGGAGCGAGAATAGAATTAACGGTGACAGGCCGAGGGTGGAGGGATTGTCTTGGGATTGGAGGGTAGGAATGAGCCGTTGCAGTGCCTGATACTATGGCAGGCGAGGCCAGTTTGGGTCGTAGGCTCAAGCGGATGGTGGGGCGCCCCCGGAAAAGGAGGCACAAGATTTGGACACTGGGAGAGCTACAGCAGTTTTTTTGGGACAGGCTTCGCTGGTTGTGGTGTGTGGAAGATGGCACAGTTTGCAGTTGAGCAAATACGCGTCGTCTTTTGGGAGGTCTCGCAGTCCACAGTCAGGGCACGTAGGGTGGTCGACACACCTGGGCGGTGCGTCTAAAGGCGGAACAGCGGAATGTGAAGGCTTGGAACCTTCACATAGAATATTGGCACGTGGGGCCTTTTGAATTTTATTGTGACGATACCAGGAAAAGTTGAGGACAACAAGTGGAACAACAAGGCCTATCCCCCCCGACTCGGTTACTCTCTATAGGGGAGAGAAGCCAAGAGGAGGAAGAAGACGTTGGAAGGTGCGGAACCAGCAAGACCGGCTGTAGTGAAGGGCTGGTGATCGAAGGTGACCTGGCACTGCGAGGGCAAGCACCCAAATAAAGGGGACCGTGCTGTACTGCCGGGACATCGACAGCTGCTGTAGGCGGTGAGCGGCATGGGCCATAAGGCTGGTCACCCGCCAATGTTTATGAACCCGAGTTTTGCGCCGGTTAGCCTAACCCTAATTCTGCCCTGTGGGGGCCGCCCAATCGTCCGGCAGACCTCCTGTCCTCCCACCTACCGAAGCACCCATGCTGTGCACCGGGACGCCTCGGCTCGTGGCACCTCGTTGGTGCTGGAACGTCTTCCATATTGACCTCTGTGCCGGGTCGTCTGTTGCTCCAGCCAGTCAAGGGCAGTGGCTTCGGCGCTATTGCGTTCCATCTATCAGTACGCCTGCGACCACATCACCTTCGCCGCTTCACTTCCAGCAAGTCGACGCTTGCCTGAACCTGAGAGTCTACCAGGCAGCATAAACTGTGAGATTGTGGGTTGATTTGCCTAGTTTGGTAACTGTTGTCGCTCGTAAGGCTAGCGCGAGTATTATCTGAGTCGGTATATCTTCTTCATGTACTTTTTCTGTCTTTCGTCAGTCTTTGCACAAATGTCGTTTTCCCGTGTTCTGGTACTTGCTGCTACACCGTGTATGCGTCTCACGAGTGCGAGTGTAATTGTTCCAACCACCGAACCCTGACATCATCACATGTATCGTGTGCGACAGGACTTCTCAATAACACCTCGAGAGGTAACGAGACCAACACACGAGATTGGCGGAGACGGATGGCATCACGTTGCTCCAGGAGCTTATAACTGCAGGCAGGGGTCTAGGCTTCAGGGATTTGAACTTCCCTCATGGGTGGAGGTCAACACTAAAAGCTTGATGCCCAGCGTATGGCTGAAAGGGCAGTCCTTAAACAGAGCAAGAACGGAAGCTTGCCTAATTTGCAGATCAGAGGAAAGAGCTACTTCGGCATATAAGAGATGTCGAGGCACGTACAGCAATAACAAGTGCGCGAATAGATGTCATTGCTAATGTCGTAGAAGACACCCAAGACTAACCTGTACCACTACACTCAGAGTCTGTTCAGTCCCATGTTCAATATTAAGGATGAATAGTTGCCCTTGTACGTACTGTAAATGTGAGAGATGTATCCCTATAGCAAACGAGGACACGCAACTTCTTGCGGTCTGCTAAGAAAGTCATGTAGCTGAAGGTGCAACCAGTAAAAAAGTCGATTTGGCTCCTCCGGACGTCGTCGCATCTCGGAGTGGTTCCGATGACCCCGAAGGGATGTCTTTGGTTCGAAGGGTTCCGGTTAAACCTCGTAAGCGGAAAATTCAGAAAACGAAAACACTGCTCTGTCGAAACTGAAGTACAACTGCTAAATCTCAAGAGGTACTAAAGAGAGGCAATTTTCAAATAAAGTAAACTGGTCGACGGCATTTGTTAGCTCCTTCTTAGGAGACCGATCCATCTAATACGAATGCATACACACAAATGCGTGAGTTGAGCTCCTCAAGGAATAACCCTACGGTTAGCAAAATCAAGGAAGATTTACTGCTCAGACTCGTAAATTTTCGAGCCATGCAAAAAGACGTTCTTTTGCAAGTGTAGCAAGCACTGACGAAGAACAAGTAACAAAATGATGTGTTTCCCAAAGATTCATTGAAAACAGTTAATCGTGAACGAAATAACCGCCATTCCAAATAAATTGTTTTTGTGAGGTTGTAAGGGTGGTAACGGTATAAACTGTCGCAGCCACTAATGGTGCAAGTACAGGAAAAAGACAAAGTACCGGGAAAACATCTAGAAAAAAAAGTACCTGACAGGAAAGAAACAGTTAGTGGTACTGCTAACATATTTTGGTTTCTCATGCGAGTGGTGAGGTAGTTTCACCCGTATTTGCAGTGGGAGAGAAGTGAATGCTTCGAGCCAAATTGGGAGGGAGCGTCATGCTTGCTAGGGACACCGGTTGCTGTGTTGCTACTTGTACATACTGTGCTTTGCACTGGATGGATGGGAACTGCACTTTTCTTTGTAATTTGAGGACATTTTTTGGCGATTTCGCGTAGCGCTGGACTTTTATAACCAACTTGAATGCAGTGACTTTGAATGCGGGCACATTGCCTGGAATTATTCCATGAAAGTGTGTTGTTTCCCCCAACAGCTTTCTAGGACCAGGTGTTATGCAGTGGTGGTGGTGGTGGCCCGAAAAACGGCGCATACCCACTTAGGGGGATTGGCCAAGAAGGGTTATGTTAGAATCAATTATGCGAGGCAAAATAATGGAGCAGAAGAGAGAATTTCGTCTAGGTTATAGGGGGAGAGTAAAAAACACGAAAAAAAGAAAACAACAGAGAGAAGTCGGAAAACTATAGTAAAAGTCAGCCTAATCGAAATGTTTTTAACACTGCAGAGAGAGAGAGAGAGAGAGAGAGAGAGAGAAATTGTTTATTAAAGAGTAAATTGAAGAGAGGTTTGCCGATATCAGTTCGCCGGCATGCTGCAGACGAGCTGTCTCCGAAATGAAGGAGTGGATGGCGTTGCACACGTCCTTACGGCATAGACCCAGCCTAGTCACCCCAAACGACAAAAGCACCGGTACAGTCAAAGGCAGTCCAAGACATAGCAGGGGAATCTCGAGAAGCCTTCTCCGATGGTGAAAAAATCGGCGGGAAAAAAATAAATGCTCTTCGAATTCAATTTCTTGGTAAAAGTGGCACAGGGGGAGGTTATCATATTTGCCCTATATAAATACCGATTAAGTGGGGGGGGCAGACCACAACGAAAAGAAATCAGCACTAGTGCGCACAGCCGAGTTTGGCATAAGCGTCTCTTCCAGCGGTACCTGAGGTGTTCCAGGTTAGGAGAAGTGTTCAGGCTATGATCTCAAGTATCTTGATTGGGGAGGTATTGGCGATAACGTGCCAACAACACGCAAGTAAACGGGGGGAGAACCTCGACAATCGGTAAATCCAGAGCTGTTTTAGCTAATATGTCAGTGGTTTCGTTGAGGGTTAACTCACAGTGACCGGGCAGCCAAACGATCCGGGTATCCCGCACGTGAGTGGGGACGCAGGAGTAAAACATTTTGAGAATAGGATGTAAATTTCTGAGGAGAGAGCCCTGCACACGGACAAATCGGTGAGCAACATGACGGAAGAATTCTCCAAATCAAGTTTCAGGATTGCAAGGAATAGAGCAAGAAATTCCGCATACAAAATGGGGATGGTATCTGGTAATCGCAATAAAAAGGACCAGTTCAATGTCGGATAGAAAATACCCACCCCTACCTTTTCCTCATTTTTCGAAGCGTCACTTGCAATGGCCACTTGGGATGGGTATTCGGACTGGTGAGCAAGAATAATGTTACTGATTATGTTAGGCAGGAGAAGCTTAGCGTTTTTGGGGAAAATATTGTCAAACGCAATCCTTACTACTGTAGATGGTAACTGCAAGGCGGAAACTCAATGGAGGGTGGTGTTTAATGGAGTAAGCAAGGAATTTGCCAAACTTACCCGTTGGTGCCGGAGACGAGGCAAATATGAACAAAAAAAACGGCATTGCATGCTGGAGAAAAACAGCCTGTGGTCTTGCCAACGGGAACTCAAAGAACTTTGCGAATGCATTGACTGTTAGATATTTGAACCTGGAGTTCAGCGTTGGGACTCCGGCTTGTAAGCACAACACCCTAATCGGGACGTAAGCGGGCAGGCGTAAGCAGCAGCGCAATGCTTGACGTTCAAGCTTCACCAAAGGAGAGAGCCTTAAGTCGCCGAGCAAGAGAACAAAACGCAGTGAGATGCCAGGAAGTAGCGACGAAGGCGAAGAAGTGAATGCAAAGACAATGACAATCGCCAGCATGCGGGTATGTGCCAGAATATAAGAGCGTGCTAGACGTGCGTGCAAGGAGAGGAAGACGTTGGAACCGACAACGCAAGACAGGATCAACAACAACAACAACAACGCTAAACCCTCTGGAGTTAGAGTGCCCTCACAAAGGCGACATTCTGCAGAGGGCGACGACCATGCAGCCGCACTGGGATGGCCCGCTCTACCGGCGCAGCGATGCCCGAGCCGTAGGCTTGGATACTCCTCCACCTCCAAGCTCCCGGGCTTTGCGCTTCGATGCCCGGGCACCTTGGCATATCGCGGGGGCAGGCACGGCGTGGGGCGGACCAAATCGTCATCCCACAAAACGAGGCCCCCATCCCTTGCGCCAGGGAGCATCGGCTCGCATCTAGTCATAGAGGCCACTACAGTCCATGGTGGATCTACCGTTCTTGCCAGTCAAGGCATTGGCGTCAAGCACCCGACCGCAAATCTATGGCCAGCAGGCACTCCAGAACTCGAATATGGGTGGGAAGTGTACCGGTCTACCAGTTATGCGCCTGGCGACAAACCTGAAGAACAGTGAGCTAGTTCTTTGTCTTATTAGTTACCTCTATAGGTCGTGGAACTATTGTTCTTTTTATAGGACGATTCAACTTTACTTTTTGTGGAGGGTGTGTTTAGTATCGCCTGATTCAGTGGACTCTCAGCGAATGCAGTTTCTTGAGCTTTTATTAAACGTGTATAGTTTGCTTCGGGACCGCGTTGCCGCTAGTACTTCGCTTGTCACGTGTGGGCCATTTTGTTTATAGCACCTGAGCACTTGACATAATTACAGTCAGTAACGCCGGGGTCTCTCGGCTCATTGACCGGGCATGAAGAACGTTAGGTTTGTTGGCTTGGAGTAGTTCGAGGAATGTATTGAAGAGGCCGTCCGAATCCAGGCTGTGGTTAACACGGCGGTTGGTGTCACGTGGGGTTTTCGCATCTGGCATGGGTTCGTACTCTGTTGCTCTGAGTTAGACGATCTTGAGCCTGCTTAGTGTGAGTGCGTACTTCTCATGGGCGTGGCTTGCGACGACAAGATTTTGTTAATTTTGCACTTGCCTAATTACGTGGTCCTTAAACTGTGCAGAGGGGTGTGGCTGGCGGTGGCGATGGCTTGAGTGCGTTTGCAGTGGGCCCAGGTGGCAACGCTGAGTTCAGATAGTGGCCGATACACGGTATTCTAATCTCTTGTTAGTCGTGGTGGTAGTTGTTGCGGAGAGTCAGTTCTAAGGTCTGTGAGCGGATTGCCCAGTTAGTGGTTGAAAGCTGTCATGGCATGCCGCTGGGGCAGTGATGCCACGTTCTGTTCGGGAGCGTGAGACTTTAATGTAGGTGTATTCCGAAAGGATGGTGTGGCCGCTGTGCTGGTCAAAGTCCATAGCATCCGAAGACGGAGCCAGTGCTGGGAGTTGGTGTTGCGGGCCTGCGTGCATTTCCTGTTGCTGCGACGTCGCTGGAGCTTGAAGCGCAAGGCCTCATTTCTATGCCAAGTGCTGGTACGGGCATTGAAAACTTGGGGACCGGCGTTTTGAGGAGCAGCCGTTCCTGGTCGGTCGTCAAGGTGTTAAACGATGGCGCTGGACGTCAGGAATTCGTTGGTGGTACAGGTGGAGTGGTAGATTGAGGTGATTCGCTGATAACCAGTGAAGAATCGGGAGTTCATACGCGGCCGTTGCACTCGTGTGTACTCCCCAAACGTGAATACGCCCTGCTGGCATTGCGCCGAAAATTGTAACTCATGATCATCACCATCTACATCAGCCCTTGTTCTTCTGTGCAAGTGCGCCTAAGTATGGCGTTCCAGCCAGGCGAGTATTTTTCTTGCCGAAACCATGTATCGTTGTCCAAATTTTGGCAAGAATTTTAGTCGCTACATTGCTGGAAGTATTGTTTTTTGAGCTTTCTGTTTACACTCGTACAAACACACCGATATATATTATATTTAAATATTTACATATATATATATATATATATACACATATATATATATATATATATATATATATATATACCTAACCGAACCAGAATAGGAATTGAGGGGCTGGTAGAAATAACACAGAAATAAGGGTTGGTAGTCAAGAAAACGTCGGAAAGCAAAGGGGAGGTTGTGGAAGGTCATTGAAACAGATAAAGAATTTGGAAAGAAAGAAAGTGGAGAAAAAATGCCCGCCAGGTGGGATCTGAACCCACGACCTCAAGAATACCGGTCTGGTGCGATAACCACTACGCCACCAGCAGGGCGATTTTCCCCCCCGATTTCTGGGGTATTTATGTCAATGTAATTTTTTCCTGTGCTTGGGGGTTGTAGCCAGCGCCACTCTGACTTCTCGGGGGGAGGGGGACGTTTTTTTTAATCCCCGCGCCGTAACTCGAGTGTCTACGACATGTCGAAAGTGGTCAACCACCGTTGAACAATCTTAAGCTCCCTATGGCACCAAGACTGCCAGAACAGAGGCCCTGGCTATGCATATAGCGAATCAGAATAGGAAATTTGGGGCTCGTAGAAAAAACACAGAAATAAGGGTTGGCAGTCAAGAAAACGTCGGAAAGCAAAGGGGAGGTTGTGTTAGGTCACTGAAACAGATAACGAATTTTGAAGGAAAGAAAGAAAGCGGAGAAAAAATGCCCGCGTGGGTTCGGATCCCACCTGGCGGGAATTTTTCTCGCTTTCTTTCTTGAAAAATTGAAACAGATAAAGAATTTGGAAAGAAAAAAAATTCACAGCATATCCACGGGGTGAATGATGATGAGTGGGCAAAGCTCCTGAGGGGAAATCATCGGTAAAACTGTGACTCTTCAGTGAAAGTTCGCCCACTACATCTGTGTCCGAACGTAACGTCTAGAAAGTCTCGCTTAAACCGCGCATCGACACCTTGGGGCTGAGCTCGCCTGATGCGTTTTGCAGACGCCTCACGAGCTCTCACTGCATCGGGGTCTGCCTGCCGGTACGCGCGCTTTCTCGCCGGTTCCCGTTCTCTGACGTTTTGGAGATCCTCTTCGCGGCGCAGCCGTGCCGCTTCGCGTAAGGCAGGGTCCTTGCGCCGTTGCCGTGACGCTTGGGCCTCTCGTTCTCGAACGCTGGGATTTTGGCGACGGCGTCGCGCAGCCAGACGACACGCTTCGGCCTCCGGCTCTCGTACGGCAGGATCTTGGTGGCGGCGTCGCGCAGCTTCACGGAGCGCTTCTGCCTCGCGGGCTCGCACATCTGCAGCCTTATCCATCGGGCGACTCGGAGCGCGCACCAACAGCGAACGGATTTTATTACAACGCTCCCCGCCATCTAGTAAACAACCCAAGAACTAAACTAGAGGTAGCCACGCCATCTGATAAACAATCCAAGCGCATCTTTTCATCATATACAAGTACCGCCATCTAGTAAACAATCCAAGAACTAAACTACAGGTAGCCACGCCATTTAGTAAACAATCCAAGAACTAAACTAGAGGTGGCTACATACATACGACGAGGATGGACAGACCCACGCCTTAAGGAGCTTCGCCACTAAAAAGGAAGCCGAGACAAAATGCGCGCGTGGGCTCGGATCCCACCTGGCGGGCCTTTTTTCTCTGCTTTCTTTCTCTCTTTCCAAATACTTTATCTGTTTCAATGACCTACCACAACCTCCCCTTTGCTTTCCGACGTCTTCTTGACTGCCAACCCTTATTTCTGTGGTATTTCTACGAGCCCCTCATTTCCTATTGTGATTCGCTACATGAATAGCGAGGGCCTCTGTTCTGGCAGTCTTGGTGTCATAGGGAGCCTAAGAGGGTTCAACGCTCTTTGACCACTCTCGACATGTCGTAGACACTCGAGTCACGGCGCGGGGATTAAAAAGAAGGTCCCCTTCACCCCGAGAAGTCAGAGTGGCGCTGGCTACCACCCCCAAGCAGAGCAAAAAACTACGTTAACATAACTACCCCAGAAAGCAGAGCGGGGGGGGGGGGAAATCGCCCCGCAGGTAACATAGTGGTTATAGCACCAGACCGGTATTCTGGATGCCGTGGGTTTGGATCCCACCTGGCGGGCATTTTTTCTCCGCTTTTTTTCTTTCTTTCCAAATTCTTTATCTGTTTCAATACCCTACCACAACCTCCCCTTTGCTTTCCTACGTTTTCTTGACTGCCAACCCGTATTTCTATGTTATTTCTACGAGCCCCTAATTTCCTATTCTGCTTCGCTACATGCATAGCAAGGGCCTCTGTTCTGGCGGTCTTGGTGCCTTCCGGAGCCTAAGAGGGTTCAACGCTCTTTGACCACTCTCGACATGTCGTAGACACTCGAGTCACGGCGCAGGGATTAAAAAGAAGGTACCCTTCACCCCGAGAAATAAGGGTGGCGCTGGCCACCACCCCCAAGCAGAGCAAAAAACTACATTAACATAACTACCCCAGAAAGCGGAGCTGGGGAATCGCCCCGCCGGTAGCGTAAAGGTTATAGCACCAGACCGGTATTCTGGAGGCCGTTGGTTCAAATCCCACCTTGCGGGCATTTTTTCTCCGGTTTCTTTCTTTCTTTCCAAATTCTTTATCTGTTTCATTGACCTACCACAACCGCCCCTTTGCTTTCCGACGTTTGCTTGACGGCCAACCCTTATTTCTTTGTTATATATATATATATATATATATATATATAGAGAGAGAGAGAGAGAGAGAGACGTACGGGACGAGGGATTCCGTAAGGACACATATCAAAGTTGCAGTCCTTATTGCCAGAGCTGTTTGTCGTTTTAAAGTGTTTTAGTGCCGAATGAAGTATGCTTGCCTTTTTTATTATTTTTTTTGCAGGAATAAATAATTGAAAATTCAAGTCGAGAAAAAATGCGCCGTTTTTTTCGGAAGCGAGAATCGAACCCACAACCTTCGCATAACGCGCGCGGTGCTCTACCGTTGAGCTAGTTCCGCGGCGACTCCTCTCTCGACTATACCGCGGGGTTTTGTATTTACGAATGCTCAGAGCCCGGTCAACTAGCGCCGCCCCTCGACAACCGTGGGAAGACTTTCGGATAGCTTAGCCCCTGTTTTCGCCGGCTCTTTCCAGGTTTCTCGGACACGTGGACACATTCTTGCTTTGGCGCCGGCGTGTTCGGAGCAGGAAGAGTGGAGGGAAGTGGATGGGGGAACTTCTTTACAAAAATACGAACACCCCGCCCTTACGTATGACACGCTTTGCATATTGTTCGCCGGCGCAGACCACGGGCGTTTACAACGCTCCACCCCCTGTCGACCGCGCAATTATGTGTCCCCTATCGCTCCTCAGCTTCTGTCTGGCATGTCCTCTCGGTTGTTTATAACTTTTTAGTTTGCCTGTCTCCACCGCTGCCTTTCTCTCTCAATTTATTTCTCCGTTACTCTTTCCTTTCCATCACCCTCTATCACGTATTTAAGCTTTTCTAGTTTGTCCTTTATTATTCCTGGCTTTCTGTCATGTTTCAATACGGTTTTCTCTCTTCCTGCTCGCTTCCAATCTTAAACCTATGTCACCGCCCCCGGAACCTCAATTGCTGGAACTTATATAAACTACTTGCATTCTGTATGATATTACTATTCATAAACGACGGTCCCCGTCCGTCCGAAATGTCGAGGCAAATAATATTGTTGTGTTTCCATTGTGATCTTCTACGTATATATATCAATTTATATATATATATATATATATATATATATATATATATATATATATATATATATAGCGAATCAGAATAGGAAATGAGGGGCTCGTTGAAATAAGACAGAAATAAGGATTGGCAGTCAAGAAAACCTCGGACTACTTTCTTTGTTTCTTTCCAAATTCTTTATCTGTTTCAATTACCTACCACAACCTCCCCTTTGTTTCCGAGGTTTTCTTGACTGCCAACCCTTATTTCTGTCTTATTTCAACGAGCCCCTCATTTCCTATTCTGATTCGCTACATGCATAGCGAGGGCCTTTGTTCTGGCAGTCTTGGTGCCATAGGGAGCTTAACAGGGTTCAACGCTGGTTGACCACTCTCGACATGTCGTAGACACTCGAGTCACGGCCCGGGGGTTAAAAAGAAGGTCCCCTTCACCCCGAGGTCGGAGTGGCGCTGGCTACCACCCCCAAGCACAGGAAAAAATTACATTGACATAAATACCCCAGAAAGTAGAGGGGAAAAATAGCCCCGCTGGTAGCGTAGTGGTTATCGCACCAGACCGGTATTCTGGAGGTCGTGGGTTCGGATCTCACCCGGCGGGCTTTTTTTTTCTCTCTACTTTCTTTGCTTCTTTCCAAATTTTTTATCTGTTTCAATTACCTACCACATCCTCCCCTTTGTTTCTGAGGTTTTCTTGACTGCCAACCCTTATTTCTATATAAATATATATTTATATACATATCAATATATATATATATAGTAAGGAAATAAGGGGGTCGTTGTGGAAATACAGAAATACAGATGAAGAAATACAGACTGCCTACCAATCTTTCCGTATATATATATATATATATATATATATATATATATACTTGAGAAAATGGTAGACGCACGATTAAAAACAAAAACAGTGGTTTACTGACGTTTCGACTGCGGGACCAGTCTTCAAGATGAAGACTGGTCCCGCAGTCGAAACGTCAGTAAACCACTGTTTTTGTTTTTAATCGTGCGTCTACCATTTTCTCAAGTATTTTTTCTGGCTCCTCGAGAAGTTTTCTTTTACTGCTTATATATATATATATATATATATATATATATATATATTTATAAGCAATTGGGAGTATGTGGTAGGTCATTGTAAAACGTCAAGAATTTGGAAACAAAGAAAGGTGGGACAAAATGTCCGCCAGGTGGGATTCGAGCAAACGACCTCCAGAATACCGGTCTGGTGTGATAACTACTTCGCTACCGGCGGGGAGATTTTCCCATCCTCTTTCTGGGGTATTTATGTTGAGGTATTTTTGTTTCCTGTGCGTGGGGGGGTAGCCAGCACCACACGGACTACTCTGGGTGAAGGGGATCTTCTTTTTAACCCCCAGGCCGTTCCTCGACTGTCTACGACATTTCGAAAGTGGTGTGCCAGCGTTCAACCCTCTTAAGCTCCCTATGGCATCAAGACTGCCAGAACAGAGGTCCTCGCTATTCCTTTTAGTAATGCAGAAGAGAAAATGAGGGGCACGTTGAAAATTACACAGAAATAAGAGTTGGCTGACAAGACGGCTGCGAAGACCCGTCTTGTCAGCCGTCAGAAGACCCGAAGACCCGGCTGCGAAGACCCTGCGAAGACCCCAGCGGCTGCGAAGCAACTGACCACGGCGGCGGTCAGACCTGCGACGCAGCAGAGGGTGCTAAGAATCCCTGGTATCTGAACCTGGCAACGTTTCACGCGAGAACGTTATCTAGCGAAGCAAGTCTCGAGGTGTTGTTCGAGGAATTAGAGGGCATAAATGGGATGTATTAGGGCTTAGGGAGGTTAGGAGGGCAGGCGAAGCCTTTACGGTGCTGAGAAATGGAAATGTCCTATGTTACCGGGCCCTAGAGGACAGAAGAGGGCTGGGAATGAGATTTCTAGTCAATAAAAGCATAGCTGGCAACATAGACGAATACTATAGCATTAACGACAGGGCAGCAGGTCTTGTAATTAGGCTCAGTAAGAGGTACAAGCTCAAGGTGGTGCAGGGCTATGCGCCCGCATCCAGCCACGACGACATAGAAGTGGAACGCTTCTATGAAGATGTGGAATCGGCAATGGCTAAAGTAAAAACACAGTATACCGTTGTTATGGGGGACCTCAATGCAAAAGTAGGCAAGAATCAGGATGGAGACAAGGCAGTTGGGAACTATGGTCTGGGCTGTATAAATAGCCGGGGGGACCTACTAGTTGAGTTTGCAGAACGGAATAACCTACGCATAATGAATACCTTCTTCTGTAAGCGGGAGAGTCGGAAGGGGACCTGGAGGAGCCCGAAGGGGGAGCACAAAAATTAAATAGACCTCATATTTTGAGATAACCCTGCGGTCGTGGAGGATGTGGATGTGCTCGGAAGGGTAAGGTGTAGTGACCACCGCATGGTAAGATCTCGAATTAAGCTAGATTTGAGGAGGGAGCGCAACAAGCTAGTACGAAAGAAGCCGATAAATGAGCTAACAGTAAGGCGTAAAGTAGAAGAATTCAGGATAGCGCTGCAGAACCGATATTCCGCCCTTAATGAGGAAGCCGAGCTTACGACACAATAAGCCAGCGACAACCTTACACGCATTATTATGGAGTCTGCAGTAGAAGTAGGGGGCACTATGGCTAGACAGGATACTTGTGAACTTTCGCAGGAGACGAAAGATCTAATCAGGAAACGGCAAACTATGAGAATCTCTTCCGCAGCTGACAGAATAGAACTAGCCGAGCTCTCGAAGTTAATCAATAAGCTGACATACGGCAGTGTAATATGGAGAGGATCGAATACGCTGTAAAGAACGGAGGTAGCCTGAAAGCAGTGAAGAGACGTCTTGGCGTGGGGAAAAATCAGATGTGTGCACTTAAGGATAAGCAAGGCAATGACATCACAAATAGGGATAAAATAGTCACAGTGGCCGAGGAGTTCTATAGGGATCTGTACAGTAGCCGGGACATACAGGATAATGCCGAACGAGACAATAGTTCAGAGGAGATAGACATCCCACCAGTACCGACCGAAGAAGTGAGGAAGGCTTGGTAGAAATGGAAGGGTGCAAAGCACCTGGTGAGGATCAGATAACAGCAGACCTCTTGAATGATGGCGGAGAAATAGTACTTGAAAAAATGGCCAACCTGTACACGCAATGCCTAATGACCGCAATGGTACTGGAATCTTGGAAGAACGCGAACATCCTCCTAATCCATAAGAAAGGCGACATGAAGGAATTGAAAAATTATAGGCCGATCAGCTTACTGTTAGTCGTCTACAAGGTATTTACCAAGGTAATCGCTAACCGAATCTCTGCAATCATAGATTTCAGTCAACCTAAAGAACAAGCATGGTTTCGTAAAGGTTATTCAACAAAAGACCATATTCACACGATCAATCAGGTGATAGAAAAGTGCGCTGAGTATACTGAACCCCTATATATAGCCTTCATAGATTATGAGAAAGCATTTGACTCGGTCGAAACCCTAGCAGTCATTCAGGCATTACAGGACGAGGGGGTATATGAGCATTATGTAAGAATACTAGAGGATATCTACAATGGGTCTACAGCTACTATCATCCTCCATAGGCAGAGCAGTAAAATACCTATAAGGAAGGGTGTCAGACAAGGAGACACAATCTCTCCAACGTTATTCACAGCATGCTTACAAGAAGTATTCAGAACGTTGGTTGGGGAACCGGTGGGAGTAAGGCTTAATGGCGAATACCTCAGTAACCTCAGATTTGCTGATGACGTTGCCTTGCTAAGTAACTCGGGGAACGAATTGCAAAGCATGCTTTTCGCACTGGGCGAACAGAGTAGAACTGTGGGCCTGAAAATTAATATGCAGAAAACTAAAGCAATGATCAATAACCTCGGGAGAGCACAGCAGTTTGAGATAGGTGGCGAGGCAGTGGAAGTGGTAGGCGAATATATCTACTCAGGTCAAGTTGTGACCCCAGATACCAACCATGAGGCAGATATCATTAGAAGGATCAGAATTGGGTGGGGTGAATATGGCAGACATTCTCAGATAATGAATAGCAGCCTACCATTGTCGCTGAAGAAGAAAGTGTATGACAGCTGCATCTTACCGGTACTCACCTACTGGGCAGAAACTTGGAGGCTCACTAAGAGGGTTCAACGTAAATTGAGAACGACTCAGCGGGCAATGGAGCGGAAAATGATAGGTGTAACATTAAGGGACAAGAAGAGAGCGGAGTGGGTCAGGGAGCAAACTGGTGTCAAAGACATATTAGTAGAAGTTAAGAAATGGACGTGGGCAGGGCGTGTAATGTGAAGGCAAGATAACCGGTGGTCATTAAGGGTAACAGAGTGGATCCCTAGAGAAGGCAAGCGTTGCAGGGGGCGGCAGAAAGTTAGATGGGCAGATAAGATCAAGAAGTTTGCTGGGATAAATTGGTCACAGTTGGCACAGGACCGAGATAATTGGAGAATAATGGGAGAGGCTTTTGCCCTGCAGTGAGCGTAGATAGGCTGGTGATGATATGGTTCTTATACCTTCTTATACAAATGAAAGCAGAGGAAATGGATTTGGAAAAGGCCCGATGGTAGAACTGAAAATAAAATCGACTTCATTCTGAGTGATAATGCGGTTATCGTCCAAGACGTAGAAGTGCTAAGTATGATTTGGAGTAGGGATCACAGGATGGTTCCATGCAAGATCAGGCTGAATCTTAGAAGAGAAAGAATGAAACTCGTGAAGACTAAGAAATGACACATGGAATCAGTCATGGCCAGATTGCAGGAGTTTAAAATACCTCTTCAAAAAATATTTCGCTTTTGAATGAGTAGGAGGAAGTAACTGTAGACAGGCTGAGAACCTGACATCAGCAATGAGTGAATTAGCAGTAGCAGTGGGAGAAGCAACATTTAAATAAATCCCTAGAAAAATAAAGAAAACGATGGAAGTAATCGCGAAACGTATGAACGTGACAGTGATAGGTACGGTAGATCAGATTGAATTGGCCGAGTTCTCAAAACTGAATAAGAGAAATAAAACGAAACACATTCGTGCGTATAATATGGCAGTGGTCGAGGAAAGACTGGAAATAGGGGGAAGCCTCAAAGTAGCAAAAAGAAATCTAGCCATGGCCAAAAATAGGATGTACGCACTCGGAGACAAGCAAGGTAACATTACGAACAAATGGGGCTATATGGTAAGGTTGCCTAACAGTACTACAACTGACTGTATGCCAGCATCTTTATACCAGAGGATATTGCTGAGAGTACAAACTGAACCTTTGACGTTCGACTATTTATTTATTTACACGTACCCTCAGTGCCGAATAATTACAGAGGGGAGTGGTAAGTACAAACAATTGAAAAGAAAACGGTAAGCAGTGAAAAATAGCTATAATATTCAAGTACGCTCGAAAACAATACTATTCAACTTCGACAAGAATTGCTTATTGTAGTTCAAAAAATAAAACAAGGGCAATTGGGAAAAAAAGTAATGGAAGGCTGGAGTTTTAATTTCACTGGTGATAGCAGCCTTGAATATATTAACGTTGGCTATAGCAGCTGTGGTGGCGGGAAGGTGGTTCCAGTCAGTTGAAGTCCGTGGAAGAAATGAAGTAGCGTGAAAACGAGAGTGACATGGGGGCAGCAACTTTGTGCGCATGACAAGTCGTTCAGACACGTAAGCGGGGGATGCATAAAATTTGTTTTCAAGTGCGGGTGATAATAAATTTTGTTTAAGAGACACAAAAGACGAAATTTTCTATGGAGCGCTAAGCTTTGTAAATAAATGTTGATTTCATAAAACGTAAGTTGGTAGCTCGAGTGTAGTTGCAAAGAATAAAGGGTAGAATTGTTTTGAACCATTTCCAGTTGATGAATCGAAAAGCGGAGTCAGGATCCGAGATGGAGGCGGCATATTGAAGCTTTAACCTCATATGCGTTTCGTACAGAAAATGTTTTATGGATGATGGGACTTGAGAAAAGTTACGTCTTATAAAGCTCAAAGAATGGTGTGCATTGGCACTAATGTGATTGATAGCTATATCTTACTTCAAATATTAGTCAGTGAGACTCCTAGATATATATATGACCCGACTGATTCTAATGGTATCCCTTCAACAAAGTACTTAGGAGTTAGCATTGAAGTATGAGTTATTCAAATTGCCTTGCATTTGAAAAGGTCGAGGTATGTTCAAAGTTAAGTTCAGAACAAAAGAGCCAGTAAGAAAGGCTCTCACTGTCATGAAAATTAGAACCACTACAGGTAGCGACGGCATAAGAGCAGATCTTTTGAAGGAGGGAGGAGGTATGGTTCGTGAAAAACTTGCTGTACTATTTCCGGAATGCTAAAAAAATCGAAAAGTGCTGTAGTCCTAGAAAAATGCCATCATTTTTTTATTTATAAGAAACGAGATCCCAAGGAACTCAAGAATAACAGTTCTATCAACCTACTCTCGCTGTTTACAAGCTGCTTAAAAAGTTATACTTAGGCACATATGTGACAGCCTGGATTACCATCCACCCACACAGCGGGCTGGGTTTAGGACAGATTACTCAACTATAGATCACACCCTTTTCGTCGAACAAGTGATAGAAAAATCTCCCGAATACCCAATTGTTTACGTGGCATTCATAAATTACGAGAAAGAGTTTGATTCTGTACTCACTGCAGCCGTTCTAGAAGCACTAAGATGCCAGAGAATTGAAAAAAAAAACTTCAATAAAAGTTCTAGTATATGTATAAGGAATGCATAGGTGGGATAACCCTTCAAAATAAAGCGGTAGATCCATAATAGTGTATTACATGGCGATACCATCTCTCCAAAACAATTCACAGGATGTTTGGAAAGGTGTGTAGAAAGCTTCACTGGGAAAACGTAGGACAAAGAATCAACGGGGAATACTAGAACCATTTGAGGTTTGTGGACAAAGTAGCCTTCCTGAGTGAGACTGTACATGCCAGAAAAGAATGCTTGAAGACCGACAATCATAAAGTACGGCCATGGAGCTCAAATTAACTATAAATAATTCTAAAAAATGGGGAATACGCATCGCAAGAACTTTTTTTCCCGCTTAAGAAACCAAACGCTTGAGGAAGTAATACAATATAACTACATCGAACTGATTGTTACTGCTGACCCCAAACATGAGGGAGAAATACGGCGCAGGATAGGCTATGAAGCTTAGGACAGCGCGCATGCCGCTATTATGGCATGCCGATATTGGGAAGTCACTGAGTCTTTCCTCATCCAGGTGGACGAGCAGACCGGAAGCGAGTAGATGTCGGTTCTTTGTGTCAAAAGGCACGTGGCGTAGTTTTCCAGGATTTGCGAAGCCGGCGTCGGGGCTGTTTGTTGATGGGTCATTCGGCTTGAGAATGGTCACCTGGGCGTAGAGCCGCTCGTCCCGTCAGTCCGCGGCGGGCAGCATTGTCGCTTAGTCTGGGAGGGAATTAGCCACTGCTCCCTGCGTATGCCGACGAGAGCGCGATAAAATGCGGGGCGGCAGGGCGAGTACACTTTAATATGTTAGACGCGCGAGGATTGCTCTCACCCTGTCCTACGTTTCGTATCAGGCAGCGCACCTCTGCACTTCAAGTTGCTCTAACCGTTTGGGGAGGGATTTTGAGCAGATGCCGCACGCTCAACATAAAGGTGTGACCACTTCGTTCTGTCACAGACTTTGGGTAACAGATGTCTTGTCCTTGCTTGTTTGTTGCAATAGTGTACACAGAGAACGTAATGGGGGTTGCACGATGGAGAGTGTTGGGGCATGTGACCGTGGGTGGGAACTAGTTTAGTTTGTTCGTTCTTGTAGCCAAAGAGTTTTTGCTCTTTCTTGAATGCCCCAATTGACGGTGTTGTTTTAAGGATTAGAATCGTAGTATTGGGTTTGGTCCTGCATCGGTGGAGAGGGATCGAGTTCCTTTTAGATCTTTGCCGAACACGCTTCTGCGAGCAAAGTGACAATATAATCGTCATTCTGCCCTGATGTAAATTCTTAGAGTAATGTAAATAGTGTCAATCAATCTAATATTCATTAAAAAAGACAGTCCTCATTCCACACCTGCTTCAACTATCGGACGTCAGACATTGTAGCGAGTCGAGATCGTTCTCTCGGTTCGAGCTTCTTCAAGAACCTAATTATTTCGTCTTCATCTGTCACCAATAAGCAGTCCCCAAGAATCATATTCGCAGTCGACAGGGTGACCAAGAATATATGCTGGCGCTGGTGGGGCAATCGGAAGAGACTCCTTCAAGGTAAGGTTCGGTTCCGACAAAGGATGAGTCAGACTCCAAGCATCGACGAAGCGGCACCTCAGGGGGACGTCTCGTGAGCTGTTTCTCAGGGTGGCGGCAGCCGCGATTTAAGGGGAGACCACTCAGCGGGAGGTCTCATGGGCTGCGTCTTTGAGCGGCGGCAACAGCGATTTGCCGATGCGGCAACTGAGCAGTAGGCAGAGGAGATTTCCGGCTCAGGGCAGCGGAAGCCGCCATTCAACGAGGCGGCAGCTAAGTGGGAGGCCTCGTGATCTACGCCTTAGAGTGGCGGCAACCGGGATTCTACCAGCCAGTGGCGAGAGCGGAGTATCGGGTCAACGACCTGCATCATAAGCGACACTGCAATCCGGCCGAACCCGGTGTGAGCACAGGTGGGCCTTGATTTGTTTTCTCCGGGTTAACCCTGGCCACCAAGCTAACCAGACGTCGGGGCACAGGCAGGAAGGTGAGTGCCATTGTGCTCAAAATTGAGAAGTTCACATCCGAAATAGCTCTCAAAAAGGATGAGAACGCTTTAGAAAAAGCAAGGCTGGCAGGTAGCAAGGGTGCGGGTAGCCAATTTGAATGAAAGGCTGAGTAGCTTAGCATTGAGTAAGCCCAAGAAAGAGCTGAGATCGCTTGAGAAAAAGGGAAGCTTTGCAGTACTGGTAAACCTAAACAGGATACCAAAGTTTTCCCAAAGTTTGTTACCTCATGGGGGCTTGGAATGCCACAAAGTGAGCAGAGTGGGAAGGCAGTTAAGGTAGTCAAAGCCATTCTAGTTGTTGAGAAACCCTAAGCTTAACCACGGCGACAGACCAGATCACAGGACTGGAGGAGACAGCTGTCCCAGCTTCTGAAATTCTTTCTGGGGAGGTGGACAAATGTACAGCTGTCTGTTGCAGAGGCGTGTTGAGAATAGCACCAGCCCAGGCACCTTCATAGACTCCGCGGCTGACCGCGATGAACCATTCGTAAATGAGCTGGTGCAAAGATCGACCGAAGTTGTAGAAAACATTGTCCTCTCGGAGGATGCAGAGATAGCTGAGGGGTCATGTAAGGGCCGCAGAATGGTGTGACTAACTGTTGAGCTTGTGTGTGCCAAGCATGCATCCGAAGGCGGCACGTGGCGTCTTGCGGGTAGGTAAATTCTGACGTGCCCGAGAACACTAAGCCGGCGGCAGGTGTGGCGGCGCGGTTGCGACAATGTCATGCCTGTTTCCACTGGGTAAGGTGTTCCTTTTCTCCCGGGAGCACAGGACCCTGTGAGCCACACCAGGGTTTGTTTAGAATCAGCAGGTGGTGCATGAAACAAAATCAGCTTCTGTGTGGCGGTCGGTGTGTGTCGCCGTGGAAAGGGGTGTTTCCGCTGAATAGTGTGCAGTGCTATACAGGGGGAGGTAACTGTTTGGCGCACGCTTAGTAGTTAGCGTGTTTTGCTCTGGTTGTGTAGCGATCCCTCAGATTACGATTTTACCTAATTGTGTATTTTTTTCTGTGTGCATGTGTTTGTTGTGTTCAGCGGTCCTAAGGTGTATTATTTGCGAGTAGTGCAGCTTGTCGGTTTTAACACTGTCTTCTTGAGAATTAGAGCTGCTCGTATATCATGGTAGGGAGTTTACCTTGTGGGAACGCGACCTTAGCGCGTTCCCTTTGGTTCGGCTTCGCCACGCCGCTTGCTCCTCGCGGGAACTTGCTCGGCAAGACGTCGGCAAGGGGGATCGACCTCCTCGCCGTAGGAGTGTCTTTAAGCCGGCGAGCGCGCGCGGGATGCGAGCTGCGGGGGGAGTCGGAGCTCGGGAAGCGAGGCGTCAGGACGCGCCTGGTGATCTCCTTCCTTCGAGGATCGGGCAAAAAGGAGGGCGACAATGGCTGCCATCGGTGTCCCAGCGAGGCAAACACGAGCGCGCTGAGGCGGCGCCCCGGCGATGACTGTTGTCGCGGTGAGTCGAACCTCTCGATTCCCTTAAATTGCCCGGGCGAGGAACTAGATCCTCGCCGTCAACCGGCTAGCCTGCGTGCTCTTTGAATGTTTATTATTCGGTAATAAAGGTCAATGAGCGAAAACACTTGTCGCTTCCTTTGTTCCGGTGAGCCACGGCCCGCCGCGGCTGGCGCGGCACAGCGCGCAGCCGCGGGGTGGGAGATATCTTGCTAGCCAGGCGAAACGAGAAGACAAAGACTGATTAGTGTCTCTCGTCACCGGTTTCGCTATTGCAGGGAAAAGTAAACCAATCTACTTTACCCCTCTATAACTCGACATCTGGCGCATCAACGTGGGGCTGGCTCTCAGAACATGGAACATGTCTTTGTTCGGTGTGAGAAAAGTTCTTTGTCCGAACCTGTCAAGTGTTACTGCTAGCGTGAATCAGATCGCTAGCGGAGGCAGGCGTACTTTCTTGAGAGCGGAGTGAACGTTCTACATCGTGCTAGAACATGTGAGCGCCGAGTTTTCTCAGTGCGCCGTTTAGGCGGGACGTTTCTGCCGCGGCAAATTGAGGCACTGAAATTTTGATGTCCAGCACCCATGACGCGCTAGGGCATAAGGTCCGCGCTGTAATTGCAAGCCCGAAGTGAGTGAGTACGGAAGCTGCGTTGTTTGGCCCGATTTTCTTTTTCTCTGCTGTCTCTTTTATCGACTCCGGGAGTTGGGGCTCTTCGAGCCGTGTGGCCAGGGGCCACGGGTGCCGTATGGGCTGTCTGGTATTGCGGCTCGGCACCGGGCGTTCCGACATCGCGAGACGCGATGGGCGCCGCCGCTCATTAAGCTGTTTGTGTTGCAGCGAGCGGGTTGGGCCGACGACAAAGCCGATGTCTCCTTCACGGCTGTGCGAATGGGGCAGTAGAGCAAGCCTCTGGGTTGCCGGTCGTTGTCAAAGATGCGTGTTGCCCGAAGGCTTTTCGGAGCCGGCACCGCGTGGGAGAGGGCACGACCGAGGAGGACGTAGCTCGGTAGCAGACGGACGGGAAACGGCTCCTCTTCTCCACTGAATGGCGGGTTGCGTGTCGTCGGAATGCTTGTTTTAAGTGGTTCTGCACGTAGCGGGGAAGAAAAATCTCCTTCGCCTCGAGAAAGTCAGTTTTTGTGCGCTGTCGGAAACCGTCTTTTGACAGCCGCAATTGTTTAGCGTCGTGCCACGCGGCCGATGCTGAGGAATAGCATTTCTTCCTTGCCTGAGTTCAGGGCTTGCGGGAATGCTTGATGTGATACGCAATGCGAGTTGAGTCACCCAGGCTTGCTTGCTACGCGATGTCTGTGATGCCACCTGCTGCTCCGGGTCGGCGAGCGTTCGAGAGCTGGGCAGCATTCGCGCCTGTCCTGGCGTGGCGGCTACTTGGAGGCGGCCTGGCAGCGGCTCCGTGGGAGCTCCCTACGGCTGCTGCTTACCTCCATGAGGGAGGGCGTGTTGGTGCGGGCGGCGCCGTCGTGTGCTTCATGGCTTGGCGTCACTTCGGTGCTGGGCCGCACTTTGCGGTCGGGAGGCTCCTGGGCCTGCTGATACGTCCTCAGCGTATCCTGGCTGAGAGCAGCGGCTGTACGGCGGTCATCTGTCAGCGCAGTCGCTACACTTGCTCGGGCTGGCTTCAGCCCTACCCTTCGAAACCCTGGCCTGCTGTCTTCGGCCAGGGCCGGACGGGACCTGATGATAATCACCACCGACTGACAAGAGCGGCAGTACGAGCAACAATGCTCGTGTTGGCCGGAGCTGTGTGCTGCGCTACGTCGAACCTATGGCTGAGAACTCTGCGGTCCCCGTTGCATTGGGCCAGCTGATGTCTTCTCAGCGGGACTTGACGAAAGCAGCCCCGGACACCGCTGTCGACGACAAGACTGCACCTGTGCATGACATGCGTGTTCGAACAACCTCGGTGTTACCTGCGACACCTGAGCGTTAGATTGTGCATGGGCGAAAGATTGTGCATGCGGCTGCCGATGCATGTTTGATGACGGCGAGTGCGAGGACGGCTACTACGCGGGGGCGAACCTTCATGTTCTGTATAGTGTTACGAACATTGCGTTTAGATGTCCCCGTGTGCTATTCTTTCCACCGTACGGAAACGTTTAAGGTTGGAGGGATGTGGGAACGCGACCTTAGCGCGTTCCCTTTGGTTCGGCCTCGCCACGCCGCTTGCTCCTCGCGAGAACTTGCTCGGCAAGACGTCGGCGAGGGGGATCGACCTCCTCGCCGTAGGAGTGTCTTTAAGCCGGCGAGCGCGCGCGGGATGCGAGCTGCGGGGGGAGTCGGAGCTCGGGAAGCGAGGCGTCAGGACGCGCCTGGTGATCTCCTTCCTTCGAGGATCGGGCAAAAAGGAGGGCGACAATGGCTGCCATCGGTGTCCCAGCGAGGCAAACGCGAGCGCGCTGAGGCGGCGCCCCGGCGATGACTGTTGTCGCGGTGAGTCGAACCTCTCGATTCCCTTAAATTGCCCGGGCGAGGAACTAGATCCTCGCCGTCGACCAGCTAGCCTGCATGCTCTTTTAATGTTTATTATTCGGTAATAAATGTCAATGCGCGAAAACACTTGCCGCTTCCTTTGTTCCGGTGAGCCACAACCCGCCGCGGCTGGCGCGGCACACCGCGCAGCCGCGGGGTGGGAGATGGCTTGCTAGCGGGGCGAAACGAGAAGACAAAGACTGATTAGTGTCTCTCGTCGCCGGTTTCGCTATTGCAGGGAAAAGTAAACCAATCTACTTTACCCCTCTATAACCCCACAACCTCTAGGTACAATTGCAAGTGCCTCAGGTTATTTGCGTTCGTTGGGATGTTGTCAATGTGGGCCATGGAATGTACAAGTGGGGCCCCCTTGTGGCGCTTGTGTGCGAACTAGTGTCTGAAGTACTGAAAAGGGAACTTTAGTAGACCGCAAGGGCACATCAAGTTTACTGCAACGTGGATGAACAATCTGTTGCGAATACTGAAAGAACAGGCATCGGTGAGTGTGAAGAGACGCTGAGCTTTCTTAAACCTAATGTTATTGGTACAGGTGTAGCCTCATTTAGAACGTTTGGGTTTTTTTGGTGTCTTTTTTCTTAAAGTGAAGGAATGTTCCTGCATACGCCTAATGTTTGAGAGTGAAAGGGGTTATTCATTTTTTGGTCACGTTTGAGCATTTACACCCTTTGTGGGATTGTTTACCTATAATGGTTGAGAGTGGCACGGAATATTTCTCATGGGCCCTGCACCTGTGGTTGAGTGCTTTTGTTTATTGTTTGATGTTGGTGAAGGCTCGGCTAAGCCAGGGAACTAAGCGTGCCGTGTGGCATTCATTGTTGGTGCAGTAGGGCGGCTGTTAATGTGGGTAGCGTTGGTGTGTCGTAGTAGTCTGGTAATGTCTTAGGCAGTGGGAATGCTATTTTTGTACCTGTTACCTCGGATGTTGCGCGTACTACTCGCGTAACTGCTTCTGTGTGTTTGTTTAGTCCTTGCGCGGTAGTTAGACATAACCCGCAACGAGAAATATTATTGTGCGTACATCTGGTGTATGAACAACATTCTGACTGCGGAGGGGTTAGGTTCGGGCTTCTCAATTAATTTATGAAGGCCGCTGGTGGCTCATGTATCAGCGTCGGCCCCGTTTGTAGCTGTCATGCTGTGTTCCTTTCATGCAACCCCAGGGAGAAGAAATTGGAGGCCACCGAGTGAATTCTTTGTGTTTCGGCCGTTTGTGTGGTAAACGACGGAGTTGCTGAGCCCCAGTGCCTTTGTTGCGTTGGTATGAGGTGAGCTCGACCGGGCAGCCTCATTGAATGGCGGACGGGTGCACAGCAGTGAAAACAGCCCCGGAACGATGTTCCCGCTCGGACAGCGCTCATGGAGCTAATATGGCACCGATATTGCGATGTGCTCAGTCTTTGCTCATCAAGTTGGACGAGCTGGTCGGATGCGAAAGGATGCCGTCTCTTATTGTGGAAAAGTCAAGCGGCGAAGGTTTTGAGGATTTGCGAATACGGCGTCGGTGCTCTTCGTTGATGGGTCATTCGCCTCGAGAATGGTCGCCTGGGCTAAGAGCAGCTCATCCCGTGAGTCGCCGGCGAGCAACTTTGTCCCTTAGTTTGAGAGGGGATTAGCAACTGCTCCCTCTTGTGATGGCGAGAGCGTGGACAAATTCTTGGCGGCAGGGCGAGCACACTTTTAGATGTTAGCCGTTCTAGGACCGCTCTAAGCGTTCGGCTTTAGATATTGAGCGGATGCCGCCCGCTCAACGTAATGGTGTTACAACTTCTTGCGGTCACTGACTTTGGGTACCAGTTGTGTTGTCTTTTTTTCGGTTGCAAAAACGTACTCGGGAAACATAATAGGAGTTGCAATATAGAGTGTGTTGGGGCTGTGACCGTAGGTGCGAACATTTTTAGTATTGGTTGGTTCTTGTAGTCAAAGGGTTTTCGCTCTTTCTTGAACGCTCCCTTTGAGGGCGCTTTTTAGGATTAAAACCGGAGTGTTGGGTTTGGTCCACCGTCCGTCAAGAGGGATCGAGTTCAGTATAGATCTAGGCCAAACAGGCTCCGGCGAGCAAGGTGACAATATAAGTGTAATTCTGTCCTGAGGTAAATTTATGGAGTAATGTAAATAGTGTAATTAACGTAATATTCAAATCGAAAGGCAGTCATTCCTCACCTGCTTCAAGCATCACACATCGGTCATTGTAGCGAGTCGAGATCGTACTCTCGGTTCGAGCTTCTTCAAGAACCTAATTATTTTATCTTCATCAGTCACCAAGAAGATGGAGAGGTTAAATCATATTCGCAGTCGAAAGGGGGACCACGATTATATGCTAAGGCTGGTGGGGCAATCCGGAGAGACTCCTTCAAGGTAAGGTTCGGTTCCCAGAAACGATCAGCCGGGCTCCAAGTATCGACAAGGTGGCCCCTCAGCGAGACGTCTCGTCAACTCGGGCTCAGGGCGGGGGCAGCCGCGATTCAACGGGGTGACGTCTCAGCAGGAGGCCTCGTGAGCTGCAGCTAAGATAGGCGGCAAGAGCAATTTCGCGAGGCGGCAACTCCAAGGTAGGCGTCGAAGCTCCGGCTAAGACCAGCGGATGCCACCATTCAACGAGGCGGCACGACAGCCGGAGGCCTCGTGTTCTCCGACTCAGAGCGGTGTCAGCCGTGATTCTACCGGCAATCAGCGAGAGCGGGGTATCGGGTCTACGAGCTGCAACATCACTGACACTGCGACCCAACTGAACCCGGTGTGAGCACATGTGGGCTCTGATGTGTTTTCTCCGCGTTCACCATGGCCGGTAAGCAAACCGGATGTCGGGGCACCGACTGGAATGTTAGTGTCATTGTGCCCGAAATGTACGAGTTGGGACCTGAATTACCTGTCAAAATAGCTCAGCATGCTTTACAAAAAGCAAGGCTTGCGGGTAACAAAGGTGCGGGGAGCCATGAGTAGCTTACAACTCAATTAGCCCAAGAAAGACCTGAGATCGCTTTCTAGAAAGCGAAGCTCTGCAGAACTTGTAAACCGAAACAGGACACCAAAGTTTTCAGTGTTCGTTACCTCATGGGCGCTTGAAATGCCTGAGATTGAGTAGAGTGAGAAGGCAGTTGAGGTGGTCAAAGCCACTGTTGTTGTAGAGCAAACCGTTAGCGTACCAACGGTGACAGACGAGATCACGGGATTGCGGGAGACAGCTGTCCTAGCTACTGAAGGTTTTTCCGTGGAGGCGGACAAATGTACAGCTGTCTGTTGCCGAGGCACCACAAGTAAGTGTTAAGAATAGCACCAGCCTAAGCGCCGACATATATTCCGCGGCTGACCGCGAGGAGCCCTTCGTAAACCAGCTGGCGCAGAGATAGACTGAAGCTGTAGAAAGCATTCTCCTCTCAGAGGAGGCAGAGAAAGCTCAGGGGTCATGTAAGGGCCTCTAATTGGTGCGCCTAATTGTTGAGCTTGCATGTGAGAAGCATTATTCCACAGGCAGCACGTGGCATCTTGCTCGTATGTAAATTCTGACGGGCCCGAGAACACTTAGGTCGGCGGCAGGTGGGGCGGTGCGGGTGCGACATCCTCCTACGCGTTTCCGCCAGGTACAGTGTTCCTCTTCTCCCGGGAGCACCGGACACTGTGAGCCACACAAGGGTTTGTTTAGAATCAGCTGGTGGTGCATGAAACCGAATCTACTTCCGTGTGGCGGTCGGCGTGTGCCACCGTGGCAAGGGTTGATGATGATGATGATTCGGTTTTTATTGCGCAAGGCCGACTAAGGGCAAAAAGCGCAAGAGAAAAGTTTATTTAATGAAGTGAAGTGGTTACCACAAAAGGTAGGTAAAAAAAGTGTCAACCGAACATAGTAAAGTCAGTTAAAGATAATGGTGATGGCTGGTGTATAGGGCCAGGTTTGATTATGCGTGATAGGAAATGAGGTTTAAAAACTTAACGTCTGACAAATACTCAAACACACGTTTTACAGAAACACTGGCATCGTCACCTAGAAACAGCAATGGATGTAGTGGGATATGTTGTCTGTAGAGTTCTCTGAAGTATTTGTGTCGTGTTGTGTGAAGTGCCTTGCATGTGATTAGTATGTGCACTACGGATAGGTCCTCTCCGCACCTGCTGCACAGAGGACTTCGAGATGCAGTAAGAAGGTGCGAGTACGTTGCATGTGTGTGCCCTATCCGTAATGTGGCCAAGGCGACTTCAGAGTATCTATTGCATGTGTCGGTGGTGTATGGTCCCAAGTGAGGTTTCATTACGTGGAACTTGTTGTCTGTTTGTTCACTCCAGTGTGTTTGCCATGTTTTCCGAAGTTGTTGTCTGATGTGTGGTTTCACGTCGGTGTAGGGTAATGTGGTTATGTCTACTGTATTCAAGAGTGTAGCAGCAGCAGCCATTGGGTCCGCTGCTTCGTTCCCGGCTATACCACAGTGGCCAGAGACCCAGCAAAGAACCAGTTCAAATTTGCGTACATACAGAGACATAAAACCCTTCACGATCAGATTGACAACGTGGTTTTTCGAACGCATTGTTGACGACAGTACCCGCACAACACTGAGGGAATCTGTATAGATAATGGATTGTGGGATGTGGCTTTGAAGTATATGATTGACAACAAGAAGTACACCGTAAGCCTCTGCCGTAAAGATACTAGTATGACTATTCATAGTTCTAGTCGGGCCCATGCGCCGCGCAGGACACAGAATCCGGGCCCTTGCGCCGCGCAGGACACAGAGGTGGCAGTTCTAGAAGCGTCCGTATAAAATTCAGAGCACTCATACTTCTGCTGCAAATACAAGAAATGCTGCAGAATTGCACATGTCGAAGCAAGGTTTTTATCTACATGTGTGAAAGATGTGTCGCTTGATACAGGGAGGAGATGCCATGGTGCTATAAAATCCGTTAGAGAACTTTGGATTGTATCTAAAAAGGAGACAGAAAACTCTGCCGCTTCCTCTCTAACTCTGTAAGCGAAGGGCGCAGAGAACGATGGTCGATTTAAAAGGAGTTCAGTCATGGACGTATCATGAAAAACTGATTTAAAAGGATGGTGAGGCATGGATGAAATTTTAAAAGCATAAAGGAGATCTGTGTATGCTCGCTGATGTTGTAGGTTCCATTAGCTGCACTCTACATATAGGCTTTGGACCGGGCTAGTGCGGAAGGCGCCACACGCCAGGCGGAGCCCGAAATGGAGAACTGGGTCCAGCATTTTGAGAGATGTTTTACTTGCTGACCCATAAACAACGCTACCATAGTCCAATCGTTAACCTATCAAGCTGGTAAAAACACGTAAGAGAAGTTGTTTGTCAGCACCAAAAGAGATGTGCGACAGAACCTTCAGGATATTCATTGTCTTTAAGCATTTATGTTTTAGTTGTTTTATGTGTGGGATGGATTTCAGCTTTTCGTCAAAAATATTATCTTAGAACTTGTGTTCCTTTTTGACAGGAATAGGGAGACAGTGGAGTTGAATGTCTGGATCCGGCCGATTGCCACGCCTCTTGGAAAACAAAACACAAGTGCACTTCCCTGGATTAAATTTAAAACCGTTGCTATCTCCCCAGCCGGCAAGCTTGTTCACACCAAGCTGGACTTGCCGCTCGCAGACAGACAAGTTACAAGACTTAAAAGATAACTGTACGTCGTCTACATAAATTGAACATAAAATCGACGGTGGTAGCGACTTCCGAAAAAAATTAATTTTCACAATAAAAAGGGTGCAACGTAAAACTCCACCTTGCGGCACGCCGTTTTCCTGCACATGAACCCTAGAGAGTGCAGTTCCAACTCGCACACGAAAGGTTGTTTGAGACAAGTAGCTGGCAAGTGTGTTCATCATGTTACCTGTTATACCGAAGGACTTGAGGTCACTTAGGATGCCATACCGCCACGCGGTATCGTACGCTTTTTCCAGATCAAAGAATACTATCATACAGTATTGTTTGTGGAGGTTAGCATCCCTTATATAGGACACGAGCGCGACGAGTTGGTCGTTGGTGGACCGCCCCGCCCTGAAGCCTGCCTGGCAGCTCTCGAGAAGACCATTGTACTCAAGAAAGTACACGAGTCTCCTGTTTATCATCTTCTCGGGGATCTTGCACAGGCAGCTTGTGAGGGCAATGGGCCGATAGTTAGCGGGAGAGGAAGGATCCTTTCCTTCCTTCAGGAAAGCCACCACTATGGCCTCCCTCCAAGAGCGAAAAATGGGCCCCGAAAGCCACATGTTGTATAGATGTAGGAGTGTTTCAAGAGTGCCTGGGTTTAGGTGTTGTATCATGGTGTATGTGATTTTGTCTGCACCTGGAGCTGAAGGCTTGCATGTGCTCAGAGAAACCTTCAGCATATAAATAAAAAAAGGTGAATTGTAAAGTGTGCGACTTGTTTTTCTCACGCAGGGACTTCTGTTCTACAGATGTTTTGTGTTTCATGAAAGTGTTTGTGTAGTGTGCTGAACTGGACACGTGTTCGAAGTGTTGTGCAAGTGTGCTAGCCTGTGCTTCCAGTGTGTCCCCTGTTGTACTAACCAGGGGCAGGCTTTGTGTCTGTTGTCCTTTTAGTTTTCGTATTCGTGTCGAGACTTTGTGTGTATCAGTGTATGAGTTGATGGAAGTGAGGAAGGTGCGCCAGCTCTCCGTTTTCTCCTCACGACGCACTCGCTTCCCAAACTCCTTTGCCTGTTTAAAAAAAATGAGGTTATCTGACGTGGGGTACCGGCAAAGACAACCCCACGCCTTGTTCTGGGCCTCTCGCGCCCGCCTGCAGTCCTCGTTCCACCAGGGCCTCCTTGGGGTGTGGGACCCACTGGAGGCCTGGGGAATGGACTTTTCGGCGGCGTCTAGGATGTGCGCCATGACGAGTTGGGTGGCTTCCTCCACGTGTAGGTTTTTTATGGATGTGTGGTGTAGTTGAGATGTTTGTGTGAATGTGCTCCAGTTTGCTTTTGATTCATTAAACTTTTTATAGGAAGATGGACTGCTCGGGCCTATACCTATATACGTTAATGAAGTGGGGAAATGGTCACTACCTTATGGGTCTGTGCCCACACCCCACTCAAGACATGGAAAGAGAACTGCGGAACCAATAGCCAAGTCAAGATGCGAGTATGTATTGTATACTAAGTTATGGTATGTAGGCTGTTTTTTATTGAAAAGGCATGCTCCGGAGGATGTAAGAAACTTCTCTATCAGGCGACCTCGGGCCTCCGTTCTGGAGGAGCCCCAAAGAGAGTTGTGCGCATTAAGGTCGCCGGTTAGTATGTATGGTTCGGGCAGCTGGTCGAGCAGTGCCTCGAAATCAAAGCTCGGAAGTGCAAAATTTGGAGAGATGTAAATGGAGCATACCGTTATGAACCTATTAAATATTATTACACGGTTCGCTTCAGCCTCGAGGACAGTGTTTAAAGAGAGAGGGTGGCATGCTAATGATTTCCGGGCGATAATGGCCACACCTCCTGAAGAGTGGGTGCAGCCAACCCTGTCCTTTCTAAATACCATGTACCTATTTAAGAAATTTGTTTGTTTAGAATTAAGGTGGGTTTCCTGAGACACATGATACTTGGCTGACTGGCATGCAGAATCTCATACACATCGTCAAGATTTTTAAGGAGGCCTCTGCAGTTCTATTGGATGATCTTTTGTGTTCCCATTATTTTAATTTAAGAATGACTGGAGCATGTGTGTCTGTGTGTTCCCGTGACGTCTTTCGGGGCCGTTACTCTTGGATTAGGCTTTTTAGGCCTTTCTACTGGCTTGGCCGTCGGAGGCCGCTCCTTGCGCAGCGTTGCAGGCAGGAACGGCGAGACGTCCCTTTCGTCATCAGATTTCCTGGGTGTGCCCGTCGAACCGGGCGCCCCGGACTTGGTCCCCCTTCGGGAGCCCTTCATTTGAGCCGCCACCGCCGCGGGCGTCGGGGACGCCAGAAGTGGAAAGGGCGGTGCGGTGACGGTGGGAGCCGATGCGGGGCCCCCGATGTTCATCCCCTGGACACCCTCCAACGCTCTGGAGGACGGGGAGGAAGCGGCGGGAGCGGCTCCGGTCCCAACAGAAGAGGTTAGCACCACAACTGCTGCTGCCTCAGCAAGCGGCGTGGTGGCAGGTTGGGGCGGGAGAGGGACCAGGTCAGACTCGCTGAACTGGGTCCCTGTGGAAACCAGGCGCCGCTCCGCCCCCCGGCGAGCTGCGTCGTCGTACCTCCCCAGGGAGAAAGAGGCAAACCTCTTCCGCGCCTCTGGGAAGGTGATGTTCTCAGTTACCTTGATGTTGATTATTTTTTTTTCAGTTTGGAATTTTTCGCACTTGCGGGAGTAGGCTGCGTGCGCCTCCCCGCAGTTCACACAAGAGAGGGTGTCGGATGGACAGTTGTCGCTGGGATGGTCATGCGACGCGCATTTTGCACACGTCGTTCAGCCGCGGCAAGAGTTTGTACCGTGCCCAAACATCTGGCACTTAAAACAGCGCCGCGGGTTCGGGATGTAGGGATGGATGGAGCAACGGATAAAACCTGCATTTATGTATTGTGGAAGAACTGCGCGGTCAAACGTCAAGATAATGTGCTAGGTGGGAATCTCCTTTTCGTCTCTGCGTATAGTGATGCGTCTCACGGCAGTGACGCCCTGATCCTTCAAGCCGGCAAGGAGATCCGCATCATTTTCGTTCAAGAGATCCGTCTCGGATATCACACCTTGCGAGCTGTTGAGGCTCCGATGGGGTGTGACCCTGATGTCTAGATCTGCCAGTCTAGTCTGAGCTAGAAGCTGCGTGGACTGCTGTTTGTCATTTACCTCGATTAGTACTTTGAAGTAGGCTTCAAGATATTTTGCGTTCAAGAAGACTGACTTCGATACAAGAGGTTGGCTTGCATTAAACGATTCCATCACAAGAAATCGAGAAAAATTATCCGGTTCAGCAAATGTTAAAGATGGCAATAAAGGAAAAGATACTTCGGTGCGGCCCTTTTTCAGGGACGGATCACGTTTGGGGGGGGTTTGATAATACCATATTGAATACTATAAAAGCAGGGAGACTGGGGTACTTTCTTCTTTGACCTTACCCTGGTAGTCGAAGAGGTCCCGTAGCTCCCCGCCTGGTCGACAGGCAGGGAGCCCATCAGCCGGAGCTTGACCAAGGCTCCGACGGCCACCGCTTACGGCTTCTACCCTTCACCTTTAAACACCTTGCCACGGTTGGACATGGCTTATGTTGGGAGCTCGGGGTCCACGGTGTCGCTGCTCACCGTCACCATCAATAGTCAAGGTGCCCCTTGCGGGGACCGTGGAAAGGGGTGTTTCCGCTTGATAGTGGGCAGTGCTATACAGGGAGGGGTAACTGTTTGGCGCACGCTTAGTTGTTAGCGTGTTTTGCTCTGCGTGTGTAGGGATCGCTCACACGAGGAT
Source organism: Haemaphysalis longicornis (assembly GCF_048455015.1). Lineage (NCBI taxonomy): Eukaryota > Metazoa > Arthropoda > Arachnida > Ixodida > Ixodidae > Haemaphysalis > Haemaphysalis longicornis. The sequence continues at coordinate 183,436,412 of NW_027526407.1, forward strand.
CATTGTTAGAGTTACCTGCTCGGTCGTTCTCCCGTTTATTGTGTATTTTTTTCTTTGTGCTTCTGTTTGTTGCGTTCAGCTGTCTAAAGGGGTATGATCTGCGAGTAGTGCAGCTTGGCGGTTTCAACGCTATCTTCCTGAGAAGTAGAGATGCTCGTATAGTATGGTAGGGAGTTTTCCTCTGGGCACGATGGCGAGTGCCTCACATCATTTGCGTTCGTTGGGATGTGGTCATGGTGGGGCATGAAATATACAAGTGGTGCCCCTAGAGGTGCTTGTGTGCAAAGTAGTGTCTGAAATACTGAAAAGGGAACTTTCAGTAGACCGCAAGTATACAGCATGTGAAGCCTAACGGCGCTGAACAATATTTTGCGAATTCTGAAACAGGCGTCCGAGAGTGCGTGATGAGACGCTGAGCTTTCTTATACGTATTGTTATTGGTACAAGGGTAGCCTCATTTGGAGCGTTTGGTTTGTTTCGGTTTCTTTTTCCTTAGAGTGTACAAATTTTCCTGCATTCGCCTAACGTTTGAGAGCGGGTGGTGCTATAAAATCAGTCGTCAAGTATAAAGATTTACACCCATCGTGAGACTGGTTGCCTTCAATGGTAGATTGTGCTCGAATTATTTCTCACGGGCTCTGCACATGTCTTTGAGCGCTTCTGTTGATTGTTTGATGTTGCGGAAGACACGGCTAAGCCAGGGCACTAAGTGTGCCGTGTAGAATCCATTGTTGGTGCAATTGGCAGGCTGTTAGTGTTGGTAGCATTTGTGTGTGCCGTAGTATTGTGGTAATGTTTTACCTGACGGAGAATGTTATTACCGCCCCCGTTACCACGAATGTTGGGTGTACTACTCGCGTAACTGCTTCAATGTAATTTGTTTAGTTCTTACGGCGTAGTTAGACATAACCGCAACGAGAATAATTGTTGTGCGTGCAGTTGGTGTAAGAACAACACTCTAAGTGCGGAGGTGTTAAGTTCAGGCTGTTCAATTATTTATTGAAAGCCGCCGGTGGCTTATATATCGGCGTCACCTCCGCTGGTAGCTGTCATGCTGCGTTCCTTGCATGCAACCGCAGGTAGGTGAATTTTAGGGCCGCCTAGTGCATGCTTTGCGTTTCTTTCTTTTGTGGGGTTAACGACGGGGGAGCTTAGCCCTATTGCCTTTGTAGCGTTGGTATGCGGTCAGCTTGACCGGGCAGCCTCAGATAACGGCGGGTGCGTGCAGAGCAGTGAAAGCAGCCCCGGCGCAGGGTTACGTCTAGGACAACTCGCATGCCGCTATTATCGCTTGCCGATATTTGGAAGTGGCACAGTCGCTGACGGGAAGCGAAAGGATGGACGAGGTGGACTAGCTGACAGGAAGTCACTAATGTGGACAAGCTGACGGGAAGCAAAAGGATGCCCTCTCTCAGTGCGAAAAGGCGAGTGGGGTAGTTTTTGAGGATTTGCGAAGGCGGCGCGGGTGCTGTTTGTTGATGGGTCATTCGACTCGATAATAGTCGCCTGGGCTTAGAGCAGCTCTTCCCGCGAGTCGGTGGAGGGCAGTAACATCCCTTAGTTTGCGAAGGAATTAGCCACTGCTCCCTTCTTCCGCCGGTGAGCGCGCGCGAACAAATTCGGGGCGTCAGGGCGAGTACAGTGTAAGATGTTCTGTTCGGCTTTCGATTTTTAACAGATGCCGCACGCTCACCATAATGTGGGGACCACTTCGCGTGGTCAGTGACTTTGGGTAGCAAATTTTTTGTCTTTGCTTGTCGGTTGCAATACCATACCCAGGAAACGTACCGGGAGTTGCATAAGAGAGTGTTGGGCCGTGTGACCGTGAGTAGGGACAGTTTTATTATTGCTTAGTTCTTGTAGCCGGTCCGTGCTCTATATCATTCATGTTGAGAAGGGTTTCGCTCTTTCTTGAAGGCCCCCTTTGAGGGCGTGCTTTTTGGGATTAAACCTGAGTGTTGGGTTTGGTACAGCGTCGGTCGAGAGGGATTGAGTTCAGTATAGATCTTAGCCGAACAGGCTGCAGGTAGCAAAACAGGTAGCAAAATGTCCTAATTGTTGCACTTCACAATTTTGACATTTTGCTACCTGTTTTCTGTGCTTACTTTCAATCACATCCTTGATTGCCGACTGTTTTCCCACGTTCTATGTACCTGCTGCCTGAGCATAAGAACGTGGAAAGTAGTTGTTGTTTTCTTTTTTTTTACCCTGCAAATTGGCTTTTCTTCAAAAAAAATTTGCTTTTAGCGCGTTCATTTATTCTTTATCAGCTCTAAACCTTTTATAGCCTTGCTGGAGACGGTATTGTTCTCCACTTTATTTTTTTTCATTCTTGTAGGGAGGGTGGGAACACAGAATATTAAAAAGAATTAAAAAAAGCATGCAGCGAGCCGAGTGACCATGTGGAGGTCATTATGCCCTGATCTAAATACTTAGAGTATGTTAATTGTGTAAACATACATAATCCCCAGCAAGAAAGGCGGTTTTCATTCCTCACCCGCTCCGAGCACCGGACATCGGTCATCGTAGCGAGTCGAGGTCGTGTCTGGCTGGAGCTTCTTCAAGAACCTAAATATTGTGTCTTCATCAATCACCAAGAGGATGTAGAGGCGAAATCAACCTCATGCTGGGATGAACGAACTGCATCAGAAGCGTAAACCAAACGAATTTAAGCTATTCCTTGCTACTTAGGTTAGAGTCGAATGCCACTTGTAGAATAAAAGACAAAATTCTCTGGCACCCCTTGTAGAAACTTTATAGGTGTCACCAATGCTGCACCGATGTGATCACCATCATCGGTGCCCATTGTCGCGTGAGCAGCTCTCGCTCGAGCTGCTTCGTCTTCATCTCAGTCGCCATCTTTGTAAATAGAAGCACCATCGAATCACCGGGATGTATCGGTCCTTGGTCCTCTTGTTCCACATTTTGGTGCCGATAAACACAGCAAGAAGGGCCTCTGCGATTCGGACGCATCCGAACTTTGACCTACTAGAAAGAGGACCCCTAGATACCGATGACGGACACTGGTGATGGCCAGGTCGACGGTGCTACCCGAAGCCAAACAACGCAATGGCTCTTACGAGACAATGGTGACTCCTCACCTGCGATGATTTTTCCCGATGACCTCTGGCAGCGTTATTCTAAACGGTGAGAAGAACTCCGCTGCTCATCGCGCAATGGAAGATTCAGCCCGTTAATGCACGGACAAAGTATTCCTCTTCCTACGATCCGCGTTGGTGAACTGAATATTCAAAAGGAAAAAACGCGTTTTATCGCTCGAGAACAGTGCTGAGACGCTAAAGCAACGTTAGACCTAACTATGCAAATCAGTGTTGTTCGCGATGTGTTGACGAGCTTGCTGCAGCAGCTGGAGAAAATTTTAGTTGAGCTAAGACTGTTGAATGAGGAAATCGAACCGCTTGTTGACATCGACCACTTGGATGAGGAATTGGCTACCAGCATTGACCATGAAGATAAAATCACCCATATTATGATCCGATTATACTACCAATTGAAAGAGAAGAAACCTGAGACCATCTAACAGTGCTAGATAATCGAGAGCTTGTATTCTTCAAAAACCTTCAATGAGTTTCTTGCCCTTACGAAACTATGCGACGGAACACCTCATTTTAAAACCATTGGTGAACCGTCCTAGCTGCCAGAAAAGTCGCCTCTGTCAGATTTCTTGCCTCAGAGAGAAATTCAGAATCTGACCCCTTTGTTGGCTGCCTCTGAACTTCAAGGGCAAGGCGACCAACATTTGCGTGAACTTGACGAGTGCGCCAGTGTGACCGCTATTAAGATAACCGGCTCATCGACTCCAATCACGTTGGCACAACACGAGGCTCCACCAGTGGCAATGTTGAAAGGGCAAAATGAGACATACATATTATCGACCTACATACAAGTGATACACGGAACTGAAGAAGGGGATAAAAACGTTCTTGTAAGATATGAAAGGAAGACTGCAGCGGTCCGTAGTCGGCAATGCATTCTGAAGAAATCAATGCACTAGAGACACCATTGGAAGAACAAGGCAGCTGATAACGACAATAGAATTACTAGAGTCCATAGCTTCCGAAAAAAGCGTCAGCCTCCAAGACACTGTTTTGAGATGGCAGCAAAGAAACGTGAAGAGCTCGCGTCGGAGTATAAGACTGTCGAAGGCGGGGTACGGATTTTCACCTGGCTACGTGCAATGCATAACAGACTCGGCGTGTACTCAGAAGACGTCCACAGGGACGATTTCGCCGTCTGACTGCCCTACCAGATCGGATCGTAACGAACTTATGCTCGTTTATGGAAACGGACTGGCCACGGTTCGTTGCAGGCGGGGGACATGTAGAAACTTTATAGGAGTCATCATTGCTGCACCGATGTGATCACCATCATCGGTGCCCATTGTCGCGTAAACAGCTCTCGCTCAAGATGCTTCTTCTTCATCTCAGTCGCCATCTTTGTAAATAGAAGCACCATCGAATCACCGGGACCTCTCGGCCCTTTGTCCTCTTATTCCACACCCTTTTCTGACCCTGTAGATAAAAGATAATCAATTCCTCACCGCAAAAAAAGAAGTGCTGGTTGGCCAAGATTTGAACGATGGTCTGTAAAAACAGAAGCTCAATTCTCATCCACTCGATCAAAACAAAAAAGAACGTCTAAGGCCAAGAATTCAGTGTACTAAGCCATGCTGCCAAAGAATATGGTCCGGTGTGTTTTGTTTTCGCCGTATTTAAGAAATGTGGTCTGTGAGAACACATGTTTCTTACGCATCGATCTCGGCGACGGTGTCAATGATGCGAATACTACAAGCGATGTAACCAAACCTACCTAATCTAGGCCAGAAAAGCTTATCGCACATCCCGGGTTTACCATACCCTAGCAACAGTAGCCGCAAAACAAATGTAATACCGCGTTATATTTCTGGCGTATAACGCTTTCCTGTAACGCGCAGATTTTGCAGACAAGCCCCTTTATGCTAGTACTAAAAGTGATGTAGATAGATATCCATATTTAGATAGAAAAAAGCTGTCGCAAATCCCCAAACACCGCGATGCAAGCCAACGACGAAATAATGAGCGCTTTAAAACAGATATTTGTCTCGAGGCAGCCACTTACCACAAGTTAAAAGAAATTGATTGTTTTCTGCTGAAAAGAATGACTTCAAGCCACCAAACGGGCAGAAAACCCAGACTCTGCCGCCAGCTTTCGGATGCTTGCTCGCGCTGCGCCGACGCCGATATACGGTTAGCATAAATATGGCCACTGCCCAGGAGACAGCTCGGGTCGCCATGCATTTTTGGTGAAGCGCGCTGACGTGGGATGACGTCGACGCGTGAAAACGTGGGAAGTACGCAATGTGCGGTTGGGACTTTCCCTGCGCAATGAAACGGATCGCGGTAGCGATCGTCATCGGTGCAGTGAAACCGTGCCCACTGGTTCTGGAAATGGTAGGAGGCCTTTTTTAGTCCCATAGGACAGTGGCGCCGTCGACGTCGAGTGAGGCATCAAGCCATAAAAGGCGCCCCTTTGAGCGGTCCAGAGCGTATAAGACGGCAGTCTCGAGCCGATGCAGGGGTTGGTTCGGCGTGGAGGATCGGTGCGTGGGCGGTTCGGGTATAGCAGCCGCTGAGGCCAACCTCTGTAGTAAGAATGAATGTGTCATCCATCCCAATTTCTGTAGTGAAACCGTACCAAGGTATTGTTATAAACGCACATTTAGGAAAACGTAACATTACATAGCCCCTACCGGAGTATAAACGTCTCACCAATGGGAGACTGGACCACATATAGATTTCTGTGGGATCTGCCTTTTTAATCCGCGGTAATTGGTTCACAATTTGTCCCTCAACTGTAAGCGACACACGCAAAAATATACGAATTTATGAAGAAGAAATAGCTACGATAAAATTTAAATAGTAGAACCCAATGTAGCAAAACGCCGCTTCACGTACTACAACACTTCGCATGTGTAAACACTCCTTTCGCCCCGTTTCTTGACCTTTTGGAATATCCAGGTAGTGTTGGTGCACCCACTGTACGTGTCCATGAAGGCGTTCACTGCTACTTTGTCTAGGACGTTTGAGAGGAACACAGCCTCATGTTCTGTTGACGTGGGGTCATCTCGGACGACCTCGAGCGGCAGCTCGTGCTAAACATTAAAGCAGATGTTACAGGGTGCGCGACAATCGCGGGAATGCTCCGGGGATGCGCGTGGCGCGCACACAATTATGAGAAAGGACGTTGTAATATGAGGTTCCGCGCCAGTGCGAGCACTGACGATTATGGGGAATAAGACGCTCGCTGCTGTTTGCTGGAGGCGAGCGAGCGACGAACGCGTGTTCTTTCGACCGAATTAGAGCAGACGTTCTGCGCCTCGGTACGGCGTCCAAAGGACCACCCAAAACCAAAGAAGCGTTTTTGTCTTCACAGTAACGGGAGTGCTACCCTTCCGGAACGCAAACAATAACTACAAGTACGTGTTAAAATGATTCCATGTGGGCGGGCACTTTGAGCAACGCGCCGACAGCTAGCTTACCTAGGAACAGCATGGGCGACGAGCGACTGCAGGCGCGCTCGGGGAGCTCGGAGAGCGACGCTTCACCTTAAAAACGCATAGGCCAGGCTCGCGCTTTGAGCGAAACCATCAGCTGCCATGAAACAGCGCGACCACGGAAGAAGAAAACAAGTTTTTGTCTTAACTTTAATGAGGGTGCTTGCTTTCCGGAACATATATAATAGCCACATGCATGTGAAAGCGACCTTCCGAAGGCACGAACTTCACCGAGCCGGCCGCTTATCTAGGAACACGACGGGAGGTCATCGTCAACTTGCAGGCGCGCAAGAAGAGCGCGGAGAGCTCAGGGGCTCAGGTAGAAAAGGTTAACTTTGTCCACACGTTCGTCAACTGTCGCAGCGCCACAGGGCAGCCCCGCGCACAGGGCTAAACCATCGGCTGCCTGCTCAGCAGCGGAAACAGGGGGGGGGGTAGAAAAAATCTACGTTGCATGAAGTCCAGCACATAGAGGAAGTAACGTCACGGTGCTGCGTAACTGCTTTGGGGGATGTGGTCGGTCTGTGCCCCTACGGGATATGGTTTGGCCCAGTATCCGGCCCGGTTTCCTCGCCTCACGTTTGGGAAAAGCCCTCGAACACGACATCCTCACGCGTCTCACAAATCATCTGACTTCCACAGACGCTATTCGGTATTTTATCATTGGCTTTCGCCCCGCCTTATGCCTACAGGACGTCCTCTTTGAGCTACCACGCGAAGTGATAACTCACCTAGTAGGCTTGATTCGGCGGCCATCCTGACCTTGGATCTCTCCAAGGTTTTTGATATAGTTTCACCCACCGCCATTCGCGGCTGGTTAGAATATGTAAACCCGGGACTGCGCCCATACAACTATGTTGGAAGCTTTCTCACGGCACACACGGCAATCTTCCAAATCAAAAATATCACATCAGACATTTTGAATTTGCCATCAATAGCTACACCGCAAGGGTCCGTGTTATGACCCATGCTCTTTAATGTGGCCTTGCTAAATATCCCTAAACAATTGCAGAAACTTCCCCGTCTGCTCTTCAGTTTGTACGCCGATGAAATCACTCTCTGGGTGACAGGAGGCAGTGATGCGCACATTGAAGACTCCTTACCAAATGGTGCAAATATTGTAGTTAAACAAGCAGAGTTATCAGGAAATACATGTTCACCTAACAAGTCCGAGCGGCTCGTTTTGCCACTCAAAAGAGCAGCCCCTACAATGTCAGATATCTCCATCTATATTAGCGGTTATTGAGTTCCAAAAAATTCAAACACAAAAAGTGCTCGGACTCGTTATACAACACAATCGAACCAATACACAGTTTCTTCACCCAGTTAACTGAGCACGTTGTCCAAACAATGTGTCTCATAAAAAGGATTGCCAACCACCGGCATTGGCTGTGTGAGAGTGCGAGATCGCGACTCATTCAGCCTTAGCGGTCAGCTGAATAACATACTTCCTCCTCCACCTTCATGCCAGTGTTGCTGAGTTTCAGAAAATTAATTGGCTCATCAGAAAATCCTTCAAAGCGGCACTTCGGATACTCCTGTACTCTTCCACTTACAGATTAGACCGTCTGGTTATTCATAATATTGCCGAAGAGCTTGTGGAGACGCACCTGACGGGACAAATTGCACGTTTATCCACTACCTCAACCGATCTTACCTCCTACACCGACGCGCGATTCTCGCAACTACTTTGTCTGCTCATACATTTTGCATTCCTCGCGCTATTCACGCTCGACGTGTCGTCCGCGCTGTACACGCAACGAGCGAAGGCTTTTCAGCGACGCCTACCAGTAAGACCAGATATTTTATACGTGGAAGCGGCAGAATTTCGAGACCACGACGCTTATACGCGCCCTATTCTGAATCGGCCGGACGACCCACCGTTATGCTACCTTAGAGTTCGAACCCCTTGCCCTGGCACGTCAGAGGAGATGGTAATTGCGCTCGCACTGTCACAAAGGCCGACCCCCAAGATCGTAATCACTGATATAAAGACGGCAGTTTTAAATTTCGCCCGTTGTGATATTTCGTCACAGGCGCTCAAAATTATCGCTCAAAATACTCCAACTTCTCCGGTAGAACTGCTATTGATCCCGGTGCATTCGGGACTCGGGGGGAACGAGGCGGCCCATGACGCGAATCGAGGATTCACATTCTGAGCGGGAGCCAGCATAGTTCCTTGCTATGGGGCCCGATCTGCCAGAGACTGCTTAATTACGTATCATGACATACTCACGCATTTCCGCCTCGCCCACAGAAAATAACCTCCGGTGCATCCCAGCTCAACAATGACCAAGCGGGCACATGGCAACTTCGCAGGTTCATTCCTTTTCCTGTAGGGCGGTGCTCCATCACATCCACCCTTCCTTCTACCCCTCACCTAATTGCCCGGCATGTGGCCAGTGCGCCACAATTGCCCACTGTATGTGGGCCTGCCCTTCAATCACTTCATTTTAATCAATCACCCGGGGCCAGCAATGCGAGGGCGCACTGGGTAGCTCGGACCCGGACGTTCAGATCGCCTAGGTGGAGCAAGCTGCCATTGTTGACACCGACCTCCAACTGGCGGAAACCGCGCCTCCCTAACCCCGGTTGCTCAAAAAAGTTTTCTCTCCCTCTGTGCTAAGAGCTTTAGTTTTTTTAAGTACATTACCGACCATCTATCAATGACACGGCCGTTTGCTCAATAGTGAGAAAGCCCAACTGGGTCGGTACGTCACCCTAACTCCACCCGAAACCATGCCGGTTTATGGAACAGATGGCCCAAAACCCCGGCTATCTGCTATGCAACGTTTACCCATGACCCTGGACACCTAACGGTGGTTCTGGTGGCGAATGCATTAACCGCTGAAGAACACGCCATATCCTATCCGATTGCCCATGCTTTTGTAGAAATCATTCCTGTGCGACCCAGTCACCCAAGTCTATTTACAGTCCTTCATCGACATCTGCCGTCCTTCGAAACATCCCCTCCGATAATATCGATCCGCTCCTGAACGAATAAGCCAAGAGAGCTGGCAGAAACCCCAACTTTCTCTCGGCGGCTTCACAGGCCCGGAGCATTCAGGAGGGTACCCTCACGCGACCAAGAAATGCACGGCCCCCCTTCATGCAGCCCACTACCCAATTTTTAAACTATGCATCGACCTCAGCCTTTCCAATCTACTGTGAACAAGTGTCACTCACGGCACAACACCGGACCTCACATTTGTAAGCAATGCTCCCTATCTAGATTGGGTGCACTTTCCAGGCACTCTTGCAAGCGATCCTTACATCCTCGCCCAGCCTTGCCCCATCGTCCCCTTCGATGACGCATCGGACAAGAAATGCTCGTAGAATGGTCATCTCTCCCCAAAGATCTCACATCCAGAGCCACGGGCTGTGTCAAGTGGCGTCACGAGGAACATGTGAGTAAGCGCAGTGCAGGGGTGTTCGTATATTGGCTTTATTTTCGGTGGTTTCGAAGAGAGCGGAATGGTCCGGAATATGCTGTAAGGGTTTTCAAAAAACGAATACCCGTCTGTGAGTCGTGTGGATGCTCGAAGTAGTGCATAATACTAGTTTCTGATGGTACTTCGTTGCGCGGATAGGAGATTCGTTAAAACTACTGTGTCTGTAGAGATACGCCGTTGTATCTCTACAAAACTGTCAAACAGTTCGCGTTGGGCATTTGATGGTTATAACATCGTAAATAGAAATCATTGAAAAAAATAGGAAAGAAAAAACGTACACAAAGCGAAAATATAGCCAAATTAAAAAGTCGGCCAATTTCGTCACTTACACTGAAACTTAAGAATTGGTTTTCGATACCAGAATTTGGTGAACGTCGTGTGTCTCAGAACGCAAGAAAAACCTACATTTAAAAAAAATGTAAAACCTCTGCCACTGAGTTACAAAAGGCGAGCTCTTCAGTACCCAATAACTAAAAAAACAATATGAAAAAAAATACTGCGAGACAATGCCGTAAATGAACAAATAAAATACCTAAGCTGAATTAACAACAAGCACATTTGGGCAGTTAATGAAAAGAAGAATAAAGCAATTCGTGACCTTCTAATATAGAAGAAGGCGGCTAACCTGCGAAGGTAGAGGCAGTGGATGGAGTAGGTGAAGCAAACCAACTTTGTTCACATTTGCTATTTAGCATAGTTTATAGCGCTTTGCTCAATGAAACGTAGAATGACAGGAGTTCTATTCTAGGGAAAAAAAATTGTCGCTGTGTGTTTCCCTCTCACGACAGACATTATACTGACTGGTGAACAAAAAAACCCATCAGATCGAAGAGTGAAGTCTACAGAGGGTCGCACTCGGCTCTTCGATGTCCACATGGAAATATCCCGCCAGGAAAACCGAAATGTCAACAGAGGGCGCATGAATCCTGCATCTTCCCATACCCCCCAAACCTGTCTTCCTTCATCTACTATCTGAAGGTTCACGCATAAGCGTGCAAACACCTATTTGTGCGCGTTTAAACGAGAAAGCCACTGGTAACTAACAGTTGTCAGAGAAGGGTAGGTGGTAGCAAAACGGAACTCCGGACACGCGCCGAATACAGCGGCTGGAGCCGAACGAAAATTGAGATGGGTGGTTTTTTACAGAAAAAACAGATATGTCTGTCGGATTGCGACATTGAGAATCAACTCTCGCTGAGTTCAAACAGGGAAATCTACTATTACCCAGATAAGTAGTCTGGACATTTTCCCCCACTGTTCTGTAATATTGAATAAGCATACATTTACCCCACTGTAGTGTTCTTGTAGATGCGGTTTCTTGAGGAAGAATATAGTCATCTTAGTGCAAGTAACATTCACTTTTCATGTTTGAAGGGCAGTATTTTAACTCTGCATTTGCAGACCGAAGTTCAACGTGTCATACGCGTTGAAGGTGTAAGAGACGATCGCCAAATTTGAATCTAGTAATGTATGGAGTACACCCGGTGCTTCGTTCAGACAGTCGCTTTGGAGTATTTCTTCCATTCTTTTTATCCTTGGATTATATGCTGCAGGCGCTGTTCATATTGGTATATTACACGTACTTTATAATCAGTTTTATTTTGCTCACTTTATTGACCCTCATTATATTCAACACTATTTTATTCCAAAAAGAAATCAGATAATGTTCAATTTATTGAAACGTTGCAATGTGTGAACTGTAGCTTTAGGGCATTCCTTTTGCATTACTCAGATGTAGCGACAACACGTTCAAAATTAAGGAGAAACGAGGAAAGTTAATTTGTTCCTGTTTTAAACGATCCGGTTCAAAACTAGGTCTGATCGTAAAGTATGAGGTGCAATGTAACAAAAAAACAACACCTTTATGTTACAGTACGCTAAGAGAATACAGGTCGACCTCAAATAATGCATGCGTGACAATCGCTGGTTCCTAGGAAGCAGTATCATACAAGAAATCGAAGTATCCCAACTAATGAATCTGACACTGGGTAGCAATAGCTCCCAATACTGTGAAGGTGGACACAGAAACGTGGTCACATGGTTCCGGTAGTGAATATTTGGCCTACGTCTTGGTGCGCTCTGAAGCCGCCCGTGAGTTACCGTATAAGGCCTTTAGTTACTGCATTTGAAAAACTGTTTGCTGACTTTTTCTATAACCCACGAGGAAAAAATTGGAAATGTAAAACTGTCAAAGGAATCGCCAATAAAACAATCAATATAACATTTCTCTCATATCTGCATCATCGTCGCTTTTATAATCACCACAAATTTGGGAAATTCGACGTACCTAATTACCCCCGTCTCAAATTTATGTTCTGGAACTGTAATTCTTTTGGTAATGTACGCTTTGGTCGTTGACAGACTAAAGTCTGATGACGGCCAAATTCGGAATTGACAATCAGCCTCTCATTTTACTTTTGTTTACCTCGTAATTTCTTTTTTATGACGGTGACGTTTCTTCCACGGCTATATTAACCAAATTACAAACCACTTGACAACTCTTCAATTTGATCACTTTAAATGTCTTTCATGAGGAGTACCATTTTATAATGAATTTAGGGCTTTTAACCATGCAGGTATAAAAGTTATGTCCTATCGAAGCATGCCTATCGACTAAAATTCGCGATTCTGAAAGTATTTATTGTGCTAAGAAATTTTATATCAATTAAAAACGGGCGGCGGAGTCTTGATTCTTTGCTCACCGGAAATACAATTCATTTTATACACATTGTGGGCCACCTTGAATTTGTGTGCGCGCGTGTTACACTTCATAGGATGTCGTTGTGTGCGGGTACTATCGCCCTCCTAATTCTCTCGCCAAGTTAGGTAATTACTTATACGATGTCCTAAACAAACGAAGTGTACGCTATCCAGCCTTCCCGATTTTTTTGGCTATTTCAACTTTGCTTAAGCATCTTGGGGTTCCAACCATACCCCATCTGTTTCGAACTCATCTAAGAGGGCTGCATTTATTACCATTAGTGATGAATATATTTTAACCCAGATATTCGATGCCCGTCATTCCATGCGCGTCACTCCATTTTCTGCTTATCTCTTATATTTGATTGTAATCAACACGTCGGCCCAGACGCAACAAACATGCATACTGCACGTTATCTGCAACTTTAGGCTTTCCCGACATGACTCAGAGTGTTCTCAACGAACCTCAGCACGGCTTTAGGAAAGGTCACTCTTCTGAACAAAATGTTTACTGTTACAAAGCACCTGTTTTCTGTTGAGCACCGCAGCAGCATCTTTTACGGACCGCGGCTGCATTCACTGCATCACTCTTGACTTAAAAGCCTTTGTGACTGTGTTGCACTGCCTTCTGATATTAAAATAAGGTAAACTATCTATAATTATCACACCCAGAAATGAATTAAAAACGACTTGCTAATTGAAGCCAAGAACATTTTTAATAACAAATATAACTCAACTGCGTGCCCTGTATCTTCCGGTGTATCACTTGGTTCTTTCTTGGGCCCCTTCTTTTCTAATTATATCTAGCGTTTTAGCTAACAACAGCGCCTCCTCAAAGCGAATATGCGCAGACTATTGCGTAATTTACCGATGAATAACTAATGATAATTACGGCTCAGCCCTTCAAATTGTACTAAACAACGCTTTTATTTGTGAATATTCGTTATGACACTGAATGTGCATAAATTCAAAGGTATGAAAATAAAGCAAATGCAACAACAGCAAGCTTCACTATACCTACAAACTATTTGCGATCTCGACGCTGTTAAAAATTACAAACGTTGTGGTCACATAAACATTAGGCTCTTGTGGCAAACGCGTGTTGATTACGTAGCCAATAACGAAATTGCGTGCTTGGGGTCTTTCGCTGTAACTTTTTCCTGGAGCCTAATTTTTTAAAACTGCTGTTATACGAATCCCTCGTCAGATCGAGACTACAATATCCCTCTCCTATTTTATATCTCATTACTTTTTTCTGTCTAACTCCGTTGAATGCATTCGGAACCGTGCTGTCATATTTATTGTGTGCAACATCTCTGGGACATCGAGTGTATTTTCAATAAAAAGGAATATATACCTACCTCACCTTTCAGTAATAAGAAAAATAGCCGAATTCTTCCTTTCTTATCAAATGTATGTGACTAATACTGATGTCAAGCGCGACCTTTTTTATTTTTCTTCATACGTGTCCTCACGCACTTAGAACAAATTCATCCTTACAGTGTCATCCTGCCGCACAAAGGTGTGCTTCAACACATTTGTATCAAAGCCACCACCGTAATGCAACGAACTGCACGCTTTGATGAAAAGCATCACTGATCCTTTGTTATTCAAGGCAGCCAAGTCAAGCTCAGCGTGTATTATCTCTTCTATCACGTGCGCCCTCTAGGCCCTGAAGGTATTGGAATAAGCAAAAATAAATAAATGAACAACGTACCATATTCACGGAATAAATTCGTAGCACCGTAGACTTCGAAACAGGGTTGTTGAGCGTGAGCAGCACTCGCGGCGGCAAACGTTTCATTTTGACGAGTTCCTCAAAAGCAAAACGGAGACGATGATGAGCTGGTCAGTAAGATAGCTGATGTGATAGGCGAACCCTGAGCCGCCGGTGACATGGAGGCGGGCCATTGGGCCCAAATCCAGAAGCTTGGAAGTAGAACTATGTCGTTATATTTAAAAATACAAGGTCAATTCCGTTTAAAGATATCCCGAAAATTGATTGGAAAGAGCATAATGATTAAAATCGTGGGTGAACTACTGTGTTTTCCGTAAAAACCTCTATGCCCGAAATCGAAGATACTGCTTGCGCTAGCTACAGTGAAGAAACACGAATGCTGATAGCGGTTTTTCTGGATTAGGAATGACGACACCGTTTCACGCAAACTGAAAAACACCGATATGATTCGCATTCCGACTGACGCTGATATAACCAAAAAATGTTCAGGCCTGCTGAAATTTAGCTGGCAAGTGAAGTCCCAATCACCACGCATAACAGGAAACTGATGTTTTCAGAAGAACTAGGATTCTTTTCCCGCGCAAAAGGTGCAACCACAGGCATCGCTATTACGAAAGTTTTTTATTGTTTAAAAAAGATTAAGTTTTTGTATACCTTAGCCCTTTAAATTTATTTTTAACGACCTAATGTTTGCAGAAATGTGGTTATCAGATGATGGCGACATGCTATTCCTGCAAAGTTGCAATTACTACTTTATTTTTGAGGAAAATTAGGTGGTGGCGCTACACCGAGACATGTTCACCGCCGTATGCAATGTGAAGGTAGCACACAATTGAAGTGTTGTACTGCTGACTTAAAAATAGAGTTACAACACAAAAGCGAAGTGTTTACCGTTATTGTTTGTCCTTAGTTTCTTAACTAACGTGCGTCCTTGCGGTTTATGAATCAGTTACTTGACTACATAACACTAAAGCAATTCAAGGAACTTGACGCAAACGACCTAAACATAAATTTGATAGATGACCACAGCCTTCCACGGCATTTTACCATAAAAATCTGTGCATGCGGGTTCTACACCGCACTATGCCTGAAGTTACACAGATAAGCCGTTTTCTTCTTGATGTTTTCGTTATCAGCGTTGATGACATGGTCCAAACAGCTCGTAGCATACCATTCGAAAGTAGCAATCATGGCCCAACATTTCACGCTTAAACATATACCAAATCAACGCAGACTTGGAGTTCTCCTCAGTATAGATATACGTCATTTTAAAAGGCGAACATGAACGCCTTCCAGTTGCATGTGCTGGAGAAGAACGTGTGAACGATATAAAATATGAAAAGGGCAAAATACTCATACGGCGAAATATTTCAGGTATTTTTTCGTGTATATAATTTGTCTTTTCTTTATTATAGTGAAGTGGAAAAATATTAGGAATCATTGGATAGGTGCCTATCAAACAAACATGGTTCGCAAAAACCCAACTTTACAAGCCGCGTTTTTTATACGTCAGGTTCCTCATAGGCTGGCTGAATTCTAAAAATATAGCAAAAAATAAATTCGGAATGAAGAAAGACCAAGTTGATGTACCATGAACATTCCTTTTGGCGCGATACCGAACAAAAAAGTACGGATATTGGCAAGATTGTCAATAAAGTGTTGAAAATGCTTAAAATACATTTATAAGGCTAACAGAAGTAGCCCTAGCAGATTATTTCAATGCCAATTTTGTAAACTCGGGTCTACCTCCGAAAACATCAAATCGCTCTCAAATTACATACCAGACAATTAACACCGTATTTCCTCCCCCAAAACTACTAAGAAATTCTACCGCATGTTCATTGCGTTCAAAACGAAAAGGGCCACCGAAGTATATCGTCTTCAACTTTCTCTCGTGTAGCTTATGGTTGATGCTCGTGTTCCGCATCTTGCACATATCTTTAATATAATTTTGGAACCAGGTTGTTTTTTCTGTGCAATTACATGAATGAAATACCGCTAATTTAATGTGGTGAGAAAAATATTGTCAGGAGCTACACAGAAGTCTCTATACTTGTTTTTTTTTGGAAATATGAAGAAAAATTTTTAATATGAGACAATTTTCAATAAAAAGACACTATGACAGATCGACGACATTGCTTGTGCTTGGTGTTATCCACTGAGACGGCGTTGCTACTAGAAAGAAGTGCTAAGTAGAACTGTTGATAAAATTTACCTCTTACTGGCGATCTTCGTAGCCATCAGAAAGGCATTTGATTTCTCAAGCCACGAATTGATGATGATGGTTTGAGTTTATTGGCGCAAAGCCGACATGGGCAAAGAGCGCCAAACACAAGGTATTTGATGAGAAGGGAACACGAATCAAAAGCAGTTAAATATATGAGCACGGTAGGTGTAAAGGGACAGGGTGATGAACAAGAGTGGTTAAAAGATAAAAAAGGTTTTTGGTGTAGAAGACCAGGGGTAAAACTCTGGGTGGTATGAGATGAGTTGTAAGAGGTAAACTTCTGATTGGAACCTAAAGGTGCGCTAAACAGAAAACATGGCATCGTCTCCTAAGAAGTATGGCGGGTGTGATGGAATATGTCTTGTGTATATTTGTGGGAAGTGTTTGCGTCGTGCAATGTCTAGTGCCTTACATTGTGTGAAGATATGGATCATGGATAGGGCCTCTCCGCACCTGCTGCACAGCGGTCCTGCGGGTGCGTTGCATGTGTGTGCCCTAGACAAGGCGCCTTCAGTGCATCTATTGCTTGCGTCGGAGGTGTATGATCCGAAGTTTAGGTTTTATTACGTGAAACTTGTTTTCTGTTTTTCACTCCAGTGTGTTTGCCATGTTTTGCGAATTTTTTCTCTGAGATGTGGTTTCACGTCGGTGTAGGGTAATGTGGTTATGTCAATTGTAATAAAGAGTGTAGCAGAAGCAGCCATTCGATCTGCGGCTTCGTTCCCAGCTATACCACAGTGGCCAGGTGGCCAGCCTGGCAGTTGCCAGGCTGCATTTAGGTGGATGTCAAACTTTCCTTCACAGTGGCCACGGACCCAGCAGAGGACCAGTTCAAATTTGTGGACATACGCAGACATATTACCCTTGACTATCAGATTGACAACACTGTTTTTGGATGGCTTTGTCGACGACAATGCCCGCACAACACTTGGGGGATCTGTATATATAATGGATTGTGGGATGTGGCTCTGAAGTATGTGGTTAACAACAAGAAGTACACCATACGCCTCTGCGTAAAGATACTTCTGCTGCAAATACAAAAATTGTTGCAGAATTGCACATGTGGGAGCTCGGTCTGTCTCTATATGTGTAAAAGATGTGTCGCATGATATAAGGCGGAGATGCCATGGTGCCATAAAATCTGTTACAAAAGTTTGGATGTTGTCTAAAAAGGAGAGAGAAAATTGTGACGCTTGCTCCCTGACCCTGAAGGAGAAGGGCGCAGAGAACGATGGTCAATTTAAAAGGAGTTCAGTCATGAATGTATCAGGGAAAACTGATTTAAAAGGATGGTGAGGCATGGATAAAATTTTAAAAGTATAAAAGAGATCTGTGTATGCTCGCTGACGTTGTAGTTTACATTCGTTGCACACCGCATACAGGCTTTCGACCGGGCTATTGTGGAAGGCGCCACACGCAATGCGAAGCCCCAGATGGAGCACTGGGTCTAGCATTTTGAATGATGTTTTACTGGCTGACCCGTAATGAACGCTACCATAGTCCAATCAGGAACCTATCAAGCTGGTAAGAACACGTAGAAGAAGTTGTTTGTCAGCGCCAAAAAATGTGCCAGAGAACCTTCAGGATAGTCATTGTTTTTAAAAAATTATGTTTTATTTGTTTTATTGCAGGATGAATGTGAGCTTTTCGCCGAAGATTATACCTAAAAACTTGTGTTCTTTTTCGACAGGAATCAAGACACCACTGAGTTGAATGTCTGGATCTTCCCGGATGCCACGCCTCTTGGGTAACAAAACACAAGTGCACTTCCCTGGAGTAAATTTAAAACCATTGGTATCTGCCCAGCCGGCTAGCTTTTTAACACCAAGCTGGACTTGGCGCTCACAGACAGGCAAGTTACAGGATATAAAAGTGAGTTGAACTCGCCTACATATATTGAACAGAAAATCTATGGTGGCAGTACCTTCTTAAGGAAATTCGTTTTCACAAAAAAGGGTGCAACTTAAAACTCAACCTTGCCGCACTCCATTTTCCTGCACATGAACTGTAGTGAGTGGAGTTTCAAGTCGCGCAAGATAGGGTCTTTGAGAGAAGTAGCTGGGAAGTGTGTTCATCATGTTACCCCACATGCCAAAGGACTTCAGGTCGCTTAGGATGTCATACCGCCACGCGGTATCGTAGGCTTTTTCCAGATCCAAGGATACCGTCATACAATATTGTTTGTGGAGGAAAGTATCGTTTACATAAAACTCGAGCGCCACGAGTTGATTGTTAGTGTACCACCCTGCCCTGAAGCCTGCCGGGCAGCTCTCGAGAAGACGGTTGGTACTCAAGAAAGTACACGAGTCTCATGTTTATCATCTTCTCGAGGAGCCTGCACCGGCCACTTGTAAGGCCGATGGGCTGATAGCTAGCGGGAGAGGAAGGGACCTTTCCTTCCTTCGGGGAAGCCACTACTATGCCCTCCCTCCAAGAACGAGGAATGTGCCCCGAAAGTCATATGTTGTTATCTAGATGTAGGAGTGCTTCAAGAAAATGTTGGTGTAGGTGTTGTACTATGGTTTATGTGATTTTGTCTGCACAAGGAGCTGAAGGCTTACATGTGCTCAGAGCAGCCTTCAGCTTATGAATTGAAAAAGGAGAATTGTAAGATGTGTGCGCCTTGTTGTTATCACGCAGGGACTTCTTTTCAAAAGATGTTTTGTGTTTAATGAAAGTGTTTGTGCTGAACTGGACACGTGTTCAAAGGGTGTGCAAGTGCGTTAGCTGGGTCTTCCAATGTGTCCCCTATTGTACTAACCAGAGGCAGGCAGTGTGTTTATGGTCCTTTTTAAAGGCAGAACATTTCTTTAACTCACGATGTCACCCGTACTAGTTGTCCATCGTAGTCCGCACCCTTTGTGCGCAGTGCGCCACATATATAAAAACTATATAAAAAAACTACAACTACAAATACAACTATATAAAAAAAAGTAATACTTACCGGCGCCTGGTTTCGACCCCACGAGCCTGCCGGCGGAACGCAAGGTACATGGTGCTCTACCCACTTCGCCACAAAGCCGACACAGAACGGAGGGTTTCGAACGCGCCTTATATCCTTGACTCATTCAAACTACGTCAAGAAGCTGCTGATACAACGCATTCACTACCTCTGGGCGGAACGCGAGGTACATGGTGCTCTTCCCACTGCGCCACAATAATCATACCCACCTGCGAATAAATGATGTCACGTGACCACGTAATTACGTCTCCTCGTTAATTACAATACAACAACCAACAGCAAGAAGTGCAACAACATTAACGTAACGCAAACTACTTAACGTCGTGCGCCCCCGAAATGCTCTGCATTTGATCGTGCCCCTCGCGAGGGGGATGTTTTTTTGGCCTCTCCCTCCTGCTACCCTTCTTCTCTCGCTTTTTTGTATTCGTGTCCAAACTTTGTGTGTCTTTTTTACAATTTATGGATGTCAAGAAGGTTTTTCAACTCTCTTGTTTTCCCTCCGACCACACACGTTTTCCTAACGCGGTGGCCCATACGAACAAAATGAGGTTACCCGACTTGGGGTACTTACGAAGGATACCCCGCGCCTTGTTCTGGGGCTGTCGCGGGCGCCTAAAGTTTTTATTCCACCACGGCCTCCTCTGGTTGCACGGGGCAGCATAGGCGGGGGGAATAGACTTTTCGGCGGCGTCGAGGATGTGCGCCATGAGGAGTTGGGTAGCTTCTTCAACTTGCAGGTGTCTTATGGGTGTGTGGTGGAATTTGGATGTCTCTGTAACTGTGCTCCAGTTAGGTTTTGCTTCATTGAACCTGTTTTGGGAAGATGGACTGCATGGGCCTTTACCTTTATATGTTAGTAAGGTGGGGAAGTGGTCACTACCATGTGGGTTAGTGCCCACATCCCACTCAAGAAGAGGAAAGAGAACTGTGGAGCCAATAGCCAGGTCAAGATATGAGTGTGTGTTGTGCCCTATAATAACGTCTGCGGGCTTATTTTTGTTGAAGAGGCATGCTACTGAAGATGTAAGAAATTTCTCTATCAGGACACCTGGGGCGTCTGTGGAAGGAGAGCCCCAAAGAGAGTTGTGCGCATTAAGATCGCATGTTAATATGTATGGTTCGGGCAGCTGGTCGACCAGCGCCTCGAAGTCAGAGCTAGAAAGTGCAAAATCAGGACGAATGTAAATGAAACATACTGTTATCAACCTATTAAAAATTATTGTGCGTATTTCTACAGCCTCAAGGACGTTGTTGAAAGCAATAGGGTGGAATGCTAGAGATTTCAGGGCTATTATGCCTACACCACCCGAAGAGTGTGCAGCCAACCCTATTCTTTCTCAACATGTTATATCTATCAATAAATTTGATTGATTAGAATTTTAATTTGTTTCTTGGACCCACAATAAACTTGGCTAATTACCATACAGAATCTCATACACGTCATCAAGATTAGTTAGTAGGCCTCTGCAGTTCCATTGAACTATATTTTTCCTTCCCATTATGATGTGTTAGAGCTTCATGAGTGTGACTGTTTATGTAGGGCCTTTCGGGGCTTGTACTCTTGAAAGCGGTTTTTTAAACTTCTAGGGATGTTTCGATGATGGGACCCGCTCCTTCCGCTGCGAAGCACACAGGAAAGGTCCCACAACAATGTCGTCATCAGCTTTGGAAAGGATGCCTGGGGGACCGGGCCCCTTGGATTTGGCAACCTTCCCGGTGCCCTTCGTTGCAGTGGCGACCGCCGAGGGCGTCAGGAGTGCCCCGGGTTGCACAGCTAGTGCGGCGGGGGTGGGAAGTACTGCGGTTTCCTCCGTCTCAATCTCCTCCGGGCCCTCGCGTGTGCTTCAAGCTGGTGGAGAGGAGAAAAGAGTGGGTGCAGCAGCATCCCTACCGGCCGTGGATGCCACCACTGCCGCTGCTGGCTCAGTGAGCGGTGCGGAGACGAGTTGGGCTGCAAGAGTCAACCCAGGGGAAGTGGGGGAGGGGCGAGAGAAAGTCCGACTATCGGTATTGGGTCCCAGCCGAAACCAGACTCCGCTCCGCCCTTCGGCAAGCGGCGTCCGCGTACCTGCCCAGAGGGAAGGGGGCAAACCTCTTCTGTGCCTCTGAGAAGGTGATGTTTTCATGGGTTTTGCTGTTTAGATTTTGTTTTCCAGTTGGAATTTTTCACGTGTTCTGGAGTAGGCCATGTGTGGACTCTGGTAGTTTACGCCAAAAGACTGTTGCACGTTACACTTTTAGCGCGGGTGGTTGGGCTGGGCGCATTTCGCGCACGAAACCTGCATTGATAGATTCCGGAAAGCTCCACCTGTCAAAGGGTATGATTAGGTGCTTTGTTGGTATGTGTTTATCGTCTTTTTGTATAAGTATTCTTCTGACCGCTGTTACAATCTGACCACGAAAGCCCTCCAGCAAGTTGGCTTGTTTCATTCAGTGGGTCATAGTCCGAGAGCAAACCCTCAGAGCTGTTTAGGCTGCGGTGGGTCGTGACTCGGATGGCCAGATCTGCGATGCTGCTTTGCGCGACACGTTTATTGGCCAGATCCTGGCGACTGACCTCGACAACGATTTCACCGGTTCGATGTTTTTTGGCCTGATACGATTCTCCAACGATACCCCCAAGAAACTTTGAAATAAGAAATACCTACTGTGAAGCAAGAGGTTTTCTTTAGTTTACCGATATTATTGCTATGAATCGAGGATAAGTGCTCGGTTGCGGAAGACTCAATTTAGCGAGAGATTAAAAAGAAACTTTGGTGGAGCCCCTTTTCGGTCGCGGATCAAGTTTGGGGGGGGGGGGTTAGAAACTCTCATATATCATAGTACAAAAGCAGGGGATGGGGATACTTTCTTTGTGAGCCACCCTGATAGCTGAAGAGGTCCCGGAGCTCCCTGCCTGGTAAACAGACAGGGAGCCCATCCACCGGAGCTTGACCTGGGCTCCGACGGCCTCCTTTTGAGGTTTCTACCCCTCACCCTAAAAACACCTCGCCATGGCAGCATTCAGCTTATGTATGGGGGCTGAGGGTCCGCGGTGTCGCCAACACCGTCACCAAGATTGCTCAAGATGCCCCGTGTGGGACAAGCCCACTAATTACTCCTACACAAACTTGACAACTTTTGCGTGCACTGGCTATCTTGCAACCCTGTAAAATATCGCCTGAGCTATGGAACCATTGTGTTGCAGTGGGATAAAGGCTGTTATCTTCTTCAATATTTTCATCTGGGGGGCACCACGAACCATTTTGGGGCAAATTCTGTTTTACTTTTATCTTACTGATTTACCTAAAATTTATAAAAATACGTTTACTCTTTACGCGGTTGACACCAGATTATTTGTATCTGGTCGCGAAAAAAAACAGTACAAGACATAGTGGGTAAAGCATAGAAAGGGCCTGAGAAACTTTGGGATTTGTCTAACTCTAACATTCTCAAAATAAACGCCCGCAAATCTTAAGCCATTTCATGTCATGCCAAAATACACACGCATGCACATTGACAACCAATTTATCCTTCGCCACACGCCTATTCAAGTGAGCAAAACATAGAGTTCATAGAGCCACTTTCGCATTTAGTATCTGTTCCCAATTTCACTCTGAGTTATTGATCAAATCGCAGAAACCAGCTGCGGATGCTCTATCACTGAGTCGTTGATTACAGGATTTAAAAGAGAGTTGAAAGTCGTCTACATAGACTAAACAGAAAATCGACGGTAGCAGCGCCTTCCTAAGGGAATTCATTTTCACAAAAAAGGGTGCAAGCTAAAACTCCACCTTGTGGCACTTCATTTTGCTGCACATGAACCCTTGAGAGTGCAGTTCTTTGTTGTACAGATTCTTTAGGACAAGTAGCTGGCAAGTGTGTTCATCATGTTACGCGACATTCCGAAGGACGTAAGGCCGCTTAGGATGCCATACCACCACGCGGTATCGTACGCTTTTTCCAGATCAGGAAATACCGTCATACAATATTTTTTTGTGGAGGAAAGCATTCTTAATATAACACTCCAGCTTGACGATTTGATCGTTAGGGGACCGCCCTGCCCTGAAGCCTGCCTGGCAGCCTTCGAGGAGACAATTGTACTCAAATGCCAGCAAGAACATTTTGACAAGGTATACACAATGCTGGCCATACAAAATGACAGCTTCGCTGAACACGTTAGCGATGCTCTCATCTTTCCAAGTATCTTCGATGAGCCCTTAACATATTTCAGTCAGTTGTTGAGGGCATTCTAAAATTCTAAAATCAAGACTAACGCACAAAGCCAAAAGGCGCCATTTTCAGTATGAAGTTTAGAATTTCCACCACGTTTAAAACGCCAATGGGGTACTGCCCGACACGGCGAAAACCTTCAAAATTGAAAACTTTTTGCGCCGAAATATAAACACAGAGCACGAAGATTTCTGAGACGGCGCGACTACCAGCGCCCTCTTTTAGCAAATTACTCAAGTAGAGAAAAGCCATTTACGTGGTTAAAAAATACAGCTCACTTTTATGCTGGGACGACGTGAAGCAAGAACCTTCCGTGAATAGCAACAACGCCGCAAAGCCAGTCTGTAGTCTCTCATTTTGACACAACCGCCGATACGAAAAGCGCACACGCGTGTGTGCCGCAGCCATCAAAAAGTGGCCCAGTGTGTCTGCCCTAATGTCGGAAACGCCGATGCTTACAGCGAAGCTGGTGGC
The DNA here is from genome assembly GCF_048455015.1 of Haemaphysalis longicornis. Classification (NCBI taxonomy): domain Eukaryota; kingdom Metazoa; phylum Arthropoda; class Arachnida; order Ixodida; family Ixodidae; genus Haemaphysalis; species Haemaphysalis longicornis. The sequence continues at coordinate 183,460,730 of NW_027526407.1, forward strand.
CTTTCCTAAACAAACAGGTACGCTTTACCCAGCTTTACAAATGCCGCATATTCTCCTTTTATTACACCCGTTTGAGCACAGAGCGTCGCTGGCGCTCACGCAGGGCAACTTCTTTGGGAGTGCAGGCGACTTTAAACATTTTGGGAATATTCGAGACGCCACCGCCACGGGCACTGATATATATGTGCGCCCTGTCTAGTCGGCCGTCCCCTCTCATCCGCTCCGAGAATCTACCCACCTGCGCTCTGCTCCCACACCCGCTCTCCCCATTGCGCTGCAGTGTGCTTGGCTTTTGCTCTCCCCCGCGCTACGCGATGCTCTATCCACGTCACTACGCCCACGTTATCATTTCTCGTTTCATGAAATATTCAACCAAGTGCAACTTCGCTATTAAAAGAATAGCAACCGTGAGGAACTATTCGTATACAGAAGCTGTAACCTGGCCCAAGGCAGAAAAACTGCTCAGATTCCTCCAAAAAGCCGTGGCTATTAAAAGACTTGTTTCCATATTTTGGTCATACGTTTATATTAGACAATATTGTTTAAGACAACTCCTTATGTGGTATAATGGCTCGCCAAATTGCAGAACCATTCTGGCCGTATGGAGCGTTGGACATGCCCCTGCGTGTACACGGCGTTGGCATCATCTACAAATCTAGCATGAAATATCTGGAGGCCGAGTGTGTCTTTTGCCTTCCATCGATTCCCTGCACAAGGACTTTCATGAAGATGGCGCCCTCTCAGAACGGTGGCGGTGAGTGAACTGCAGTCATAGCATCCCGCCGACAAAATATTACGCGTCATGATCGACTTTTGTTGGCGTACGTGATTTCGCCATTCCAAGGGCCTTCATCCAGCATTAAAAGCTCGTCGTTGCTCTTCAACAAAACGTCGACACTCAGACAAGAACGAAATATTTTCTTGTCATGCCCAAGTGATTTTTGTGTAAAAATTTCAAATCGTGTTATCCCCCCCCCCCCCCGTAATCGAGCAAGCAAGACTTCTCTTACACCCAATATCTTTTAGAAAGATCAGAGCTGCTGCCAACATAACCAATGCGAACTGCCGCCGTGGAAACACGTTACTTATGCTGTTAAAACCCTCTGGTAAAGCTGTTACACTGAGGCAGCTGCCACCAAAGTGTCCGTAACTCCATCGACATATTTTTTACACGTCGGTTTGCCGTCAAGTATGGTTTGTCAGATCTTTTGCCGCTAACACGCCACAATATACAACGTGGTTTTCTGTATGATACAGTTTATGTTGAATGAATCAAAATAAACAGAAATACAATAACGGGATTTACTTTTCACCTTCCTTATTGCTCGCTTCATTTGCAGACACATGAAACTAGGTTTTGTGAACCAAATCTGGTGTGTGCCATAAGGGAATAATCATTGCTGAATTGACCGAGAGAACAAAAGGACAACAAATGCGCGGAGAAACTTTCTACTGCGCTACAATAAAGGTAGAGATAATAGTCACCCTCTCTAATTCCTATTTGCATTTTCGGTATGCCTCGGCGCAGATGTCGCTCAGAGCAAGAATAAAGATCACGGCCGGCAAAAACTTGAAAATCTGTTCAAAATTGCTGCTTTCTTTAGTGTATCCTGAATAACTTGGGGATTTGGACTCGCTCTGGTGATACTTAGGTGAATACAAACATTCAAGCCCAACTTTTCATAAGTCCTTATAAAAATCTCTTCAAGAGCATCCCGTTTTTTTTTCTTACAAGCGCACTTGGCCTTGCTGATAACTTGCTGTTACATTAAACAAAAGTGGAACAGAAACCCAGGCAGATCAGTCAGCCCTTTTAATGAAAAGAGATGACCCGGCGCTTAAGCTGTATTACCTCGCATGCGCGGTTGTCTACACAACAGTTATTAAACAAACATGACACCCGCACTTCCTTTGCTTTCGTCACACTTCGGAAAAAATAGGCGCCTGCAAAGTGATTTCCAAATGACCTTCTGGAGCAATCGCATTTGAAGTGCTCTCTTTATACAATTCTTATGTGTTTCATTGCTAATGTTTTAACGATGTAGAAGCTCAGGACTGCACCTTTTGACTTTTTCGAGACCTATTTTTAGTACGTTAGACTGAATCCGATGAATATCATAAAACCCCTCGTTAAAATCCCAATCCTTTCTTTTATTCAATATAAGTTATTTTATAAACACTTGTTATCTTACAACTATGATAGCAAGAAATGAACATTACTGCTGGGCAGCTTTACGACGGTCTCAACATTTTTTTACCAATCAAAGCATTTTAGATGCACAGCATCTGATTCACTCGCCTTGTCCGTACGGCGTCGTCGTCGTCGTCGTCGTCGGCGTTGTCCACCCCTCCCCCATTCTCCTCGCCGCGCCAGCGGCGCTCTCCGCCGCTCACCCCCTCTCCTCTCCGATAGCGAACACTCTCTCGCGAGGGGCATTGGATTGGATTCGATTGAATTGGCTTGGATTGGATTGGCTTGGCTTGGCTTGGCTTGGGTTGGATTGCATTGGATTTGGATTGGATTCGAATAAAGTGGATTGTGTTGGATTGTGTTGCGTCATAGCCGCGGCACGTTGCGTCATAGCCGCGGCAGACGCGCTAGGGCCGGCGCATGTGCATTACTCTCTTCCGCGGTTTCCTCTCCTTCGGGCGCGCTGCGCATATAACCGGTGTGCCGTTGTCCGGCGAAGCAACATCCACGCTTGGCTCAAACACCTAGAGTCCATGCCGCTTTACAAGTACGCCAACGTCGTCATCGACTGGCACCGGCTTACGCAGTCCCCTAGACGTTATGCGCGCTATAAAACGCGGTTCCTTCGCCGCTCCGCCTAGGCCTCGCGTCTACACAGGGGTTCCCGGAGTGGAGGTGGGAGACTTTTGGATATACTGCGGGTGAAATAATTTACACTTCAATAACTCTTCGACATTTACAAAATTATATCCAGTTTAGCAGCGCAATGTTAGGTCATAAGGTATAAAATTATGTTTTGATGGGTCAGTACATAAGAGAAATCGTTTTGCCAATGTTCAAATTTCAATTTTTACGATCATTTTTTGAACTTGTTTTCCTCGCTGAAAGATACTTCACCGGAGAACAAAAGCCCGCTGCTAGGCGTAGAATTTGAGGACGCTCTTGGTGTAATGAAAATATTGCCTAAACTTGTGCAAATAATTTTAGACAAACAGAAACAACGGAAAGGCAGGTTTCTTCTTAGCAACGTTACTTCATAATATTCTTACTTGTATTGTGAACGGTGCTGCATAAGACTCAAACTTACTTATGGTAATGTTGCCGTAGAGGACTGCATTTGGTCTTACATTTTTCATCCATTTATTGCACAATTCGCCGCATTGGTCATTTTGTGTTTAAGGCAATTGTAATTTACAACGTAAATTTTGGTATTCTTACAGAAACATAATCATAAAACGTTTGTGGTGCTCTAAACAGCTCATTCTATTTCTTTTATCACACAATATGTATAAACAGTACTTTTTAAATATCACCGCCTGTTGCAACAATTTATTACGCAGAATATGCACTCGAATGACGATGTTTTGTTTTATTCGGAGTCATATTAAAGCGAGTCGCTTGGGAAAAGAAGTAATAAGAAGCTACGTGTACTAAACCTATATCACTGATCAACAACTGGAGACATCAGAACGTTTGTTGGCGAAGCAGGTGCTTATCGTAACAACGCGATTACATTGCATTTTGCGCAAAAAGAGGGAAAGTCATATTCCCGAGTGCAGTTCCAAAAAAAAAAGAATGCTGGAAATTTTCTGGAATTTTAACTAGTTCGAGATTATAAAAAAAGTTGGTAACAGTTTTAAACGGGAAATGCAAGACCACAATATTGTAGCCATACGTGCGTTATGCAGACTCATTTTGTTCAATCACAGTTGAAAATCCAAAATTTGTTATTGTAGATGCTGTACTGGTAGTTTCGTAATTTTTACTTTAAATGGCAATTAAATGTACTTTTTTATATTTTGTATAATATATTACCTACGCATGACATGTCACACTTCCCCTGAATGTTTAAAACAAAATCACTCACAACATATATTTATACTTAAAAATTGCGAACCTACACAAAAAAACGCTCTGTTTATACAGTAACTTCAAAACGTCCTACTGGTATAACACTGTCATAAATAGTAGGGCATACTATTCAACTCACTATAAAAAATTACCGCTACTCCAAAGAAGTTATTATTACGTATAAAATTACCTGTTCTTTCAAATACACCGCGGGAATAGAGACAGCACCACGATGGTAGAAGATCTACAGCAGAGTCAACGTGGCCACTGATCTTCATATAGGACTGACTGGGAATATCTAAAGTAATACAACGGTTGGAGTATTCTACGATCCTCATTCAAACGAGACTAGAGAACAGCTGCAGCTTGTCAGGTTCGAACTCCATCAAGAGTATTGTGTGGTAAAACTGAGATTTTTTTCGTGATTTCGTCTGTGCAGATTATCCTGAAAACCACGTATCGTCCTTGCAGCAGATTTTTTGAAAATGATGACTTTTTCACCAAAGCATAAACAAAAACTATATGCTTAATTATAAAAAAGGCACGCTCAGAAGGGCAATGTTAAAATTCTCTTTTGTACCCAGTACAAGTAAGACAATGATATGCAAACGTACATCTTCCAGATGATCGATGCAAAACTTCACGAGTTGCAGTAATTGTACCCATGCGTATAGAATTGCCCTAAAACTAATGACGCTCGTTTGTGTTCCACTTTAGCGCCGTAAGAGTATGCTTCCCGTGTTGCCAGAATTTTACCTTAACAGGATGCTGACAAGGTAAATCAAAACACCCTAATGGCCAGTTCGACAAGAAGATTATGATGATGATTGGATGTTTATGGCGCAAGGCCAACTAGGGCAAAGAGCGCCAAAGCAATGGTTATGTATGACGGTTGAAGATGTAATCCCTAAGACTACTCAATAAGAGCAGAGAATAAAATAGTAAAATCAGTGAGACGATGAGGATGGCTGGTGTAAAAGGCCAGGGTGTGATAGTGCAGGGCATGAAACTACGTGCAAGAATTACGCATGATAGGAAATAGGCTGTAAAAATTTGATTTCGCTAAGAAACCTAAAAGTACGTTGTAGGAGGACTATGGGATCGTCCGCTAAAAACAGTGCTGGATGTAGTGGGATGTGTTGTCTGTATAGTCGTGGGAAATATTTGCGTCTTGTTCTGTGGAGTGCTCTGCATGTAATGAGAATGTGAATTACAGATAGGCCATCCCCACACCTGCTACACAAGGGTCTTGGAGGACCAGTGAGCAGATGGGAGTGTGTTGCGTGTGTGTGGCCTATCCGCAATCTAGCTAGTGCAACTTCAATGAACCTGTTGTGTGAGTCAGTAGTGATGGTCCTAGGTGTGGTTTAATTAGGTGTAACTTGTTGTCTGTCTGTGTGCTCCAGTCGGCTTGCCAGGTTCTGCGAAGGTGTTCTCTTATGTATGGCTTGAGGTCGGTGTACGGTACTTTTGTAATGTCCACTGTGTTCGTGTGTGCCGCAGCGGCGGCCATTTGGTCTGCGGTCTCATTTCCCGCAATCCCACAGTGACCCGGTACCCAACATACAATCACTTCGAGATTTTTGACATACGCTGACATTAAAGTCTTAAAAACTAGATTTACGACGTGATTTTTAGAACGCTTTTGGGATGATAATGCTCGTACAACGCTGAGTGAATCTGTGTAGATGATGGATTTTTGAATGTGATGTTGAACAATATGACCAGCAACAAGAAAAATGCCATACGCTTCCGCCGTGAAGATGCTCGAATTTACATGCATCGATGTAGAGGCCGTAAAGTCGGGTCCGTGCGCAGCACAAGACACCGCGATGGACGTTTTCGAAGCATCACTAAAAAATTCTGCAACCTGGTATTTTTGCTGCAGATACTGAAAATGTTGTGAAATTGCGATTTGTGGTACCCTGCTTTTCTGTAATTGTGTAAAGGACAGGTCCCACAATACAGGGCGAAATTGCCAGGGGGCTATAAAATCAATGGTAGATGTTCTGAATGTGTCCAAAAAGGAGATTGACAGTTCAGAAGCTTCCCTTGTCACCATAAGTGAGAAAGGTAGAGACAGAGATGGACGATTTAAAAACAGCTGTGACGGGGATGTATCCATAAAAACAGGTTTAAAAGGATGGTTGTCGATTGATGATATTTTTTTCAAGCATATAAAAGATCAACATAAATTCGCTGGTACTCCAGGCACCACTTGTCACACTCCACATACAGGCTTTGGACAGGGCTTGTACGAAAAGCACCACACGAGAGGCGAAGCCCCAGGTTCAGCACAGGGTCGAGCATTTTTAGCGCTGTTTATGTGGCCGACCCGTAGACAACACTACCGTAATCCAAACGAGACCCTACCAAAGCGGTATAAAGGCGCAGCAGGAGTTGTTTATCTGCACCGTATGATTGGTGAGACAGGACTTTCAAAATATTCATTGTTTTTAGACATTTTTGTTTGAGTTGTTTGATGTGAGATATGAATGTAAGTTTTTCATCCATCACCACACCCAAAAACTTATGTTCCTTTTTAACAGGGATTGGGTCACCACTGAGGTTTATTTCAGGATCGGGCCTTACTCCACGTCTCCTTGAGAATACGACCCAGGTACTTTTTGTGGGATGAAGTTTGAAACCATTTTCGTCTGCCCAGCGAGAGAGTTTCTTTACCCCAAGCTGGACTTGACGTTCACATATGGATATGTTACAAGATTTAAAAGATATTTGTACATCATCCACATATACTAAACAGGAGATCGATGGAGGCAATGCTTTCCGAAGCGAATTCATTTTGACGATAAAAAGCGTGCAGCTCAAAACTTCGCCTTGAGGCACGCCATTTTCTTGAATGTGAACTCTGGACAGTGCTGACCCGACTCTCACACGAAATGTTCGTTTGGACAGGTAACTATCAAGAGTGTTCAACATATTACCTGTTACACCATACGATTTTAAGTCTGCAAGGATGCCGTAACGCCATGCCGTATCATATGCTTTTTCGATATCAAAAAATACGGTCATGCAGCACTGTTTGTGTAAAAAGGCATCCTTGATGTAAGATTCCAGTGCAACTAATTGATCGTTTGTGGATCGCCCTGCCCGGAAGCCTGTCTGGCAGCTCTCGAGAAGACCATTGTACTCAAGAAAGTACATGAGCCTCCGGTTAATCATCTTCTCGAAGAGCTTGCAGAGGCAGCTTGTCAGGGCAATGGGTCTATAGCTTGCGGGAGAAGAAGGGTCCTTCCCTTCTTTCAAAAAAGCCACAACTATGGCCTCCCTCCAAAGCCTTGGAAGGTGCCCCGATAGCCATATTTGGTTGTATAGGTGCAGGAGTGTCTCAGGGGTGTCTGCGTGTAGGTGTTGAATCATAGTGTATGTAATGTTGTCTGCACCTGGAGCAGAAGGTTTACAAGTGGCAAGAGCAATCTTCAGCTCATGGAGTGTAAATTCACAGTTGTATCCAGACTTTGACTTGTTCTTGTCGCGTATAGGCTTCTTTTCGGCAGATGTTTTGTGTTGCATAAAAGTGTTTGTATAGTGCGCGGAACTAGAGACGTGTTGCAAGTGTTGTGCAAGTGTGTTAGCCTGATCTTCCAGAGTGTCCCCTGTGGTGCTAACCAGGGGCAGGCTATGTGTGTGTTGTCCTTTTAGTTTACGTATTCGGGTCCATACCTTGTGGGTGTCCGTGTATGAATTTATGGATGTGAGAAAGGCGCGCCAGCTCTCCCTTTTTGCCTCACGGCGCACACGCTTACCTAATGCCTTTGCTCTTTTGAAAGAAATAAGGTTAAAACTTGTGGGGTGTCTACGGAGGATGCCCCACGCCTTGTTTTGGGCCTCCCGCGCACGCTTGCAGTCGTCATTCCACCAGGGCTTCTCGGGTTGCGCGGAGCCCCGGAGGCCTGGGGTATTGACTTTTTGGCGGCGACGAGAATGTGCTCCGTGACGAGCTGGCTTGCCTTCTCTACAGGTAAGTGTGTGATGTCTGTGTAGTGTAGTTGAGATGTCTCTGTGAATGTGTTCCAGTTTGCTCTTGCTTCTATAAACTTGCAATGGGAAGGGGAACTGCTAGGGCCTTTATCTATGTATGTTAGTGAGGTAGGGAAGTGGTCACTACCAGATGGGTTAGTGCCAACATCCCACTCAAGTGATGGAAAGAGTACTGCAGAGCCAATGGCCAAGTCGAGGTGTAAATAAGTGTTGTGTGCTATATTATGGTATGTAGGCTTGTTTTTGTTAAATAGGCATGCTCCTGAAGATATTAGAAATTTTTCGATTAGGCGACCTCAGGCATCTGTTCAGTGAGAGCCCCAAAGAGTGTTGTGTGCATTGAGGTCACCTATAAGAATGAAAGGTTCTGGTAGCTGATCTACAAGGCCCGCGAAATCGGAGATTGAAAGCTGGAAATCAGGAGGGATGTAGATGGAGCACACTGTTATTAGCCTATTGAAAATTAGAGTTCTAAAGGCAATAGCCTCAAGGACAGTCTGCAATTGGATAGGGTGGCATGCCAATGATTTTCGGGCAATGATGGCCACACCACCTGAAGATGTACCACCACCAGCCCTGTCCTTCCTAAATACCATGTAACTATTCAAGACGTTTGTGTGTTTGGAGTTTAAATGTGTTTCTTGTAGACACATCACACTTGGCTTATCGGAATGCAATATTTCGTAGACATCATCAAGATTGTTGAGGAGGCCTCTACAGTTCCACTGGATGATATTTTCTGTTCCCATTATGTACCTTTAAGAGCTACTGGAATGTGTGTGTGGGTTCATGTTTTGTCTATCGGGGCTTGTATTCTTGGAGCGGGTTTCTTTGGCTTTTCGGTTGGTTTGGACGCCGCAGCCCGTTCCTTGCGGAGCGATGCAGACAGGAACGGTCCGACGTCCATTTCCTCATCAGATGTTCGGAGGGTGTCCGGCGGACCGGGCCCCCTGGACTTGGCACCCTTACGGGTGCCTTTGGTTCCAGCCGCAAGCGCCGCGGGCGGGGCAGGCGGCGGGGCTAGGATGGGCGCTTCTGTGGGCCCTACCGTGTCCATCTCCTCCGTGCCCTCAGGTGTCCCTAGGGCCTGTGGAGTGGACACAGTGAGACCGGCAGAGCTCCCAGCGGCGATCGCACTCGCCACATTCGTTGGAGTCGCCACACTGGGCGATTCCTGACTACTCTGGACTACCGAAGGCAGTCCGGCAAGAGACGGGGACCCCGCAGCCTCTACAGGTGTTGTAGAGGCAGCAGGTGGCTGCTCAGCTGGGGGTTGGGACAACAACACGTCAGCAAGAAGGCTGCACTGTGTTGCCGTGCTGACCAAACGCCGCCCCAACCCCCGGCGGGCGGCGTCTGCGTACGATGTGGCCGAAAGCTGCTTGTGCTTTTGGCGCGCTTCTGGATAGGTGATGTTTTCATTTACTTTTATGTGAATTATTTCCTTTTCGGCCTTGAATTGTGTACACGCACGCGAATAAGCAGCGTGCGGTCCGCTGCAATTCGGGCACTTCTGAGTGGTGCTTTCACAAGCTTCTGAGGAGTGACCTGTCTCAGCACAGTTGGCACATGTCAACTTCCCTCTGCATGATTGGGTTCCATGGCCGTATCGTTGGCACTTAAAGCAGCGCCTCGGATTTGGGACGTACGGTCGTACGTTGCAGCTAAGAAAACCCACTTTGATCTTTTCTGGAGGCGTTGTGCGATCAAACGTTAGGATTAGATGCTTTGTCGGAATTTCTTGGTTTCCTCTCCGAATCACGATTCGTTTTACTGCAGTTACATGTTGAGGTTGGAGCGCCTCAAGAAGATCTGCTTCCGTCTCAGACTCTAGTTCTTTCTCTGATATGACTCCTTGCGAGGAGTTGAGGGTCCGGTGTGGTGTCACAGTGACAGTCAAGTTGGCCAACGTCGTCTGTTTCAGTAGGTTCTCACTCTAATTTTTCCTTTTTACTTCGACCAGTACATCACCTGAGGCGAGTTTCTTAGCATCATAGTCTGAACCAACAACAGACTCAATGCACTTTGCCAACAGAATGACAGACTTCTTTGCAACAGGAGTGGTTTCTGCAGAGTGAATGACAAGAAATTTGTGGAAATGTACTGGTTTACCTTTAGCTAGTACTTCGGTGCGGCCCCTTTTAGGGGGCCGATCATTGGATTGGGGGGATAAAGAAAAAGCCATGCGATATTGAAAGAAGCAGGGGACGGGGGTACTTTCTTCTCAAACCTTACCCTGATAGCCTGAGAGGTCCTGGAGCTCCCTGCCTGGTAAACAGACAGGGAGCCCATCCGCCGGAGCTTGACCTGGGCTCCGACAGCCACCGTTTGTGGTTTCTGCCCTTCACCTTACAACTCGTAGCCACGGTAGATTACAGCAAGAGTATGGGGGCTCGGGGTCCGCGGTGTCGCCAACACCGTCACCAAGATTACTCAAGGTGCCCCGTGCGGGGCGGCAAGAAGACTAACTTTGGTGTCAGCGTGCGTGTGACAGAGGGAAAATAGTATTCTAGACAACCTGCCTTCGAAGCGTTTCACCAAATGAGCGATAAAGTCAGGACGAGAGACGGGGTTCCGGGCACACCGATGCAACCGGAGAGGAAATGAGGGAGCCGAAGAGTGCATATTACACACTTAGCTATATTTTCTGTTATATTTAAGAATCACAATACCCGGCGTAAAGAACGAGCAGTGGCACATAACTCTAGAAGACTGATCTATTGACGTACAATTGGACTGTGAGACAAAGCGCCCCAATACGTAAATGAACGAAACCCTTGATGTAGACATGGCTGAACAAGCGCGTATGCGTCCATTCAAGGAGGAATTATAATATTATGACAGCAAAATCTTTAGACAATTCTTTGCCATCTCCAGGCTTTCTTTAAATGCCCCGGAATTTCAAAAGTTCTAGCCTGCACCAGTTGTTGTAGGTGGCAGTGGTTTTACGTTTCACGTTGCCCAACAGGATTTTTTTTATTTCCCGAATATAATTTTAGTTACATCAATCACCGGTATAGTCGTCCCAAATTCTGCAAACACTAAAATGAAGGCATTCAGCGCCCCATTTTAGAACAACCTTGCTCTTCTTGTCTGGTTGACAGAAATTACCATTCTGTTTGAAATAGATAGAAATATGATCTGACTGGATTTGAACCCGGGTTTTCTGAGCAGCAAGTCAGTTTCACAGGTTTGCATGCTTCCAGTGGTTCGGCAACAGTTGTAGTTTCCGCGATTTTGTCTGTGGCCCATGCCCACTTGAAAGAATTGCCTGGAATCGGCAACTTTGATGATGATGATGGTTGGATGTTTATGGCGCAAGGCCAACTGGGGCAAAGAGCGCCAAAACAATAGTCATATATGAGGGGTGAAACCTTAAAACCTAAGTAAAGTCAGCAAAAACAAAAGTGAAATTACAAAACGACAATGAGCATGGCTGGTGTATAGGGCCAGATTTCATGATGCGTGATAGGAAATGAGGTTTAAAAATTTGACGTCTAACAAATACTCAAACACACGTTTCACAGAAACAATGGCATCGTCACCTAGAAAGAACGATGGATGTAGGGGAATATGTTGTCTGTAGAGTTCTCTGAAGTGTTTGCGTCGTGTTGTGTGAAGTGCCTTGCATGTGATTAGTATGTGCACTACGGATAGGGCCTCTCCGCACCTGCTGCACTGGGGTCTACAAGATCCCGTCAGCAGATACGAGTGCGTCGCAAGGGTGTGCCCTATCCGCAGCCTACCCAAGGCGACTTCCGTGTGTCTGTTGTGCGAGTCAGATGTGTACCGTCCCAAGTGTGGCTTTATTACATGTAGTTTGTTGTCTGTCTGTTCGTCCCAGTGTGTTTGCCATGTTCTGCGCAGGTGTTGTCTTATGTGTGGCTTGAGGTCTGTGTAGGGTATCGCTGTAATGTCTACAGTGTTCCTGAGTGCAGCAGCAGCGGCCCTCTCGTCTGCCAACTCATTCCCAGCGATCCCTGCGTGTCCTGGGACCCAGCAGAGGACCAGCTTATGCTTTTGTGCATACACGGACATGATAGTGTTAAATACAAGATTAACTATGTGGTTTTTGGGGGGTGTATGCGATGACAGTGCGCGAACAACACTCAAAGAATCTGTATAGATGATGGAATTGGGAATTTGATTTTCAAGAATGTGTCGTACAATCAGTAACATTCCATACGCTTCTGCTGAAAAAACTGTTGTGTGCACGCTCATGGTTCTGGCTGCATTAAAATTTGGACCATGAGCAGCGCACGACACCATAGTGGAGGTTTTACAAGCGTCACTATAAAATTCCGCACATGTGTATTTAAACTGCAAAGACAGAAAGTGCTGCAGTATTTCAGCTCGTGGTACACGATTTTTATCAAGTCTCATAAAAGAAAGGTCGCACGACACAGGGCGAACTTGCCAAGGCGGTAAACTGTTAGAAAAGGATGACCTGTACACGTCTAAAAACGAAGCACTGAGATCCGAGGCTCGCTCTCTCACTCTAAGTGAAAAGGGCAGAGGAACGAATGGGCGATTTACAAAGAGCAGAGATGTTGATGTATCATTAAAGACAGGATAAAAAGGATGTTTATTCAGCGATGAAATTTTAAAAGCATAAAGCAAGTCCATGTATGTTCGTTGGTTCTCAAGGCTCCACTTATTACATTCGACATAAAGACTCTCAGCAGGGCTAGTGCGAAAAGCACCCGACGAAAGACGAAGGCCCAAGTGTAGCACTGGGTCAAGAATTCGCAAGGCTGTCTTAGTCGCCGACCCATATACCACACTGCCATAGTCCAAACGAGACCCAACCAAAGCAGTATACAAGCGAAGCAAGAGTTCTTTGTCGGAACCATAGGATTGGTGGGAGAGAACCTTAAGTATATTCATTGTTTTGAGATATTTATGTTTAAGTTTCTTGATGTGGGGAATGAATGTGAGTTTGTGATCAAACACCACACCCAAGAACTTGTGCTCCTTGTTCACAGGAAGCGACACGCCATTAAGAGTAATGTCTGGGTCCGGATGGACCCCACGCTTCCTGGTGAACACACCGCAGGAGCTTTTTGCAGGATTCAATTTAAACCCATTGTTGTCTGCCCAGCCGGCAAGTTTCTTGACACCAAGCTGGACTTGACGTTCGCAGATTGACATATTACATGATTTATAGGATATCTGGACGTCATCTACATACATGGAATAAGAGATTGTGGGTGGCAGTGCCTTACCAAGAGAGTTCATTTTTACTATGAAGAGAGTGCAGCTCAACCCGCCACCCTGTGGCACGCCATTTTCTTGCACGTGAACCCTTGAGAGTGCACCACCGACTCTCACTCGAAACGTTCTTTCTGACAGGTAACTGACAAGAGTGTTTAACATGTTGCCCGAGACACCGAATGACTTCAGGTCACTAAGGATCCCGTAGCGCCAAGCGGTGTCGTAGGCCTTCTCGAGGTCGAAAAAGACAGTTAAACTGTACTGCTTATGCGCGAAGGCATCCTTGATGTACGAATCAAGAGCAACCAGTTGATCGTTCGTCGATCGCCCCACCCTAAAGCCTGCCTGGCAGCCCTCGAGAAGACCGTTGTACTCGAGGAAGTACACGAGCCTGCGATTTACCATCTTCTCGAAGAGCTTGCACAGGCAGCTCGTCAGGGCTATAGGACGGTAGCTTGAGGGGGACGACGGGTCCTTTCCCTCTTTCAGAAAAGCAACAACTATAGCCTTCTTCCAAGAGTTTGGAATGTGCCCCGAAAGCCATATCTTGTTATATAGGTGTAAGAGTGTTAGAAGAGTGTCTGCGTGCAGGTGTTGTATCATTGTGTATGTGATGTTGTCTGGGCCTGGAGCTGAGGGTTTACACGTGTTCAAAGCAGCCCTCAGCTCATGCAGTGAAAACTCTGAGTTATAAGAAGATGTTGACCTATTGTTATCTAGTATAGCTTTCTTTTGTACCGTTTGTTTGTGTTTCATGAAAGTGTTTGTGTAGTGTGCTGAACTGGACACGTGTTGGAAGTGTTGTGCGAGGGTGTCAGCCTGGTCTTCGAGTGTGTCCCCTGTTGTGCTGACCAGAGGCAGGCTGTGTGTTTGTTGTCCTTTGAGTTACCGTATTCTTGTCCATACTTTCCGTGTGTCTGTGTAGGAGTTTATTGATGTTATGAAGGAACGCCAACTCTCTCGTTTTGCCTCACGGCGCACACGTTTTCCTAACGCCTTGGCCCGTTTGAACAAAATGAGGTTACCCGACGTGGGGTACCGACGAAGGACACCCCACGCCTTTTTCTGGGCCTCTCGCGCCCGCCTACAATCCTCATTCCACCACGGCCTCCGCTGGTTGCGCGGGGCACCAGAGGCGTGGGGAATGAACTTTTCGGCGGCGTCGAGGATGTGCGCCGTGAGCAGTTGGGTAGCTTCTTGGACGTGTAGGTGTCCTATGGATGTGTGGTGTAGTTTGGATGTCTGTGTAAATGTATTCCAGTTAGCTCGTGCTTCATTGAACCTATTATGGGAAGATGGACTGCATGGGCCTTTACCTATGTATGTGAGTGAGGTGGGGAAGTGGTCACTACCGTATGGGTCAGTGCCCACACCCCACTCGAGGAGAGGAAAGAGAACTGCTGAGCCAATCGCCAAGTCAAGACATGAGTATGTGTTGTGTCCTATGTTATGGTATGTAGGCTGTTTACTGTTGAAAAGGCATGCTCCAGAAGATGTAAGGAATTTTTCTATAAGGCGACCTCGGGCATCCGTGCGGAAAGAGCCCCAAAGAACGTTGTGAGCATTAAGGTCGCCTGTCAGGATGTATGGTTCGGGCAGCTGGTCAACCAGCGCCTCGAAGTCAGAGATTAAAAGTGAAACATCAGGAGGAATGTATATGGAGCATACCGTTATCAACCTATTAAATATTATTAAGCGTATTGCTACAGCCTCAAGGACGGTGTTCAGAGTGACAGGGTGGCAGGGTAAGGATTTGCGGGCGATTATGGCCACACCGCCAGAACAGTGTGTGCTGCCAACCCTGTCCTTTCTGGATACCAGGTAACTATTCAAGAAATTTGTGTGCTTGGAATTCAAATGTGTTTCCTGAACACACATTACACTTGGCTGATTAGCATGCAGTAGTTCGTATACATCGTCAAGATTTTTAAGAAGGCCTCTACAGTTCCATTGAATTATGTTTTCTCTTCTCATTATTTAGTGTGAGAGCTACTGGAGTGTGTGTGTTTGTTTATGTGTCGTCTTTCGGGGCTGTGACTATCGCCTTTTTTGGCTTGTCGGGAGGCTTTGGCGTCGGGACGCGTTCCTTGCGCTGCGTTGCAGGCAGGAACGGCCCGACATCCGTGTCGTCGTCGGATGTCCGAGGGGTGCCCGACGGACCGGGCCCCCCGGACTTGGCCCCCCCTCGGGAGCCCTTCGTTTGAGCCGCCACCGCTGAGGGCGTCCGGGGCGCCAGAGGTGGCACGGGCGGTGCGGTGGCGGTGGGAACCGGTGCGGGGCCCGTGGTGTCCATCACCTCGGTACCCTCCAACGCACTGGAGGATGGGGAGACAGAGGCGGGAGCGGCACCGGTCCCGACGGAAGAGGTTGCCACCACAACCGCTGCTGCCTCAGCAAGCGGCGTGATGGCGGGTTGGGCTGCCAGAGGCAACCCAGGGGGGGGGCGGTGGAGGGCCCAGGTCAGACTCGCTGAACTGGGTCCCTGTGGAAACGAGACGCCGCTCCGCCCCCCGGCGAGCTGCGTCGGCGTACCTCCCCAGGGGGAAAGAGGCGAACCTCTTTCGCGCCTCTGGGAAGGTAAGGTTCTCAGTGACTTTCACCTTGATGATCTCCTTCTCCTGTTTGAATTTCTCGCATGTTCTAGAGTAGGCCCCGTGGGGCCCCTGGCAGTTAGCACACATGAGGGTTTGCGATGGGCAGTTGTCTGATGGGTGATCGTGTTGTGCGCACTTGGCGCATGTTAGTCGACCACGGCAGGCGGTAGTGCCATGCCCAAACCGCTGGCATTTAAAACACCGGCGGGGGTTTGGGATGTATGGCCTGACGGGGCAATGAATGAAACCTGCATTTACTGATTCAGGAACTGTGGAATGGTCAAAAGTCAATATTACATGTTTTGTTAGGATTTCCTTGTTATCTCTACGAATCATGATACGCCTCACTGCTGTCACACCTTGGTCCTTAAGGCCTTCCAACAGATCGGTGTCAGTTTCATTCATTAGATCTGACTCAGAGATCACACCCTGGGAGCTATTAAGGCTGCGATGGGGTGTGACCCTGATGTCGAGATCTGCGATGCGAGTTTGAGTCAAGAGATTTGTAGCTTGTTGCTTGTTATTCACTTCTACAAGAACTTCTCCTGTTCTGAGTTTTTTTGGCTTTGTAGGACTGACCAACAATGCCCTCAAGAAATTTGGAGATCAGGAAGACAGACTTTGTGGCTAGGGGGTTCGATGCATCAACAGATTCGATTACCAAAAACCTAGCATAGTTGTCCGGCTTTCGGAAACTCGTCGTTGGCCACGGAGGAAAGGATACTTCGGTGCGGCCCCTTTTAGGGGGCCGATCTTTGGATTTGGAAAATTTGGAAGCCATATATCATAGTATAAAAGCAGGGAGACGGGGGTACTTTCTCCCTTGACCTTACCCTGGTAGTCAAAGAGGTCCCGGAGCTCCCTGCCTGGTGAACAGACAGGGAGCCCATCCGCCGGAGCTTGACCTGGGCTCCGACGGCCACCGTTCGTGGTTTCTAACCCTCCACCTATAAACACATTGCCACGGTTGGATCCAGCGTATGTTTGGGGGCTCGGGGTCCACGGTATCGCCAGTACCGTCACCAAGATTGCTCAAGGTGCCCCGTGCGGGGGAATCGGCAACTTTGAAGGGCTAATGTGCTGGCCTCATAAAAATAGCTTGCACTACGGGCGCGACGATTGGGCAAACAGGGAGGTAGCGGCCCCACCTGGAAATACTTTGTTCAGCTAAGTTTTTGCCTGGTTATGCGGCCATCCTTGGTTAAGAAAAGTGTACGATTGGTTACGCTTGGAGACTCCGCGATGGTTCCAGAGTCACTATGTTTCGATACTCGGCAATGGTTTATCCGTGGTTTCGTCGTTATCCCCGCAAGGAGCAATAAAATCTCGGTGTCTTAAGTAAGTACATAATTTACTGGCCTGTACTGCGACATGATTACAACAAGAATGGGGGTGTTCATTGAATTTCAAAAACCTCTAAAGTAATACCAGGGTAATAAGAAAAATGAGGAAAATAAAAAAAAGAAAAATAGGAAAAATAAGAACAAAGGCCTTGCCTTGTAGTGGATCCAAAGGGCTTTGGCAACAGTTTCCATCATAGATTGCGACATGTTTGAAAATGTAGCCGTAGCTTAGAGCAAGGTGAATTATTGCACTTTACAGGAAACGTGCCTTTCGGCATTTGATTGCAAGGCGGGGTAGACCTCAGGTAGCAACGATTTGGAACAAAAAACCTCGCTTTACAATCTAGTGACAACAGTAGAATAGAAACACACTGACTTTCCTTGCGGTGAAGCTCTCAGAGCAGCGGAGGGTGCAGCGGATGGGCTTGTGCTTCAACGTTTTAAAGTCATTCGCTGGCCACCGTTTGTCTTCTGTGGTCTTGTATATGGGCACTTTTAAGAAGTTGATTACGTATTGAATCTCGGCATTTCATCTTCTTTCATTTTAGCAATATTTGATCACTTTGCTCAATAAAAACTGCGGCGTTCTTCGCAACCCACGTTAGAGCCAGAAAACCCGCGATGCCTTTCCAAAGCCACGATTCTACCAGTTGTGTGAGGCTTCCCGGCGAAGAGTTTCAAAGCCAAGCTTCTATCATTTCTATCGCGCCACCTACAGGTGGCGGGCTATAAGAATAACACCCGTGTGTGGCGAGGCAAAGCTACTGGGAAGCGGCATCGGCGGGAAAGATGGCGTCATCGCTAGCCGGTGTTTACTTGCACCCATTCTCGAGCCCAACCACTGGCTTAGACAGCATCGCTGTTCAAATGACAAAATATTTATTTGGAAACGTAAATGCTTTATTCGATATTTTCTGGAATAAGGTCTGAAGCCGTGACAGCTCGGACGAAAGCTCGGTTGACGTGACTCAATGCGAAGGATAAAAGTACAAAGACACAGAGCCAAATGTTGTAGAGCATAAATACATGCTGGCAATACGCATTGCCAGGCTTTTGCCTTGAAAACAAAATGGGCAGACGAGGACACTCATGTTTGTTGCTATCACAAACTTAAGGCAGGTCCGTCTAAAAAACAAACACCGGGACAAAAAATATTTGACGACTGCCCTCTAGAGCAGCACCAACATAGTCTTAGTGTTTTTTTCCGGTTAATGGGGAGGCTACACTTGTGGGTCACGTTTTTGTCCATAAATATATCGAACGTCATAAAGTTAAGGGCTATGCAAGGAGCAATCAAACTTTGCCGCGAGCCTAACAACGTCTTCAAAATTATTAGAACTGTAGTCTTTCAGGGGTTGCCAAAATACACTGATGTTTACCTGATTTAACGTGTTCTTAGGGTTGAATCATTTTGTGTATTTAATAATTTTCACTGTAACTCACAGAGGTAGCTTTGCAGCAATCGCTTGAAAGTTGTGACAGTTTTTATCGTGAATCCAGGCTCAAGTTTACCTATTAGGTCATGATCTTTTCTAATTGAGGGTTTGATATCTACCTTTATCTCATGGACTCCTGCTCACAGGGTGGTGTACCACAACCTTAGTATTTTACACCACCTTATAATATGGAAAGCTACCGTTTTCCCAATGAAATGGTCTATGGTTCTCATCTCATTCTTGGCAGGTGTATAGTGCATTTGAAAATATTTAACAAGTCAGTCCAGTGCATAGGTCAACAACTAAGCAGGTAAAAATAGAAATACAAGAGCAGTAAGCACATCCTTTATTGAAGAAACTCGGTAAAAGGGTTTTCTCTCTTCCTATGTGTGGTAATCCTTCTCTTCGGTGGCGACCTGAGTCGGTCGCATAATACGCCTTTTGTGCCCGTAAACGCATTTGGAAGATCCTGTAAAAATAGCACACATAAGTGGTTTAGAACCACAAAGGGCATTCTTTTTGTGGGGAGAGGAAGAACATTGGCGCCGCTTCGTTCTGGCGCCAGTTGTTATGGGCCTGTGTGTAAGACGAACTATAAAGTGGCAAATACCTTGTCAATTATTGGCTTTGAAAAAATATTTCATACTCCGTGGGAACACTCGCAGGTATTTCTTCATAAAGTAACTGCGGGGAGCCTTGTTACCTTTGACCATTAAGACTCAATTCACCATACTCTAGAGTACAGCTGAGTGTAACCTGTTTCATCTTCACCTGTTTTATTGTGGTATAAAAAGCAGTGTTCTGAACCAGATTTGTTGTTTCTTGGATGATTACCCCTTCATAAAAAAGGCAGGCAGAGTAGGATATCTTACTTTCCCCATGTTTACTATTGCAAGCTTTCATACCAAGTATGCTTCTCACCGCATTGGTTCGGTGACTAAGGCGTTATCCTCTTCAGCCCAAGGACAGCAGTTTATTTCCAGCCGGGGCGTCTGCTTTTTATGTACAGGCGAAAAAAGGAAAGGTTGAATGGTCAGAATTGAGCGTACAATAAAATACAATCTGGAGCTCTCTGCTACGGCGCGTTCATGAGCTCGAATAAAGTTTAAAGCATTGAACCCATTAATGTGAATCTGTATATTACATAATATTCTTTAGTGTCGGTGTTATCATTTCCAATTGCCCCAAATCAGTTAGCTATTTCAACTCCACTACTCTCAAGAATCTGGCACGGATTGGCAATACTTTGCAATCGCTAGAGCATTTTGAATATAGAAATCTATGAAAAAATTATTGTGCCTAGAACATGGTCATTTATTGTAGTGGTTTCGAACATGCAATACGTAAAAGGTATTGGCCCACAATTTATTAGGCTGGGTAAAGTGCACAAAAGAAATGATAACATGTCATCTGTGTTAAATTTATTCTGGTATTAGAATATTTCTATTGTATTACTTGATAACTACAAACAAGAGAACAGCACAAATGTTAAAAGTGAACATTTCTTGAAGATATGATTGGTGAAAACGAAGCCCTTTTGTCAGAGACAAAACTTGCAAAGAATAAAAAAATTGTATGATCAGGAAGTAACACAATTACACTCATTTAAGGCACCTGTACAAAGAAAAAGCCATTTTTGATCTCATGAGATTGTCGAGCCGGTGTGAGAAGCGTGAATAGTTTGTTTGCGTTGTTGGACAAACAACACATAGCCCCTCATAACCTACCACAGCTATGGAATGGTAGGCCTGGGGGTAACGACTCGCTGCAAAGACGAGGAGTCATGGTGTTTACACAATTGTACAGAGCACAGATTATCACCAAAAATAAGAGGTTACACACATGGACATAACAGAAATATTACGCTAAAGTTATTACCCTAAGCGTTCCGCTATGTCACCCACTACGTCCGGAGCTGGCGTGACTGCCAGAGGTTAGAAACACCATCCAGGAGTTCCGTCAGACTTCAGCCGCCGATCGCCGTTCCAGCCACGCCCTTAAAACAGAATAAAAGTGAACCTTCTGGCACCGTTCCCTACATCTCGATACGAGAACAAGTTGATTGACGTAGCAACAGACTACATGACGCACTACGCAGAGACCGCCGCTCTTCCCAGAGCACTGCAGAAGAAGTTCACAAGTTCTTTGTAAACCATGTCTGCGACATGGAGCTCCTGAAGTCGTAATCACGTCCCCCGGAACAGCCTTCACTGCAGAGCTCATGCAAGGAATCTTACGCTACAGCAACACGGATCACTGCAGAACGACGGCGTACCTACCCCAAACGAACGCACTAACGGAACATCTGAAAGAAACGATCAGCTTCGGCTGGCTCAAAGGGCTGTCGATGCTGCCCGCGCTCAAGGCATCCTGGACTGAGGACGCCTCCTTCAAGCTTCAGTACAACCCCCCCTGTTGATTTAAATAAACGTTTATTCTCTCTCTCTCCGTGGTCCATGAACGTGGACGTTGAACATAGAACTTTGGACAAAGTCCTCCCATATATCACGTTTACGTACAACATAGCGACCCAGGAAACTAAGAAGATGACAGCGTTCGAGCTTGTCAATGGAGGACGGCTGACTATGCTGATAGACTCCACGTTTCCGCAAGGAGAAAACGACGACCTCAACCCTGACGTCTACGAATACCTTCAGCGTGCGAACAAAGCCCACCAGATATCTCGAGTTCATACAACGAGCCAGCAGCAGGTGGATGCGGGACGCTACAACCTCCGGCGCCAAGACGCCGAGTATCACCCAGGGTATCTTGTGTGGTCTTGGATTCCCATCGCAAGACGTGGACGCAGTGAGAAGCTTCTGCGACGGTATTTTGGACCCTATCCGATTCCACAACATGTTGGCCAACTTAACTACGAGGTCATCCCCGATGGTGATACCCGAACATCACGACGACGCATGCGGCCAGAAGCCGTTCGCGTTGCCCGCCTGAAACCTTA
The DNA here is from genome assembly GCF_048455015.1 of Haemaphysalis longicornis. Lineage (NCBI taxonomy): Eukaryota > Metazoa > Arthropoda > Arachnida > Ixodida > Ixodidae > Haemaphysalis > Haemaphysalis longicornis. Next base: position 183,482,320 of record NW_027526407.1, read on the forward strand.
CTACGCGCGAGAACGAACATGTGTTGTTGTTTGACCCGACGGTCTAATTTTAGCATCTGGTCAATATTGTTTTAGAGGGAGGTAATACCACGAACGATGTTTTGGGTTTGTCTGTTGATGTTTTGTTTCTGCTGACCGGCTGCACCCGGCTATGCTATCGGTGTTATCCATGGGACAACTGAAGCGCATTTTCTATTCTTGATGCCGCAGGCCCTATATTATAGAGAGAGTGTGGAGAACTAACTTCACCAGCCTAGAACAATCTATGACAAGGTGTTCTGGATGCAATTGGACTGTTCGAGAAGCCCTCGCGCGGAGAGATGAATGACTGCAGAGAAGACACCGCGGCAGTCGATTCGCCGACACCAGTCGGCACACGTCACTTTGTCGACTGCTGTTTCGCTGCCCGTGTATTTTGTATTTCTGTGGGCACCGCAGGTTCGCTTTATTCGACTAGTTTTTCTTGATTGCCTTTGGCTTCGTGACAATATCCTTTTATATCTATTTTGGGAGCACAATCCGGTCGGAGCCATATGTCAAAAATGTATTCTTGAAATTGAAATTCTTCTGTATCTTTTCTCTCACGATGAAGCAGCACTTTCATCTGAATATAAAAATTCAGCACGTTATAACCAATGACAGGTATGACATTACAAAGCGGACATAACAGGCCTTCATGAATTGTAAGCTTTTAGTGAATCGCTTTCTTCACTGTCCCTACTGACAGTTCGCTCCAGTATTCCCCAGCTGCGCTCTGATCACGTTCGTGAATATAAAAAAAAAATGTACGTGTTTTATTGCAGTGTCGCGAAACATCTAAGAGCTCTCATAGGCTAAATAGTACAGCATAAAGTATGCCGTACAAATTCGAAAGTTGCTTTTGGGAAAGGGGTTCAACAACCCTTAAATATTTACTGCAAATAAAATTATAGTTATGGAGAATGTCATTTAGGCATACGCAGTTAAGGGTCCACTTAAGCGTGTGACTACGTACCCAATAGCTTCATGCATGAAAGAAGCAACGATTTATTTGAATTTTGTTTGAAACCACTTACAAGCTTTGAAACGCCGAAAAAAAGCTACGTTTGCGTACAAGTTTCATTGTTGATGTTAAATTTATGAGTGTTGTCTTTTCAGCAACCCGTTTGCTGAACAGTCGGGGGAGTGAGGTCAAGTACGGGGGAAAGCAAAAAGGATTTACGAATATTCTGTATCCTGCGGCGAAACGAGAACTGAGGCGAAGCTAAAGTAGAACTGGAAAGGCGTGTGTGGCTGGGGCGATAGATGGCTGCATGCTCCAGGAAACGTTTCAATCGATTGCATGCTTTGGTTTCGTTTATTTGCAACCTTCCGCGCTTTTGAATGTAAACTACCGCTGAAAAATCAAAGCCACAGTCTAACACGATCAAAATTTTCGCAGGATACCAGTATTCGCCTATTCTTACCACACCATGTGTTGTGTCTTTGTTGTCAAGTGACCATTGTTACTGAGCAGTGGCAGTTTAGTGTGACGAGATACCTAAACGAAGCGGTGTCCTGCGGTTCGTCTTGCCGATATGCTAGTCCACAATATGGTGTCATCTGAACATATACTTTTTTTCATTATAATTTGCGCAATTTAGGCCGCGCTTTGCACTTTTCTGCTTTCGTTTTTCTGACGTCCTCTCTTGTTAAGGCTTAACAAAACCAGAAATTTTGCTCTTCCCATATTGACACAGAAACTTCAAGGAAAGGTTTTTTATAATTCTTCCCCATTTCCTTGGGGAGTTTAAAATAACAGCGGCATGTGAAATGATTATTTTATTAAGGATTTTCGAGTTTACTAACGCACTTACGCGCTGCTAAAAATTGTATATTCCGGTGCGGTGGGCTGCCTATAAGCTAGCAGTAGCACCCTAAACCAAAGCATTGAAAACGCCTAAAAGTCGTTTTTTTTATGGTACCTTACCCTCCTTATTGAAAAGCAACCATAAGGGTTTTTGAAGCGATATGAAGCCGAAGAATGACTGTGTCATTTGTCTGGCTGACATGTGGGGACAACCAATACCGAACCATTTCTGCGCGTCTGTACTTACAACAGCTTCGCGAATTTTTTTCTGACCCCTCTATCAGTGATTGCCTCCACATGAAAGAGTTAATGTTTTCCCGATGGACCAATAAACTCTTGACCCTGCTGGTATTGCAGCCATAATAACTAAACTAAAAAGGTCGTCATCCTGTGGTCCTGATGACGTTACTCTAAATTTTATCAGAATACTTAAGCCTACAACTCAATTATGCTATATTTCAATTACACCCTATCTATTTCCGAGGGTTACTTGCTAAGGGAAAGGAAGATCAGTAGTGTGGCTCCACTCTACAAGTCAGGTGATGCACATAACCCCTCAAGTTACCGGCCCATACCCATTACTTCGATCCCTTGTAAAGTCCTCGAACACATATTATTCACTCATTTGGTTACATGTCTCGAGTTCAATCAGTTTTGTCATAATTCCCAACATGGTTTCTGAAAAACGTCGCCTGTAAAACTCAGCTTATGACGTTTTTATGACTTGCGTGCATTTCTTGACCCCTTCTTTGTAACTGTCGGTGTCTTTCTGATTTTTTTTTTATTTTTGTGGTTTTTTCTGTGTCTTTCTGGATAAATAATGTTGATATATAATTTAAAAATGGGGTTTTAATGTGAATATGTGATTTGAAAATCGATCCTCAAGTCCTTCAGTAGATAAAGGTATTTCTTTCTAACCGAAATCAGCTTCTGTTTGCCAACAAAACTAGCTCCCCTGAGGTACGTGGGTGCTCAGTTGTAACTCAAGGCTCTGTTATATGACCTTTTATTTTTCTGTAATTAACTAAGAAACTAAAAGCACGTTCCTGCATTTGGAAATCATGTCGCACCTTAGTTTCAAATGAGTGGCCCAATTGTTACGAGCCTCTGGCGCCGGATGGCTAAAAGCTGGGCCGACTGCTTCTGTCGGAGTGTCGGCGAGCCACGAAGTAGCACAGTTGTGCAAAGCCATCGTTTTCTGAAGTCATGCGAAGCGTCAGAGCAATTAGCAAGAAGGAAGCATACGGGAGGAAAGCATCTTTGAACTGATTTTTCTACTGAATAAGGCCGCGTGAATCCAGTGAGAGTGGGCTAAGCATCGCCCACATCGTCCAGACTACAAATTTTCTTAGTGATAGTGAATGTTTCCAAATCACTTAAGTTTCCCTTTAAGGCTATTCAACATGGAGGGGATTTCTTGAATCAGAGCCGCTGCCTTTTGTGCTTCAACTTAAGTTGGTATTTGAGTGTAGTGGACAACGCCCCACCATTTCTGTTTTCTTGGCTCTGCCTCGGCTACAGAAAGGAGCAATGGCCCTAGGTATCCTGATTATTGTAGGAGCTATGACTTGGCCATGGAACTGGTAACGAGGTAAGAAGGCCTGACCTCTGCAAAGCGTTCGAAAAAGATGCCTGCACTTTTTTCCTCCTGACAAGCTTGCGGTAGGCTGATGTGAACAGAACGATGGACTTCTAAGCGCGAGGCTAGGAACACCAGCACGTGTTTTCTCAGAGGAGCTAGTGTTAAAGTCTCAAAACCGAACACTGTACCTTTCCGACACCCGACGAAAAACCACAAGCTGCCTGGGGCATTCTCGGAGGGTGTTTAGTACCTGCGAAACCGCGGGTGGGCATTAACGAATAACAACAGAAAAAATAGGATGTCCATCTACATAAGGGTAAGTAATTGCGACGAGTGATTGGCTCAGCCGTTGCTCGAAGGTGTGGTCCATTTTGGCCAGTAGCAAGTAACCGAGAAAAAAGCGCTATGGACGACGCGATTGAGATGCTTTCTTTTTGAATGTAGAATTTTTTTTATTCCATTGTACGAAAATTGCCGTCAGGTACAATAATAGGTCTGGCGACGTGTTTATGGCAACGTGAGTATGCCGGCGAGAGTATGCGTAGTTATGAGCACACCAAAATATTTTTAAACCCCATATCATTCTTGGCCTTATTTCCCGATTTTGCCGTGCCCGCTAGGCGTCCGATATCAGCCGTGCTCATCAAGTGTCCACGGAAGTACGTCACCACAGGCAACTAGAAAATAGGACTGAGCCAGCCAGATACAAAAATAACTTGAAAATGGAAAGCATGGTATTATAGCTACGCCAGATGGTATGACAGATATTTCGCTTCTCGATTCATAAAGTTTGTTCTCCCACCGTTGGTGCATGGGCCGATGAGCCACTGTTGATTCGATACCGTTACACGGCTCATCGGTGACTTTCCTTAAGGTCTAACCGTCTTCTATCATCCGAACTCACGAAGCGGAAACGGAAGGCAGAGTTTCCGTCAACCGGGAGGTATGTCTGCGCACCGAAATAAGAGCTCGCGTTACTTAAAACCGAATGTGGGACATAGTCTTGCCGACAACGATACTGCTACGGACAAGCCAGAAAGGGTACGTGGTTTCGTCAATTGCCGCTTCTATGCAGTGAAGCTCTTGCTCTTAGACAAATCCGTAGTTTCAACTTACGTTAGGGTAAACATGAACTGCGATTTCAACCAGCTCTGTTTGAAGGGCTTCCTTGAAGATGAGTTAGCGCTATCGCGTCTTACATCTTAAGACTTAAACGCGAATGTCCCCGGCCATTCATTTATTTCTTCAAATTACCTGCAACACAGATAACACATTACAGCAGGGGGTATACGCAATGACCTGACTACGATTCATCATATAGGGAAAAAAACGACACGAGGGTGAGTGATATTCATACTTTGCAGGAGGCTCCTGTTTTAAATAAAACGAAACGAAATTGTTGCACTAACGAAGAACGGTGTTGTAACGCACCGTAGGAGATTGCTAGAGATTCTTCCCTATAGACGTATCCCTTGAAAAGAAAGAAACTAAAATATAGCTCAAAAATCTAAACAATGCGAACCGAGGCACGCAAGAGAAATGCCGGAAAAAGAACAAAAGAAATTTGTGTACCGCGAATCATATAAAATAAATAAATATTAATAAATACCACAATGAAGAACTCTGTCGTAGATATTAATTACTTGCAAGTGCCTCTGAACACAAGAATGCATTACTGGCAATCAAAAGTTAGCGCGGTTAGTTGGGCTTCACCAAATGCACGTCCCTGTTTCAAACCGACGCTTAGAGTCCGCTTATAGAATCGTCGCCTTCCTATTAACATTTCTACGGCTCCCAGATATTCTCTATGCCTGCCACTAACCGAACAATGTCATTAACCAAACCCAAAGAAAACTTGTAACAACAATTAAATCAGTTCCGCTCAACGTAAAGGCTGTTGGAAGTGTTGAGGAGGGATTCGACATAAGGGTATTGGGGCCATTCTCTTCTCCTTGCTACTAACTCTAACGCTCTTCCCTTCTGTCTCACTCGTGCTTTGATGAGTTGAACGAAATTTTTTTATGCAATTCAATTTGGCTGCCATCACAATGCTGATGCACATACTCCTGTGACAGCTCACATTCATTTATTTATCTTTTGTTTCCCTTTCTGCCTTTAACAGCAGGAGTGGGAAGGCGGTACATTTTCTACTTCCTCTCATTTGGCACCTGCTATAGCCTTTCTACAGCTACCATCATCCTCCATAGGGAGAGCAGTAAAATACCTATAAGGAAGGGTGTCATACAAGGAGACACAATCTCTCCAATGTTATTCACAGCATGCTTACAAGAAGTATTCAGAACGTTGGATTGAGAACAGGTGGGAGTAAGCGTTAATGGAGAATACCTCAGTAACCTCAGATTTGCTGATGACATTGCCTTGCTAAGTAACTCGGGGGACGAATCGCAAAGCATGCTTTCCGCACTGGGCGAACAGAGTAGAACCGCGGGCCTGAAAATTAATATGCAGAAAACTAAAGTAATAATCAATAACCTCGGGACAGCACAGCAGTTTGAGATAGATGACGAGGCAGTGGAAGTGGTAAGCGAATATATATACTTAGGCCAAGTTGTGACCCCACATCCGAACCATGAGGCAGAGATAATTAGAAGGATCAGAATGCGGTGGGGTGGCAGACATTCTCAGATAATGAATACCAGCCTACCATTGTCGTTGAAGAAGAAAGTGTATGACAGCTGCATCTTACCGGTACTCACCTACGGGGCAGAAACTTGGAGGCTCACTAAGAGGGTTCAACTTAAATTGTGAACGACTCAGCGGGCAATGGAGCGGAAAATGATAGGTGTAACATTAAGAGACAAGAAGAGAGCGGAGTGGGTCAGGGAGAAAACTGGTGTCAAAGACATATTAGTAGAAATTAAGAAGAAATGGACGTGGGCAGGACATGTAATGCGAAGGCAAGATAACCGCTGGTCAATAAGGGTAACAGAGTGGATCCCTAGACAAGGCAAGCGCTGCAGAGGGCGGCAGAAAGTTAGATGGGCAGATGACATCAAGAAGTTTGCGGGGATAAATTGGTCACAGTTGGCACAGGACCGAGGTAATTGAAGAATAATGGGAGAGGCCTTTGCCCTGCAGTGGGCGTAGACAGGTTGGTGATGATGATGATGATGATGATGATGATAGCCTGTCTGCGCAACCTTGAATAAGACATTTTGTTTTCGTGGCGGTGGCCACTTTTTATTGCCTAGTATGGTAGAACCAACCCAATGAGGATTCCTCACAAACAAAACGCGTGGACTCCGTCTAAATACATAGGTTACTCCGAAGCACTATATTTCCTACTCTCCAGTTTTTCATCTGTTCAAGGCTATTTCCGTTTATTCTTGTTATTTACTTCGTATTCACATCTCCAGCACCTATGTATACATCCACGCTGGGTACGAGATAAGAAAGCGGTCGCGTTGTTATCAGATGATTGCGGAGAATCAACAGAAGCTCGAATGGGCGTAAAAATGACGAAAAGGCGTAAACGCCGAACGCGTAGCCCCCGCTGTTGCCCTCTCAATTTACCAATACCTGGTGATGAAGCTTCCAAGAGCAAATGAATGTTTTTGCTTTCACTTTTTCTGTTGAATATAAAGTGTTAGTTGCCCTCTTACAACGCCGATGGTACCCATAAATCGTCTTCAACTCGAAAGGCAATCTAAGTTACGTTTTCGCTAGAATATCCTTGCCTAAGCACACGCAAATATCTGCTTGCCGGTATATACGTGCACCGTTTGGGGGTGGAAGAAAGGGGGCACGCACCTACTGGTGGGCTTGTTGTTGGTACGAATGACCTTTTCGTTGTGGTATTAGGAGGTTTAAACGCGGCAGTCTTTTGGCTTTATGCAAGCGGTTTACGCGGTTCTACCCATAAAAACTTTTGTTCTTGTATATAGTCAACGTTTAGATGAAAGGATGAATGAAAGGACGAGCGGGTATCAAGCCTCTTTGGTGGCGCGTAGCGCAGCGAGGCTCGCACATTTCAGTTACGTCACCAAAATACGGTAAGTAGAGAGCGCGTACGCGTACGAGCTACGACGAAACGCCGGCCCCTTATGTCCCCTTCACTTCAAACATCCCAGAGAATCCCGCCATCTGAACGAAGTGAATAACAATGAGAGCGCCGAAGCTAATATGCTTACAGGTAAAACTGTGAAACATTCGCCCGCACATCATATAAAGACTCCAAACGTTGTTATAGGTCTTCTTGACGTCGCGCACCATCAAAATAAGTGAAGGAAATAACGCGTGTTCGTAGCCGTGCTCGGGTCTCGGTTTGTAGCGCACTGGTAAGAACGCCATGGACCTTCCGTTGCGGCCAGAGAGTCGTGGAATCGAAACCGGGTGCCACCGCATCAAGACCGCCACTCCTCACTCGCAAAGCTTGAGACTTCCCACCGCTCCGTTGACAAGCCCTTCGACAAAGTCGACGTTTGTGGTGATCGTGTAGGGCTCGTTTGAGACGATGAGAATCTCCATTGGTAATTTGGCAAATTCCGTGTGTGACATTTTAGCCACCTTGGCCGTCACCTTCTGCAGAGCGTCTTGTGTCGCGTAAATCCGGTACGTGTCTTGAGCTCGCAGACAACGAACGACGAACCCTTCTTCTTCCTCTCCTACTTGTTGGGTAGCAACGTACGAGTTGAACGTTTTGACCACTTCGCCCAATCATTGGTTGGGCAATCCGTTTGGGCATAATGCCAAAATTTTCATCAGCGGTAAGAACACGGCAGCAATGAGGGACGGGACAGGGCCCAAGCAAGAGGAGCTTCGCCCCTAATAGCGGCAGTGCGCAAATATACATATACATCTGGTCATCAGATATCTGTGTAGAGCAGGTTGCCAGAAGTATGTGCATATATGGTGTTACTTCTTGACCACACAGCCAGCGCAGTTTACGTTGAACATTCCATGTTATAAAATATTCGTTGCTGGTATCGCGTGATCGAATCATCAGCAAAACCTTATTCATTAGGGCTTCTTAACCATCCCTGTGCATTGTCATCATCATCGCGTTTTTTCTGGTTCACTAGGTTTGAGCATTACTAAAAGCGTAGTTATTGACCTAACTTTTAAGTATATGTTTATTGTTTTTAACTAACCATAACTTTAATCAGCCCCTTGATGGTCCGACTCCTACTTCATCTTAGTCTTCCAAGTAAACAATGTGAGGCTAATTGCAGGATAATTTGCTGGCAATAGGCCATATTTTTCGAAAGTTTTAAAATGTCAGAAAATTTCTAACGACTATTTTTGTGCAATTCAATAAACGTTTTGTTATGGTATGCTGTGACTTATGCCCTCAAATTTTTTGTACTTTGAACGAATTAGAATGCGGAATGTTTCTCCTGGGGTTGTTATGTGGTCGGTCTTATGGTACAACACCTCTGTATAAATATTGTAGTAGGGAACTTCCGAAAGCCGAATTTACCAGACGCCGGGAACTACATTTTTTTTCAGTCTGAAGAAAAATCAACCAGACCAGAGGCTTATGTAATATTCTGTAGGTACATACTCTTTTATTGTGCATAGTGTGTTCTTTCTTTTCTTAGATAGTATGAACATATTTGTGTGACTGTTTTTTTTTAAATAGAAGAGGCGAACATTAATGAAGATTTCCGATAGCGTACAGAAAAAGTCCTCAGAAGGTCTCTCCACCTCGACAAGGTGAATATAAAAAGACTGGGGTACAATAACGTGTGAATGTTTCTTGTGTTTGACATCTTTCATTAAAAAAAACCTTAAAAATCTTTAGGACTTTTTTGTACTTTCGTGCTACTCCGGAATCGAGCAGAATGAACTATTTGGGGTCCCAAAGATCGGCTGCACGAGGTGATGCACGTTCTTGAACTGCAGATTCACCATCAAACTTTTATAGAATACTAAAATGTGTGTCTCTAGCTTTTTATGAAAGTCGCCCACATAAATGTGAAAGTCTGGCTACACCTTTTACGAAGAAAATCATCGAATTAGAAGACATAATTTTAATAAACGAATCACGGAACATAATGTAGCATTATACCGCAGGGTGGTTTGCAATATTCATATTGAAACTGAAACCTACTTGCACCCTGGATCGCCAACTTGTTTCAGTGACAAAGCCATTGCTATTGAAGAAAATCGGCTGCTAACGAATCCCTAAAGTCTACACTTACCACCGGTAGCTGCTGATAGCCTCGCCCACAAGAGAAAGGCTGCAGTAGTTGTTCCTTGAACAAAGCCTTCATTTCACATTCAGCAATACACCTAGAGATTGAAAAAAACTCACTGCTAAATTTAAAGTGGGTAGGTATTGTGCTGAGTGTTTTACTGTCGGTTTGGTACTCGAAGAAAGTGTTTTATTCACTTCATTTCAACTCACAAAATCAAAGAAGGTGTTATGGCTTCGTGCTCCCACCTTCCAGTACTTCATTGAAGACATATTGGGTTTATTATTCTACAAAGGCTTTACTCCAGCCATTCTCTTACATAAAAGGCGATCGCCTTCTATATTTTGCCGATGGTAATCTCAGTGACCGATTCCTTCTGAAAAAAAGTTTTCTCAACGAATAAAATTTATGTTTAAGGAGAACATTGCTTGGGAGATGTTTTGAGTCTACAAATATTTATGCCAAGTCCTCAGTAAGCTTGAGCATCAGCTCGACCACCCAACTGTCACACAGAAATTGTACTGCGATATGTTACCACAGACTTCTGTCTGTTGCGAAATATACAGGAATTTAAAAATCGGGTATTCCTTAAGAAGAAATGTAGTAATTTTTTGTCACGAAATGCATACAGTTATGTTCAAAGGATATATAATACACATAAAATTTCTTTCAGATCCGAAAGTGAGTTCGTCTCAAAATGTGGATTGGCAAGCACGTGAGCATTCTTAAGAGTGCGAAATTACGTCCCGTAAAGGGTATCGTAGTCTTATGTAGAATCACGCGGAGAAATGAGCCAGTTACACGCTGCAGTTTCTTAGTCTGAGCTGCCTATATATAAATGTGTGGAAGCAACGTTTTCTCTTTCTTGGAAGATTCGGAAAGTTCCATGCTTTGATTGTGAACTGGCATGGCTGGAATAAAAAGCTTGGATAGTTTTTCGTAGACATGGTTGAAAGTATAAGGAGTGCTGAGCAGTGAACCAGTATTGAACATCCTAACGTTCTGAAATGATCCCACGCTTAGTACGGTGAAATGCAGTCCCACCGTGGCTTTTCCAATATAAAAAAACATCCCAATATTTTATTTGTTTAACCGGCTCTATGTCAACGTTTTATATTGATATATTTCTATCTACGTTTTAACAAGTTCATGCTCTGTGCGGTAATCACTCTACTCTAACATTTTATAATGTAGCGAACGGTTAACGTTTGATACACATTTACTTAAAGAGAAACAACGCGTGCAAACCTGAAACTTCACCGCTAATTCCTTGTAATAAACCTTAGCTAAAACGCCGGTGTTGTTACAAATTCATGTATTGTTCTGAATCCCCATTAACCTCTGAAATGTCACTAATCCACGACTTAATAATATAAACAAGAATATCCACTCCCATATAAACTGTTTTATTCTACAGTGTTTCGAACAGCTGGAAAGGGTACATTTTGCGAATTCGCAGGATTTTCTTGACCTATATTTTTAGTACACGTGTACATGCTCTTTTTTGAAGGCGAAACCTCGTGGCGTTTGAGACAATATTTGGTATTGTGCGATTAATCAGTCTCGAAGTGTTTGTTTGAAACGCATTTGAAAGCAGGCACAGAACATTCAGCCTTTATTTGTGTTTCTATTTACTACAATTTTATTTTAAAACCTTCCCGCTCTTACAAATTGCGTATCTATCGTACTCAAATTTTAGCTGTTGATTCGTCTATTGTTTCTAATAGGCTTTATGCAACAAAGAGTATATTATGGCGCCATCTTTTGTCACTATCTAGTGAGACGTACTGCAAGCGCGACAAAATAAAAACGCAGCAAAAAGACGTATTTTGCAGCGAAAGGAAGCAATTAGGGGGTAACTTTTGAGTTCGGCACTCAGCTTTAGATCTCCGTTGAGGAAGTGAAATCGGTAAGGAAAAAACCTCAATTTTTTCATGGTTTTTTTTTTTTCATAAAACACAACACACGTATATGCCTCGTATTGAACATACCTGTGTTATTGTTTGAAAGAGTATGGTTTGGGCACAATAATAGACTGCGTGTGTCAGAATAAAATTTTTGTTTACCAATTCTGTATTCTTTATTACTCAATTTAGTCCTACGGTGGTAACCTGAACAATGCTAAAAAAGTGTCATCAAGTCCTTCTTACGTAGGAAACTTTTTGCTGCGACAATTATCGAAGAAGTTGGTTTGCGAAATGGGAAAGTTGCAAGAACGTACCGAACTAAGGCAGCAAGAGGACAGAGAAAAAGCCGATTTACATCTCCGTCTGCGGTTTCTGAAAACGTTGCTTGCTGTGGTTTGAGAGTGGTTACATATATATATATATATATATTTATATATATATATATATATATATATATATATATATATATATAGTAAGAAAATGAGGGGCTCGTTGAGGCAATACAGAAAGATAGGTCGGCAGTCTACAACGCCAAAGGAGGCACAGGTGCGTAGGAGTGTGGTTAGGCTCTTCTTTTACTTTTTTTACTCCGAATAGTCAAGTTAGCGTTTTTTTCGAGATCTAATCGAAAGGCATGGGTTCGGTTCCCACTCTGGGCACGTGTTTGTCTTTCTTTCTTTCTTCCGTATATCAAAAAATTGTTAGCTTTAGTAATCGTAGTAAAAAAAACTCAGGGAACTAGTGAAATACATATATACAAATAAATATATATGTATCATTATATAAATATATATATATATATATATATATATATATGGGAAATGAGTGGCTCCGTGAAATAAGACAGAAAATAAGGGTTGACAGTTAAGAAAACCTCGGAAAGCAATGGGGAGGTTGTGGTGGGTAATAGAAAGAGATGAAGAATTTTTTGAGTCCAAAAGAAAGTGGGGAAAAAATGCCCGAAAAAATGAAAAAATGAAAAAATAAATATCTTTAATTTCTCTGCCAGGGAGGTACAAGCCTGAGTGTGGAAGGAGGACGATCATTCTTGAAAGCAAGAACTACTAGTTTATATAGAAACAAGTAATTACGGCGTGGTGCCCACATGCATTATCACATTAAAAAAAACAATTGTGTCTTCGGATCAGAATGACATAGCTAAGACGCCAGTGCTCCTATAAATATTGTCTTATAACGATTGAATCAGGCTGCCACCCCACTACTTGTTCACCGATAACAGATATGCTTCAAATAATTTTGCCATTTTTAAACCATCAGCCGTTTTAGGGCCGGCTGCATTAGCGACCCTACCCACCGAGACGAAGTTCAATTTTTTTTTAAATTCCTGTAAGTGCATTTCGCGTTTTTCTGCAAGCGCGAACGTTTTACTAAAACTTTTAGCGAATTACAAAATACACTGTGCGGGGAGGTAGGCTGCCACACAAACTTCGATTTTTGCCAGTGCGGTGTTGTTAACAATGTGGGAACTCGTTTGGGAAGTAAAACAATTAGTAAAACAAAGCGATGAGTCTGAGTTGTTTGGTGCAAGAAAATAGCCGTTTATTTAGCCAACAGAACGCTGTGAATTGATCCATGGGTCATAGCATAGATATCCCCAGTAGGAAAACTTCTTGCACCATAAAGGACTACAGCATTCCGAGGCATCTCTACACTGTAAAATAACCACCCCAAGCATCAACACTCCGAATACAAACATAATTCTAGTTCATAATAAAAAATTACGTTATAAAGAAACAATGATTTGAGTTTCAATAGTTGTGTATAAAAAGCAAGTTCACACACTATTTTTGCAATATTGATGATTTTTTACTGTTTATAAATAACACTAATCCTCAACTGTAAAATTTCTTGGTAAAGCAGTATCTTATAAATTGCACTTGCGCTGCATGCATAAAAGGGCAGAGTATAACATATAACAGGACTGAGAGAAATAACCAAATAAAAGGGGAGTTTGTTTCGCAAAGAATTGTGGGTAAAATAAACAAATACCGGTGACCAACCTAAACACATAGGTGACTTAGAAAGTGTCACGCAATGTTGTACTTTTAAAACTTACTCTTACACCATAGGGCAAGCTCTCACATTTAAAAAAGAAAGACAAACCAATGTTCGGATATTTAAAGCTAAACCTAAACATATGAGGTTTGCTAGAGGAAAAAAATTCGGCGTGTAGCCGATGATGCAACAAAGAGAATATATTCAGTGTGGAGGATGTTTTCGACTATCCAAAAATCTTCTTTCTCAATACATTATTTTTGTTGCGAATTCTTGCTGAAGGGTTGCAATTTCAACAATTAGGTAGTCGAAACAACATCATAATTAAAACACGGCCCTCAAAATGGTAACAAAACTTTTTTCTCACCATGTAGACAGGAAGGCCTTCATCAAGAAACCAAAATCGCCACCATCACTGTTTACATCTTACAGTGACAGCTTCCTGTCTCTATACACAGAGGCCAGAAATGACACCAACATGACTAAAAATCACGTCAGTGTGCGACAACCAAACAAAACAGGAGTCCGAGAATCCGCAACTTCATCTCGGTATAGACATTCAGTTTACTGAAGTGCAACCGGGGCGTGTCCTCTCTGAAAGCGTGCTTGGGAAACCAAAGCATATTACGGTAGCGGGGTATGGGCGCGATTTCCGCCGCACTCTGGGCTAACCTTGCGTGGAAGGCCTCAAGTTTTAAAAAAAAGTTTTCTATAAGCGACGTAGGTGACGTGATTGTTGTAGCTACTTTGGAGAGAACTCAAAGTCACCTCCAAGCCATCGTTTATTTTCGCTGGAGAAAGCAGCGCTACCGAACCAAAAATTTACATATTGCGGCTTTGCTCCACCGGGGCAGCTAGTGTTGTCTGTCCTACTTAGCATTACGCCAAAACTGTATGGCGAAGCACCGAATGCTTACTAAGGATGGAGGCGGACCTGGTCTTCACCCCAGCGTGCAGCCATCCAGAAACAATTTTACACATGCAAGACGACGACAGCACCCATTGTTACGTCGTGTTCTTTCTTCCCATAACAAGTAACCGGTTCCGCACGTGTCTCCGCATCGCGGCATGAGGGGATCCGTCCAAGCGGAAGCCAGCGTTGACTATAAACATGAACGAAGATTTTTTATCGACAGGACTACGTGACATTCACAGAATTGCTTTACTTAATGCCTGTTTCTCCAATATTTATCGCAAAGAAAACTTCAGGTACTATTATGAGTAATATAGAAAGGAAATACAGGAACACTCCGAAAACACCCTCACACGCACCATCGAGTGGTACGCAGCGGCCGCCGTGGGAAACAAAGCGAACTGGACGACACTGTTCTAACAGCTGTTCCGAATCCTGCCGTGCATCTTATCGGCTGCCGAACGATGCCGTATTCTCCGCGCGATTGCCAGTGTCGTGGGAGTGCGAAGAATAAGTTAAACAGCACCCTCCTTTCTCCCTTTGTTTTTCACAGCGGCATCCGCGTATGGCTCCGTGTCTGTTGCGAGGCTGTTTTTCACGCGTTCCTGTGTTCCCTTTCATATTGCTCATAATAGTACATTTAAGGGACAAAAAGTCAGTCCGCTTTCGCTACGCGAAGAAGGGTCACCTGCAAAGCTAGACGCTCTCGAAGCAGTGCACAAAAAAACACGTTTTGTGGTTTGCGATTGAGCGCATACACTAGAATATAAGTTGAACAAAACCTGGAAAGACTCGATCCTGAAAACATGACACTGTGTATTCCCTCCAGCGTTGGAAGCCTCTTACTGTCTGTGTAACATAGCAACCCAAACCAAAACGCTCACCCCGAAGAACAACTGACGGTTGCATAGATCCGTGAGACTGCCACGTTTGAATCTCCTAACAACACAACGAAATGGTCATCCGTGCCAACAACAAGCCCACCCGTAGGTGCACGCCCCCTTCCAAATGGTGCACGTATACACCGGCAACCGGATATATGCGTGTGCTTAGGCTTAGATATTCTAGCGAAAACATCACTCAGATTGCCTTTCCAGTTGAAGACGATTTATGGGTACCGTCGGCGTTTCAAGAGGGCGAGTTGCAGTTCACATTGAATAGAAAGAGCGAAAACAATCATTGGCTCTTCGCAGCTACCTCTCCATGTAGTGGTAATTTTGGGCGGCAACAGCGGGGGCTACACGTTCGGCGTTTACGGCTTTTGTCAGCAGACACCTACAAGTACCTGGGACCTAACCTGCACTGTGACCTGACATGGAATCATCATATGGACATCATTCTTGCATCCGCCAACCACTCATTGGGTTTTTAAAGCACAGACTAAAACACGCTCCATCTAACCTCCGCAAACTTGCATACACAACTCTCATCAGACCTAAAATTGACTACGCATCTGCCATTTGGGACCCTGACAAAGCATACTTAGTTGACAAAATTGAATCCCTTCAAAATCGTGCCGTTCGTTTCATCTTTTCAGATTATTCATGTCATACCAGCGTCACGGCTCTAAACCATCGCGCATCTTTACCTATCCTATCAGATCGACGTAAACTGTCACGTTTATCATTGTTTCATAAACTGTACCATCACTCGTCTCTTCATCCTGATTTCTTTTCATCGACACCGACCATCTTTCCCCGACGGGACCATGCCTTAAAAGTGACACGTGTGAAATGCTACACATCCAAATATTCACAATCCTTCATACCTCGCACAATTGTGGATTGGAATGCCCTACCATCTCACATTGTATATTTTACAGATCCGACCAAATTCCAAGAACTTTTACACACTTACTTCGTATGTTAACTTTACTAAAAAGTGCTTTTATAGGTTCTAGAGTTCCTTCAAGATTTTTTGTTTGTTTTTCTTCTTTCTTGCTTTCTTTTTTTGCCTCACACCCACTTGTATTTATTTGTTTGCCTATTAACGTGCTTCTAGTATTCTTTTTTTTTCGTTCTCAATGTATCCTGCCCCCTATGTAATACCCTCCTAGTGAGGGCCTTTAGGGGTATTTTTAAATAAAAAAAAATTCGCGCTACCGTTGATTCTCCGCAAAACGAAAAGAACAAAAACAGTGTTGTGGTAACATGCATTCTTGCTATATTTCACAGACCAAAAAAAGGTGGCTGGCGCACTTGGCGTGCGTGTTGTCTGTTAGCATGGGTAGCACGGATGCATCGCAACACCACTGGCATTTTTTCGTTTCTTTTTCTTTTTACCAGGGCAATCTAAGCCGTAATTTAAATAAATGTAAAGGTCGTGCGCCGGTTTTATTACGTTTTTAATTGGTTTTGTTTATTACTCTGAACGTGTAGCCCACTCTTCAGACGTACTGAAGTAGCGCTGCGTAGGCTACGATTGGGCACACATGCAACTAACTCGTAAGGCTTTGCTACCGTCAAGACCCCTGTGTGTAGGCGGTGGAGAGACTCTATTCGTAGTGCACATTCGAATCACATCCACGGCACATACACTTTTCACATCCACGGCACATACACAATACGACACATACACTTTTCCAACTCAACAAAGAACAAATCTTACTCTACCCATTGTTGTTTTTTTGAAACGACACCATGCTTTCTATAACACCTGTTTTTGCTTATTTAGCAAAAGTAATTTTGCAAATCTCCTTCGTATCATGCATAATCAAAAACTGGACCTATACCCCAGCCATCAACATTTTTCTTATTTGAAGTTACTATTTGCCTGTCTTTCAGGTTTTGGGCTCTTTGGCTTAACTGGCATTGCACTCGACAAATCCAACGATTACCGTCTTCATAATCCTTTTCTCTGCTGGGCACCTGTACCTATGGAAGGTGTGCCAGCAAGCAGAGTATTTTGCCTTGCAGAATGCTGGTCTCATTACCAAGATGTTGGCAAGAATTGTGGTTGCTACATTGCTAGAGGCTCTTTACGTTTTTACGCACACGCACACACACACACATACACACACACATGCAGACACACTTTTAATATACAATAGAAAGGTCACAATGAAAAATCATAATATCGAGAGGGGCCCGGTCTTTTTAAAGGTACAAATAGTGCATATCAGTTTGGTTTATACATTTAAGCTGTGGGCGGGACAAAAAGATGTATCAAGCAAAACGTTGGCTTTACGCGACACAGAAGCATACGAAGCCCCAGAACGCATGGGTGGGAAAAAAGGCGTTAGAATGGTGCCAGGGTGCAGAGGGGAAAGGGGGCGTAATCAAGAGAGGCGAGGCTATAGGATAACAGGAAAGCGCTGCATGGCACTAAAATCACCACGGGAACGCAAGAAAGTGAGGGACTTAGGAGAATCTCGTTTCCTGCTCATTTCTTGACTGGAAATTATCTGCTTAGGAGAAAAGGGTGGGAGAGCCCAGAATAAATTACGCACGCCTAGACCAAGAGTTAACACACACAAAAATAGAAAGGAAGGAAGGAGGAGGGCGATAGAGACAAGCGAGGGGTTTTTTTAGCGGGAGGGCCGCGGGAACCACACCCGGGGAATGCGGGGATTAAAGAGGTTCTAAGAAACCCCAAAGGACACGGGGTTTCACATAAAGTGAAATCGTGTAAACGTTTTCCTGCGTAAAACGTGACACCTATTTACGAGGCGGACGTATAAAGGCACCGTCTTGCAATTAAAAGAAAATACACTGCAAAGTAAGGCTAATTTACGCTAGCTCACATATATGCCGAAACCTAAGTGTACATAGGGGTAACTAACGCATACAAAAAGGCAGATATAAAGTGCCACATTAAGTTCTCTAAGAGCATTCATGCAAGATTAAATTCCTGACAGCAATTGTTCAGTGCAAAAGGACACAAATTATTCACAATAATTAAAACAAAAATAAAATAAAGCAAGAGGGATAATGCTGAAATCTGTGTACATTCGGGCCTATGCGGTGCAGCAACTATACGCAAGCAGTACACTGACAGAGTACAAAGTACATTACAATAGACAAAGATTTGAAAACAGAGTCAAAAGAAGAAGTAAAACGCTTCACTTTTAGAACAAAGTTTTCTCAGTGGCTCACTGCATCAGCCTTCTCCAGTGCCTGCATGGGCAAGCAAAACATATGGTCTGTGTTTCATGTATATATATATACACACACAGTGCCGCTAACCATGCGCTATCGGCCCTACAAATGAAGCGTCCATGTCCACGAAAATACGTCTCTGCTACCACCCGGAAGCTACGACTGAGGAAGGAATATTCGAGGGCGCGCCTAAATCTGTAAAATGGCGCACGTACAACTGAAGTGTATAAAGCAGGAAAAAGATAATATGGCCCACTGATTTTACGGCACAAAGATTTTACGGCGGGCATTCTCAGATATTAAATGGCAGCCTACCGTTGTTCCTGAAGTAGAAAGAGCATGACCGCTGCATCTTTCCGGTACTAACGTACGATGCCGAAACTTGGCGGCTCACCTAAATTAGTCCAACTTAAATTCACAAAAATTCAGCTAGCACTGGAACGGAAGATAATAGTTGAAACATTAGGAGATTAAACTTGAGCGGAGTGGGAAAATGAAAAAACGCGTGGTAAGGACGTGGTAGTTGAATTTAACAAGAAATGGACGTGGGCAGGGCATGTGTTGCGAGCGCTAGGTAACCGTTGGTCATTGTAACCGTTGGTAGGTAACCGTTGGTAGCTCAAAACGTTTGCGGGAATAAACTGGTAATGGTTAGCACAGGATCGCGATAATTCCATAATAATGGGAGCTGCCTTTGCGGTGCAGTAGGCGTAGATAGGCTAATCATGATGGTGATGATACTACGACCGTGAAGAACAAAACGAGACGCAGTTCTCGGAGATATTGTGCCTGCGCAGTGAAATCACAAAGTTAACACCTCCTCCAAAACCGGAAACAAGGGTCTGGAAGAGGTCGAGGCACACACCAAAAGCCACAAAATACCACATACCGTGCTCCTTACTACCATGACTACAGCACTCCCCTCCAAGAAAAGCCCCCAAAACGTCTTCTCATCCTACGCTTGGGAACACAATTTTCCCCATCTCCTCAAGGGGTTTCAATGGCGAAAAATCGCAAATTGCGTGGAGCATGAACCATCACAATCTCGTATAAATCTATGTGGGCGAAGATGTTTAATGGGTACATCACGCAATAACTTAAGCCTCCGAGTACTAAAATCGCAGAAACATCCACCCTCTTTCATGCAACCTTGCCATGTTCAAGGGTGTGCTCAAGGGATACCTAATACAATAAACATTGCACTTATATTTACACGTGGCTTGCGACCTGAAAATCAGTGGGAACTGATAGCAGGCGAATAGAAGAATCTGCTGTATGCTCCATCCTAGACTTCAGTTCCACCCTTGAGCTACACACCATCCCTTTTCCCAGTTTTTCTAGACTCAAAATTTATCACTATAGAGGAGATCTATGTCACTCTCTCTCCACAAAAAGGGAAAATTGTTCAGTCCGGACTACACATCACATCAGAAACACTTTCAGGCACTGACATTAACACATCCACTTTCAAACTGATACACGCTCCGCAGCCGCTGCCTTTGATGGTGACATGTTAAGCCTCAGAAATGCAGAGGGCATTGTCTAAACCAAGAAACAGGGATTAAAACTGTCGCGGCTAGTCTTTCTGTTTTTGCTTCGCTTCTGGGCTTGTGAAACACATATCGCGTAACAGAGGATGTTTCAAAAGTGCTCCCTTGGAGTCGGAGACGACATCGCATTTTACACATTAAGACCAAAACGTAGACGTCACTTGAACTTTTTTGTTCTACAACGACTCCCTAACATTCACTCGCCAACATTTACCGGTCTTTCTTTTTCGTTCGTAAACCACAATGACAGCAGCCTCTCCAAAACCTACACGCATTTTCGTTCATGTATACGTCGTCTGACGGTGTACTTGTGGGTTTATTTCTGTGTGTTTGTGTTTGTGTGTGTATAAATTTGTGTGTTTAATGAGCCCAAGTTCGACTTGATATATTAGCCGCACCAAAGTAGAATGCTGCCGATCATTGGAACCATCCGCGAGTTGTTCTGGGGTTAAAATATCTCCCCATGGGAGTTATCGTTTTTCCCTTGGAAATAAAAAACAAAGAGTGTTGCACGTCTGAACACTCATTACTCATTAGGACAACGTCCCTGTTCCTAAACAATGTGGGGATCCAGTGCTTCATGTGGAAAACGGTGTGTGTCGAGGGATGCTTATTCCAGCTACCCGCACGCTGTTACGTTTTGCCAATGAACCAACAACAATGTCTGCCAATTGTCTCCTACACAAAGGAGAGAATAGCAGTTACAATAGGCAAAACAGTAGAGTTGCTCTTTTAAAACTTTTTATATCTACCTAAAGCCCGGTGTGCACTACAGTATTAACATAAAAATAGCAAGGAAAGGTTTAGGCCAGGTTGTTTTTTTTTCTACAGTAAATTTGTTAGCAAGATTCCAACCACTTTAGATTGCATACATATATAGCTCAGGCAGTGACGTAGATGTGATCATCCGCCTTGCGTGCAGAAGCACCATGTTTCGAATCCCTATGCCGGACTATTCCAACCAGATTTAAAAAAAATTAACCATCTTCCCGTAGGAGCACCCTGAGTTGTATGCGAAGCAGCCGTGGGGTCGACTCAAGTTCCAACTTTTTTTCAGTTCGATCGCCGCGTTGCGGGACGAGAATAAGGGGGGCGGAACACGCGCGCGTAATTTATACCGCGGAGCTACACTGGCGCCCCAGCGGAGTATGCAGCGGCTACCGTCGCGCCCTTAACCCTACGCTGCTTCGCATTATCGCACGCCTAGCTGCCGGTGTTGCCATTCGTTGCGCAATCCCGGAGAGGAAGGAAGCTTCGGAGAAAAGAGGAGGAATTCCGGAGAAGAGACGAGCATCGGAGAAGAGAGAGAGAGAGATCAAACTTTATTTAAAGCGGCCCATGTCCGGGCTGCCGAAAATGTGGTTCTGGTGGGCCTGGAAGACGTTCAGGTGGGAATTCGGCAGGTGTCAGGGCCCCGCACGTGGGCAATGTGCCGGGCGAGGCGAGGCCAAAGGATGGGGCGAAGA
The DNA here is from genome assembly GCF_048455015.1 of Haemaphysalis longicornis. NCBI lineage: Eukaryota > Metazoa > Arthropoda > Arachnida > Ixodida > Ixodidae > Haemaphysalis > Haemaphysalis longicornis. Next base: position 183,503,837 of record NW_027526407.1, read on the forward strand.
TCAGGCGGAGGAGCGGCCCAGTTTTCCCATTAGTATGGAATGTGGGATGGTAAAAGGTGTGGATGAAGAAAGTGAGGTGATCTCCTGGCGCGAGGACAAGTCCAGTAGGTGTGTTTAACGTCGGGATAGGCACCACACACCTGACAGTGGGGCGTGCCATCTCGGGTCATGATATAGTGAAGAACGAGGTCACAAGGGAGGGAGAGAGTCTGAGCCTGGCGGATGTAAGTGCCTTCGCGGCGTGTGAGGTCAGAAGTGGGAGGAGGAAGATTACGGCGAGATCTGCGAAGGTCCTTCAGCTGTTGCCTCCGGGCCTTGCGATGGGCGGCGCGTTCTTCCTTGGGGCTGTAGTCCTGGGGCCAGGGTTGAGGGTCGCTCGGGTTTCGATTTGCACGATCAAGGGCATGAGCCCTTTCATTCCCTACAATTCCCTGGTGTCCGGGGACCCATTCTAGAAATACGTGCAGGTGACTGTGGGCTGCCATGTAGCATGTCAGCTCGTGATGAATGTGCGCAGGTAAGGAGTTAGTTGCGAAATCTCTGAGGGCAGATTGACTATCCGTGCGGATGGTAATTTGGTCAGTTGAATGGGGTTGCAGCATGATCGAATCAGCAATGGCTTGAATTTCAGCAGCTGTAGAAGAAGGTACATTACATTATTGACGGATGGTTTCTTCACGTGGACCTACCGTGACCATTGTGGCCATGTTGTCGGTAAACGTGGCGTCTGTGTATTATGTGTCATGTGATGGGCTGGAAAGATGGAAGGCTCTACTTCGGCGCCTGCCGGAGTCTGAAGACGGGTCCATGTGGCGTGGGATGGGCTTGACCATTATTCTAGGAATTGTGTCCCATGGTGGACGTTCTTTTGGTAGAGGAGGTAAGTGAGATGTTGCAAACCCTATATCAGCCAGGATGGTGCGACCTTGGGTTGACGTCGTGAGCCTGTGCTGTTGGGCAGCGATGTGCGCGGCTACTTTCTCCTCAAGAGTATTGTGGAGGGCCGTGTCGTCAAGAAGATAGTTGGGGGCGTACATGGGCACCCCGAGCTCAGTTCGTAAGCATTTCCGGTTGGCGATCTCCAATTTATTGTTTTGAGTTTTCGTGAGTTTAAGGTAGGGAAGGGCGTACAAATCTCTGGAAAAGATAGTTGCTTCTACTATCTTGCGAAGCTCGTGTTCCTTGAGGCCTGTTGTGTGGCGGGTGACTCGACGAAGCATGTTATTGATTAGATAGATCTGATTGGTAATACTTTTGGTCCATACTGTGCTCTTCCCATCTTGTTGCCATATAAAGCCCAGGATGCGGATGTGGGGTCGTCGGGGAATTGGGTGGCCATTGACAGTGAGGCTGATCAGGGAACGATAGATGTCTGTTTGTTTGTTACTCTGATTAAGAACAACGACGTATTCCGATTTTTCTGGGGAGCATTCCAAGCCCACGGATCTTGCATGAGCTTGAATAATATCCAAGCCATCCTGGAGGGCACGCTCCTGGGCACCCGGACTGCTTCGAAAACTCCAAATTGTAGTATCGTCGGCATAAATGGCATGGCGGAGATCCGGAACCGAAAACAATTTAGAGGGCAGGTTTTTCATAGTTAAAATAAACAGAATGGGCGATAGGATGGAGCCTCGAGGCGTACCACGGCGTACGGAGAAGGGGGCTGATGGTTGGTTGTCGGGTCCAATAATGCGGGCAGTGCGATTGGATAGAAAATATTTGATATAATTGAAAAGGCGTGTGCCAGGCCGAGTTTCTTGAAGGCTTTGGAGGATCGCGTCATGGGCAACGTTATCGAAGGCCTTTTTTATATCCACGCCGACAATAGTGCGGAGTTGGGTGGTGCTTGGAATTTCAAACACGTCTTCCTTAATCCGAAGCGCTATGTCTTGGGTGCTGACATGCTTTCGGAACCCAACCAGGGTAGGTGGGAAGTGGTTTCCGGCCTCTAGATGCCATTCGAGGCGAGTGAGGACCATTTTCTCCATTAATTTGCCGATACAGGAGGTCGTCGATATAGGGCGGAGGTTTGTCGTTGAAGTTGCTGGTTTTCTGGGTTTGGGGATAAGGGTAACCGGGGCCTCTTTCCATTCTGGCGGCAGACTGCCAGAAAGCCACACCCGATTGATATGCGTCAGAAGCTCTTCTAATTTAGAGTCAGGAAGGTTACGGAGCATTTTATACGTTACGCCATCCGGTCCAGGGGCTGTGCATCGCTTTAGTTGAAATAGAGAGTTCTGGAGTTCTGCCATGGAAAATTCAGAATTAATTCTTGTATCCATATCTTTTGGTTGATCAGATATATACTCGACAGTGGGTATTCGATGGGTGCATGGTGCGTAGAAAGTGTTTCCAATTTCTTCTATGAGGGCGGGTTGATCGAGGTTCTGTGCCAATAGTAGTTTTTTAAGGGTGTGTCGAGGTTTTCTCCCTCCAAGGAGGGACCTGAAAACGTTCCAGACACGGGAGATGTGAAGATGGCCATTCATGGCATTGCAAAAGTCATGCCAGTGCTCTGTGGCCAATTTGTCGGCGTATTCTCGGCATTCCTGCTCTAAGGCTACGATTCTTGAGTGGAGAGTCACATTGCGTTTGTTAAGGCGCCAGCGTTTGAATAACGTGCGACGCTTGTCCCATAATGACAGGAGGTGGCTGTCAACATGGGGGTGGTCTTCGGTGCGGGCGATCGCTTTACTGTGTCGGCAAATCGTTGATTGTATGACAGTACTCCACACGCCTATGGGCAGATTACGCGTGTCAGTGGCGTCCAAAGCTGCTCTAGCGTCTGACCAGTTGACGAGTTTTGCACGACAGAAGTTGGTGCTAGCTTGACGCATGCGGGAACTAAAATGAACATGGATTTCGAGAATGTAATGGTCGCTTCCTAGAGTTTCTTCAGTATTCTCCTATGCTGCTCTGAGAGGTCCTCGGATCCATGCGAGATCTGGGGTGGTGTCCGACTCCCGACCTGTCCCCAATCGTGTAGGGGCAGATGGTTCAGTGAGGTGTGTGAATTGAGGAGAGTCAACAAAATTTGCCAATTTACGGCCGAGTGGTACCACACGATCGTACCCCCACGTAGTATGAGGACAGTTGAAGTCACCAAGGAGGAGGACAGTATCACGAGAACTCGCAGTAGGAACGAGGGTGTGTAGCGGAGGCAAAGGTGCCGAAGGTTGGTTGGGGCTCCAGTACACATTGATGACTGTGAGTCGATGGTCGCTTACCAGAGTAGTGGTGCTGGCATGTTCGTGCGAGGGTGTATTAACATGCGTGGTGTCATTTTGGGTGGTAGGGAGGTCTTTACGCACGTAGGTAAGGGTCATGGTAGGTGTGGCGCTGGTGTCTACGATGCCTCGGCGACGATGGGTAATACTAGGTTGTGAAAACACTTCATAGCCGTGAAGTGGGAATGACCCTCCAGCTTCTTGAACAACTAAGATATCTGGGTGTTTTCCAGTGAATTTCATGTGCTGTAGGAGAAGGTTTTTCTTTCTTCGGAGCCCACGACAATTCCATTGCCAGATTATGAGGGATTTACGGATATGAGGAGGGTTTGGACCCAATGCCGTATTATTCATTTTGCATCGAATCGCAATCTTCGGTCGCGGTGGTTGTGCGTTTATGCGGAAGGCGGCCGTCTTCAAGCGAAGCAAGGCGGGCGGTAAGCTCCTGAAGAGCAGCGAGTATCGGAGATAGAGCTTGAGATACGATGGAAGGGACTAGTTGTTCAAGCAAGGAGGGGAGGATTTGATCCAAGGTGGTACGAACAATGTTTTGAATATCGATGTGCGTAAAAATGGGCTGCACAACTTGGGACGACGAAGTAGGGGCAGACAAGGGGTTGACTTGTGGGGTAGGGGAAGGTAATGAAGCAGGGTTTGTATTTGGGCAAGTTGGTACATAACTTTACCAAAACAGTGCTTCGCGCTGTTTTGTTAAAGGTAATGAAGCGGTTGTTGGGTGCATAGTTTGGGTGGGGTGAAGTGTTGGCGGCAAGAGGTTTGACGGACGGTGTCGATGTGGGTGAGGAGGGATTAGCTGGGCCGCTCACCTGTCGAGTTGGAGGAGGAGCCGGGCTGTTGACACACGGTACGTTGGAGATAACATCGTGCTTTCTGGAATCCAGGCGTAAAGGATATCCAAGGGTTTGGGGCAGCAAGGAGTGGTTGATTTTCAGGCCCACCCGTTGCCCGCGCCTTTGGGAGCGGCTCCGGTTCCGGTTCTTGAAGCCATGGGGGGACTTTTCCCGCCGTTTGCTCCGGCTCCGGTTCCGGTTCTTCAAGCCATGTGGTGACTTCTCCCGTCCTTTGCTCCGGCTGCGTGAGGAAGCTAGAAGTTCAAACCGATTAGACGTGGGCAAAGCAGGCCAATCGTTGGCTGAAGAAATCAATGGAGGTTGCTCTTGGGTTTTCATGTACCGCCGTCGCAGGGTCCTCGTGCGTTCCCGCAGTACTTTCGTGGCCTCGTCGCGTGCAGGGCAATTGGGGTCCGTCGCTGGATGTTCGCCACTACAGTTGACGCACCGAGGCTCGCAGTTGTGACGAGTGTCGGAAGGTGACTGGTCTGGAGGAAACTTGGTCCCGCAGGTCGCGCAGCGCAGGAACACATTTCGGTTAGGGCAGACGAGGGTCCGGTGCTCCAAGCGGAAGCAGTGAAGGCATTGCTGACTGTTGGGGCGGGGCGGGTAGAGTCTGAACACTGTTGAACAGAGGACAGCGTGGCGAGGTAGGGAAGGTCCTTCGATCGTGATGAGAAGGGAGGCCGTCTGACCAAGCCGGCGGAAGCGTAAAATTTTTCGAGACGGCACGAGAAGCTCGGACTGCAGAAGTCTTCTGAGAGGTCAAGGGACACGCCATGTATAACACCCTGAGCGTCGTTGGGGTTGTGGGCCTCGTACGTTATGGTGGGGTGCGAGTTGCCTAGGAGAGCAATCTGCTGAAGTGCAAGAAGTTTTGCGGCTGCCGAATCTCGATATGCATCCACCGCTAGCAGATTTTGACGGCGTCGTTGCTTGATGAAGATGTCGCGGCAGTCTTGCTTCGTCAAGTGGGCTGCTTGTTGGACAGCCTGTCCGATAGTGCTGGGGTCCGCCTCAGCCAAGTTGGTGTTGTCAGTGAGCTTCAGGATCACAGTTCGGGGCAAGAGTAGGCGGGGTGCATTAATGCCGGGGGTCCAGGGAGATTGCCTCGCATACTACTCAGTGTTCACCTACGGGAAGATGACGACGGTGGTGGAACGCGAAACTATCCCGTGATGGATTGTTTGGTTGGTCAGTCCCAATCGGCGTCCTGCAACAATCATCATCAGTGGTGCCCGCCCGGGCATGCGGAGTGGGGTGTGGTACTCAGTGTTCCCCTATGGGAAGATGACAATGGTGGTTAAATGCGGAGCTATGTGGTAATGAATTATTCGATTGGCCAATCCTTTGGGGCATCCTGCCACAGTCATCATCAGCGGTGCCTGGCCAGATATGCAGTGGGGGTGCAGGCGGCGGACGACGACGAGGGAGGGAGGGACACAGCCCCGAGCATGAGGTGCTTCGCAACTAAAATCAGCGTGTTGATGGTATCGCAGATCGAAGCGTCGGGTGCATCCTGATTGCGGCGACTATTGCCTGTAAAGCGCTCCCTGATGCCCCTGAAACGCAGCGGGGCTCTGTTTTGGTTGGTAACGCCCCCAAAATGCAGTAGCTAGAGAGCACATCCGCGGAAGAGCTACGACGGCAACCCGGCCCCTTTGCTGCCCTTTGTGGCAGAATACACATTGCGGCAGAATACAGATGCATCTAGTCTTCAGATTTATGTGTACATCACGTTACAAGAGGTATCAGTATATATGATGATCGTTCTTCTCCACAGAGCCAGCGATATTTACGCTGAACATTCTCTATGGACCAATATACGGGTATCGTATCATCCGCACGAATCATCAGCAACAGCTTATATATCAGCGCTTCCTAACTATCTCTGTGCATTGTCATCATCATCGTGTTTTGTGGTTGTCTAGGTTTCAGCATTACAATGAACGTAGTTTTTTACAAAAATGTTCAGCTTTCCTTTCTTTGCGACAAAACTTGAGTTATAATCAGCGCATCGTTCGTCCTATTCCGACTTCTTCTTAGTATTGAAAGTACACAATATAGTGATACTTGCGAGGTAATTCGCGGGAAAATGGTCATATTTTCAAAAGTTCTCATATGTAATAACATTTCTCAAGAGAATATTTATGCAACGCCATAACCGTTTTTTCGTGGTATATTATTACTTATGCCCTAAATTGTGTATCACTTTGCACCAATTTGATTACGGAAAGTTCATCATTGAGTTGTTTTTTGGACAGTTGTATGCTACCATGGGTCTGTATAAATATTCTTGTAGCAAACTCCCCAGAGCTGAAATTAGCAGACGCTTGGCAATACCCTTTTTTCACATGAAACAAAAAACTACCAGACCAGAAGCTTACCTGATATACTGTACGCACATACTCCTTTTGTTGTTTCATTGCTTACATAGTATGAACATAATGTGTGACCGTTTTTTTAAACGAAATAGCCGATCGTTTTCCAGGGATTTGTGATAGCGTACAGAAAAACTCCTCAGATGGTGTCTCCCAATTCGACAAAGTAACTATGCATAGACTGGCGTACAATAAAGTCTGAACATTTCTTGTGTGTGGCATCTTTCATTACACAGCTCAAACACGTTTTAGACTTTTTTGTATTTTCATGCTACCTCGGAAGGAAGCAGAAGCAAATGTTTCGTGGCCTGACGAAAAGAAGAGCAAACTGATCCACGTGCTTTAGCTGCCAAGCCACCTTCGAACTTTTACAGAAAACTGAAATTTGTGGCTACAACTCCTTATGCATTTTGCGAAAGTTCCTCACATGAATGTGAAAGTAGGACTGCACCTTCCACGAAGTAAATTATCGTCTGTGAAGGCATAATTTTAAGTAGAGGGATCACTCCACATTATGTAGCATTACACTCCAAGGTTGTTTGCAACATTCACACTGTACCTGAAACCTATTTGAACACTGTGCCTCCAATATGTTTCAGTGACAAAACCCTTGCGATGAGAAGAAACGGCAGCTAATCAGTTCTTGAAGCCTATACTTACGACGGGTATGATCCGATAGCCTCAACCACAACAGAAAGACTGCAGTAATTTTCTCCTAGAAAAAAAGCCAGCATTTCACTTTTAACTATGCACTTAAGGATTGCAAAAGTGCAATGCCAAATTTAAAATTGCTAACTTTGTCACTCAGTGTTGAAATTGTCACTTTGTGACGTTAAAGTCACAAAATAAAATTTTTTGCTTTTGGGTGCTCTCAAGTTCCTATGCTTCAATGATCAAATATTGAGTTTGATATCCTACCAAAGCTTTACTCCAAGTGTTCGTTCACATCCCAGGCTATCAGCGTCTTTATTATGTGAGTGGTAATCTCAGTGACCGGTTCCTTTTAAACCAACGTTTCCTCAAGGAAGAAAGTAATGGTGCAAAGGGGAACACTGTTTGAGATATGTTTTAAGTGTCCGGAATGAAATCCCAAACTGAAATGCTCAGCCAGCTTGCGCATCAGCTTGCGCATTATTACGCATCTTGATCACACAACTGTCACACAGCAATTGTGCTTCTATATGTTAGGACAGACATCGTATTGTTGCAAATTATAGGTGAATTTGGAATTCCTGTATTCCAAAAAAGACTAAGTGGAGAACTCCATGTATTTGCCACCAAAAGACCCAGCTAAGTTAACAACATATATATACGGATAAAAATTTCTTTCAGATGAGAAAGTGAGAATGTTTAAAAAATTTGGATTGGTAGTCACGTGGGTTTTTTATAGTGAGAAATTACATCCTCATAATGCATAATGTCGGTTTTATTTATGCGCACCCGCAGCAATGAGTCAGTTTCCGGTTTACGTTTCTCGCGTTGAGCTGCGTATTGATTGTGAAGGAGCTGTGTTTGAATGAAAAGCTTGAATTGTTTTGTTTTTTAGACATGGTTGCATGGTTGTAAGGAGTGCTGAAAAGTGAAACAAGTCTTGAACATCCTCAAAGCATTTCGCCCAAAAAAAGCCTTCCCAAACTTTTATTTGCTGTACCCCCGATATGTAAAACCTTTTAAGTTTGATTGCTTTCTGTCTACTTTTTAACAAGAATATGCTCTTTGGGGTGATTATTCTACGTTAACGTTTTACTTATGCAGTGAACGAGTGAGGTTTGATACACATTTATGTAAAACATTAACAACGGATGCAAACCTGAATGTTCTCCGCTCATCTCTTCTATCAAACCTTACTAAGACCAAGGTCTTGCTAAAAATTTGTGTATAGTTTTCAATCACCACTCGCCTCTTAAATGCCAAGAGACCATGACGTAATAATCCACTTCGATATACAATATTTATTTTACAGTGTTGCGAACAGCTGGCAAGGGTGCAATAAACGAAGTCGCAGGGCTCTTCCGTTGACTCTAGATTACTATTACAAGTTAAAATTTCCTTTCTTCAAGGCAGAACTGCGTGGCATTGTAAACAATATTGGCTGTTTGGTCAATAATCAGTGCCAGAGTGTTTGTTCTAAACGCTTTTGAAAGCGGGCACAGCACACTCAGCTTTTGCTGATGTTTGTATTCGCACCATTTTTAATTTAAAAAATTGCCGCTTTTATAATTAGCGTGTTTCTTGTATAGAAAAATCGGTTATTGATGCATGTATGGTTTATAACATGCTTTTAATACGCAAAAAATTTTAAACAGCTAAATCTTTTGTTAGTATATACTGAAACGTACACCAAGCATGCCATACAAAACGAAGGAAGAAGCGGTATAGAAAAAAATTAAGAGATACTTTTTAGTTCAAAGCTTAGCTTCAGGACTTTGTTAAAGAACAGACTCTGTAAGGAAGAAAGCTACGTTTTGACATGCGTACTTTTTAAAACGCCGACACATAAACACTTGTATTAAACTGACTAGGTTTATAGCTTGAAGGCCACGAAGACGCAGGTTCGTTGCACCGTCGAGGATGACGGTGCCAATGCGAAGTTGGCCCGCTCCCGCCCAAGCTCAGATGGCCCGGTCGATGGCCTGGCCGTGTCCCCCTGGCTCGTTCGTTGAAGCGCACGTGCTCCGGCCGCCTCCTGGTTTCTTCGGTTTCTTGCCTCCCGTTTGTCTTTGTGCACCCCGCGTTTATACCCTCTGGTCTCTCTCGTGGCGCACTCCCGTTGGCTTCTTGCTTCTTCTCTATCCTTATATGGTCATCTCGCCACTTGTCCCATGCCTGGTGTTCCCTGATTGGCCGACCAGTGCGCTGCCACCTTTGCCCATGATCCCTTGGTGCGTCGGCGCTGGCACTTGCTGATCGGCGTGCTCTTGGCGTGCATTTCGAGTGGTCGTTCCTTTGTTCTTTTCTTTCCGGTTTTTCGTGGGTTTTATGCATCCCCCTCTCAGGGGGTTCCCTGACACAAGACAATTACCCCCCGGTTTAAGAGTTTTTTGTCAAAAAACTTCTTCAACTTCGCCGCCGCTGTCGTCTTGTTTCACGTGGTTGCGGAGGTGGTTCGGCCAGCGATGTCCTCGTTTTCCACCACCATCGCTCACTTCTCTCGTCATACTTTTCACTGCACACTTCACGTCAACAATTTTTTCACCCTTGTCTGTAGTTCACTTCTGTCCCGAACACACACACTTGGTTTACACAACGTTCCCGTTTTATCACCAATACATCACTTTCTTAAACACCAATCTACTCACACACTCCTCTAACACATCACAGCAAACACTTCAGTGAACTCTTATTGGACAACACTCTATCAAGCGGCACAAACTAACGTTTTTCGTCCTCCTACTCCTTAACCGCACTTTGCAACTACTTCTTTCATATGTACACTTCATGCACATACACCAAACTACTCATACAATTTGCTCGAACATCACCAAAATCAGACACTTCGATAATCTAATATTAAACACCACTATTCTCATTATATACATTTACACGAAGCTTGCCTTTTCACTCTACTACACTATTCAGACGCTAATCACAACACAATCATTCGTCCCCGATATGGGTGCAATTCCTTTCCGAGTCAACTCCGTGGTTTCCATCAGGTTTACTGACCTATTGCTTCATCTTCACCTTCTTCCGCCTTAACCACTCAGCAACTTTCGCAATACAATCAGATCGTTTATGACAACCGACTTTCGTCACACCGCTCGCGTGCCGGTCACGCGAAGCATGGCTTAATGGTTGCCTTGGGTACCCAAGCCTCGCGAGTTCAACTCCTAACGTGCCGGAGAGCACGTTTCTTTGACGCCTTCCAGCTCGCAAGGCTCTTGGCGCGTCACATTTCCGTCGAGAGCTATCCTTCTCGTGCTTACTCTTCGTCTCCTTATTTTTACTCTTATATCTGTCCTTCGTCTACTCCTCTTTCTAGCATCGCCTGTCATCCGGGCCATTGTTCCCGTTAGCCTCACTTTCTTGGAATGGCTACGCTCAGACACTCCAGCCCGCCTGCGCCTCACGCAGTCTTTCTCCCCTTTCTCCGAAAGCTCCCTGTAGAATTCATGCTCTTTCTCGCTGAAGTCAGTGCGAGATTGCTTAGTGGGGGATCGCATACCCTTCTTGTCTGCGCCAACTTTCTCCTGCACTACAGCCCTGTCTTGCTCCTTTTTTCGCGTTCTTTGGTCGACTTCCAAGCTTTCGGTTTCAGAGAGTGGTCCCGCTTGTTCGAGAAACTCGGCACCTGGCTCTGCACCGCCGACCTCTGTAACAAGGTCAAACCCTGCTTGGATGACTTGACTGCCTAAAGATGCTGCGGTGCCCTTTTCAGAGACAATGGTAGCCTCCGTACCAATGGACGTTTCTGACGGCACACAGCTAAATCCTTCTTGCCAGCCGCCATTCGCACCAGTTCCCGGAGTGGCAGCCACCTCGGACTCAATTAGTGATCTTCGAGACCCCTTTAAATCAAATGAGTCAAAGGGGCCAGGAGTATATAACCGGCTTATGGCTGGTGCTTTCTCAGCGCGTTCATCTCCTCTCGGAAGGCATGCAAAGGTGCACAACTCGAGTTGTATACCTGCTCGCAATTGCAAAGCGTCTGCCTCCACGGCGGTCTTTTGCGCGAGCCCTTCTTTTATTTTTTCATTGATTTCTTCGCTGTGTGCTAAGCGCGTACTTACAACGCCACGTGCTTTTGGGCCGGGCTTAGTTCCAAAGCGCTCATTCCTATGTGTCTGTCCTGCGATTCTGCCATATCCTGCCCGTTCACCTCCTCGCGCTTGAAACACGCCTTTATCCTCAGCGGTCTGTCTGATAGAACCATCCCTTTCTTTTTGTTCGTTTTTAATGGCGGCCTCATCGTGATCTGCGACCTGTGTTCTATCAAGTGCACGTGCCCCATCGCGGTCGGCGATCCGCGTGCCTTCTGTCTCACGTGCGGCGCGTTCCCCGCTCTCTTTGCGTGTCCCTTCGTCCCGCCACTGCTTTTTTTCTGCATGTGTTCGCTTCAACTCTGCCTGTTTTAATTCAATTTCTTTCTTTTTGACCTCAACCCTTCATTTCTCCTCCTCAATGCTTCTTTTCTTCGTCTCAATCTTCCTTTTCTCCGCCTCAAAATTTCGTTCCTCTACCAAAAACCTTCTTTCCTCCCCCTCTTACGTTTCCCTTGCTTTGCGAGATTCTTCAATCTTTGCATCCAATCTCTCATGCTGTTTGCGGCTCTCTTCATCGAACAATTCGAAAAACTGCGTCTTGTTCAAACCTCGCGTTTGAACCAACGTCAACAACCTTCCCAAATCCATTCTCGCAGCTGGTAAGACACGTGACAGGGCCCGATGGAAATATCCTGTATAAGGATTAAGCAATCCTGGCAGGCTGGCCAATTATTTGTCACGTGAACGGACGGTGGGGTGTTCTTTACCAGCTCGGAGCAATGGACACAGGGAAGCCGTTGACGGGTTTAACAACATACACATTTATTGCACACTCAAAAACCCTAACGCAAAGCCCTCAATAGGTAAACTACACGCAAATAATACACAGTCAAACCTCTAACAATCCCAAAACACACACTCAAATACAAACCCCTAATTTAACAGCTCAATATACAATTCAACTCAAACCCCAAAAGTCTCTACCCTAAAGTCCTACACTATCAGTTCAAATACACTCCTTAATCAAGTTCTAGTTCATTTCTCTCGTATCACAACTACCTAGTTGTGTCCCTTACAACTGCGTCCCTACTGGACTGGCCTACCACGCTGTCGTCGGCGCTGACGTGTCGCACCCGTTTCGTGGCCGCGACTTGGTGGTAGCCGTCTTCTCGCTTCAGTGCCGGCGTTCAATGCGCGCGGTCAATCCTTCTACGGAGTGGGCTCCGCGCGTCCTCACTTCTTTCCTCTGTGGCTACCCCCTGGTAGGTGCTTTCGCTGGAGGTCCTTGATGCCGGCGTTCGACGCGCGTGGTCATCCCTTCGGCGGCGTGCTTCCTCGGTGGCTACCCCTGGTAGCCGCTGCCGCTGGACGTTCCAGGTAGGCTCGGACCGAACGCAGCCTTTCGGGGCCGTCGAGACGAACGTCGACGTAGCGTGGACGCTGGCCGCTGGTGCCCGACCGATGCCGCTGGGGCCATAAAGACGCAGGTTCGTGGTGCACATAGGATGACGGTGCCGATGCGAAGTCGGTCCGCTCTCACCCATGGTCGGATGGCACGGTCGATGGCCTGGCCGTGTCCCCCTGTCTTTTTTTTTTTGAAGTGCACGTGCTCCGGCCGCCTCCTGGTTTCTTCGGTTTCTTGCCTCCGGTTTCTCTTTGTGCGCCCAGCTTTTATACCCTCTGGGCTCTCTCGTGGCGCACTCCCGTTGGCTTCTTGCTTCTTCCCAGTCGTTATATGGTGAACTCGCAACTTTTCTCATGCGTGGCTTTCCCTGATTGGCCGACCAGTGCGCTGCCACCTTTCCCAATGATTCCTCAGTGCGTCGGCGCTGGCACTTGTCAAATGTCGCGCTCTTGGCGTGCACTTCAAGTGGCCGTTCCTTTGTTCTTTTCTTTCCCATTTTTCGGGGGTTTGATGCGTCCCCCTCTCACTGGGTACCCTGACATATGACAGATGTAACGATGGCTATAAAAATATTTATGATTGGTGCATTATGATTGGCAACCCAAAACTTCTCTAAACTAATTTCTAATTTTTGCACTACAGGAGCTGCTTAAATATAATGTGATCTGATTGTGTTCTAAATGCTAATAAAAGCACTCCTTACGTAAAGCTTTTTTGACAATTTCACGTTTAATTTCATGTGATTACTATAATGGCAGGGTCTCGTAAAAAATCATCAGTTGTAAAAACCGGGATACAATGGCATAACTTTACACAAGAACGGCTCGTTCTAATATTTGTATTCGAACTTTGCACCGTGCTGCCAATATTTTTCGCCGAATATAATCAATGCTGCGACGGTGTAACTTTGGCAGTAAAATTTGTAGAATCAAGTCACCCTGATCATTTTTATTATTTTTATCAGCCATTGTAGGTCACCCACAAGACGTAGCACTGCCCTACTGATTCCAAAAACTTCCATCCTCCGATGCCTGAGTCCAATCTTTGTTTACTTGCCGAAATTTTTTTCTCTCCAGCGATTTCATGCCCTTCCCCTTCTTTTATAGCCTCACCCTCTTTCCCCTCTCCGAACTATTATGTTACAATGGTGAACCACCAGCTGCAGATAAGTCTCAATACATGGTCATCCTAAGTCATTTTTTACAGACGATAGTCTTCCTTGGGCTACCTAACGCCGATATTTCCTTGCATTGGTCTGTCTGGGACTAAATGCAGCCACCCAGTTAGAGCGAAATACGAGCTGTCCAATGGTATATTAAACCCACCGCCAAATCTACACGTCTAAGTCTTGTCAATTCGATATTCAAACCTGTCAACATTGCTGAACAAGTACGGGACAGGAAATACACTTAGGTGATATTTGCAGCATTTTTATATTTAAAAATTTGTGGGTGCTTGATTTTTGCAACAGCAAATAATACTAAATGAACTGCCGAAAACTGTCGCCTGCTGTTACTGCGCTATAACAGATACTGGAAGCGTTCAAGAATCAAACGTAAACATCAACGAAAGATAGCACCAGAGAGATTCCACGTTCCGCCTGAAACGCTACAGGAGTAGGGCAACGCGGTTCTACAAACGTTTTAGTATGGTGCCCCGAATCACGCGTGTCTGCTCTGAGGCATCGAGACACCCGACGTGGGGGAGTAAAACGTGGTAAATGTAAATTGACTTGACAAACGAATAGCGCGTTATCTCGGGAGGAACTAGACGGGAGAAGAATGGCATGACACCTGAGTGGAAAGTGAAGGCAGGCATTTACTTGGCGGGTTTTCCAGTCGACTAACATGTTTCATCGACATTTCCAACACAACGAGCATATACGCAGCCGTTTTTTTGTTGATTAGGGTTGTGATAACTCCTATTGTTGTATTTTCTCTGATCCACGAAGCATGTTTCCACATTCTTAGCCTTATTCCTGTCATCCTTGTCTCCAAGGTCTGTTCAGATTCCGCAAGTGTTCTTTCCAGTTACTTGGTGGTTAGTAAAGTTCTGTCCCTTACTGATCATGGGGAGCACGCATTGGTCGCTCAGTTTTTTTTGAGTGACAGAGGTAGCCTACTTTTTATTTTCTTGAAGTGATTGGTGTTTGCACCTTATCACAAATCTCTGGTGCCACGGATTGCTTCCTCGTGTCTCGAATAAGCACATTTATTTTTTCCAATATTTGGTTATCTAACTTTTAAAGGGCGCTTCAATGCGGTTTAAGAAAACCAAGGAACTGGGTACTTTCTCCACAAACGATAAACTGATGGTCACGGGGTTCCCGAATCTCCCTTCCAGGATGACAGCGAGAGAGGCAATCTGTGCTTAGCGCCAAATACTCCGACGAGCACAAAGCGTGTTTTCTTGCACTCGCACTGTAAATACCTACCTTCGCATGGTTTATTTAGGCGTATGTTTTGAAGAAGGAATCGACCATGTCTCCTCTCTCGTTACCTTTATTAGACAAGGTGTCTCAGGCGGGGCAATCGAAAAATTCAGAGCCCTTCCACCCCGTGATGAGGGATGACCAGCAAAGCTGCGGTGCCCAGCCTCCACGTGAGGTTTGACTGGGTCGTAGTCCAAGGCGTGCCGAAGCAAAACACGCTTGTGTGTAATTTGCGATTCAGCATTGTTCCTAGTGATCAACTGAAAGTCCAGTCCTGTCCACGCACCTTTCCTCGCGCATGCTCAGCACGCCTCTTCCCCAGCTACGTGAAACGGCTGTCAAGCGGCGCCGACGCATCGCCAGACGTGGGCACTGCGCAATTGAAGCGCGCACCTGGGCACGCACCGGCGCCAGTGCGTCTGCCGCGGCTATGACGCCACACAATCCAACACAATCCACTTTTTTTCAATCCAATCCAAATCCAAGCAAGCCAAGCCAAGCCAATCGAATCGAATCCAATCCAATGCCCCTCGAGCTTGCGTAGAATGGCCTTTCACGGCACACGCGAAACTGCTCAACCTCGGCCAGTGTAGCTTACGCTACAAAACACACCGGATTCATGGGTAGAAATTTATTATAGCGTTGGTATGGTAATCATGTCGCATGCTCTATGAAGGCCCTCGTACCTTTTTTTTGTAGTATTATTGTCGTGTCCCTGGGATGCGGCGCGCAGTTTTATGATTCCGGTGATTTAAGTGGGCTCCGCAACGTGGTGCTACGCTCGCTAGCGATTCCTGTCAACATCGCTCTGGGACCGAAGACGATCTGCTAGATCCTAGCCATTTCCAGCTTTGCTGTTAATACAAGTTTATTTAGGGGAATGAAGAAATGGACGAAATACAGCGTGGTTCTGCCATGCAACTTTGCAGACGGAGGAAAGTGAAATGACTGCGCTAAAAAGTGTATTGAGTCTTGGGTGAAGTAGAAGTGGTCTCGTATCGTAGCTGTAATTTAAACTGCTAACGAATTTGTTCGGTTAGAAAATTTGACAGTAGCAATTATTATTTTATATCAAACTTCACGTGTTCACGTTCACGTGTGTATGGTATATTTTACTAAAATATACCATACTCAAGAATCATATTGAAATCGCACTATGAAAAACTTACATAAGAGATAAGGTTTGTTTTTCAATTTGTGTCGACCATTTGAGTATTACGTTATCATCTCGCTCACTGTTCCTACAAAATGTTTCTACGCATTCACGAAGGTAAAGCGTTTTTGTTTTGCTCCAACGGCTGGCGGTAACTACAAAATTTTGAACCTTAGGGTAGAATATTGTGAGAAAGATAATATTGACAGGGCATTTCTCCAATGCGACCTCGCTACATAGAAATCTAATGGACTTTCTTTTATTCTTAAGTAATATATTGCCAAGATTTTGTATAAAACTACTTTTTGAGAAGTACTTTGTGTAACCACTCGCAAGAGAGCGCTCAAAGCTGAAGAGATCAAGTGGCTGTACCAAATGATTTGTGTAATATTTGTGCTACACCAGCTCTCCACTATTACTTCCATTTAGATATCTTTCTTGTTTGAAAGAGAGGTATAAGCCTGGGTATCGAAAGAGGACGATCATTCTTGACAGCAAGAACTACTACTTAATAAACGAACATAAAATTACGGCATGGTTTCCACATGCATTGTCCCAATACAAAATATTAAAAAAATGTGCCTTAGGAGTAGCAAGACAGAGCTAAAACGCCACTGCTCCTATAAATATTGTCTCGTAGCAATTCAATCATTGTGCTACCCCAGGACGTGTTTAACGATCAGAGAAGTGCTTGAAATAATTTTGCCATTTTCAAACCATCGGCCTTTTTAGGCCTGACTGCTTTTGGGACCTTCCACCCGAGACAAAGTTCAAATTTTTCTATTTCGTGTGTGCATTTCGCGTGAATCAGCAAGCGCGCACGCTTTATTAGAACTTTTTACGAAGTACAAAATACACCCTGTGGGTACGTAAGCTGCCAACGAAACTTTGCTTTGCGCCACTGCAGTGTTGACCACAATGTGGGAACTTGTTTTGGAAGCGCAAACTTTAAAATTAGTAAAACGAAGTGATGAGCCTGAGTAGTTTGGTGCAACAAAAGAGCCGTTTATTTAGCAAAACTGCACGCTAGTACTTTTTCTTTGGGTGAACGCATCTTTTGAGGTATGGATGTAGGATGTACTTCTTGCACACCATTTCGCCACAGCAATCCCAGCTGGTTTGACACTGTAAAATAACCACGTCAAGCATCAACAATCTACTCAACGAATACTCAACGTCAAGCATCAATGACGAAGACAAACATAAATCTAGTTCGGAATGAAAAATAACCTTATAAAGGTACGATGATTTCCGTTTGTGTAATAGTGTGTAAACTGCACGTTTACACACTATTTTTGCAATATTCATGATTGTTATAATATTAAAAGTGACACTAATCCTCAAATTTAAAATATCTTGCTAAAACAGTATGATAGATTGCACATGTGGTACATGCTTAAAAGCGCTGAGTATCACAGATAACAAGACTGAGGAAAAACGGAGTTTGTTTCACAAAGAATTGTGGGTAATATAACCTAGTAACGGTGATCAACTTTAACACATAGGTGATTTAGGTAGTGTCACGCAATGTTGTAAATTTAAAATTTCCAGTTATGCCATAAGGCAAGCTGTCGCAATTCAAAACAGAAAGATAAAGCAATGTTCTGATATTTCAATCTATACCTCAACATATGAAGTTTGCTAGACGAAAAAAATTCGGCGTATGGCCGATGGTGCAATAAAGAGAAAATCTTCAGTCTGCAGACTGTTTCCGACGAAAGAAAAATCCTCATCCGCACTACATAAGACTTAGTTTTCAATTCTTGCTGAAGCAATGCAATTGTAGCAATGAGACAGTCGAAAGAACATCATAAATAAAACACGGCCGTCAAAATGGTAAGAATATGTTTTTCTCACCGTGTAGACAGGAAAGGCTTCATCAAGAAACCGAAATCGCCACCATCACTGTTTACACCCAACAGTGACAGCTTCCTGGCCCTAAACGCAGAGGCCAGAAATGAAACCAACATGACTGAAAATCCCGTCAGTGTTCGACAACCGAACACAACAGGGATACTAGAATCACCCGCTTCATCTCGGTAGGGACGTTAGTTTACTAAAGTGCAACCGGGGCGTGTCAGCCACTTAATCAGCCACTTCATCTCTGTATAGACGTTCAGTTCATTGAAGTGCAACCGGGGAGCGTCCGGTCTGCCAGCGTGCTTACGGGCGACCAGTGCATTGGAGGGAAACCAAAGCAGATGATGATAGCATAGTATGAATGCGTTTTCCACCGCACCCTGGGCTCACCTTTCGTGGAAGGCCTCAAGTTTTAAAGCATTTTCTCTAAGCGATGTAGATGGCGTGATTGTTGAAGCTACTTTGCAGCAAACTCAAAGGCGGCTCCAAGTCATCGTTTTTTTTTTCGCTGGAGAAAGCGGCGCTACCAAACAAAAACATACATTTTGAGGCTTTGCTACACCGGGGCAGCTAGTGTTGTCTGTCGAACTGAGCATTACGCCAAAACGTTAGGGCGAAGCACCGAATGCTCACTAGGAACGGAGGCGGACCTGGTCTAGAGAAACCTCCCCACGTGTTTCCCCCAGCGTGAAGCCATCCGGAAACAATTTGTACACATGCAAGATGACATCGTGTCCGTTCTTCACATAACAAGTAACAAATTCCGCCCGTATCTTTGCATCGCTGCATGAGGAGATCCGCCCCCGCGTAAGCCTGCAGCACCGGGTGCCAGCATGCAAGCTGTGTGACGCAACCTCAGCCTGCATTGTCGGAAGCAATTGTGGGTCCAGTTACATGACGACATTCACCAAGACTTAAGTAGGCCACGCTCCTTGTAGAGGACACTTTCGTAGTGGTGGCAGCTGGACAGTGCACAAGCTTAAAGCATGCTGTGCATTCCGGTCGCTAAACGTTTTTAGTGGGAAGGTGTGGTAGTGTTTCTTTGTGCGGTCACTGATGAAAAATATTTCTGTATATTTAATTTTTACTCCACGGCGCACTGCCTTCTGACAGGGACAACTGAAGTGATTTAGCGTCTAGAGCGGGGCCAGTTGGTTTATTCCTAACGTCCAAAAGAGTGTAAAAGACGAGGACTAAGAAAGAATGCACAGACAAGTGCTGACAAACAACTAAGCGTAATTTATTGCAGCTTGCTTATAAATACGTTTGCACATACAAAATACATTACAACAAAAACAGGAGATTTACACAACCATGAGAAGACGTATTCACATCTTGTCGTATCTACGCTCCCAAGTTTAACCATACAGGTAATTCATCTCTTAGTGTTAAAGCTATCGGCGCCTTACTGACGCATTTTTCTTTCTTTATCGCTATCTCAAATGCAGTCGTGCACTTCATTGCTAAACATGCGGCTGCGTGCCCCGTGTGGACGTTGCGCCATTTTTAAGAGGTACACAGATACGGACACGAGGGAGATACACGAAGAGTTCGAGATTGCGATAAAGAAAGAAAAATGCGTCAGTAAGCCGTAGTTTGCTTTAACACTAAAAGAGATAATTGATCTAAATGGGTTAACGTGAGAGTGTAAGTACGACAAGATGTCATTACGTCCTCTCATGGTCGTGTAAAACTTCTGGTTTTGTTGTAATGTATTTTGTGTGAGACAACCGTATTTATAAGCAAACTGCAATAAATGACGCTCAGTTTGTCAACGCTTGTCTGTGTCTTCTTTCTTTGTCCTCGTGTTTTGCACTGTTTTGGAAAAACTGAAGTGATCTCCGCGAGTTCTGTATTGAAAGAGAGAAAACAAGCGAGCATTGATTAATATAGAGTATTTGAAGATTAAAACAGTGGGTTAAAGTTGAACGGGGAGTAACAGAACTCCTGAAAAAGAGAAATGATGAATATTGCTCTCCCCCTGCCATTATTTATTAACGCCAACAGCTGACGATAACCATCCCAGTCTGAAAAACAACCTTGAGCCATAAATATTTTTCTTTCCTTTTTACGAACATCCGTAGTGCAATTAAAAAGCGGAAATAGTTCTCGTCAGTTATTCATGAATGCAACGCTGATATCGTTGTGCTAACCGAGCATGCCTAGCGTCAAAATTCCAGATTCTGAAAGTATTCACTGTGCTAAGGAATTTAAAATCAACGAAGAATGGGTGGCGGTGTCTTGATTCCTTGCTCACAGGAAATACAATCTCATTTTATACACATTGTGGGCCACCTTAAAAATGTGTGCGCCGTGTTACACTTCATAGGATGTCCTTGTGTGTGGGTGCTATCGCCCTTCTAATTCTCTCGCCATGTTTGATAATTCTTTACACGATCTCTTAAACAAACTAAGCGTACGCTATCCAGCATTCCCAATTTTTTTCTTGGATATTTCAACTTTGCTTAAGCATGTTGGGGATCAGACCATACCCTGTCTGTTTCGAACTCATCTGAGATGACTTCCTTTATTACCACTAATGACGAATTTTTTTAACCCAGATATTTGATGCGCGTCACTCCATTTTCTGCGAATCTCTTAGATTTGATTGTAACCAACACGTCTGCCTTGACTCAAGGAACATGCATACTGCACTTTATCTGCAACTTTAGGCTTTCCCGTCATGCCTCAAAGAGTGTTCTCACTCAACGAACATCAGCATGGCTTTAGGAAAGGTCACTCTTCTGAACCCAATGTCTACTGTCACAAAACACCTGTTTTCTGTTGAGCACCGCGGCAGCATCTTTTACTGATCGCGGGTGCATTCACTACATCATTCTTGACTTTGAAAAAGACTGTGATGCCGCGTTGCACTGCCTTCTAATAATAAAATTTGGTAAATTTTATATAAATATAACATCCAGAAGTAAATTGTAAACGTCTTGCAAATTGAAGACAAGAACATTTTTATAACAACTTCAACTCACCTGCGTGCCCGGTATTTTCCGGTTTATCACTAGGTTTTTTGTTAGGTCCCCTTCTTTTCTTAAAATACATAAGCGATTTAGCTAACAAACCCGCCTCTTCAAACCGACTATTCGCAGACGATTGCGTTATTTACCGATGAATAACTAATAATAATGACGGCTCAGCCCTTGACATTGTCCTAAACCGCGCTTCTTTTTTGTGTGAAGATTGGTTAATGACTCTGAATGTGCATAAATTCAAAGCTATAAGAATTACACCAAATACACCAACAGCAAGCTGCACCTTACCTACAAAAACTTTGCGATCTCGACGCTGTTAAAATTAACAAACGTTGTGGTCGCATAACCATTAACCTGTTGTGGCCAACGAATGTTGATTATGTAACCAGGAACGCAAATTGCGTGCTTGCGTTCTTGAGCCGTAACTTTTTAATGCACCTAATTTTTAAGAACTACTGTTATACAAATCCCTCGTCAGATCTAAACTGGAATATGCCTCTCCCTTTTTATATCCCATTCATTTTTCCTTTCTAACACCGTTGAATTCATTCAGAACTATGCTGTCATATTTATCGTGTACAACGTTTCTGAAATATCCAGTGTATCTTCAATGACAATGAATATATACCTACCTGACCTTTCAGTAATAAAACAAATACCCGGAGTGTACCTTTCTTATCAAGTTTATGTTACTAAAGTGACGTCAAGCGTGGCCTTTTTGATGTTTCTTCATACGTTTCCTCACGCATTTACAACATATTCATGCTTCCAGTGCCATCCTGCCGCACAAGCGTGTTCTTTAACACATTTGTATCAAAGCCGCCGCCGGAATACAACCAACTGCCCGCTTTGATCGAAAGCATCAGTGATCCTTTATCATTCAAGGCAGCCATGTCAAAGTCAACGTTTATTACATCTTCTCTCACGAGCGCCCTCTAGGCACTGAAGGTATTGTAATAAGCCAAAATAAATAAATAAACGACGCACCATATGCACGGAAAAATTTGTGGCACCGTATAATTCGAAACAGTGTTGTTGAGCGTGAGCAGCACTCGCGGCGGCAAACGTATCATTTTGAGGAGTCCCTCAAAAGTAAAGCGTAGACGATGATGAGCTAGTCAGTATGATAGCTGATGTGATAGGCGAACCCAGAGCCGCCGGTGAAGTGGATGCGGGTCATCGGGTCCGAATTGGGAGGCTTGGAAGTCCAACTAAGTCGTTATATTTACAAATACTACAAGTTCGATTCCGTTCTAAAAGTATCCCGCAAATTTATTGGAAAGAACATCCTGATTGTAATCTCGGATGAAACACAGAGTTTTCCAAATGAACATCTTTGCCCAAAATCGAAGCTACTGCTGGCGCTAGCTATAGTCAAGAAACACGAATGCTGATGACGGTTTTTCTGGATTAGGAATGACGAGAGCATTTCACGCAAACTGAAAAACACCAATAGGATTCGCATTCCGACTGACGCTGACATAACCAAAAAATGTTCAGCCCTGTTGATGAAATCTAGCTGGCAAGTGAGGGCCAATCACCATGCATAACAAGAAAATGTCGTTTTCAGAAGAACTAGGATTTCTTTCCCGCGCAAAAGGTGCAACCTCAGGCATTACTATTACGAAAGTTTCCATTGTATAAAAAAGATCAAGCTTTTTTATTCCTTAGTCATATAAAATAAATTTTAACTGCCTCATGTTTCCAGAAATCTGGTATCAGATGATGGCGACATGCTATTTCGGCAAAGTTACAAATACTACTTTTTTTTTCGAGCAAAATTACGCGATGGCAGTGAACTGAGGCATGTTCACCGCCGTATGCCATGCGAAGGTAGCACACAATTGAAGTGTTCTACTGTTGACCTAAAAATACAGTAGCTACAACACAAAACCGTAGTGTTTACCGTTTTTTTTGTCTTTCGTTTCTTAGCTAACGTGCTTCATTGCGGTTTATGAAACAGTTACTTGGCTACATAACACTAAAGCAATAAAACGAACTTGACGCAAGCGACCTAAACATAAATTTGATAGATGGCCACAGTCTTCTACTGCATTTTACTATGAAAATCTGCGCATGGAGGTTCTACACCGCACTATGCCTGCCAAACGAAGTGACACAGACCAGCCGTTTCCTTCTTGATGTTTTCGTAATTAGCTCTGATGAATGCTTCAAACAGCTGGTAACATACCATTCGAAAGTAGCGATCATGGCCCAATATTTCGTGCTTACACATGTACCAAATCAACACAGACTTGTAATTCTTCTCCGTTTAAATATAGGTCATTTTAAAAGGCTAACATGAACGCCTTCCAGTTGCATGTGCTGGAGAAGAACTTCTGAACGATATAAAATAGGAACAGGGCAAAGTACTCATACGGCGAAATATTTCAGGTATTCTTTCGTGTATAATTATTGTCTTTTCTTTTAAATAGTGAAGGAGAAAAATATTAGGAATCCTAGGATAGGTGCCTATCAAACAAACATGGTTCGCAAAAACCTAACTTTAAAAGCCGCGTTTTTATGCATCAGATTCCTCATAAGCTGGCTGAATTGTAAAAATATAGCAAAAAATAAATTCGGAATAAAGACAGGCAAAGTTTATGTACCATGAACATTTCTTTTTGCAAGATACAGAACAAAACAGTACGAATATTGGCAAGATTGTCAATAAAAGCTTGAAAAGGCTTAAAGTGCAAATTATAAGGCTAACAGAAGTAGCCCTAGCAGATTATTTCAATGCCAATTTTGTCAACTCGGGTCTACCTCCGAAAAGATCAAATCGCTCTCAAATTACATACCAGCCAATTAACACCGTATTTCCTCCCCCAAAAGTACTAAGAAATTCTACCGCATGTTCATTGCGTTAAAAAGTAAAAAGGCCAACGAACTATAAGGTCTTTAACTTTCTCTGGTGTAGCTTTTGGTTGATGCTCGTGTTCCGCATTTTGCACATATCTTTAATATGATTTTGGAACCAGGTTGATTTTTCTGTGCAATTACACGGATGAAAAACCAGTAATTTATTGTGGTGAGAAAAATATAGTAAGGAGCTACACAGCAGTCTCTATACTTGTTTTTTTTTTGTAAATATGAAGAAAAAATGTTAATATGAAACAATTTTTAATAAAAAGACATAACGACAGAACGACGACATTGCTTGTGCTTGGTGTGATCGACTAAGACGGCGTTGCTACTAGAAAGAAGTGCTAATTAGAACTGTTGATAAAATTTTGCTCACACTGGCGATATTCGTACCCTTCAGAAAGTCGTTTGATCTCTCAAGCCACGAATTGATGATGATAGTTTGAGTTTATCGGCGCAAGGCCGACATGGGCAAAGAGTGCCAAACACAAGGTATTTGCTGAGGAGGAAACACGAATCAAAAGCAGTCAAATATATGAGCACGGCTGGTGTAAAAGGCCAGGGTGAAGAACCAGAGAGGTTAAAAGATAAAAAAGGTGTTTGGTGTAGAGGACCAGGGGTAAAACTCTGGGTGGTATGTGATGGGTTGTAAGAAGCGAACTTCTGATAGGAACCTCAAGTTGCGCTGAACAGAAAACATGGCATCGTCTCCAATGAAGTATGACGGGTGTGGTGGAATATGTCTTGTGTATACTTGTGGGAAGAGTTTGCGTCGTGTAATGTCGAGTGCCTTACATTGTATGAAGATGTGGATATTGGATAGGACCTCTCCGCACCTGCTGCACAGAGGTCATGGAGATGCAGTGAGAAGGTGCGAGTGCGTTACATGTGAGTGCCCTAGACAAGGCGCCTTCAGTGCAACTATTGCGTGCGTCGGTGGTGTATGATCCCAAGTTTAGGTTTTATTACGTGTAACTTGTTTTCTGTTTTTCACTCCAGTGTGTTTGCCATGTTTTGCGAAGTTGTTCTCTGATATGTGTTTTTTCGTGGTTGTAGGGCAATGTGGTTATGCCTATATTATTCAAGAGTGTAGCAGAAGCAGCCATTCAATCCACTGCTTCATTCCCGGCTATACCGCAATGGCCTGGGACCCAGCAGTGGACCACTTCAAATTTGAGGACATACACAGACAAAATACACTTGACTATCAAATTGAGAACATTGTTTTTGGAAGACTTTGTTGACGACAATGCCCGCACAACACTGAGAGAATCTGTATATATAATTGATTGTGGGATGTGGCTTTGAAGTCTATGATTAACAACAAGCAGTACACCATACGCCTCTGCCGTAAAGATACTAGTACAACTATTCAGCATTTTAGTCACATTAAAGCCGGGTCCATGCGCAGCGCAGGACACAGAGGTGGCAGTTCTAGAGGCGTCCGTATAAAATTCAGAACAGTGATACTTCTGCTGCAAATAAAGAAAGTATTGCAGAATTGCAGATGTGAGAGCTCGGTCTTTATTTAAATGTGTAAAAGATGTCTCGCATGATACAGGGCGGATATGCCATGGTGCCATAAAATCTGTTACAAAAGTTTGGATTGTGTCTAATAAGAAGACAGCAATGTGGGACGCTTCCACACTGACTCTGTAAGAGAAGGGCGCAGAGAACGATAGTCGTTTTAAAAAGAGTTCATTCATGGATGTATCTAGAAAAACTGATTTACCAGGATCGTGAGGCAAGGATGAAATTTCAAAAGCATAAAGGAGATCTGTGTATACTCGCTGACGTTGTAGTTTCTATTTGTTGCACTCCGCAGAGAGGCTTTCGACCGGGCTAGTGTGGTAGGCACCACACGCAATGCGGAGCCCCAGATGGAGCACTGGGTCCAGCATTTTGAGGGGTGTTTTTCTTGCTGACCCTAATGAACGCTACCATAGTCCAATCGGGAACGTATCAAGCTGATAGAAACACGTAGAAGTTGTTTGTCAGCGCCAAAAAAAATGTGCCAGAGAACCTTCAGGATAGCCATTGTTTTTAAGAATTTGTTTTATTTGTTGTATTGCGGGATGAATGTGAGCTTTTCGTCGACGATTATACCTAGAAACTTGTGTTCCTTTTCGACAGGAATCGAGACACCACTGCGTTGAATGTCTGGATCTCGCCGGATTCCACGCCTCTTGGGAAACAAAACACAAGTACACTTCCATGGAGTAAATGTAAAACCGTTGCTATCAGCCCAGCCGGCAAAATTGTTAACACCAAGCTGGACTTGGCGCTCACAGACAGACAAGTTACAGGATATAAAAGTGAGTTGAACTCACCTACATATATAGAACAGAAAATCTACCGTGGTAGCGCCTTCTTAAGGGAATTCATTTTCACAAATAAAGGGTGCAACTTAAAACTCCACCTTGCGGCACTCCATTTTATTGCACATGAAGTGTAGCGAGTGCAATTTCCACTCGCACACAAAAGGTTTTTTGAGACAAGTAGCTTGCAAGTGTGTTCATCATGTTACCCGACATGCCAGAGGACTTCAGGTCGCTTAGGATGCAATACTGCCACGCGGTATCGTACGCTTTTTCCAGATGAAAGGATACCATCATGCAGTATGGTTTGTGGAGGAAAGTATCCTTTATATAAAACTCGAGCGCGACGAGTTGATTCTTAGTGTACCACCCTGCCCTGAAGCCTGCCGGGCAGCTCTCGAGATCACCTTTGGTACTCAAGAAAGTACACTAGTCTTCTGTTTATCATCTTCTCGAGGAGATTGCAGGCCACTTGTAAAGGCCATGGGCCGATAGCTATCAGGAAAGGAAGAGTCCTTTCCTTCCTTCAGGAAAGCCACTACTATGGCCTCCCTCCAAGAGCGAGGAATGTGCCCCGAAAGCCATATGTTCTTGTATAGATGTAGGACTGCTTCAAGAGTGTCTTGGTGTAGGTGTTGTACCATGGTTTATGTGATTTTGTCTGCACCAGGAGCTGAAGGCTTACATGTGCTCAGAGTAGCCTTCAGCTGATGAATTGAAAAAGGAGAATTGTAAGATGTGTGCGCCTTGTTGTTATCACGCAGGGACTTCTTTTCTACAGATGTTTTGTGTTTATTGAAAGTGTTTGTTTAGTGTGCTGAACTGGGCACGTGTTCGAAGTGTTGTGCAAGTGTGTTAGCCTGGTCTTCCTGTGTGTCCCCTGTTGTACTAACCAGAGGCAGGCCGTGTGTTTGTTGTCGTTTTTGTTTTTGTATTCGTGTCCAAAATTTGTGTGCCTGTGTATGAATTTATGGATGTCAAGAAGGTGTTCCAGCTGTCTTGTTTTACCTCCGGGCGCACACGGTTTCCTAACGCCTTGGCCCGTTTGAACAAAATGAGGTTTCCGGAACTGGGTACTGTCGAAGGATACCCCGCGCCTTGTTCTGGGGCTCTCGCGGCCGCCTACAGTCCTCATTCCACCATGGCCTCCTCTGGTTTCACGGGGCTCCAGAGGCGGGGGAATAGACTTTTCGGTGGCGCCGAGGATGTGCGCCGTGAGGAGTTGGGTAGCTTCTTCACCGTGCAGGTGTCTTATGGATGTGTGGTGCAGTTTGGATGTCTCTGTAAGTGTGTTCCGGTTAGCTT
Source organism: Haemaphysalis longicornis (assembly GCF_048455015.1). Classification (NCBI taxonomy): domain Eukaryota; kingdom Metazoa; phylum Arthropoda; class Arachnida; order Ixodida; family Ixodidae; genus Haemaphysalis; species Haemaphysalis longicornis. The sequence goes on from NW_027526407.1 coordinate 183,531,326, forward strand.
TTGCTTCATTGAACCTGTTTTGGGAAGATGGACTGCATGGGCTTTTACCTGTAAATGTTAGTGAGGTGGGGAAGTGGTCACTACCATATGGGTCAGTGCCCACATCCCACTCGAGAGGAGGAAAGAGAACTTTGGAGCCAATAGCCAGGTCAAGACATGAGTGTGTGTTGTGCCCTATAATAACGTCTGCGGGCTCATTTTTGTAGAAGAGGCATGCTCCTGAAGATAAAAGGAATTTCTCTATCAGGTGACCTGGGGCATCAGGGGAAGGAGAGCCCCAAAGACAGTTGGGCGCATTAAGGTCGCCTGTTAAGATGTATGGTTCGGGCAGCTTGTCGACCAGCGCCTCGAAGTCAGAGCTCGAAAGTGCAAAATCAGGACGAATGTATATGAAGCATACTCTTATCATCCCATAAAAATTATTGTGCGTATTGCTACAGCCTCAAGGACGGTGTTGAAGGCGATAGGGTGGCATGCTTGAGATTTCTGGGCTATTATGGCTACACCACCCGAAGAGTGTGTGCCGCCAACCCTATTCTTTCTGAACACGATATAGCTATTTAAGAAATTTGATTGATAGGAATTTAAATTTTTTTCTTGGACCCAAAATAAACTTGGCTGATTAGCATACAGAATCTCATACACGTCATCAAGAATATTCATTAAGCCTGTGCAGTTCCATTGAACTATATTTTCCCTTCCCTTTATGTTGTGTTAGAGCTTCGTGAGTTGATTGTTTATGTAAGGACTTTCGGGGCTTGCACTCTTGGAAGCGGTTTTTAACCTTCTAGGGATGTTTCGATGAAGGGACCCACTCCTTCCGATGCGAAGCAGACAGAAAAGGTCCCACAATAATGTCGTCATCAGCTTTGGAAAGGGTGCCTGGCGGACCGGACCCCTTGGATTTGGCAAACTTCCCGGAGCCCTTCGTTGCAGTGGCAACCGCCGAGGGCATCCGGAGCGCCCCGGGTGGCACAGCCAGTGTGGTGGGGGTGGGAAATACTGCGGTTTCCTCCGTCTAAATCACGTCTGGGCCCTCGCGTGTGCTTCGGGATGGTGGAGAGGAGAAAAGAGTGGGTGCAGCAGCATCCCTACCAGACGTGGATGCCACCACAGCCGCTGCTGGCTCAGTGAGCGGTGCGGAGACGTGTTGGGCTGCAAGAGTCAACGCAGGGGGAGTGGGGGAGCGGCGGGACAAGCTCCGACTATCAGTACTGGGTCACAGCCGAAGCCAGACTCCGCTCCGCCCTTCGGCAAGGTGCGTCGGCGTACCTGCCCAGAGGAAAGGAGGCAAACCTCTTCTGCGCCTCTGAGAAGGTGATGTTTTCAGTGGCCTTGATGTTTATATTTTGTTTTACAGTTGAAATTTTTCACGTCTCTTGGAGTAGGCCACGTATGGACTCTGGTAGGTTACGCAAAGAGGCTGTTGCACGTTACACTTTTTGGATGGGTGGTCATGCCGGGCGCATTTCGCGCACAAAACCTGCATTGATAGATTCTGGAAGGCTCGACCTGTCAAAGGTGAAGTGGTTTGTTGGTATGTGTTTATTCTCTATTCGTAAAAGTATTCGTCTGACCGCTGTTACACCCTGACCACGAAGGAACTCCAGCAAGTAGGCTTCAGTTTCATTCAGTAGGTCATAGTCCGAGAGCAAGCCCTGAGAGCTGTTTAGGCCGCGGTGGGTCGTGACTTCGATGGCCAGATCTGCGATGCTGGTTTGCGCAAGACGTTCATTGGCCAGATCCTGGCGACTCACCTCGACAACGATTTCACCAGTTCGATGTTTTTTGGCCTTATACGATTATCCAACGATATCGCCAAAAAACTTTGAAATAAGAAATACCTACTGTGAAGCAAGAGGTTTTGTTTGGTTTATCGATTCCATCACTATGAATCGAGGATAGTTGTTCGGTTTCGGAGGACTCAAGTTAGCAAGAGGTGGAAAAGAAACTTTCGTGGAGCCCCTTTTTCAAGATTGGGGGGGTTTAGAAAATGTCATATATCATAGTATAAAAGCAGGGAACGGGGATACTTTCTTCGTGACCCTTACCCTGATAGCTCAAGACATCCCGGAGCTCCCTGCCTGGTAAACAGACAGAGAGCCCATCCACCGGAGCTTGACCTGGGCTCCGACGGCCACCTTTTGAGGTTTCTACCCCTCACCTTAAAAACACCTCGCCACGGTTGGATTCAGCGTATGTATGGGGTCTCAGGTTCCGCGGTGTCGCCAACAGCGTCAACAAGATTCCTCAAGGTGCCCCGTGCGGGACAAGCCCACGAATTACTCCTACACAAACTTGACAACTTTTGGCTGCACTGGCTATCTTGTAACCCTGTGAAATATCGCCTGAGCTATTGAACCATTGTGTTGCAGTGGGATAAAGGCTGTTACCTTCTTCAATATTTTCATCTGGGGGGCACCAACGAACTCTTTTGGGGCAAATTCTGTTTTACTTTATCTTACTGATTTACCTAAAATTGATAAAAATAGGTTTACTCTTTATGCGGTAGACACCAGATTATTTCTATCTGGTCGCAAAAAAAGTACAAGATATAGTGGTTAAAGGGTAGAAAGGGCATCAGAAATTTTGCGATTTGTCTAAATCTAACATTTTCAAAATAAACGCCCGCAAAGCCTAAGCTATTTCATTTCAAGCCAATGTACACACGCATGCACACTGACAACCAATTTAACCTTCGCCACACGCCTATTCAAGTGTGCAAATACATAGAGTTCATAGAGCCACCTTCTCATTTAGTATGTGTTAAAAATATCACTCTGAGTCATTGACCAAATCTCAGAAATCAGCTGCGGATGCTCCATCACTGAGTCGTCGATTACAGGATTTAAAAGAGAGTTGAACGTCGTCTACATAGAATAAACAGAAAATCGACGGAGGCAGCGCCTTCCTAAGGGAATTCATTTTCACAAAAAAAAAGGTGCAATCTAAAACTCCACCTTGTGGCACTCAATTTTCCTGCACGTGAACCCTAGAGAGTGCATTTCTTTGTTGTACAGGTTCTTTGAGACAAGTAGCTGGCAAGTGTGTTCATCATGTTACCCTACATGCCGAAGGACGTAAGGCCGCTTAGGATGCCATACCACCACGCGGTTTCGTACACTTTTTCCAGATCAAGAAATATCGTCATACAATATTTTTTTGTGGAGGAAAGCATTCTTAATATAACAGTCGAGTTTGACGAGTTTATCGTTAGGGTACCGCCCTGTCCTGAAGCCTGCCTGCAAGCTCTCGAGGAGATCATTTTGACAAGGTATCCAAAGCTACCAACAAAGCTGGTGGCCTTCCCTAAACAAAGAGCTACGCTTTAACCAGCATTACAAATGCAGCATATTCTCCTTTTATTACATCCGTTTGAGCACACAGCGTCGCTGGCGCTCACGCAGGGCGCCTTCTTTGGGAGTGCAGGCGACTTTAAACATTTTGGGAACATTCGAGACGCCACCGTCACGGGCACTAATATATATGTGCGCACTGTCTAGTCGGCCGTCCCCTTTCATCCGCTCCTAGAATCTGCCTACCTGCGCTCTGCTCCCACACCCGCTCTCCCAATTGCGCTGCAGTGTGCTTGGCTTTTGCTCTCCCCGCGCTACGCGATGCTCTCTCCACATCACTATGCCCACGTTATCATTCATCGTTGCATGAAATATTCGACCAAGTGCCACTTCGCTATTAAAGGAATAGCAACCGCGAGGAACTAACTATTCGTATACAGAAGCGGTCCCCTGACCCAACGCAGAAAAACTCTCCAGATTCCTCCAAATAGCAGTGGCTGTTATAAGAATCATTTTCATATTTTGGTCGTACGTTTATAATAGACAATATAGTTTAAGCAACTCTTGTTGTGGTATAATGGCTTGTGAAATTGAAGAACTATTCTGGCCGTATTGAGCGTTGGACATGCCCCTGCGTGTACTCGGCGTTAGCATCATGTACAAGTCTAGCATGAAATATCTGGAGGCCGAGTGTGTCCTCCGCCTTCCGTGGATTCACCGCACTAGGACTTTCATGAAGATGGCGCTCTCTCAGTACGGTGGCGGTGAGTGAACTGCAATCATAGCACCCCTCCGACAACATAATACGCGTCATGATCGACTTTTGTCGGCGTACGTGATTCCGCCATTCCAATGTCATTCATACAGCATTAAAACCTCGTCGTTCCTCTACAACAAAACATCGGCTCTCAGACGAGAACAAATTAGTTTTTTTTTCATGCCCCAGTGATGTCTGTGTAAAAATATCAGATCGTGTTCCCCCACCCCCCCCCGTAATCGAGGATGCAACACTTCTCTTACACCAAGTATCTTTTAGAAAGACCAGAGCTGCTGCCAATATAACCAATGGGAACTGCCGCCGAGGAAACACGCACTTATGCTGTTAAAGCCGTCTGGTAAAGCTGTTACCCTGAGGCAGTTGCCGCCAAAATGTCCGTAACTCCATCGACATATTTTTTACACGTTAGTTTGCCCTCAAGTATGGTTTGTCAGATCTTTTTCCGCTAACACGCCACGATATACAACGTGGTTTTCTGTATGATAACAGTTATGTTGAAGAAATCAAAATACACCGAAATACTATAACGGGATTTGTTTTGCACCTTCTCTATTGCTCACTTTATTTGCAGACACAAGAAACTAGATTCTGTGAACCAAATCACGTGAGTGCCATAAGGGAATAATCTTTGTTGAATTGACCTAGAGAACAAAAGAACAACAAATGCGCCGAGAAACATTTTACTGCGCTACAATAAAGGTAGACATAATACTCACCCTATGAAATTCCCATTTGCATTCTCCGTATGCTTCGGCGCCGATGTCGTTCAGAGCAAGAATAAAGATCACGGCCACCAATACCCTGAAAATCTGTTCAAAATTACTGCTTAGTTAGTGTATCCTGAACAACTTGCGGATTTTGAGCCACTCTGGTGATACTTAAGTGAATACAAACATTCAAGCCCAACTTTCCATAGGTCCTTATAAAAATCTCTTCAAGAGCATCTCGTTTTTTTTTTCTTACAAGCGCACTTGGCCTTGCTGATAACTCGCTGTTAGATTAAACAAAAGTGGTACACAAAAACAGGCAGATCAGTCAGCCCTTTTAATGAAAAGAGATGACTCGGCACTTAAGCAGTATTACCTCGCATGCGCGGTTGTCTACACAACAGTTATAAAACAAACATGACACCCGCACTTCCTTTGCTTCCGTCACGCTTCGGAAAAAATACGCGCCTCCAAAGTGATTTCCAAATGACCTTCTTGAGCAATTGCAGTGGTAGTGCTCTCTTTATACAATTCTTATGTGTTTCATTGCTAATGTTTTAACGATGTAGAAGCTCAGGACTGCGCCTTTCGACTTTTTCGAGACCTATTTTTAGTACGTTAGCCTGAATCTATTGAATATCATAAAACCCCTCGTTAAAATCTCAATCAATTTCTTTTTTTCAATATAAGATATTTTATAAACGCTTGTATTCTTATAACTACGATAGCTAGAAATGAACATTACTGCCGGGCAGCTTTAAGACTGTCTCAAAACTTTTTACCAAACTAAGCATTTTAGATGCAGAGCATCTGATTCACTCGCCTTGTCCCTCCTGCGTCGTCGCCGTCGTCGTCGTCGTCGTCGTCGTCGGCGTTGTCCACCCCTGCCCCATTCACCTCGCCGCGCCAGCTGCGCTCTCCGCCGCTCACCCCCTCTCCGATAGCAAACACACTCTCGCGAGGGGCATTGGATTCGATTCGATTGAATTGGCTTGGATTCGATTGGATTGGCTTGGCTTGGCTTGGATTGGATTGGATTGGATTTGGATTGGATTGGATTAAAGTGGATTGTGTTGCGTCATAGCCGCGGTGGACGCGCTGGGGCCGGCGCATGTGCAGTACTCTCTTCCGCGGTTTCCTCTCCTTCGGGCGCGCTTCGCATATAACCGGTGTGCCGTTCTCCGGCGAAGCAACATCCACGCTTGGCTCAAACACCTAGAGTCCACGCCGCTTTACAAGTACGCCAACATCGTCATAGACTGGGACCGGCTTACGCAGTCCCCTCAACGTTATGCGAGCTATAAAACGTGGTCCCTTAGCCGCTCCGCCTATGCGTCGCATCTACACAGGGGTTCCCGCGAGGGGAGGTGGGAGTCTTTTCGATATACTGCGGGTGAAATAATTTACACTTCAATACCTCTTCGACATTTACAAAATTATATCCAGTTTAGCAGCGTAATGTTAGGTCATAAGGTATAAAATTTTGTTTTGATGGGCCGGTACATAAGAGAAATCGTTTTGCCAATGTTAAAATTTCAATTTTTACGATCATTTTTTGAACTTGCTTTCCTCGCAGAAAGATACTTCACCGGAGAACAAAAGCCCACTGATAGGCGTAGAATTTGAGGCCGCTCTTGGTGTAATGGAAATATTGCCTAAACTTGTGGAAATAATTTTAAACAAACAGAAACAACGGAAAGGCAGGTTTCTTCTTAGCAACGTTAGTTCATATTAGTCCTACTTGTATTGTGAACAGAGAATGCATAAAACTCAAACTTACTAATGGTAATGTTAGAGTAGAGTACTGCATTTGGTCTTGCATTTTTTATCCATTTATTGAACAATTCGCCGCATTGGTCATTTTGTGTTTAAGGCAATTGTAATTTACAACGTCAATTTTGGTAATCTTACACAAACGTAATCATCGAAAGTTTGTGTTGCTTTAAACAGCTCATTCTATTGCTATTATGACACAATAAGGTATAAAGAGTACTTTTTAATATCACCGCCTGTTGCAACAATTTATTCCACAGAATATGCACTCGAATGACGATGTTTTGTTTTATTCGGAGTCATATTAAAGCGAGTCGCTTTGAAAAAGAAGTAATAAGAAGCTACGGGTACTAAACCTATATCAGTGATCAACAACTGGAGACATCAGAACGTTTGTTGGCGAAGCAGGTGCTTATCGTAACAAAGCGATTAGATTGCATTTTGCGCAAAAAGAGGGAAGGTCATATTCCCGAGTGCATTTCCAAAAAAAAAGAATGTTGCAAATATTTCGGAATTTTAACTAGTTTGAGATTGTAAAAAAAGTCTGTAACAGTTTTAAAGGGGAAATGCAAGAACATAATATTGTAGTCATACGTACGTTATGCAGACTCATTTTGATCAATCAGAGCTGAAAGTCCAATATTTGTTATTGTAGATGCTGTACTGGTAGTTTCGTAATTTTTTACTTTAAATGGCAATGAAATGCTTTTTTATATTTTGTATAATATATTACCTACGCACGACATGTGACACTTCCACTTAATGTTTTAAACGAAATCACTCACACCATATATTTATACTTAAAAATTGCGAACCTACACAAAAAAACGCTCTGTTTATACTGTAACTTCAAAACGTCCTACTGGTATAACACTTTAATAAATAGCAGGGCATACTTTTGAACCCATAATAAAAAAAATACCGTTACTCCAATGAGCTTATTATTACGTATAAAATTACCTGTTCCTTCAAATACACCGCAGGAATAAAGACACCACCACGACGGTAGAAGATCTACAGCAGAGTCAACGTGGCCACTGATCTTCATATAGGACTAACTGACAATATCTAAAGTAATACAACAGTTGGAGTATTCCACGATCCTCATTCAAACGAGACTAGAGAACAGCTGCAGCTTGTCAGGTTCGAGCTCCATCAAGGGTATTGTGTGGTAAAACTGAGATTTTTTTTGTGATTTCGTGTGTGCAGATTATCCTGAAAACCACGTATCGTCCTTGCAGCAGATTGTTTGAACATGATGACTTTTCCACCACAGCATAAACAAAAACTTTATGCTTAATTATAAAAAAGGCACGCTCAAAAGGGCAATGTTAAAATTCTCTTATGTACCCAGTACAAGTAAGAAAATGGTATGCAAACGTACATCTTCCAGATAATGGATGCAAAACTTCACGAGTTGCGGGAATTGTACCCGTGTTTGTCACATTTAGTTGCGCAAAGAACTGCCCTGAAACTAATGACGCTCGTTTGTGTTCCACTTTGGCGCCGTGAGAGTATGCTTCCCACGTTGCCAGAACTTTTTGAAAACAGGATGCTGATATGGTAAATCAAAACACCCTAAATGGCCACTTCAGCAAGAAGACTAACTTTGGTGTCAGCGCCCGTGTGAGATGGGGAAAATAGTATTCTAGACAACCTGCCTTCGAAGCGTTCAACCAAATGAGCGATAAAGTCAGGACGAGAGACGGGGTTCCAGGCACACCTATGCAACCGGAGAGGAAATGAGGGAGCCGAAGAATGCATATTTAACACTTAGCTAAATGTTCTGTTATATTTAGAATCACAGTACCCTGCGTAGAGAAGGAGCAGTGGCACAGAACTCTACAAGACTGATCCATTGACGTACAATAGGATTGCGAGACAAATCGCCCTAATACGAAAATGAACGAAACCCTTGATGTAGGCATGGCTGAACAAGCGCGTATGCGTCCATTCAAGGAGGAGTTCTAATATTATGACAGCAAAACCTTTAGACTATTCTTTGCAATCTCCAGGCTTTCTTTAAATGTCCGGTAATTTTAAAAGTTCTAGCCTGCACCAGTTGGTGTAGGTGGCAGTGGTTTTCTGTTTCACGTTGCCCAACAGCATTTTTTTTAATTCCCGAATATAATTTTAGTTACATCAATCACCGGTATAATCGTCCCAAATTCTGCTAACACTAAAATGAAGGCATTCAAAGCCCCATTTCATAACAACCTTGTTCTTCTTGTCGGGTTGACAGAAATTGCCATTCTGTTTGAAATAGATAGAAATATGATCTGACTGGATTTGAACACGGGTTTTCAGAGCAGCAAGTCAGTTTCAAAGGTTTACATGCTTCCAGCGGTTCGGCAAAAGTTGTAGTTTCTGCGATTTTGTCTGTGGCCCATGCCCACTTGAAAGAATTGCCTGGAATCGGCATCTTTGAAGGGTTAATGTGCTGGCCTCATAAAAATCGCTTGCACTACGGGCGCGAAGAACAGGGAGGTAGCGGCCCCACCTGGAAATACTTCGTTCAGCTAAGTGTGTGCTTGTTTATGCGGCCATGCTTGGTTTAGAAAAGTGTACGATTGTTTACGCTTGGAGATTCCGCGATGGTTCCGGAGTCCTTATGTTTCGCTACTCGGCAATGGTTTATCCGTGGTTTCGTCGTTATCCCCGCAAGGAGCAATAAAATCTCGGTGTCTTAAGAAAGTACATAATTTAATGGCCTGTACTGCGACATGATTACAACACGAATGGGGGTGTTCATTGAATTTCAAAAAAACATCTAAAGTAATACAAGGGTAATAGGAAAAATGAGGAAAAAAAAAAAAAAAATAGGGAAAATAGGAACTAAGGCCTTGGCTTGTAGTGGATCCAAAGGGCTTTGGCAACAGTTTCCATCATAGATCGCGAAATGTTTGAAAATGTAGCCGTAGCTTAGAGTAAGGTGAATTATTGCACTTTAAAGGAAACGTGCCTTTCGGTATTTGATTGCAAGGCGGGGTAGACCTCAGGTAGCAACGATTTGGAGAAAAAAACCTCGCTTTACAATTTAGTGAAGACAGTAGAATATAAACGCACTGACTTTCCTTGCGGTGAAGCTCTCAGAGCAGCGGAGGGTGCAGCGGATGGGCATGTGCTTCAATGTTTTAAAGTCGTTCGCTGGCCAGCGTTTGTCTTCTGTGGGCTTGTATATGGGCACTTTTAAGAAGTTGATGACGTATTGATTCTCGTCATTTCGTCTTCTTCCATTTTAGCAATATTTGATCACTTTGCTCAATAAACACTGCGCCGTTCTTCGCAACCCACGTTAGAGCCAGAAAACCCGCGATGCGTTTCCAAAGCCATGATTCTACCAGTTGCGTGAGGCTTCCCGGCGAAGAGTTTCAAAGCCAAGCTTCTATCATTTCTATCGCGCCACCTACAGGTGGCGGGCGACAAGAATAACACCCGTGTGTGGCGAGGCAAAGCCACTGTGAAGCGGCGTCGGCGGGAAAGATGGCGTCATCGCTAGCCGATGTTTACTTGCACCCATTCTCGAGCCCAACCACTGGCTTAGACAGCATCGCTGTTCAAATGACAAAATCTTTATTTGGAAACGTAAATGCTTTATTCGATAGTTTCCGGAATAAGGTCTGAAGCCATGACAGCTCAGACGAAAGCTCGGTTGACGTGACTCAATGCGAAGGATAAAAATACAAAGAAACAGAGCCAAATGTGGTAGAGCATAAATACATGTTGGCAATACGCATTGCCAGGCTTTTGCCTTGAAAACAAAATGGGCAGACGAGGACACTCATGTTTGTTGCTATCACAAACTTAAGGCAGGTCCGTCTAAAAAACAAACACCGGGACAAAAAATATTTGACGACTGCCCTCTAGAGCAGCACCAACATAGTCTTAGTGTTTTTCCGGATAATGGGGAGGCGTACACTTGTGGGTCACGTTTTTGTCCATAAATATCTCGAACGTCATAAAGTTAAGGGCTATGCAAGGAGCCATCAAACTTCGCCGCGAGCCTAACAACATCTTTAAAATTATAAGATGAGTAGTCTTTCAGGGGTTGCCAAAATACACTGATGTTTACCTGATTTAACGTGTTCTTAGGCTTGAATCATTTCGTGTATTTATTATTTTCACTGTAACTCACAGAGGTAGCTTTGCAGCAATCGCTTGAAAGTTGTGACAGTTTTTATCGTGAATCCAGGCTCAAGTTTACTTATTATTTCATGATCTTTTCTAATTGAGGGTTTGATAGCTACCTTTATCTCATGGACTCCTGCTCACAGGGTGGTGTACCACCACCTTAGTAGTTTACACCACCTTATAATATGGAAAGCTACCATTTTCCCAATGAAATGGTCTATGGTTCTCTTCTCATTCTTGGCAGGTGTATAGTGCATTTGAAAATATTTAACAAGTCAGTCCAGTGCATAGGTCAACAACTAAGCAGGTAAAAATAGAAATACAAGAGGAGTAAGCACATCCTTTATTGAAGAAACTCGGTAAAAGGGTTTTCTCTCTTCCTATGTGTGGTAATCCTTCTCTTCGGTGGCGACCTGAATCGGTCGCATAAAACGCCTTTTGTGCCCGTAAATGCATTTGGAAGCTCATGTAAAAATAGCACACATAGGTGGTTTAGAACCACAAAAGGCATTCTTTTTGTGGAGAGAGGAAGAACATTGGCGCCGCTTCGTTCTGGCGCCAGTTGTTATGGGCCTGTGTGTAAGACGAACTAAAAAGTGGCAAATACCTTGTCGATTATTGGCTTTCAAAAAATATTTCATACTCCGTGGGAACACTCGCAGGTATTTCTTCATAAATTAACTGCGGGGAGCGTTGTTACCTTTGAGCAATAAGACTCAATTCACCATACTCTAGAGTGCAGCAGAGTGTAACCTGTTTCATCTTCACCTGTTTTATTGTGGTATAATAAGCAGTGTTCTGAACCAGATTTGTTTTTTCTTGGATGATTACCCCTTCATAACAAAGGCAGGCAGAGTTGCATATCTTACTTTCCCCATGTTTACTATTGTAAGCTTTCATACCAAGTATGCTTCTCGCCGCATTGGCTCGGTGACTAAGGCGTTATCCTCCTCAGCCCAAGGACAGCAGTTTATTTCCAGCCGGGGCGTCTGCTTTTTATGTACAGGCGAAAAAAGGAAAGGTTGAATGGTCAGATTTGAGCGTACAATAAAATATAATCTGGAGCCCTCTGCTACGGCGCGTTCATGAGCCCGAATGAAGCTTTGAAGCATTGAACCCGTTAATGTGAATCTGTATATTACATATTATTCTTTAGTGTCGGTGTTATCATTTTCAATTGCCCCAAATCAGTTCGCTATTTCAACTCCACTACTCTCGAGAATCTGGCACGGATTGGCAATACCTTGCAATTGCTAGAGCATTTTGAATATAGAAACCCATGAAAAAATTATTGTGCCTAGAACATGGTAATTTATTGTAGTGGTTTCGAACATGCAATACGTAAAAGGTATTGACCCACAATTTATTAGGCTGGTTAAAGTGCACAAAAGAAATGATAACATGTCATCTGTGTTAAATTTATTCTGGTATTAGAATAATTCTATTGTATTACTTGATAATTACAAACAAGAGAACAGCACAAATGTTAAAAGTGAACATTTCTTGCAGATATGATTGGTAAAACCGAAGCCCTTTTGTCAGAGACAAAATTTGCAAAGAATAAAAAAATTGTATGGTCAGGTAGTAGCACAATTACACTCATTTAAGGCACCTGTATAAAGAAAAAGCCATTTTTGATCTCATGAGAATGTCGAGCCGGTGTGAGAAGCGTGTATAGTTTGTTTGCGCTGTTGGACAAACAACACATAGCCCCTCATAACCTACTACAGCTATGGAATGGTAGGCCGGGGGATAACGACTCGCTGCAAAGACGAGGAGTCATGGTGTTTACACAATTGTACAGAGCACAGATTATCACCAAAAATAAGAGGTTACACACTAAGGACATTACAGAAATATTACGCTAAAGTTATTACCCTAAGCGTTCCGCTATGTCACCCACTACGTCCGGAGCTGGCGTGGCTGGCAGAGGTTAGAAACACCATCCAGGAGTTCCGTCAGACTTCAGCTGCCGATCGCCGTTCCAGCGACGCCCTTAAAACAGAATAAAAGTGAACCTTCTGGCACCGTTCCCGACTTCTCGATCCGAGAACAAGTTGATTGACGCAGCAACAGACTGCATGACGCACTACGCAGAGACCGCCGCTCTTCCCAGAGCACTGTAGAAGAAGTTCACAAGTTCTTTATAAACCATGTCTGCGACATGGAGCTCCTGAAGTCGTAATCACGTCCCCCGGAACAGCCTTCACTGCAGAGCTCATGCAAGGAATCTTACGCTACAGCAACACGGATCACTGGAGAACGACGGCGTACCAACCCCAAACGAACGCACTAACGGAACATCTGAAAGAAACGATCACGCTCCTGTGGTCCATGAACGTGGACGTTGAACATAGAACTTTGGACAAAGTCCTCCCGTATATCACGTTTACGTACAACATAGCGACCCAGGAAACTACGAAGATGACAGCGTTCGAGCTTGTCAATGGAGGACGGCTGACTACGCTGATAGACTCCATGTTTCCGCAAGGAGAAAACGACGACCTCAACCCTGACGTCTACGAATACCTTCAGCGTGCGAACAAAGCCCACCAGATTGCTCGAGTTCGTACAACGAGCCAGCAGCAGGTGGATGCGGGACGCTACAACCTCCGGCGCCAAGACACCGAGTACCACCCAGGGTATCGTGTGTGGTCTTGGATACCCATCGCAAGACGTGGACGCAGTGAGAAGCTTCTGCGACGGTATTTCGGACCCTATCCGATTCCACAACGTGTTGGCCAACTTAACTACGAGCTCATCCCCGATGGTGATACCCGAACATCACGACGACGCATGCGACCAGAAGCCGTCCGCGTTGCCCGCCTGAAACCTTACTACGCGTGAGAACGAACATGTGTTGTTGTTTGACCCGACTGTCTAATTTTAGCATGTGGTCAATATCGTTTTAGAGGGAGGTAATACCACGAACGATGTTTTGGGTTTGTCTGTTGATGTTTTGTTTCTGCCGACCGGCTGCACCCGGCTATGCTATCGGTGTTATCCATGGGACAACTGAAGCGCATTTTCTATTCTTGATGCCGCAGGCCCTATATTATAGAGAGAGTGTGGATAACTAACGTCACCAGCCTAGAACAATCTATGATCAGGTGTTCTGGATGCAATTGGACTGTTCGAGAAGCCCTCGCGCAGAGAGATGAATGACTGCAGAGAAGACGCCGCGGCAGTCGATTCGCCGACACCAGTCGGCACACGTCACTTTGTCGACTGCTGTTTCGCTGCCTCTGTATTTTGTATTTCTGTGGGCAGCGCAGGTTCGCTTTATTCAACTAGTTTTTCTTGATTGTCTTTGGCTTCGTGACAATATCCTTTTATATCTATTTCGGGAGCACAATCCGGTCGGAGCCATATGTCAAAAATGTATTCTTGAAATTGAAATTCTTCTGCATCTTTTCTCTCACGATGAAGCTGCAGTTTCATCTGAATATAAAAATTCAACACGTTATAACCAATCACAGGTATGACATTACAAAGCGGACATAACAGGTCTTGATGAATTGTAAGCTTTTAGTGAATCGCTTTCTTCATTGTCCCTACTGACAGTTCGGTCCAGTATTCCCCAGCTGCGCTCTGATCACATTCGTGAATATAAAAAAACAAATTTATGTGTTTTATTGCAGTGTCGCGAAACATCTAAGAGCTCTCGTAGGCTAAATAGTACAGCATAAAGTATGCCGTACAAATTCGAAAGTTGCTTTTGGGAAAGGGGTTCAACAACCCTTAAATATATACTGCAAATAAAATGATAGTTATGTAGAATATCATTTAGGCATACGCAGTTAAGGGTCCACTTAAGCGTGTGACTACGTACCCAATAGCTTCATGCATGAAAGAAGCCACGATTTATTTGAATTTTGTTTGAAACCACTTACAAGCTTTGAAAACGCCGAAAAAAAGCTACGTTTGCGTACAAGTTTCATTGTTGATGTTAAATTTATGAGTGTTGTCTTTTCAGCAACACGTCTGCTGTACAGTCGGGTGAGTGAGGTCAAGTACGGGGGAAAGCAAAAAGGATTTACGAATATTCTGTATCGTGCGGCGAGACGAGAACTGAGGCGAAGCTAAAGTAGAACTGGAAAGGCGTGTGTGGCTCGGGCGATAGATGGCTGCATGCTCCAGGAAACGTTTCAATCAATTGCATGCTTTGGTTTCGTTTATATGCAACCTTCCGCGCTTTTGAATGTAAACTACCGCTGAAAAATCAAAGCCACAGTCTAACACGATCAGAATTTTTGCAAGATACCAGTATTCGCCTATTCTTACCACACCATGTGTTGTGGCTTTGTTGTCAAGTGACCATTGTTACTGAGCAGTGGCAGTTTAGTGTGACGAGATACCTAAACGAAGCGGTGTCCTGCAGTTCGTCTTGCCGATATGCTAGTGCCCGATATGGTGACATCTGAACATATACTTTTTTTCATTATAATTTGCGCAATTTAGGCCGCGCTTTGCACTGTTGGGCTTTCGTTTTTTTGACGTCCTCTCTTGTGAAGGCTTAACAAAACCAGAAATTTTGCTCTTCCCATATTGACACAGAAACTTCAAGGAAATGTTTTTTTATAATTCTCCCCCATTTCCCTGGGGCAGTTTAAAATAACAGCGGCATGTGAAATGATTATTTTATTAAGGATTTTCGAGTTTACTAACGCGCTTACGCACTGCTAAAAAATTGTCTATTCCGGTGCGGTGGGCAGCCTATAAGCTAGCAGTAGCATCCGAAACCAAAGCATTGAAAACGCCTAAAAGTCGTTTTTTCCACGGTACCTTACCCTCCTTATTGAAAAGCAACCATACGCGTTTTTGAAGCGATATGAAGCCGAAGAATGACTGTGTCATTTGTCTGTCTGACATGTGGGGATAACCAATACCGAACCATTTCTGCGCGTCTGTACTTACAAAAGCTTCGCGAATTTTTTTCTGACCCCTCTATCAGTGATTGCCTCCACAGGAAAGAGTTGATGTTTTCCCGATGGACCAATAAACTCTTGATCGTGCTGGTATTGCAGCCATAATAACTAAACTAAAAAGGTCGTCATCCCGTGGTCCTGATGACGTTACTCTAAATTTTATCAGAATACTTAAGCCTACAACTCAATTATGCTATATTTCAATTACACCCTATCTATTTCCGAGGGTTACTTGCTAAGGGAATGGAAGATAAGTAGTGTGGCTCCACTCTACAAGTCAGGTGATGCACATAACCCCTGAAGTTGTCGTCCCATACCCATTACTTCGATCCCTTGTAAAGTCCTCGAACACATATTATTCACTCATTTGGGTAAATGCATCGAGTCCAATTAGTTTTGTCATAATTCCCAACATGTTTTCAGAAAAACGTCGCCTGTAAAACTTAACCTATGAAGTTTTTAAATGACTTGCATGCATTTCTTGACCCCTTCTTTGTAACTGTCGGTGTCTTTCTGAATTTTTCTAGATTTTTGTGGTTTTTTCTATCTTTCTGGTTTTTTTCAGGGTCTTTCTGGATAAAGTAATGTTGATATATTATGGAAATTTGTGATTTGAAAATTGATCCTAAAGTCCTTCAATCGATAAAGGTATTTCTTTCTAACAGAAATTAGTTTCTGTTTGCCAACCAAACTAGCTCCCCTGAGGTACGTGGGTGCTCAGTTATAACTAGAGGCTCTGCCCTAGGACCCTTATTTTTTTGTAATTTATAAGAAACTAAAAGCACGTTCCTCCAGTTGGAAATCATGTTGCGCCTTAGTTTCAAATGAGCGGCCCATTTGTTATGAGCCCCTGGTGCCGGATGGCTAAAAGCTTGGCCGACTGCTTTTGTCGGAGGGTCGGCGAGCCACAAAGTAGCACAGTTGTGGCAAGCCATCTTTTTGTGACGTCATGCGAAGCGTCATAGCAATTAGCAAGGAGGAAGCATACGGGAGGAAAGCATTTTTGAACAAATTTTTCAACTGAATAAGACCGCGTGAATGCAGTGACAGTGGGCTAAGCATCGCCCACATCGCACACACTACAAATTTTGTTAGTGATACTGAATGTTTCCAAATCACTTAGGTTTCCCTTTAAGGCAATTGAACATGGAGGGGATTTAATGAATCAGAGCCAGTCGCTTTTGTGCTTCAGCTTGAATTGGTGTTTCAATGTGGTTGACAACGCCCAACCATTTCTGTTTTCTTCGCTCTGCCTCCGCTACAGAGAGGAGCAATAGCCCTAGGTGTCCTGATCCTTCTAGAGCTATGACTGAGCCATGAAACTGGGTAACGAGATATGACGGCCTGACCTCTGCAAAGCGTTCGAAAAAGATGCCTTCACTTTTTCCCTCCTGACAAGCTTGCGGTAGGCTGACGTGAACAGAACGATGGACTTCTAAGCACGAGGCTAGGAACACCAGCACGTGTTTTCTCAGAGGAGCGAGGCTTAAGGTCTTAAAACCGAACACGGTATCTTTCCGACACCACGCGAGGAACCACAAGCTGCCTGGGGCATTCTCGGAAGGTGTTTAGTACCTGCTAAACCCGCGAGTGGCATTAACGAATAACAAGGGAAAAATGGGATATCCATCTACATAACGGTAAGTCCTTACGACGAGTGATTGGCTCAGCCGTTGCTCGAAGGCGCGGTCCATTTTCGCCAGTAGCAAGTTACCGAGAAAAAAGCGCTATGGACGCCGCGATTGAGATGACTTCTTTTTGAGTGTAGACTTTTTTCATTCCATTGTACGAAACTTGCCGTCAGGTACAATGATAGGTCTGGCCACGTGTTTATGGCAACGTGAGTATGCCGGCGGGAGTATGCGTAGTTATGAGCACACAAAAATATTTTTAAACGCGATAGCATTCTTGTGCTTATTTCTGGATTTTGCCGTGCCCGCTAGGCGTCCGCTATCAGCCGTGCTCATCAAGTGTCCACAAAAGTACGTCACCACAGGGAACCAGAAACTAGGACTGAGCCAGCCAGATACAAAATTTTACTGGAAAAAGGGAATCAGGGTAATATAGCTACGCCAGATGCTATGACAGAAATTTCGCTTCTCGATTCATAAAGCGTCGCATCTGCGCAGTAAGTTTGTTCTCCCACCGTTGGTGCATGCGCCGATGAGCCACTGTTAACTGGATACCGTTACACGGCTCATCGGTGACTTTACTGAAAGTATAACCGTCTTCTATCATCCGAACTCATGAAGCGGCAACGGAAGGCAGAGTTTCCGTCAACCGGGAGGTACGTCTGCGCACCCAAAAGAGAGCTCGCGTTACTTAAACCGAATGTGGGACGTAGTTTTGCCGACAATGATACTGCTACGGACAAGCCAGAAAGGGTACGTGGTTTCGTCAATTGCCGCTTCTATGCAGTGAAGCTCTTTCTCTTACACACATCCGTAGTAGAACCTTGCGCTAGGGTAAACATGAACTGCGATTTCAACCAGCTCTCTTCAAAATGCTTCCTTGAAGATGAGTTAGCGCTATCGCGTCTTACATCTTAAGACTTAAACGCGAATGTCCCCGGCCACTCATTTATTTATTCAAATTACCTGCAACACCGATACCACATTACAGCAGAGGGTATACGCAATGGCCTGACTACAATTCATCATATAGGGAAAAATGACACGAGGGTGAGTGATATTCATGCCCTGCAGGAGGCTCCTGATTTAAATAAAACGAAACGAAAATTGTTGCACTAACGAAGAATGGTGTTGTAACGCACCGTAGGAGATTGTTAGACATTCTTCGCTATAGACACATCCATTGAAAAGAAAGAAACTAACCTATAGCTCACAAATCTAAACAATGCGAACCGAGGCACGCAAGAGAAATGCCGGAAAAAGAACAAAAGAAATTTGTCTACCGCGAATCATTTAAATAAATAAATAAAAATAAATAAATAAATACCACAAGCAAGAACTCTGTCGTAGATATGAATTACTTGCAAGTGCCTCTGAACACACAAGAATGCATTACTGGCAATGAAAAGTTAGCGCGGTTAGTTAAGCTTCACCAAATCCACGTCCCTGTTATGAATCCCGCGCTTAGAGTCCGCTTATCAAATCGTCGGCTTCCTCTTGTCATTTCCACGGCTCCCAGGTTTTCTCTATGCCTGCCACTAACCTCACACTGTCATTAATCAAACCCGAAGAAAACTTTTACAGGACAAATAAAGCAGTTCCGCTGAAGGTAAAGGCTGTTGGAAGCGTTGAGGAGTGATTCGACATAAGGGCATTGGGGCAATTCTCTTCTCATTGCTACCAGCTCTAACACTCTTCCCTTCTGTCTCATTCGTGCTTTGATGAGTTGAACTAAACTTTATTTATGCAATTCAATTTGGCTGCCGTCACAATGCTGATGCACATACTCCTGTGACAGCTCGTATTCATTTATTTATCTTTTGTTTCCCTTTCTGCCTTTAACAGCAGGAGTGGGAAGGCGGTTCATTTTCTACTTCCTCTCATTTGGCACCTGCGCAACCTTGAATAAGACATTTCTGCGCAACCTTGAATAAGACATTTTATTTTCTTGGCGGTGGCCACTTTTTATTGCCTAGTATGGTAGAACCAACCCAATGAGGATTCCTCACAAACAAAACGCGAGGACTTCGTGTAAATACATAAGTTACTGCGAAGCACTATATGTCGTACTCTTCAGTTTTCAATCTGTTGAATGCTATTTCCTTTAATTCTTGTTATTTACTTGGTATTCCCATCTCCACCACTTATGTATCCTTCCACGCTGGGTACGAGATAAGAAAGGCGGTCACATCGTAATCAGATGATTGCGGAGAATCAACAGAAGCGCGAATGGGTAAAACGACGAAAAGGCGTAAATGCTGAATGCGTAGCCCCAGCTGTGGCCCTGTCAAATTACCAATACCTGGTGATGAAGCTTCCAAGAGCAAATGATTGTTGTTGCTTTCACTTTTTCTGTTGAATGTGAAGTGTTAGTTGCCCTCTTACAACGCCGACGGTACCCATAAATCGTCCTAAACTCGAAAAGCAATCTGAGTGATGTTTTCGCTAGAATATCCTTGCCTAAGCACACGCAAATATCTGCTTGCCGGTATATACGTGCACCGTTTGGGGGTGGAAGGAAGGGGCACGCACCTACTGGTGGGCTTGTTGTTGGTACGAATGACCTTTTTGTTGTGTTGTTAGGAGATTTAAACGCGGCAGTCTTTTGGCTTTATGCAACCGTCAGTTTTTCTTCGGAGTGAGCGATTTGTCTGGACGGGTGTGTTACACAGACAGTAAGAGGTTTCTGAGGCCGGAGGGAATATACAGCCGGATGTTTGTACGAACGAGTCCTTCCATGTTTTGCTCAGCCTATATTCTAGTGAATGCACTCAATCGCAAATTACAAAACGTGTTTTTTGCGCACTCCTTGAAGAGCATGTAGCTTCTCAGGTCATCCTTTTTCAGATAGCGGAAGCGCACTGAATTTTTGTGCCTCAAATGAACCTGCAGTTTTCTTTATGACAAATATTAGAGATGTGTACAACAAGGACAGCGGTTCCGGGAATATCAAGTGGTTCTACCCATAAAAACTTTTGTTCTTGTATATTGTCAACGTTTAGATGAAAGGATGAATGAAAGGACGAGCGGGTATCAAGCCCCTTTGGTGGCGCGTAGTGCAGCGGGGCTCGCACATTTCGGTTACGCCACCAAAATACGGTAAGTAGAGAGCGCGTACGCGTACGAGCTACGGCGAAACGCCGGCCCCTTATGTGCCCTTTACTTCAAACATCCCAGAGAATCCCGCCATCTCAACGAAGTGAATAACAATGAGAGGGCCGAAGCTACTATGCTTACAGGTAAAATTTGTGAAACATTCGCCCGCACATCATATAAAGACTCCAAACGTTGGTATAGGACTTCTTGACGGCGCGCACCATCAAAATAAGTGAAGGAGATACCGCGTGTTCGTAGCCGTGCTCGGGTCTCGGTTTGTAGCGCACTGGTAAGAACGCCATGGACCTTCCGTTGCGGCCAGAGAGTCGTGGAATCGAAACCGGGTGCCACGGCACCAAGACCGCCACTCCTCGCTCGCAAAGCTTGAGACTTCCCACCGCTCCGTTGACAAGCCCTTCGACGAAGTCGACGTTTGTGGTGATCGTGTAGGGCTTGTTTGGGACGATGAGAATCTCCATTGGTAATTTGTCAAATTCCGTGTGTGACATTTTAGCCACCTTGGCCGTTACCTTCTGCAGAGCGTCTTGTGTCGCGTAAATCCGGTACGTGTCTTGAGCTCGCAGACAACGAACGACGAACCCTTCTCCTTCCTCTCCTACTTGTTGGGTAGCAACGTACGAGTTGAACGTTTTGACCACTTCGCCCAATCATTGGTTGGGCCATCCGTTTGGGCATAATGCCAAAATTTTCATCAGCGGTAAGAACACGGCAGCAATGAGGGACGGGACAGGGCCCAAGCAAGAGGAGCTTCGCCCCTAATAGCGGCAGTGCGCAAATAAAAATATATGGCATGGAGCACACATGAAAAAACATTAAAAAATTCTGCCAACGGAGCAGCATGACAGAGCTAAGACACCCGTGCTTCTACAAATATTGTCTTATAAAGATTCAATCATTGTGCCACCCCACTACTTGTTCACCGATCACAGAAATGCTTGAAATTTTTTTGCCATTTACAAACTATCAGCCTTTTTAGGGCCGGCTGCTTTGGGGACCTTGTGCACCCAGAGAAAGTTCAAATTTTTTTAAAATTCCTGTAAGTGCTTTTCGCGTCATTCTGCAAGCGCGCACGTTTTATTAAAACGTTTCGCGAAGTACAAAATACACGGTGCAAGAGGTAGGCTGCAAATGAAACAACACTTTGCGCCCTTGCAATGTTAACCACAATGTTCGAATTGTTTGGGAAGCCGAAATCTTAAAATTAGCAAAAAAAGCGATGAGCCTGAGTTGTTTGGTGCAACAAAAGAGCCGTTTATTTAGCCGAACTGCACGCTGTCAGTTTCTCCATGTGTACTGGCATCGATAATAGCTGGAGTACCATTTCTTGCACACTAAAGGGTCACAGCAATCCCAGTCACCTTTACACTGTAAAATAAACACGTCAAGGATCAACAACTACGAATACAAACAAGATTGAAAAATTACGTTGGAAAGGTACGCTGATTTCAGTTTCTGTAATAGGGCGTAAACTGCAAGTGTACACACTATTTTTGAAATATTCATGATTGTTCTAATATTTAAAAATAACAGTAATCCTCAAATGTAAAATATCTCGGTAAAACAGTATCATAAATTGCACTTGCGCTGCATGCTTGAAAGCCCAGAGCATCACAGATAACAAGACTGAGGGAAAGCACCAAATAAAAGTGGAGTATGCTTCACAAATAATTGTGGGTAAAATACCTGAATAAGGGTAATCAGCTTAAACACATAGGTGACTTAGGGAGTGTCACAAAATATTGTACCTTTAAAACTTCCTCTTATGCTATAAGGCAAGCTTTCGCAATTAAAAAAAGAAAGATAAACCAATGTTCTCATATATTTAAAGCAATACTTCAACATATGGGGTGTGCAAGATGAAAAGAATTCGGCGTAGGGCCGATGATGCAATAAAGACAATATCTTTAGTGTGGAGGCTGTTTTCGACTAACCAAACATATTCATTCGCACTACATTAGACTTTGTTGGATCTTCTTGCTTAAGCAATGCAATTGTAGTAATGAGACAGTCGAAAGAACAATATGAATAAAACACGGCCCCCAAAATGGAAAGAAAACGTTTTTATCACCCTGTAGACAGGAAAGGGTTCATAAAGAAACAAAAATCCCTACCATGACTGTTTACACATTACAGTGACAGCTTCCTGGCCTTAAATGCAAAGGCCAGAAATGACACCATTTTGACTGAAAATCCGGTCAATGTTCGAAAACCGAACACAACAGGAATGCTATAATCAGCCACTTCATCTCGGTAATGACGATTAGTTTACTGAAGTGCAACCGGGGCGTGTCCGGTCTGCCAGCGTGCTTACAGACGACCTGTGCATTGGAGAGAAGCAAAAGCATATGATGGTAGCACGATCTGGGTGCGTTTTCCGCCGCACTCTAGGCTCACCTTGCGTGGAAGGCCTCAACTTTTAAACAAAGTTTTCTCTAAGCGACATAGGCGACGTGAATATTGCAGCTACTTTGCCGCAAACTCAGAGACGCCTCCAAGCCATCGTTTTTTTTTTTTGCTGGAGAAAGCGGCGCTACCGAACCAAAAATTGGCCGCGTATCTGCTCCTTTCGTTGCAAATGACGTCAAAAGACGATAGTCTTTATTGGCTTTTGCGAAGTAAATGCCTCCCTTCGCTTTACCGCTCACCTCTCATGTTGTTCCTCTTGCGTCGCGCTCCTCCCAAGGTAAAGACGCCAAATGTTTGCTTAAATCATTTTAAATTTTGCGCGTTCCACTGCTCCAAACCGGGTGTCTCGATGCGAACGCTGCCGTACGTTAATCGACGCACCCTACTTCAACGTTTATAGAACCGCGTTTCCCTACTCCACGTGCGTTGCAAGCAGAACGTGGAAACTATCTAGTGGAACCTTGCGTAACTATTGCCGGTTGATTTCTTAAAATGGCGCCAGAAGCTATAGTGGCGCGGGCGACAGCAGGCTACAGTGGAGTGAATTATTTTTCTGCAGTTGATCACGTATTATTTTTTGCAAAAGTCAAGCATGTTTGAATTTTTATAAAGGAACACTGCAAATATCACTTCTGCATTGATTTATTGTCTCATATTTGCGTAATGTCTTGTTCTTCTTCAACAATGCTGACAAGTATGAACATTACACCGGACCAAGACGGGTAGATTTAGCTGTGACTATATAAGACTATTGCGCAGTTACTCTTTTGCTTTGACCGGGTGGCTGAATCGAGGGACAGACAGACAGACGGACAGACCTACAGACATACAGACATACAGACAGACCAAAATTTCTGGGTTTAAGTAGCCCAAGAAACACTATCGTCTTTAAAATATACAATTTGCAGCTTTGCTTCAATGGGGCAGCCAGTGTTGTCTGTCCAACTGAGCATTACGCCAAAACTGTAGGGCGAAGCACCGAATGCTTACTAAGGATGGAGGTGGACCTGGTCCAGAGAAACCTCCCCACGTGTCTTCACCCCAGCATGAAGCCATCCGGAAACAATTTGTACACATGCAGGACGACGACAGCACACCCTCTTACATGGTGTCCTTTCTTCCCATAAGAAGTAACCCGTTCCACACGTGTCTCTGCATCGCCGCGTGAGGGGATCTGCCCCCGCTTAAGCCTACAGCACCGGGTGCCAGAATGCAGGCTGTGTGACGCAACCGCAGCCCGCAATGTTGGAAGCAATTGTGTGTCCAGTGACGTGACGACACTCAGCAAGGCCAACTTAGGCCGCGCTCCTTGTAACGGACACTTTGGCAGCGGCGGCAGCTGGCAGTACACATTCTTACAGCATGCTGTACATTCCGGTCGGTAGAGAGAGAAAAATTTTTTATTTATCCAGCATAGGCTGATGTGTGGGCGTCGCCCCGTGGAAGGCGTCCCTAGTCCGGGATGCCTTGACTTCGGCTGGCTGTCCGTGCTCGCGTCACCAACTTAAGCTGGATATCCGGGTCCGGGCTGGCCAGTGAAGCCCTCCACTGCTCGAAGGTTGGGTTGGAAAGGGGGGGGCAAGTCTGGAGTTCGTTGGCACTCCCGTATCATGTGGTAGAGGGTGCCAGGCTGGCGACAGTAAGCGGAGAGGGAAGGTTGTTGGGTGGGGAAGATGAGGTGGAGGCGGGTGGGATGTGGATAGGTATTCGTTTGGAGCCGCCGCAAAGTTGTAGCGTCCTCTCTGGAGAGGCGCCAGTGTGGTGGTGGGAGACGACGGTGAGTTTGCCGGT
Source organism: Haemaphysalis longicornis (assembly GCF_048455015.1). Lineage (NCBI taxonomy): Eukaryota > Metazoa > Arthropoda > Arachnida > Ixodida > Ixodidae > Haemaphysalis > Haemaphysalis longicornis. Next base: position 183,555,884 of record NW_027526407.1, read on the forward strand.
AATGAGCGAGAATCTCCGTGTAGCCACTGAGTGGGTGGAGTTGATGGTGAGGGGGTAAACATTGGCCAACATCGGCAATGGCTCGGTGTATTATATCGCGAGCCGCGGCGTGAGCCGCTTCATTGCGGGGGATGGCGGCGTGTCCAGGAGCCCAGACGATGCGGATGTCAGAGGCCGTTGTGCAGTTTTTGAGGATATGAAGTGCTGATGAAGAAATTCGGCCAATTTGGTAATTTCTGCAGGATGTCTGCGAATCGGTGAGGATGGTTACTTGGTCAGGGCGGGAAATGGCGGCCAGGGCAATGGCTATTTCTTCGGCGACATCGATTGAGCTTGTGGTAGTAGTGGCGGCAGTGACGCATTGGCCGCTATGAGTTACTACGCAGGCTACGTGGTCGGCGCGCCCAGGGTAGGGGGGAGCATTTGTATATAGGACAAAAGGCCTTCTTGGGAAGTTGTGGCAGTGTTTCTTCGTGCAGTCACCATGAAAAATGTATCAGTAAGGTTGCACTTGTGTAATTAAATTTTTTACTGCAAGGCGCACTGTCTTCTGACAGGGACAGCTGAAGTGATCTCCGCGAAATCTATATTGAAATGACAGAACTGAAGCGAACATTGATTTCAATAAAGGTTTTTTGAAGAACAAAACAGTAGTTTTAAGTTGAACGGGCCCGAACAGAAATGCTGAAAAAGAGAAATCGTAAAGAATGCTCGCCCCCTGCCCCAACATGCTACTACCAACAGAGTCTGCTGGTGCCAACAGCTGGAACTAGCAATTCAGTATGAAAACCTACCTTCAGCTAAGAATAGCATTTATTTCCTTTTTACAAACATCCATAGTGTAATTCAGAATTCCAAAGATTTCTCGTCAGTTATTCACGACTGCAACGCTAATATCGTTGTGCTAACATATTCATTAATATTACTGCCCAAACTTATACTCAGTTTTTTTAATGTTCGTTCTACCCAGTGATTGGAAAGCGAAACAGTGCCTCCAGTACTGAAACAAGGTAATTCTGCACAAACCACCGGTGACTGAAAAATTATTTCAGTAGTACCCTTCGCAATCTTCTCGTGCCCGTGATTTATTGCAATCTTATTATGATTCTTGATTCAGATAGTTTTTTTTATCCAACATCAGCATAGCTTTAGGATAGGTCACTCTTCTGAACCCAATCTCTACTGTTAAAAATAACTTGTTTTCTGTAGGACCGCACTTGCATTCACTCTATCTTTCTCTACTTCGGAAAAGCCCTTGATACCGTGTTGCACTGTCTTCTGATATTTTAATCCGGAAAACTTTATACAAAATAACATCCAGAAATGGATTGAAAACGTCTTGCACATTAGAGCCAAGAACATTTCTAATAGCAACTACCGCTCACCTGCGTGCCTTGTATCTTCCGGTGTATCACTAGGTTCTTTGTTGGGCCCCTTCTTTGCTTATTATATATTAGCAATTTAGCTAACAACAACGCTTCCTCAAATCGAATATTCGCGGACGATTGCGTAATTTACCGGTGAATAACTAAGAATAATGAAGGCTGAGCTCTTCGAATTGTCCTAAACAGCGCTACATCTTTGTGGGAAGATTGATTAATGACACTGAATGTGCATAAATTCAAAGCTATGAGAATTACACCAAACGGCAACAACAGCAATCTTAACCTTGCCTAAAAAAACTGCGATCTCGACGCTGTTATAATGAACAAATGTTGTGGTCACATAACCATCGACCTCTTGTGCAAATACGTGTAGGTTACGTAACCAGGAACGCTAATTGCGGGCTTTGGTTCTTGCGCCGTGACATTTTTGTTCCGCTTAATTCTTTAAAACTACTGTTATAAGAATCCCTCTTCAGATGTGAACTAGAATATGCCTCTCCTGTTTGGAAATCTCATTAATTATTTCTTTCGAACTCCATTGAATCCATTCGGAACCATGCAGCACAATTGGTTGTGTGCAACTTCTCTGAAGCATCCAGTGTATTTTGAATAAAAAGGAATTTATACCAACCTGACCTTTCAGTAACAACAAGAATAGCCGGATTGTACCCTTTTCATCAAATGTATTTTACTAACAGTGACGTCAAGAGCGACCGTTCTGATGTTTCTTCATACGTTTCTTCACGCATTCACAACAAATTCATCCTTACAGTGCCTACCTGTCGCACAAGCGTGTGCTTTAACACCTTCGTATCAAAGCCGCCGCCGGAATGCAATCAACTTCCAGCTTTGATCGAAAGCATCACTGGTGCTTTATCATTCGAGACAGCCATATCAAACTCAACGTGTATTAGCTTTATTCTCACGAGCACCCTCTAGCCCCTGAAGAGTTTGTAATAAGCAAAAATAAATAAATGAAGGACGGGCCATTTGCACGGAATAAATTCCTTGCACCGTATAATTCGAAACAGTGTTGTTGAGCCTGAGCAGCACTCGCGGCGGCAAACGTATAATTTTGAGGAGTCCTTCAAAAGTAAAACGTAGAGGATAATGAGCTGTACAGTAAGATAGCTGATGTGATAGGCGAACGTTGAGCCGCTGGCGAAGTGGAGGCGGGTCATCGGGTCCAATAACGAGTCGAACTATGTCGTTATATTTAGAAATACTACAAGTTCGATTCCGTTCTAAAGATACCTCGCAAATTGATTGGAAAGAACATCCTGATTGGAATCTCGGATGAACCACAGTGTTTTCCGAATGAACATCTTTGCCCAAAATCGAAGCCACTGCTGGCGCTAGCTGTAGTCAAGAAACACGAATGCTGATGACGGTTTTTCTGGATTATGAATAACGAGACCGTTTCACGCAAACTGAAAAACACCGATAGGATTCGCATTTCACTGACGCTGACATAACCAAAAAATGTTCAGCCCTGCTGAAATCTAGATGGCAAGTGAAAATACAATCACCACGCATAACAAGAAACTGGCCTTTCCAGAAGAACTAGGATTCCTTTCTCTCTCAAAAAGTGCAACCTCCGGCATCACTATTACGAAGGTTTTCCATTGTGTAAACAAATCACGTTTTTTACTCCTTAGCCATATAATATTTTCAACGACCTCACGTTTGCATAAACGAGGTATCGGATGATGTGGACATGATAGTACTGGAAGGTTACAAATACTACTTTATTTTTGAGCAAAGTTACGTGGTGGCGGTGAAATGAAGCATGTTCTCCGCAGTATGCCTTGTGAAGGTAGCACAAATGGAAGTGCTGCATTGCTGACTTAGAAATACAGTAGTTACAACACAAAAACGAAGTTTTTACAGTTATTTTTTTTTCATTCGTTTCTTAGCTTACGGGAGTCTTTGCGGTTTATGAAAGAGTTACTTGACTACCTAACACTAAAGCAATACAACGAACTTGACGCAGGCGACTTTAACATGAATATGATAGGTGACTACAGTATTCCACGGCATTTTAGCTTGAAACTCTACGCATGCGGTTATTACACTATCCCTGCCCAATGAAGTGACACAGACCAACCGTTTCCTTCTTGATGTTTTAGTTATCAGCTCTGATGACATGGTTCAAACCGCTGGTACCATACCATTCGAAAGTAGTGATCATGCGCCAAACATGTTGCGCCTACACATATTACAAATCAACGCAGTTAGATATAAGTCATTTAAAAAGGCTAACATGAACGCCTTCCGGTTGCGTGTGGCGGAGAAGAACTTCTCAACGATATAATAGGAACAGGGCAAAATACTCATACGGCGAAATATTTCAGGTATACTTTCGTGTATATAAAACATCTTTTCTTTTAAAATAGTGGAGGAAAAAATATTAGGAATTCTTCTATGGGTGCCTCTAAAGTAACCTGGTCCGTAAAAACTCAACTTTAAAAGCCGCGTTTTTATATGTGAGATTCCTCATAGGCTGGCTGAATTGTAAAAATAAAGCAATAAAAAGTAATTCGGAATAAAGAAAGGCAAAGTTGATGCAACATGAACATTCCTTTTTTGCACAATACAGAACAAAACAGTACGAATATTGGCAAGATTGTCAATTGTCAAAGATTGAAACGGATTCAAGTACAAAATATAGGCCTAACAGAAGCAGCGATAGCAGAATATTTCAATGCCGATTTCGTCTACTCGGGTCTACCTCCGACAACATCAAATCGCTTTTAAATTACATACCAGCCAATTACCACTGTATTTCCTCGCCCAAAACTACTAAGAAATTCTACCGCATGTTCACTGCGTTAAAAACCAAAAGGGCCACCGAAGTATATGGTCTTCAAGTTTCTCTGGTGTAGCTTATGATTGATGCTCGTGTTCCGCATCTTGCACATATTCTTAATAAAATTTTGCAACCAGGTTGGTTTTTCGGTGCAATTACACGAATGAAATACCGGTAATTTTTATTGTGGTGAGAAAAAAATGTCAGCAGCTATACAGCAGCCTCTATACTTCGGGTATTTATAAATATGAAGGGACATTTTTTAAGATGAAACAATTTTTAATAACAAGACACTACGACATAACGATGACATAGCTTGTGCTTGGTGTGATCGACTGAAACGGAGTTGCTACTATGAAAGAAGTGCAAATTAGAAATGTTGATAAAAGTGAGCTTACACTGTGGATCCTCGGAGCTTTCAGAAAGGCGTTTGATTTCTACAGCCACGAATTGATGATGATAATGATGGTTTGAGTTTATTGGCGCAAGGCCGACATGGGCAAAGAGTGCCAAACACAAAGTTTATTTATAAGGAGGGAACAGAAATAAAACCAGTTAAATATAAAGCATGGCTGGTGTAAAGGGCCAGAGTTAAGAAGAAGACTGGTTAACAGATAATGAAGGTGAATGGTGTATAGGACCAGGGGTAAAACTATGGGTGTTTTGAGATGAGTTGTAGGAAGTGAACTTCTGTTAGGAACTCAAAGGTGCGCTGAACAGAAAACATGGCATCGTATTCGATGTATTTAGGCCTTATATGATTCTCCAACGAGATACCCTCAAGAAACTTTGAAATACGAAATACCGACTGTGAGGCAAGAGGTTTTGATTGGTCTACCGCTTCCATCGCGATGAATCGAGGATAGTTGTTTGGTTTCGGAGGACTTAAGTTAGCAAGATGTGGAAAAAAAAACTTCGGTGCAGCCCCTCTTTGGGGTCCGATCACGTATTGGGGGGGGGGGGGCGGAAAGAGGGGTCAGAAAATCCTATATATCATAGTATAGAAGCAAAAACGGGGGTACATTCTTCGTTAGCCTTACCGTGATAGCTGAAGAGGTCCCGGAGCTCTCTGCCTGGTAAACAGACAGGAAGCCCATCCGCCGGAGCTTGACCTGGGCTCCCACGGCCATGGTTTGAGGTTTCTTCCCTTCACCTTATTAACACATCGCCACGTTTGGATCCAGCTTATTTATGGGGGCTCGGATTCCGCGGTGTCGCCAACACCGCCACCGAGATTGCTCAAGGTGCACCATGCGGGGTCAAGCCGACAAATTACTCCTACACAAACTTGACTTCTTTGGGGTGCACTGGCTAGCTTGCAACCCAGTGAAATAACGCCTGAGCTATGAAAACATTGGGTTGCAATGGGATACAGGCTTGTATCTTCTTCGATATTTTCATCTGGGGGCCCCAAAGAACCATTTTGGGGAATTATGTTTTACTTTTGTCCTACTGATTTACCTGCAATTGATAAAAAACGTGTATTATTTACGCAGTAGACACCAGTTGATTTGTATGTGGTCGCGAATTACAAGATATAGTGGTTAAAGCGTAGATAGGGCATGAGAAACTTGATTGGTCTAAAACTAACATACTTATAATAACCGCCCGCAAAGCTAAAGCCATTTCATTTCAAGCCAAAAACAAACGCTTGCACATTGACATCCAATTTAACCTTCCCAACACGCTATTGAGATCTGTGAAAACATACAGCTCATAGAGCCGCTTTTAATTTACTATGTGTCAAAAATTTCCCTCTGAATCATTGACCAAATCTCAGAAATCCGCTGCGGATGCTTTATCACTGTCTCGTCGATTTATGGCCCAGAAATCAAGCTACTGATTTTTGATGCACTATTCGAATCACACAAATGAATTCAGCTTTGCCTGTGGTACAACTACACAAAAAAATATGAATACCTTTATAAAGCCTACCGTACTTCCACACAACGCAAGGCTTCTAATAAAATATGAATAATAGACGCGAAAAATGAATATGATTTGAACTGCTTTATTCTTTATTATTGGTTGTTTATTCAAGAAATACAGCTTTTAAATAAATAATTTGCACAACTAGCCATACTACAAACTCATTCCCCAACCAACCCAAACCTCTAACAGGTAGCTGATTCCTCACCACTGGACTAAACATTTTTGAGTGACTAGACTACCATCTGTCTACAAGGCTAAACTTGTTAGAAGTTGGGATAATGCAAATTAAACAGATTCTCTGAGTGAAGAGCGTCAGTACATTTTTTATCCCATTGACAGAAGCTATCAGGAATGTTCAGTGCTGTTTCTGCTTCTTTTGACACGTGTACTAGCCAAAATGTAATGGTTTTCTTGTTTGGAAAAAAGAGTTCCTACCAAACATGGAATATTACTAATACATGATCCTATTTATAGAATGAAAAGATTTCTTTACGAAATAACCTTGTGCCCATTTCTGCTACATAAGGCACGAAGCTTTCTGTATAAGATCTCACACATTTCAGTATTTTAAAATCGTCACTGTGTAGTTTATTATTTTACGCTTAACTGCTTACATGTGAAGCCCCGCTGCTTTCTTGGTACACTCCGGTTTGCTCAAGTGGTCGCCCAGCAGCTTTTTGCCTGGGGGCACCAACACGCATTTCGAAAATAAAATTTTGATTCTGAGTTGAAGCGTCTATATAGTCCATAAGCCCCAGTATAGTATTGCACTAGTAGAGCGAAAACACGGCCTTAAGGTTAAGGTTTCAAAACGGACGGTTAACAAAGGAACAAAAAAGGCGTGTATCGGGTGCGAGAAGTGTAGGATGCCCTCAAACAACTTTGGCATAAAAATCCTTCTTTTCGATGCACCGGAAGTCGTAACGCCATGAAATCAATGTGTAAGACGAAAACAGTAAAACGACAACGTTTATTAAGACAGGCAGGCGGCACTAGTTTTAAATAATACTTTTTTGGCTGAGAATGCCACCAACAACCTTTCGACGAGGTATGGACACAATGCTAACCATTGAAAATGGCACACATTCGTTAAATATGTTAGCGACGCTCATATCTTTCCAAGTAGCTTTGATGAGCCCTTAACATATTTGAGTCAGTCGTAGAGGGCATTCTAACATCGAAAATAAAGCACAAACCCAAAAGGCGGCACTGTGCGTATGAAGTTTGGAATTTCAACCACGTTGACAACGGCGACGGGCACTGCCCGGCCTAGCAAAAACCTTCAAAATTTGAAACAATGTATGCCAAAATATAAACACCGAACACGAAGATTTCTGGTACGGCACGACAACCAGCGTCTCCTTTTATCAAAATACTCAAGTAGAGAAAAGCCATCTACGTGGTTGACAAAATACAGCACTCATTTCTGCTGGGACGACGTGGATAAAGAACCTTCGGTGTATAGCAACAACGCTGCAAAGCCAGTGTGTGGTTGTCAGTTTGACAAAGGTGCCGATACGAAAAGCGCACAGCCATCAAAAAGTGCCCCAGCGTATCGGGCTAATGTCGGAAAGACCGATGCTTACAGTGAAGCTGGTGGCCTTCCTTAATAAAACAAAAGCCAGCTTTTCAAATGCAGCGGATTCTCCTTTTATCACGCCCGTTTGAGCGCACTGCGTCGCTGGCGCTCACGAAGGGTGCTTTCGTTGGGAGTGCAGACGACTCTAGCCATTTTGCGAACATTCGAGACGACATTGCCAAGGGCATTCATATATATGCGCGCGCTGTCTAGTCGGCACTCTCCTCTAATCCACTCCTTGAAACTGGCCACCAGCGTTCTGCTCCCGCACCCGCTCTCCCCATTTTCTGCAGTGTGCTTGGCTTTTGCTCGACCCCGTGCTAGGCGATGCTCTCTCCACATCACTCCGCCCACGGTACCATTCCACGTTTCATGACATATTCATCCAATTTCCACTTCGCTATTCAAAGAAGAGCAGCCGTGAGAAAATATTTGTATACAACCGCCGTAATCTGACCCATGGATGAAAAACTCCTCAGATTCCTCCAAAGAGCCGTGGCTATTATAAGAGTCGTTTCTATATTTTGGTCGTAGGTTTATACTAGACAATATTGTTTAAGACAACTTCTTACGTGGTTTAACGGCTAGCTAAATTGAAGAACCATACTGGCCGTATTGAGCGTTGGACATGCCCGTGCATGTACTCATGCACTCATGCATATTGTTTAAGACAACTCCTTTTGTGGTTTAACGGCTCGCCAAATTGAAGAAGCATTCTGGCCGTATTGAACTGAACAGAAAACATGGCATCGTATCCTGGCCGTATTGAGCTGAACAGAAAACATGGCATCGTATCCTAAGAAAAATGGCGGGTGTGGTGGAGTATGTCGTGTGTATAGTTGTGGTAAGTGTTTGCGTCGTGTAATGTCGAGTGCCTTAAATTGCATGAGGATGTGGATCACGGATAAGGCCTCTCCACACCTGCTCCACAGAGGTCTTTGAGATGCAGTGTGAAGGTGGGAGTGCGTTGCTTGTGTGTGCCCTATCCATAATCTAGCCAAGGCATCTTCAGTGTATCTATTGCGTGTGTCGGTGGTGTATCGTCAAATGTTTAGGTTTTGTACGTGTAACTTGTTTGTTTGTTCAATGCAGTATGTTTGCTATGTTTTGCGAAGTTGTTTTTTGATGTGTGGTTTCACGTCGGTTAGGGTAACGTGGTTATGTCCACTGTATTCAAGAGTGTAGCAGCAGCAGCCATTCAATCCGCTGCTTCGTTCCCGACTATACAACAGTGGCAAGGGTCCAAAGAAAGGACCAGTTCAAATTTGTGGACATACGTAGACATAATACCCTTGACTATCAGATTGACAACACGGTTTTTGGACGACTTTGTTGATGGCAATGCCCACACAACACTGAGGCAATCTGTATATTTAGTGCATAGTGGGATTTGGCTTTGAAGTATATGTATAACAACAAGCAGTACACCATGCACGTCTGCCGTAAAGATACTAGTACAAGTACACAGCGTTTTGCTGACATTAAGGCCGGGTCCATGAGCAGCGCAGGACACAGAGTTGGCAGTAATAGAGGCGTCCGTATAAAATTCAGAACATTGATACTTCTGCTGCAAATGCAAGAAGTGCTGCAGAATTGCACTGGTGGGAGCTCGGTTTTTATTTATATGCGTAAAATATGTGTCGCATGATCTAGGGCGGAGATGCCATGGTGCTATAAATCTGCTACTAAAGTTTGGATAGTGTCTAAAAAAGAGACAGCAAGCTCTGACACTTCCTCTCTAATTCTATAAGAGAAGGGCGCAGAGAACCATGGTAGATTTAAAAGGAGTTCAGTCATAGATGTTTAGTGAAAAACTGATTAAAAGGATGGTGAGGCATGGATGAAATTTTAAGAGCATGAAGGAGATCTGTGTACGCTCGCTGAGGTTGTAGTTTCCATTTGTTGCACTCCTCATAGAGGCTTTCGACCGGGCTAGTGTGGAAAGCGCCACACTCCAGGCGGAGCCCAAGATGGAGCACTGGGTCCAGAATTTTCAGGGATGTTTTTCTTGCCGACACATAGTCAACGCTACTATAGTCCAATCAGGAACCTATCAAGCTGGTAACAACAAAGGAACATTTATTAAAAGGGATGGCTCAAGGCCACATGGGAAGAGGAGGGAGGTGCGATGAAGACCTCAATAGTGTCCCAACATGGAGGAGTCCAGAACGAACCGCCAAAGTGCGGAAAAAGTCTGTTTGATGTGGCCCTTCGGACGGATCCAGTCCTCGTATGCGAGTACCAAGGCCGGCCGATGTGTCTCACGTGGCCCAAGCTGGTCCCAAGCGTGGCCCAAGGTGGCAGGCCGATGTGTCTCAAGCTGGTAAAAACACGTAGAAGAAGTTGTTTGTCAGCGCCAAAAAAATGTGCGAGAGAACCTTCAGTATAATCTCTGTTTTTAAGCACTTATGTTTTATTTATTTTATGTGTGGGATGGATGTGAGCTTTTCGTTGAAGATTACTCCTAAAAACTTGTGTTCATTTTCTACAGGAATCGAGAAACCATTGAGTTTAATGTCTGGATCTCGCCGGATGTCACGCCTCTTGGAAAACAAAACACAAGTGCACTTCCCAGGATTAAATATAAAACCATTGCTATTTGCCCAGCCGGATAACTTGTTAACACAAATTTTGTCTTGGCGCTCACAGACAGACAAGTTACAGGATATAAAAGAGAGTAGAACATCGCCTACATAGATTGAACAGAAAATCAATGGTGGCAGCGCCTTCTTAAGGGAATTCATTTTCACAAAAAAGGGTGCAACCTAAAACTCCACCTTACGGCACTCCATTTTTCTGCACATGAACCACAGAGAGTGCAGTTTCCACTCGCACACAAAAGGTTTTTTGAGACGAGTAGCTGGCAAGTGTGTTCATCATGTTACCCGACATGCCGAAGGCCTTCAGGTCGCTTAGGAAGCCATACCGCCACGCGGTATCGTACGGTTTTTCCAGGTCAAAGAATACCATCATTCAATATAATTTATGAAGGAAAGCATTTTTGTATAAGACTCCAGCGCGACTAGTTGATCGTTAGTGGATTGCCCTACCCTGACGCCTGCCTGGCAGTCTCCTGTTTATCATCTTCTGGAGGAGCTTGCACAGACAGTTTCTTAGGGCAGTGGGCCGATAGCTAGCGGGAGAGGAAGGGTCCTTTGTTTCCTTCAGAAAAGGACTACTATACACTCCCTCCAAGTGCGAGGAATGTTCCCCGAAATGATTATGTTGTTGTATAGATGTAGGAGTGTTTCATCAGTGCCGGGGTGTAGGTGTTGTATCATGGTGTAAGTGATTTTTTCTGCACCAGGAGCTGAAGGCTAACATGTGCTCAGAGTAGCCTTCAGCTCAATAATTGAAAAAAGGAGAATTGTAAGAAGTGTGCGCCTTGTTGTTATCATGCAGGGACTTCTTTTCCAGAGATGTTTTGTGTTTAATAAAAGTGTTTGTGTAGTGTTCTCAAATGAACACGCGTTCGAAGTGTTGTGCAAATATGTTAGCCTGGTCTTCCAGTGTCTCCTGTTGTACTAACCAGGGGAGGCTGTGTGTTTGTTGTCCTTTTATTTTTTGTATTCGTGTCCAGACTTTGTGTGTGTCTGTGTAAGAATATATGGTTGTCAAGAAGGTGCTCCAACTCTCTCGTTTTGCCTCAAGGCACACACGTTTGCGTAACGTCTTGGCACGTTTGAACAAAATGAGGTTACCCGACTTGGGGTACTGACGAAGGATACCCCGCGCCTTGTTCTGGGCCTCTAAAGCCACCTACAGTCCTCATTCCACGAGTAGTAGTAGTAGTAGTAGTAGAAACTTTATTTGAGCTCGAGGTGTTTTCAGACGCCAGACGGCTTGGTTCCAAGGTCGCGGGAACCGTATTGGGCCAGCAGCTCCTGGCCCCTGGCCGTCAGCGCGAGCTGGGTCGGCAGGGCGGGGCTGGACCGCACGGTCTCCCATCGCTCGTGGAGCGGGGTAGGGGGGTCGAGGAAGGGTGGGGGGGTATTGGGGCCTTGAGTTTAGTGCATTCCGCAGGTATCTGTGCGAGCGTGCCGCTGTTTGTTTTACAATATGAGCAGCGGTCCCCCTCGTGTTCAGGGTAAAATGTATGCAACAGGACGGGGTGGGCTAGTGACCCCGCCTGAATGCACCTGAGTATTGTCTGTTGCTCCCTGGTCAGGGTGCGGTTGGCTCGGGGAGGGTACGCCGCTCGTCTTTGTATTCGTTCATAATTTCTTTATATGTGAGTGCCGGAGTTGGGGTGCCCGTGTCCTGCCCTGCCCGGAGGGTCATTGCTCGGGCGTGGTAGTCAGCGATGACGTTGCTGGCTACCTTTGTATAAGCAGGCACCCATGTGAGCTCTATGGATCGGCCCGGTGCCCTCTTTTTCGATAGTATTGTGGCTGCCTCTGAGGAGATCACCCCCTTTCTGAAACCGCTGTAGGCTCTCTTTGAGTCAGTGACCACCACCCCGACGCCCGGTTGAACGAGCGCCAGGGCTATGGCCACTTCCTCCGCTGTCGTCGGCTCCTTAGTCTTTACCGCCGCGCTGTTGATGAGTCGTTCTGCATCGGTGACCACCACCGCTGCGCGATTGCTTCCTTTCACAACAGAGGCGTCTATGTAGAGCATTCCATTTTCTTGTTGTAGTTGCTGGGACACTGCTTTGGCTCGAGCCTGCCTCCTACCCTCGTCCATGACCGGAGCCGTGTTCCGGGGTAGGGGCTTGGTCTTTAGGGTCCTCGTCCATTCTGTTGGTATGGTGGTCTTGATTGTTGCCTGTTCTTTGCGCCATCCTATCTTGTCCAGCACCGCGCGGCCGGGAATTGTCTGGCTCAGGCGGAGACGCTGGCTTGATAGGTGGGCCTCTATGAGCTCGTCAACCGTGTTATGTACGCCCATGGCTTGTAAGCGCTAGGTTGACGAGTATGTCAGTAAGCGGAGAACCTGCTAAGTGGCCTTTCGGATGATGGTGTCGAGTTTAGTCTTCTGGGTTTGTTGAGATTGAGATACGGTGCCGAATATGTAACGGCCTCCTCTGGTTGCACGTGGCACCAGAGGCGTGGAGAATAGACTTTTCGGCGGCATTGAGGATGTGCGCCGTGAGGAGTTGGTAGCTTCTTCAACGTTCAGGTGTCCTAGGATGTGTGCTGCAGTTTGGATGTCTTTGTAAGTGTATTCCAGTTAGCTCTTGCTTCATTGAACCTGTTTTGGGAAGATGGACTGCATTGACCTTTATCTAGATATGTTACTGAGGTGGGGAAGTGGTCACTACCCAATGGCTCAGTGCCCACATACCACTCGAGAAGATGACAGAGAACTGTGGGGCAAGTAGCCAGGTCAGGATACGAGTGTGTGTTTTGTCCTATAATAACGTATGTGTTCTTATTTTTGTTGAAGAGTCATGCTCCTGAAGGTGTAAAGATTTTTTAGGCGACCTCTTTTAGGCGACCTCCGGCATCTATGAGAGGAGAGCCCTAAAGAGAGTTCTGCGTATCAAGCTCGCCTGTTAAGATGTATAGTTCGGAAAGCTGGTCGACCAGCGCTTTGAAGTCAGAGCTCAAAAGTGCAAAATCAGGACGAATGTATAAGGAGCATACCGTTATCAACCTATTAAAATTATTGTGCGTATTGCTACAGCCTCAAGGACGGTGTTAAAAGCAATAAGATGGCATGCTAGGGATTTCCGTGTCTATTATGGCTACACCGTCCAAAGAGTGTGTACAGCAAACCCTATCATTTCTCAACACGATATAGCTATTTAGGATTTTATTTCATTAGAATTAAAATTTGTTTCTTGGACACACATTAAACTTGGCTGATTTGCATGCAGAATCTCATGCACGTCATCAAGATTATTCGAAGGCCTCTGCAGTTCCATTGAACTATATTTTCTCTTCCCCTTACGCTGTGTTAGAGCTACAGGAGTGTGGCTGTTTCTGTAAGGTTTTTGGGGGCCCTCACTCTTGCAGGGGAATTTTTAACCTTCTCGGGATGTTTCGATAGAGGGACCCACTCCTTCCGCGGCGAAGCAGACAGGAAAGGTCCCACAGCAATGTCGTCATCAGATTTAGAAAGGGTGCCCGGCTGGCCGGACCCCTTGGACTTGGCAACCATCCCGTTGCCCTACGTATCAGTCGCGACCATCTAGAGCGTCAGATGCGCCCCGGTGGCACAGCTGATGCGGCGGATGTGAGAAATACAGCGGTTTGCTTCGTCTCCATCTGCTCTTGGCCCTCGCCTGTGCATAGGGCTGGTGGAGAGGAGAAAAAAGTAGGTACAGCAGCATCCCCACCAGACGTGGATGCAACCACAGCCGGTGCTGGCTTGGCGAGCGGTGAGGGCGCAAGTTGGGTTAGAAGAGTCAACCCTGCTGGGGGGGGGGGGAGAGAGGAGAGGCGGGGCGGGGTCAAGTCCACCTCTAGGTGCCGGGTCCCCGCCGTTACCAGACGACGCCGCTCTGCCCCCCGGTGAGCTGCGTCGGCGTACCTGCCCAGAGAAGGAGAACAACCTCTTCCGTGCCTCTGAGAAGGTGATGTTTTCAGTGACCTGGATGTTTATGATTTTCTTAACAAGTTGAACATTTTCACAATTTTTCGAGTAGGCCACATATAGAACCTGGCAGTTTACGCAAAGAGACTTGCAGGTTACATTTTTCGGACGGGTTGTCGTGCTGGGCGCATTTCGCGCAAGTATGTCCTTCGCGACAGGAGTTTGTGCCATTCCCGAAGCATTGGCACTTGAAACAGCGCAGCATGTTCGGGATTCAAGGCCGGACTGGATATGGAACGAAACCTGGATTGATAGATTCCGGAAGGCTCAACCTGTCAAAGGGTAGGATGAGGTGCTTTGTTGGTATGTGTTTATCGTCTATTCGTATAGTTAATCGCCTGACCGCTGTTAATCCCTAGACACAAAGGCCCTCCAGCAAGTCGGATTAAGTTTCATTCAGTAGGTCATAGTCGGAGACCACGCGCTGAGAGCTGTTTAGGCTGCGGTGGGTCCTGACTCGGATGGCCAGATCAGCGATGCTGGTTTGCGCAAGACGTTTATTGGCCTTATCCTGGGTACTGACCTCGACAAGGATTTCACCGGTTCAATGTATTTTCGCCTTATACGATTCTCCAACAATACCCTCAAGCAACTTTGAAATACGAAATACCGACTGTGAAGCAAAATGATTTGATTGGTCTACCGCTTCCATCGCAATGAATCGAGGATAGTTGTTTGGTTTCGGATGACTCAAGTTAGCAAGATGTGGAAAAAAAACTTCGGTGCAGCCCCTCTTTTGGTCCGATCACGTATTGGGGGGGGGGTGTTAAGTTCGGGCTCCGCATGTAATTAATGAAGGCCGCCGGTGGCCCATGTATTGGCCTCGCCTCCGCTGGTAGCTACGATCCTGTGTCCCTTTCATGTAGCCGCACGGACGCCAAGTTCGGAGCCGCGGAGAGCATGTGTCGTACCCGTCCTTTTGCGTGTCAAAAGACGGGGGCGATTAGCCTGAGTACCTCTGTCGCGTCGGAGGTGGCTGAGTCATTCGGCATGACAGGCTGACGGGAAGCTAAATGATCGTGTCTCTCAGTGTCGAAAGGTCAAGTGGTGTAAGTTTGGAGAATCTGCGATGTCGGTGGAGGAGCTGGTCGTTGACGGGTCATTCACCTTGAGGACGATCTCTTGGGCCTGAAGCGCCTCTTCCCAGCGGACAGATGGCAGGTGGCGGCGTCCTTAGTCTGGGAGGGGATTAGCGGCGACTCCCGCATTGCCCCAACGCGAGCGCAGACGAGGGGGCAGGGCAGGCGCGGGAGCGATGTTAGCCTCGCAAAGACCGCTCCAGGCCCTCGGCTTGGCTTTTGACCAAATGCCGCCCGCTGAACATAATGTGTGTCCACTTTAGGACGCAGACGTCCTGTATTTAGTTGTCGGGTGTAATAGCGTGCATGGGAAACGCGCTATGAGTGTATAAGAGAGATGGTTTGGTCACGTGACCGCAGGTGGGGACATACGTGTGATTGGCTGGTTTCTGTGGCCAATCAATGGTTTCTATTAATTGTTTAAAGGGTCTTTCTCTCCTTCTTGTACGCCTCCTTCTTGGAGGCGGGGTTTTTGGTATCAAAACCGGAGTGTTGGGTTTTGCCGGGGGTCGGTCGAGAGGGGATCTAGTTCAGTAGAGATCTCGGCCGAACAGGCTGGTGCGGGCTGAGTGACAATGTAACCGTCGCTCTGACCTGATGTAAACTTGGAGTAATGTAAAGAGTGTAAATAAACCTAATATCCAGAAAGGAAGGCATTCCTCATCCCTCACCTGCTCCAAGCATCGGTCGTCGGTCATCGGAGTGAGTCGAGATTGTCCTCTCGGCTCGCGCATCAAAAGAACATCAATATTTCGTCTCCATCAGTTCGCCAAGAAGATGGAGAGGCGAAATTTAACTGGCGCAGTCGACAGGATGTGCACGACCATCGCCTGGAGCTGGTGGGGCATTCCGGAGAGACTCCTTCAATGGAAAGTTCGGCTCCGACCAACGACGAGCCAAACTCCAAGCATCGACGGGGCGGCACCTCAGCAGGAGGCCTCGTGAGCTCCGGCTCAGTGCAGGAGAAGCCGCGATTCAACGGCAACGGGGCAAGTCCTCAGCGGGAAGCCTCGTGGGCTCCGGCCCAGGGCGGCGAAGCCGCGGTTTGACGAGGCGACACCTCAGCGGGAGACCTCGTGCGCTCCGGCTCAGTGCGGCGGAAGCCGCGGTTTTACGGGGCGACACCTCAGCGGGAGGCCTTGTGGGCTCTGGCCCAGGGCGGCGAAAGCCGTGGTTCAACGGGGCGACACCTCAGCGGGAAACTTCGTGGGCTCCGGCCCAAGGCGGCGAAAGCCGCGGTTCAATGGGGCGACACCTCAGCGGGAGGCCTCGTGGGCTCCGGCCCATGGAGCACGGCCCCATCCCAGCGGCGAGAGCGGCGCATCGGGTCCACGAGCTGCTGCATCAGCGACACTGCGACCCGGCCGAATCCGGAGCGAGCACAGGTGGGCCCTGACTTGTTTTCTCCGGATTCACCATGTCCACTATGCTAACGGAATGTCGCGGCACTGCCGGAAAGGTTAGTGCCATTGTGCTCGAGATCGAGGAGTTGAGAGCGGAGATAGCTCTCAAAAATACGCAGCATGCTTTCAAAAAAGCAAGGCTAGCAGGTAACAGGGGCGTGGGCAGCTGGTCCGAATGGACAGCTGAAGAGCTTAGCGCTCAATTAGCCCAAGGGAGAGTGGAGATCGCTTACGAAAAAGCGAAGCTTCGCAGGATTGGTAGACTCGAAGACGATACAAATGTGTTTACAGTGTTCGTTCCTTCGTGGGCGCTTCGGACACCACGGGAAAATGAGAGTGGGAATGCAGTGGAGGTGGCCGAAGCCACCCCAGTTGTTGAGCAACACCCTGGCGTTCATACTGCTACAGATGAGATCGTGGAATTTCGCGAGGCAGATGTCTTATGTGCCGAACTTCTTTCTGCGGAGGCGGACAATGAACAGCCGTCTGTCGCCAAAGCAGCACAAGGGGCATGCAAGGAAAGCGGAATGGCGTGCCTAATGGTTGAGCTTCCGTGCGCAATACATGAAGAAGCAGGCGGTCCGCGGCGTCTAGGAGCACAGAACGCCACGTGCCAAACCAGGGTTTGTGTAGAATCAGCTGGTGGCATATGAAACGGAATCAACTTCCGTGCGACTGTCGGTGTGTGCTGCCGTGGAAAGTGGTGTTTGTGCTAAATAGTGAGCAGTGCTAGACAGGATCGGGTCAGTGTTGTTTGGCGCACACTTAGTTGTTTTTTTTGTGTGTATTTCTCTGGGTGTGTAGGGATCGCTCAGATGAGAATGATTGTTAGTTACCTGTACTGTCGATCTCCGCCTTGTTAGTTTTTTTGTGTTTTTGTGCATGTGTTGGTTGTGTTAAGCTGTCGTGAGGCGTGTGGTTTACGGGTAGCGCAGCTTGGCGGTTTTAACTGTCTCCTTGAGAAGTAGAGCCGAGCCGCTGTTACAGAGCGGTAGGGAGTTTACCTCTGGGCACAAAGTCGAGTGTCTTTCATTATGTGCGGTCGTTGGCATGTGGTCATGGTGGGCCATGGAATGTGCAAGTGGGGCCCCCTTGTCGCGCTTGTGCGCGAACTAGTGTCTGAAGTACTGAAAAGTGAACTTTCCGTACATCGCATGTGGACAGCAAGTGAACCGCAACCGGGTTAAACAATCTGGTACATTCTGAAAGAACAGGCGTCCGCGAGTGCGTGAAGAGAAGCTGAACTTCCTTTTTTTATTTGCACAGGACTAGTCTCATTTTGTGCGTTTGGGTTTGTTTTGGTGTCTGTTCCTTTCCTTAGAGTGAAAGAATACTCCTGCATGCACGTAACGTTTAAAAATGGATGGTGTCATTCATCCAGTTGTCAAGTTTGAACATTTATACCCTTCGTGGGGTTGGTTGCCTTTAATGGTAGAGGGTGCCACGAGTTCTCATGGGCCCTATAGTTTTGCGCTTTTGTGTATTGTTTGAGGTTGTGGAAGCCACGGCTAGGCCAAGGCACCAAGTGTGCCGTGTGGTATCTGTTGTTGGTGCAGTTGGCCGGCGCGTTGTGCTGGTTGGGTAGGTGTGTGCAGGGGTAATTTTGTATGGTTGTATTGTATTGTATTTTGTATTGCACTCGCGTAACGGCTTGAGTGTTTTTTTTAGTTCTTGCTCTGCAGTAAGACATAACCTGCAGGAGAGGTAATGTTGTACGTACAGCTAGTGTACAGACAACATTCTTAGTGCGGAGGTGTTAAGTTCGGGCTCCGCATATAATTAATGAAGGCCGCTGGTGGCCCATGTATTGGCGTCGCCTCCGCTGGTAGCTACGATCCTGTGTTCCTTTCATGTAGCCGCACGGACGCCAAGTTCGGAGCCGCGGAGAGGGTGTGTCGCGCCCGTCGTCTTGTGTGTCAAAAGACGGGGGCGATTAGCCTGAGTACCTCTGTCGCGTCGGAGGTGGGTGAGTCATACGGCATGACAGGCTGACGGGAAGCTAAATGATCGTGTCTCTTAGTGTCGAAAGGTCGCGCGGTGTAAGTTGGGCCTGAAGCGCCTCTTCCAGGGGGACAGACGGCAGGCGGCGGAGTCCTTAGTCGAGGAGGGGATTAGCGGCGACTCCCGCATTGTCCCGACGCGCGCGCAGACAAGGTGGCAGGGCAGACGCCAGGGGGATGTTAGCCTCGCAAAGACCACTCCCGGCCCTCAGCTTGGCTTTTGACCAGATGCCACCCAAGGAACGTAATGTGTGTCCACTTTAGGACGCAGACGTCCTGTATTTACTTGTCGGGTATAATAGCCAGCGTGAGAAACGCGCTATGTGTGTATAAGAGTGTTGGGTCACGTGACCGCAGGTGGGGACACATGTGTGATTGGCTGGTTCCTGTGGCCAATCAATGGTTTCTATTAATTGTTTAAAAGATTTTTCTCACTTTCTTGTACGCCTCGTTCTTGGAGGCAGCGTTTTGGTATCAAAACCGGAGTGTTGGGTTTTGCCGGGGGTCGGTCGAGAGGGGATCTAGTTCAGTATAGATCTCGGCCGAACAGGCTGCTGCGGGCAGAGTGACAATGTAACCGTCAATCTGACCTGATGTAAACTTGGAGTAATGTGAATAGTGTAAAAAAACCTAATATCCAGCAAGGAAGGCAGTCGTCATCCCTCACCTGCTCCAAGCATCGGTCGCCGGTCATCGGAGCGAGTAGAGATTGTCCTCTCGGCTCGCGTATCAAAAGAACATCAGTACTTCATCTCCATCAGTTCGCCAAGAAGATGGAGAGGCGAAAGTTAACTGGGGGGTAGAAAATGCTATCATCACCAGCGTGTCTACGCCCACTGCACGGCAAAGGCCTCTCCCATTATTCTCCAATTACCTTGGTCCTGTGCCAACTGTGACCAATTTATCCCCGCAAACTTCTTGATCTCATCTGCCCATCTAACTTTCTGCCGCCCCCTGCAGCGCTTGCCTTCTCTAGGGATTCACTTTGTTACCCTTAATGACCAGCGGTTATCTTGCCTTCGCATTACATGCCCTGCCCAAGTCCATTTCTTCTTCTTAATTTCTACTAATATGTCTTTAACACCAGTTTGCTCCCTGACCCAGTCTGCTCTCTTCTTGTCCCTTAATGTTACACCTATCATTTTCCGCTCCATTGCCTGCTCAGTCGTTCTCAATTTAAGTTGAACCCTCTTAGTGAGCCTCCAAGTTTCTGCCCCGTAGGTGAGTACCGGTAAGATGCAGCTGTCATACACTTTCTTCTTCAACGACAATGGTAGGCTGCTATTCATTATCTGATAATGTCTGCCATATGCACCCCAGCCCATTCTGATCCTTCTAATTATCTCTGCCTCATGGTTGGGATCTGGGGTCACAACTTGGCCTAAGTATATATATTCGCTTACCACTTCCACTGCCTCGCCATCTATCTCAAACTGCTGTGCTGTCCCGAGATTATTGATCATTACTTTAGTTTTCTGCATATTAATTTTCAGGCCCACGGTTCCACTCTGTTCGCCCAGTGCGGAAAGCATGCTTTGCAATTCGTCCCCCGAGTTACTTAGCAAGGCAACGTCATCAGCAAATCTGACGTTACTGAGGTATTCTCCATTAACCCTTACTCCCACCTGTTCCCAATCCAACGTTCTGAATACTTCTTGTAAGCATGCTGTGAATAACATTGGAGAGATTGTGTCCCCTTGTCTGACACCCTTCCTTATAGGTATATTACTGCTCTCCTTATGGAGGATGATGGTAGCTGTAGACCCATTATAGATATCCTCTAGTATTCTTACATAATGCTCATCTACCCCTTGGTTCCGTAATGCCTTAATGACTTCTAGGGTTTCGACCGAGTCAAATGCTTTCTCATAATCTATGAAGGCTATATATAGGGGTTGAGTATACTCAGCGCACTTCTCTATCACCTGATTGATCGTGTGAATATGGTCCATTGTTGAATAACCTTTACGGAACCCTGCTTGTTCTTTAGGTTGACTGAAATCTAAGGTTGCAGAGATACGGTTAGCGATTACTTTGGTAAATACGTTGTAGACGACTGACAGTAAGCTGATCGGCCTGTAGTTTTTCAAGTCCTTCATGTCGCTTTCCTTATGGATTAGGATGATGTTCGCGTTCTTCCAAGATTCCGGTACCATTGCAGTCATTAGGCATTGCGTATACAGCTTTGGGAGTTTTTCAAGTACAATTTCTCCGCCATCCTTCTAGAGGTCTGCTGTTATGTGATCCTCACCCGGTGCTTTGCCCCGTTTCATTTCTTTCAAAGCCTTCCTTACTTCTTCGGTCGTTACTGGTGGGATGTCTATCTCCTCCGAACTACTGTCTCGTTCGGCATTATCCTGTATGTCCCGGCTACTTTACAGATCTCTATAGAACTCCTCGGCCACTGTGACTATTTTATCCCTATTTATGATGACATTACCTTGCTTATCTTTAAGTGCATACATCTGATTTTTCCCCACGCCAAGACGTCTCTTTACTGCTTTCAGGCTACCTCCGGTCTTTACAGCGTATTCGATCCTCTTCATATTATACTTCCGTATGTCAGCTGTCTTGCGCTTATTGATTAACTTCGATAATCAATACGCGGTGTCGTCAATACCATCACCAAGATTGCTCAATGTGCACCATGCGGGGTCAAGCCGACAAATTACACCTACACAAACTTGACTTCTTTGGGGTGCACTGGCTAGCTTGCAACCCAGTGAAATAACGCCTGAGCTATGAAAACATTGTGTTGCAATGAGATACAGGCTGTTATCTTCTTCGATATTTTCATCTGGGGGCCCCAAAGAACCGTTTTGGGGACTTATGTTTTACTTTTATCTTACTGCTTTACCTAAAATTGATAAAAATATGTTTAATATTTACGCGGTTGACACCAGTTGATTTGTATCTGTTCACGAAATACAAGATATAGTGGTAAAGCGTAGACAGAGCTTCAGAAACTTTGTGATTGGTTTAAAACTAACATTCGCAAAATACCCGCCCCCAAAGCTAAAGCCATTTCATTTCAAGCCAAAAACACACGCATGCACATTGACACCCAATTTAACCTTCCCAACACGCTATTGATGTCTGTTAAAACATACAACTCGTAGAGCCGCTTCTCATTTACGATGTGTCGAAAATTTCCCCCTGAATCATTGACCAAATCTCAGAAAACAGCTGCGGATTCTTTATCACTGTGTCGTCGATGTATGGCCCATAAATCAAGCTACTGATTTTTGACGCTCTATTCGAATCGCACAAATGAATTCAGCTTTGCCTGAGGTACAACTACACAAAAAAATAAGAATACCTTTATAAAGCCTACCGTACTTCCACACAACGCAAGGCTTTTAATAGAATATGAATAATAGACGCGAAAAATGAATATGATTTGAACTGCTTTATTCTTTATTATTTGTTGTTTATTCAAGAAATACAGCGTTTAAATAAAGATTTTGCACAACTAGCCATACCACAAACTAATTCCCCAACCAACCCAAACCTCTAACAGGGGGCTGATTCCTCACCACTGGACTAAACATTTTTGAGTGACTAGACTACCATCCGTCTACAAGGCTAAACTTGTTAGAAGATGGGATAATGCAAATTACACAGATTCTCTGAGTCAAGAGGGTCAGTACATTTTTTATCCCATGGACAGAAGCTATCAGGAATGTTCAGTGCTGTTTCTGCTTCTTTTGAGGCGTGTACTAGCCAAAATGTAAATGTAACAGCAACGAAAGATTCTACTAGAGGGGTTCCACGTCCTGCCTGAAACGCTACTGAAGTAGGGGAACTTGGTTCTGCAAACCTTGTAGTAGGGTGCCTCGACTGACGCGTGTTTCTGCTCTGCAGCATTAAGGCTCCCGACGTGGAACAGTAAAACAGGGGAAATTTATATTGACTTCAGAAAACCTATTGCGCGTTATCTAGGAAGGAACTATATATGCGCGGAAAGTGATTGCAGGCATTCACTTGGCGGAGGCGCCAGTTGATTAGCGTGTTTCGTGGACATTTCCACACACATGGAGCATGTACGCAGCCCTTTTTTCCTTGATTAGGGTTGTTATGTCTACTTCTATTGTTTTTTCTCTGATCCACGAAGCTTGTTTCTACATTATTAGCCTTACTCCTGTTATACTTGCCTAGATGGCCTGTTCAGACCCCCTGAGTGTTCTTTCCAGTTCCTTGGTAATTAGTAAAGTTCTGTCCCTAAGTGATCACCGGGAGCACGCGTTGCTAAATCAGTTTTTTATCAGTGACAGAGGTAGCTTACGTTTTATTTTTTCGGAAGTGCTTGGTATGTGCACCCCATCACAAATCACTGTTGCAAGGATTACTTCCACATGTCTTGGATAAGCACTTTTATTTGTTCCAAAGTTTGGTTACCTAACTTTCAAAGGGCGCTCCAATGTGGTGTAGAAACACCAAAGAACTGGGAACTTTCTTCACAAACGATACCCTGATGGTCAGTGGGGTCCCAGAGTTCCCTTCCAGGTTGGCAGCGAGAGAGGCAATCTGCGCTTTGCGCGAAATACTCCCACGAGCACAGGGCGTGGTTACAGCACTTACACCTGAGAGTTTAGGTTTGTTTTAGCGTTTTGTGTAGTCAGTTTGACTATTTAGGTTATCATCCCGCTCACTGTTCCTAAAACATTTTTCTACGCAATCACGAAGGCAAAGAGTTTTCGTATTGCTCCAACGGCTGGCGGTAAATATATTGTTTTCAATCTAAGCGTGGAATATTGTGAGAAAAATATTATTGATAGGGCATTTCTCCAATGCAACCTCGCTACATACAAATGACATGGACTTTCTTTTTTTCTTATGATGAGATATGGCCAAGATTATTGTATGCAACTAATTTTTGAGAAGTACTTTGAGTAACCACTCGTGAGATAGCACTCAAACCATGAAATAAAATCAAGTTGCTTCAGCAAATGGCTTGTGTGATATTAGTGCTAATGAGGCTCTCAATCATTACTTCCCTTAAATATATTTTTTTTTGTCTGCCAGAGAGGTATAAGCCTGAGTGTCGAAAGAGTACGATCATTGTTGAAAGCAACAACTACTACTTATAGTACGGAGCAAAAAAAAACATGGCATGGAGCACACAAGCATTATCACCTTACAAAACATTAAAAAATTCTGCCAACGGAGCAGCATGACAGAGCTAAGGCGCCCGTGCTCCTATATAGAGATTCAATCATTGTGCCACCCCACTACTTGTTCACTGATAACACAAATGCTTGAAATAATTTTGCCATTTACAAACCATCAGCCCTTTTAGGGCCGGCTGCTTTGGGGACCTTGGCCATCCAGAGAAAGTTGAAATTTTTTAAAATTCCTGTAAGTGCATTTCGCGTCATTCTGCAAGCGCGCACGTTTTATTAAAACTTTTCGCAAACTACAAAATACACGGTGCAGGAGGTAGGCTGCCAATGAAACAACACTTTGCGCCACTGCAATGTTAACCACAATGTGGGAATTGTTTGGGAAGCCGAAACCTTAAAATTAGTAAAAAAAGCGATGAGCCTGAGTTGTTTGGTGCAACAAAAGAGCCGTTTATTTAGCCGAACTGCACGCTGTCAGTTTCTCCATGGGTACTGGCATCGATAATAGCTGAAGCACCATTTCTTACACACTAAAGGGTCACAGCAATCCCAGTCACCTTTACACTGTAAAATAAAAACGTCAAGGATCAACAACTACGAATACAAACAAGATTGAAAAATTACGTTGGAAAGGTACGCTGATTTCACTTTCTGTAATAGTGCGTAAACTGCAAGTGTACACACTATTTTTGAAATATTCATGATTGTTCCAATATTTAAAAATAACACTAATCCTCAAATGTAAAATATCTCGGTAAAACAGTATCATAAATTCCACTTGCGCTGCATGCTTGAAAGCCCCAAGCATCACAGATAACAAGACTGAGGGAAAGCACCAAATAAAAGTGGAGGTTGCTTCACAAATAATTGTGGGTAAAATACCTGAATAAGGGTAATCAGCTTAAACACATAGGTGATTTAGGGAGTGTCACAAAATATTGTACCTTTAAAACTTCCTCTTATGCCATAAGGCAAGCTTTCACAATTAAAAAAAGAAAGATAAACCAATGTTCTCATATATTTAAAGCAATCCTTCAACATATGGGGTGTGCAAGATGGAAAAAATTCGGCGTAGGGCCGATGATGCAATAAAGACAATATCTTCAGTGTGGAGGCTGTTTTCGACTAACCAAACATATTCATTCGCACTACATTAGACTTTGTTGGTTCTTCTTGCTTAAGCAATGCAATTGTAGTAATGAGACAGTCGAAAGAACAATATGAATAAAACACAGCCCCCAAAATGGAAAGAAAACGTTTTTCTCACCCTGTAGACAGGAAAGGGTTCATGAAGAAACCAAAATCCCTACCATAACTGTTTACACATTACAGTGACAGCTTTTCTGGCCTTAAATGCAAAGGCCAGAAATGACACCAATTTGACTGAAAATCCGGTCAATGTTCGAAAACCGAACACAACAGGAATGCTATAATCACCCACTTCATCTCGGTGATGACGATTAGTTTCCTTGAGTGCAACTGGGGCGTGTTTTGTTCTGGCAGCATGCTTACAGACGACCTGGCATTCGAGGGAAACCAGAGCTGATGATGGTAGCACGATATGGGTGCGTTTTCCGCCGCACTCTAGGCTTACCTTGCGTGTAAGGACTCACCTTCTAAAGTAAAGTTTTCTCTAAGCGACGTAGGGGACGTGAATATTGCAGCTACTTTGCAGCGAACTCAGAGACGCCTCCAAGCCATCGTTTTTTTTTTTGCTGGAGAAAGCGGTGCTACCGAACCGAAAATTGGCCGCGCATCTGCTCCTTTCGTTGCAAATGACGTCAAAAGACGATAGTCTTTATCGGCTTTTGCGAAGTACATGCCTCCCTTCGCTTTACCGCTCACCTCTCATGTTGTTCCTCTTGCGTCGCGCTCCTCCCAAGGTAAAGACGCCAAATGTTTGCTTAAATCATTTTAAATTTTGCGCGTTCCACTGCTCCAAACCGGGTGTCTCGATGCGAACGCGGCCGTACGGCGAAGACGCGCGTTAATCGAGGCACCCTACATCAACGTTTATAGAACCGCGTTTCCCTACTCCACGTGCGTTGCAAGCAGAACGTGGAAACTATATAGTGGAACCTTGCGTAACTATTGCCGGTTGATTTCTTAAAATGGCGCCAGAAGCTATAGTGGCGCGGGCGACAGCAGGCTACGGTGGAGTGAATTCTTTTTCTGCAGTTGATCAAGTATTAAATTTCGCAAAAATCAAGCATGTTTGAATTTTTATAAAGGAACACTGCAAATGTCACTTCTGTATTGATTTATTGTCTCATATTTGCGTAATGTCTTGTTTTTCTTCTACAATGTTGACAAGTATGAACATTACACCGGACCAAGACGGGTAGATTTAGCTGTGACTATATACGATTATTGCCCAGGCACTCTTTTGCTTTGGCCGGGTGGCTGAATCGAGTCACAGACAGACAGACAGACGGACAGACATACAGACATACAGACAGACCCAAATTTCTTCGTTTAAGTAGCCAAAGAAAGACTATCGTCTTTAAAATATACAATTTGCGGCTTTGCTCCAATGAGGCAGCCAGTGTTGTCTGTCCAACTGAGCATTACGCCAAAAATGTAGGGCGAAGCACCGAATGCTTACTAAGGATGGAGGCGGACCTGGTCCAGAGAAACCTCCCCACGTGTCTGCACCCCCGCATGAAGCCATCCGGAAACAATTTGTACACATGCAAGACGACGACAGCACACCTTCTTACATGGTGTCCTTTCTTCCCATAAGAAGTAACCCGTTCCGCACGTGTCTCTGCATCGCCGCATGAGGGGATCTGCCCTCGCTTAAACCTGCAGCACCGGGTGCCAGAATGCAGGCTGTGTGACGCAACCGCAGCCCGCAATGTTGGAAGCAATTGTGTGTCCAGTGACGTGACGACACTCAGCAAGGCCAAATTAGGCCGCGCTCCTTCTAACGGACGCTTTGGCAGCGGCGGCAGCTGGCAGTACACATTCTTACAGCATGCTGTACATTCCGGTCGGTAGAGAGAGAAAAAAAGTTTATTTCTCTAGCAGAGGCTGATGTGTGGGCGTCACCCCGTGGAAGGCGTCCCTAGTCCAGGATGCCTTGACTTCGGCTGGCCGTCCGTGCTCGGGTCACCAACTTAAGCTGGATATCCGGGTCCGGGCTGGCCAGGGAAGCCCTCCACTGCTCGAAGGTTGGGTTGGAAAGGGGGGGCAAGTCTGGAGTTCGTTGGCACTCCCATATGATGTGGTAGAGAGTGCCAGGCTGGGGACAGTAAGCGCAGAGAGAAGGTTGTTGGGTGGGGAAGATGAGGTGGAGGCGGGTGGGATGTGGATAAGTATTCGTTTGGAGCCGCCGCCAAGTTGTAGCGTCCTCTCTGGAGAGGCGCCAGTGTGGTGGTGGGAGACGACGGCGAGTTTGCCGGTAATGCGCGAGAATCTCCGTGTAGCCACTGAGTGGGTGGAGTTCATCGTGATGGGGTAAATATTGGCCAACGTCGGCAATGGCTCGGTGTATTATATCGCGAGCCGCGGCGTGAGCCGCTTCATTGTCGGGGATGGCGGCGTGTCCAGGAGCCGAGACAATGCGGATGTCAGGAGTCGTTGTGCAGTTTTTGAGGATATAAAGTGCTGATGAAGAAATTCGGCCAATTTGCTAATTTCGGCAGGTTGTCTGGGAATCGGTGAGAATGGTTACTTGGTCAGGGTGGGAAATGGCGGCGAGGGCAATGGCTATTTTTTCGGCGACATCGATTGAGCTTGTGGTAGTAGTGGCGGCCGTGACGCATTGGCCGGTATGAGTTACTACGCAGGCTACGTGGCCGGCGCGCCCAGGGTAGGAGGTAGCTTCTGTATATAGGACAAAAGGCCTTCTTGGGAAGTTGTGGCAGTGTTTCTTCGTGCAGTCGCCATAAAAAATGTTTCAGTAAGGTTGCACTTGTGTAAATATATTTTTGACTGCAAGGCGCACTGTCTTCTGACAGGGACAGCTGAAGTGATCTCCGCGAAATCTATATTGAAATGAGAGAAATGAAGCGAACATTGATTTCAATAAAGGTTTTTTGAAGAATAAAACAGTAGTTTTAAGTTGAACGGGCCCGAGCAGAAATGCTGAAAAAGAGAAATCGTAAATGATGCTCGCCCCTGCCCCAACCTGCTACTACAAACAGAGTCTGCTGGCGCCAACAACTGGAAGTAGCAATTCAATCTGAAAACCTACCTTCAGCTAAGAATAAAATTTATTTCCTTTTTACAAACATCCACAGTGTAAATCAGAATTCCAAAGATTTCTCCTCAGTTATTCATGACAGCAACGCTAATATCGTTGTGCTAACCGTTGTGCTAACATATTCATTAATATTGCTGCCCAAACTTATACTCAGTTTCTTGAATGTTCATTGCTACCCAGTGATTGGAAAGCGAAACAGTGCCTCCAGACCTGAAACAAGGTAATTCTGCACAAACCACCGGTGACTGAAAAATTATTTTTATTAGTACCCTTCGCAATCTTCTCGTGCCCGTGATTTATTGCAATCTTATTATGATTCTTGATTCAGAGAGTTTTCTTATCCAACATCAGCATAGCTTTAGGATAGCTCACTTTTCTGAACCCAATCTTTACTGTTAAAAATAACTTGTTTTCTGTTAGGACCGCACCTGCATTCACTGTATCTTTCTCTACTTCGGAAAAGCCCTTGATACCGTGTTGCAATATCTTCTGATATTTTAATCTAGAAAACTTTATACAAAAAAACATCCAGAAAAGGATTGAAAACGTCTTGCACATTAGAGCCAATTACATTTCTAATAGCAACTACCACTCACCTGCGTGCCTTGTATCTTCCGGTGTATCACTAGGTTCTTTGTTGGGCCCCTTCTTTGCTTATTTTATATTAGCAATTTAGCTAACAACAACGCTTAATCAAATCGACTATTCGCGGGCGATTGCGTAATTTACCGGTGAATAACTAACAATAATGAAGGCTGAGCTCTTCAAATTGCCCTAAACAGCGCTACATCTTTGTGGGAAGATTGGTTAATGACACTGAATGTGCATAAATTCAAAGCTCTGAGAATTACACCAAACGGCAACAACAGCAATCTTAACCTTGCCTAAAAAAAGTTTGCGATCTCGACGCTGTTATAATGAACAAATGTTGTGGTTACATAACCCTTGACCTCTTGTGCAAATACATGTAGGTTACGTAACCAGGAACGCTGATTGCGTGCTTTGGTTTTTGCGCCGTGACGTTTTTGTTCCGCTTAATTCTTTAAAACTACTGTTATAAGAATCCCTCTTCAGATGTGAACTATAATATGCCTCTCCTGTTTGGAAATCTCATTAATTATTCCTTTCGAACTCCATTGAATCCATTCGGAACCATGCGGCACAATTGGTTGTGTGCAACTTCTCTGGAGCATCCAGTGTATTTTGAATAAAAAGGAATTTATACCTACCTGACCTTTCAGTAACAAGAAGAATAGCCGGATTGTGCCCTTTTCATCAAATGTATTTTACTAACAGTGATGTCAAGAGCGACCGTTCTGAAGTTTCTTCATACGTTTCCTCACGCATTCACAACAAATTCATCCTTACAGTGCCATCCTGTCGCACAAGCGTGTGCTTTAACACCTTCGTATCAAAGCCGCCGCCGGAATGCAATCAACTTCCAGCTTTGATCGAAAGCATCACTGATGCTTTATCATTCAAGACAGCCATGTCAAACTCAACGTGTATTAGCTTTATTCTCACGAGCACCCTCGGGCACCTGAAGAGTTTGTAATAAGCAAAAATAAATAAATGAAGGACGGGTCATACGCACGGAATAAATTCCTAGCACCGTATAATTCGAAACAGTGTTGTTGAGCCTGAGCAGCACCCGCGGCGGCAAACATATAATTTTAAAGAGTCCTTCAAAAGTAAAACGTAGAGGATAATGAGCTGTACAGTAAGATAGCTGATCTGATATGCGAACGTAGAGCCGCTGGCGAAGTCGAGGCGGGTCATCGGGCCCAAATAGGGAGGCTTGGAAGTCGAACTATGCCGTTATATTTAGAAATACTACAAGTTCGATTCCGTTCTGAAGATATCTCGCAAATTCATTGGAAAGAACATCCTGATTGGAATCTCGGATGAACCACAGTGTTTTTCGAATGAACACCTTTGCCCAAAATCGAAGCCACTGCTGGCGCTAGCTATAGTCAAGAAACACGAATGCTGATGACGGTTTTTCTGGATTATGAATAACGAGACCGTTTCACGCAATCTGAAAAACACCGATAGGATTCGCATTTCACTGACGCTGACAAAACCAAAAAATGTTCAGCCCTGCTGAAATCTAGATGGCAAGTGAAAATACAATCACCACGCATAACAAGAAACTGGCGTTTCCAGAAGAACTAGGATTCCTTTCTCTCTCAAAAAGTGCAACCTCCGGCATCACTATTACGAAGGTTTTCCATTGTGTAAACAAATCACGTTTTTGTACTCCTTAGCCATATAATATTTTTAACGACCTCACGTTTGCATAAACGAGGTATCTGATGATGGGGACATGATAGTACTGGAAGGTTACAAATACTACTTTATTTTTGAGCAAAATTACGTGGTGGCGGTGAAATGAAGCATGTTCTTTGCAGTGTACCTTGTGAAGGTAGCACAAATGGAAGTGCTGCACTGCTGACTTAGAAATACAGTAGTTACAACCCAAAAACGAAGTTTTTACAATTATTTTTTTTTTCATTCGTTTCTTAGCTAACGGGAGTCTTTGCGGTTTATGAAAGAGTTACTTGACTACCTAGCACTAAAGCAATACAACGAACTTGACGCAGGCGACCTAAACATGAATATCATAGGTGACTACAGTCTTCCACGGCATTTTAGCGTGAAACTCTACGCATGCGGTTATTACACTATCCCTGCCCAATGAAGTGACACAGACCAACCGTTTCCTTCTTGATGTTTTAGTTATCAGCTCTGATGACATGGTTCAAACCGCTGGTTCAAACCGCTGGCTCTGATGACATGGTTCAAACCATTCGAAAGTAGGGATCATGCGCCAAACATGTCGCGCCTACACATATTACAAATGAACGCAGGCTTAGAGTTCTCTTCAGTTTAGATATGGGTCATTTAAAAAGGCTAACATGAACGCCTTCCGGTTGCGTGTGCCGGAGAAGAATTTCTCAACGATATAATAGGAACAGGGCAAAATACTCATACGGCGAAATATTTCAGGTATACTTTCGTGTATATAAAACATCTTTTCTTTTAAAATAGTGAAGAGGAAAAAATATTAGAAATTCTTATATAGGTGCCTCTAAAGTAAACATGGTCCGTAAAAACTCAACTTTAAAAGCCGAGTTTTTATACGTGAGATTCCTCATAGGCTTGCTGAATTGTAAAAATAAAGCAATAAAAAGTAATTCGGAATAAAGAAAGGCAAAGTTGATGCAACATGAACATTCCTTTTTTCACAATACAGAACAAAACAGTACGAATATTGGCAAGATTGTCAATTGTCAAAGATTGAAAAGAATTCAAGTACAAAATATAGGGCTAACAGAAGCAGCCCTAGCAGAATATTTCAATGCCGAATTCGTCTACTCGGGTCTACCTCCGACAACATCAAATCGCTTTTAAATTACATACCAGCCAATTAACACTGTATTTCCTCGCCAAAAACTACTAAGAAATTCTACCGCATGTTCACTGCGTTAAAAACCAAAAGGGCCACCGAAGTAAATGGTCTTCAAGTTTCTCTGGTGTAGCTTACGATTGATGCTCGTGTTCCGCATCTTGCACATATTCTTAATAAAATTTTGCAACCAGGTTGGTTTTTCGGTGCAATTACACGGATGAAATACCGGTAATTTTTATTGTGGTGAGAAAAAAATGTAAGCAGCTATACAGCAGCCTCCATACTTCGGGTATTTATAAATATGAATGAACATTTTTTAAGATGAAACAATTTTTAATAAAAAAAACTACGACATAACGATGAGATAGCTTGTGCTTGGTGTGATCGACTGAAATGGCGTTGCTACTATGAAAGAAGTGCAAACTAGAAATGTTGATAAAAGTGAGCTTACACTGTGGATCCTCGGAGCTTTCAGAAAGGCGTTTGATTTCTCCAGCCACGAATTGATGATGATAATGATGGTTTGAGTTTATTGGCGCAAGGCCGACATCGGGAAAGAGTGCCAAACACAAAGTTTATTTATAAGGAGGGAACAGAAATAAAACCAGTTAAATATAAAGCACGGCTGGTGTAAAGGGCCAGAGTTTAGAAGAAGACTGGTTAACAGATAATGAAGGTGAATGGTGTATAGGGCCAGGGGTAAAACTATGGGTGTTTTGAGATGAGTTGTAGGAAGTGAACTTCTGTTAGGTACTCAAAGGTGCGCTGAACACAAAACATGGCATCGTATTCAATGTATTTTGGCCTTATACGATTCTCCAACGAGATACCCTCAAGAAACTTTGAAATACGAAATAACGACTGTGAGGCAAGAGGTTTTGATTGGTCTACCGCTTCCATCGCGACGAATCGAGGATAGTTGTTTGGTTTCGGAGGACTTAAGTTAGCAAGATGTGGAAAAAAAAACTTCGGTGCAGGCCCTCTTTGGGGTCCGATCACGTATTGGGGGGAAGGGGAAAAGAGGAGGTTAGAAAATGCTATATATCATAGTATAGAAGCAAAAACGGGAGTACATTCTTCGTTAGCCTTACCCTGATAGCTGAAGAGGTCCCGGAGCTCTCTGCCTGGTAAACAGACAGGAAGCCCATCCGCCGGAGCTTGACCTGGGCTCCGACGGCCATGGTTTGAGGTTTCTACCCTTCACCTTAATAACACATCGCCACGTTTGGATCCAGCTTATTCATGGGGGCTCGGGTTCCGCGGTGTCACCAACACCGTCACCAAGATTGCTCAAGGTGCACCATGCGGGGTCAAGGCGACAAATTACTCCTACACAAACTTGACTTCTTTGGGGTGCACTGGCTAGCTTGCAACCCAGTGAAATAACGCCTGAGCTATAAAAACATTGGGTTGCAATGGGATACAGGCTGGTATCTTCTTCGATATTTTCATCTGGGGGGCCCCAAAGAACCGTTTTGGGGAATTATGTTTTACTTTTGTCGTACTGATTTACCTGAAATTGATAAAAAACGTGTGTTCTTTACGCAGTAGACACCAGTTGATTTGTATCTGGTCGCGAATTACAAGATATAGTGGTTAAAGCGTAGATAGGTCATGAGAAACTTTGTGATTGGTCTAAAACTAACATACTCATAATAACCGACTGAAATGGCGTTGCTACTACGAAAGAAGTGCAAATTAGAAATGTTGATAAAAGTGAGCTTACACTGTGGATCCTAGGAGCTTTCAGAAAGGCGTTTGATTTCTCCAGCCACGAATTGATGATGATAATGATGGTTTGAGTTTATTTGCGCAAGGCCGACATGGGCAAAGAGTGCCAAACACAAAGTTTATTTATAAGGACGGAACAGAAATAAAACCAGTTAAATATAAAGCACGGCTGGTGTAAAGGGCCAGAGTTAAGAAGAAGACTGGTTAACAGATAATGAAGGTGAATGGTGTATAGGACCAGGGGTAAAATATGGGTGTTTTGAGATGAGTTGTAGGAAGTGAACTTCTGTTAGGAACTCAAAGGTGCGCTGAACACAAAACATGGCATCGTATTCAATGTATTTTGGCCTTATACGATTCTCCAACGAGATACCCTCAAGAAACTTTGAAATACGAAATACCGACTGTGAGTCAAGAGGTTTTGATTGGTCTACCTGAAATAACGCCTGGGCTATGAAAACATTGGGTTGCAATGGGATACAGGCTGGTATCTTCGATATTTTCATCTGGGGGGCCCCAAAGAACCGTTTTGGGGAATTATGTTTTACTTTTGTCGTACTGATTTAACTGAAATTGATAAAAAACGTGTATTCTTTACGCAGTAGACACCAGTTGATTTGTATCTGGTCGCGAATTACAAGATATAGTGGTTAAAGCGTAGATAGGGCATGAGAAACTTTGTGATTGGTGTAAAACTAACATACTCATAATAACCGCCCGCAAGGCTAAAGCCATTTCATTTCAAGCCAAAAACAAACGCTTGCACATTGACACCCAATTTAACCTTCCCAACACGCTATTGATGTCTGTGAAAACATACAGCTCATAAAGCCGCTTCTAATTTACTATGTGTCAAAAATTTCCCTCTGAATCATTGACCAAATCTCAGAAATCAGCTGCGGATGCTTTATCACTGTGTCGTCGATTTATGGCCCAGAAATCAAGCTACTGATTTTTGATGCACTATTCGAATCACACAAATGAATTCAGCTTTGCCTGTAGTACAACTACACAAAAAAATATGAATATCTTTAAAGCCTACCCTACTTCCACACAACCCAAGGCTTTATTAAAATATGAATAATAGACGCGAAAAATGAATATGATTTGAACTGCTTTATTCTCTATTATTGGTTTTAATTCAAGAAATACAGCGTTTAAATAAATAATTTGCACAACTAGCCATACCACAAAGTAATTCCCCAACCAACCCAAACCTCTAACCGGTGGCTGATTCCTCACCACTGGACTAAACCTTTTTGAGTGACTAGACTACCATCCGTCTACAAGGCTAAACTTGTTAGAAGATGGGATAATACAAATTACACAGATTCTCTGAGTAAAGAGCGTCAGTACATTTTTTATCCCATTGACAGAAGCTATCAGGAATGTTCAGTGCTGTTTCTGCTTCTTTTGACGCGTGTACTAGCCAAAATGTAATGGTTTTCTTGTTTGGAAAAAAGAGTTCCTACCAAACAAGGAATATTACTAATACATGATCCAATTTATAGAATAAAAAAATTTGTTTACGAAATAACCTTGTGCCCATTTCTGCTACATAAGGCACTGAAGCTTTCTGTATAAGATCTCACACATTTCAGTATTTAAAAATCGTCACTGTGTAGTTTATTATTTTACGCTTAACTGCTTACATGTGAAGCCCCGCTGCTTCTTGGTACACTCCGGTTTGCTCAAGTGGTCGCTGAGCAGCTTTTTGCCTGGGGGTACCAACACGCATTTCGAAAATAAAATTTTGATTCTGAGTTGAAGCGTCTATATAGTCCATAAGCCCCACCCAGGTAGCACAGGACTGTTTGGCCTAAAACAGGCCGGTGTACTTTGGCCGGTGATTTTCTTTCCGGCCGTTTACCGGCAGCCATGTTCGGCCCATGTCCAAATGTGGGCCTTTTGGCCGTATACGGCCGTACTCCCATGGATGTCCAACGGCCAGTGTCCGTCGGCCAGTCGACCGGCTTACGGTCATACGGCCAGATTCCAGCCGTAGGGCTCCGGCCATTCCAAAGCCACCCGTGTACGGCCGAAGTACGTCCGCCGGAGGACAGCCGAGATGCGGTCGTTGGACTCCAGCCGGACTACAGCTACCGGAAATACGGCCGTGCTACGGGCATTGGAGTTCAGCCACAGTACGTTAGCTGTACTCAGGCCGGTCACTGCATGTGGTGCAAGCAGATGACTCATTCGCGCAGTGCAGAAGCAGCACAAACCCAGCATTTTGGGTCCAATGCAGCCACATCAAAGTGAGCTCGCGCGCAACCACCAGCAGTCAAGCTTTCATCGCAGCCTTGCTTAATTACCAGCCTCAGTTGACAGCAAAATTCATTTATTAAACAGTGCTCACAAATTGTCGTTCCTTTAATTGCTGTGCCTCATTTACTGCCGAACACAGAAAATATTCAGTTCTTTGTAGAGCTTGAATAGATGTATTGTCCAGGTCCTGATATCCTCTGTGGGGCGGCTTACCTGTAATAAACGGGGAAAGAGGAGGGGGAAGGGGGGGGGGCTGCGGAGGGCGCATACTTTAGTGGGTTGGATTTCAGAGAGATAAATTGCGCCGCTTTTAGCCAATTTCTTTCGGGGCAATATTCCGGAACACTTTCATGCTATGACTACATAAACTATTTTTATAACAGTTGCTTGACCAATTTTGATGTATATAAAACCGGCGTGAATGCCTTTACGAAGCGTTTTGGTTCTCAACAAAACACTCAGGAGCATTTAATATAACTCCTTCACAAAAAAGTGTATCCAGTTTTTGCCCATTTTTTTTTGCAAAGACATTTTCTACCCGATCAACTTTTCTGATGATCTTGCGCAGGGCTGATCCTAAGAAGGAGCGAACAAGTACTTTCATTTTCAATCTATTTTAATGTTGTTTTCATGAGTATACGTCCACACCACTTAGTCCAAAAGAGCTTAATTTTCTTCTAATGTCATACTACGTTCAAAACATTCTAGACGCGTCGCGAATGACGCCCTGCTTCAGGTGGCTGAAGTTGTATCCCTTTGTGTTCACGCAAGGAAAAGCGTAAAATTAGAGTTACATAATTTGTTTCAAACCAATAACATAGCAATGGTAGCATACATACAGGAAACTTTGCATACTGCAACGAATAGGGCAATAAATATTTTATTGGTCAAGGTTGAATGCGTAGGGTTCTCAACCCGTCGGAGGCAAACTTGCACCTCTGGAGGTTTATTTATTTATTTATTTATTTTATTTGTTTATTTATTTATTTTTTCATTTATTTATTTATTTATTTATTTATTTATTTATTTATTTATTTATTTATTTATTTATTTATTTATTTATTTATTTATTTATTTATTTGATGCCTGCTTGCCTTTGCATGCATTACAGAAGGGAGATACATAACACTAAGCCTTAAATATGAGACAAAATATTAAAATAATTCTACAAAGCGCGCTGAAAATCGTCAATATAAACAGTTAATGCAATCATACGTCGAAGATAATTACACTGCAGTATTGATGTAAAATAAAATGAATCGCGCAAGGCGTCACCTTTAAAGGAAAGTTAACAATTTGCTTTAAGCTAGCGGTCCCACTTTGCGATATATAGAAAGGCGCTTGGACATACTTCTCCTTTTCTACAACAGTTTTCGAATGATAGATATTACGAAAAAAGTTCAACCTGTGGTTTCGTCTGTGATCTTTCACGTCCTGCCATTGCAGTTTACTTTTACTTTCTCTCATGCTAAGTTGAGCGTGCCAATTACCTATATCGATCGCACTGACATATTCTGCATGTTTTCGAGCGTATCAACGAGATCTTTGGTGTAGGGATCCACGAAAACACATGCGTACTCCAAGATTGAGCGCACATGAGTGAAATACGGTTGTTCTTTTCAGTTAGATGGAGGTTCACTGAAATTTCGTCTCAGAAAGCCAAAAACATATGCAGCCGTAACTTTTATGGTGTGAACCTGCCTATTTAACCTCTAACCACTCCCTAAATAAACTCCTAGGTATTTATATTCCTCGGCCGTTGTCACAGCAGCATAATTTACGGTATACGTATCCAATTGGAACGAAGGTTTTCTTGTGAAGTTGGCGTTAACACACTGTTTAACATCCAAAAACTTTTCTGAATCAGCACACCAGGATGTTATTAAATTCGAATAAAGCTGCAGGTATACGGAATCACGTTCATTCGCTATAGTCCGGTTAACTACACAGTACTTTTGAACAAAGCTATAGGGCCAATAGTAATAACAATGCAAAAACCGATTCATTCAGTCCATAGGATGAAATGTACTACGCAGAAGGGGATATGCAACACCATCATTTGCTTTTTTGCAGTCCAAGAATATACAGTCAACCACTTTAAGCTTATCTATTGCAAGAGCCAAATCGTGCGTGAACTCAACAATCTGCGTTGAGCAAGAAAATCCTGACAAAAGCCGTGTTTGCTAGGATGCTGGTGATTATGTTTACCCAAATGAGTCATATCCCAAGAGTAGCTAAGTTCACCTTCAAACATCGGAACTAAATTAACAGCTAGGCTTCGTCAGTGACAAGGCTCTGTTGTTATCGCAAATTTAAAATGATTTTTTTTCTAAATAGGCAGTCGTAAAATCCCCTGAAGTAACCTAGCGCAGGACATGAAGTTGATCCTACCAATGCACGAGCGAGCCTCTTCTACGTTTATCACCAACAACATAGTGCAACATTGCTTGTCGCAGTTTAATTGTAAGCCGAATAACTTGCGCTTTTGCTCGCACTTGCCTTTTTTTGGTGGGGAGTCCTTGACATGGTGGCGGTTTAGCTCCTGCGTGGTGGCCGCTTGCTCGACGCCCTTGAAGGCAGGTTATTTTGGTGAACCATCTCCATCTCAGATCGGACATCTCTGACGGGTCGATGTCTCCAATGCTCTCCATTTCTTGAGCGGGCGAATAGCCTCGAGCTGATACGTCGACGAAGCCGGCGGCAGAGGCGTGGTAGCGGCGATGACTGGTGAGGCTTAGCTCACCCGTCGGTGTGGCACAGTCTTCTTGTGGCAATAAATGACATTTCGATGGCCTAAAAGGTTCTCTGCTAATGTCCAGTGAGTCCTTGCACCTTGCCCGTCCACCGGGAACACTCATTACTGTTTGACAAACGATGTTCGTTCATTTTAAACGTAGAAACATGGAGCGGATGAAAAACGCGTATGTCGTTCGGCTCCCTAACGGCTTTTTCTCCTCCCAGAAAAAAACCGGTCGGTCTCCTTCCAAACACGTCTGTGCATGAATTCTCGGCGCCCAGGCGCGAGCCGTTTCTCGGCTGTATGCCGTTTGCCGAAAAAATGACGTATAACCAGATACCTTACATAGGCCGGTCTCCGCTTGAACACCGGTTGCCAAATATTCTGTGGCCATTCGCTTGCCGTAATTCGGCCGAGGACAGCTAACCGAATGAAAAACGTATATTCTGGGGCCGTACGTCCGCCGGATGTGCGGTTCACCGTTGAAACAACGAATGCACGGCAGCCGCGCTCCGGCCGGTCTCCTTTCGAACGCCAACTGCCGCAAGAATACGCATATTCTGTGGCCGGTCGCTTGCCGTGCTTCGGCCGATTACCGCTTCCCGAAGAAAAAACGGATGCCCTAAGGCCGTAGTTCGGCCGTTCTCTTTCTCAACATCGGCAGCCGTAAGAGAACTGAATATCTGGCAGCCGGTTAGCGGCCGTTGTGCGTCCGGACACGGGCGGACGGAAAAATGCCGAATCGCTGGTTGCCGAATGTTGGCCGTTCAACGCATGATCAGTGGCTGCCAGAACCTGGATTCTGGCCGGACATGCCAGAAAGCGGCCGTAGACGGGCCGGTCTTGGGGCACACTTTCTGTTCCGCCTGGGCAGTATAGTATTGCACTAGTAGAGCGAAAACACGGCCTTAAGGTTAAGGTTTCAAAACGGACGGTTAACAAAGGAACAAAAAAGGCGTGTATCGGGTGCGACAAGTGTAGGATGCCCTCAAACAACTTTGGCATAGAAATCCTTCTTTTCGATTCACCAGAAGTCGTAATGCCATGAAATCAATGTGTAAGACGAAAACAGTAAAACGACAACGTTTATTAAGACAGGCAGGCGGCACTAGTTTCAAATAATGTTTTTTGGGCTGAGAATGCCACCAACAACCTTTCGACGAGGTATGGACACAATGCTGACCATAGAAAATGGCACACATTCGTTAAATATGTTAGCGACGCTCATATCTTTCCAAGTAGCTTTGATGAGCCCTTAACATATTTGAGTCAGTCGTAGAGGGCATTCTAACATTCAAAATAAAGCACAAACCCAAAAGGCGCCACTGTGCGTATGAAGTTTGGAATTTCAACCACGTTGACAACGCCGACGGGCACTGCCCGGCCTAGCAAAAACCTTCAAAATTTGAAACATTGTATGCCAAAAAATAAACACGGAGCACGAAGATTTCTGGTACGGCCCGAAAACCAGCGCCCCCTTTTATCAAAATACTCAAGTAGAGAAAAGCCATCTACGTGGTTGACAAAATACAGCACTCATTTCTGCTGGGACGACGTGGATAAAGAACCTTCAGTGTATAGCAACAACGCTGCAAGGCCAGTGTGTGGTTGTCATTTTGACAAAGGTGCCGATACGAAAAGCGCACAGCCATCAAAAAGTGGCCCAGCTTATCGGGCTAATGTCGCAAAGACCGA
The DNA here is from genome assembly GCF_048455015.1 of Haemaphysalis longicornis. NCBI lineage: Eukaryota > Metazoa > Arthropoda > Arachnida > Ixodida > Ixodidae > Haemaphysalis > Haemaphysalis longicornis. Next base: position 183,595,784 of record NW_027526407.1, read on the forward strand.
TGCTTACAGTAAGGCTGGTGGCCTTCCTTATAAAACAAAAGCCAGCTTTTCAAATAAGCAGATTCTCCTTTTATCACGCCCGTTTGAGCGCACAGCGTCGCTGGCGCTCACGAAGGGCGCTTTCGTTGGGAGTCCAGACGACTGTAGCCATTTTGCGAACATTCGAGACGACATTGCCAAGGGCATTCATATGTATGCGCGCGCTGTCTAGTCGGCACTCTCCTCTAATCCGCTCCTTGAAACTGGCCACCAGCGCTCTGCTCCCGCACCCGCTCTCCCCATTGTGCTGCAGTGTGCTTGGCTTTTGCTCGACCCCGTGCTAGGCGATGCTCTCTCCACATCACTCCGCCCACGGTACCATTCCACGTTTCATGACATATTAATCCAATTTCCACTTCGCTATTCAATGAATACCAGCCATGAGAAAATATTTGTATACAACCGCCGTAATCTTACCCAAGGATGAAAAACTCCTCAGATTCCTCCAAAGAGCCGTGGCTATTATAAGAGTCGTTTCCATATTTTGGTCGTACATTTACATTAGACAATATTGTTTAAGACAACTCCTTTTGTGGTTTAACGGCTCGCCAAATTGAAGAACCATTCTGGCCGTATTGAACCTAAAGGTGCGCTGAACAGAAAACATGGCATCGTATCCTAAGAAAAATGGCGGGTGTGGTGGAGTATGTCGTGTGTATAGTTGTGGCAAGTGTTTGCGTCGTGTAATGTCCAGTGCCTTAAATTGCATGAGGATGTGGATCACGGATAAGGCCTCTCCACACCTGCTGCACAGAGGTCTTTGAGATGCAGTGTGAAGGTGGGAGTGCGTTGCTTGTGTGTGCCCTATCCATAATCTAGCCAAGGCATCTTCAGTGAATCTATTGCGTGTGTCGGTGGTGTATCGTCAAATGTTTAGGTTTTAACGTGTAACTTGTCTGTTTGTTTACTGCAGTATGTTTGCCATGTATTGCGAAGTTGTTTTTTGATGTGTGGTTTCACATCGGTGTAGGGTAATGTGGTTATGTCTACTGTATTCAAGAGTGTAGCAGCAGCAGCCATTCGATCCGCTGCTTCGTTCCCGACTATACCACAGTGGCAAGGGACCAAAGAAAGGACCAGTTCAAATTTGTGGACATACGTAGACATAATACCCTTGACTATCAGATTGACAACACGGTTTTTGGACGACTTTGTTGACGGCAATGCCCGCACAACACTGACGCAATCTGTATATTTAATGCATAGTGAGATTTGGCTTTGAAGTATATGTATAACAACAAGAAGTACACCCTGCACCTCTGCCGTAAAGATACTAGTACAAGTACACAGCGTTTTTCTGACATTAAGGCCGGGTCCATGAGCAGCGCAGGACACAGAGGTGGCAGTAATGGAGGCGTCCGTATAAAATTCAGAACATAGATAATTCTGCTGCAAATACAAGAAGTGCTGCAGAATTGCACTGGTCTGAGCTCGGTTTTTATTTATATGCGTAAAATATGTGTCGTAAGATCTAGGGCGGAGGTGCCTTGGTGCTATAAGTCTGTTACAAAAGTTTGAATGGTGTCTAAAAAAGAGACAGCAAGCTCTGACACTTCCTCTCTAATTCTATAAGAGAAGGGCGCAGAGAACTATGGTAGATTTAAAAGAAGTTCAGTCATAGATGTTTAGTGAAAAACTGATTAAAAGGATGGTGAGGCATGGATGAAATTCTAAGAGCATGAAGGAGATCTGTGTACGCTCGCTGAGGTTGCAGTTTCCATTTGTTGCACTCCTGATAGAGGCTTTCGACCGGGCTACTGTGGAAAGCGCCACACGCCAGGCGGAGCCCCAGATGGAGCACTGGGTCCAGCATTTTCAGGGATGTTTTACTTGCTGACACATAATCAAAGCTACTATAGTCCACTCAGGAACCTATCAAGCTGGTAAAAACACGTAGAAGTTGTTTGTCAGTGCCAAAAAAATGTGCGAGAGAACCTTCAGTATAGTCATTGTTTTTATGCATTTATGTTTTATTTATTTTATGTGTGGGATGAATGTGAGCTTTTCGTTGAAGATTACCCCTAAAAACTTGTGTTCATTTTCTACAGGAATCGAGAAACCATTGAGTTTAATGTCTGGATCTCGCCGGATGTCACGCCTCTTGGAAAACAAAACACAAGTGCCCTTCCCAGGATTAAATGTAAAACCATTGCCATCTGCCCAGCCGGATAACTTGTTAACACAAATTTTGACTTGGCCCTCACAGACAGACAAGTTACAGGATATAGAAGAGAGTAGAACGTCGCCTACATAGATTGAACAGAAAATCAATGGTGGCAGCGCCTTCTTAAGGGAATACATTTTCACAAAAAAAGGGTGCAACTTAACTCCACCTTGCGGCACTCCATTTTTCTGCACATGAACCACAGAGTGCAGTTTCCACTCGCACACAAAAGGTTCTTTGAGACGAGTAGCTGGCAAGTGTGTTCATCATGTTACCCGACATGCCGAAGGCCTTCAATTCGCTTAGGATGCCATACCGCCACGTGGTATCGTACGCCTTTTCCAGATCAAAGAACACCATCATTCAATATAATTTGTGGAGGAAAGCATTTTTTGTATAAGAATCCAGCGCGACTAGTTGATCGTTAGTGGACCGCCCTGCCCTGACGCCTGCCTGGCAGCTCTCGAGAAGACCGTTGTACTCAAAAAAGTACACGAGTCTCCTGTTTATCTTCTTCTGGAGAAGCTTGCACAGACAGTTTCTTAGGGAAGTGGGCCCATAGCTAGCGGGAGAGGAAGGGTCCTTTCTTTCCTTCAGAAAAGGACTACTATAGACTCCCTCCAAGAGCGAAGAATGTGCCCAGAAATGATTATGTTGTTGTATAGATGTTGGAGTGTTTCAAGAGTGCCGGGGTGTAGGTGTTGTATCACGGTGTATGTGATTTTGTCTGCACCAGGAGCTGAAGGCTAACATGTGCTCAGAGCAGCCTTCAGCTCAATAATTCAAAAAAGGAGAATTGTCAGAAGTGTTCGCCTTGTTGTTATCATGCAGGGACTTCTTTTCAGCAGTTGTTTTGTGTTTAATGAAAGTGTTTGTGTAGTGTGCTGAACTGAACACGTGTTCCAAGTGTTACGCAAATATGTCAGCCTGGTCTTCCAGTGTCTCCTGTTGTACTAACCAGGGGAGGCTGTGTGTTTGTTGTCCTTTTAGTTTTTGTATACATGTCCAGACTTTGTGTGTGTCTGTGTAAGAATTTATGGTTGTCAAGAAGGTGCTCCAACTCTCTCGTTTTGCCTCATGGCACACACGTTTTCCTAACGTCTTGGCCCGTTTAAACAAAATGAGGTTACCCGAGTTGGGTTACTGACGAAGGATACCCCGCGCCTTGTTCTGGGCCTCTAAAGCCGCCTACAGTCCTCATTCCACGAGTAGTAGTAGTAGTAGTAGTAACTTTATTTGAGCTCGAGGCGTTTTCAGACGCCAGACGGAGCAGTTCCCAGGTCGCGGGAACCGTATTGTGCCAGGAGCTCCTGGCCCCTGGCCGTCAGCGCGAGCTGGGTCAGCAGGGCGGGGCTGGACCGCAAGGTCTCCCATCGCTCGTGGAGTGGGGTTCGGTGTCATCACAATATACTTTTATCTCTATTTTGAAAGCACAATCCGGTTCGGGAGCCATATGTCAAAAATAAATTCTTGAAATTAAAATTCCTCTTCAATTTTTGGTAAACTATGAAGCGGCACTTTCGTCTAGATATAGCCATACCAACTAAACTAAAAAAGTTCGTCATCCTGTGGTGCTGATGACATTACTCTAAATTTTTTCAGAATATTTAAGAATACAGCTGAATTAGGATATATTTATTTACACCAAATATATTGACGAGAGTTACTTGCTAAGGGAATGGAAGATCAGCAGTGTGGTTCTACTTCAAGTCAGGTGATGCACGTAACCCCTGAAACTACCGTCCCATACCCATTACTTCAATGCCTTGTAAAGTCCTTGAACCCATATTATTCACTCATCTGGTTAACTTCCTCGAGTTCAATCTGTTTTCTCATAATTCCCTACATAAATTCAGAAAACAAATTCTGCTGTAAAACAACATAAGGCGTTTTAAATGACTTGCTTGCATATCTAGACCCGTTTTTTGTAACTGGCTGTGTCTTTCTGGATTTTCGCAAAGCGTTTGATAAAGTAATGGTATTATAAATTTGAAAATTGTGTAATTATATAATAATGTAATTTGAAAAATGATCCGCAAGTTTTTCAATGGATAAAAGTGTTTCTTCCTAACCGTACCTAGTTTTTGTTTACCAACCAAACTAACTTCCCTGAGGTACGTGGGCGCTCAGTTGTAACTCAAGGCTCCGTTCTCGGAGCCTTACATATTTGTATTTACTAACAAACTAAAACCAGGTTCTTTGAGGTGAAATCGTGTCCCGCCTTAGTTTCAACTTAGCGGCCGAGTTGCGACGAGTCCCTGGCGCCCAATGAATATACGCTGGGCCGGCTGCTTCTGTCGGAGGGTCCGCGAGCAAGGAAGTAGCACAGTTGTGCCAAGCCATCTTTTCCGACGTTATGCGAAGCGTCATAGCAATTAGCAAGGAGGAAGCATCCAAGAAGAAAGCTTTCTCAAATTGATTTTTCTACTTAATAAGGCTGCGTAAATGCAACGACAGTGTTCTAAGCATGGCCCACAGCTTCCAGACTACAAATTTAGTTAGGAATTCTGGAATGTTTCCAAATCACTGAAGTTTCACTTTAAGGCTATTGAAGATGGATAGGATCTAATGGATCAAAGCCACTGCCCTTTGTGTTTCAGCTTCAATTGGTCTTTGAATGTGGTAGACAATGCCCAACCATTTCTGTTTTCTTCGCTCTGCCTCGGCTAAAGAAAAGAGCAATGGCCATAGGTATCCTTAACCTTCTAGGAGCTATGACTGAGCCAGGAATCTGGGTAACGAGATATGATGTCCTGACCTCTGCAAAGCATTCGAAAAACATGCCTGCACATTTTCCCTCCTGAGAAGTTTGCGGTGGGCTGACGTAAACAGTTACCTGGGCTTCTAAGCGTGAGGCCAGGAACACCAGAACGCGTGTTTCCTCAGGGGACCGAATTCTAAGGTCTCGAAACCGGATAGTGTTCTTTTCCGACACCAAGCGAGGAATATCAAGCAGCCTGGGGCATTCTCGGAAGGTGTTTAGTACCTGCGAAACCGGCGTGTGGGCATTTGCGAATAACAACGTAAAAAACAGAATATCCATCCACATTACGGTAAGTGCTTAGGGAGAGTGATTGGCCAAACCTTTCTCGAACACGCGGTCTATTTTCGTCAGTAGCAAGTTACACAGGAAATAGCGCTGTGGAAGACACGATTGAGATGCCTTCTGTTTGAATGTAGGATTTTTCATTCCATTCTTCCAACGCTGACGTCAGGTTCAAATATTAGGAGGTCTGGTGACGTGTTTATGGCAACGTACTTATGCTGATTGGAGAATGGCCAGTTATGAGCGCACCAATTTATCAATTAACGCGATAGCAATATTAGGCTAATTTCTCGATTTTGCCGTGCCCGCTAGGCGTCCGCTATCAGCCGTTCTCATCATGTGTCTACGGGAGTACGTCACCACAGCCAACCAGACACCACGACTGTGCCAGCCAGATACAAAAGTTAACTGGAAAAAATGAAGCAGAGTAATAATGCTACGTTCGATGCTGAAACAAAGTTTGCTTGGTGACTCACAAAGCGTACCATCTGTGCAGTAAGCTGGTTCAAACACCGTTGGTGCATGGGCCAGTGAGCCACTGTTGACTGGATAACGTTACACGGCTCATCGGTGACTTTCCCTAAAGTAGACCTGTCTTCTATTATCCGCACTCATGAAGCGGCAACTGAAGGCAGAGTTTCCCTCAACAAGGAAGTACGTCTGCGCACCCAAAAGAGAGCTTCCGCCTCAAGCTGTAATCGCGTGTAGTTACTTAAAACCGAATCTGGGACGTAGTCTTGCCGGCAATGATTCTGCTACGGAGAAGAGAGAAAGGGTACGTGGTTTCGTCAATTGCGGCTTCTATGCAGTCAAGCTCTTTCCCTTACACAAAGCCGTAGTGGCAACTTTCGTTAGGGCAAACTTCAGCGCTCGGAGAGCATAAACTGCGATACCAAGCAGCTCCGTTCAAAGTGCTCCCTTGACGATGAGGTAGCACTATCGCATCTTACATCTTAAGACCTAACCGTGAACGTCCCCGGCATCTTATTTATTTCTTCATATTACCTGCAACACCGATAAGACATTACAGCAGGGGGTATACGTAAATGCTTGACTACAATTCGTCATATGGGGAAAAAATAACACGAGGGTGAAAGACATTCATGCTCTGCAGGAGGCTCCCGTTCTAAATAAAACGCAATGAAAATTCTTGCACTAACTAAGAATGGGGTTGCAACGCAACGTAGGCGCTTTTTATGGATTCATCGCTATAGACACGTCCAGTGAAAAGAAAAAAATTAAAATATAGCTAACAAATCTAAACAATGCAAACCAAGGCACGTGAGAGAAATGCAGGAAAAGAAACAAAACAAATTTCTCTACCGCAATTCAAATAAATAAATAAATAAATAAATAAATAGATAAATAAATAAATAAATAAATAAATAAATAAATAAATAAATAAATAAATAAATAAATAAATAAATAAATAAAAATGATAAAAAATATACAACTCAAGAAAAAACTGTTTCGTAGCCCATTATAACGTAATCAAATTATGGTGAACTAGCTGCAAGTGCCTCAGAACTCAAAACAATGCATTACTGGCCATCAAAAGTTAGCAGGGTTAGTTAGGCTCAAGGAGGTTGGTTAGGCTTCACGAAATGCACGTCCCTGATTTCAACCTGACGCTTAGAGTCCGCTTATACCGTCGTCGGCTTCCTCTTATCATTTTAACACTTCGCAGGTTTTCTCTATACCTGCCACAAACCGAACACTGTCAATACCTAAACCCAAAAAAACCTGTAAAAGAACAAATAAAGCAGTTCCGCTCAACGTAAAGGCTGTTGGAAAAGTTGAGGAGTGATTTGATATAAGGGCATTGGGGCCATTCTCCGCTCCTTGCTACATGCTCTAACGCTACTGCCTTCTTTCTCACTCGTCCTTTGATGAGTTGAACAAACATATGTTCGATGCAATTCTATTTGGCTGCCGTCACAGTGCTGATGAACCTATTCCTGCGACAGGTCGTATTCATTTTTTCCCCTTTCTGCGTGGAACTGCAGGAGTAGGACGGCTGTTCATTTTCTACTCGCTCTCATTTCTCACCTTTTTTCGCAACCTTGAATGAGGCATTTTGTTTTTCTGGCGGTATCCACTTTTTATCGCCTACTGTGGCAAAACAAACCCAGTGAGGATTCCTTACCAACAAGACACGAGGACTGCGCGTAAATACATAGGTTACTGCGAAGCACTATATGTCCTACTCTCCAGTTTTTATTCTGTTGAAGACTTTTTACTTTTTTTCTGTTATTCCCTAAGTATTCCCATCTCCACCACTTATGTATCCTTCTACGTTGGGTAAGAGGTAAGAAAGGCGGTCACGTCGTTATCATATAATGGCGGAGAATCAACACAAGCACGAATAAGCGTAAAAATAACGAAAAGCCGTAAACCCCAAATGTGTAGCCCCCGCGTTTGCCGCCTCAAATTACCAATAACTGGTCATGTAGCTGTGAAGAGCGAATTATTCCTTTCGCAAGTGCAACTTGCTTCCTTTCACCGCCGACGATACCAATAAAACGTCTTCAACTCGAGAGGCAGTCTGAGTGACGTTTTCGCTAGCATATCCATGCCTAAGCATACGCAAATATCCGGTTGGCGGCATAAACGGGGACCGTTTGGGGGTGGAAGGAAGTTTGCGTGCACCAACAGGTGTGCTTGTTGTTTGTACGGATGACCGTTTGCTGTGTGTTGGGAGATTCACACGTGGCAGTCTCACGGCTCTATGCAACCGTCAGTCGTTCTTCGGGGTGAGCGGTTTTTTTTGGTTGCTGTGTTACACAAACAGTAAGAGGCTTCCAACACTGGAGGGAATTAAGAGCCGCATGTTTGTACGATCGAGACCTGCCTGGTTTTGTTCAGTTGATATTGTAGTAAATGCGCTCAATCGCAAAACATAAAACGTGTTTTTGTGCACTCCTTGGAGAGCGTCTAGCTTCGCAGGTTATCCTTCTTAAGATAGCGGAAGCACACTGATTTTTTGTGCCTGAAATGAACCTGCAGTTTTCTTCATGACAAATATTGGAGATGTGTACAACAAGTACAGTGGATCCAGGATTGTCACATGGGTAAACCCGTAAAAATCTTTGTTCTTGTATATATTCAACGTTTAGATTAAAGGATGAATAGAAGGACGAGCGGGTATCAAGCCTTTGTGTTGGTGCGTAAGGCAGCGGGGCTCCCACTTTTCGATGACGCCACCAAAATGCGGCAAATAGAGAGTGCGTCCACGTACGAGCTACGACGACAAGCCGGCGCTTTAGCTGCCCTCCGCTTCAAACATCCCAGAGAATCCCTCCATCTCCAAGAAGTGAATAATGATGAGAGGACCGAAGCTATAATGCTTATCGGTAAAACCATGAAACATTCGCCCGCACATCATATAAAGACTCCACACGCTGTTATAAGTTTTCTTGATGGCGCGCACCACCCTAATGAGTGAAGTACATTACGCGCGTTCGTAGCCATGCTCGCGTCTCGGTTTGTATCGTAGTGGCGAGAGCGCCACGTACCTTCCGTCGCGGCCAGAGAGTCGTGGAATCGAAACCGCACGCCGCCACGTCAATTGCACTCGACACGTTGTTATAGGTCTTCTTGACGGCGCGCACCATCTGAATGATGAAGAACATAGGGCCCCTTCGTAGCCATGCTCGCGCGTCGTTTTGAAACGCAGTGGGAAGAGCGCCACGTCCCTCCCGTCGCGGCCAAAGAGTCATGGAATCGAAACCCGGCACCACCGCATCAAGACCACGAATTCTCGGTCGAAAAGGTTGAGACTTCCCACCGCTCCGTTGACAAGTCCGTCGACGACGTCGATGTATGTGGTGATCATGTAGGGATTGTTTGGGACGATGAGAATCTCCATTGGTAAGTTGGCAAATTTTCTGTGTGACATTTTAGCCTACTTTGCCGCGCCTTCTGCAGAGCGTCTTGTGTCGCGTACCCCCCGTACGCGTCTTGAGCTCGCAGACACCGAACGACAACCTCTGCTTCTTCCTCTCATACTTGTTAGGCAGCAACGAACGCGTTGAACGTTATGACCTCTTCGTCTAATCTTTGGTTGGCCAATCCCTAGGGGCATCCTGCCAGAATCATCATCAGCGGTATGTACATGGCAGCAACGAGGGACGCGATAGGGCCCGAGCAAGAAAACCTTCGCCCCTAATAGCGCCAGTTCGAAAATATACAGATACATCGAAACATCAGATATATGTGTGCATCAGGTTGCCAGAAGTATGTGTGGATATGGTCATCATTCTTGACAACAAAGCCAGCGTTGTTTACGGTGAAAATTCAAGTTGAACAATATTCGTTTATTGTAGCGTGTGCACGAATCATCAGCAAAACCTTATTCTATAGGCTTGTTAACATCCTCGGTGCATTGTTATCATCATCGTGTTTTTCTGGTTCTCTAAGTTTGAGCAATAAAATAAGCGTAGTTCTTCACTTACCTTTTAAATATATCATTATTCTGTGTAACTAACCATAACTAATATTCAGCCCCTTGATCGTGCAAATCCGTCTTCATCGTAGTCTTCCAATTAAACAATGTGAGGCTAATTGCAAGATATGTCGCGGGCAATTGGCCATATTTTTCGAAAGTTTTCAAATATAAGACAATTTTTAACGACAATTTTTGGGCAATGCCCTAAACGTTTTGTTATGGTTTGGTTTTGTTTGGTTATGGTATGACATATTCCCTTGGTTCCCTAAATTTTTGTTATGGTATGACCTATTCCCTCAAATTTCTTATACTTTGAACGAATTAGAATACAGATGTTTCTCCTGGAGTTGTTATGTGGTCGGTCATATGGTAGAACGCCTTTGTATAAATATTGTAGCAGGGAAATTCCTACAGCCAAATTTACCGGACGCCGGGAGCTACATTTTTTTCCGTTTGAAGAAAAATCAACCAGAAAGGAGGATTACCTAATATTCTGTAGGTACGTACTCTTTTATTGAGGATAGCGGTTCTTTTTTTGCTTACTTAGTATGAACATAATCGTGTGACTTTTTTTTTAAATAGAAAAGGCGAATGTCTATGAAGATTTCTGATAGCGTACATAAAAAGTCCTTAGAAGGTGTCTCCATCTCGACAAGGTGAATATAAAAAGACTGGTGTACAATCACGTGTTATCATTTCTTGTGTGTGACATCTTTCTAAAAAAAACCCGAAAATCTTTAAGACTTTTTTGTACTGCCTGGCAACTCCGGAATCGAGCAAATTCTACTTTTTGGGGTCCTGAAGATCGGATGCAAGACGTGATCTATGTTTTTGAACTACAAATGCACCTTCAAACTTTTATAAAATTATAAAAGTTGTGTCTCTACCTTTTTATGAATTTCTTGAAAGTCGCCCAAATAAATGTTAAAGTATGGCTACACCTTTTACAATGAAAATCATCGAATAAAAAGACATACTTTTTTATAGAAGAATCATTGCACATAATCTAGCATTACACCTCAGGGCGGTTTCCAATATTGTCACGAGTGCGTCTGCTATGAGACGGAGCCGCGAAGACGACGATGAAGGAAGGCTCCTCCACGTGGCGCGTGTAGAAGAGTTCGTGAACGGCTCGTGCTTTGGAACACTGATTTGGCTGATCGGCGCTTCGCGTGAGACCACGTCTTTTTGGTGGCTTTCTTTCTAGAGGCACAAGTTTGCCTAAATAAGTCTCCGTTTGTCTTTGCCCCAAATTCGCCTGCTGCACTTCTTGCAACGGAACACTGGGGGAGGTGCGGGGTATGTCCAGCAGTCCTACCGGTAGCCGCTCATCTAACCCCGTCAGTCCTAATCTCATCGACACGCCTGTCCATCGCAGCAGCCGTCGCCTTCTGGGCCTAACCCCTGAATTCGGCCCCATGCCCGGGAACGCTCACGCGCGTCAAGCTTGCGAAACGCAAACCATGGAGTCCAACAACTCACAGGTGATTTTCCAACAACCTCGGCAGCCACCTAGCTTCCATGGCGAAGTGTACAAATACGTCGACGACTGGCTAGACCAGTACGAACGAGTCGCTTCATGCAACCTCTGGAATGCCGTCCACAAACTAAGAAACGTGTACTACTTGCTAGAGGACGGCCCCCGTATATGGTTTGAGAACCATGAAGCAAGCCTTCGAACGTGGGACGACTTCCGTCACGACATTCGCGAGGCATTCCTGAACGCAGATCGTCGGGACAACGCATTGCAGCTCCTTGAATCGCGCGTGCAGAAGCCAAACGAAAGTGTGGCAATGTTCGCTGAGGACATGGCGCGCCTTTTTCGCCGAGCCGATCCCGACATGTCCGAGCCGAAAAAGCTCCGGTACCTTATGCACGGCGTGAAGAGCCGCTATTTGCCGGACTCGTGCGAAGCCCGCCACGGACTGTGCCGCAGTTTATAAAAGAAGCTACCGCCATCGAACGAGCGCTGCGGGATCGCTGCCGCCAATACAACTGAATGGACAATGCGACTTCTGCGCACGCCGCCATTGTTTCACCAGCCGGCGAAAATTCGCTGCGTGACCTCGTCCGGAGCATTGTCCAAGAAGAACTGAGAAAGCTTACTACGAGTTCCTCGCAGCCAGCCATTGCTACCATCGCTGAGGTCGTCCGCGAAGAGGTTCGTCAAGCGATTGTCCCACCTGAACCAAGCCACGAAGTTTTACAGGTGAGCTATGCGAATGCCCTGGATCGTCCGTCGTTTCCACGGCCCTCTTTCCAAACGCAACGAAATCCGCCTTCTGGGACATGGTCCCGCACTGAGCCAATCTTCCAGCCACCGATACGCAAGACCAACGTATGGCGCACCGCAGACCAAACACCGCTATGCTACCACTAAGGTGAGGCGGGTCACGTTTACCGTCGCTGCGCATACCGCGAGATTGGACTTGCCGGTTTTTCACCCACCGCTCGTCGCCCTCCTCGTTTCGGGGACGACCACCTGAAATCGACGCCTATCTCGCGGCGAGGCCAGAGCAGTCTGTGAGACAGCGACCACGCTCGCCCTCGCCGGCTCGCTTGAACACTTCGTTTAATCGTCGAAGCTCTCAGGATGCGTCATGGGGGAGGTCTCCATGTCTCCAACTGGGAAACTAGAACCGGCAACCTCTGGAGGCAAGGTTGCTGCCGATGGAAGCTGCGAAGACCCTCCAATGTCGCCGGCGGTCGATCGGCGTACGGCGGAAGAATGCGCTGATGAAGTGGTGAGCGCCGATCTCTCTGTTTTAATCGACGGGCAGGAAGTAACTGCTCTGGTCGACACTGGCGCAGATTTTTCGATTATGAGCCAAGGACTCGCAGACAAGCTCAGAAAGGTAAAAACGCCGTGGACTGGGCCACAGATTCGATCTGCAGGAGGCGATGTAATGACGCCGACGGGCAAGTGTACTGCGAGAATCTGTATAAGTAAGACGAATTTTGTCGGCACTTTCGTCATCCTTCCCCAGTGCTGTAAAGACCTTAACTTGGGAATGGACTTTCTGCGAGAGTATCACGTCATTATTAATAACCCAGAGCGCCTAGTCACATTCTCTACCGACGTCACGGCTCAAGACCTCGATTACGAACAATGCTCGTCGACCTTGCGTATAGTAGATGAAGACGTCGTCTTGCCACCGAGGTCGTGCGCCTTAGTTTCCGTGAAGTGCGAGGGTTTTTGGTGTGGTGAAGGGATAGCTGAAGCAACAAGTGACCTTCTTTTTACCCGTGGCATCTCAATCGCGCGAGGAGTAGTGCACCTAAAGGATAATTGCACCGAAGTACTTCTAACAAACTTCAGCAACGAACGCCTGCAAATCTCGTAAGGAACCGCCGTAGCACACTTTGAGCACATTGAAGAAAACTTAGAATGTTTATCTTTACAGGCCGAAACAGCGCCAGGTGGTGGGGAACCCTCCTTCTTCGACATATGCCCTGGTCTACCATCCACGAAGCCACAATGCCTGCTGGAGCTATTACAACAGTTTATTGATTGCTTCTCCTCTACAACCAAAGTACGACAAACGCCCCTTACGAAGCATCGGATCATTACCATGGACGATGTGAGACCTGTTCGCCAAAACCCGTATCGTGTCTCTCCCAAGGAACGAGACGCTATAAGGGACCAGGTAAAACAAATGCTGGAGGACGATGTGATACAGCCATCGCAAAGCCCCTGGGCTTCTCCTGTTGTTCTGGTGCAGAAGAAAGATGGTAGTCTAGGCTTCTGTGTCGACTACCGCAAGCTAAACCAAGTCACCAAAAAGGATGTTCACCCGCTACCGCGAATCGACGACTCCCTCGAGAGACTGCGCCACGCACGGTATTTTTCGTCGATGGATCTCAGTAGTGGTTACTGGCAGATCGAGGTCGATGAGCAGGACCGGGAGAAAACTGCATTTGTGACACCGGATGGACTTTATGAATTTAAGGTTCTCACTTTCGGTTTATGCTCAGCTCCAGCAACATTTCAACGGCTCATGGACACTGTCTTGACCGGCCTGAAATGGCAAACGTACCTTGTGTACCTCGATGACGTTGTTGTCTTTTCCGCCACTTTCGAGGAGCACTTGGAAAGACTTTGCTTGGTCCTCCAGGCATTACGTTCCGCCGGACTCACACTCAAGCCGGAGAAGTGCCATTTCGGTTACGAGAAGCTTCGCTTTTTGGGCCACGTCGTTAGCCACGAAGGAGTACAGCTAGACCCTGACAAAATTGCAGCTGTCGCCGATTTCCCAAAACCTACGGACAAAAAAGACCTACGCCGCTTTTTGGGACTCTGCTCGTATTACCGCCGATTTATTTCAGCCTTTTCCCACATCGCAGCCCCCTTAACCCGCCTAACCCGACATGATACCCCATTTGTGTGGAACAAGGAACAGCAAACAGGATTTAATGAGCTGAAGCAGCGCATGCAAACACCGCCGATTTTAGCCCATTTTGACGAAGGCGCAGCGACCAGCATCCACACGGACGCAAGCAATATCGGATTAGGAGCAGGTTTAGTACAAAAGCAAGATGGTGCCGAAAAGGTTCTTTCTTTCGCAAACAGGACGCTCTCCCATGCGGAGTCGAACTACTCGGCAACTGAAAAAGAATGCCTTGCGGTTGTATGGGCAGTGTTGAAATTTTGGCCTTACCTGTATGGACGGCTGTTTCAAGTCGTAAGCGAACATCATTCACTATGCTGGTTGACGAGCCTTAGAAACCCTTCGGGGCGCCTTGCGCGCTGGAGCCTGAGGCTCCAAGAATTCGACATAACCATCGTTTATAAATCTGGACCACAGCGCTACGATGCGGAGTGTCTCTCCCGAGCTCCCGTAACGCCTGCAGACGATGAAGAATACGACATTCCGTTCTTAGGAGCTGTGAACACGACCACTATGTCCCAGAAGCAGCGCGAAGACCCAGAACTGCGGCCACTCATCGACTTTTTGGAGGGACAGACAAGTAGTGCTCCAAAAGCCTTCACAAAAGGATTGTCATCCTTCTCGTTGCGGAACAATGTGCTCTTTAAGAGGAACTCCACCCCTAATGGCAATACTCACCTCCTAGTCGTCCCCGCAACGCTACGCAATGAAATATTACAGGCGCGTCTTGACGAACCCACCGAGGGTCATCTGGGCTTCACTCGCACGTTGGCCAGAATCCAGGAGAAATATTATTGTCCAAGGCTTTCCCTCAACGTCAGACATTATGTCCTGACGTGCCGTGATTGTCAACGACGGAAACCGCCACCGGGACGACCGGCCGGTTTGCTTCAACCAGTTCAGATTCCTGAAAAACCTTTTGAACAAGTTGGAATGGACCTTTTGGGACCTTTCCCACTTTCATCTTCCGGGAACAAATTCATAGTCGTTGCAACCAACTATCTCACCCGCTACGCCGAGACAAGGCCCTTACAACGAGGAACAGCTGCAGAAGTGGCCCACTTCTTCCTCGAGAACATCGTGCTCAGAAACGGCGCTCCATCGATCGTAATCACAGACCGCGGAACAGCCTTCACGGCGCAGCTCATGGAAGCTGTCATGACGCTCAGCGGGACTGCCCATAGGAAGACAACCGCATACCATCCGCAAACCAACGGTTTAACCGAGCGCATGAACAAAACGATCGCGGACATGCTCTGCATGTATGTAGATGTCGAGCATAAAACCTGGTATACCATTCTGCCGTACGTAACTTTCGGATACAACACGGCGCGAGAGTAGACGACCCGAATGTCACCCTTCAGGTTACTCTACGGTCGCGAAGTGTCGACTATGGTGGACGCTATGCTACCGCATGCCGACAGCGACGACCATGTCGACACGGAAAAGTTTACACGGCGAGCGGAAGAGGCATGGCAACTTGCTCGCGTGCGCACAAGCAATCAGCAACGCCATGACGCCAACCGCTACAATCTCTGCCACAGGCACGCGGACTTCCAAAATGGCGACCATGTGTGGGTGTGGAGTCCTGTTCGTCGCCGCGGGCTCTCAGAAAAGCTGCTTAGACGATACTTTGGACCATACAAAGTTCTGCGTCGGCTGAGTGACGTTACGTATGAAGTTATCCCGGTCAGCACTGTACCCGCAGGACGTCGTAAACTTCAGCCTGAAACCATTCACGTGGTGCGCATGAAACCCTACTATTCAAGATGAGCCGACGTTCACGCCGCTACACTCCGGGACTGTACCCATTTTCTACCATTTTCTATGGGTAGCTACTACCCTGAGCATCGGGACGATGCCCTTTAGAGAGGGGGGCAAATGTCACGAGTGCATCTGCTATGAGACGGAGCCACAAAGACGACGACAACGAAAGGCTCCTCCCCGTGGCGCGTGTAGAAGAGTTCGTGAACGGCTCGTGCTTTGGAACGCTGATTTGGCTGATCGGCGCTTCACGTGAGACCACGTCTTTTTGGTGGCTTTCTTTCTAGAGGCACAAGTTCGCCTAAATAAGTCTCCGTTTGTCTTTGACCCAACATCGCCTGCTGCACTTCTTGCAACGGAACAATATTCATATTGAACCTGAAACTTACTTGCACCCTGGATCGCCAACTTGTTTCAGTTACAAAGCCATTGCAATTAGAAAAAAATCGGCTGCTAACGAATCGTTAAAGCCTAGACTTACAACAGGTAGCAGCTGATAGCCTCGCCCACAACAGAAAGACTGCAGTAGTTGTTCTTTGAAAAAAGCCGGCATTTCATATTCAGCAATACACTTAGAATTGAAAAAACGCAATGCTAAATTTAAAATGGCTATGTATATTACTGAGTGTTTTATTGTCTGTTTGGTACTAGAAGCAAGTGTTTTATTCACTTCATTTAATCTCACAAAATCAAAGTAGGTGGTGTGGTTTGGTGCTCCCACGTTCCAGTGCTTCAATGAAGACATATTGTGTTTATTATTTTACAAAGGCTTTACTCCAGCCATTCTCTTACATAAAAGGCTATCGCCTTCTATATTATGCCAATGGTAATCTCAGTGACCGATTCCTTCTGAAAAAAAAAGTTTTCTCAACGAATAAAATTTATGTTTAAAGGGGAACATTGCTTGGGAGATGTTTTGAGTCTACAAATAGTTATGCCAAGTCTGAATGCTCAGTAAGTTTGAGCATCAGCTCGAGCACACAACTGTCACACAGGAATTGTGCTGCGATATGTTAGCACAGACTTCTGTCTGGTGCGAAATATAAAGGAATTTTAAATTCGTGTATTCCTTAAGAAGAAATGTAGTAATTGTTTTCACATAATGCACACAGCAAAGTTCAAAGAATATATAATACACATAAATTTTTTACAGATCTGAAACTAAGTTCGTCTCAAAAATGTTAGATTGGAAAACACGCGAGTTTTTTTAGAGTGGGAAATTGCGTCCCGTAAAGGGTATTTTAGTCTAAGTAGAAGCACGGGGAGAAGTGAGCCCCAGTTGCACGCTTGAGTTTCTTAGTCTGAGCTTCTTATATCCAAATGTGTGAAAGCAACGTTTTCTCTTTCTTGAAAGATTCCGAAAGTTCCATGCTTTGATTGTGAACGAGCATGGCCGGAATAAAATGCTTGGATAGTTTCTCGTAGACATGGTTGAAAGTATAAGGAGTGCTGAGCAGTGAACCAGTATTGAACATCCTACCGTTCTGAAATGATCCCGCGCTTAGTACCGTGAAATGCAGTCCCACCGTGGCTTTTCCAATAGAAAAAAAAACGTGCCAATATTTTATTTGTTTTACCGGCTCTACGTCAACGTTTTTTATTGATAGCTTTCTCTCTACTTTTTAACAAGTACATGCTCTGTGCGGTAATCATTCTACGCAAACATTTTATTATGTAGGAAACGGTGAACGTTTGATACACATTTACGTAAAGATAAACAACGCATGCAAATCTAAAACTTCACCGCTCATTCCTTGTAATATACCTTAGTTAAAACGCCGGTGTTGTAATAAATTCATGTATTGTTCTGAATCCCCACTAACCTCTTAAATATCACTAATCCACGACTTAATAATATAAACAAGAATATCAACCCCGATATAAACTGTTTTATTCTAGAGTGTTTCAAACAGCTTGCAAGGGTACAATTTAGGGATTCGCCGGATTTCCGTGACCTATATTTTTTAGTGCACGTGTACATGTTCTTTCTTGAAGGCGAAACTTCGTGGCGTTTGAGACAATATTTGCTATTTTGAGATTAATCCGTCCCGAAGTGTTTGTTCGAAACGCATATAAAAGCAGGCACAGAACACTCAGCCTTTATTTATGTTTGTATTTACTACACTTTTATTTTAATACCTTCCCGCTCTTACAAATAGGAGTCTTTATTTTACTCAAATTTTAGCTGTTGATTCGTGTGTTGTATCTTATAGGCTTTATGCCACAAAGAGTTTATTATGGCGCCATCTTTTCATACCTCGGCAAAGTTGGTGTGGCTCACTCAAACTCATCCACAATTTTTTTTTGAATCACCACTCACTCAAACTCAGACTCAATCCTGAGCATCACATCTCCGCTCACTCAAACTCAAACTCACAGTGAGCGCCAAACTCAAAACTCATTCGGACTAAAAACTCAAAATGTACTCAAACTCAAAATGTAATCACAACTCAAAATGTACTCAAACTCAAAATGTACTCAAACTCAAAATGTACTCAAACTCAATATGGACTCAAAACTCCAAATGTACTCCACACTCAAAATGTACTCAAACTCAAAGTGTACTCAAACTCAAAATAGACTCAAAACTCAAAATGTCCTCAAACTCAAAATGGACTCAAAACTCAAAATGCAATCAAAACTCAAAATGTACTCAAACTCAAAGTGAACTCAAAACTCAAAATGTACCCAAACTCAAAATGGACTCAATACACAAAATGAACTCAAAACTTAAAATAAACTCAGAACTCAAAATGGGCTAAGAACTCAAAATGAATTCAGAATTCACAGGGCCTCACAACTCTCTCATGCTGGGAATTTACTCGGGGTCGGGTGAACTTTGATTTCATTAGTAGTTAATTCACGAGTGGGAAAAATATTACATTTGCTAATTCGTAAGCTGAAACTTGCATTCGCCACGACATGACGACGTAGCTCCTGTGAGGTCGGAAACAATTTCTGTTGGAGATATCATACAGCTATACCTACTGCCCATGAAGACTAGCACTGGTTGGAAGCAATTGTACGTATATATTGGATACGAAACTCTTGATGTAGGCTCCGTGTTCGTGTTCATGACAGAGGCGGTCCAGGCTCGATGGTGTGCTGGGTCCCCAGGTCGAAACAAGCAAGATTGGGTGAGGAACGTGTGCTCAGGGCTCCGTTCATTTATGTGGAAACTGTTTACGGTTACGGTTCCATGCATTCTTGCTATGTGTCCTGAAAAAAAACCCTTGTGTCAAAGCGAACTCTCTCCCCGAATCTCTGAAGAACGAGGCGTTCATGGCTATAACTTTGCTGTTTTATTGCATCGCATTCTTTGCCGAGTACACCCCTCCCCCTATCCCCGCCATCATCTTGTAACACCCTGCATATACACAAAAATGCAGATATCACGGAAGTTCAAACTGTGATCATTATAAAAGCGTAAATGTAGAGAATGTATGACAAATAAATTTTAAAAACGTAAAAAAGAATTAGGAAAAATATCAAAAATTGCGAACCGTGTAACACTCGAGTCATAGATCGTCTCACATTGGGTGAAAATGCAGAGGTGTGGCGCTAAAGAATGTGGGGTATCAAATTGAGACTCTCGTGGAGGGAAATCACGTGGGACAAAGAAAAAAATGCCTCGTTGTTTGCTAAGGCACTTGTATTAGTTTTTATTAGCATTTGCTAGGTGGGATGAGCTCTCGTAGCTTGGAGAAAAACCACGCTGTCGTTGTAAGCAATGACCGCCACCGTACCCAGCTGTTTACTACCAGCATGCACGCGTGTGTGAGTGTGGGTGTGGGTGTCTGAGAGAGTGTGTGAGTGAGAGAGGGTGACAGAGAGAGTGAGCGAGAGAGAGTGTGAGATAGTGAGTGAGAGAAAGTAAGAGTGAGAGTGAGAGTAAGAGTGTAAGAGAGTGTAAGGGTGAGAGAGTGTGAGAGTGAGAGAGAGTGTGAAGAGTGAGAGAGAATGTGAAAGAGTGTGTGAGAGTGAGAGAGAGTGTGAGAGTTAGAAAGAGAGTGTGTGAGAGTGAGCGAGAGAGTGTGAGTTAGAGAGTTAGAGAGAGTGTTAGTGAGAGTGAGAGTGAGTGAGAGAGTGAGAGCGAGTGGGAGAGAGTGGGAGAGAGTGAGAGTGAGAGAGAGTGAGACTGTGAGAGTGTGAGAGAGTGTGAGAGAGTAAGAGTGAGAGAGAGTGAGAGTGTGAGAGAGTGTGAGAGAGTGTGAGAGTGAGAGAGTGAGAGAGTGAGACAGTGAGATTGAGAGTGAGAGATTGAGACAGTGAGAGAGTGAGAGTGAGTGTGATAGTGAGAGTGAGATTGAGTGTGAGAGTGTGAGTGTAAGAGTGCGAGCGTGAGAGTGTGAGTGAAAGTGAGAGTGAGTGAGAGTGAGAGTGAGAGTGTGAGTGTGAGTGTGAGTGAGAGTAAGAGTGTGAGTGTGAGTCACAGTGAGAGTGTGAGTGAGAGTGAGTGTGATAGTGTCAGTGTGAGTGAGAGTGTGGGAGTGAGAGTGAGAGTGAGGTTGAGAGTGTGAGTGTGAGTGTGAGTGAGAGTGTGACTGTGAGTGTGACTGTACGTGAGAGTTTGAGTGTGAGTGTGAGTGAGAGTGAGAGTGAGAGTGAGAGTGAGAGTGTGAGTGAGAGTGAGAGTGAGAGAGAGAGTGTGAGTGTGAGTAAGTGTGAGAGTGTGAGTGAGTGTGCGTGTGAGTGTGAGTGCTAGAGTGAGTGAGATTAAGAGTGAGAGTGAGAGTGTGAGTGTGAGTGTGAGTGTGAGTGAGTGAGTGTGAGTGAGTGAGTGAGCGTGTGAGTTTGAGCGTGAAGGTGTACCTTTTGCTATATACCTTTTTGGTATGTCCTCATAATTATAACCGGAAAACATTTTTATATTTGTCCCACGTGATCCCCCTCGACGAGACCTTTAATTTGATACCCCACACAACCTAGCAGGGTCACACAGAATTCAAACCTCTAAAACTAACCATGACTCTCATAACTGTAACCAGGACGCAATATTTAAGTGTCCCACGTTATTCCTCTATCTGGAAGCTTCATTTTTATGCTCCACATTCTTCAGAGGCCTCACCTTGAATTTAACCCAATGTATGACTCATAATGAGTATCCCATATTTCGAACTTCGAAGCCTTTTTTATTTTTACCACGTGATTCCCCCCGTCAAGAACGTAAATTTGATACCCAACACGCCCTAGCGGGGTCACTTCCAATTTAACCTATTATAAGACGCCATGACAATCTCATGGTTATAACCAGGAAGAATTTTTGTATTTCTTCCACATGATTCCGCTCATCAAGACCATTAATTTGATACCCATCACATCCTAGCGGAATCAATTTGAATGTTAAACCAATCGATGACTGAGCATTACTATCTCATAATATAGCCCTACCACATTTTTGTCCCACGTGATTTCTCTTATCCGAACATTCAATTCGATGCCTCGGACACCCACTGACATCATTGTGAATTTTAACCTAATTTATGGCCCATTTTGACTATGTCATGATAATTATCAGGAAGCACGTGATTACCCTCATTGAGACCCATTATTTGATACTTCAAACGCTCTAGCGTCATGAACTTGAATTCATCTTGAACGCATTTTCGTCCGAATGATTCCCCACATCGAGACCTGGAATTTGATTCCCCACATGCTCTCTCAGCGTCATTTTGAATTTTAACCCAATCTATGACTCTTTATGACTGCCTGATGACTACAATCAGAAAGCATTTTTTTATTAGTCGCGTGATTGCGTTAATACGGACCTTTCATTTGATACCTTACACGCCTTAGTCTCATCAGTTTCACTTTCCACCCAATCTAGTGTGGTCAATAATCTGTCTTAAGGGGCGCTGTCCAGTCAATTCAGGTAATTCATTTGAAATAGCAGAAAGGACAGCCCCCGCCCCACTTTCCCCCCGGCTCTTACCTCTTCCTTTGTGGCCCCTAGTATATAAATCCGTTAACAGTACCAGACGAACAACCAGCACGCCAGCCCCGCCGGTGCTTTCCTACCACCCTTTCCCACGCTCTTAGGGGATCGGTCAGAAGGAAAAGTTAAGACAACCCTTTTTATGACCTCACCAGTCAATTATCACTCACGTGCCCAGCCGCGAAAATGAGGTATACAGCTAGTGCTTATGGCCATGAAAATTCAAAAGAAACTAAGAAAAATCACACACCCACTCCGTCCCAACTGATCATGCAGATTGCGATTGGTGCCGTACCCGCAGGTAACCTGAATTCGGAGCCCACAGTGACGCATAAAACTTAACAGCCAACCATAGCTGCCTGCTAGGCTACTCATATGTACTCAAACTCAAAATGGATTAAAAACTCATAGGTACTGAAATTCAAAAGGTACGAGAACTCAAAATGGACACAAACTCAAAATGTATTTCGAACTCAAAATGGACTCAAACTCAAAATCAACTAGGAACTCAAAATGGACTCAAACTTGAATTGTACTCAAAACTCAAAATTTACTCAAAACTCATCATGTACTCAAACTCAACATGTACTGGAACTCAAAATGTACTCAGAACTCAAAATGGACTCAGAACTCAAAATGGACTCAAACTCAAAGTGAACTCAAAACTCAAAATGTACCCAAACTCAAAATGGACTCAATACTCAAAATGAACTCAAAACTTAAAATAAACTCAGAACTCAAAATGGGCTAAGAACTCAAAATGAATTCAGAATTCACATGGCCTCACAACTCTCTCATGCTGGGAATTTACTCGGGGTCGGATGGACTTTGATTTCATTAGTAATTAATTCACGAGTGGTAAAAATATAACAGGTGCTAATTCGTAAGCTGAAACTTGCATTCGCCACGAAATGACGACGTAGCTCCTGTGAGGTCGGAAACAATTTTTGTTGGAGATATCATACAGCTATACCTACTGCCCATGAAGACTAGCGCTGGTTGGAAGCAATTGTACGTATATATTGGATACGAAACTCTTGATGTAGGCTCCGTGTTCGTGTTCATGACAGAGGCGGTCCAGGCTCGATGGTGTGCTGGGTCCCCAGGTCGAAACAAGCAAGATTGGGTGAGGCGACGTGTGCTCAGGGCTCCGTTCATTTATGTGGAAACTGTTTACGGTTACGGTTCCGTGCATTCTTGCTATGTGTCTTGAAAAAAAAAAACCCTTGTGTCAAAGCGAACTCTCTCCCCGAATCTCTGAAGAGCGAGGCGTTCATGGCTATACCTTTGCTGTTTTATTGCATCGCATTCTTTGCCGAGTACACCCCTCCCCCTATCCCCGCCATCATCTTGTAACACCCTGCATATACACAAAAATGCAGATATCACGGAAGTTCAACCTGTGATCATTATAAAAGCGTAAATGTAGTGAATTTATAAAAATAAATTTTAAAAACGTAAAAAAGAATTAGGAAAAATATCAAAAATTGCGAACCGTGTAACACTCGAGTCATAGATCGTCTCACATTGGGTGAAAATGCAGAGGTGTGGTGCTAAAGAATGTGGGGTATCAAATTGAGACTCTCGTGGAGGGAAATCACGTGGGACAAAGAAAAAAATGCCTCGTTGTTTGCTGAGGCACTTGTATTAGTTTTTATTGGCATTTGCTAGGTGGGATGAGCTCTCGTAGCTCAGAAAAACACCACGCTGTCGTTGTAAGCAATGACCGCCACCGTAGCCAGCTGTTTACTACCAGCATGCACGCGTGTGTGAGTGTGGGTGAGTGTGTCTGAGAGAGTGTGTGAGTGAGAGAGGGTGAGAGAGAGAATGAGCGAGAGAGAGTGTGAGATAGTGAGTGAGAGAAAGTAAGAGTGAGAGTGAGAGTAAGAGTGTAAGAGATTGTAAGGGTGAGAGAGTGAGAGAGTGAGAGAGAGTGTGAAGAGTGAGAGAGAATGTGAAAGAGTGTGTGAGAGTGAGATAGAGTGTGAGAGTTAGAAAGAGAGTGTGTGAGAGTGAGCGAGAGAGTGTGAGTTAGAGAGTTAGAGAGAGTGTTAGTGAGAGTGAGAGTGAGTGAGAGAGTGAGAGTGAGTGGGAGAGAGTGAGAGTGAGTGAGAGTGAGAGAGAGTGAGAGTGTGAGAGTGTGAGAGAGTGTGAGAGAGTGAGAGTGAGAGAGAGTTAGAGTGTTAGAGAGTGTGAGACAGTGTGAGAGTGAGAGAGTGAGAGAGTAAGACAGTGAGAGTGAGAGTGAGAGATTGAGACAGTGAGAGAGTGAGAGTGAGTGTGATAGTGAGAGTGAGATTGTGTGTGAGAGTGTGAGTGTAAGAGTGCGAGCGTGAGAGTGTGAGTGAAAGTGAGAGTAAGAGTGAGAGTGAGAGTGTGAGAGTGTGAGAGAGTGTGAGAGAGTGAGAGTGAGAGAGTTAGAGTGTTAGAGAGTGTGAGACAGTGTGAGAGTGAGAGAGTGAGAGAGTAAGACAGTGAGAGTGAGAGTGAGAGATTGAGACAGTGAGAGAGTGAGAGTGAGTGTGATAGTGAGAGTGAGATTGTGTGTGAGAGTGTGAGTGTAAGAGTGCGAGCGTGAGAGTGTGAGTGAAAGTGAGAGTAAGAGTGAGAGTGAGAGTGAGAGTGTGAGTGAGAGTCAGAGTGAGAGTGTGAGTGAGAGTGAGTGTGATAGTGTGAGTGTGAGTGAGAGTGTGGGAGTGAGAGTGAGGTTGAGTGTGTGAGTGTGAGTGTGAGTGAGAGTGTGACTGTGAGTGTGACTGTACGTGAGAGTTTGAGTGTGAGTGTGAGTGAGAGTGAGAGTGAGAGTGAGAGTGTGAGTGAGAGTGAGAGTGAGAGAGAGAGTGTGAGTGTGAGTAAGTGTGAGAGTGTGAGTGAGTGTGCGTGTGAGTGTGAGTGCTAGAGTGAGTGAGATTAAGAGTGAGAGTGAGAGTGTGAGTGTGAGTGAGAGTGAGAGTGTGAGTGTGAGTGTGAGTGAGTGAGTGTGAGTGAGTGAGTGAGCGTGTGAGTGTGAGGGTGAATGTGTACCTTTTGCTATATACCTTTTTGGTATGTCCTCATAATTATAACCGGAAAACATTTTTATATTTGTCCCACGTAATCCCCCTCGACGAGACCTTTAATTTTATACCCCACACAACCTAGCAGGGTCATATAGAATTCAAACCTGTAAAACTAACCATGACTCTCATAACTGTAACCAGGACGCAATATTTAAGTGTCCCACGTTATTCCTCTAACTGGAAGCTTCATTTTTATGCTCCACATTCTTCAGAGGCCTCACCTTGAATTTAACCCAATGTATGAGTCATAATGAGTATCCCATATTTCGAACTTCGAAGCCTTTTTTTTATTTTTACCACGTGATTCCCCTCGTCAAGAACGTAAATTTGATACCCAACACGCCCTAGCGGGGTCACTTCAAATTTACCCTAGTATAAGACGCCATGACAATCTCATGGTTATAACCAGGAAGAATTTTTGTATTTCTTCCACATGATTCCGCTCATCAAGACCATTAATTTGATACCCATCACATCCTAGCGGAATCAATTTGAATGTTAAACCAATCGATGACGGAGCATTACTATCTCATAATATAGCCCTACCACATTTTTGTCCCACGTGATTTCTCTTATCCGAACATTCAATTCGATGCCTCGGACACCCACTGACATCATTGTGAATTTTAACCTAATTTATGGCCCATTTTGACTATGTCATGATAATTATCAGGAAGCACGTGATTACCCTCATTGAGAACCATAATTTGATACTTCAAACGCTCTAGCGTCATGAACTTGAATTCATCTTGAACGCATTTTCGTCCGAATGATTCCCCACATCAAGACCTGGAATTTGATTCCCCACATGCTCTCTCAGCGTCATTTTGAATTTTAACCCAATCTATGACTCTTTATTACTGCCTGATGACTACAATCAGAAAGCATTTTTTTATTAGTCGCGTGATTGCGTTAATCCGGACCTTTCATTTGATACCTTACACGCCTTAGTCTCATCAGTTTCACTTTCCACCCAATCTAGTGTGGTCAATAATCTGTCTTAAGGGGCACTGTCCAGTCAATTCAGGTAATTCATTTGAAATAGCAGAAAGGACAGCCCCCGCCCCACTTTCCCCCCGGCTCTTACCTCTTCCTTTGTGGCCCCTAGTATATAATTCCGTTAACAGTACCAGGCGAACAACCAGCACGCCAGCCCCGCCGGTGCTTTCCCACCACCCTTTCCCACGCTCTTAGTGGATCGGTCAGAAGGAAAAGTTAAGACAACCCTTTTTTATGACCTCACCAGTCAATTATCACTCACGTGCCCAGCCGCGAAAATGAGGTATACAGCTAGTGCTTATGGCCATAAAAATTCAACAAGAAACTAAGAAAAATCACACACCCACTCCGTCCAACTGATCATGCAGATTGCGATTGGTGCCGTACCCGCAGGTAACCTGAATTCGGAGCCCACAGTGACGCATAAAACTTAACAGCCAACCATAGCTGCCTGCTAGGCTACTCATATGTACTCAAACTCAAAATGGATGAAAATCTCATATGTACTGAAATTCAAAAGGTACGAGAACTCAAAATGGACACAAACTCAAAAGGTATTTGGAACTCAAAATGGACTCAAACTCAAAATCAACTAGGAACTCAAAATGGACTCAAATTTAAATTGTACTCAAAACTCAAAATTTACCCAAAACTTATTATGTACTAAAACTCAACATGTACTGGAACTCAAAATGTACTCAGAACTCAAAATGGACTCAAACTCAAAATGTACTCAGAAGTCAAAATATACTCAAACTCAAAATGTACTCAGAACTCAAAATTGACTCAGAATTTACTAGGTCTCAGGCGTACTCAAACTCAATCGGACTCAAACTCAGTCGTGATCACTTGGCTCGAACTCACTCAAGCTCAAACTCACCATGCCACACTAGCCTCGCACTCACTCAAACTCAAACTGACGCGTGAGTTTGAGTCCAAATGTTTCGGAGTGAGTGGACTCATGAGTGAGTTCGCCAACCTCTCCATCTTTTGTCACTATCTACTAAGAGTACTGCAAGCGCGACAGAAAAAAAAAAACACCGGAAAAAGACGTATTTTGAAGCGAAAGGAAACAATTATGGAGTAATTTTTTATTTCGGCACTCAGCTTTAGATCTCTGTTGAGGAAGTGAAATCGGTAAGGATTAAACCTCAATTTTTCATGGGTGTTTTTTTATAAAACACAACAAACGTAAATGCCTCGTATTGAACATACTTGGGTTATTGTTTGAAAGAGTATGGTTTGGGCACAATAACGGACTGCGTGTGTCAGAATAAAATTTTTGTTTACCAATTCTGTATTCTTTATTACTCAATTTACTCCTACACTGGTTACCTCAACAACGCTAAAAAGATGTCATCAAGTCTTTCTTACGTAGGAAACTTTCGGCTGCGACAATTATCGAAGTTTGGTTTGCAAAATGTGAAAGTTGCAAGAATTTACCGAACTAAGACAGAAAGAGGACAGAGAGAAAGCCTATTTACATCTCCATCTGCGGTTTTTGAAAACAGTGCTTGCTGTGGTTTGACAGTGGTTACCTGTTAGACATAAAGTACGCCTTTTACCATTTCGATTGTATCAATTTACCACAGTAGTTTTAACCTCTTTTAGGCAGTACCGTGGTTATTCAAGGTTGACAAATGGTAGACCAGTCTACCGACGCCGGAGGTGCGTTCATTGAAGCTCTATAAACGTGGAGCACAAACTGGTCGCAGACCTTCGGAGCTGTCCTAACAGAAAATTGTGCACTAAAAAGAAACAGCTGAGCAGAGCACAAATATTTGTGGGCGACCCAAATGGTGCATGACATTTTTTTAACACAAAAGGTTTTTATGCCTGCGTACACCAACATCTGACCGGCGCCATGTACTCTCGGCAGTGACTTCGCCAGAATACGTTCTATTGACTCGGCTGCGCCAGGTATCGAGCCAGGAACTCTCTCGCCGCAACGGGAGCTACACAGCGCTCTGCGAAGGCCCAACGAATTCAAGCGCCAGTAAATCTACGAACGCTCGTATTATCTTCAACAGTACTTTCTTCATTACCAAGCCATCTTCGAGATGCTGCAGTACAGGAGAAGTGAAGCGAGGAAACTCGTCAGGACACCAGCGTCTTCGTGTACGAGGGACGCGGGGGAATTAGGGCACCCTCCGTCACCTACGGCTTTCGGTTTCGACTTCGGTTCCGTTTCTTTCGACCGGTTTTCAAACGCCTGTTGTTTCTGTCGGATTTGCACAATGTTCGGGCGCGTAAAATTCTGTGTCTAACGTTGATGCGTCCAATGATGTGATACCGATGTTACACAAAAAGCGATTTGCAAGTTCATACGAATGAACAATAAATGCTCCTGCGAAGGAAAATCTCATATTCATGTTTTGCAGATTCCTATGAAACAGCCATTAACCACATTTGTTGTTAAAAATTATGGCGTTTTGTAGCTTTTCGGCATTTCTTTAACGACTTGTCTTCCTTTTTTTTCTGGACGTGTAAAATCAGTCAAGAAATTGACCCTATGAACGATGAACCCCACATTACATGATCATTGGGTCTTTCTTAAACACTGCTTTGGTTTAGTTTCAATCTTATGAACATTGGGTAGAGATTTCTGCATCACCTTCTACACCACGTCAGTACAAAGACATCCCTGCTATTTAAGACAGCACGACGCACAATTTATAAATATATATAAACACCTAAACATAAATACCCCAGAAATTGGAGGCTAAAGTAGCCCCGCCGGTAGCGTAGTGGTTATCGCACCAGACCGGTATTCTGAAGGTAGTGGGTTCCGATCCCACCTTGGGGGCATTTTTCTCCACTTTCTAATTTTCCAAAGTCCTTATCTTGAGCTACTACATCCTCACCTTTGCTTCTGGAGGTCTTCTTGACTGCCAATTTCTCTTTCTGTCATATTTATGACTGTATATATATATATATATATATATATATATATATATATATATATATATATATATATATATATATATATATATATATATATATATATATATATAGCAGAACAGAAGGATACGGACGAGGGACTCGGTAAAGATACATATCAATGTTGCAGTCGTCATTGCCATTGGTATTTGGCTTTTTTCGAAATATTTAATAGGGCCGAATGACGTGTGCTTGTCACGGTCCTTTGATACATTGATAAATAAGCGAAAATATAAGTCGAGAAAAAATCCACCGTTTTTTCGGGCGTCATTCGGCCCCATTAAATATTTCGAAAAAAGCCGAATAGCACTGGCAATGACGACTGCAACCTTGATATATAGATATAAATATATATATATATATATATACATACATATATATATATATATCTCTTGTAGAACAGAGACGTACGGGACGAGGGATTCCGTAAGGACACATATCAAAGTTGCAGTCCTTATTGCCAGTGCTGTTTGGCGTTTTAACAGTGTTCTATAGTGCGGAATGAGGTCAGATTGCATTTTTTTTTCTTCTTTTTTTTTGCAGGAATAAATATTTGAAAATTCAAGGCGAGAAAAAATGCGCCGTTTTTTCCGGTGCATATATATATATATATATATACATATATATATATATATACATATATATATATATATATATATATATATATATATATATGTAGTAGGGAAATGAGGGGCT
This sequence comes from Haemaphysalis longicornis, assembly GCF_048455015.1. Classification (NCBI taxonomy): domain Eukaryota; kingdom Metazoa; phylum Arthropoda; class Arachnida; order Ixodida; family Ixodidae; genus Haemaphysalis; species Haemaphysalis longicornis. The sequence goes on from NW_027526407.1 coordinate 183,625,261, forward strand.
TGTTGAGGAAATACAGAAAGATAGGTCGGCTGTCTACAACGCCAAAGGAGGCATAGGGGCATAAGGGATTGGTTAGGGTCTTTTTTTTACTATGAATAATGAAGTTAACAATTTTTTTCGAGATCTTATTGAAACGCGTGTGTTCGGTTCCCACTCTGGGCGCCTGTTTTTCTTTCTTTCTTTCTTCCGTATATTTAAAAAAATGTTAACTTCATTATTCGAAGTAAAAAAAACTCAGGGAACTAGTTATGTACATATATATAAATAATTATATATGGATCTATATATAAATGTATATATATTTGTATATGTAAAGAATCGGAAAAGAAAATGAGGGGCTCGTTAAAAAAAGACAACCCTTATAAATATATATATATATATATATATATATATATATATATATATATATATATATAGTAGTGGGGTTTATTTAGACAACCAAGGAACCGAGTGGATCAAGCGACGGAGGAAGAAGCTCGAGCAGCCGAAGAAGCAGAGCAGCAGCACTGAACACGATCACGCTGCGAATGCTGTGTGCTTGATGCGTGGGGATTGTCCGTGGGGATTGTCCTGCTTCAGCTTGGATTTCGGCCTGAGCTTTAATCCCTTGCCCCGGACCTCTCTTCTTCGTTACAATTACCACCGTGTGACAAGGAGCCATCCTGGCGACTTCATGGCGAGGGCGAGAAGATGGGACCGTTTTAGGGCTTCAAACGGTTGGCGTGGGCAGTCTCGCGGCCACGGCTACGAAGATCGTCTGATGGTGTGAGCGGCTCGACGACGTAGTTTAGTGGTTATGCGCGCTCTAAGATGCGATACGGGCCATGATATTTGGCGAGGAACTTAGAAGACAGGCCAGGCGTTGTAAGCGTTATTCATAGCCAAACAAGAGAATCAGGGGTGAAAGAAGGCGGAGGGGACCCACCTAGGTACTCTTGGCGACTTTGTTCACTGGACGTTAAGGAACGTGCTAACTGGCGACATTCTTCAGCGTGTCGCGCAATATCGGAGACGGGCTTGCCTTCCGAGGCATTGCGGATGTTTGGGAGGATGGTGTCCATGGTGCATGAGGCTCGCGTCTGTAAAGAAGGAAAAAAGGAGAAAACCCGGTGGTGGTTTGTGTTGCGGTATTATACGCGAAAGTAACGAATGGAAGCGCCACGTCCTAGTTAGAGTGGTCCGATGGTATGTACATGAAAAGCATGTCACCAAGCGTGCGATTGAATCTTTCCGTCAAACCATTTGTCTGCGGGTGGTAGGAAGTGCACGTCCGGTAAACAGTCTTGCATTCACTGCGGATAGCTTCCAGAACTTCGGACAGAAAGACGTGTCCTCTGTCGCTGAGAAGCTCCTTGGGGGAACCATGACGTAGGACGAAGTGATGAAGAAGGAGCACGGCAACGTCGCGTGCCGTAGCGCTGGGAAGCGCGGACATTTCCTCGTAGCCCGTAAGATGGTCTACGGCGACGATAATCCGCCTGTTCCCAGAAGGCGTGAATGGTAATGGTCCGCAAAGGTCAATTCCAACCCGGTCAAAGGGGCACGAAGAGTACGGTAGAGCTTGCAGGTCTGCTTCAGGCTTTGGATGGGTTAGCTTGCGTCGTTGGCAGGCCTCACAGCCACGGATATACTTGCGCACAAAACAATACATTCCCTTCCAGTAATACCGCTGACGAAGCCTAGCGTAAGTTTTCAAGACGCCAGCGTGGGCGTATTGGGGGTCAGCGTGAAAAGCTGCACATATTTCCGCGCGTAGACGGCGTGGTATTACGAGCATCCATTTACTTCCGTCGGAGATATAGACGCGAGGGTATAGAAGACCCTCCCGCACAGTGAAATGAGCTCCTTGCCGTCGTAGTGCTCGAGGTTGGTAGGTGGCCGTCGGGGCGGTGAGGTACGTTATAATACAAGAGACCTAAGGCTCTTGTTGTTTGTGAAGGGTCAGGTCAGTAAGCGTGAGCGCAGAGGCGATAAACTCCGGTGAATCGGGGCACGTCGTCGAATCTGGCAGAGGTGAGCGAGAGAAGGCATCGGCGTCAGAGTGTTTGCGCCCTTATCTGTAAACGACGCGAATGTCGTATTCTTGAATACATAGGGCCCAACGCACAAGCCGTCCCGTGGGGTCTTTGAGAGACGACAACAAGCATATGGCATGGTGGTCGGTGACAACGTGGAATGTGTGGCCATATAAGTAAGGTTGGAACTTTCCCAAGGCCCAAACAATCGCGAAGCACTCTTTTTCCGTTACGGAATAATTGGACTCCGCTTTCGTGAGGGTCCGGCTGGCATATGCAACGACGTATTACAGGTAACCAGACTTTCGCCTGTGCGAGAACAGCAACGAGACCAACACCTCTGGCGTCCGTGTGCACTTCGGTTGGGGCGCTGGGGTCGTAGTGGCGAAAAATGGGTGGTGATGTCAACAAGCGCCGTAAAGTAGAAAAAGCCTTGTCACACTATGGCAACCATGACGTTATTCCATTTTTGGTGCCCAGTATTCTTGTTAGGAGCGCTATGATGGAAGCGAAATTTCGAACAAACTGGCGGAAATAAGAGCAGAGGCCAATGAAGATGCGGAGGGCCTTGAGCGAGGTCGGCTTGGGAAACTTCGCGACTGCCTGCAGCTTGTTCGGATCAGGTAGAACACCCTCCTTGGGCACCAAAAGGCCTAAGATTGCCAATTTGCGGGCCCCGAAGCGACACTTTCTCAAGTTTAGCTGTAGACCAGCGGCCGTCAGGCAGGTCAGAATTTGTTTGAGCCAGATGAGGTGTGTCTCGAAATCTGGAGAAAACACGACAACATCGTCTAAATACCAGAGACACTTGTTCCAATTCAGTCCTCTTAAGATGTTGTCCATCATCCGTTTAAATGTTGCTGGCGCGTTGCAAAGGCCAAATGGCATTACATAAAACTCATATAGGCCGTCGGGAGTAACAAAGGCTGTTTTCGATCGCTCAGATTTGCCCATCGAAACCAACCAATACCGGATCGCAAATCTAATAAATAGAAAAAATCCGCACCGTGCAAACAGTGAAGGGCATCGTCAATGCGTGGCAATGGGTCGACAGCTTTGCGGGTCACCTTGTTAAGCCTCCGATAGTCAACGCAAAAATGTATGGAGCCGTCTTTTTTTGTGACGAGCACTACAGGCGATGACCACGGGCTTTGCGACGGTCGAATGACACCTCGCCGAAGCATATCTTCCACTTGCTCACCAATGACGCGGCGTTCAGATGGTTATACTCGATATGGACGCTGGCGCAAAGGTGGCTGTGTGCTGGTGTCGATGTGATGGGCGACAGTTGACGTACGGCCCAAGGCAGTTTGGTTCGAGTCAAAGGAATAATGGAAGGCGCTTAGCAGTGTGAGCAATTGTGTGCGCTGCGTTAAGGTCAAGCTGCCGTCCAATGAAGAGGCGAAAGCGACGGCCGGTAGTGGATGGGAATGGGAGGACGGAGTGGTGAGAGCGTTGATGTCCAGGGCAGACGTACTTTCGTCATCGTCGAAGTAGAGAATGGAGGCTATGAGTTCAATATTACCGAGGGATTCGCCGCGCAGCAAACTGAAAGGGCAGGCGGTCGGATTCGTAATCTACATTGACGTGAAGCCAGACTGGAGCTCCAAAACAGCGAAAGAAAGGGGTATGTTTTTCCGGCGGAGGAATACTTCGGATGGAGTAAACAGAACCGTGTCATCGGAGGTAGAGTAGCACAACAGAGCTACAAGGATTGAGCTGTACGGCGGGATATGAGCGTCTTGGGAGATTATGATTTTGTCACTGGAAGACGATGAAACGGAAACATCGAAGAAATTCTCATATTATTGAGCAGATAACTCGACCTCAGCACGGGCACAATCAATGATCGCGTGATGGCGAGACAGGAAATCCCAGGCCAGGATAATGTCGTGGGAACACGAGGCCAGGACGACGAGCTCAATGGGGTTAATGGCATCTTGAATAACTACACGCGCTGTACATGTCACAAAGGGTTCGACTTGTTCAGCGCTTGCGGTACGAAGCGAAAGGCCTGTGAGGGGTGTGGTAACTTTTATCAATGAGCGACAAAGTTTTTCACTTATCACAGAAATAGTGGCTCCTGTATCTACGAGGGCGACTTTGCGTATGCCGTCATTTGTTACGTTGATGACATTTCTTGGGGCGATCGACGTCTTGTGCATTGCGATGGGTGCGAAGTTCTTGCCTCGTGAACTGCGCACGTTAGTTTCCCTCTTGGACATCTTCGGGGCGGCGACGCATGGGCGATAGTGAGCGGCGGCGTGGTGACTGTGAACGGCGGCTGGCGTCAACGGCACGCGTGGGTGGAAACTCATGAGGAGTTGGACCAGGATGTGCGCCACGACGAAGCGGCGGCGGCTCATAGATCGACATGGGATGGGGTGAGTAGGCAAAGGCACGAAATGCGTCGGGACGAGATAGTGGCATACGGCGGCAATTACGTGCAACATGAGCAGGTATGCGGCAGGCGAAGCAGGTAGGCCGGTTGTCAGGTGTTCGCAAAGGAGTGGCGACTGCCGGCGTCATCTGAGAAAGAAGCGGCGATAACGTTGGCTCCACACCACGAATTGCGGAGAACTGCCGTGGAGTTCGGGCCGCTAATTGAGCGTAAGTGAGCGATGCGGCGTCTTGAGCAGACCGTTCAGCTGTCGGAAGCGCTTGAGCGATTTGCTCCCTAATAACAGTTTGAAGAGCAGGAGCTAGAGATGATGACGTGTCCTGAACGTGGGGCACGCAAGAAATTTGGCGCGCCACCTCTTCGCGCACAAAATCTTGTATTTTTGCCGAAAGGGAAGGGCTTTCCGAAGGAAGAGCGAGGCCCGACATGGTATTTACTGGTCCCAAAGATTGATGGGCCACGACCCGGCGCCTGCGCAGTTCGTCGTAGCTCTGTCATAGATTATAACTTGACTCACTGTGCTCGGATCTTTCGCAATGAGCATCTGAAAAGCACCGTCGTCGATGCTTTTCAAGATGTGCCGGATCTTCTTGGCGTCCGTCATTGCGGGGTCGACCCGCCTACACAAGTCCACGACGTCTTCGATGTAGCTGATGAAATTTTCTCCCACCTGCTGGGCTCGCCCGCGAAGGCGCTGTTCGGCGAGAATTTTACGCACGCAGGGCGATCAAAAGCTTCTAAAAGGCGCGGTTTGAAGTCCGTCCAGGTATGAATGCCGGTCTTGTTGTTGTTGTACCACAGCTCTGCGACCTTCTCGAGGGAAAAACTCACGTTGTAGAGTTTCATCGGGTCGTCCCATCTGTTGTAGTTGCTGACGCGTTCGTATGACGAAAGCCAATCGTCAGCGTCATAGTCGGCAGTGCCGGTGAACTTGGCAGGATCACGCCCCCGGAGAGCGCCAGAGCAGATTACAGGCAAGCGCGTCGGCTGCGGTTGAGGGGCGTGGTCGTTACCGGGCATATTGGGGTTGGAATCCGCCGATTTCAAAGTTTCAGGGTGATGGCAGCTGAGCTCGACCCCGCACCTCACCAAAATGTAGTGGGGTTTATTTAGACAGCCAAGAAACCAAGGGGATCAAGCGACGGAGGCAGAAGAAGCTCGAGCAGTTGAAGAAGCAGAGCAGCCAGCACTGAACACGATCACGCTGCGAATGCTGTGTGCTTGATGCGTGGGGATTGTCCTGCTTCAGTTTGAATTTCGCCATGAGCTTTAATCCTTTGCCCCGGACCTCTCTTCTTCGTTGCAATATATATATATATATATATAAAACTATATAGAACCGAATAAGGATTGGCCTTCAAAGAAGCCTGGGAAAGCAAAGGCGAGAATGTGGGAGGTCATATTAACACTTTAAGAAATTTTTGAGAGTGAAAGTGGTGAAAAAATGCCCGCAAGGTGGGATCCGAACCCACGACCTCCAGAATACCGGTCTGGTGTGATAACCACTACGCTACCGGCGGGGCAATTTTCCACTCCACTTTCGGGGGTATTTATGTTTAAGTATTTTTGTTTCGTGTGCTTGGGGGTGTTAGCCAGCACCACTAGAAGTACTCGGGGTGAAGAGGACCTTCTTTTTAACCCCCCGGCCATTACTCGAGTGTCTACGACATGTCGAGAGTGGTCGACCAGCGATAAACCCTCTTAAGCTTCCTATGGCACCAAGACTGCCAGAACAGAGGCCGTCGCTATGGATGTACCGAATCAGAATAGGAATTGAGGGGCTCGTTGAAAATAACACAGGAATAAGAGTTGGCAGTCAAGAAAACCTCGGAAAGCAAAGGGGAGGATGCTGTAAAATATTGAAACAGATAAAGAGTTTGGAAAGAAAGAAAAAAAAGTGGAGAAAAAATACCCGCCAGGTTGGATTCGAACCCATGACCTCCAGAATACCGGTCTGGTGCGACAACCACGATGCTACCGGCTGGGCGATTTTCCTCTCCAGTTTCTGGGGTATTTATGTTTAAGCATTTTTGTTTCGTTTCTTGGGGATATTAGCCAGCGCCACTCGGACGACTAGGGGTGAAGGGGACCTTCTTTTTAACCACAGGGCCGTTACTCGAGTGTCTACGACATTTCGAGAGTGGTCGACTTTGAGAGTGATCGATTTCGAGAGTGGTAAACCAGCGTTGGTCGACTTTTTTTATTGCTCGAACGGCTGGCGGTAACTACATTGTTTTCAATCAACGGGTGTGTTACTGTGACAAAAATAATAAAGATAGGGTGTTTCTCCTTTGTGACCTCGCTACATAGAAATGTCATGGACTTTCTTTTATTGGCAACATAAAATTTTGCCGAGATTTTGTAGAAAACTTTTATTGAGAAGTAATTTGTGTAATCACTCGTGAGATAGCGCAGGAAGCCAAAAATTTCCAGTAGCTTCACCAATGGCTTGTGTAATATTAGTGCTACACCGCCTCTCCATTATTTCTTCCCCTTAAATATCTTTTTTTTTCTCTGCCAGAGAGGTATAAGTCTGAGTGTCGAAAGAGGACGATCATTCTTGAAAGCAAAAAATACTAGTTAATATACAAACAATCAATTACGGTGTTATGTCAACATGCAGTATCCCATTAAAATAATAAATCAATTGCGCCTTCGGATCAGAATGACATAGCTCAGACGCCAGTGCTCCTGTAAGTTTTGTCTTATAGCGATGCAATCAGCATGCCACCGCACTATTTCTTCACCGATAACAGATATGCTTGAAACAATTTTGCCATTTTTACAATCAGCTGTTTCAGGGCCGGCTGCTTTAGCGACCTTCCGCACCAAGACGAAGTTCAATTTTTTTTAAATTCCTGTAAGTGCATTTCGCGTTCTTCTGCAAGCGCGACTGTTTTACTAAAACTTTTCGCGAATTACAAAATACACTGTGCAGGGAGGTAGGCTGCCAAAGAAACTTCGATTTGTGCCAGTGCGGTGTTGCTAACAATTTGGGAACTCGTTTGGGAAGCGCAAACTTTAAAATCAGTAAAACAAAGCGATGAGTCTGAGTTGTTTGGTGCAACAAAAGAACCGTTTATTTTGCCGTACGGCACGCTGTCAATTGATCAATGGGTAATTGCGTAGATATCTGTAGTAGGAAATTTTCTTTTACCATAAAAGGCCACAGCAATCCGAGTGAACACTTCACTGCAAAATAAGCACCCCAAGCATCAACACTCCGAATACAAACATTAGTCTTGTTCATTATGAAAAATTACGTTAAAAAGGTGCAATTATATGAGTTTCACTAATAGTGTTTAAACTGCAAGTTTACACACTATTTTTGCAATATTGATGACTTGTTACTGTTTATGAATAACACTAATCCTCAACTGTAAAATATCTTGGTAATACAGTATCTTATAAATTGTACTTGCGCTGCATGCTTAAAAGGGCAGAGTATCACAGATAACAGGACTGAGGGAAATAACCAAATAAAAGGGGAGCTTGTTTCTCAAAGAATTGTGGGAAAATAAACAAATACCGGTGATCAACCTGAACACATAAGTGGCTTAGAAAGTGTCATGCAATGTTGTACCTTTAAAATGTACTTTTACGCCATAGGGAAATCTCTCGCATTTAAAAAGAAAGATAAACAAATGTTCTGATATTTAAAGCTAAACATCAGCCTATGAGGTTTGCTAGACGAAAAAAAATTAGGCGTATAGCCGATGATGCAATAATGAGAATATCTTCGATGTGGAGGATGTTTTCGACTAACCAAAAATCCTCTTAATCAATACATTAGACTTTGTTGCGAATTCTTGCTGAAGGGTTGGAATTTCAACAATTAGGTAGTCGAAACAACATCATAAATAAAACACGGCCCTCAAAATGGTAACAAAACGTTTTTTTCACCAAGTGGAAAGGAAGGGCTTCATCAAGAAACCAAAATCGCCACCATCACTGTTTACATCTTATAGTGACAGATTCCTGTCTCTATACACAGAGGCCAGAAATGACACCAACATGACTAAAAACCCCATCAGTGTTCGACAAGCAAACACAACAGGAGTCCGTTAACCAGCCACTTCATCTCGGTATAGACGTTCAGTTTACTGAATTGCAACCGGGGCGTGTCCTCTCTGCAAGCGTGCTTGCGGAGTGACCTGTGCATTGGAGGGAAACCAAAGCAGAATATGGTAGCGGGGTATGGGTGCGATTTCCGCCACATTCTGGGCTAACCTTGCGTGAAAGGCCTGAAATTTTAAAGAAAAGTTTTCTCTAAGCGACGTAGGCAACGTGATTGGTGAAGTTATTTTGCCGACTCAAAGTCGCCTTCAAACAATCTTTTATTTTCGCTAGAGAAACCGGCGCTACCGAACCAAAAATTTACATATTGCGGCTCTGCTCCACCGGGGCAGCTAGTGTTGTCTGTCCAACTAAGCATTACGTCAAAACTGTAGGGTGAAGCACCGAATTCTCCCTAAGGAGGCAGACCTGGCCCCGAGAAACCTTCCCACATGCCTTCACCCCAGAGTGAAGCCATCCTGAAACCATTTGTACACATGCAAGACTACGACAGCACACAAGCTTACATCGTGTCCTTTCTTCTCATAACAAGTAACTGATTCCACACGTGTCTCTGTATCACCGCATGAGGGGATCTACCTGAGCGGAAGCCTGCAGTACCGGCTGCCAGCATGCAAGCTGTGTGACGAAACCACTGCCCGCAGTGTCGGAAGCAATTGTGGGTCCAGTGACGTGAAGACATTCAGCAAGGATTAGGTAGGCCACGCTCCTTGTAACGGGCACATTGGCAGCGGTGGCAGCTTGACAGTAAGAATGCTTACAGCATGGTGTACATTCTGGTCGGTAAAAGTCCTTCGTTGGAAGGGATGACAGTGTTCCTTCGTGCGGTCGCTGATGGAAAATATTTCAGTAAAGTTCCATTTCTGTCATTAATTTTTACTGCAAAGCACACTTTATTCTGGAAGGGACAACTAAAGTCATCTCCAGGAACTCTAAATTGAAATAAGTGAAATAAAGCGACCATTGATTTCAATATAGGGTATTTGAAGATTACAGCAAACGTTTGAAGTTGAACGGGCGATAACAGAAATACTGCAAAAAGGAAATGATAAATATTGCTCGCCCCGTGCCCAAACTTCATAACACCAACAGCTGGCAGTAGCAATCCCACTCTGAAAACCAACCTTGAGTTAAGAGTAAATTTTATTTTCTTTCTACAAACATCCGCAGTGTAATTTCAAAGCGCAAAGAATTTTCGTCAATTATTAATGACTGCAACGCTGATATTGTTGTGATAACCGAAGCATGCGTATCGATTCAATTCTCGATTCTGAAAGTATTTACGGTAATAAAGAATTCAAAATATATCACGATCGGGAGGGGGCGTCTTAGTTGCTTTCTCACCGGAAGTACAATCTCATTTTATACACATTGTGGGCCCCCTTGAACTTGTGTGCGGACGTGTTACTCCTAATAGGATGTCGTTGTGTGCGGGTGCTATCACCCTGCTAATTATCTCGCCGAGTTTGGTAATTGCTTACACAATGTCAAACAAACAAAACGCACGCTATCTAGCATTCCAGGTTTTATTCTTGACTATTTTACTTTGCCAAAACATGCTGGGGTTCCCACCTTAACCAAACTCTTTCGAACTCATCTGAGAGGGCTGCATTTATTACCATCAGTGATGACTCTATTATAACGCAGATAATGCAGTATCCGATGCGAGTCACTCCATTTTCTGCTAATCTCTTAGATTTGATTGTAACCAACACGTCTTCCCAGACGTAACGAACATGCGTACTGCACTTTGTCTGCAACCTAAAGCTTTCCCGTAATGCGTACAGTAATAACATCGTAAGCGCTTCCAAAAGTGCTGCCTTTGGGTCCATTAACGTTGAACATGCTCTTTTCAATGATTTGTATTCACGCGGGTTTTTCTATGCTCACGCAATAAACACTGGACGATGTATAAAAATAAAACAACAAAGCTTATAGACAGATTTCACCCACTCGGTACCTTCCGTTGTACCATTCGCTCCCCCTGAATCATATCCTCCTTAGAAATGGTGCGCAATAAAACGAGATTGTGCAGAAAGATGTTCCCAGCTAACAGCACGAGGTGGTCGCTTTATCACAGCACGGTTTTTAATTGAAAGCAAAAAAAACCGACCAAACACCTGTTTTCTACCCTAACGTTTCTCTCGCTACTACAGAATAACCCGCTTATATTTCGGGAAGAAAATATGGGGTTTAAAGAAACAACGATTACTCTTCGAGATGAACAATTAATTGTTACCGGTCATTTTATGTTGTATAACATTGCAAGGTGCTTTTTTTATTCTTTTCTAGAAATTTTGCCTGCAATGCACCGAGTAAAAACATTGATTTATGGTTTCCTTTAAACGATCCAGCCCCGACAATTAGAAAAGCATAGTAGTGCTAATTTAAAACTTGAAGTTACCCTCCTCAGCTATGATCTATGGAATTGCATCGCAGTTCTTTGAAGGAAAGGGCAACAGAATCATCAGTTTTATTGCCCTCATTTTTTACTCAGTCTCTTGAATGTTCGTTGCTACTCAGTGATTCGAAGGCGGAACAGTGCTTCCAGTACTGAAACATGGTTACTATTTACAAACCACCGGTGACTGACAAATCATTTTTAGTAGTGTCCTTCGGAATGTGCTCGTGCACGTGATTTATTCCAATTTTATTAAGGTTCTTGATTCAAAGAGTTTTCTCAACGAAGGTCAGCATGGCTTTCGGAAAGGTCACTCTTCTGAGCCTAATGTGTACTGTGACAAAAAAACCGTTTTGGGTTACGGACCGCGGTAGCATCGTTTACGTAGCGCGGCTGCATTCCTTACATATTTATCTACTTCAAAAAAGCCTTTGATACCATGTTGCACTCTCTTCTAATATTATAATTACGTAAATTTTGTATATATAAAACATCCAGAAATGAATAGAAAAAGTATTGCACAATAAAGCCAAGAACATTTCTAATAACGACTAAAACTCACCTGCGAGCCCTGTATCTTCCGGTGTATAACTAGGTTCTTTTTTGGGACCGTTCTTTGCTTAATATACATTAGCGATTTAGCTAAGAACGCTTCCTCAAAGCGACTATTCGCAGACAATTTCCTAATTTACCGATGAATCACTAATAATATTGACGGCTCAGCCCTTCAAATTGTCCTAAACAGCACTTCTTTTTGGGAAGATAGGTTAATTAAACTGAATGTGCATAAATTCAAATCTATGAGATATACACCAACGGGCAACAATAGCAAGCTCAACCTTACCTGCAAAAACTTTGCCATCTCGACATTGTTAAAATTTACAAACGTTGTGGTCACACAAACATTAACCTCTTGTGGCATACGCATGTTGATTACGTAACCAGGAATGCTAATTGTGTGCTTGGTTTCTTGCGCCGTAACTTTTACCTGGCGCCTAATTCTTTAAAACTACTGTTATATGAATCCCCATCAGATCTAAACTAGAATATGCCTCTCTTATTTGATATCGCATTATTTTTACTTTCTAACTCGGTTAAATCTATTCGGAACCGTGCTGCCAAATTTATTGTGTGCAACATCTCTGGAACATCCAGTGTTATCTTAAATAAAATTATTTTTACCTACCTGACCTTTCAGTAAGAAGAAAAATAGTCGGATTGTACCTTTTTTTATAAAATGTATTTTACTAATGGTGACGTCAAGCGCGACGTTTTTGATGTTTCTTCATATGTTTCATCACGCATTTACAACAAATTCATCCTTACAGTGCCCTCCTGCCGCACAAACGTGTGGTTCAACATCTTTGCATCAAAGCCGCCGCTGGAATGCAACCAACTGCCCGCTTTGATCAAAAGCATTCCTGATCCATTAACATTCAAGGCAGCCATGTCAGACTCAAAGTGTATTAACTCTTCTCTCAGGAGCGCCCTCTAGGCACTGAAGGTACTGTAATAAGCAAAAATAAATAAATGAACGACAGACCAATGCTTGGTTAAATAAGTAGCACCGTATAATTAGCAACAGTATTGTTTTGTTGAGCGTGAGCAGCACTCGCGGCGGCAAACGTATCATTTTTAGGAGTCCCTCAAAAGAAAAACGTAGACAAACGCGAGTTGGTCAGTAAGATAGCTGGTGTGATAGGCGAACTCAGAGCTTCTGGTGACGTGGAGGCACGTCATCGGGTCCAAATTGGGAGGCTTGGAAGTCGAACTATGTCGTTATACTTACAAATGCTACAACTTCGATTCTGTTCTAAAATTATGCGGCAAATTGGGAGAAAAGAGCACCCGGATTGTAATCTCAGATTGTAAGGTACTGCTGGGACTAGCTATTGTGAAGAAACACGAATGCTGAAGATCGTTTTTATTGATGGCAAACTGAAAACTGAAAAACACCGATGGGATTCGCATTCCGACTGACGCTGACATAACCAAAAAATGTTCAGCCCTGCTGAAATCTAGCTGCCAAGTAAAGGCCAAATGCATAACAAGAAGCTGGCGTTTCCAGAACGACTAGGATTTCTTTCCCGCGCAAAAGATGCAACCTCAGGCATTCCTACTACAAACGTTTTTCATTGTGTAAAAAAGACAAAGTTTTTGTATTTTTAGTAATTTAAATTTTTTTTTAACGACCACATGTTTGCCGAAACAAGGTATGCTATGACGGCGACATTGCAGTACTGCAAGGTTACAAATACTACTTTTTAAAAAAAAATACGAGGTGGCGGTGAACTGAGGCATGTTCGCAGCCGTATGCTTGTGAAGTTAGAACACAATGGAAGTGTTGTACTGCTGACCTAAAAAATACAGTAGTTACAACACAAAATAGAACTTTTTACGGTTATTTTTTGTCCTCCGGTTTTTAGCTATCGTGCGTTGTTGGAACTTTGCTGTTAGAGGGAAAAAAGTGGCATTGAATGGTGCCGCTGGGCCTGTGCACTGCATGCTTGGGGTATGAGCTTGGCTCGTGCACTTCGTCTTGGCTTCTTCCTGTTTGGTTCTAAACACGAACTGAGGGTGTTCAGCAAGACGCCCAATTAGGTCACCTGCTGTCCTTGGAGGGCGCCGTCTTCTTGTCAAGCGTGCTGCCGAAATCCGTGGACACGACGAACCAGCGACGGCATCCACATCGCCGAAAGGCAGACGACCGTTTCAAGGCCACCGCAACCGTGCCAGCGAGACCTTCGAAAGACCACGGCCGGCACAATCACGAATCAGCTGAAAAGAAAGTGAAAGTCGCCACGCTCTCTACTAACGAAGCTGATTTCTAAAGCAGAGGCTTCCCTGGACTGAGACGGGGTGAGTCTGAAAGAGTACATTACCTTCCATAACCGCTTTAGCGCGATGTCTGCCGAGCTGAAGCAGACCGACCGCGACATCGAGCCTCATTTCACGGGACAAGATAAGGAGCAAGAATATCTTCCCACCGCAAAGTACAACGACAACCCGTCACGTGTTTGTCTAAGCTAAGCCAAACCATCAAAAAGTTGATTGCCGCAGTCGCTGTGTCTTCAGCCGCGTCGACAGAACCAGTTCCGCCTCGGGGGGCCAGCCATGGTATCAAGCTTCCACGCATCGACTTTCTGAAATTTGAATGCCGTCCGCGCTACTGAAACCCATTCTGAGAGCAATTTGGGTCCACTGTCCACAACATTCGTACGCTTACGGACAGCGACATGTTCGCGTACCTCACGTCATCGCTTATAGGAGCCGCATTCGATGCCATCGCAGGCCATACCGCAACTTCTCGATGTTATAAAGACGCAAAAGACATAAATGTCGACAGATTTGCGCAGTCGGGCCTGATCGTGCAAGATGACATCGAGAACATTATTGATCTGCAGCCCGTCCGCTCATCAGAGGACGTCCTTGGTCTGCGTCGTCTCTATGACACACATCAGGCACATATCCATGGACTAATGGCCTACACGTCGCAGAGGAGTCTTTCTCTACTGTGCTCCGCCCCTTGATTTTTCGGAGTCTTCCAAATGACCTCAATTTGGAGTTCAATCGGTGCTCGGCCCATCAGGACAACACAGCTACTTCTGGTAGTGCAACTGCTTCCAATCTTGTGAGTTTGCTCTTCTGCTTGATTTCCTCAAAGCAGAGGTAGAATCCAGAGAATGCTCGGATGGTTGCTTGAGTGCGAATGAACAAAAAAAAATACGTCGAAGAGTTTTCGACCTTCCACTACTCGAGAATTAGATGGGGAATATGCATCGCCCAAGTCAAAGGAGCTCCGTCTAAACGGAGGACTGGGACACCTGGGTGTTTCGCGCCAAGTCACGCCATTGCCAAGGGTTTGTCTTGAACTTCGCATGCTAAAAAAGGAAAGGAATAGTCTCGCCGGGGATCGCACATTTGAAGGGGACATAATGCCTCGCGCAGAGCAACGAGTGCGAACATCACCGTATCCTTTGCCGCCAGTCATTTATGGCCACACGGGAAGTGGCTCACAAACGCAAATGGTAGTATGGCCGGCGACCCCCATGGGTGAGATCCGTCTGTATCAACGACAAAAACTTCAAATAAAGGGCACACTGCACAAGTACACCAGACCCAGATGAGAAATTTTCAAGACAGCGAAACAATTTCCACCAACAAGGTTAAGTGTCGGTAAAGGATCATGAATTCAACTCTCTGGTCGACACTGGCGACAATTTTTATGTCTTAAAGACAGAGGTCGACGAACTCACTCATGAGTCCACTCACTCAGACGCATTTGGACTCAAACTCACGCGTGAATTTGAGTTTGAGTGAGCGTGAGGCTACTTTGGCATGGTGAGTTTCAGCTCGATTGAGTTTGAGCCGAGTGAGCCCGACTGAGCTTGAGTCCGATTGAGTTTGAGTACGCCTGAGACCTACTGAATTCTGAGTCCATTTTGGGTACAGAGTACATTTTTAGTTTGAGTCCATTTTCACTTTTGAGTGCATTTTGAGTTTGAGTCCATTTTGAGTTCTGAGTATATTTTGAGCTCTGAGTACATTTTGAGTTTGAGTCCATTTTGAGTTTCGAGTACATTTTGAGCTTGAGTCCATTTTGTGTTCTGTGTACATTTTGAGTTTGAGTACATTTTGAGTTTGAGTACACATTCAGTTTTGAGTACATTTTGAGTTCTGAGTACATTCTGAGTTCTGAGTTCATTTTGAGTTCTGAGCACATTTTCAGTTTTACTCCGTTTTGAGTTCTCAGTACATTTTGAGTTTGAGTTAATTATGAGTTCTGAGTACCTTTTGGGTTTGTGAGTACATATTGAGTCTGAGTACATTTTGAGTTCTGAGTACATTTTGAGTTCGAGTTCATTATGAGTTCTGAGTACGTTATGAGTTTGAGTACATTTGGAGTTTGAGCACATATTGAGCTTTGGGCACATTGTGAGTTCTAAGTACATTTTGAGTCCTGAGTACATATGAGATTTGAGTCCATTTTTGTTTGAGTACATATGAGTAGCCTAGCAAGGAGCTATAGTTGGCTGTTTAGTTTCGTGCGTCGCTGTGGGCTCGGAATCAAGGTTACCTGCGGGTACGGCACCATTCGCCATCCGCATGATCCGTTGGGAGGGAGGGGTGTCTGATTTTTTTTTACTTTTTTGTCGAATTTAATTGACCCTAAGCACTTCCTGTATACCATGTTTTCGCGGCTAGCGCGTGTGTGACAATTGACAGGTGAGGTCATAAGAAAAGGTTTCCCTAACTTTTCCTTTTGATGGATTGAATAAGAGGGTGTGAAAGGCTTGTGAAAAGCACACTGCGGCGCTTGCTTGCTCGTTCTTCCCCTGCTACTGTTAATGGCTTCATATACTAGGAGTCACAAAAGAAGAGGTGAGAGCCGGGGGAAAAGGGGGTGGGGGCTGTTCCTTCTGTTGTTTCAAATGAATTAGCTGAATTGACTGGGCAAAGCCCCGTGAGACTGAATATTGACCGCATTAGATTGGGGAAATGACAAACTGATGACGATAAGTCGTGTAAGGTATCAAATGAATGGTACGATTAACGCAATCACGCGGGGTATACAAAAAAATGCTTCCTGATTGTAGTCATCAGGCAGTCATAATGAGTGATAGATCGGGTAAACATTCAAAATTACGCTGCGAGGGCATGTGGGGAAATATATTCAAGGTCTCGATCTGGGGAATCATTCGGGACAAAATGAGGTATGGTTATATGATGACGTAGTCATGGTTAGTCAAGGATTCGGTAAAAATTTAGGTTCATTGCGGTGGGCGTGTGGCATATGAAACTAAAGGTCTCCATCTGAGTAATCACGTGCTTCCTGATTATTATCGTGACATAGTCAAGGTGGGTCATACATTATTTGAAAATTCACGATCACACCACTGGGTGTGCGGGGCATCAAATTGAAGGTTTCGATGAGGGAAATCACGTACACAAAATGCGGTATGGCAATATCATGAGATAGTCATGGTTAGTCATTGATTCTGTTAGCATTCAAATTGATTCCGCTAGGATGTGATGGGTATCAATATAATCGTCTTGATGAGCGGAATCACCTGGGTAAAATACAAAAATGCTTCCTGGTTATAACCTTGAGATAGTCATGGCGAGTCTTATATTGGGTTAAAATCGAAGTGACCCCGCTAGGGCATGTAGAGAATCAATATTACGCTCTTGACGAGGAGAATCACGTGGTACAAATAAAAAAAGGCTTCGCGGTTCTAATCATAAGATAGTGATAAAGAGTCATAGATTGGGTTAAATTCAAGGTGAGCCCGCAAAAGCATGTGGGTTATATAATTGTTGGTTTCATTTAGGGGAATCACGTCGGAATTTCAAATAATGCGTCCAGGGTACAGTAATGAGAGTCGTAGTTAGTTTGACTGGTATAAATATTGTATGATCCTGCTAGGGTGTGTGGGGTATCAAATTAAAGATATCGTAGAGGGGGATCACGTTGAATAAATATAAATTGCTGATTATATTTATGAAAATATAGCAAATGGTATTTTCTTTATTTTTTGGTTCGGGTAAACAAAAATTGCCTGCCAAACCGTAAGGCAGTTGTGCTATATACATGCGAAAGCTTGTCCAGAGATGTCCATCAGTGGTATATAGTAATAGAAACATTGGGGTCTAATTGTTGAATCATCGAGGCAGGATGGCATGGGGTAAGAACGAAAGCCATGCCAAGCTCTTAATTACCACACTCAAAAACTATCTGCTAATAACTGCCCTTCAAACCTTATTTCCTTTATTTCCCTGTGTTCCAACAAACACGCAAATCCTTCGACACATATGATGTCGTGGAAATTGTGGACGACCATAGGTAACATGGGGCATCAGTGCTCATAAGAAAGGCGAATTTCACATTTGTTAATGAATAGGCCTTGCGGCCGCGTTTCGTGTCCGTAATGTTCTTCCCACAGTGTACCAACGTGCACTCGAATACAAAATTGGTCAATTACATGTGAGACAATAACTCCCAGCTGGAGTGTAGGAGATAGAGTGGCAACAGAGCCACCAATACACATACAGACATTGCGACAGAAGGTAAACACTTCATAAAAATAAGCAAGCCAGGTTGTGTTTGCGTTCTAACTGATTTTAATACAATGGGAAATCAGCGCAAGATATAAAAACTAGCACGTGACGACAACGTAAAAGAACGAAATTACTCGGGCTGTGCAGTTCTCCAACGACTACATCTCAAACACAACGAAAGAACAGACTACTGACGCAACACACACACACACACGCACACACGCACACCCACAAGCACACGCACGCGCACGCGCACGCACACTCACGCGCACACGCACACGCACGCACACGCACACGTATGCACGCACACGTACGCACGCACACACGCACACGCAAGTTCACGCACACACACACACGCATGCACGCACGCACACACACACACGCGCACACGCAGACGCACACGCACACAAACACGCACACGCGCACGCGCGCACACACACACACACACACACACACACACACACACACACACAGGTGGGTACGGCAGGGTACGGTGGTGGTAATTGCTTACGACGATAGCGTGGTGCTTGTCCGAGCCGAGCTACGAGAGCTCATCCCACCTAACAAATGCTAATAAAAACTAATACAAGTGCGTCAGCAAACAACGAGGCACTTTTCTGTTTGTTCAACGTGATTTCTCTCCTCGACACCCTTAATTTGATACGCCACATTCTTTAGCGCCACATCTCTCTGAATTTTCACCCGATCTGAGACTATCCATGACTCCCGTGTTACACGGTTCGCCATTTTTGAAATGTTTTCTATTTTTTTTAATTTTTAACTTTTAGTTTCCTCAATTGTCTGCATTTACGCTTTTACAATAATAAAGGTTGAACTTCTGTGATATCTGCATTTTTGTGTAAATGCAGGGTGTTACACGATCCTCGGAGGGGTAGGAAGAGGGGGGAACTCGGCAAAGAATGCTACGCTTGTAAAGCACCAGCATATCCATCAACGCATTCGCGGGTCAGTTCACTTGACGCAAGGCGTTTTTCAGGATGCAGAGCAAGAATGCACGGAACCGTAACCCTTAAGCGCTTTGACATAAATGAACGGAGCAGTGAGCGCACATCCCCTCGCCCAATCTTGCTTGTTTCGACCCAGGGACCCCGCACACGATCGAGTCTGGACGCCCTCTGTCATAAACACGAACACGGAGCCTACATCGAGTTTGGTATCCAATATATTTGTACAATTGCTTGCAACCAGCGCCAGTCATCATGGGCAGGAGGTATAGCGGTATTAAATCTGCAAGGAAAATTTTTTCTGACCTCTCAGGAGCTACGGTGTCATGTCGTGCCGAATGCAAGAGTTTGAACTCCCGAATTTGCACCCGTAATATTTTTACCACGCGTGAATTTGAAAACATTGAATGCTAATGAAATCAG
Organism: Haemaphysalis longicornis; assembly: GCF_048455015.1. Lineage (NCBI taxonomy): Eukaryota > Metazoa > Arthropoda > Arachnida > Ixodida > Ixodidae > Haemaphysalis > Haemaphysalis longicornis. The sequence goes on from NW_027526407.1 coordinate 183,644,602, forward strand.
AGTCCACCTGAGCCACAGTAAATTCTTAGCACGAGAAAGTTTTCATGCCATTTGAGTTCTGAAATAATTTTGAGTTCTCAGCCCATTTCGATGTCTGAGTTCATTTTGAGTTATGAGTACATTTTGAGTTTTCAGTCCATTTTCAGTTTGAGTACATTTCGAGTTTGAGTCATTTTTAGTTTGAGCCCATTGTGAGTTCTGCGTACATTTTTTGTTTGAGTCCATTTCGAGTGCTGAGTACATTTTGAGTTTGAGTTCTTTATGAGTTTGAGTCCATTTTGAGTTTTGAGTACATTTTGAGTTTGAGTACATTTTGAGTTTGAGTAAATATTGTAATTTGAGTACATTTGGAGTTCTGAGTACAATATGAGTTTGAGTGCATTTTGAGTTCTGTGTACATTTTGAGTTCTGAAAACATTTTGAGTTTGAGTACATAATCTTTTTGAGTACATATTGAGTTTTGAGTACATTTTGAGTTCTGAGTACATATGAGTTTTGAGTCCTTTTTGACATTTTGAGTTCTGAGTACATTTTGAGTTTTGAATCCGAGTCAGTTCTGAGTATTGAGCTCAATGCGAGTTTGAGTTTGAATGAGTGCAGATGTGCTGCTCAGCATTGAGTCTGAGTTTGAGTGAGTGGTTATTCGAAAAAAAATTGTGAGTGAGTTTGAGTGAGCCGTGCCGACTTTGCCGAGGTATGTCTAAGGAGCTCTATTGCTGCGAAGCTTCCAAATACACCAGATACAATGACATTTCAGTCCATAGACCACCTGTAGCGTTCTAGTGCCGATTGGTGTGCTTTCCCAGAGGATGAAAATTTATAGTGGACCTTACCTGTTTTATCCGTTATTACTCACTACGAGGAGCTGCGCGCTTCCCTGTCAGGTACACAGTGTTCCACACGATGAGTGACGTCTACTATTAGATCGTTCTGGAGAGAAATACGTGTTTTCTTCATTCTACAAGGGCAGCTGAAATTGCCCCAGTTTCACGGATGGAACCTTGTAAAGATGGGTGTACTTCACCGCATACAAAATTATTCTAACACAAAACTAAAGTTTATTCTGGGTTTCGCCTGGAGGACCAGCTTTTATGAATCGGGACGATGCCTCTCGTAGGTAGGGATAATCGCCCATTTCTGTTATGTGGTTCACTTATTCCGGCATGGCATACGACGGCTTCCTTCACTCACTATTTTATAAGAACAAGGCGGTTTTCCTTTCGGGATGTTTCTTCTAATATAGGCCGCGGTGCCTACGTGTTTGAGATGATTGATGAGGAGGTTAAGAAAGGCACTCGTTCTGGCCCTTTTTTAGGGCTTCTGGGTCCCGGCCTCTCGTGTTCTTTCCTGGGACACTTACGACCATAAACTTTCATATATCAGTTTATGCGTGTCAATATAAATCTTGTTTTGGTATTACGCTTTCTTGAGTGTCAGTGCTTGTGCCGTCCACATTCCGTTGTCTTCCTGATGCTACGGATGTTCGGAATATGCAACTCTACCAACCAACAGGGCTTGCATTACTGTTGGTAATGAGTATGCTGTTTAGGGAAACTGGCGCTTATTGTCTGTAACTTACAAATTTGCAGAGCATTTTTCTGGAAACATTCGTTTTTCTGATGCAAAGCGCTGGCTGTATATAAATTCTTCAGTCTCCTGATGGTCCTTGGTATACATTTATTGGAGGCGTTGTTCGTTTTGCGCTGTTGTCAAAAATATGAATTCTTCACAATGCGTTTATAAACTTCAAAATGGCGTAGAACCATCCGGTTCCTAAACTATAAAAAGAGAAGTATAAACACAAAATTTATCTTTATGTTCTCGTCTAGTGGTCCCTCTTTTACCCCGAAAACGCGTTTTCGTGTGTCTTTAGGTACTGACCAACTACTGTAAATTATGTACTAGAAGATGGAGAATGGATATCATAAAAAAATACACATTCACGTAGTTTGAGATATCGACAAAGATTAACATAAAACTTACATTTCACACTGCGCCTTAAATTGTGTGCCTATGTAATAAATTGGCAGATTGTGCAAAACAGAAGCCATAGCCAGCCACCTTTTGCTTAAAATAGTCAATACACATTGCGTTCAGGCCTCCATTTTATATATTCATAACTTTGCGTCTGCCACCAGCGTGCGTGCCACATGGAAGGCAATGGGCTAAGAAGGGAAACGAATATGTGTTAATTTGGCGAACATTGGCGTTTGAGGTACCCGCATCGGGGGTACAAATATTTCCGAATTCACGTCCTTCACTGGTGCTGTATGCCAACATCGAAGTAAGTGGAAGGAAGCGGCCGGGTGTACTCCAGTGGTTCACGGGCACTCCTATATAAGACAGCGTGTTTCGTCAGGAGGGACAGAGGTCTTTACAACTGTTTCTATTGGGTAATTCCGAGAAACATGTGCGCCTTTGTGGTGCCGACCATGTTGAGGGACAAAACAGCACGAGTGGTGTAATCGCGGTGTGTCAGTTGTAGGCAACGCATTTTATTTTTTAGAGAGATGCTTGTTATATTGCTTAGGGATTGTATGAGGAGTCTATCATTTTTATCTTTCAGAAATAGCAATAAGTTGAACGTGTTAAGCAGACAAAAACTGCAATTTTGGTATGCGATGCAGTACTAGGGTCTCCAATCATGACCAAGGCGAATGATGCCCATGCTGTGTTTCTGCATTTACAACCCCCACCCGATTCTAAGCTGCATCTACTACTTTCGGAAAAAAATTGGAGCAGTTTTATAGAGAATATAAGCAACCACAGTTATAAGGCTTTCAGACGCGTTGAAACGGGCTCGAGTTGATGTTGTCAATGTTGTCAATTAAATTATAAAGTTTACAATTGCAAGCAACTGCAACGGAACAAAAGACTACATAGTCGGGTATATCGAAAGCGGCGGGCGAAGTCAAACAGCTGACTCCAACGGTAGTAAGATTGCCTGGTGTTAGATGTGAACGATCGGTTCACTCTTTATACCTAGTTTTCTTTAAACGTTTTCTATAATTCCTTGCGCTCATGTTGTCGAGATACGCCTGAAAAAAAAGCGGGAAGGAAGCAGGAACTTAAGGTTTTTCTAATCTAACCATTTCCTTCACTGTCGCCGTAGCAATGGAGAAGAGGAGAAGGTGTTTAAAATCGAGTAACTATGGTACTTTATTTGCGTGGTTTTCCCAACGCAACGACTGCTGGCTGGGCTAGGAAAATTTTATACACTGTCGAATTCGTCTTCTCGTGAGATTATCACGCTATTCAAAGTACCAACGTTAGTAGTATTAAACTTCTTGCACATGGATATACTAAACACACAAAGTATTATGTTGATATTGTCAGCGAGGATAAAACCGCGTGTCATTGGCAGGAAACATCAGCTGGCGGGTTAGCTGTGACAACTTTTGTAGGTCTGATGGTGTGGCGGTACGATTTTGTGTTTTATCTTGAAATTTGTCGTCCTGTGATTTGTGAACCGCCAATACGCTGGAATCTCCATTTGTCGAGTTTGTATATTCATTTTGTGTTCAGTAATTCACACTCCGCTCATGGCATCAAAAAATAGGTTAACTGGTGGGCGCGCCTTCATTCACCTTAAACTCATTTGCCCTGTATACTTTCAAAATTTTTCTGAAGCTAACGCAGCAAATTATGTCTAAAACCAAAGTAAATTTACCCGGTTCTACAGCGGGAATGCCTCATTGGCGTGGTTATGTGGTTTTTATTCTACAAGAATTTTAGGTGTTGGTAGATTTAGAATTAATAACGTAAAACAAAACATTGAGCAGTCGCTGTTTTTTTTCTAATTTGGAGCGGTATTTACTTAGTATAAATGCATCATTTATAGCCAATGAATGACAGGCGTGATGCCATCAAAAATGTTTTATAATGGTGTGGAAACCATTTCAATTTCAACACTCGTAATTGTATCGGATACAAAGAGCTTGGCTGCATTCGGGATTTGCTACCTCAGGCTGAATTGTTCGTGATTCTTTCCGCCCGCATTGAAATAATTTGCTTCTACCGTTATATTGTTCCACGTTACTTTCTAGTTGTTCCCTAAGACCGACATCGTTACACGGGCAGTTGAATTTCACTCGATGGCATTACAATCCATTCAGCCTCACAGTAGGTCGAACTACTGGGCTCCGCTACACACAAGGCAGAAATATAAAAGACAGATATCATTTTTCCCGTAGTTCCGTTCAAAGCTCTTTATTATCAACACACCTCTTTCAGATCTAAACAAATATTTACGGAGAGTGTGAGTACCGGCCGTAGAATGAACAATAAAAATTATGGTAGACTTTCACAATCTGTTTACAGATGGCCAAATGCAGCCATGACAGCGCCAAGAAAATAACTAAATAATTTAGTGGTCGTATATTCTTCAAAGACACGTGATAAACTAACCTCGGCACACTCTGAAGAGTAAACCCTAAGCAAAAAAGACAGTTCTTCGTAATAAGCTGTTGAGCATACTTTCTCGGCAAATGGCCCAATATTACTTGGAAGGAAAAGAAATTGCTGGTAAAGGACGGACGTTTTGTTTATGCTATCTCTCTCATAGAAGCAGACGAACAAAAAGAATACCCAAATAACGCCATTTTTACCTGGTCACTTTTAGTGCCTCATTCGGAACTGTAGAATAAAAACGCTGTAGCATTCGAATCATAGTTAAGGACAATTTTAGCATTGTTCGCTGAGCTATGGCTCCGAATGACCAAAGGTAGAAGCCGTCTTTCTCCTATTCTTTTATGACCGCACTCTATCCTTATATGGCCATCTTATGTGTTAGCACATGGAAGTTTTGTAAGGCCAACAATGCCGCAGAGCTCAACTCAATTTGGGAATCAAAAATAATTGGCTGCGAGAATATAGCTGCTCAAGTGAAAAATTTATTTTATATTTTTAAGGTACCTGCAAGAGATTGAGAGCTGTAGAGATTTTACGGACAAGTTGGCTTTGCGAAAAGAATAAACTGTTTTTATAGAAGCGCCTTTTCCTGCGTCGGCAGTAACCGTGAAAACAAGAGTGAAAAGCACCTCTTTCGGAAAAGCCATTTCGATCTCTGAGAAACCACAAGCCGCAATGAGTTCAAACAGTTATACTTTATGCGATTATTTTCCAGGCGATACACGGGCAGCATTAACCAAATAACTAAATCGGTGTGTTGGTCATTTATTGCATGCGAGTTTGATACCATGCGCGTTTGCAGCTTTCCTAATGACGTTGAACAGTAAAAACACCTGTGTGTCCAGATTTCGGGCAACGTTGAAATTTATGCGTTGGACAGAATTATCCAGACTACCCGCCACGCACGCCTTATAGCATAGGAGTTTTTTTTAGCATTATTTCAAAAATAATTCCAAATGCTGCATCTTCCAAGATGTATTGCTTCAATTCAACCAAAGAAGAATACATTTTTTGAAATAGGGAGGTGTAGAAGCTGTGATAACGTTCTTTATGAACACGCAAATGGTTTTCTCTTGTAGCACGAGAAAATGCCTATACAGTTTTAAAAAAAAAACATTCATGTGACCAGCCGGTGGTAGGCAGTCCTAATGTGTATGTTGGCGATGATAAGCCAGTTAGTGAAAGAAAGCAGTTCGCGGTGGTAGCATCACATAAAAATGCAGGATCGGAAACATTCTCTGCATTGCAACGTTAAAAACTATGTGTAAATACTTCAAGCAAACCTAAAAACTTCTAATCTGGTGGATTGTGGAAGAGCTTTTATTTAAACTACAATAAATAGAAGTTGCCAAAACGGCCTAGCAATACGTCTCAGCTCGCTATTGACAAAGGTAACCGAAATAAAATCGGGATTGTGATAAGAATATTCAACGGAAGTGCTTGCGTAAAATAAGAAATATCATGTGTTATGTAGTGACCGCACAATCACCGTCGACTGGCGCAGCAAGACGAGGACCATGATATCGATGTCTTTTTCTCCTGTGGCCAATAAACCTTGACGCCTAGAGATCCGCAATTAAACGCTCCTCTAGCATTTGCTGCTTTTTCTTATTAAGAACGACATGAACCGTGAGTCAGTAGATTTCTCCTATGTTCGCCGTTACAGAGCTTAGCCTCTCTGCCATTCCATTGATGCTGTTGCATGGATTTAGACAATAAACTTCTTATTCTTGGTTTGTCACCGAACACATTAGCTAGTAGAGTGCATTTGCGATCACGGTGATTTACAACTCACGGTAGACGCATTGGATGTAATAGAGAGTTCAGGAATAGCCCACCAGGTCAGTATCACTTCTAAGATCAGACAGCCACGGTGTGGGCAAATCAACCTCCGCACACGACCCTAGACATCCAATGTAGCCCACGTTCACGATTCTGAGCATTGGTTTTATGGGCTGTATGATCCACGTAAAAATATACGACTAATAAACCTCTCCATCTCTTCCATAGTGCTGTCTAGCTCGGGCGCTGTGGAGCGTTGCAGTTGTAATGTAGATCCTGCGTGGGCACCGGTCCAGTTGGAGAACGGTCCAGGGTAGAATCAAGGTCATTTGCACGTCCAGTCGTGCAGAGTATTTTACCCGCATTACACCGCGTAACCTAGCTCTCGCCAGAGGTCGCGACGCAGCCCGCCGTACACTGTAGACGCCGGTGATGGCTGTTCTGCGACACCATGTAGTTTGCAGACTCCAAAAATACTACTGAATTCACGTGGCGCTAGAGTGGTGAGTTCTGGAACTGAGGTTCTTTGCTCAGCATTATCTTTGGGACTTGGGGCTGATCGTGCAAACTTGAAGATCATTTCCCGCGGTCCAGCGGAGGACTTCTCTCCGTCGATGCCACCGCAACCCGTTAGTCTCAGTTCGTAATAGATCGCGTCCTTGGTGAGTTTCTGCCCAGTGAGAATGGCTGGATTACAAGGAGTTGAAATGTTATCTTAAGATGGGAGACGCCCTGATAGCCTTCATTATCGCGTCACCGGTAATACTGGGACTGTTGCCAAATCATCCCCTAGCTACACCGAGAACCGTGAGTGCGTTGTAATTGACATAACCGCTCCCTCGCAATGTTGAGCTTGAAGCGTTTTTTTAATGCTAAAACGTGAGCAGGAGCAGCCTGGGGTGAGCAAATATGCGATAGGGCCTTCACGACTGTGGGATTACTTTGTCTTGTGAGGCTTGACCGCCTCTTACACTAACCTTACCCCCCCTTGATTGGCACGAGGCCAGGACAGGCTGGCGTGCCCGGCCTAAGGAGAAAAAACAACCGCTTCAAGCGGTGGTTTGCACTTGATTCATGTCCAAAATTTTACCCTTGGATGACTAGACCAGAGATAAAAATTTTGATGTTATAAAAATATGCAAAAGTTTACGCAAGGCTCAATACAAAGATTTTTTCCGGAGAAAAGTTTTATTGTTCAGCTTAGCACCATGGCAGACAAAAACTTTTCTCAGCATTTTTTTCCAGGGAGCAGTGTAGAAAAGCAAAAGGAAATACTTCTTGCTGTAATATGCCCTCGTGATTTTGATTTTCCTTCTTCTACAGCACAGTTAACAAAAGGCTGACAGAAAAATTCTCCCGCTACGTAAAGACGCGGGCTTAGGACTCCCTTTAGCCATGGTTACGATAGCAACCAGCAATGGTGGTACAGCGTATACCTATAGCTAGTAGCACAATAGCAGGCAGGGAGCGTTACAAGACAGGGGAGGTGCAGCCTCGCACGCTCAGCTAGCTTTTTGGGAACAGTGAATTGCTTCTTAATACAGAACAAGATGCGTCACTCACGCGGGTGTTGTTTAGCATCCAGATACCTGTTTTCTGCCCCCCTGGTTGCGGATCGACCACATCGTTGTGCTCTAGCTACCTGGGAACGAAGCCGGGAGCCCCCTGATGGAATGATATATTACGAAGACCTAATGGCAATGACGATAATATGCATGCACACTCCGCTGGCGCGATCGGCTGATGCACGAGTGCACGGTCGCTTTCTCTTCGTCGCCTGCTAGTGTCCAATACCGTCTGGGGCCTCAGGTGTGGCGGAACGCATTTCTAGAAGACGTAGCTTCCCTCAGTGCCTTGATTCACGTCCTCAACAAGGGCTACTGGCCAAAATAAGTTCGGCATCTTATGAATGTCTGCTGGTACAACGTCGCCGACCTATTCAGTATGAGCTTCACACTCTACTACCAGAATGTTTGAGGGCTCCGCACAAAATCTAAGCCCTTCTTTGATAACGTCGTCTTGAATAATTATGATGCCTGCTGTATCACAGAGACTTGGCTACCTCACCATATTGTGTCTACCGACTATTTTACAGACGAGTACACCGTTTTTCGGAACGACCGAAATTATGCTGCGACAGGGCAAAAGTATGGCGGTGGAGTCCTCATCCCTTCAAGAAACCTTTCCGTGCGGTCAAACGGTCCGATCTTGAGCTCTACGGCGAATGCCTATGGATCGAGGTGACAGTTAAAGGTGCGAAAAATGTTCTTATTGGCGTGTACTATTTACATCCCGCTCTTGAAAAGTCTTTGTTTGCTTCAGTCCTACAGGGTTTAACAGAGGTACTTAAACCTGAAAGCTATAACATTCTTCTGTTTGGCGACTTTAATTGCCCGGGCTCTTGGTGGGACCCCGCACAAAATACCAGCGGAGAGTCCAAAGCAGCTCATTTGTTTAACTTCTTTTCTTTCAATAATATCCAGCCTGCCGCCTTGCACCCAAACCCTGCTAGAAACGTACAAGATACTGTTTTCACAAACCTTAACTCTGTTGTTGTCGATCAGTTCCCCGAACCAATTGTGGCCGCTGACGCGTGGCACCCGCCTTTCGGAGCCTCAGCCCACATATGCATGGCGCACGACAACAGCGTTTCAACTCCCAGACACTGCTTTGCTCGCGGAGATTACACATCTCTCTACCATTCGCTCGACAACGCAGAATGACCCGCGCCCTGTGTGGACGTGGCCGTTCATGAGCTAACCCAAACTGTTCATTACTTCATGGACCAACACAACCCAAAGCGGCGAATTCGCTCCTCTAAATTTTCATTCCGGTTTAGCCATGAGCTGCGAGGCGCGCTTCGAAGAAAACGTCAAATTTCACCGCTTGTTTAAGGCCCACAATGACCCGTGTGCTCTCGCTAGCTTCAGAGAGTCGCGCTACTCAGTGAAAAAGCTCCTTGCCCGGGATAAAAAGATGTTTAGGGACTACTCTGAGACATTCCTTACCCACTCCCCTCGGGAGGTTTGGCGGTACGTCAAATTCCGCACACGTCAAGCACGCGAAAGCATAACCCTTCAGGATGGTGACAAGATTGTGTCTGACCCGGAAGGCGTGTGTGAACTTTTCGCACGTCATTTTTCTTCGACATACTCGACCTCTCACGACAGCGGCAGCGAACTGGATTTCGATTCTCACTGTCCTGTATTGCCAATCCACAACGTAACCGAAAACGATGTTGTGTCCGCCATCCGCAAACTCGCATCGAAAAAGTCGGCAGGTTGTGACAGCATCCCTTGCTTCATCGTGAAGGGTTGTAGCACTGTTTTTGCACCCTTGCTCTGTCACATCATACGTATGTCACTGGTTGAGCAACATTTTCCAACTGACTGGAAAATTGGTTCCATCTTCCCTTTGCACAAATCCAGAAGCGCCATAATCCCAGCAAACTATAGGTTTATCTCTCTTCTGTCTTCATTTTCCAAAGTCTTCGAAAAGGTCTTGCATCGATACCTTTTATCAGCTATGCATCAACTAATTCATTTCAACCAACATGGCTTCATGCCCGGAAGGTCGGTAGATTCAAATCTTGCCTGTTTTCTAAACGACATCGGCCCTCCAGTACTGTCTCGCCAACAGGTAGATACAGTATATTTTGACTGTAGCAAGGCCGTCGACATTGTTAATCACGATCTACTACTTCGCAAATTGTCCGCATACGGCCTTTCCCTTGAGTTCTGCCAGTGGTTCAGCAGCTACTTAAGAGGCAGGTCCAATTGTGTTAGTTACGAAGGCGTTACTTCCCGGCCCTTCCCGATGACCTCAGGGGTACCCCAAGGCTCGACACTGGGCCCCCTCCTTTTTAACATTTTTGTTAATGACATACACCCCGCTATTAAGCACTGTTCACTCTCCCAGTATGCCGACAATATGAAGCTCTATCGCACTATTTCTTCACTTTACGATCGTGTACTGCTGGAAAATGACATCAACGCAGTTTCTGCATGGTGTGACTGCAACTATTTAAAACTTAACTTCTCGAAAACCATCGTAATATCTTACACTCGCAAGTCTTCCCCGCTCCCTTTTACGTACTTGCTGCTCGGTGAACCTATAACACGCGCTACCGTAGTGCGCGATTTGGGCGTAATGATGGATGCGAAACTGCTGTTTAACGCGCATGTGAACTATCTGACCAACTCCTGTCTCCGTACGCTGGGCGTAATTTCCCGCGCGACCAGGGATTTCACCGACCGATCATGCTTTGTTTCACTGTATCGCGCTCTCATTTTGCCCAAGCTCAACTTTGCCAGTGCAATTTGGAATTGTTTAAGCCCTTCGTCCTCCCTTCGACTAGAAAGGATTCAGAAGCGCTTTACTAGAACCGTATTTTCTCGCCACTCACCTATGAGCCTATATGAGCACGGTGGGCTTCTGAAGATCTTGAATTTAAATGAGCTATCAGCGAGGCGCTCCAGGCGCGACCTGGCTTTTCTGTTCATTGTATTCACTCGAAGTTTGACTGCCCTTGCCTCGTAAGCTCTTTCCATCTGCGAGTGCCAAGCAGACCACTACGGCCGCATGGATGCTTTGATGTAGACAGATCTATGAGTTTGGCACCAGCCAGCCGGTGCAGCTCACCTATAACAGTCTGTTTCTATCTCCTATAGACGTTTTTTGCAGCGATTTGGTACTGTTTAGGCGCTCTCTGAAATGTATGATATTTTGAATACGCATGTTGTGGAAAGGTCGCTCCCGCACTTCTCTCCCTGCTCTCGTTGTTCCTCACATACCTTGCCCATGTTCGTACGTGCTCTCCTGTGCATACTCCAGACACGTCCTCCGAGCCTTTACCGTTCAAAAATGTTTGTGTCTCCTTCGATAACACTACACTTTTGTATATATCTATCTGTACTTCCACATTTACCAATTTTTATTGATACGCTGCCCATATTGGTACTGTTTGTATTACTTGTGTCCATGCATCTATGTATGTGGCCTGTTCGTATTCTTTGTACCTATGTATGCGGTGCATCACCGAGAAGGCCCTGTGCTGTTGGTGAGCACTTCAAATAAATAAATAAATTTGTTGAGTGATGCGGGCGCGACCGATGCGCCGATGGTTGTCACAACGCATATTCATGTTTTTATCGATTCCTAAAATTTTCCTTCATTTTCAGTCGATGTTGAAAGCACCGGCGACAGTCATTTACATCGTACCTAATCATATCGTACGATTACTTCAATACTTCAGGTGAAGTAGGTAGTTGCTGAAAAAATAAGAAGTGGGCCGGCGGGATGGCTACACGGTCGCTTGCGCCAATCTTATTGCATGTGAGTGACTGTGAGTTATTTACCACTTAAATCTAAGTCAGGAAAGTTGAAAGTTCTTTCGAGCACAGGCACCTTCCTCCGTAAACTTTGCGGAGCGCTATTTTTGTGGTTCTGATTAACTTTGCACCAGCGTCACGAACGTGGGGCCGCTTCAACTATGACCTTTTACCTAATTCTCTGATTTACAAAGAAAACCTCGAAGCTGTCTTCTTTTATTACTTTCCACATTTATTCCAGCTCCCGAAAACTTCTCTTGAAGGTCACGGCATAATAGGAATAAATAGAACTTGGGAGTCCTCTTCTCGCAAGCAACAGCCGGAAAGCTAACAGCAGTGCAAGGGAGGACAAAGCCGAGACCAGTTCCACGTCCAACGCTCTTGTTACGGTACACGTGAAACGTACGATGTACACATTGTGTCGGAGCCCTCTGATGACGCCACATACAACCGTCCGACGAAATTAAGTCCTGTGAAGTCGAATGGTATAGTTTTCTCCAAACTGCAGGAGGCGTGTGCTGTATACGGCGACACGATGGGTTTAGTGTGAAACCGTGCGAATAGCCCGCATCGATAATTGCTTTCTTCGCCACTTGCAGTGCTTTTGGGACCAAAACTGCATTCGTACGCTGTTTATCATTTCCATCTTCCCTGCGTGCATCACCCGACCGTGGGCACCCGCAAACTCTAGTTCAGTAAAGCGATGTCTACATAGAAGTAGTAATATATGCTTCACATCCCTGCTGTCGGTGAGGTTTTGTAGCCTTCCCCCGACGTGGGGAATAAAATGCTCCTCAAAAAATGGGTGTAGACTGGCTACCCATGAATTACTCGCCAAAGGCGAACCTCGACCTACTTGGAGCCAATTCCGGAAACGATTCCAATTGAACTAGGTGAATCAAGGATCTCTCGGCTGCCAATATTTCTTGTGCAGAGAGGATACCAGCTTGCTTCGTCTGGCATTTAACGTTGGAGACAATACAATATATTCTTGGGGTAATTCGGAGACTTTTCTGCAGCGAACCATACCTAGCCGAGTCCATAAGTGGGCTTAATGCATTGTGCTTACCTTAGCGTGAAGTTTTGTTGGGTTTGTGGCTTTTATGGAAGATGTTTTTTGCTGTGAGTGTCTGGTCGTTTTGAGTGGTTGTTACTCATCCAAGCTGGTTCCTGCCAACAGTTCACGTCGGTATAAAGTGCATCAAAAGAGAACCCACGAGTGTGTACGTCTGCACATTTGGTTTTGCCTGGAAAATGTCGCCAGCTACAGCTTGATGTGTTGAACAGGCTTTCCTTGACACGGTTCTTCATAAAGCCGCCTAGGGTCGCGGTTACTGAATTTAACCAGCCAAGTACCATGTTTGAGTCCGTCTATATGAGATATTGCGCTCTTGCCTTTGGGCCGCTCGAGGATTCTGCTATATACTTCAAGAACCTACTCCCTCTCAATGCGGCCATAAGCTCTAATCGTGGCAATGACAGATTTCATGAAGGCTATCCTTGACTTAGCTACTATAAGAGCGCTAGTTTCTTTTCCCCTTGCATCTTCCACCCATAGGTACACACAAGCTCCGTAAGCTTTCGTGCTCGCGTCACTGAAAACATGTCGATCCATCACCCGTATTCCCACCCTCTCCGGCTGGATGTTTCGACAAACTTGCATCTTCAGCATGCATATCAATTCGTTCTCCAGTCACGCCACTTACCTCAAAGAACCGGAAGCTCTTCGACTCAGTCCACCCTTATAAGCCATAACTGCTGAAACAGCAATTTTCCTCAGACTACGTACGGTGCGCAAAACTTGACTGATCGTAGACTCGCGATGCTTCTGAAGCACAAATCGCTTGGTGTCCCTCGCGTTTTTCAAGAAAGCAAAAATTTGCTCAGGGGTGTAGATCAACGTGTTTATTTTTTAACAACCCAATTCCAGAACTTTCGACTGGGATCCAGCTTTCTCAATGCTTAGGGAGGCATGAGGCCCGTTAGAATCGAACACGTTCTGTAGTTGCCTGAGCTTCTCCATTTCCGTAAAGGCATAACAGCGCCGTCCATCAGCCGTCCATCAGACAATGTGTTGGCGAATCACAGAATAATATCTCTCGAGCAGTCCTTCGGTCCTCGAGATGCGTGGCATCCAATTTCTTAAAAGGTTTAGTGCGATGGCATCGTTATCTTGCACCTGCTCAATATCCGGTTCGTTACATGGCACGGCTACATGATACCGAGTTCCAATCTTAGTGATTTTTTTAATAAAACCGACAACGTGTCTGCTCTGCCACAAGGTTCTTCATCTGGCGCAATACTCATTGCAACAAGCGAGAAAAAAACTCCAATACGTCGTGCTCAACACTTTTGCTCCAACACCCCTAGTAATGTTCTCAGAACCCCTAGGTTTTAGAATACCTAAACTGAAGCTCCACACTGTGAGAGGTAAGCCTCTACTCGTTCTTATCCCGCCAGCTTGTCAAGCCACGCCACTAAGAACAATTTTTACACCTCTGAGTTTTTGTAAACGGAGGCAGCGATGATAGAAAGTTATAGTTGGAGTGGACTTGCTTGTGCTGCTAATGCCTCCATAAGCCTTAGAAATAAATGAGGCATGTATTTCTCACCCTGTATACCATATTTTCCAATAAAAAATCCAGGTTAATTTTGGCTTAAACTTTGCTCCACGAGCGAATGCAGGAACAAAAAATTGGCGTAGTTCACAAACCCGTCTTCGCACGGTCAGGTCTGAAATGAAAATTAAAAAGGCTAAGTGCCATTTGAAGGCCCCATTCGAACACTTGGGGGCTGGCAGTTTGTCATTTTTCACTCTTTTTTTCGACCCTTAGGAGCACCAAGAAAACTTTCCGACAGCTGCATCCAGTACTCGTGTAGCGTTGCGTGTTGAAGCATAGCTTTACGGCTACCTGAAAAAAAAAAGCGGTTGCTCTTTTTTTAAGATACCTTTTTTATGAATTTCTGTGGAAGTGTTCCTTCAAAATGGCCAATTCTTCGCATTTAACAGTTTCATAGTTGCTCAGTGAAAGCTGCACCTAATAATTATTCTTTTGTTCTCCATGAAGCCGAAAGAAGCAATGTGCCAAAACATTTTGGTGGAGACACTCAGATGGTTTGAAAATTCTTCCAACATTTTGTTTGTAATAAAGCCTAATGAGACAATTTTAATGTATTCCTTATATTTAGCGCGACAAAGTTCTACATCGGCCTAACAAGAAACAACTGCCTGAAGTGAAAATGCTTGATAAAGTGCCTGTCGAAGATTGGAACAGATATGCTTTATTAGCCAATTTTTTTTATGTTTTCTCGACAATGTTTTAGGGAAAGCTATCATTATTAACGGAAAAACGTAACTTGAGGTTTCCCTTCATACAAGAGCTAGAATAAAAGGAGTAGCACAGTAGCATATGCAATGAGGGACAAAGATTTGGGGCAAAAGAAGACTACTAGCAATCAATCCATCTGTTACGAGCCGGGAAAGCCGATCTTCAGGGTTTATTCGTGCCCATCGGGAGGGAAGCTAAGCCGTGCACAGTCGAGCCAGAGCGTTCCTATTCCAATTACGAACGAGCGTGCCAGCACGCATTGCGAGACGCGTGAACGTGCCACTTCGTTGTCAGCGTCTCTACAATCATCATCATTGTCTAGGTTGGCGGCAGATTAGAAATCTGCAACATCCTCCGCGCCCACCAGATGCTCACTCGCATAGATACAAAAGCAGGCAACATTAGCACTAGTCAAGCACATTCTCTACAGCACATTAGCTGAACTTGACAGATCCTAGTGTGAGCGTCTTTGGCAAACGGTATCGTCGATTGACCATGCTCCATAAAACTACTGGAATTGGCTGACTACGTCTCTCGGTAGCGCTGTGGTCACAGTTGCTTGCTGCACGGAAAGTGAACACAATTCACAACGTCCGAAAACTTCATGCTTTGTCGGCCTGTAGCCTCCTCGTCACTATCGCGTATTTCAGCGAGAGCCTTGCCGACTCCACAGTGAAAACGACGCGTATGAGCGTTGCCAATGGAGTGGCTACAACGGTCATCTCCAGGTTCCAGTAGCCGGCGTTTCTTTTCTTGTGAAGAGCAGTTGAGATTCATTTGTTTTTCAATGTGGCCCTTCACAACTTTTCCTTCGTGGTCAGCGGTCTTGCGTTGCCTCACAGCATTATTGCAGGCTCTTATGCCGTATTCATTTGCAGAAAGTTGTCGAGGTAACCTATGAGGTCTGGAAAGGGCATTCTTGCGGTTGTCGACCATAGACTCTTCAAACCTGCGCAATGCATCTTCATCTGGATAGGGAATCGAAGTGTTCTTGAGACCAACAGTATCTACCTTCCGAAACCGCCTAAAAGAGCAAGGTTGGTCCTCATTGCCGTGTGTGTCTGTGCGGAGAACACAGACGAGGGTGCTGCCTTTGCATCTATTGCTCTCTCACAGAGATAACGGTACTTCTAAGGTCCATCCCAGGCTTGTGCTGACGGCGACCAAAGCAGGATTCGTTTCTTCCAACTGTACTTGGCTCGTTTTTGGCCCGAACTTCCAGATCTGGTCGGATCAAATTAGAAGGCTTACTCCTTGCTTTAACTTAACTTCATACCTGGGAAAGCAATGGTGTCAGCCAGAAGCTTCCCCTCGGAGACCACGCGTTGCAGAAGCGTGTTGCCCTTCGGTGCTTGAGCCATGTCTTCACAAATGAAAGCCAGGACGATGGCGTCGACCTCAGCAGACGTGCTGTCATGTTGACTGCGAAGGGTCGCTCTGACGACTTTAAACTTCTTGGGACCTCCCGGTCGGCCAAAAGCACTGACGGCTAGCTCGACTTCGCCCGTCGCCTTTAACTTCAGCTTAGCAACGACGTCTGCTCTGATGAATGTCCGCTGGCTACCATTGTAAAACACTCCGCGGACGTAGAAGCAATGCGACGAAGTTGTTATTCATGCCTTAAACGTCTGTAGTAGGACGTTGCTGATGAGTCGCGGGACTACTGATTTGTGTCTGGCGTTGTGGATTGCTGCCTTTCGCGTTTTTCCAGCCGATTCCGACGAAGGTCTCTTAGCGCTGCGGTTGCTGCGCATCGTGGTGGCATGCCGGCGCTTACATGATTGACATTGGACTTTTCTTCCTAAAGACGCCCTAGATGTCCTAAAAAATCGTTTTGGAAACGTTAAGCTGATTGAGCAAAAGCACTTAGAAAACCGGCGGATGCTATGGCCTGTCGATTTATCTAGTAACGTGGTGGCATGTCGGCGCTTACATGATTGACATTAGACCTTTCTTCGGCAGCTCCGTACGAGATGTCCCTTTCCGGTGCATCTGAAGCATCGGCCGTCACTTGACAGGCGAGTTCGCTTGTGGGCCAAGTCGACGTCGCCAGAACATTCTTCAGTCCTGTGACCCGTAGCGCCGCAGAAGAAACAACCAGAGGTCTTTGCCTTGTTGTGGAGAACCGCAGTGGCCGGAAAAAACGACTGCTTCTTAGATCCGCGTTCGGCGTCATGACTTCGCGGTGGCTGGCTGATTTGACAGCTTCTTTCTCGGCACTCTACTTCCACTCGCAGAAAAGACAGCAGATGTTCAATCTCCTGTTCCGAAGAAACTTGACTGCTCGTAGAAGATGTGCTCGCAGCAAGGCTTTGTCGTTTTAAGTAATCCACGACAATGTGGCTAGGTATGACCTTCAAAAGCACTTTATTCAGCATAGCCGCGTATGATGACATGCCGATTCCCAGACTTTCTAGTCCTCTCCGGTTCATCTGCACAGCATAGTAAAGCTTCCGCAAAGCGGCCACGTTACTAGATAAATCGACAGACCTGAGCATCCGCAGGTTTTCTAATTGCTTTTGCTCAATCAGCTTTACGTTTCCAAAACGATTTTTTAGGACATCTAGGGCGACTGAGTACGAAGACTCGGTAATTTGAGTTCCCGCAACGGCTTCCGCAGCAGCTCCGTCGAGAAGTGAAACTAAGTAGTGCAAGCGGTCGGTGTTGGACAGCATGGGGTTCTCATGCACGGAATGCGAAAACATATTCCAAAAAGACTGCCACCACGTTACTGCTCCATCGAAGCGCAACAGTTCTAGCTTCGGGAGACGTGCTTCAAACTCACGAGTAGTTTGCATGGGTTGTACTGTATACGTCGCAGCCCAGCGGTCTCCGCTGGCGTCTTCCAATGGAGGAGCTGTCTGGAGCGTCGAAGATGACCTCAACACCTACATGTGATGCTCAAGTAAAGCCAGTGCGCTGGTCGCTGCTTCGTCATACTCCATGACAGAAGCGTAGTCCTCGAATGCTTGGTCGTCGGTCAGGTGGGCTTCGAGCTCGGCGTTGAGCGCAGACAATGCTGAATTGCTTGCTCGGAGACGTCCGTGAATGACACGAAGGGCGGAAAGGTCCAACTGCTGAGAGTGTAGCAGCTGGTCCACCTCGCTGATAATCTTCGTGTTCATAGCCCGCCGTGACGCGCGCTTCTTTTTGATACGTTCAATGCCGGTCGTAGCTGAAGAAAGGCGTACCCAGCTCGTCAGGAGAAGGCACGCCGCAACACTGGCTTGTTCCCGGATTTTCGGCACTAGTGTTACGAGTCGGGAAAGCCGATCTTCAGGGTTTATTCATGCCCATCGGGAGCTAAGCTAAGCCGTGCACAGTCAAGCCAGAGCGCTCTTATTCCAATCACGAGCGAACGTGCCAGCACGCATCGCGAGGTGCGTGAACGTGCCACTTTGTTGTCAGCACCTCTACAATCATCATCATTATCTATGTTGGCGGCAAATTAGAAATCCGCAACACCATCAATCACCGAACAATACTTAAATGAATTATTTATTGATAAATAAATAAATAGGACAAACCCGCCAACGCAAAAACATTCAATGTATGAGAGCCATACATGAAACGACGAAGATTGCCCGTTTTGTGTTCAACAGCCCTTGTTAGTTTGCGTTTCGGATGCAAACAAATTTTCATCGACCATTACATAGAATTAGTAAACTTAGGAATTGTCAAGAAACAAAATTTGAGCTTGTTGGATCTGAATGATGTTTAAATCGCTGACAGACGAGACAGAAGAACACAATGAGTGCTTATAGTTCGTTCTCTTCTCCTTGATACATGCAATGCTAACGATACTGGTCCGAGAAAAATTGAATTAGAGTAATGTAGAAAGTGCTCTTCTGGCAAGGAAATGACCTAAAGTTTCGCTATTAGCTGATAGGGGACTAAAACTGTCCCCATTTTATCTTAATTGTTTTTAGTTAGAGTTGCGTTAGTGCCAACAGATGATGTGAGAAATCTCTACTTTTGATATCTAGCGCTTCATATTCTGCTATGAGTCTTATCTGGTTAACGTTTATTAGAGTTTTCTTTTAAAAAAAATTGAAAGGCATTTTTTTTCTCTTTTCAGTGGAAAACTGACAAGTAGCGCTCCACAAATACGAAGACTTGCCAGGAGACAGAGCGGTGTGTCCTGTGTGTGTAGACTTTGTAGTGGAAGTTGACTTATTAACTGGATGAACTGATGTCGGGGACACTCTGCCTTTGTTGTATAGCCACGGGCTGTGTCAAGTGGCGTCGAGAGGAACATGTGAGTAAGCGCAATGCAGCGGTGTTTGCATATTAGCTTGATTAACGGCAGTTTCCATGACGGCAGAAGGGCCTGGAATATGCCGTAAGGAGTTTCAAAAAACGAATACCCATCTGTGAGCCACGTGAATGCTCCAAGTAGTGCATGCTACCATTTCTTGATGGTACATCGTTACGCGGATCGGAGATCAGTTAGTACTATTGTGTCTTCAATATTGTGTTTGTACAGGTATGCCCTTGTATCTGTACAAACCTACGAAAGAGTTGACGTTGGGCATTTACTGGTTATAACATCGTAAATATAAATTGTTGTAACAAAAACAGAAGAAAAAACGTAAACAGAGTGAAAATACATCCAAACGAAAAATCGCCCAATTTTACCACTGACACACAAATCTAAGAATTCGTTTTCGATACCAGAATTTGGTGAACGTCGTCTGTATCAAAAAATTAGTAAAAACCTAAAGTTCAAAAATGTAGAAACTCTGCCATTAAGTTACCAAGGGCTACTTCTTCAGTACCGAATAATGAAAAAACAATATGGAAAAAAAAGAAATACAGAGAGACAATACAGCAAAATTAAAAAACAAAATAAAAAGCTTAATTTATTACCAAGCACATTTACGCAGTTTATGGAAAAAGGAATAAAAGAGTTCGTGCTCTTCCAAATATAAGAAGGTGGCTATACTGCGAAGGTAGATGCAGTGAATGGAGTAAGCGAAGCAAACCAAGTTTGTTCTGATTTGCTATTTAGCATAGTTTATAGCGGTTTGCTCAATGAAACTTAGAAGTACGGAAGCCTTATTCTAGCGAAAAAAACGCCGGTGTATGTTTCCCTCCCACGTCACAGACATTGTACTGTATATAGAACTAACGAACCCATCCTATCGAACAGTGCAGACTCCAGAGGGACATATTCAGCTCTTTGATGTCCACGTGGAAATGTCTGGCCAGAAAAACCGATATGTCATCAAAGAGGGCATGAAGCCTGTATCTTCTCGTGCCCCCCAACCCGTCTTGCTCCCTCCACTACCTGAACTTTCACTCATAGTCGCGCAACCAATAACTGGCGCGTGTTTAAACGAGACTTTGGCCACTAACCGTCGTCAAAGATCGGTCGGTGGTTACAAAACGAAACTGCACCAGCGCCGAGTACAGCGGCTGGAGCCAAATGAAAACTAGAGTGGGTAGTTTTTCGCAGTAAAAAAATGTCTGTCGGATCGCAACATCGGGAAGCAACTCTCGCTAAGTTCAAACGGGGAATTCTACCATTTCCAAAAAAATTAGTCTGGATATTTTCCCCTCTGATTCTGTATTATAAAATAACCATACATTTAACCCCTGTGTAGTGTTTTTCTCAGTGCTGTTTTCTGTGGAAAACGTGTCATCTTCGTGCAGGTCAAATTGAATTTTTACGTCTGAAGCGCAGTATTTTGACTGTGCATTTGTAGACCGGAGTGCCACGTGTCATATGCCTTGAAAGTATAATAGATTATCACCAAATTTCAACATAGTAATGTCTGGACTACGCCAGATGCTCCCTTCAGACAGTCGGTTAGGAGTATTTATTGTATTTTTTATCCTCTTAAAGTGTGCTCCCGGCGGTGTTCATATTGTTATAGCATAAGTCTTTTTTGGAGCGTGATTTCGCGCACTGTTTGCCCCTGTATATTATTCAACACTATTTTATTTAAAAAATAAAATATAAAGCCAAAATAATTTTCACGTTGCAATGTTCGCAGTGTAACGTTAGGGAGTTCCTTTTGCGTTAACTCAAATGTAACGAGAACACGTTCAACACAAGGAAGAAATGAGCAGGGACACTTTATTCCTCTTTTAATCGATCAGGTTCAAAACTAGGTCTTATCGTATGGTATGAGCTGCCGTGTCACTATAAAACAATATATTCATGTTACACCATGCTAAGAGTATACAGTTCGAACACAAAGAATGCATACGTGTCAATCGCCGGTTCCTAGGAAAGACTATCAGAAAAGAAATAGAAGTAACCCGCCAAATAAATCTCATACTGGGTACCAATAGCTCCCAATACTCGGCGTACAGCGGTTCCCATTACTCGGCGTACAATATTCGGCGTACATCTTGGTGCATTCCGGCTCCGCCCCTGAGTCCTCATTTAGGGCCTCTAGTTGGTGTATTTTAAATACTGGTTGTCTGACCTCTTCAATACCCCCTGCGGAAAATTTAGGAAATGTAAAACTGCCAAAAGAATCGCCATTTATACAATCAAATTATTAGGTCGCGCATACCTGCCTCATTGTAGATTTTATATTTACCACAAATGTGGGACTTTATACGTACCTATTGACCCTCCCTGGCATTTTTGGTGTCTGGAACTGTAATTATTGTTTTTATTTAGGCTTTTCTTGTCATCAGAGTAAACTCTGATGAAGACCAAATTCTGAAATGACAATCATCCCGTCATTTGATTTTTTTATACCCTGTAATTTCTTTTTTTACAACGAAGATATTCCTTCCGCGGCTCATGCAACCGAATTACAAACCACACATCTCTTCAACATGATCAGTTTAAATGTCTTCAACGAGCAGTCCTGTTTTATAATGAATTGAAAGCTTGAGACCCGTGCACTTATATAAGTTGTGTGCCTATCAAAGTTGTATGTGATTTTATGCTTGTTAAAAATAATCGCTCGCTTCGCCAAACCGATCGCCCCAACCTCGAGATAAATTTATGTGTAGCACCAGAAGCGGTAACGTTACTCCTTCCAAACTGCCGTTTTTCTGATGACGCAAATTCATGCAGCCGCAAAATTTAGCTGGGCACGTTTCACCTTTAGGGGCAGTTTGCTTTTGAGTGGCTTCGACTTCAAATACAAAATGTGTTATGCTTCTAAAGCAGCAAAAATCATTGATGCATAAAGATACCAACAGGTGTCAGAAATGAAAAACACAAATGCGGGGCTAATATTCTCTGACTTTTTTTATCGCGTTTTGACAAAGCCCTATTCAGCTCATCTACAGGTTTGTGGAGTACATAAATACAAATATTAGGAAAGGGGCAGCGCAATACCCGGATGAAATAAACAAGAGACACACACAACCTTTTTTCAAAGATACGTCCACGCTCCGCACGTTTTAAATCTGCTAACGCAAGTGCCTGTTGGCGGTTTCTGACCTTCAGTAGAAAATAGTGATTGTAAAGGCAGAACTTCTCAATATTACTAAAACACCATGAGACAAGATGGTTCCGGAAAACAGCATCTCTCGCTCCTTTCTTGGGAAGGTCATCAGTTATCGAGCTTGATGGCTTGGTTGTTGATGACACCTCAGAGCCTTTCTGTAGGATTAGATGGTATAACTACACCTTACGTAACTACACAGTTCTGGTGAAGTTAAAAAACCGCAGAGAATAATTTCTCCATTTGCGGCTCCTGTTGCTTCCTCGCATGACACACAGTCACACCACAACTTACTCTGCCAGAGTTTTGAAGGGAAGAACTTGTCGCTAACATGCGGAAAATGAAAAAAAGAAACATGACGTTGGCCAAACGTCAATTTTGTAGGAAAGATAAATATCAGGATTTATCTTCTATAATCTTTTTGGGACGTTAAACAATTCATACTTCAATGATACTATTTGGACGTCCCGAACTCCATTGTTGCACTAGTTGAGTTGATTCAATGTAATGTGATCTGATTGTGTACTGAATGCTCATAAAAACACTCCTTACGTTAAGCTTCTTTAACTATTTGCACATTCATTTTTCAGTGAATACTTTAATGGCATGATCTCGTAAAAAACCGTCAGTTGCAAAAGCGGGATGCAATACATAACTTTTCAAAAGAAGGGCTCGTTCTATAATTTGTATTTGTACTATTTACCGTGCCGCCGTTAATTGTCCACCCATTATAATCAATGCTGCGACTGTGTACCTTAGGCTGTAAATATTGTAGAATCAAGTCATCCTCATCATTATTATCAACTTTGTCAGCCATTGCAGGTCACCCACAAGATGTATGCCTGCCCAACTGATTCCAAAAGCTCCTATACTGCGCTTGTTGAGTCCATTCTTTGTTTCCAGATCTCATTTGTTTCCTGTCCAGTTATTTCATACCCTTCCACTTCTTTTGTAGCCTCACACTTATTCCCCTCAAACCACTCTGTTACCATGGTGAACCAGCTGTAATTACGTCTCAATACATGGTCATCCTAAGTCAATTTTTACAAACGATAGTCGTCCTTGGGCTACTTAAACGCCGATATTTCCTTCTGTCTGTCCGCCTGTGACTTGATTCAGCCACCCAGTCTGAGTGATATACAAGCTGCCCAATTATATTATATACCCTACGCCAAATCTACACGTCAAAGTCCGGTGTCGATTCGATATTCATAACTGTTAACATTGTTGAACAAGTACAGCACATTACGCAAATATAAGGCAGAAAATACACAGAGTGATATTTTCAGCGTTTATTTATTTATAATTTGTGGATGCTTGGTATTTGCGATAGCAAATGAAATACCAAATCAACAGCTGAAAACCGTCGCCTGCTGTTACTGCGCTGCTATAGATAAGTGCAGCATTTAGAAATCAAACGGAAACAGCAACGAAAGATTCCAATAGAGAGGGTCCACGTTCCGCCTGAAACGCTACTGGTGTAGGGCAACTTGGTTCTACAAACCTTGTAGTATGGTGCCTCGACTCACGCGTGTTTGTGCTCTGCAGCATTGAGTCGCCCGACGTGGCGCAGTAAAAGAGGGTAAATTTATATTGACTTCAGCAAACCTATAGCGCGTTATCTTGGGAGGAACGACACGGGAGAGAAATGGCATGACAGCTGCGCGGAAAGTGATGGCAGGCGTTTGCTTGGCGGGGCGACAGTCGATTAGCGTGTTTCGTCAACATTTCCAACACATGGAGCATATACGCAGCCCTTTTTTCCTTGATTAGGGTTGTGATGTCTCCTCTTGATCTTTTTCCCTTATGCACGAAGCATGTTTCCACATACTTAGCCTTATTTCAGTCATCTTTGTCTCCGTGGCATGTCGAGACTCCCTAAGTGTTCTTTCCAGTTGCTTGGTAAGTAGTGAAGTTCTAGCCCGGTTTGATCACCGGGAGCACGCATTGGTTGCTCTTCTTTTCCGTGACAGAGGTAGCTTACTTTTTTATTTTTTTCGAAGTGCTTGGTTTGTGCACGCAATCACAAATCTCGGTTGCCACGGATTGGCTCCACATGTCTAGAATAAGCACTTTTATTAGTTCCAAAGTTTGGTTACCTTACATTTAAAGGGCGCTCTAAAGCGGTTTAGAGAAACCAAGGAACGTGGAACTTTCTCCACAAACAATACCCTGATGGTCAGTGGTGTCCCGGAGCTCCCTTCCAGTTTTGCAGCGAGAGAGGCAATCTGCACTTTGCGGGAAATACTCCAACGAGCACAGGGCGTGGTTACAGCACATACACCAGAAAGTTGAGGCTTGTTTTAGCATTTTCTGTAGTACATTTGAGTGTTTAGGATATCATCTTCTCACTGTTCCTACAACATTTTTCTACGCATTCATGAAGGCAAAGAGTCTTTCTATTGCTCCAACTGCTGGCAGTAACTACATTGTTTTCAATCTAAGGGTAGAATATTGTGAGAAAAATAATTTTGATAGGGCGTTTACCTAATGCAACCTCGCTACCTAAAAATTTCATGGACTTCCTGTTATTATTAAGATAATATATTGGCAAGATTTTGAATAAAACTAATTTTTGGAGAGTACTTTGTGTAACCACTCCCAAGATAGCACTCTAAACCTAAAACAAGATCAATTGGCTTCAACAAATTGATTGTGTAATATTAGTCCTACACCGGCTCTCCATGATTACTTCCCCTTAAATATCTTTTTCTGTTTGAAAGAGAGGTATAAGCCTGAGTGTTGAAAGAGGACGATCATTATCGAAAGCAAGAAATACTACTTATACTTGCCAAAAATTCTGGCCTGGTGCCCACATGCATTATCATTTTACAAAGTATTAAAAAAATTGCGCGTTCGGAGCAGAATGACGGAGCTAAGACGGCAGTGCTCCTATAGCTATTGTCTTATAGCGATTCAATCATCGTGCCACCCCACTACTTGTTCACCGATCACAGAAATGCTTGAAATTGGTTTGCCATTTTAAAACTATCAACCTTTTTAGGGCCGGCTTATTTAGGGACCTTGCGCAACAAGAAAAAGTAAAACTGTTTTAAATTCCTGCAAGTGAATTTCGCGTCATTCTGCAAGCGCACACGTTTTCTGAAACCTTTCGCGAAGTACAAAATACACGCTGCGAGCGGTAGGCTGCCAACAAAACGTTACTTTGCACCAGTGCAATGTTTACCACAATGTGGGAACTTCTTTCGGAAACGCAAACCTTAAAATTAGTAAAACAAGGCGATGAGCCTGAGTTGTTTGGTGCAACATAATAGCCGTTTATTTAGTCGAACTGCATGCTGTCATTTTTCCATGGGTCATGGCATCGACGTCCGCTCAAGAACCACCTATTGCACAACATATAGGCACAGCACTCCTCGTGAAATCTACACTGTAAAAAAACCAAGTGAAGTTTCAACAACTATGAATGCAAACATAAA
Source organism: Haemaphysalis longicornis (assembly GCF_048455015.1). NCBI lineage: Eukaryota > Metazoa > Arthropoda > Arachnida > Ixodida > Ixodidae > Haemaphysalis > Haemaphysalis longicornis. Next base: position 183,670,311 of record NW_027526407.1, read on the forward strand.
TGTAGTTCAGAATAAAAAAATACGTTATAAACGCAAGATGATTTGAGTTTTTCTAATAGTGTGTAAACTGCAAGTTTACACACTATTTTTGCTATACTCACGATTATTCTAGTATTTAAAATAACAATATTCATCAAATGTAAAATATCATGGTAAAATAGTATCATAAATTTCACTTGTGCTGCATGCTTAAAAGCGCAGAGTATCACAGATAACAAGACTGAGGGAAAGCACGAAATAAAAATGGAGTTTGCTTCACCACGAATTGTGGGTAAAATAACGTAATACCGGTGATCAGCATAAACCCATAGGTGATTTATTGAGTGTCACACAATGTTGTACCTTTATAACTTCTTCTTATGCCATAGAGCAAGCTCTTTCAATTAAAAAAATAAAGATAAACCAATGTTCTGATATTTAAAGCTAAACTTCAACTTATGAGATTTGCTAGATGAAAAAAAATTCTGCGTATGGCCGATGATGGAATAAAGGCAATACCATCAGTCTGGAGGCGGTTTTCGACCTACCAAAAATCCTCGTTCGAACTACATTAAACTTTGTTGGCAATTCTTGCTGAAGCAATGCAATTGTAGCAAAGACACAGTAGACAGAACATCATAAATAATATGCGGCCCTCAAACTGTTAGATAACGGTTTTCTCACCATGTAGACAGGAAAGGCTTCATCAAGAAACCAAAATCCCCACCATCACTGTTTACAGATTACAGTGACAGCTTCCTGACCCTAAACGCAGAGGCCAAAAATGATACCAACACGACTGAAAATCCCGTCAGTGTTCGACAACCGAACACAACAGGAATCCTAGAATCAGCCACGTCATCTCAGTATAGAGATTCAGTTTACTGAAGTGCAAAAGGGGCGTGTCCCGTCTGCCAGCGTGCTTACGGACGACCTTTGCATTGGAGGGAAACCAAAGCAGATGATGGTAGCACGATATGTGTGCGTTTTCCGCCGCGCTCTAGGTTCACCTTGCGTGGAAGGCCTACAGTTTTAAAGCAAAGTTTTTTTAAGCGACGTAGGCGACGTGATTGTTGCAGCTACTTTGCAGCGAACTCAAAGACGCCTCCAAGCCATCGTTTTTTTTTTTTGCTGGAGAAAGCGGCGCTACCGAACCAAAAATATAGAATTTGGGGCTTTGCTCCACCGGGGCAGCTATTGTCGTCTGTCGAACTGAGCATTACGCCAAAAGCGTAGGGCGAAGCAGCGAATGCTTACTAAGGATGGAGATGGACCTGGTCTTCACCCCAGCGTGCAGCCATCCAGAAACAATTTGTACACATGCAAGACGACGACAGCACACATTCTTACGTCTTCTTCTTTCTTCCCAGAACAAGTAACCAGTTGCGCACGTGTCTCTGCATCGCCACATGAGCGGATCCGCCCCCGCGGAAGCCTGCAGCACCGGGTGCAAGAATGCAGGCGGTGTGACGCAACCGCCGCCCCCAGTGTCGAAAGCAATTGTGGGTCCAGTTACGTGACGACGTTCATCAAGGCTTAATTAGGCCACGCTCCTTGTAACGGACACTCTGGCAGCGGTGGCAGCTGGAAGTAGACATGATTACAGCTTTCTGTACATTCCGGTCGGTAAAACGCCTTCTTAGGAATGTATGGAAGTTTTTCTTCTTGCGGTCGCTGGTAGGAAATGTTTCAGTAAAGTTGCATTTGTGTCAATAAACTACTGTGTGAACTATTGTGTCAACTACTGTTATATGAATGCCTCCTCAGATGTAAACTACAATATTCCTCTCCCATTTGTAAATCACATTATTATTCTCTTCGAACTCCGTTGAATTCATTCGGAACCATGCTGCCCAATTTGTTGTGTGCAACTACTCTGGAAGGTCCAGTGTATCTTTAATAAAATGGAATTTATACCTACCTGACCTTTTAGTAACAAGAAAAATATCCGGATTGTACCTTTCTTATCCAATGTATTTTACTGAAAGTGACTTCAAGCGCGATCATTTTGATGTTTTTTCATATGTTTTCTCACGCATTTAAAACACATTCATCCTTACAATGACATCATGCGGCACAAGCGTCTGCTTAAACACATTTGTATCAAAGTCGCCGCTGGAATGCAACCGACTTCCCGCTTTGATCAAAAGCGTCACTGATTCTTTATCATTCAAGGCAGCCATGTCAAACTCAATGTTCACTACCTCTTCTCTCACGAGTACCATCTAGGCCCTGAAGGTATTGTAATAACCACAAATAAATAAATGAATGAGGACTATATGCAGAGAATAAATTAGTAGCACCTAATAATTAGAAAGAGTAGTTGAGCGTGAGCAGCACTCGCGGCGGCAAACGTATCATTTTACAGGATTTAAAAGAGAGTTGAACGTCGTCTACACATAAGCAGAAAATGAACGGTGGCAGCGCCTTCCTAAGGGAATTCATTTTCACAAAAAAGGGTGCAACTTAAAACTCCACCTTGCAGCACTCCATTTTCCTGCACATGAACCGTAGAGAGTGCAGTTCCAACTCGTTCACGAAATGTTTTTTGGGACAAGTAGCTGGCAAGTGTGTTCATCATGTTACCCGACATGTCGAAGGACTTCAGGTCACTTAGGATGCGATACCACCACGCGGTATCGTACGCTTTTTCCAGATCAAAGAATACCGCCATACAATATGTTTTGCAGAGGAAAGCATCCTTTATATAAGACTCCAGGGCGACGACTTGATCGTTAGTGGACCGCCCTACCCTGAAGCCTGCCTCGCAGCTCTCGAGAAGACCGTTGTACTCAAGAAAATACACGAGTTTCCTGTTTATCATCTTCTCGAGGAGCTTGCACAGGCAATTTGTAAGGGCGATGGGCAGATAGCTAGCGGGAGAGGAAGGGTCCTTTCTTTCCATCAGGAAAGCCACTACTATGGCCTCCGTCCAAGAGCGAGGTATGTGCCCCGAAAGCCATATGTTGTATAGATGTAGGAGTCTTTCAAGAGTGTAGGGGTGTAGGTGTTGTATTGTGGTGTATGTGATTTTGTCTGACCAGGAGCTGAAGGCTAATATGTGCCCAGAACACCCTTCAGATCAATAATTGAAAAAGGAGAATTCTAAGAACTGTGCGCCTTGTTGTTATCACGCAGGGACTTCTTTTCAACAGTTGTTTTGTGTTTAATGAAAGTGTTTGTATAATGTGCTGAGCTGAACATGTGTTCGAAATGTTGTGCAAGTGTGTTAGCCTATTCTTTCAGTGTGTCCCCTGTTGTGCTAACCAGGAGAAAGCTGTGTGTCTGTTGTCCTTTTAGTTTTCGTATTCGTGTCCAGAATTTTTGTGTGTCTGTGTGTGAATTTATGGATGTCAAGAAGGTGTTCCAACTCTTTCGTTTTACCTCACGGTGCACACGTTTTCCTAACCCCTTGTCCCGTTAGAACAAAATGAGGTTACCCGATTTGGGGTACCAACGAAAGGATACCCCACGCCTTGTTCTGCACCTTTCGCGCCCGCTGAAGTCTTCATTCCAACACGGCCTCCTCTGGTGGCACGGGGACAAGAGTTTTCGGCGGCGTCGAGTATGTGCGCAGTGAGGAGTTGGGTACCTTCTTCAATGTGCAGGTGTCCAATAGATGTCTGGTGCAGTTTGGATGTCTCTGTAAGTGTATTTCAAAAGACTCCTGCTTCATTGAACCAGTTTGGGAAGTTGCACTGGCTGGGCCTTTACCTACATATGTTAGTGAGGTGGGGCAGTGGTGACTACTACATGGGTCAGTGCCCACATCCCACACGAGAAGGGGAAAGAGAACTGTGGGGCCAATAGCCAGGTCAAGATATGAGTGTGTGTTGTGTCCTATATTAACGATTGTGCGCTTATTTTTGTTGAAGAGGCATGCTACTGAAGATGTAAGGAATATCTCTTTTAGGCGACCTCGGGCATCTGTGAGAGGAGAGCCCCAAAGAAAGTTGTGCGCATTAGGGTCACTTATTAAGATGTATGGTTCGGGCAGCTGGTCGACCAGCACCTCAAAGTCAGAGCTCGAAAGTTCAAAATCAGGACGAATGTAAATGGAGCATACCGTTATGAACGTATTAAAAATAATTGTGCGTATTGCTACAGCCTCAAGGACGCTGATGAAAGCAATAGGGTGGCAACTAGGGATTTCCGGGCTATTATGGGTACACGACAGAAGAGTGTGTGCAACCAACCCTATCCATTCTCAACAGGATATAGCTATTTAAGAAATTTGATTGATTAGAATTTAACTTTGTTACTCGGACACCATTAAACTAAGCTGATTAGTATGCAGAATCTCATACACGTCATCAAGATTTTTCAGAAGGCCTCTGCAGTTCAATGGAACCATATTTTCTCTGCCCATTATGATGTGGTAGAGCTACTGGGGTGTGACTGTTTTTGTAAGGTCTTTCGGGGCTTGCACTTTTGGAACGGGTTTTTAACCTTCTCGGCATGTTTTGATGGAGGGACCCGGTACTTCCTCTGTGAAGCAGACAGAAAAGGTCCAAGGGTAATGTCGTCATCAGATTTGGAAATTATGCCTCGCGGGCCGGAACCATTGGACTTGGCAACCTTCCCGGTGCCCCTCGTTGCGGTCCCGACTGATTAGGGCGTCAGGAGCGCCCCGGGTGGCCCAGCCGGTGTGGCGGGGGGGGGGCAGAATACTTCGGTTTCCTCCTTTTTCATCGCCTCGAGGCCCTCGCGTGTGCTTCGGGCTGGTGGAGAGGAGAAAAGAGTGGTTGCAGCAGCATCCCCTCCGGTCGTGGATGCCACAACAGTCGCTGCTGGCTCAGCGAGCGTTGTGCAAGCGGGTTGAGCTGGAAGAGTCAACCCAGGGGGGAGGGGTCGGGACCGAGACCGACTCTTGGTACTGGGTCTCTGCCGAAACCAGACGCTGCACTGCCCCCCGGCGAGCTACGTCGGCGTGCCTGCCCAGAGGGAAGGAGGCGAACCTTTTCCGCGCCTCTCAGAATGTGATATTTTCAGTGACCTTGATGATTTTCTTTTCAAGTTAAAATTTTTCGCATTTTTTGGAGTTGGCCGCTTGTGGACCCTGGCAGTTTACGCAAAGAGACTTTTGCACGTTACACTTTTCGGACGTGTTGTCGTGCTGGTCGCATGTTGCGCAGGTAAGTCGGCCGCGACAGAAGCTTGTGCCCTGCCCGAACCGTTGGCACTTGAAACAGCGCCGCTGGTTCGGGATGTAAGGCTGGAGTGGACATTGAACAAAACCTGCATCGATGGATTGCGGAAGCCTCGACTTGTCAAAGGTTAGGATGAGGTGCTTTCTTGGTATTTGTTTATCGTCTATTTGTATAGGTATTTGCCTGACCGCTGTTACAGCCTGGAAACAAAGGCCCTCCAGGAAGTCGGCTTCAGTTACATTAATAGGTCATAGTCGGAGACCACGCCCTGAGAGCTGTTTAGGCTGCGGTGGGGCGTGACTCGGATGGCCTGATCTGCTTTGCTGGTTTACGCACGAAGTTTATTGGCCTGATCCTGGCTACTGACCTCGAAAAGGATTTCGCCGGTTGGATGTTTTTTGGCCTTATACGATTCTCCAACGATGCGTTCAAGAAACTTTGAAATAAGAAATACGGACTGTGAAGCAAGACGTTTTGTTTGGTCTACCGATTCCATCACGATGAAACGACGATAGTTGTTCGGTTTCGGAGGACTCAAGTTATCAAGAGGTGGAAAGAAACTTCGGTGCAGCCCCTCTTCGGGGGCCGGTCACTTTTGGGGGGGGGGTACTTTCTTTGTAATCCTTAACCAGATAGCTAAGAGGTCCAGGAGCTGCCTGCCTGGTAAACAGAGAGCGAGCCCATCCGCTGCAGCTTGACCTGGCCTCCGACGGCCACCATTTTAGGTTTTTCTCCTTCACCTTAAAAACACATCACCACGGTTAGATCCAGCTTTTGTAGGGGGCTCGGGGTTCGCGGCGTCACTAACACCGTCACCATGATTGCTGAAGGTGCACCTTGCGGGGTCAAGCCCACGAATTACTCCTACACAAACTTGACTACCTCAGGGTTGACTTGCTTGCTTGCAACCCTGTAAAATATCGCCTGAACTATGAAAACATTGTGTTGCAATGGGACGCAGGCTGTTATCTTCTTCGATATTTTCATCTGGGGGGACCCAAGGAACCGTTTTGGCGCCAATTCTGTTTTACTTTTACCGTGCTGATTTACCTAAAATTGATAAAAAATACGTTTATTCTTTGCGCGGTTGACACCCGTTTATTTGTATCTTGTCGCTAAGTACAAGATATTGTTGCTAAAGCGTAGAAAGGGCTTGAGAAAGTTTGGGGTTGGTTTAAAACTAACATTTTCAAAATAAACGCCCGCAAAGCTAAAGCCATTTCATCGCAAGCCATAAACACACGCTTGCACATTGACATCCAATGTAACCTTCCCGACATGACTACTAAAATCTGCAAAAACATAGAGTTGATAAAGCCGCCTTATCATTTAGTATGTATTAAAAATTTCACTCTAAATCATTGACCAAATTTCTGAAATCAGCTGCGGATGATTTAACACTGTGTCATCGATTTATGACACAGAAATCAAGCTACTGATTTTTGATGCACTATTCGAATCACACCAATTATTTTAGCCTTGACTCTGGTACTACACAAGAAAGTATGAATCCCTTTATACAGCCTACTGTACTTCCACACAACAGAATGCTTTTATTTAAATATGAAGTATAGTTGCGAAAAATGTTTAATATTTGAACTGCTTCATATTGGTTGTTTATTCAAGAAATACAGCGTTTAATAAATAATTTACACAACTAACCGTACCACAAAATAATTCCCCAACCAACCCGCACCTCTGACACGTGGCTGATTCCTCACCGCCAGACTAAACATTTTTTAGTCACTAGAATACCATTTGTCTACATTGCTAAACTTTGCTTTGCTTGTTTGAAGATGGCATTATGCAAACTACACAGATTCCCCGAGTCAAGAGCGTGAGTTCTTTTTTTAACCCAGTGAAAGAAGTTTTCAGAAGTGTTCACTGCTGTTTCTGCTTCTTTTGACGCGTGTACTCGTCAAAATGTAATGGTTTCCTTGTTTGTAAAAAAGAGGTCCTACCAAACTTGGAATATTGCTAATACAGAATCCTATTTTATTGAATGAAGAGATTTTTTAAAGAAATAGCAGTGTGCCTATTTCTGCTACATAAGATACAAAAGCTTTCTGAATAAGAGCTTACACGTTATAGTATTTTAAAATCGTCCCTCTGTAGTTTAACAATTTACCCTTAAGTGCTTACATGTGGAGCACTGGTGCCTTGTTGGTACCCTCAGGTTTGTTCAAGCGTTCTAAGAGTGGCTTTTTGCCTAAGAGGCACCACCAAAACGTATGCCGGAAATAAAATTTTGATTCTGAGTATGAAGCATCTATATAGTTCATTGGCGCTTGTATAGCCTTACACTAGTCAAGCGAAGACACTGACCTTAAGGTTAAGGTTTCAAAACGACGGCTAACAAAAAAAACAAAAAGGCGTGTATCGGGTGCGACAAATCGAGGATGCGCTAAAATAACTTTGGCATATTAATCCTTTTCTTTTCGATGCACCAGAAGCCGTTATGCCTGGAAATTGATGTGTAAGACGGAGACAGTAAAACTACAACATTTATTAGGCCAAGCCGGCTGCACTAGGTTAAAATATTGCTTTTCGTGGTGAAAATGCCCCCAAGAACATTTCGACAAGGTATGTACACAATGCTAGCCATACAAAAAGACACGCCATCGTTAAATGCGTTAGCAATGGTTTTAACATATTTTATTCAGTCGTAGAGGGCATTCTAACATCAATACTTTGGCACAAACCCAAAAGGCGCCACTTTGCGTATAAAGTTTAGAATTTCAACCTTGTTGACAACGCCGACGGGGTACTGCCCGACCCGGCGAAAACCTTCAAATCTAGCCTTCTTTCTGCAAATTACTCAAGTAGCGAAAAGACATCTACGTGGTTGACAAAACACCGCACACTTTTCTGCTGGGACGACGTGGAAAAGAACATTTAGGGAATAGCAACAACGCTGCTAAGCGCACAGTTGCCATTGACGAACACGTGTGTGCTGCAGGCATCAAAAAGTGGCACAGCATCTCTGCCCTAATGTCGGAAACGCCGATGCTTACAGCGAAGCTGGTGGCCTTTCCTAATAAAAGAGCTACGCTTAACCCAGTTTTTCAAATGAAGCAGAATCTCCTTTTATCACGCCCGTTTGAGTGCACAGCGTCGCTGGCGCTCACGAAGGGCGCCTTCTTTGGGAGTGCAGCCGACTTTAGCCATTTTGTGAACATTCGAGACGCTATCACCAAGAGCACTCATATATATGCGTGTGCTGTCTAGTTGGCTGTCCCCTCTCATCCGCTTCTTGAATTTGCCCGCCTGCGCTCTGCTCTTGCAGCCGATCTCCCCATTGCGCTGCAGCGTGCTTGGCTTTTCTTCTCCCCCGAGCTACGCGATGCTCTCTGTACATCACTACGCCCACGTTGCCTTTCCACGTTTCATGAAATATTAAACCAAGTGCCACTGCGCTATTCAAAGAATAGCAACCGTGAGGAACTATTCCTATACAGAAGCCGTAACCAGACCCAAGACAGAAAAAACTCCTCAGATTCCTCCAAAGAGCCGTGGCTATGGTAAGTGTCGTTTTCATATTTTGCTCATACGTTTATATTAGACAATATTGTTTAAGACAACTTCGTATGCGGTGTAATCGCTCGCCAAATTGAAGAACCATTGTGGCCGTATTGAGCGCTGGACATGGCAATGCATGTACTCGATGCTGGCATCATCGACAAGTCTAGCAGGAAATATCTGAAGGCCGCCTGTGTTTACCACTTTCCGTCGATTCACCACACCAGGACTTTCATAAAGATGGCGTGATTTTCAGAACGGTGGCGATGAGTGAACTGCAATCCCAGCAACCCGCGGACAATATAATAGGCGTCATGATCGACCTCATCGACGTACGTGATTTCGCCATTCCAATGGGCTTCATCAATCATTAAAAGCTCGTGGTTCCTTGACAAGGAAACGTCGATTCTCAGACAAGAACAAATTATTTTCTTGCCATGCCCCAGTGATTTTCTCGTAAAAATTTCAGATCGTGTCATCCCCCCCCGTGTTACCCCTCCCCGTAAGCAACACTTCACCTTACACCCAATATCTCTCACAAAAACCAGATCTGCTGTCATAATAACCAATGTGAACTGCCGCCGAGGAAACACGTTAAGTATGCTGTTAAATCCCTCTAGTAAAGCTGCTACCCTGAGGCAGTTGCCACCAAAGTGTCCGTTACTCAATCAACAAATTTTGCGCACGTCCGTTTGCCCTCTAGTATGGTTTGTCAGATCTTTTTCCGCCAACACGCCACAATATACAACGTGGTTTTTTCAATGAAAAGAGTTAATGGTGAATGAATCAGAATACACCGAAATACCATAACGGGATTTGTTTTGCACCTTCTCTATTGCTCGCTTTATTTGCAGACACAAGAAACTAGGTTCTGTGAACCAAATCACGTGAGTGCCATAAGGGAATAATCTTTGCTGAATTGACCGAGAGAACAAAAGGACAACAAATGCGTCAAGAAACGTTCTACTGCGCTGCAATAAAGGCAAACATAATACTCACTCTCATGTTATGTTCTTTGCAACCTCGGATATATGCGTCGCCGATGTCGTTCAGAGCAAGAATAAAGATCACGGCCAGCAGCAACCTGAAATTCTGTTCACAATTGCTACTTCTTTAGTGCATCCTGAAGAACTTCCAGATTTTGACTCGCTCTAGTGATAACAAAGTGAATACAAACATTCAAGCCCAACTTGCCAAAAGTCCTTATGAAAATCTTTCCAAGAGCATCTCGTTTTTCTTTCTTACAAGCGCACTTGGCCTTGCTGATAACTTGATGTTACATTAAATAAAAGTGGTACAGAAAAACAGGGAGACCAGTCAGCCCTTTTTATGAAACGAGGTGACTCGGCGCGTAAACAGTATAACCTCGTTTGTGCAGTTGTCTACCCAACAGTTATAAAACAAATTAGACACCCACACTTCATTTGCTTCCATCAAACTTCGGATAAAATAGGCGCCTGCGATGTGATTTTCAAATGACCTTGTTGAGGAATCGCAGAGGTAGTGCCTTGTTTATACAATTCTGAAGTGTTTTATTGTTAATGTTTTAACGATGTGAAGGCTCAGGACTGCGCCCTTCGAATGTTTCGGGACTAATTTTTTTTAATACTTTAAGCTAGATCCAATGATATCATAAAGCCCCATGTTAAAATTTCAATCCTTTCTTTTTTTCATATAAGAAATATTTATAACGTCTGGTTATCTTATAACTATGATAGCAACAAATGAACATTATTTCAGACCAGCTTTACCACTGTCTCAAAAATATTTAGCAAACTAAGCAATTTTGGATGTACTGCGGGTGAAGTCATTTGCCACACTTCAATAACTCTTCGACGTGTAGAAAATTATATCCAGTTTAGCACCATAATGTTAGGCCATAAGGTATAAAATTATGTTTTGAGGGGTCAGTACTTATGAGAAAACGTTTTGCAAATGTTCAAATTTCCGGTTTTACGATCATTTTTGAAACTTGTTTTCCTCGCAGATACTTCACTGGAGAACAAAGGTATCTGCTAGGGAAAAAAATTTAGACGGCTCTTGTTGTAATGGAAATATGGCCTAAGCTTGTGTAAATCATTTTAAACAAATAGAAAACAGAAAGGCAGCTTTCGTCTTAGGCAAAGTAAACTTGATATTAGTCTTACTTGTATTGTGAACGGAGCAGCATAAGACTCTAACTTACTAACAGTAATGCTACTGTATAGTACCGCATTTGTACGTGCATTTTTCATTCATTTATTGCACAATTCGCCGGACTGGTGAATATGTGTTTAAGGCAATTGTAGTTTACAGCGTCAATTTTGGTTTTCTTACAGAAACGTAATCATAGAAAGTTTGTGGTGCTTTATTCCGCTCTTCCTATTTCTTTGTTACACAAAAAAGTATAAGTAGTAGTTTTAAATTACCACCGCTGGTTGCAACAATTTATTTCGCAATACATGCACTCGAATATCGAAGTTTTATTTTATTCGGAGTCCTATTGAAACGAGTCGCTTTGGAAAAGAAGTAATAAGAAGCGACGTGTACTTAACATATCACTGAGCAAGAACTGGAGACATCAGAGCGGTTTGTGGGCGTAGCAGGTTTTTATTGTGACAGCGTCATTACAATGCATTTTGCGCAAAAAGAGGGAAGGTCAGATTTCTGAGTGCAATTCCAGAAAAAAAGAGTCCAGCAAATATTTGGGATTTTTAACTAGTTAGAGATTATCAACAACGTCTGTTGTAGTTTTTAACGCTGAAAGGAAAGAAAACAATATTCTGGCCATACGTACGTATTGTAGCGTCATTTTGTTCAATCAGAGCTGAAAGTGCAATATTTGTTATTGTACATGCTGTAGTATTATTTCCGTAATTTTTACTTTATTGATGGCAATGAAACGTTCGTTATATTTTGTAATTTATATTAACTACGCAAGCCATGTTACACTTCTCCTGAAAGTCTAAAACGAAACCAGTCGCAACATAGTATTTCATCTTAAAAATTGCGAACCTACACAAAAAAACGCTCTTTTTATAATATAGCTTCCAAAAGTCGTACTGGTATACAACTATCATAAATAGTAGGGCATACTATTCAACTCAGAATAAAATGATTTCCGTTATTACAAAGTAGTTATTATTACGTATAAACTTACATGCACCTTCAAATACTCCGCGTGAATAGACACACCACCACGGCGGTAGAAGACGTACAACAGAGTCGACGTGTCCACCTATCTTGTAATAGGACTAACTGGCAATATCTAAAGTAATACAACAGTTGGAGTATTCCACGATCCCTATTCAAATAAGACAAGAGAACAGCTGCAGCTTCTCAGGTTCGAAGCTCCATCAAGGGTATTGTGGGTTAAAACTGGGATTTCTTTCTTGATTTCGTTTTTTGCAGAATATTCTGAAAGCCACATATCGTCTTTGCAGCAGATGTCCTAAAAAAGGTGCACGTTTTTCACCAAAGCATTAACAAAAGCTGGTGCTAATTTATGAAGAAAGGCACCCTGAAAAGGGCAATGTTAAAACTCTTCTGTACCCAGTAAAAGTAAAAAAATGATATGCAAACGTACATCTTCACACATGTTGGAAGAAAAACTTCATGAATTGCGTGAATTGTACCCGTGTTTGTCACATTTAGTTGCGTAAAGAATTGTCCTGAAACTAATGACGCTCATTTGGGTTCCAGATTGGCGCCGTGATGCTATGGTTCCCGCGTTGCCAGAATTTTTTGGAAACAGGATGCTCATATGGTAAATCAAAACTCCTAAAGGCTAGTTCAGCAAGAAAACTCACTTTGGTGTCAGGGTGCCTTTGAAAGGAGGGAAAGTGTTCCTTCACAGCTTTCCTACACAGCGTTCATTCGAAGCCTTATAGCAAGTGAGCGATGAAGTCAGGACGTGAGACGGTTTTCCAGGCACACCGATGCAACCGCACATGAAGTAAGGGAGACAAAGATTGCAAATTAAACACTTAGCAAAATGTTCTGTTATACTCAAGACTCGCTATACCCGGAATAAAGAACGAGCAGTGGCACAGAACTCTAGAAGACAGATCTATTGACGTAGAATTGGACTGCGAGACAAAGTGCCCCAATATAAAAAAGAACGAAACCATTTACGTAGGCATGGCTGAACAAGCGCGTATGCGTCCATTCAAGGAGGAGTTAAATACTTACGACGTCAAAACATTTGCAAAATACTTTGCAGTATCCAGGCTTTCTTGAAATGCACGGGAATTTGAAACTTTTTAGCCTGTACCAGTTGGCGTACGCGGCAGTGGGTTTGGCGTGTCACGTTGGCAAACAGAATTTTTTTATTACCGAATACAAAATTTATTTACATATTTCACCAGTATAAGTGTCCCACATCCGGCAAACACTCAAAAAAAGGCATACAGCGCCCCATTTCATGAAACCTATGTTCTTTACTCGCGTTGAGAGAAATTGCCATGCTTTCTAAAATAGACACAGATACGATCTGACGGGATTCGAACCCGGGTTTTCAAAGCAGCAGGTCAGTTTTACACGTTTAATCGCTTCCAGCGGTTCGAAAAATGTTGTTGTAGCTGCTGCGATTGTCTGTGGCTCATGCCGACTTGGAAGAATTGCCTGGAATTGGCATCTTTGAAAGAATACTGTGCAGGCGTGATAAAAATGTACGGCAGGTAAGCACTACGGGCGCGACGATTGGGAAAACCGTGAGGGGGTGGCCCTACCTAGAAATCCTGGGTCCAGCTAAGTGTTTGTTAGTTATGCGCCAATCATTGGTTAAGAAAAGTGTATGATTTATTGCGCTTGGAGAATCCGCAAAGGTTCCAGGGTCATTATGCTTCGGTTCTCGGTCATGGTTTATGCATGGTGTTGTCCTTGTCCTTGCATGGAGCCATAAAATCTCTTTGTCTTGAGTAAGTGCATAATTTACTTTCCTGTAATGCGACACGATTACCACACGCATAGCCATTTTCAGAGTGCCTTCGCTTTTTTGAGAAAACGTTACTGCAATTTGACGTGTCCTCTGTTGCAAAGCTGACGCTAATATTTCTTGTGGTTTTGCACGTAAAAAGGCACCGGGGATGATCAAATAATTCTTGTATGTTTTTCAGGCAGCAGTTGTACTGCCGATTTCTACACTCTTCAACATACGGCGTCTAGTAAATCGGTCGTCGCACTGGCGGGACAGGTGGTCAACCTAAGGGGATCAAAAAAACAGTCGATATATTTCAGGCCATAGAAAACCGCAGATTCCAACGCACACTATGGCGGAAAAAGAATCGTAAAGCCCTGTGGCTATATATGCCACCGTAGAAAATAGGGAAAATAGTAACAAAGGCCTTGGTTTCAAGTGGATCCAAAGGGCTTTGGATCCAAAGGATCCAAAGGACCAGTTGCCAACATAGATTGCGAGATGTTGCAACCTATAGCCATAGCTTAAAACAAGGTACATTATTGCATTTTACAGGAAACGTGTCTTTCGGTATTCAATAGCAACGCGGGGTAGAATTCAGGTAGCAACAATTTAGAAAAAAGACCTTGCTTACAATCGAGTGAAAACAGTAAAATATCAACGTAGCCACTTTCTTTGCGGTGAAGCTCTAAGAGCATCGGACGATGCAGCGGATAGGCGTTTGCTCAAAAGTTTGAAACTCGTTCTGTGGCCACCATTTGGCATCTGTGGTATTGCATGGGGGCACCCTTAATAAGTTCATTAACGTATTATTTCTCGGGAGTTCAGCTTCTATCATTTTACAAAATTTGATCTCTTTGCTAAATCAATACTGCGCCTTTCTTCGCTACACACGTTAGAGCCAGAAAACCCGCGATGCGTTTTCGAAGCCGTGATTCTGCAAGCTCTATGAGGCTTCCCCTTGAAGCGTTTCAAAGCCAAGCTTCTACCATTTAAATCACGCCTCCTACAGGTGGCGACACGCATAACACCCATGCGTGGCGAGGCAAAAGTACTTTGACACGGAGCCGGCAGTAGCCGATGTTTACCTGCACCCATTCTCGAGCCCAACCACCAGCTTAGACCGCAACGCTGTTGAAATAAAAAATATCTTTACTTCGAAACGTAAGTGCTTTATTCGATAGTTTTCGGAATAAAGTCTGCAAGCCATGACACTTCAGCAGAACGCTCGATTGACGTGACTCATTGTGAAGGATGAAAATTCAAAGAAAAAGACCCAAATTTGATATAGCGTAAATACATAATGGCAATGGCATTTCCAGGCTTTGCTTTTAAAACAAAATGGGCAGAAGAGGACAAGCGTGTTCGTTGCTATCACACACTTAAGGCAGGTCTGTCATAAAAACAAACACTGGAGCAAAAAATCTTTGACGTCTGCCCTCTAGAACAGCACCAGCAGAGTCAGTGTTTTTCTGGTTATTACGGAGGCGTACACTTGTGGCTTACGTTTTTTTCTCTGAATATGTCAAACGTACTGAAGTTTACGGCTTGTGAAACGAGCCATCAACCTTCCTTCCGGCGAGCCTAACACCATCTTTACAAATATTAGAACAGCAGCAGTTCAGGGGTTGCCAAAGTATACTGATGTTTACCTGATCTAACGTGTTTTCGGGCTTGAACATTTTTGTGTCTTTATTCGTAATTATTGTCGCACACAGAGGTAGCTTTGCAGCAATCGCTTGAAAGTCAGGCCAATTTTTATAGGGAATCCAGGCTCAAGTTTACTTATTATTTTCTGATCTTTTTTAAAAGAGGGCTTGATACCCATTTTTATCTCATGGACTCCTGCTCACAATGTGGTGTAACACAACCCTAGTAGTTTACGCCACATTTTAATATGGAGAGCTACTATTTTCGCAATGAAATGGTCCATGGTTCTTATTCTTCGCAAGTATGTAGTGCGTTTGATAATAGTGAGAAAGTCAGGTCAGTGCATCGGTAAACAACTATGAAGGAAGAAATCGAAATACGACTGCACTACGGAGATCCTTTATTGAAGAAACCCAGTGAAAGTGTATTTTCTTTTATGTGTGATACTTCGTATCTTCTGTGGTGACCTGAATCGGTCGCAGCTAACAGCTGGGGTGCCCTTAAACGAATTTGGAAGTTCGTTTAAAGAGTGCGCACACAAATAGCTTGTAAACCCAAAAGGTGTTCTTGGTGTGCAGAGAGGAAGAGCACTGGCGTCGCTTTGAGCTGGCGATTAGGTGTGAGAATTTAGGTGCATCTAGGCACCACAGAAAAACGCAAAGTGTTTGTTAAAAACTTGTAGTGGGCCTGTGTATAGGACGAAGTAAGCATTTGCAAATATTTTTCTATTTTTAGCTCTTAAAAGTGTTTCGGACTCTGTGGAAACACTCCCAGGTATTTCCTTAAGGATCAACTTCAGGGAGTCTCGTTACACTTGAGCTATAAAACTCAATTGACCATATTGTAGAGTGGAACAGACTCTAACCTGTTCGTCCTTCACGTTTATATTATGATGTAGAAAGCAGTGTTCTGAACCATATTTGTTGTTTCTTGCATGACTACCGCTTCCTAATAAAGGCCGCCGGAGTTACATATTTTATTTTTCCCACGTTTACTATTGCAAGCTTACATACCCAGTATGTTACTCGCCGTATTGGCTCAAAGCAAAAGGCGTTATCCTCCTCAGCACGAGGACACCGCTAAAATTTCGGCCACGGTGTCTGCTTTTTATGTACAGGCGAAGAAAGAAAAGCTTGAGTTCTTAGGATTGAGCGTAGATAAAAAAACTAATGTGGAGTTCTCTGCTACGGCGGGCCCGAGAGCCCCAATGTAGCTTTTAATCGTTGAACCCCGTATTGTGAACCAGTGTAATGCAAATATTCTTCAGTTTCTGTGCTTTTATTTCCGAGTGCCCCAAATCAGTTGTTTATTTCAACTCCACTACTCTCGAGAATCTGGCATGGATTGGCAATGCCTTGCCATTTCTGGAGCATTTTGGATGTAGAAACCTATGAAAAAATTATTGTACCTAGAACATGATAATTCTTTGATGTGGTTTTGATCCTTCAATATGTATTAAGTATTTGCCGACAATTTACTAGCCTGATCCAAGGACACAATAGAAACGATAACAAGTCATTCCTTTTAACTTTTTCCGGCTATTGAAATATTTCCATTGTATTACTTGATACCAACAGACAAGAGAACTGCACAAATGTGTAAAGTTAACATTTCTTGCAGATATGATGGGTGAAACCGAAGCCCTTTTGTCAGAGACAAACTTTGCAAACTATAAAATTTTTATGGTCGGGAAGTAACACAATTACACAAATTTAGGGCATCCGGGAAAAGAAGCTGCCATTTTTCATCAAATGAAGATATCGAGCCGGTGAGAGCAGCATGTATAATTTGTTTGCACTTTTGGACAAACAAATACCACCTAGCCTCTAAAAATCTACCATAGCTGTGGAATTGTAGGCTTGGGGATAACGACTCGCAGTGAAAACGAGGAGTCATTGTATTTACACAATTTTACAGAGCACACATTTTGACCAAAAAAAAGAGGTTACTCACTAGGGACAATACAGGAATATAACGCTAAGGTTAATACCCCAAGTGTTCTTCTACGTCACCCCCCACGACTGGAGCTGGCTTTCCCGCCAGAGATGAGAAACGCTATCGAGGACATCCGTCGGACTTCAGCTGCCGATCTCCGTCCCAACGAGTCCCTTCTAACAGATTCAAGTGAACCTTCTGGCCCCGTTTCATACATCCCGATCTGAGAACAAGTTGATTGTCGTACCAACATACTACATGACGCACTACGCAAAGGCCTCCGCTTTTCCCAAGGGGACTGCGGAAGAAGTTCGGAAGTTCTCCATACGCCATGTCTGTTGACATAGAGCTCTTGAAGTCGTAATCACGTTCACGGAATGGCCTTCACTGTAGAGCTTATGCAAGGAATCTTACGCTACAGCAACACGGATCACTGAAGAACGACAGCGTACCATACTAAACGAACGCACTAACGGAAAATCTAAAAAAAACGACCAAAATTATGCGATCTATGTACGAAGACGTTGAACATAAGACTTTGGACAAAGTCCTCCCGTATATCGCGTTTGCGTACAACATAGCGACCCAGGAAACTACAAAGAAGACAGCGTTCGAGCCTGTCAATAGAAGACGGCTGACTACGCTGCTAGGAACCGTGCTTCCGCACGCAGAAGACGACTACATCAACATTGTCGTCCACGGATGCCTTAGGCGTGCAGACAAAGCCTGCCAGCTAGCGTGAGTTCGCACAACAGACCAGCAGGACGTGGTTGCGGGACGCTACAACCTCCGACGCCGAGACGCCGAGTACTACTCAGGGTATCGTGTGTGAGTTTGGACTCCCGTACCAAGACGTGGACGCCGTGAGAAGCTTCTGCGACGCTATTTTGGACCATATCCGATTCTACAACGTGTTGGCCAACCTAACTACGGGGTCATCCCCGAAGATTGTGTCCGAACATCACGACGACGCACGGCACTTGAAGTCGCCCACGTGGTCCGCCTGAAACCTTACTACGCGCGAGGACAAACATTTGTTGTTGTTTGACCGGACTGTCTAATTTTAGCATCGGGTCGAGGCCCTTTTAGAGGGGGGTAATGCCACGAACGATGTTTTGGGGTTTGTTTGTTTATGTTTTGTTTTCGCCGACCGGCTGCACCCGGCGATGCTATTCATGTTATCCGTTGGACACGTGAGGAGAATTTTCTATTATTTATGCCGCACGCCCTCTCTTATTTGATACAGAGAGTGCGGAGAACCAACGTCACAATCCTAGAATAATCTTCTATGATCTCGTGTTCTGGATGCAATTGGTCTGTTCGAGAAGCCCACTCGCGAAGAAATAAATGGCCTCAGAGAAGACGCCGCGGCCGTCGATTCGCCGACACAAGTCAGCGCACGCATTTTGTTGGCTGCTGTTTCGCTGCCTCTGTATTTTTTAGTTGTTCGGGGAGCACAAGTTCGCTTTATTGAACTAGTTTTTATTGAAGACAACTGCGTGTTCTTTGGCGTCGTGAGAATATCCTTGGGGTGTCTATTTTGGGAGCACAATCCGGATCCAGAGCCATATTTTAAAAATGTATTCTTGAAATTGAAATCCCTCTGTATTTTTTGGCTCACAATAAAAATGCACTTTCGTCTAATTAGGTACGTTAATAATTAGGCACGTTATAACCAATCACAGGTATGCGATTACTCAGCGGACATAACGGGCTTTAATGAAATGTAAGCCCGTTCTTGAATCGGTTTCTTCAGTATCACCACTGACAGTTTGCCATAATATTCCCCAGCAGCGCTCTGAGCAAATTCGCTAACACTAAACCAAATTTATGTGTTCTATTGCAGTGTCGCGAAACATTTAAAGTTCTCCGAGGCAAAATATTACAGCATAAGTTATGCCATAAATATTCGAAAGTTGCATTTTGTAGAGGGGTTCAACTACCCTAAAAATATATACTGCTAATAAAATGATGGTTATGTACCCTAACATCTAGGCGTACGCGTTGAAGGGTCCGCCTAAGTGTATGACAACGTAGGCATTCCAGCGTATGACCACGTACGCAATAGCTTCATGCATAAAAAAGCAACAATTTATTTGAATTGAGCTTGAAACCACTTACAAGCTTCGGAAACGCCAAAAAACGCCACATTTACGTACAAGTGTTACTGTTCATAATAAATTTGTATTGAGTGTCAATGTTTAGGCAACAATTGTGCTAAAACGTGGGGTGAGTGAGGGCATGTAGGGGGAAAACCACAAAGGATGTACCAATATTGCGTATCCGGTGGCGAGACGAGAACTGCGGCGAAGCTTAGGTGTAGCTGGAAGGCGTGTGTGGCTTTGGAGGTAGACGGCTACATGCTCCAGGAAACTTTTGAATCGATTGCATGCATTGGTTTCGTTTATTTGCAACCTTCCGCGCTTTTGAATTTAAACTACGGCTCAAAAATTGAAGCCAGCGTCTCACACGATCAAACGATTTGGCAGGATACCAGGAGTTTTTTATTTTCACCACACAATGTGTTGGGTCTTTGTTGTCAATTGACCATTGTTACTAACCACTGGCGGTTTACTGCAACCAGATACATTATCGAAGCGGTGGCCTGTGATTTGTCTTGCCTGTGGGCTAGTGCACGATATAGTGACATCTGAAGATATCTCGTTTTTCTTTGCTTACAATTTACGCAATTAAAGCCGAGCTTTGCACTGTGGTGTTTTCGTTTTATTGACGCCCTCTGTTGTGAAGGCATAACAAAACCAGTAATTTTGCCATTCCCATTTTGGCACAGAAACTTCAGAAAAAGGTGATTTATATGTCTCCCCCGTTTCCAATCAGAAGTTTAACATAACCGCGGCATCTGAAATGACGAGTTTAACCAGGCATTTACGAGTTTATCAACGCGCTTCCGCGCTGCTGCAAAACCGCCCATTCCGGTGTTGTGGGCTCCCTATAAACTAGCGGTAGCATCCTAAACCAAAGCATTTAAAAGAGCTAAACGTATTTTTTTCTACTGTATCTTACCCTCCTTATTAAAAAGTAACCTTAAGCGTTTTGGAGCGCTATAAAGCTGAAACATGACGGCAGCATTTGTCTGGGAGACATGTGGGGGGAACCAATACGGAACCTTTTCTGCGCCTCTGTTCTGAACCACAGCTTCGCGAATTTTTTTTCTGACCCCTCTATCAGTGATTTCCTCCACGTGCAAGAGTTTATTGCTTTCCCGATGGACTCACTAACTCTTGATCCTGCTGGTATTGCAGCCTTAATAACTAAACTCAAAAGTTCATCACCGCTTGGTCCTGAGGATATTACTCTCAATTTTATCAGAATACTTAAGAGTGCAGCAGAATTATGCTATATTTCATTTACACCAAAATTATTGACGAGAGTTACTTACTAAGTGAATGGAAGATCAGCAGTGTGTTTCCACTCTACAAGTCAGGGGATGCACATAGCCCCTAGAAACTACCGTCCCATACCCATTACTTCGATTCATTGAAAAGTCCTCGAACACGTATTATTCACTCATTCGGTTAACTTTTCTGAGTTCAATCACTTTTCTAATAATTCCCAACATGGTCGCAGAAAGACACTTCTGCTGTTGTACAACTTAAGACATTTTTTTGACTTGCATGCATATCTTGACCTTTTTTTTGTAACTGACTTTGTCTTTCTGGATTTCCGCAAAGCGTTCGTTAAAGGTATGTTAATAAGTATAAAAAATTTTGTAAGTATGTAATTATGTAGTTTGAAAATTGATCGCCAAGTCCTTCAATTGATAAGAGTAGTTCAATAAATAAAAGTTGTTCTTTCTAACCGAGCCCAGTTTCTGTTTGCCAATAAAACTATCTCCCCTTATGTACGAGGGAGCTCAGTTCTAACTCAAGGCTCCGTTCTAGAAACCCTACACTTTTGTATATATCTAACAATTTAAAAGTACGTACCATTAGTTGCAAATTGTGTCGCGCCTTGTTTCAACTGAGCGACTGAATTGCGACGAGCCGCTGGCGCTGGATGACTTAACGCTGGGCGGACTGCTTCCGTCGGAGGGTCGAAGAGCCAGCAACTAGCACATTTGTGCCAAGCTATCTTTTTCTGACGTCATGCGAAGGGTCATACCAATTAGCCAGCAGGAAGCATCCGGGAGCAAATCATTTTCGAATTCATTTTTCTACTGAATTAGGTCGCGTGAATGAAGCGACATTGGTCTAAGCATGCCCCATAGCCTCCAGACTACAAATTTGTCAGTATTCATGCAAGGGCATGTCAGGGATCACAGCAACTGCCTTATGTGTTTAAACTTCAGTGTGTCGTTTATTGTGGTAGACAACGCCCAAATATGTCTGTTTTCTCACTCTGCCTTGGCTACAGAAAGAAGCAATGGCCCTAGGTATCCTGATTCATCTAGGAGCTATGACAGAGCTAGGAAACTGGATAACAAGATATCATGGCCTGACCTCTGCAAAGCGTTCGAAAAACATGCCTGCACAATTTCTCTCCTGAGATTACGCCGGCGTGAGCAAATGATGGGTTTCTAAGCGCGACGCTAGAAACACCAGCACGTGTGTATCCTCAGAGGAGCTAATCCTAAGGTCTCGAAACCCGATACTGTACCTTTCCTGCACCACGCGAGGAACCACAAGTGGCGTGGGGCATTCTCGAAAAGTGTTTAGTACCTCCTAAACCCGCACGTGAGCATTTGCGAATCACAACGGGAAAAAAATAGCATAGCCATCCACGTACCAGTAAGTTCATAGGACGAGTCATTGGCTCAGTCCTTTTTCAAACGCGCGTTCCATTTTCGCCAGTAGCAAGTCCCCCCCCCCCCCAAAAAAAAAAACGAAATGGAAGACACGATTGAGATGCCTTCCTTTTAAAAATAGTCTTTTCCATTCCAATCTACGAACGTTGATGTCAGGTACAGTGATAGAAAGACTCGCGACGTGTTTATGGTAACGTGAGTATGCCGACGGGAGTATGCCTACTTATGAGCACACAAAATACTTTTTTAAGGCGATAGCGTTATTGGGCTTATTTCTCGATTTTGTCGTGCCCGCTAGGCGTCTGCTATCAGTCGTGCTCCTCATGCGTCCACTGAAGTACATCACCACAGCGAAACAGAAACGACTGAGCCAGCCAGATACAAAGGTTAACTGGAAAATGGTAAGCAGGGTAATAATGCTACGTCGGATGCAAAGACAGAAATTTGGCGTGGCGATTCTTAAAGCGCAGCATCTGCGCAGTAAGTTGGTTCTCCCACTGTTGGTGCATGGGCCGGTGAGCCACTGTTTACTGGTTCCCGTACATGGCTCATCGGTGACTTACCATAAAGTCTAACTGTCTTCTATTATCCGAGCTCAACGGAAGGCAGAGTTTCCGTCAACCGGGAAGTACGTCTGCACACCTAAAAGAGAGCTAGGGCCTCAAACTGTAATTGGGTGTAGTTACTTAAAACCTAATGTGGGACATAGTCTTCCGACAATGATACTGCTACGGAGAAGACAGAAAAGGTACGTGGTTTTGTGACTTGCCGCTTCTATGCAGTCAAGTTCTTTCTCCTACACAAAGCTGTAGTGGCAACTTTCGTTTGGGTAAATTTAAGTGCTAGGAGAGCATGAACTGTGATTTCAAGCAGCTCCGTTCAAAGTGCTCCCTTGACGTTTAGGTAGCGCTATCGCATCCTAAATCTTAAGAACTAAACGTGAATGTCCTCGGCAACTCTTTTATTTCTTCATATTACCTGCAACACGTAAAGGACATTACAGCAGGGGGCATCCGCAAATGCTTGACTGCAATTCATTCTATGGGGAAAAAATGACACGAGGGTAAGTAACATTCATGCTCTGCAGGAGACTACTGCTCAAAATAAAACGAAATGAAAATTGTTGCACTCACGAAGAATGGGGTTGCAACGTACCGTAGGCGATGGTTATAGATTCATCGCTGTAGATACATCTAGTATAAAGAAAAACAAAAATATAGCTCACAAATCTAAACATTGCGAACCGAGGTACGTGAGAGAAATGCCGGAAAAGGAACAAAACAAATTTCTCTACCACTAATCATAAAACTTATTTAATAAATAAATAAACAAATAAATCAATATATAATTAATAATAAAGAAGTATATAAATAAATAAATAAATAAATAAATAAATAACACAAGCATGAACTCTTTCGTATCGCAAGATAACATTATCAAACTATGATGAATTGGCGGCAAGTGCCGCAGAACACACAAGGATGCATTGCTGCCAATGAAAAGTTAGCAGGGTTAGTTAAGTTTCACGAAATGTACGTCCCTGTTTTCTTACCGACGCTTAGAGTCCGCTTATGAAATGGTCGGCTTCCTCTTATCATTTCTACGGCTCCCAGGTTTTCCCTATTCCTGCCACTAACCGAACACTGTCATTAGGCAAACCCAAAAACAAACCCTGTAACAGACGAATAAAGTAGTTCCGCTCAACACAAAAGCTTTTGAAAGTGTTGAGGAGTGATTCGACATAAGGGCGTTGGGGCCATTCTCCGCTCCTTGCTGCCATCTCTAGCGTTCTTCCCTTCTATCTTACTCCTCCTTTGATGAGTTGAAGAAACATTTTTTAGATGCAACTCAATTTGGCTGCCATCACAGAGCTGATGCACGTATTGCTGCGACAGCTCCTACTGATTTATTTGTTTTGTTTCTCCGACTGCCTTGAACTGCTTGAGTAGGGAGGCTGTTCCTTTTCTTCTTTCTCTCATTTCTCACCTGCTATAGCCCTTCGGCGCCATCTTAAATGAGGAATTTTGTTTACTTGGCAGTGGCAACTTTTTATCGCCTACTATAGTAAGGCCAACCCAATGAGGATTCCTCACAAACAAGACGCGAGGACTGCGTGTAAAAACATAAGTTGCTGCGAAGCAGTGTATGTCCCACTATGTATTTTTCCATCTGCTGAAGGCTATTTACTTTTATTCCTGTTTTTCCTTGGTGTTCCCACCTCTACCACTTATGTATCCTTCCACGCTTGGTAAAAGGTAAGAAATGCGGCCACGTCATTATCCGATGATTGCGGGGAATCAACAGAACCGCGAATGAGGATAAAAATGTCGAAAAGCCACAAAAGCCAAACGTGTAGCCCCCGCTGTTGCCACCTCAAATTACCAATACCTGGCGATGTAGCTGCGAAAAGCAAAAGATTCTTTTCGTTTTTTTCTGTTCTGTGTGAAGAGCAACTTGCCCTCTTACAATGCCGACGGCATCCATAAAACGTCTTCAACTCGAAAGGCAATCTGAGTGACGTTTTCGCTAGAATATTCATTCCCAAGCACACGCAAATATCCGGTTGCCGGTATATACGTGCACAGTTGCGGGGTGGAAGGAAGGGGGCATGTACCTACAGGTGGGCTAGCTGTTGGTACGGATAACCTTTTCGTTGTGTTGTTAGGAGATTCAAACGTGGCAGTCTCGGGGCTCTATGCAACCGTCAGTTGTACATCGGGGTGAGCGGTTTGTTTTGGGTTGGTGTGGTACTTACACAGACAGTAAGATCTTCCAACGCTGGACGGAACAAACTCCCTCATGTTGGTACGATCGAGTCCTTCCGGGTTTTGTTCAGCTTATGTTCTAGTGAATGCACTCAATCGCAAATTACAAAACGTGTTTTTTTGCGGACCACTTGGAGAGCGTGTAGCTTCGCAGGTCAACCTTTTTCAGATAGCAGAAGCGCACTGAATATTTGTGCCTCAAATGAACCTGCAGTTTTCTTCGTGAAAAATATTAGAGATGTGCACAACACGTACAGCGGTTCCGGTAATGTCAAGCGATTCTACCCCTTAAAAAAATTTCCCCGCATTTCCCCGAGGGGAAGAATGTGAAAGTGCGAATGCACGAGTTGAATTTGCGCGGTTCGGTAATGTTCGCGAAAGAGAGATCACACACACACACAACTACAATAAAAGAAAGATGCATTTATTCACAGACACCTATTTGTGTTTTCGTTGTACTTGATTGCTAGAGCGGATCTCAGCTTTGAAATTTTGTGTCAGTACTACTTTAAGCGGGTGCATTAGCCCTTCTCACGCCCGATTCCTTGCCAATCCCCCACGTGGGTATGTGCTATGCACAGACACCGATTTGTGTAGTCGTTGTACTTGATTGCTAGAGCGGATTTCAGCTTTGAAATTTCGTGTCAGTACTCCTTTAAGCGGGTGCATTAGCCCTTCTCACGGCCGATTCCTGGCCAATCCCCCAAGTGGGTATGTGCTATGCACAGACACCTATTTGTGTTGTCGTTGTACTTGATTGCTAGAGCGGATCTCAACTTTGAAATTTCGTGTCAGTACTCCTGCAGGCGGGTGCATTAGCCCTTCTCACGCCCGATTCCTGGCCAATCCCCCACGTGGGTATGTGCCATGTCAGCGGCCAGGCAGCGCGCGCCAATCTGCCCCCGTTGCCAAGGAAGACGAGGAGATTCCTGGCCAATCCCTCACGTGGGTATGTGCTATCTCCCCCCGTTGTCAAGGAAGACGAGGAGCGCGCGCAACCGCAGCTGTTGCTGTGTGGACGGACGGCAGTCAACGGAATTCAGGGTCGCTTATAAAGTGCATTCGCACTAAAAAACCTCTGTTTTTGTATATAATTAATGTTTGGATGAAAGCATGAATGGTAGAACGAGCGGGTATCAAGCCTCTTGGTTGGTGCGTAACGCAGCGGGGCTGGCATTTTGAGGTGACGCCACCAAATTGCGGTTAGTAGAGAGCACATCCGCGTACGAGCTACGATGACAAGCCGGCCCCTTATGTGCCCTACGCTTCAAACATCCCACAGAATCCCGCAATCTCCACAAAGTGAATGATGATGAGAGGGCCGAGGCAAAACTGCTCATCGGTAAAACCTTGAAACATTCACCCGCACATCATATCAAGACTTCACACGTTGTTATAGGTCTTCTTGATGGCACGCACCATCTAATGAGTGAAGTACATAAGGCGCGTTCGTGTCCATCCTCGCGTCTAGGTTTGTGTCGCAGTGAGAAGAGCGCCACGTACCTTCCGTCCCGGCCAGAGAGTCGTGGGATCGACAATGGGCCCCGCCGTGTCAATGGCACTCGACACGTTTTTATAGGTCTTCTTGACGGCGCGCAACATCTGAATGAGTAAATAATATAGTGCGCGTTCGTAGCCTTGGTCGCGTCTCGGTGTGTAGCGCACTGGGAAAAGCGCCACGTAACTCCCGTCGCGGCCAGAGAGTCCTGGGATTAAAATCAGCCGCCACCGCATCAAGACCACCAATCTTCGCTCGCAAAGCTTGAGACTACCCAATGCTCCGTTGACAATCCCGTCCATGACGTCAATGTTTGTGGTGATCATGTAGGGCTTGTTCGGGACGATTAGAATCTCCATTGGTAATTTGGCAAATTCCGTGTGTCACTTTTTAGCCATCTTGGCAGTAGCCTTCGGAAGGCGTCTTCTGTCGCGTACCTCCGGTACGTGTCTTGACCTCGCAGACACGGAACGACAAACTCTGCTTCTTCTTCTCCTACTTGTTTGGCAGCAACGTGTATTATGTCGTGTATTATGTCGTGTGCAGGAATCATCAGCAAAACCTTATTCATTAAGCCTTGTTAACCATCTCTGTGCATTGTCATCATCATCATCGTGTTTTTCTGATTCTGTAGCTTTGAGTATTACTATAACCGTAGGTCTTGACTAAACTCAATATATGCTTATTATTTGTAAATAACTATAACTTATAATCTGCGCCTTGATCGTCCGTCTCCGACTTCATCAAGCCTTTCAAGTAAACGATGTAAGGCTACTTGCTAGATAAGTCGCCAAAGTTTCAAATGTAAGAAAATTTCTAATCACAATTTCTGTGCAATGCCATACACGCTTTGTTATGTTAAGGTACGACTTATGCCATCAAATTTCTTATACTTTGAACGAATTAGAATGTGATACGTTTCTCCTGGAGTTGTTATGTGGTCGGTCGCATTGTACAACGCCTCTGTATAAATATTGTAGTACCGAACTTCCTACAGCCGAATGTACCAGATGCCGGGAACTACATTTTTTTTTTCAGTTTGAAGAAAAATCAACCAGGCCGGACGCTTACCAAATATTCTGAAGGTACAAACTCTTTTATTGGGGATAGTGGTTCTTTCTTTGCTTACATAGTATGAACATAATTGTGTGACTGTTTTTTAAGTGCGAATGCACTTTATAAGCGACCCCAAACCATCCACCGCCGGCGTCGGCGGCGGCGGCGGTGTCGGCGTCCGCAGTGCTCCTCTATATTTAAAGAAGAAACAGCATCCGCCGCCAGGTTTCGATCCGAGGACTTTCCGGGCCGCAGCCCGACGCTCTACCGAATAAGCCACGGACGCGACGCTGATATTGTCAGTAACGCGCCTTATATTTTTAACGCATTCAAACTACGTCGTCAGCGGCGTGCGTTCGCGACTCAGCGGCGTTATAGCGGCTTGATAACTGCGTGGTGTACACGTGATACTACAAACCCGATGGAAGAGATGGAAGAGAAGGCGGCGAGGCGGTGGGCTGCGGGGGCCGAGCGCAAGCGCCGCAAGCGGGCCGACAAGCGTGCATTCGCACTTTCACATTCTCCCCCTCGGGGAAATGCGGGGGAATTTTTTTAAATAGGAGAGCAGAACGTTTTTGAAGATATCCGATAGCGTAACGAAAAACTCTCAGAAGGTATCTCCCCCTCGACAAGGTAAATATAAAAATACTGGCGTGCAATAACGTGTGAACTTTTCTTGTGTGTGACATCTTTTTTTTAAAAAAAACCTTGAACAGCTTAAAACTTTTTTGTACTTTCGTGGTACTCCAGAATCGAGCAGAATCAACAATTTAGGGTCCTGAAGATCGGCTTCAAGACGTGACCCACGTTTTTAAACTGCAACTGCGCCTTCCAACTTTTATAAAATACTAAAAGTTGTGTCTATAGCTCTTTATAAATTTTATGAAAGTCGCCCACATAAATGTGAAAGTATGGCTACAGCTGTTATGAAGAAAATCAATCGAATTAAAAGACTTAATTTTCGGTAGACAAATCACCGCACATAATAGTGCATTATATCGCAAGGCGGTTTGCAGCTTTCTCACTGAACCTGAACCCGACTTGTACCCTGGATCGCCAACTTGTTTCACTGACAAACCGGTTGCAATTTGAAAAAATCGGCTTCTAACAAATACTTTAACGCCCACACTTACCACAGGTACTAGCTTATAGCCTCGCCCACAAGAGAAAGACTGCAGCAGTTGTTCCTTGAAAAAAGCCGGCATTTCACATTCAGCTATGTGCTTAAGGAATGAAAAAAACGCAATGCGAAATTTAAATTGGGTAGGTAATGCACTGAGTGTTTTATTGTCTGTTTGGTAGTAGAAGCAACTGTTTTATTCACTTTATTTAAAATCACAAAATCAAAATAGGTGTTATGGTTTTGTGCTCCCACGTTCCAGTGCCTCAATGAACAAATATTGGGTTTATTACTCTACAAAGGCTTTACTCCAACCATTCTCTTACATCCAAGGCAATCACCTTCTATAATATGCCAATGGTAATCCTTCTTAAAAACGTTTTCTCAACGAAAAAAATTTAATGTTTAAAGGGGAACATTGCTAGAGAGATGTTTTGAGTCTCCAGATGGAAATGCCAAATCAGAATGCTCAGTAAGCGTTAGCATCATCTCGAACACACAACTGCCACACAGGAATTGTACTCGAATTCCAAATTCGGGTATTCCTTAAGAAGAAGTTTTTTACTGATGTTTTGTCACCTAATTCACACAGCTAAGTTCAAAGGATTTGTATATATAATACACACAAAATTTCTTTAAAAAAAGTGTGTCTCAAAAACGTAGGATTGACCATACTGAATACATTTGAGGCGCTAAACAACGGGGACCAGAAGAAACACGGAGACACAGACAAGGCGCCTCATTCAGTATGTTCAACCAACTAGCCCTGATCAAGCTTTAGTTGGATTGACAAACACGTGAGTTTTTTTGGAGTGCAAAATTACGTCCCGTAAAGGGTATCTTAGTTTAAAGTAGAAGCACGCGGAGAAATGAGCCAGTTGCACGCCAGAGTTTCTTAGTCTGAGCTGCCTATTTACAAATGTGTGGAAGCAACTTTTTCTCTGACTTGAAAGATTCGGAAAGTTCCACGCCTTGAATGTAAACGAGCATAGCAGGAACAAAAAGCTTGGATAGTTTCTCGTAGACACGGTTGAAAGTGAATGAGTGCTCAACAGTGAAACAGTATTGAACATCCTAACGTTCTGAAATGATCCCGCGCTTAGTACCGTGAAATACATTCTCCCCGTGGCTTTTGCTATGAAAAAAAAAACATCCTAATATTTCATTTATTTCACCGGCTCTATATAAACGTTTTATATTGATAGCCTTCTCTCTACTTATTAAGAAGTATATGCTCTTTGCGGGGATCGTTCTAAGGTAACATTTTATTATGTAGGGAACGGTTAGGGTTTGATACGCATTTACGTAAAAGATTACAACGCATGCAAACTTAGAACTTCACCGCTCATTTCTTGTAATGATGATGCTTAGTGGCTTCCCCTTTGTAACGGGGTGGCGTTGCACAGCGGCCTTAGTCGCAACGCCACTGTAGAAAAAATCAACCAGACCCTTCCAGATTCCTCTCACTACTTCATATCTGTTAAATCACCTCGCCAAAAAATACAAAAAATAAATAAAAAAATAATGTCAAAATAAAAAGAAAATACTTTTACGAAATTTTTGTGCTAGTCTGACTTCTTTGTTCGCATGTCTTCCCAGATTGTTCTCTGCTCTTTTCCCATCAACATACTAGCCTTCTTTTACTAACCTCTATTGCTGTCCAGTTTACTTTTCCGCTAACCTTAAGGCCAAAGGCTTCCGGAAGCTGGATGGCTCCATCACTGAGGACTGGACGTATACTTTTGCACTCCGTTACAATATGTCGCATGGTTTCTGGCTCCTTTCCGCAGCCTGCGCATAGTTCTTAATGTACCGGTTCGTGGATAAGCGTTTTTGTCCGCAAGCAACCCGCTCGGGCTTCAAAAAGCAATGCACTCCCTTTGGTATAATCGCAAAATTTTTCCCTTGTGATCTCCTGCTTCCCGATTCTGTAGATATCTAAGGACTTCTCCGCTTCCATCCTCTTTTTCCAGGTCGTTGTTTCTATTTCTTTAACTTCATTTTTTAGTTCCTTGGTCGTTTCCGCTGCACTTCCAGGTTTCAAATACTTTGTCGTGAGCCTTCTGGTTCTTTTCATTCATTGTGTGTCCACGCTTTTCATGTTAAGATACCGTAACACTTTAGCCGCCCATCTTTCATCATCCAGATTTCTAAATCGTTCTTCAAAACATATTTGGCTCTGTGCTTCTCTCACTTCAAAGGATGCCCATCCCATATCTCTCTGCACTGCCTCTTTTGTTGTTTTGCTGTGTGCTCCTGATGCCAATCGACCCAAGGCCCTCTGATTTACTTCTAGCCCTGATTGAATCTCTGATTTGACACACACTACTGCGTTTGAAAAGGTGCGTGCTGGTAGCATGACTCCCTTCCAGATTCCTCTCACTACTTCATATCTGTTATATCCCCACAGTGCTCTGTGCTTCATGATAGAGGCGTTTCTTCTGCCTTTCATTCTTAAATGCTCCTCATGAGTTTTTAGGTACGCCTGACCTTCGTTGAACCATATGCCCAGATATATGTATTCCGTTACCTACGGTATTGCTTCTTTTTGAACGAATACCGATCCGTTACGGGCGTTGTCATTAAAAACTAGAACTCCCGACTTTGCTGTGCTAAACTCTAAACCCAGTTCAGTGGCTTCTTCCCCGCAGATATCTGTGAGCTGTTGCAGACACTGTTTGCTATTGCTAATAGTACTATGTCATCAGCATATATCAGTCCCAGGATATGTTGTTCCACTTCCTGTCCTTTGCGGCTATAACATACATTGAAACCCATTTTACTGCCTTCAAGCTTTCTTTCTAGTCTAGCCATGTACAGCATGAACAGCAATGGCGACAGGGGACAACCCTGCTTTAAACCTCTCTTTGTGACTACTGGTTCCGTGCACTTTTGGTCCTCCCAGGTAATTGCACCTCGCTCTCATTGTAAATCCCCTGCAACAGCTGTATGAAGTCCTGGCCTAATCCCTCACGCTCAAGTATGCTCTATAGAATTTCTCTATCTACGTTGTCGTAGGCTCCCTTTATATCGAGAAATGCTATCCATAGTGGTCGATCCTGAACCATTGACACCTCTATGCTGTGGCTTAGGACAAATAAATTGTCCTCTAAGCGTCTGTCTCGTCTGAAACCATTTTATAGTTCTCCACTATGCTCTTCCCCTTTATCCACGCCTGTAGTTCCGCTTTTATAGCTTGCATTGGCAGCCTGTATGCCACTGAGGTAACTGTAATAGGCCTACACGAATTGGCACCAGCCCTGTCTCCTTTACCTTTATATATCATCTTCATCCTGCTCTTAGGCCAATTCTCCGGTACTTGCTTATTTTTTATCACTTTTTCGATTGCTCGAATTATTTGTACCTTGCTTTGTGGACCCAGTAGGTTGACCAGCCGAATAGGAATTTCATCCGTCCCTGTTGCCGTATTTGCTGGAACATTTTCTTCGGATTTTTTCCAGTTTAGCTTCTCCAAATTTAGCTCCCTATCTGTACGCACTTCGCTTGATACACTCCCTGAATGCTGCAGCTCTCTCTCCGTTCTTGTGAACTTCTCTTGTATCATTGAGCGTATGTGAAATAGCGCTTCTTCCGCTTTTAGTACCTGGCCTTCGCCGTTTATGACATGACGTTGTACTTCTTTGGTCTTTTGCCTTAGTTCCTTTACATGATTCCAAAACTTTCTCGGCGCGCCTTTATCCTTTGCCTTTATATTCGAGATCCATCGCTTACTTTCACGTTTAAGTTTTTGCTGTACAAGTTTTCGTACTTCCAGCTTCTTAAGGCCATACCAATTCCACCTCAAAGTTATTTCCTCTGTTTGCATTCCCCCTGGCTTGGCCTCCCTGTGCTCTCTCGAGGCTTGCTGCCTTTGTGTTATAGCTTCGTTGATTTCCTTGTTTCACCAGCTCTAGGTTTTCTTTTTCCTTTCCAGTAGTTGCGTTCTTTCGCGTTCCTTATCTTTCCTTGAATGAAACCAATCAGTTCGCTGTATTCCCAATCTTTCGTAGGTTGTCTCTCGATTTCCGTCTCCAGGCTTTTCGCAATAGTAGCCATTTGCTGATCGTTTAATTTCAAGTCATGTACCACCGTTTTCTGGTTTTGACCTTCTATTGTTTCAAAAGTCAATGTTATCCGTTTCTGTTCACTTCCTAAGCTGTGGGCACCTATTTTATCTATTTCCATTAGAGTCAACCTTTCATACACTCCTTCTGAAAGGAGGCTGTAGTCTATACTTGACTGCTTTTCCCCTCGTTCCCAAGTAATTTGTCCCTCACATTTATACTCTCTGTTTACAACAATGAAATTATGTTCTTCACACATATCTAGTTCGAGTTTGCCGTTGCGGTCTGTGTATCCGTCCAGGTCCTCAATGTGGGCATTCATGTCTCCCACTAGAATCACTTCTCCCGATTGTCTTAACTGATGGAAGTCCCGCTTAATGCATCCTACCAGTTTTTCACTCTTTTCTCTAACCTCCCTGTCATCACCTGACCACAGATAGGCAACTCCCAACAGCGTTTCTCTTCCCGCTATGGTGCCCTTAACCCACATATGTTCTTCACAGTTTTCGTTTACTCTGTGCCAATTGGCTTCCTTTTAAATAAGCATGCCGGCCCCTCCTCCCCCCCCTTCTAGTACCTACCGTTCTGTTACAGCCTTGCCATATATATTCATGCATTGCTGGGGGTTCTTCTAAATCTCGAATGAAAGTTTCTGTAAAGGCATATACTTCAGTTTATTCTTTTTCTAGTTGACCGCGAACCTGTAGCCATTTTCCCATGATCTGCCACCGTGCATGTTTATGTAGTTAATCTTAGTCACCCCACGCTTTTTCTTTCGGTAAATTTTTTTCCGATGTTTGGGATAAGAGTCGGTCACCGGGGGAACGTCACTTGCCTCCTCGCTCGCCTGCATTGCTACCTCATGCCCCTTTCTAAGCTTTTGTGCGCCCTGTGTGCTAACTTTGGTACTTTCCTTTGCGCTGTACATTCGACTTCGATCGCAATCACTTGCCCCTGCCGCATTTTCTCTGTGCCTGTTATTTATTCCAGCTACCGGATGCCCTTGACCCCCCTAATAAAGCTGCCGCCCGCGCAGCTAGTCGCCTCCCCACCGGCTCCGCTACGCCCTCAGTGAAATGTACTCCGTCCCTAACAAACGCCCGGCCCCGGCCCGCACGGTGCACTAGCCGGTTTAGGTCAACCACTTCAAAATTTGTTGCTTTAGCGAGCGTCCAAATTTCCCTGTTGGCTTCTACCACTGCCCTTGCTACGTGGCCTCCTCTACCCTCAACTTCCGGGAGCGTGCTAGGCTTAACCCGCCTTGGAGCCAGGCACCCTCGGTGCGCTTGCCCCGTGGCGTACGCCATTGCTTTCCGGAATGGCATCCCTCGACACACACATGCTTTCTACCTGGGCCACCTTCCCTTCTAGCACCTCCCGCTGTTGCCTTTCGGCTTTCAGCTCCTCCACTAACCCTTCCACCTGTACCTTCAGTTGCTCCATCTCCTGCTCTAGCCGGTCGAGGCGCGACTCCATTACACACATTCTACACATAAAGTCCTGCCCTTCCGCATCCTCAGCTGTCTCGAACCTTGTATCCTCGAGTGGATACTCCCGCTTGCACATCATGCACGCAACGCCCGGCTTCTTCTTCGTCGGCTTGTTTCGGAGCTACCTGACTGCCGTCAACAAAGTTATTACTACCGCTTTCTCCCGCACGTGCTACGCTTGAAAAGAAAAGACAAACACCGTGCGATGCTTGCCTACAGCATCTTCCTTTGTTGGTGCACTGCCAAAAAGGTGCTTAAACACACTACCAACACTAAACGTTACTCGTATTTACTCTACAGCATTACCTCCCTAAGAGAAAAACAAAACAAAGACTTATCGCATTCGCTGTCTGGGACGGCGTCGCTTCGCTGGGAACACACGTCCGTCGTCCGCGGCGTCTGCTGTTCACTCGAAATACCACGCCCAAGCAAGGTAATAAACCTTGCTAAAGCGCCGGTCTTGTTATAAATTTATGTATTGTTTTCAATCTCCACTAGCCTCCTAAATGTCACTAGTCTACGACTTAATTAATATACACAAGAATATCCACTTCGATATAAACTGTTTTTTTCTACAGTGTTTTGAACAGCTGGTACGGGTGCAATTTACGAATTCACAGGACTGCCTTGACCTATATTCTTTAGTACACGTGTACAATTCCTTTCTTAAAGGCAAAACTGCGTGGCGTTTTAGACATTATTGGCTGTTTGGCCATTATTCAGTCCCAAAGTGTTTGTTCGAAACGCATTTGAAAGTAGTCACAGCACACTCAGCTTTATTTGTGTTTTTATTTATTACAATTTTATTTCAAAAACCTTCCCGCTCTTATCAATAGCGTCTCTGTCGTACTCAAATTTTAGCAGTTGATTCATCTATTGTTTCTAATCGGCTTTATGCCACAAAGAGTTCATTACGGCGCCATCTTTCGTCACTATTTACTGAGACGTACCGCAAGCGCGGCAGAAAAAAAACGCAGACAAAAGCCGTATTTTGCAGCGAAAAGAAACAATTAGTGGGTACATTTTGATTTCGGCACTCAGCTTTAAACCTCTGTTGAGGAAGTAAAATTGGTAAGGATGAAACCTCTATCTTTCCAAGGATGTTTCTTTATAGAACACAACAAAATAAACGACTCGTATTGAACTTACGTGGGTTATTCTTTGAAAGATCGTTGTTTGGGCACAATAGCGGACTACGTATGTTAGAAAATTTTTTTTTACCATCCTCTATTCGTTAATACTCCATTTACTACTATATTGGGAACCTGAACAACGCTAAAACGGTGTCATCAGAGCCTTTCTTAAGTAGGGAACTTCAGGTTGCGAGAATTATCGAAGAAGTTGGTTTGCAAGGTGTCAAAGTTGCAAGTGTACCGATCTCAGACAGGAAGAGGACAGAGAAAAAATTCCCCGCATTTCCCCGAGGGGAAGAATGTGAAAGTGCGAATTCACGAGTTGAATTTGCGCGGTTCGGTAATGTTCGCGAAAGAGAGATCACACACACACACACACACACAACTACAAAGAAAGAAAGATGCATTTATTCACAGACACCTATTTGTGTTGTCGTTGTACTTGATTGCTAGAGCGGATGTCAGCTTTGAAATTTCGTGTCAGTACTCCTTTAAGCGGGTGCATTAGCCCTTCTCACGCCCGATTCCTGGCCAATCCCCCACGTGGGTATGTGGCATGTCAGCGGCCAGGCAGCGCGCGCCCATCTCCCCCCGTTGCCAAGGAAGACGAGGAGATTCCTGGCCAATCCCCCACGTGGGTATGCTATGCGGACATCGCCGGTGGACGCAGGTTCAGGTTCGCCTAAGTGCATCGCACTTAAAAGCTGCTTTACATACCCATCTGCGGTTTTTCTCAACGTTGCTTGCTGTGGTTTTACAGTGGTTAACTGTTAGACGTAAAGTATGCTTTTTACATTTCGTATATACCAATTTACCACAGTAGTTTTAACCTCTTCTAGGCACCTCAGTGGTTACCCAAGGTTGACCAATGGTAGACCAATCTACCGCCGTTTGAGGCGCGTTAATTAAAGCACAATACACGATGTGCACAAACTGGTCACAGACCTTCAGAGCTGTCCTAACAAACCTTTGTGCACCAAAAAGAAATAGCTGAGCAGAGAACAAATATTTGTGGGTGACCCAAAGGGTGCATGACATTTTTTTTAACACGAAAGGGTTGTATGCTCGGGTACACCTACATCTGACCGGCGTCATATCCGTCAGGGCAATGACTTCAACAGAATACGTTTTTTTGACGCAGCTGTGCCCGTGATCGAGCCACGAACTCTCGCCGCAACGGGAGGTGCACAGCGCTCTGCGAAGGCACAACGAATTCAAGCGCCAGTAGATCTAAGAACACTCATAATATCTTCAACAGTACTTTCTTCATTACCATGCCATCTTCGAGATGCTGCAGTCCAGGAGAAGTGAAGCGAGGTAGCTCATCAGGACACCAGCGTCCTAGTGTACGTGTGATGCGGGAGAATTCGGGCACGCTCAGCCACCTACGGCTTTCGGTTTCGGCTTCGGTTTCGTTTCCTTCCACGGTTTTCAAAGGCTTGTGCTTTCAGGCGATTTACGCATTGTTCCGCCGAATAAAATTCCGTGTCTAACGTTGATGCATTCAATGGTGCCATAAAGACGTAATTTAAATAGTGATGTGCAAGTTTATATGGATGAATAATAAATGCCCCTGTGAAGGCACATCTCACATTCTTGTTTTACAGAGGTATCAACCACATTTTTTTTGTAGCCGTTTTGT
Source organism: Haemaphysalis longicornis (assembly GCF_048455015.1). Lineage (NCBI taxonomy): Eukaryota > Metazoa > Arthropoda > Arachnida > Ixodida > Ixodidae > Haemaphysalis > Haemaphysalis longicornis. Next base: position 183,706,974 of record NW_027526407.1, read on the forward strand.
AGCTCTTCAGGCATTTTTTTAACGACTTGTCCTCCATTTTGTTCTGGACGTTTAGAGTCAGTCGAAAATTCGCATGTAGAAAGGAAGCACTCCTCTTTACAGGAATATAGCGATCCTTCTTAAACACTGCTTTTCGTTTAGTTTGAATTGTATGAGTATTTAGTGGAGATGCCGCATCGCCTTTTACACCACGTCAGTACAAAGACGTCCCAGCCGTTAAAGCCAGCACGCCCTAAAATTTCAGGCCGCCACTCAAGGAACTCACGAAGTACATTGTCTATTAGATGGTGTAAAAAAATGCACAGTGAAGCATTATATACCGTATTTACTCGCGTAATAATCACTCTTTTTTTCCAAAAGTATGTCAATTGAGGGGTGCGGTAATTATGCGAGGAAAATTTTTCACCAAAGTTTCAGCGCAAGAAAACATAATTAGTTTGCATGCCAGAATTCTTACGATAGGTCTCATGAACATAATACACATAATAAATGAAAACATAAGAACAACTCCACGAACCACCGCAGCCGCATTGCAAAGGGACGAAAATTGCAGTGTTTTCATAAAATATTGAACGCTCTGAAACTAGCTTGCTGCGAGGTGAGAACAGTTCGACCACTAAGGAGCTCAGCTGTCACATTGTGGGACATCAAAACAGATACTACTTCTGACGCAGCAATCTGAGCGCCTTTTTCTCTTTGTCTCTTGAGTGCATTGTGCGGAATTAATTGGAGTTTGTTCCGCACCAAAAAGAAAATCATGCTTGCTGATATCGCTAATAACGGCAAGTCTGCGGTAATAACGCCGCCATGTTCCCTTTGAAAGAGGAGGTTACACAGGCACGCACGACCATCGTCATCTAGACATGAAAAACATAACACAGTCGAAGAAACTTCTCAAAGAGCCACAAGAAATATTCGAGAAAATGATTGCCTCCCGATGAAAAATAAGAACAGTGGTTTAGTGACGTTTCAACTGGAGGACCGGTGATCAGAGCAGCATACGGCCTAAAAGCACGCACGCGTACATAGGTGCAGCAGTTGTGCTACAGGGCACCCTTGTTAAAAACAAAGGTTATCGGGTTTGGCGAGATACAGGGACAGGCAGGGCACTAAACACATGTGTGCAGACTATCGTGACATAAAATTCTCACCATCTTTTTACAGGAAATAAAAGAAGAAACGAAGAAAAAGCAACACCTCATAGTACCAGGAGATGCGTTTTCGCGTGCGACACATTCTCCTCAAAAAAGAAAAGCAATAAGCAACTTCATTTTATTGAGAAAGAGCAGTGTGCAACTGATGAAAAACACTTCACACACGAACTAAAGGAATACATCAAAGGTGCAGCGAAAGTCTCAACACAAGAAATGCAAAGTACACATGCAGGCTCACAAAAACAACACATACAGAACGGAGGCCGCTGGTAACAAATCCATTTCTGAAACAACCAATGACTGGCCCCGTGAGAGATGTCAGGACAGTTCACTAGTTTACAGAATTCCTATGGCGCACGTGCCAGTAACGCAACCCATTATAACAAAATGTACTATACACTATATGAAATGCAATATTTATCTAATAATATTGTAATATATATATATATATATATTGTAGGTAGTTCTGCCTACCGAGGGGGGTTCAGGCAACGGCCTCGTCAAAACATCACGCACAGAACATTGCAAGAGGAACAATTGCGCTTTACTCAAGCAGTGGAAAATGAAATATAAATGGAACAGGGGATACAATCAACCAAGCACATAACAAAAGCACTTCAGGGTCCCAGGGCTTACGGTACGGCGGGGCGAACGGCGGGCCTTGCTGACGTGCGTCTTCTGCGAGGTCGCTGACGGCGGTGGCTTCTCTCTTGTGACCGGCGGCGCTCCCGGCCGGCAACTCCCCTCGCTACCAAGCACCGCTGCCCTTATCTAGCGTGCCCAAAGATGTGCCACGCCCCCCCTCCATCGCACAGTCTTTCTGCCGTGTGTTCCCAGATGGCAGGAGAGGTGGCGCGCGGCAGTTTGAAACGGTTACCCCGGCGCTCACAGGGGGGAATCCCCACACTTCCCCCCCCTTGGAAAAAAAAAATGTCCGAGACTCGTTTACAAACAGTCCTCGGAGTCCAGGATTGCGTCCATTGCTTGGCGCCGCTGGTCTGGGCGCAACCGCCGCAACATTGCCAAGGCTTCTTCCAGGGCGTCCTGGCTGCTGTTGCCCTCCGGGCGGTTGGCGCGCAAGGCTCTTGAACGCTCTCTGTGGAGAGCCCCGGCACGGTGGTGACGCCAGCTGATTTCCAGCACTTGGCACACTTCACACAGCGCCGCCAGTTCTTCCTGGGTGTATACCGGCCGTGGTTCTACCGGGTGACGTTCTGCGATTGTGAGCCCCTGAAAGGGGGCCGGGACGGAGGTGCGCGGCGTGCCGACGAGCACTTGAGGCTGGTCGGACCACTCGAGACGAGAGTGCCAGCCCACCGGGTGGCCCGAAGGTGACAGCACCGTCCACGTGGCCACCTCTTCCGTAGGTCGTGCTGGACGGTACGGTGGCGGGAACGGGCGGCGCCGTGAACCCTGGGGCGGGGCCGAGCGTTCGGGTTGCCGACGGTGGTAGGGGTCTCTCTTGTGACCGGCGGCGCTCCCGGCCGGCAACTCCCCTCGCTACCAAGCACCGCTGCCCTTATCTAGCGTGCCCAAAGATGTGCCACGCCCCCCCTCCATCGCACAGTCTTTCTGCCGTGTGTTCCCAGATGGCAGGAGAGGTGGCGCGCGGCAGTTTGAAACGGGGTAACGTGGGCGCTCGCAGGGGGGAATCCCCACAATATATATATATATATATATATATATATATATATATATATATATATATATATATATATATATATATATATATATATATATATATATATATATATATATATATATATACATATATATATATATATATATATATATCTATATATATATATATATATATATATATATATATTTGTATATACAGTAGAATTTCTATAAACGGAAATCGCATAAACGGCATTGTCGACTAAACGGAACAGTTGCCTGGAATTTGGTTGCTTTTTATTCAAGGAAGGTAAACAAACTCGGTAATCGCAACTAAAATTTCTGCATCGCCATATAAACGGAACCAGAAATGGAACATCTTGTGAAATCCACTGACATGATAATCAGCTTTTTTGGTTCCGTCTGTTTCGTTGTTTTTTTTTTCCTGTATGCTTTTTTAGCCTTGTTGGCCTCGTAAGCCTCGTCTCGTAGGTGGTTAGCCGTGTTTGCACAATGAATGCAAGATCGCAGTTCTTGTTCCAGTCGTTCGGTCTCGATTCTAGACGCCGAGGCTACAGGGCTTACCTCCTGTCGCCTTGTTCTTTCACACGTTGTGCTATTCGTCCTTCATTACCACGTTGCCGTCTTCTAAATTCGATGGCTCGTAAGCACTCGCGAAATTTAGGCATCTAGCCTCCGTGAAGATGCAGTTGCAAGGACTCAAACAAAAATAATTGACGCATTTTGTAGTGCACAGCGACTCATTGTTGCCAAATCAACTTTGTGAATGCTGTGCTTACGCTTCTTGTAGTATTCTTGCTTTCTGGAAACTATCAGCTACAGTCACTTTGTAGTGGTTAGAGTTCCATAGAATGCCCTATGAAGTGTGTACGCACGTAATTGTGCACCTTAGAACATCTCTCTCAGCAAAGGGAACTCCTTTTAAACGGAACTAATTTTTCCGTGCCATTTTTCGAGAGACAACTGTATATATATATATATATATATATATATATATATATATATATATATATATATATATATATATATATATATACAGAAAGATAGGCCAGCAGTCTAGAACGCCAAAGGGGGCATAGGGATGTGGTTAGGCTCTTTTCTTTTTCACTACGGTTAATGAAGTAAACATTTTTTTTAATATACAGAACAAAGAAAGAAAAACACGCGCCCAGAGTGGGGACCGAACCCACGCCTTTCGATTACATGTCGAACGCCTTACCAATTCGGCTATCTGGGCGACTGTGTTCTCCTTCACTTTCTGGGCTATTTATATTCACTAGAAGTGTATCTGACGCTTGAGGGTGGTAACCAGCGCCACTCTGACTGCACGGGGAGAAGGGGACCTTCTTTTCAACCCCCGGGGCGTGACACGAACGTCTACAGCCTGTCATGAGCGGGTAACTGGCGGGAAGCCCTCTTATTGGACCTAGGCATCAAGGCTGCCGGAACCGAGACCCTCGCTAGGCTTCGCTGAATAATATAGTAAGGAAATGAGGGGCTCGTTGAGGAAATACAGAAAGATGGGCCAGCAGTCTACAACGCCAAAGGGGGCATAGGGATGTGGTTAGGCTCTTTTCTTTTTCACTACGGTTAATGAAGTAAACATTTTTTTTAATATACAGAAGAAAGAAAGAAAGAAAAACACGCGCCCAGAGTGGGGACCGAACCCACGCCTTTCGATTACATGTCGAATGCCTTACCAATTCGGCTATCTGGGCAACTGTGTTCTCCTTCACTTTCTGGGCTATTTATATTCACTAGAAGTGTATCTGACGCTTGAGGGGGGTAACCAGCGCCACTCTGACTGCACGGAGGGAAGGGAACCTTCTTTTCAACCCCCGGGGCGTGACACGAACGTCTACAGCCTGTCATAAGCGGGTAACTGGCGGGAAGCCCTCTTATGCTACCTAGGCATCAAGGCTGCCGGAACCGAGACCCTCGCTAGGCTTTCGCTGAATAATACAGTAAGGAAATGAGGGGCTCGTTGAGGAAATACAGAAAGATAGGCCAGGAGTCTACAACGCCAAAGGGGGCATAGGGATGTGGTTAGGCTCTTTTCTTTTTCACTACGGTTAATGAAGTAAACATTTTTTTTAATATACAGAAGAAAGAAAGAAAGAAAAACACGCGCCCAGAGTGGGGACCGAACCCACGCCTTTCGATTACATGTCGAATGCCTTACAAATTCGGCTATCTGGGCGACTGTGTTCTCCTTCACTTCAAATGAAAATTAAAATGGCTATGCGCCATTTGAAGGCCCCGTTCGTAGACTTGAGGGCTGGCCGCTTGTCATTTCTTTACCCTTTTTTAGACCATACCGGCGCCTAGAAAACTTTCCGAGAGCTGCATCTGCTAATCGTGAAGCGTTGCGTATTGAATTATAGCTTTACGACAGCTTTGTGACAGCTTTACGACAGTATTCTGCCGAAGTCTGGAGTGAAACTCCGGACCAGCGCCGAGTACAGCCGCAGGAGCAGAAAGAAAACTGGAGTGGTTTGTTTTACATACGAAACATCTCTTGCTCTCGCCTCCGTCGTCCGTCGTCCGTCCATCCACCGGCCCAGAAAGACACCGGCACCACTGCCGCTCCAGGAGCCCTTTAAGGGGAAGCATGCTCGTCTCGTGCCGGCCCAGGAAGACACCGGTAACACTGTCGTTCCAGGAGCCACTATAGGGTAAGACACCACCGGGTGTTCAGCAACCCGAGCATGCGCAGTTCTGATGTGGACCGCGCAACAATGACATGGGAGGGACATAGCCCCGTCGCATCTAATAAAATTACACCATCTTCCGGTATAGGATCCATGAGTAGTATGCGAAACAGCAATGGGCTCAACGCAATTTCCCATTTCGTAGTTCCGGTAAGTGATAAGTGTGGTAGTTACCATTGAAACGAAACTGTAAATATAAGGGTAGCTACGTACGTCAACCTAAAGGAAACGACGAACTGAACACTAATGGGCATTTGGATCGACCCCATGACTGCTTTGGATACTACTCAGGGGTCCCCTACGGGAAGATGGTGTAATTTTTTTGCAGTAAAAACAGATATGTCTGTCGGATTGCAGAATCTAGAATCAACTCTTCCTGGGTATAAACAGGGAGCTCTACTAACTCCCAAATAATTAGTCTGGACACTTTCCCCCACTGATTCTGCAATATTGAATAAGCCTACATTTAATGCCAGTGTAGTGTTCCTTTCAATGCGGTTTCTTGTGTAAAAATGTAGTCCTATTCGTGCAGGTAACATTCAATTATCGCGTCGGCAGCGCAGTATTTTAAGTTTGCATTTTCCCACCGAAGCCCAACGTTTTATATGTTTTGAAGGTTTATTAAACGATTGCCAAAATTTAGTCTAGTAATGTTAGGAGTACGCCCAGCACTCCCTTGAGACAGTCGCTTAGGAGTATTTTTTTCATTGCTATAAATCAGACTTTCTTGGGAGTTTTATTTGTCTAATTTTTTTGCTCCTTCATTATTATAAACACTACTTTATTCCAAAAAAAGTAAATATAACAATAAATGTATTGACAGGTTGCAATGTTCGAATCATAACTTTATGGCGTTCCTTTTGCACTAACTCAAATGTAAGGAGAACACGTTAAAAATTAGGAAGAAACCAGGAAGGGGAATTTGTTCCTGTTTTGAACGATCGGGTCCAAAACTAGGTATGATTTTATAGTATGAGCTGCCAAGTCACAATAAAACAACATTTTCATGTTACAGCACGCTTACAGAATACAGTTCGACCACAAAGAATGCATACGTGTCAATCGCCGGTTCATTGGAAGCACTATCATAGCCCAAATAGAAGTATCCCACAAAATAAATCTGACACTGGGTACCAATAGCTCCCAATAGTGTGAAGGCAGATCCAGAAACGTGGTCGCATGGTTCCAATATTAAATATTCGGCGTACATCTTAGTGTGTTCCGGTGCCACCCCCGAGTCGTTTAGGGCCTCTAGTTTGTGTATTTTCAATACTGTTTGCCTTACTTGTCCAATAACCCCCGAGGAAAATATTGGAACTGTAAAAGTGTCAAAGCAATCGCCATTCAAACAACCAAAATATTATGTCGCACCTACCTGAGTCATCGTCTCTTTTATAATCACCACAATTTTGTAAATTTCGACGTACCAACCCTCCCTGCTATATATTGTGTTCTGGAACTGTAATTCTTTTGCTTATGTAGTGTCATGAAGTGCGCGGAGTGCGGGAAACACAAGAATAAATCGCTTGGAAAACACGCAGCAAACGCGTGAGCGGCGGAGTGAACAGAAAGAAGCGAAGATTGGAAGGGGGCTCCAGACAAGGCAGGCGATTCAGAAGATGAACGAGGCTCGGGGATCGAGAAAGACCCAGAAGCGATCGAGCGCAACCAGCGGATTGTCTACCCAGATTTAGTTTGGCGAACCAGTGACAGTCGACTGGACTGCGGGTACGCCGACCTTGTAAAGACCCTGCGCTCCAGCGGCAGTCGACCGGACTGCGGGCGCTCTACCCCAAGCACGGCCCATGTTCGCGCCGACCAGCTTCTTCCCCAAGTGGTCATGGCGCCGTGACTGTTTTTGGATGCCGGGGCCGCGCCGCGTCAAGGGCAACAACCACCAGTGGTAGTTGCCTTTGTGGGGAGCTTCTACTAACCGCCACCGCCGCCAAAACTTTGAGGCCCCCTGTGCAACTTCCCCCGGAATTGGTCTCGGATTCTTTTTGTGCGACAGGGTGTTCGCCTGCTACGCCGGAGTTCGCGACATCTTTATTCATTTTTTTCGTCTTTCCTTTTGTGGCATTTATTTTTTTGATAAATACTAGGGTTGTTTGCAATATGGTCACCTGCCTCGTCACTTGTGAGCCGCCCTTGCTACGGCCCTGAACCTGGCATAACATACAAGTTATGATGTTACTTCCCCTTGTTTCTCGTTAAATATCTTTTTTTAAGTCTGCCAGAGAGGTATAAGCCTTGGTGTAGAAAGAGAACGATCATACTTCAAACGAGAACTACTACTTCATATACGAAGAAAAAATTGCGGCATGCTGCCCACTTGCATCATCTTATTACAAAATAATAAAAAGGGCGCCTTCGAAGCAGAATGACCGAGCTAAGGTGCCAGTGCTTCTATAAATGTTTTCTTATAGCGATTCAATCTTTGTTCCACCCCAGTACTTGTTCACCGATCAGAGTAATGCTTGAAGTAATTTCGCCGTTTTCAAACATCGTGTTTAAGGGCTGGCTGATTTATGAACCTTCCGCACCGAGACAAATTTCAAATTTTTTAAATACTGTAATTGCATTTCGCGTTATTCTGCGAGCGCGAACTTTGTATAAAACGTTTTTCAAGGTACAAAATGCACTGTGCGGGGAGGTAGGATGCCAACGAAAATTCACTTTGCGCCAGTGAAATGTTAACCACAATATGGGAACTTGTTTCTGAAGCGCAAACTTTAAAATTAGTAAAACAAAGCGATGAGCCTGTGTTGTTTGATGCAAGAAAAGAGCCATTTATTTAGCCGAACTGCACGCTGTCACTTGCTCTATGGGTCATAGGAGGCATATCTTTTCCCCGGCGTACCACTTCTTGCACGAAAAATCGTCACAGCACTGCCAGTCATATCTACACTGTATAAAAAACACGTCAATCATCAACAACTACTAACAGAAACATAAATCTGTTTCAGAATAAAAATTACGTTATAAAGGTACAATGATTTCAGCATCTCTAAAAGTGTGTAAACTGCACGTTTGCACAGTATTTTTGCAATATTCATGGTTTTTCAAATATTTTAAAATAACAGAAATCCTCAAATGTAAAATATTTTGGTAAAACAGCATGTTATAAATTGCACTTGCGCCGCATGGCTAAAAGCGCAGAGTATCACAGATCAGAAGACTTAGCGAAAACACCAAATAAAAGTGGACTTTGTTTCTAAAAGAATTGTGGGTAAAATAACCTAATAACGGTGATAAACATAAACGCATAGGTGACTTGTGGAGTGTTACGCAATATTGTACCTCTAAATCTTCCTCTTATGCCATAGGGAGAGCTCTGGCAATTAAACAAAGAAAGTTAAACCACTGTTTTGATATTGAAAGGTAAACCTTAACAAATGAGGTCTGCTAGACGGAAAAAAATTCGGCGTATGGCTGATGATGCAACAAAGAGAATATCTTTAGTATGGAGGCTGTTTTGGACTGTTCAAGAAAACCTCATTCGCATCACATTAGACTGTGGCCAATTCTTGGTGAAGCAACAAAATTGTAACAGTGAGATAGTCTAAAGAACATCGTATATAAAACACCGCCTTTGAAATGGTAACAAAACGTTTTTCTCGCCATGTAAACAGGAAGGGCTTGATCAAGAAACCACTATGCCATCCATCACTGTTTGCACGTTACAGTCACAGCTTCCTGGCCCTAAGCGCAGATGCCAGAAATGACACCGACATAACTGAAGCTCCCGTCAGTGTTCGACAACCGAACACAACAGGAGTCTGAGACTCAGCCAAGTCATTTCGGTATAGACGTTAAGTTTATTAAAATGCAACCGGGGCGTGTCTCCTGTGTGCCAGTGTGCTTAAAGAGCAACCAGTGCATTATAGGGAAACCGAAGCAGATGACTCTAGCAGGGTATTGTCTGAATCCCAGTCTGAAAATCCCAGTCTGAAAACCTCTCTTGAGCTAAGAATAAAGTGTATTTTCTTTCTACAAACATCCGTAGTGTAATTCAAATACGCAAAGAATTCTGATTCTGATTTTTGATTTCGTTGTGCTAACCAAAGCAAGCCTATCTACTAAATTTTGCGATTCTGAAAGTTTTCACTGTGATAAAGAATGTAAAATCAATCAAGAACGGGTAGCTGTAGCTTGATTGCTTACTCACCGGAAATACAATCTCATTTTATACTTATTGTGGGCCCCCTTGAACTTGTTGGGGCACGTGCTACACTTGATTGGATGTCGTTGTGTGTGGGTGCTATCGCCCTAATATTTCTCTCGCCAAGTTTGCTAATTCTTTACACGATGTCTGAAACAAACTAAACGTGGGCTAACCAGCATTCCCCATTTTATTGTTAACTTTGCCTAAACATGTTGGTGTTCCGACCATATCCTGTCCGTTTCGAGCTCATCCTAGAGGGCAGCACTTATTCTAACCCAGATAATGCAGCCTCCGATGTGTGTTACTCTATTTTCTGCTAATCTCCTAGATTTTTTTATAACAAAGACGTCTGCCCAGACATAACGAACATGCGTACTGCAGTTTATCTGCAACCTAAAGCTTTCCCGTCATGCACACCGTACTAACATCGTTCACGCTTAAAAAAGGGCTGCCTTTTGGTCCGTTAAGGTTGAACATGCGCTTTTCAATGATTTATATTCCCGCGGGATTTTTCTATGCTTAGGCAATAGAAACTGGACGATGTATAAAATAAGGCAACAAAGCCCATTGATACACTGCACCCACTCGGTACCGTTCGTTGTACCGATCGCTCACCCTTATTCGCAACCTCCTTATATAGGCTTCGCAATAAAACTAAATTGGGAAGAAAGACATTCTCAGCTACCAATAGCACAAGCTGGTTGCTTTATCACAGTACGGGTTAAGAATAGACAGAAAAAAAAACGGCGAAGCACCTGTTCTTTACCCTAACGTTTCTTTCGCTGCTTCAGAACAACCCGCGTATATTTTCGGAAGCATTTATGGGATCTAAAGAAAAAGCGATCACTTTTCGAGATGTACAAGTTATTGTTCTGCAGGCCAATTTATGCAGTATATCACTTCAAAGTGCTGTTTTGCAATCTTTTCTAACGATTTTGCCTGCAGTGCACCAAGTACAGACGATAATTTATGCTTTCCTATAATAGATCCCGCCCTGTCGATTAGAAAACCATAGTAGAGCTAATTTAAAACTTCAAGGTAACCTTGCCCCCTAGTATCGATGGAATTGCATCACAGTGTTTTAACATACTGCAACATATACATCAATATCAAAGACCAAAGTTTTTACTCAGTTTCGTAAATTTTCGTTGATACCCAGTGATTAGAAGGCGGAACAGTGCCTTCGAACAGTGAATAGAAGGCGGAAATAAGGTAACTCCGCACAAACCACCGGTGAGTGACGAATCATTTTTGGTAGTATCCTTTGCAGTCCTCACGTGCACGTGATTTATTTTAATCTTATAATCATTCTTGATTCAAAGAGCGTTCTCAATGAACATCACAATGGCTTTGGGAAAGGTCACTCTTCTGAACCCTATGTCTACAGTTACAAAACACTTGTTTTCTGTTAAGCACCGCGGCAGCATCTTTGACGAACCACGGCGGCATTCACTCTATCATTCTCGACTTCTAAAAAGCCTTAGATACCGCGTTGCACTGTCTTCTAATATTAAAATAGGGCAAACTCTATATAAATACAACATCCAGAAGCAGATTGAAAACGTCTTGCAAATTGCAGCCAAGAACATTTTTATAACAACTACAACTCACCTGCGTGCCCGGTATCTTCCGGTTTATCACTGGGTTCTTTGTGAGGTCTCCTTCTTTTCTTAATATACATAAGCGGTTTAGCTAGGAAGAACGCTTCTTCAAACGGACTATTCGCAGACGATTGCGTAATTTAGCGATGAATAACTAATAATAATGCTGGCTCAGCCCTACAAATTTTCCTAAACAGCACTTCTTTTTTGTGTGAAGATTGGTTAATGGCAGTGAATGTGTATGTATTCAAAGCTATGAGAATTACACCAAACAGCCACAACAGCAATCTTAACTTTACCTACAAAAACTTCGTGATCTCGACACTGTTAAAATGTACAAACGTTGTGGTCACATAACCTCTAACCTCTTGTGGCAAACGCATGCTGTGTAAGTAACCAGGAACGTCAATTACATGCCTGGGTTCTTGCGCATTTGGGGTCTTGCGGGATAACCTTTTCCTTCCACCAAATTTTTCCGTACTACTGTTCTACGGGTCCCTCACCATATCTAAACTAGAATATTCCTCTCCTATCTGGTAATCTCAATAATTATTTATTTCTTACTCCGTTGAATCTATTCGGATTCGTGGTGCCTAATTTATTGTGTGCAACTTCTCTGGAACATCCAGTGAGTGTACCTTAAAAAAATGAGTTTATACCTTCCTTACCTTTCAGTAACAAGAAAAATAGCCGGATTGTATCTTTCTCATGCTCGCTTTATTTGAAGACAGACGAAACTAGGCTTTGTGAACGAAATCTGGTGTGTGCTATAAGGTAATAATCTGTGCTGAAGTTACCGAGAGAACAAAAGGACAACCAGTGCGCCGAGAAACTTTCTAGTGTGCTACAATAAAGGTAGAAATAATACTCACCCTCTCGAATTCCTTTTTACATAATGCTTCAGCGCAGATGTCGTTCAGAGCAAAAATAAAGATCCCCAGCAGCAACAACCTGAAAATCTGTTCAAAATTGGTACTTCGTTAGCTGTATCCTGAACAACGTGCGGCTTTCGACTCGCTTTGGTGGTACTAAAGTAAATACAAACATTCAAACCCAACTTTCCATTAGTCTGTCTGGAAATTTCTCTAAGAACTCCTTTGTTTTTTTTTCTTGCAAGCGCATTTGGCATTGCTGATAAATTGCTGTTACATTAAAAAAGGTGGTGCAGATAAACAGGCAGGACATTCAGCCCTGATTTATGAAAGTAGATGACTCGCCATTTACACAGTATAACCTCGCATGTGCGGTTGTCTACCCAAAAGCTATAAAAGAAATATGACACCCGCCCTTCCTTTGCTTCTGTCAAGCTTCTGAAAAACGAAGCGCCTCCAATGTGATTTCCAAATGACCTTGTTGAGCAATCCCAGTGGTAGTGATCTGTTTAAACAATCCTAAAGTGTTTGATTGCTAATGTTTAGACGATGTGGAGGATTAGGACTACGCCCTTGGAATTTTTCGAGATATTTTTAGTACGTTAAGATGTATGTGCGGAATAACTAAAAGCACCTCACTGAAATTTCAATTCTTTCGATTTCCTAAAATATAAGAAATATTTTATAAACTCTTGTTCTCTTGCAACTACGATATCAACCATTCAACATTATTGCCGGCCATCTTTACTACTGTCTTAAAAGTTCTTACCAAACCAAGCATTTTTGGATTTACGGGGGGGTGAAATAATTTACAACACCGTCATTACTCTTCGACAAATAGAAAATATATCCAGTTTAGCAGCGTAATGTAGGCCAGAAGGTAAAAAATTATGTTTTGATGGGTCAGTGTTTGAGAAAAATCCTGTTCCAAAGTTTAAATTTCAGGTTTTACGATCATTTTCCAAACTTGTTTTCTCAGGAGACAGATACTTTACTGGAGAAGAAAGCTCGCTGATAGGCGTAGAATTTGAGCTCGCTCTTGGTGTAATGGAAATATTGCCTAAGTTTGTGGAAAATATTTTACACAAACGGAAACAACGGAAAGGCAGCTTTGTTCTCAGGCAATTTTAACTGTATATTTGTTTTACTTGCATGGTGAACGGAACTGCATAAGGCACTAACTATTGGTATGTTACGGTAAAATGCTGCATCAGGACGTGCATTTTTTATTCATTTGTGGCGCAGTCCACCGGTTGAATCATTTCGTGTTTAAGGCAATTGCAGTAGACAAAGTCAATTCTGGTTTTCTTAAACAGCCGTAATCATAGAAATTTTGTGGTGCTTTATACCGCTGTTTTTTTTCTTTGACCCAATAACTATAACTAGTAGTTTTAAATTATCCTCCCTGGTTGCAACAATTTATTACGCAAAATATACACTCGAATGTCGATGTAATATTTTATTCGAAGTCATATTGAAATTAGTCACTTTGGAAAAGAAGTAGTAAGAAGCGACGTGTACTAAACGTATATCACTGAGACACAACTGGCGACATAAGAACGGTTTCTGCGCGAAGCATGTGCTTATCTTAACAAAGTGATTACATTCCTTTTTGCGCAAGAGAGACGGTCATATTTCCGAGTGCTTTTCTAGAAAAAAAACAGTCCAGGATATATTTTGGATTTTGAACTAGTTAGATATATCAAAAACGTCTGTTACAGTTTTGAAGGGTGAAATGAAAAAACACAATATTCTAGCCATACGTACGTAACTCAGACTCATTTTGTTCAATCAGGGCTGAAAGTGCAATATTTGTTATTTTACACAGGTGTATTGTTATTTCCGTAATTTTTACTTTAACGATGGCAATGAAACGTTTCTTCTATTTTGTATATTATATTACCTACGCACGCCATGTCACACTTCCCCTCAATGTTTAAAACGAAACCACTCGCAACACATTATTTCATGTTAAAACTTGCGAACGAACACAAAAAAATTCCATTGTTTTACTGTAGCTTCAAAAATGTCCTACTGGTGTCAAACTTTCATAAATAACAGGGCATATTTTTCAACTCACAATAAAAAGATTTCCGTAATTCCAGAGAGTTAATTATTACATATAACTTTACCTGTTCCTTCAAATACTCCGCGCGAATATAGACACCACCACGTCGGTTGAAGACCTCCAGCAGTGTCAACGTGGCCACTGATCTTAATAGAGGATTAGCTGGCAATATCTAAAGTAATACAACAGCTGTAATGTTCCACGCACCTCATTCAAATTAGACTCGAGAACAGCTGCAGCTTGTCAGATTCGAGGCTTCATCAAGGAAATTGTGAGGTAAAACAGGGATTTGTTTTTTCGTGATTTTTGTTTTTTGCAGAATGTTCTGAAAGCCACGTATCGTCTTTAGAGCAAACTTTTTTCACTGGTTTAATAAAAGGTTCAAGTTTTCTACCAAAGCCCAAACGAAAAGATTATGCTAAATTTTGAGAACAGGCACCCTGAAAATGGCAATGTCAAAACTCTTCTGTATCCAGTACAAGTAGGAAAATGATCGGCAAACGTACATCATCCAGATGTTGGAAGCAAAACTTGACGAGTTGCGTCAAGTCAAATGTGACCCCGCGTTTTGGTCACATTTAGTTGGGTATAAAATTATCCTGCAACTGAATACAGTCATTTGTGTTACACGTCGTCACTGTAGGAGTATGGATCTCGTGTTCCCAGACTTTTTCTGGAACAGAATGCTCATATCGTATGTCAAAACGTCCTTAATGGCTAGTTCAGCAAGAAAATAACTTTGGTGTCAGCGTGCATGTGAGGGGGAAAAATGTTTTCTAGACAACGTGTCTTTGAAGCATTCCACTAAGTGAGCAATAAAAATAATAGAGAAAGGTTTCCAGTCACACCTATGAAACAGGAGATGGAGTGAGGGAGCAGACGAATGCAAAATAATCAGAACAGAAACACTTCTCAAAATTTTTCGTTACAGTCAAGACTCGCAATACCCGGCGTAAAGAACAAGCAGTGGCACAGAACCAGAGAATGATCTATTGATGTAGAATTGAACAGCGACACAAAGCACCCCGATAAAAGAGTCGAAAGTTGGGTGAGTTGGTATTGACGCATCTTAAAAATCAAACTGCGCGCAAATTAACGAGGACGTGAACACACTGAAGACACCACTGCGCTTGTGGTGTCTTCAGTGTGTTCACGTCCTCGTTAATTTGCGCGCAGTTTGATTTTTAAGACACCCCAATAAGAAGAAGGACGAAACCCGTTACGTAGGCAAGTCTGAACAATCGCGTATGTGTTCGTTCAAGTGGGAGATATATCTTTATGACAGCAAAACCTTTACAAAGTGCTTTTAATTTCCAGACTTTCTTGAAATGTCCGTGAATTTTAAAGTTTCTAGCCTGTACCAGATGGTGTAGGTGGCTATGGTTTTACGTTTCACGTTGCCCAACAGGCTTTTTTTATTCCCGAATACCGTTTTTACTTACATGAATCACCGCTGTGAGTGTCCCAAATTTTGTCAACGCTCGAATAAAGGCATTCAGCACCCCATTTGATCAAAATCTTGTTCTTCTTCGATTGAGAGAAATGGCCATGGTGTCAAGCAAGACAGAAATATCATCTAATGGGATTTGAACCCGGGTTTTCAAAGCAGCAGGTCAGTTTTACACGTTTACACGCTTTGAGTGGTTCGACACAATTTTTTGTAGTTGCTGCGATTTTGTTTGTGGCTCATGATCACTTGAACGAATTGCCAGAAATCGGCATCTTTGAAGGGCTAATGTGCCGGCCTCATGAAATTGTACGGCAAGTTTGTAATAGGGGTGCGACGATTGGGCAAACACTGAGGTTCGGCCCCACCTAGCCATCTTTGGTTCAGCTAAGTGTGCGCTTGGTTATGCGTCCATCCTTGGTTAAGCTAAGTGTATGCTTGGTTACACTTAGAGACCCCGCGAAGTTGCGTACGTCATTATGCTTCGGTACTCGGCCATGGTTTATGCGTGGTGTCGTCGTTATCCCCGCAGGGAGCAATTAAAACTCGGTGTCTGAAGTAAGTACCGGATTCACTATCCTGTAACGCGACCACAATTGTAACACAAAGGGTGAGTGTTCATTGCATCCCAGAAAAAGCTCTAAAGTAATATAAACGTAATTATTTGTCGAGCGAAGCAACACATGGCGATCTGGCGAGGCACTCACCCAAGCCCAGCGCAAATACAAAAAAATCCCATTTACTCTTCCAGCTCTGTGACAAGAACCGCAGTTGTAGTGGTTTGAAGTTCGCCTGTGGGATGCCAATTTTCCAATCGACTTCGCTTCATTGAGAAAACGTTACTCCAAATAGACGTGGCCTCTGTGGCAAAGCTCACGCTAACATTTCTTCCGGGTTTGCAGGGGAAAAAACACCGGGGTTGGTCGAATAATTCCCGTTCATTCATCAGGCAACACTTCAACTGCCAATTTCTACAGACTTCAACATACGATGTCTAGTAAATCGGTCATCGCACTGGGCGGGACAGGTGGTCACCTCAAAGGGATCTAAAAATCAGTTGATATATTTCAGGCGAAGGAATACACAGATGCCTCCGCGCAGTACGGCGTAAAAGCAAATGTGAAGCACTGCGGTAATCGTCAAGGCTATATCTTCCACCGCAGAAAAATAGAAAAAATAAGAACAAATGCATTGGCTTGTAGTGGATCTAAAATGCTAAAAACAAAGGCCTTGGCTTGTAGTGGATCCAAAATGCTTTGGCACAAGTTGCCTACATAGATCGCGGCATGTTCCCACCGGTAGCTTTACCTTAGAACCATTATTCCACTTTACAGGAAACATGCCTTTAAGTATTCGATTGCAACGCGGGGTAGACTTTAGGGAGCAACAATTTGGACACAAAACTGTCTTTACAATCGAGGGAAAACTGTTGAATATCAACGTAGCCACTTTCTTTGCGGTGAAGCTCTAAGAGCAGCGGAAGGTGCAGCAGATTAGCGTTTGCTCAAAAGTTTTAAACTCGTTCGGTGACCACCGTTTGGTTTCTGGGGTCTCGCATGTGGGCACTATTAAAAATTTCAAGAACGCATTGACTCTCGGCATTTCAGCTTCTTTCATTTTGGCAATATTTGATCTCTTTGCTCAATCAACACTGCGCCATTCTTCGCAACACATGTTAGAGCAAGAAAATCCGTGATGCGTTTCCAAAGCCAGGATTCTACCAGTTGTATGAGGCTTCCCAGCAAAGCGTTTCAAAGCCAAGCTTGTACCATTTCGATTGCGCCTCCTACAGGTGGTGACACGACTAACACCCGTGCGTGGCGAGCCAAAACTACTGTGAAGCGGCACCGGCGGAAAAGATGGCGTTATCGCTAGCCGATGTTTTCCTGCGCCTGATCTCTATCCCAACCAACTGCTTAGATAGCATCACTGTTGAAATAACAAAATCTTTACTTCGAACTGAACATGCTTTATTCAATTGTTTCCGGAATAAGGCCCGCAAGCCAAAACACCTCAGCAGAAAGCTCGGTTGCCTTGACTCAATGTGAAGGATCAAAATGCCAAGAAACAGACCCAAATCTGTACAGCATAAATACATTTTGGCAATAAGAATAGCCAGGATTTGCCTATAAAGGGGCCCTGTAGCACTTTCCATGGACTACTAGGAGTGTAGTTTGAGGTAAAGTGTACTGTCCCAGCAATCTCCTACCACAAGATTTATAAAAATCCCTTCACTATCACCGAAACTACGCGCGATGCGAAATCGCGCATAATCGTTCCCTCTCAACTCGAGAGTGGACAACGCGACGAAAGCTTTGCACTGTCTCCGGGAGAGGGGGGCGGCTCGCGGCATTCTCTTCGGCAGCCATCGATATATCACAGGCCAGGGAGTTTTCTCCTTTTCTCCGCAACGTGGAGCCGCCCATTTCCGGTCTGCTGCCAGAAAAAAGCAGGCATGGGTGCCTGCTCGCAAGCGCGCGCTTGGGCTGGCAGGGCGTTTGTGAAGCAATAAACGTTTGTAGTCGAGTGGTCCCGTTCAAAGGGAAGTATTGAGATCACTCAAACTCCGCGCACACTCAAAACACAAACGAAACGGAAAAATTGTACCAACAGGTTCAGGCATAGAAGAGGTTCGTACACAGCGCTGACGACAGCGGACATGGAAGAATCAAGCCGCGAAGTTTACCAGTGACAGCCGATCGGGCAGCCATGGCCTATGTGACCACGCTAAGGCCATGCCAGGGGTGCATAGTGAGGAGAACTTAAGGGAGCGCGGTTGATTTTCCCGCGCCTTTCACAGCGATTTGCGGGCTCACTGCTTCACGGGCACGTGTAACATTTGGCTCTGGTATTCCTGGAAGTGTAATCGAAACGTCACGCAGGTTTACTTGCACTGCTTAAAGAGTGTTGAAGGGTCCCTTTAAAACCAAATGGGCAGACGAGGACAAGCATGTTAGCTGGTATCACACACTTATGGCAGGTTCGTCTAAGAACAAACACCCGAACAAAAAATATTTTACGACTCCCCTCCAGAGCAGCACTAACCGTCTCATTGTTTTTTCTAGTGAATATGGAGGCGTACACTTGTGGCTTACGTTTTTTCCTGATTAAGTTGAACATATCAAAATGAAGGGCTTTGAAGGAGCCATCAAACTGCGTTTCCCACGAGCCTAATAATACAGTCGAACACGGATATATCGAACACGGGTATATCGAATTATTGTCTATATCGAACTCATAAATTATCCCCTTGAAAATTCTGTGTAAAAGTATAGGAATTCGTACGTCTATATCGAACCGCATTTTCCCCCACATTGGGTATATCGAACGCCGCGCGAGCTGGAAGGTGCTCTTCGGCGGTCGCTGCACCCCCGATTGAGGTTGGGGAGGATGTGGAGGAATGCGCGGGCATGGCGAAGACTGGCTCGCGGAACTAATCCCCCCTACCGGAACGAATTTGCGCTTGCCCAGTCGGGCCCCGCTACCGGCCGCCGTAGCGTTAGCGAACGGAGCCCGGTATGCTAAATCTCTCTAGGCACACAAGCCCGGACGCTCGGAAAATGTGACAGTGCGAGGTAGGGATGCCCCGAATGCGCACTTTTTTTTTTTTTTTTGCGGCTGCGTACGTTCCCCGGCTTGCCGAAAAATAGTTTTGTTTTCTCTCTCTCTGGGTCTGTCTTCCCCCGATGTCGTCTCGGGATAGGGAAGAGGGAACGAAGGTGCTAGCGGCCTGCTCCTTCTTTTGCATTTTACTGCTGTTGCTGCTGTTTGGCGAGTTGTCCCGCACCTTGCGGAGATCACTGTTTCTCTCGGAGATGACCATCGCGAGCGCTTTGTTGGAGTCCGTTCAGAGAGCCTTGGAATTGTTACCTTCAAATTTCTTGTGGTACGTGCGCGCTGTTCTTCTTTTGCGTGCGTGTTGTGCATGGTGTGCGAAGGCGCTGCGTACTACTGGAATTTTCTAGTTGTGCAGCCTTGAGAAGACCGAGACCAGCGTCTTTAATTTCATTTACAGGACGAAGAAGCAGGCCAAGATCAGCGATTTTTTTCACGGAAATAAAGCGTCCTGTTGCGTCGGGAGTGCGGAATTGTCATTCTTGAATGCGACGATTGGGAAGTGATGGTCCGCCATAGGTTAGGACTCGGAGCCCATATTTTTTATATCGAATTTTTCATATATCGAACTATTTCGCGATCCCCTTGGAGTTCGATATATCCGTGTTCGACTGTATCTTCAGAAATAATAAAACAGTAGTAGTTCAGTGGTTGCCAAAATATACTGATGTTTACCTCATCTAAAGTGTTTTTGGGATTGAATCTTTTTGTGTCTTTATTCGTATTTATTCTCACTATCAGAGGTAGCTTTGCAGCAATCGCTTGAAAGTCGTGAAAGTTTTTATCGTGAATCCAGGCTCAAGTTTACTTATTAGGTCCCGATCTTTTCTAATTGAGGGCTTGATATCTACCTTCAACTCATGGACTCCTGCAAACAGGGTGGTCTACCACCACCCTAGTAGTTTACACCACACTATACTAGGAGAGCTACCGTTTTCCCAAATAACAGTTCCACGGTTCTCTTCTCATTCTTGGCAGGTATATAGCGCGTTTGAAAATATTTAACAAGTCAGTCCTGTGCAGAGGTGAACAACTAAGAAGGTAGAAAAAGAAATAGGTGTTCAGTACGCACATGCTTTATTGAAGAAATCCGGTAAAAGGTTTTCGCTGTTCATATGTGTGGTATTACTTATCTTCGGCGGCGACCTGAATCAGTCGCAGCAAACGCATTCGTTACCCGTAAACGCATTTGAAAGTTCGTTTAAAAAGATTGCGCAAAAATCGTTTGGACTCAGAAAGGTGTTCTTGGTGTGCAGAGATGAAGAACACTGGCGCCGCTTCGTGCTGGCGCCAGTTGTAGTGGGCCTGTGTGTAAGACGAAGTAAAAAGTTCAAACATTCTGTCTAATATTAGCCTTGAAAAATATTTCATACTCCGTGGGAACACTCGCAGGTATTTTCTTATGGATTAAATGCGTGGAGCCTTGTTACCTTTGAGCATTAGGACTCAATTCGCCATATTCTAGACTGGAGCTGAGTGTAACCTGTTTGTACTTTTCCTGTTATAATGTGGTATCAAAAGCAGTGTTCTGAACCAGATTTGTTGTTTCTTGGATGATAACCGCTTCATATTAAAGGTCGTCAGTGTTACCTATCTTTTTGTCCACTTTTATCTTGCAGGCTTACATACCAAGTATCTTATTCGCCGCATTGGCTCGGTTAATAAGGCGTTTTCTTCCTGAGCCCAAGGACACCGGTTCAATTCCTGTCACGGCGTCTGTTTTTATGTGCAGGAGAAAAAGGAAAGCTTGATTTCTCAGAATTGAGAGTACATAAAAATACTAACCCGCGGCCCTCTGCTGGGGCGCGCTCATGAGCCCGAATGTAGCTTTGAAGCGTTGAAAGCCGTAATGTGAATCTGTATATTAAATAATATTGTTTTGTGTGTTTGTTTTCATTTCTAATTGCCCAAACTTATCTCGCTACTTCAACTCCACTACTCTCGAGAATCTGGCACGGATTGGCAATACCTTGCAATCAGTAGAGCATTTTTGATGTAGAAACCTATTCAAAAATTATTGTGCCTGGAACATGGTAATTTATGGCTGAGGTTTCGAACCTCGATTAGGTAATAAGCATTTGCAAACAATTTACTTGCCTCGTTAAAATGCACAATAGAAATAATAACGTGTGATCAGTGTTAAATTCATTCAGGCATTAAAATCTTTCAATTGGATTACTTGATACCAACAAACTAGACAACAGCACAAATATTAAAAGTTATGATATCTTGCAGATATGATGGGTGAAACCGAAGCCGTTTTGTCAGAGACAAAATTTCAAAGAATAAAAAAAATGTATGGTTGGAAAGTAACACAATTACGCTCATTTAGGGCACCTGTGTTAGGAAACAGCCATTTTTCATCTTATGAAAATATGGAGCTGGTGAGAGAAGCATGCAAATTTTGTTTGCGCTGTTGGACAAACAAATAACACATAGTCTTTCACACTCTACCACGACTGTGGATTCGTTATACCGAGGATAACTACTCGCTGTGCAGACGAGGAGGCATTGTATTTACACAGTAGTACAGAGCACAGATTTTGAAGAAAGATAAGAAGCTACGCACTGAGGACATTACAGGAATATCAGCTAAAGGTAATACCCGAAGCGTTCCACTACATTATCCACTACGTCAGTAGCTGGCGTAACTGCCAGCGATGAGAAACGGCTTCGAGTATATCCGTCGGACGTCAGCAGCCAATCGTCGTTCCAACAAGGCCCTTCCAACAGATTGAAGTGAATCTTCTGGGCCCGTTCCCTACGTCCCGATCCGAGAAAAAGTTGATTGTCGTAGCAACAGACTACATGACGCACGACGCAGAGACCGCCGCTCTTCGCAGGACGACTACACAAGAAGTTCGCAAGTTCTCCATAAACCATGCCTGCGACATGGGGCTCCTGTAGTCGTAATCACGGACCACCGAGCCGCATTTACGGCGGAGTTGATGTAAGGAATATTACGCTACAGCAACACGGATCACCGAAGAATGACGGCGTACCACCCCTAAGGGAATGAATTAAACGAACCTCTGGACAATTTGTTTGTGGATATGCTGTGTACGTCGACGTTGAACATAAGACTTTGGACGAAGTCCTCCCGTATGTTACGTTTGCGTACAACATAGCGACCCAGCAAACTTCGACGATGACAGCAATCGAGCTTGTCAATAGAATACTGCTGACTATAATGCTAAACGCCATACTTCCGCACGTAGATGAATACGACCTCAACGCCGACGTCCACGGATACATCCAGCGTGCGGAGAAAGCCCGTCAGCTCGCTCGAGTTTGTACGACGGACCAGCAGCTGGTGGGTGTGGGACGCTACAACGTCCGACGCCAAGACGCCGAGTACCACCCAGGTTATCGAGTGTAGATTTAAACTAACATCCCATGACGTAGACAGAGTGAGAAGCTTCCGTGGCGGTATTTTGGACCCTACCCGATTTTACGTGTTGGCAAACTGAATTACGAGGTCGTCCCCGATGGTGATGCACGAACATTACTACGACGCGCGCGACCAGGAGACGTACGCGTGGTCTGCCTGAAACCTTACTACGCACGAGGACGAACTTTTTTGTTGTTGTTGTTTGTCATGAATTTCTAATTTTTGCATCGGGTCGATGCCCTTTTAAAAGGGGGCAATGCCACGAACCATGGTTTGGGTTTGTTTGTATATGATTTGTTTTTGCCGACCGGCTGCACCCAGCTATGCTGTCTGTGTTATCCACAAGTGAAGCGCATTTTCTATTTTTTATGCCGCCCGCCCTATCTCATTTGATACAAACAGTGTCGCGAACTAATGTCACCAACCTACAATAATCTTCTCTGATCTGGTGTTCTGGATGCGATTGGACTGTTCGAGAATCCTCACACCCAGAGATAAATGACCGCTGAGAAGACGCCGCGGCAGTTGATTCGCCGACACCAGTCGGTGAACGTAACTTTGTTGACTGCTATTTCGCTTCAAGTGTAGTATTTAGATTGTTCGGGGAGCACAAGTTCGCTTTAATCAACTAGTTTTTCTCGAAGACAACTGGTTGTCTTTGCCTTCCTGTAAAATCATTTATCTCTATTTTGAGAACACAATCCGGGTCGGGTGCCTGTGATGGTATTGGTGGCTAAGACCTCGGGATTCGCGTCGCCCAAACAACACAGGCGCTTGACATCTTTATGATGATGGGCACGGACATTTATCTGGACGAGTTAAGAAGTACGACATTCCAGGGACGAGCAGGAATTGCAGGGACGATTCAAAACTCTCTCCTAAATATACAAAGTTCGGGCGACGGCGGCAAAATATTAACAAGTCACAGTATAGAAACCTGGCTGTTACAGATTAAGAGTCGCGGTTCGTAGGGCACAATCATGGCTGAGGCGTTGGCCAGTTTCGGTACTCGGCGGCTGTCGGTAGATCGGCACAGAGGGAACACAATGTCACACAGTCGAAGCCGGTGATATGATGCACAGTCTACGAAGCCAACGCTGCCGAGTCGAAGCCGGTGATTTAATGCGCGGTCGACGGATGGCTGGCACTCCATCCCGGCTCGGTCTACGGGCGTCCTTAACCACGGCCTCGCTAGACGACGGCTACAGCACCTTGCGGGTAGCAATAGGAATTACTGCTGCTATGGATACCCCTGCACCGTTACCAGCCACGATCTCCTCTTTCTCTTCCTCCGACGTCACTTTTTCTACCGGCTATTCTGCCGGTTCCCTAGTGGCCACACCTAGGCGAACACACACCCCAATAGGTTGATTGTCCTCGTTAAATGGTTGCTCTTCGTCGTCGTCGACACCTTGCCCGACGCACACACCAGCAGTGTCATTTACCTCAGCACAGTGCCATATGTCAAAAATGTATTCTTGAAATTGAAATTGCTCTGTATTTTTTTTGGCTCACAACAAAGCTGCACTCTCGTCTGGATATAAAAATGAGGCACATCATAAATGATGACAAGTGCGCGATTATTCAGCCCACAAAACAGGGTTTGGTAAAATGTAAGCATGTTCTTCTATCGCTTCCTTCACTCTCACCACTGGTATTTCGCATTAATAATCCCCAGCTGCGCTCTGAGCACATTCGCTAATATAGAACAAATTTTGTTGTTTTATTACACCCGATACAAGGATGTCTCAACCAACTCTAACCGAACAGCCCATGCAATGGTTACCCTCAGTGCTCTTTCCTGACATCCCCCACGATCAATGATACCAGCACCACTACAGCCGAAGAGACAGCCATAGCCCACGCTGCCACCACGGAACATACCGGATACGTGACCAGCCTTACCGACTCAAAGCAAGCTTGGCGAAACTTTCTGATCAGATGCATTTTACCTCCTGCCCTTAAGCTTCTCCAGACAATAAGGATCCTGCCCAACATATAAATTGTATGGACCCAGTAAGGTCCACTTATGAGATCAGCGGCCAGACACCCGGGCTGCGCGTGAGAACCCGCCACTCTGTCTGGGGGCTTAGCACGGTGAACTGTACGCCGCAGCTGCCACCAATTCGTCACGGCGCGCACGGGAGACGGATTGTCTGGCCCATCGCATACCACAGGAATAATCCCCCATTGGGAAAGCAGACGGCGCCGCCGGGTTCTGGTACCGTCTGCGTGGCGCGCGGAGGTGGTGGGATTACCGGCGTCGAAGCGCGCGCCGCGCAAGAGACCATTGTCAAACCGCCCCGGCCTGTACAGTGCACTGTCGCCGCCTTTCGCTCTCACCCCGCGGAGTCGCGCGCACCTGCTCGTCTGCGAGCGTGCCGTTGACCCTAAGATGGCGACGCCTCATTGAATATTCCGTAGCGTGCTGAGTGACAGCTGTCTACGTGAATTGGGGCACTCCCTTGCGCATGTACAAACGCTACAGGGGCGTTCGTTTGGGTTTGGTGGTCCTGATAGTGAGACTTTAACCGAGGAGGCCAATGGAGAACACGAAAACGCATGGGTGGAGACTGCGAAACCAAGAATGAGAGCTCCCTAGGAGGTTGCAAAGGAGAGGGAAAAACCATGTGAGGAGGCAGCTACAGTTCAAACAGAGGAACGAGACGCAATCGGCGATCTCGCGAAACCGGTGTGTGAGATAAAGCTTCGCAGCTTTATTGTTGGTTGCGGCCATTGCCGAGATTTAGTCGGGGGGCCGCGCTGGCTGGGTTGGCGCACTACGTTCTGCGACCTGGCAGTGTGTCACAGGCCCTAGTTCTGAGTTGTGCCAGGATGAGTGTGTGCTGGAACAGCCGAAAGACTGTCTTTGTCAGGCCGATGCTCAGAATGGACCTAGCGTGCACGAGCTGTTTTTGGTGATGACAGGTTGTTGTGAGGTTGTTGTTGTGGGGCAGTGTGTGCGTAAGGGAAAGAATGATCCCGAGTAGGGCATCGCTTTAGCGTAAAGCTATTCCACTGCAGCATCAACCCTTCACTCACGCTGCCAGCACGCCGCATGCCTTTGTTGGGGCATTGGAGAGGCATGGCCACTTGGTCTATGAGACAGGTAGCGAAGTCGCATTTTGCGATACCACTCCGTCTCCCCGAAGTTGTGTTTGCCTCATCGGGCTAAACTGTCGATACTTGCTTTGACATTGCAACGCTACATGGTCCGGATTATCTGCAGAGGGGTTGGAAATACTCGAATGCACTACTCTGTTTTGGGAATGTTGCTCGGGGAGGCCATTATTGAATTGCCTCCCAGCCCTAATACCACCACGACGGACGTGAACGTTCCCGTTCACCCGTCCTTTTTCGCCGGTGGTGTGTGTGTGTGCCGTGATTGTGCGTGACGACATGCCTTGTGTGCTCGATCCGCGCACCGAATTGACCGATCCCCGCACCAAACCACACTCTCTGTGCACCGCAAGTGAGCGAAAGCACAACGGAACATTCTTGAAGGAACGCTATCAGGCTACGCCATCAATGAGGAAATTTGCGTGCGTACGCATACTGACAATGCAAAATTTATTAACGTTTCATTTTCGCTTACTGCAAAATTGCTCGTCTTGTTTGCCAGTCCGTATTCCTTTTGTTCTTGTGGTAGAATGCTTAGATGTGTGTGCCCGTTTGCAGTTATAGCGCGCATCATTGTTATAGGTTGCGTTGTCGCCTTGTTCGTGCCGTTTGCGCGCTCCGGAGACACGACCAAATTTCTTTTTACTCGCACTTAGTGTTGTTAGCATTTTTTTTGGTGTGTTGCCGGTTTGCTAGAGCATTCCGGCCCTGTTGACGGCTAGTTTATAGGTTGTGTTTGTAGTTTTTATGAGAGAGGGTTCGGATCAGCTGCAGAGATGGAAGGGAGCTCATTGGTGGTTATACCTTGCGCCTTCCACGTGTTTTTTTTGTTTGTTTGTTCCGCTATTATTGCTGACGGAGAGATGAAACGAGTGGCCCTTTCAAATTATTTTGGGATTGACAGAACCAAGAGGTCCAGTAACACCCCTAAAGGGGGGAGTTGTAAGGTGCACTTATGAGATCAGCGGCCAAGGGGCCCGGGCTGCGCGTGAGAACCCGCCACTCTGTCTGGGGGCCCAGCACGGTGGACACTACGCCACAGCCGCCGCCAATTCGTCACGGCACGCACGGGAGACGGATTGTCTGGCCCACCGCATACCACATGGATAATCCCCTATTGAGAAAGCAGACGGCACCGCCGGGTTCCGGGATCGTCAGCATCACGCGCGGAGGTGGTGGGATTACCGTCGTCGAAGCGCGCGCCACGCAAGACATCATTGTAAACGCGCTTCGGCCAGCACATTGAACTGTCGCCGCCTTTCGCTCTCACCACGCAGGGTCGCGCGCACCTGCTCATCTGCGAGTTCGGTGTTGACCCGAAGGTGGCGACTCCTCATTGAATATTCCGCAGCGTGCTGAGTGACATCTTTCTACGTGAATACGGGCACTCTCTTACACGTGTACGAACGCTACCGGGGCGTTCCCGAGTGAGAATGATCTCGAGGTGTTATAAGGACGACCTTGGCCGTTAGAAATAGTTTTTGTCTGAACGCCGAGCTGGACAGTTCCCGGCGGGACAAGAAGTCTCGACCGTTGAAGCTAGGTTGGGATTTCTGAGCCCCCTAGGATAAAGGTTAGGATCGCGTTGAAAGTTTAGGGTGCAGCGCCGTACCGGGCAACTAGACGGATCCTGCGGTGAGACAGGGTATCGGCCGTCATTTCTCGAGTGGT
Organism: Haemaphysalis longicornis; assembly: GCF_048455015.1. Taxonomy (NCBI): domain Eukaryota; kingdom Metazoa; phylum Arthropoda; class Arachnida; order Ixodida; family Ixodidae; genus Haemaphysalis; species Haemaphysalis longicornis. Next base: position 183,734,430 of record NW_027526407.1, read on the forward strand.
TTGTGTACGCTCCGAGAATAGGAGAGTTAAATGAAGTTGAGGAGCTCCCGTGATTTGTTGCGCACACGGAGCTAGCGTCTAGCTGAAGTTCGGAGTTTTTCCTTTTAATACTCATGTACCCAGTTATCCTAGAGTAAATAGCAGTATATAAACCTTCGTTTCACTTAATCTACCCCAACGCCTCGAGTTCCTCAATTCGACGGCAATCTCCAAGAACTGCCAGCCTCCTGCCAAATCAACTGGAGCCCGGGGGATTGGGTTCCTGATCGACACCGGACTTCGGGGAAACACACCACAACCATGTTTACTAACCCCAAGTAATGCCTCACTCCCAAGGAATCAGGCGGCGCACGCCGCTGTCCGCGATATCCTACTCCGGGTATTCTCATGAAAGGCGGGCGTCTAGGTAGCACCGTCCTCTAAGCTTAAGATTCCAATTTCTGCACTGACATACTGCACCCCAACAATCAAAGCCAACGGCCTTACCCACACGTTTGTCCCCCTCAACACTTGCCACGCAGGAAAATCGCGCTGTCTCCAACATATTTTAATATCCCCATTCATCCCCACATCACCCCCAATACATACCCTCAAAAATGCCCTACCTGCCATACACCGAATACGACTTACCGTCTTGTATGGGGATGCTAGGACCTCCTCAACCCCTCCCCTGCTCAGCCCCAGAGACGTGGGTGTGTGGGCTGACCAGCTCTCAGCTCTAGGCTGAGGAACACCTAACATCTCGGGCCAGAGGAGCAGCAGTTTAGTACTTTGGTACTAGAAGCAAGTGCTTCATTCACTTTTCTGAAGCCCAAAAAAAAAATTTGGTGTTCTGTTTTGGTGCTCCCTGGTTCCCGTGCTTCGGTTGATGAAATATTGGGTTTAATATTCTACCAAGCCTTTACTCCAACTCTTCTTTCGCATCTGAGGCGGTCAGCGTCTATATTATGTAAGTGGTAATCTCAGTGGTTCATTTCTTCTAAAGCAACGTTTTCTCAAGGAAGAAAATTGAAGGTGCAAAGGGTAACATTGCTTGAGGGATGACTTGAGTTTCCGGAGAGAAATCTTAAATCAAAATGCTCTTTCACATTGAGCAGCAGCTTGAGTATTATCAGTCAGCTTGACCCAAGAACTGTCACTTAGGAATTGTGCTGCTAAATGTTAGCAGAAACGTCTCTATGTTGCGAAGTATAGATGAAATAGGAATTGAGGTATCCCATCATCATAATTGTTTTACTGCATAATTTTGACAGCAAATCCACGCAGTTTAGTTTCGCCACATATATAATACACATAAAAATTACTTTGAGATGAGGAACTGAGTATGTTTAAAAAATGTAGGATCGGCAGTCACGTGTGCTTGTTCTAGTCAGAATTTGCGTCCCCCTAATGCATAATATCTTTATTTTAAATATCCGCACGCGGAGCAATAAGTCAGCTGTAACTTTCAGTTTTTGGCATTGAGATGTGTAGCACAAATATTTGGAAGCAAAGTTTTCTGATTCTCAAAATATTCCAAAAGTCCCCCTCTTTAATCGTCAAGGAGCTCGGCCGGAATAAAAAGCTTCAAAAGTTTTGTTTTTAGATGAGACGCATCTCTTGCTGTGGGGTATGTCCCTCCTGCGGCGTCGCGGCGTCCGCACGCTCAGTGCACATGTGCAACTCTCCTTCGTTCTTCTCTCCGACAGCTGTGTACAACACTCTCACTCAGTCTCATTATCATAGCAGCAGCTGCGCGTGCGCGCTTCGCTGCTCTCGGCGCGCGCATGTGAGCGTATTCGCTCGACTCTCCCCCGCGACTCCTCTTCTTTCAAAGCGGGAATATAAGCGGGGGAGCGCACGACGCCGGATCAGTCAAGAGCTTGCTCTCGCGCTTGACTTGAGTTTGCTTGACGATACCTCCGTGCTTGACACCTCCGTGCGTGACTTGATGAAGACGTGAAGATCTTGCTGGCGGTGGTCAGCGCTGCTAAAACACGTGTACTCTCTCATTTCGCATATGCACGTGCATGAAAAGTAAAATTATGCCCATCGTCCCGCGTATCAAAATACCCGCATGTGATGGAAATGCATCCTACGCGTTCACGACACGTTTCACGCGATTTAGAGAATCAACCCAATGAAAACACCAATTGAACCCTCCCGATGCGTCGCATCACATCAGGATTCCCTCACGCTAAGATGGGCATAATTTGTTTAGACATGGTTCCACAGTTAAAAAGAGTACCGAAAAGTGACACTTTTCTTCAACATCCTAACACCCTGTTATATGCCCGGCCTAGGTACCGTAAAATGCAGTCCCAGCGTGGCTTTTGCCATACAAAAACCTTCCCAATGTTTTATTTGTTGTGCCGCACATATCTAAAATATTTTAGGGTTGTTGGCTTTCTGTCGACTTTTTAACGAGAATATACTTTTTGCAATATTCATTCTACGCCTATGAACGGAACTATTTAAATTTGATATATATTTCGGTAATATATACAACGCATGCAAACGTTAGAAAATTCGCGGCACTTCTCTTCTGTTAAACTTTGATAAAATCTAATCATTTCATAAATTTATGTATTGCTTCCAATAATCACAGCCTCTCAAATACCACCAATCTCCCACATAATAAATAAAAACAAAAGTATGATATCCGATATACACTATTTTATCCTGAAGTGTTTGGAACTGCTAGCAAGGGTGGAATTTACGAACACGCATGGCTCTTCCATTGTGGCTATATTATTTGTTACACGTGTAACATCTCCTTTCTTCAAGGCCGAACTGCGTGGCGCGGTGACACAGTATTGGCCCTTTGGTCATTGATCACTTCCGGAGTGTTTCTTCGAAATGCATATGAAAGCTGGCACAACACATTAGGCTTTTGCTTATGTTTGTATTCACTCAAAGTTTAATTTAAAACCTTCACGCCTTTCTAAGTAGCCAAGGGGTCTTTTCGTACTCACATTTTGGCTGTTGAAGCATCTATTGTTTCTAGCAGGCTCTAAATCCACGAAAAGTGTTTAACAGCACCCTCTTTTGGTACTATGTAATGAGAAGTACCGCAATCACACAAGAAAAAATAAAGGCAGGAAGAAGCCATTTGCAAACCCTTGAATATAATGTATATAAAGAAAGCTTCAAATGACCGCCGACTCGACTCTTCATCCCTCTACAGTGCGCCGTTTCTATAGCAGACTCAGCAAGGCAAAGTCGCGACAGTGAGGACCAGTCCCAACAATGTGTTTGTGTGACTTTAAGGGGGGAACGAAGGCGGGGGGAGGCTAAAGCTCGCAGTGGTGGACAGCAGTGCACCCAGTTGCTGCCTGTGCTTGCAGCTGTTACAGCTTTGTGCAACTACTCTCTCATGCTTTGTAAACCCACAAAGTTTGCAGACGCGTTTTTCGGAGGCATGATAGCTTACACTGAAGTCACTTTATTTCCTTCCTTGGTTGCACAGTGGAAATATGCAGCTCTTGTCTCTAGCAGCGCTACAAAGCTCACAGATATCGATCAAAACGTGCGGTCGCGTCGTTATAGGCAAGCAACATGTTTTATGAGATGTTTCAAGAGGCGAGCTAAAGCTAAAGAACGTCTGGCGTTTCAATTCATCATATTGCCATCCATCACCCCAACGTCTGGCGTTGCCATTCATCATATAAAAACGGCCCCTTCACAAGGATGTCCACAGTACTATCTTAACCTTGGCAGTAGTTTCTAGCGACGGGTGGTCGCCCCGCAAAGAAAATAGCAGATGAAGGTAGGTGAAGAACAACCACCGAAATTCAATATCGTCGCCAGCATCCTCATTGCACGGTGGCGTAAACTAGAAGCAGCGGATCGGGTTGCCATTTGAAAGAAAGCCATTGGAAAGGAAAACCCGCCTCCAGCGGCAAGATGCCTCAGTTGCTCCACAAAATATGCCAGTCGAAAAGAGGTGTTTCACGCATTCAAATGGGCATTGTTATGTGCGATTTACAACCCTCAATCTTCACAGTGGGGCTATTTGCTCACTTGTAAATGTACTGTACGTGAGTATTGTCTTGCCGAACCTGAGCAAAAAGTTTCAAAACGGGAGCCTAATTAAACAATATGAGAGCACGTACATCAGCCAAAATATTGCACAGCGGCTTCTGAGGACAATTGAGGTGACACAAACAATGCAGTCGACTTAACGCGAATCACGTACATTAACTGCTGCTGTTGAAACGAGCGATTCGGCTCACGAAACGACAACACAGAGTGGCATGCCTCTACGGAAACTGATGAAGACCAGAAGTGCGGCTTCGGTGCTCGCAGTTTCTTTTTGGTAGCTGCCCCCACCGCCTCCTTTAAAGCAACTTGAATTTGAATGGAGCAAGCAGTACGAAGCAGCTACGTGTTCCGAGGCGGCGTATAGTAAACAAAAATAACTGCGCCAATCAACACGGGCCATAGAAACAGCCTCTGCACCTGCAATTCCTGCCCAGACGTCACCCTCTCTTTTTTTCCTTTTCACCACGACTCCTTAGCGAGCGACTGCGGAAAACGTTAACAGCGCCAAACCGTGACAGGACAATGAGGGAGGCTCAGTTCTTGTTGTCCGATTTTACCTACCTTGAGAGGTAAGCTACAAGGTGGCCCCGCTAAATGTTTTCGACTCATAGACGCCCGTCAAGACTGTGGTTAATGATAGAACTTGTTGGCACTACTGTAAGCTCGAGTGCATGTACTCGACAGTGCAAGCACTCGAAAATACAGTATTCATGAGTATTGTACTCATACCTACTGTATACTCACGAGGAGTACTCATAATTACTGTGTACTCTTGAGTAATCATCCGCATCAGTATTCATACTCATGTATACTCCAACTCATGAATACTGTACTCATGAATACTCTTGCTCATGAGTGGGTACACATGAGTACAGTACTAACGAGTAGTTGACCTACCCCTGTACTCACTCGTCATCGTACCACTTTTTTATCTGGGTGTGTACTCACTCATCCTCATACTCACTCTTGAGTTTGAGTACAACTCAGTAGAATTAGGTGTATTCACGAGTGAGGACGCCGACGTATGCGTAACGGTGCTGCGTCGCTGCTTGGGGGTGTGGTCGGTCTGGGCCTTGCGGAATATTGTTTAGGAGTACGCTTCCTGGCTTGGGGATGAGGATGATCTTAGCGTGCTTCCAATCTTGATCTAGGGTACCCTGCTTCCAGCAATAACTGAAGTATGCTGTAAGGGCCTAAATTGAACTATCGTCAACGTTGCGAAGCATTTTGTTAGAGATAGAGTCCGGCCCCGGTGCCGAGCAGTGTCTGAGTTGGAGGAGAGGTCCCTGCACCTCTGACCCAGTAATATCAGTGTCCAGACTATCATGGGTGAGACCATTATACTCCGGTAGGGGCTATGCTAAGTTATTTCTGCTCAACTTTGCATTTATAACAATACCTTGGAAGGTTTCACCAGAGAAATGATGATGAATATCACATTCATTCTAACTGCAGAAGTTTGCTTCGGTGGCTGGTATACCCGAACGGGACGTGCGCTGATCCTCTACGCTGAGCCAACCTCTGCATCGGCTCGAGACTGCCGTCTTAGACGCTCAGGACCGTTCAAGAGGAGCGCCTTCGTATGCCTGGCTGCGTCGCGCTACGCCGACGGCGCCGCTGTCCTATGGGACTACAAAATACCTTATACCTTTTCCAGAACCACTGGGCATGGTTACATCGCAGCAATGAGGATCGCTGCCTCGTTCACTTTTATTGCACAGGTAAAGTCCAAACGGTATGCTGAGTACTTTCCACATTTGCACCTGTTGACGTCATACCGCGTCAGCACGGGTCACCAAAATGGCATAGCGACGCGAGCTGATTCCCGAGCAGTGGCGACGTTTATGGTAACCGGATATCTGCGTCGACGCATCACGAGAAAGCATCGATAAGCTGGTGGCAGAGTCTGGGTTTTCTCCACATGTGATGGCTTGCATTATTCTTTTTAGCCGAAAACAATCAATTTCTTTTAACTTGTGTTATGCGGCTCTCTTGAGACAAATAATATTTTAAAGCGCACAATTATTCGGCGTTGCTTTCATCGTGGTGACTGGTGATTTGCGACAGCTCATTCTAAGCTAAATAGGGATCGCTATCTACTTAACTTTTTATACTAGCATAAAGAGGCTTGTATGCAAGATCGCAGCATTACAAGAATGCTTTATGAACGCCAGAAATATAAAGCTGCATTTTATTTCATTTGCAGCAACCGTGGCTTTCGTATGGGAAACCGGGGATTTGCGATAAGCTTTACTGGCTTAGATAAAGGAGCTTTGGTTACATTGCTTGAAGTATTCGCATCATTGGCCACGTCTTCGAGATTGATGGTTAAAAAAGAAGAGTTCTCACTGCCCACATTTCTTTATTATGGCCAAAACAAAACACACCCGACAATTATATAGGGAAGCGTAACTTAGTACACCGAATTCTTGTCCTTAGATGTTTTTGTTTGTTTTGGTCCAACGGTTCCAAATTGAGGTTCTGTTTTTTCAGACAGTGGTTTATATTTTGGCAAACCTTCACTCCTTTTTTATGGTCACGGATGGATAAGGTTTCATCTATAGGGTAAGCAAGGGGTGCCCGAGAATATTGCCTTTTATTCTACAAGGGGCATTCCACTCTAACCTCAGCAGGAAGGAATCGCTCAAGTTCGATTGGCTTACGCTTTTGATGCAGTCCGCTCATACCAGAAAGAGTTAGATTTCGCCCCTACGTCCTCTTGGTTACTGATGAAGACGAAATAATTACGTTCTTAAAGAAGCTCGAGCCGAGAGCAAGATCTCGACTAGCTACGATTTCAGACGTCCGATGCTTGAAGAAGGTGAGTGTTGAGGACTGCCTTTTTTGCTGGATATTTGGTTTATTTACACTATTTACAATGTTCTAAGTATATACATCAGGACCTATTGAAGGTTACATTGCCACTCTACTCGCAGCATCCTGTTCGCCAAGATTTATACTGAACTCGATCCCTCTCGACCGACACCCGCCCAAACCGAACACTCTGGTTTGGGCCGGCGCCCCATTTTTATGCAAAAGGCGTGCTCTCGTAGTCGCTCATCGACATATCGAACAGTTTGGCAGTCGCTCATTGACACATTGAACAGTTTGGCCGATGTACCCTTTGCGACACTACAATGGTATCGATAAGCAACACCTTTAATTGGCTTGACAAAAGTTTCAGCATGCTTCTTATTCCCTTTTTAGGGAGGTTTTCTTGTAGGGCCGGTTCGCGCACGTAGCGTGCCAAATTTATTTAGGCGCTGCTGAAAACGCACTCGCTACCTCATACCTCGTGGCGACTTTGGAATATGTGCGACTTGGTGTGCGTAAGGTATGACATCACGGCGTGTGTTTTTGTGTCTGCAATGATTCTGTTTGAGCTCTTTTGTGCAACATTTATTGTGCAAAATATTCTGTTCATTTTCCTTAAGTTGTTACTCTCCGCTTATCCCACCTGTGCATCTCCTTCACTATTAAGACTGCCTATATCTACGGTTCTCAATGGGCTAGCACCTACTGGCTTCATGACTACTCTGGCGTTAAAACCACCCATCTCACCTTGAAGTGTTATGTTTCCTTCATTGGAGATTCGACATTATGTTAGAAACCTTCTACGACATCATCATGGTAGCCCGCTGTCACCGCATAGGTTCCTTTTTTTTTACTTGTATCGCCTAGTTATCTTGGCAACAATGACTTGTAAGCTTTCATTTTTCTGATTAACTTTTCGGCGTTCCCTGCTATTTCTTTATTCAAAAATACACTCACAGTTTTTTTTCTGAGGTCGTCGGTAGAAGAGAATACGCCGTCTAGTAAGCTTAGTAAAGCCTTGTCTTCTAACTTCTAGAACCCCTATATTTATCCAACTCAATACCTGTGAGCTACTCTAGTAGTACAGTTAGGCCTACCTGACTAAACAAGGTATGCGCGTTAAGCGTTTCCAAATTGAAGTTCGAAAGGCGGAGTGTCTAGACTCAAAGATTCTTAGCACCCTCTGCTGTATTGCTCGCTGGAACGCCCGCATTTATCGATGATATAAAGGCGCTAGGGACTGAGGCCACGGGAGCCAATACTACCCTACTGAGACCAAATTCTTTACTGGTGAGGGTATGCTGTTTGTTAAAACAGTAAATGTTTCTAATTGTGGTGCAGCTGTCCAGTTTAGCCTATTAGGTGTCTGGAATAATGGTTCCTTTCAAAGCAGGCAGATATATGCAACTGCATGAGTTGTACTCTAGAAGCGGAGAGATGAAAGGAGAAAAAAAGGAATATAAATAAATAGAAAGAAAAATAAGGATGAAGAGCAGGAATATGCAAAAAAATGGGATTAAAGTATTTTCCCACCGTGAATGCGCAAAATACCCTCTTTTATTCTAACCCACGATCGGTGTACCCTTCTCGCTTTCTTCCACGCGCAACGGCTAACGTTCCAGGAAATTAACAACAAAACATTTTAAGCTTGCCTAGCTTTTATTGGAAGCCTGCGCTTGCTCGAACCCCTAGACCAGCCTTGGTTCGGTCTGAATACTGAAGCGGAGAACACCCTCCTGTCAAGGCGACTGCCTCAGCGTTGGTTTCTTCTAATTTAAAACTGATATAATGAACGAGCTTGTAAACATTTATTAGCACCGTGATTTACCATCTAATTTACGATACATGATTACTGGGCCGATATGTATGCAAAGCAGTAAAAACACCACAAAAGTTTTGTTCAAGTCCTTCTTTAAGTGGGATTTGGATGCACCCGGTGGAAAAAACGACCGGCAAAAAGGCTCCCTGGGTGATTGAACCAAAGGTAGTTGCGCAACAATCTGGCCTTGCGCCTTGCCCGAATGAACGAAAATTTTTTGTTATCCTGAAAATAGCAGCGGACAGTAGGCTGCCTGATCCGCCGGTCCAAACATCTTCCAAACGCGATTCTTGTGTGGATGCTTCTTACGCTAACCGAAACGCGTGGACTTTCAATAGCCTAATTTTCTGATAACAGTCGATACGCGTAATGGTAAATTTCAGACGTAATATTAGCAGACGAACATCGCACAAAGCAATATGCTTTGGGCTAAACTATTTATTGCCGAAATTACGTAACTGAGAGACGTTTTGTATAAAATACTCGGAGTGAGGTACAAGATGAGCTTGCATCTTGATTGTTGCGCTTTAAATTGTAACCAAAATGTTTTGCAATGGACTTTCAGCCAGCTGATACCCTCTACAAATTGCAAACAGAATTATTCTTGCCTAATCTTTACGATTCTTGTCGATATAATGTGCTGTGGTGGAGGCGGCATCAGAAAACTTTTACACAATTGTTGACGCTTTTTATGTTTCCGTAAATCTCCTTGCACTATTGTGAGCGTTCAGCCAATGATGTATCTCTTGGCGCAGTTTCTAGGTAATAATGTTTGGCATGTGGTAAAAGTTGTCATACAGAGAAAAAAATATATTGAACCTCCCATCTAGCGAAGAAACGTGGGGGATTAGTGACATGTTCACAATGCTTGAAGTGGGGATTGTAACAGTATTTAGCAGGCATAACCAAGGAAAAGCTTAGTATGGCCTTGGCAGTGTTGACACAATTTTTTTAAAAAATACTCTGACTCGACTTCACGTGAACGGATACTATAGCCAGCAGAGAAACTTGTCCCTAACATTATTGGATGTTTGTAACATCTTGAGACAATTTAGTGAGTGTCAGCGTGCACAAAATTGGAATTCAAAAACGCGTCAGTTCAAAACTGTTTCGCTCTAGAAATTTGCGCCCATCATCAAGTGCACTACCAGTATAAGCATACACATATAAAAAAGTTGACAATAAAAAAGATCGCCTTCCAACTTTGTTCCTGGAACCAATACAGTAATCAACAGAAATAACGGCAAATATCATGCTTTTAGCCATGATTCCTCAGTCTCTGCTTCCTATGTCACAACCAATCCACCATTTTGTATTTTATTGCTTTTTATTAGGTTATGATATAACTATGATTATCGTCTTCAAAATTTCAAAGTGGAGATAGGTGTTTCGGGTGAAGGTTATGCTCGAGATGGCGTTTTGGTGAGGATATATTAGAGTGGCATGGGGGGGCGCTTATATTGGTTGCAAGACGATCCTCAGCTACCACCCTCAAGCATCAGATACACTTCTAGTAAATATAAATAGCCCAGAAAGTGAAGGAGAACACAGTCGCCCAGATAGCCGAATTGGTAAGGCATTCGACATGTAATCGAAAGGCGTGGGTTCGGTCCCCACTCGGGGGGCGTGTTTTTCTTTCTTTCTTTCTTCTGTGTATTAAAAAAAATGTTTACTTTATTAACCGTAGTGAAAAAGAGAAACGAGCCTAACCCCACCCCTATGCCTCCTTTGGCGTTGTAGACTGCTGCCGTATCTCTCTGTATATATATTGTATATATATATATATACATATATATATATATATATATATATATATATATATATATATATATATATATATATATATATATATATATAACTGCCCGGGGATGAAGATGGTTATACACAGATGACACTGGTTATGGGTTTGGATGGTTACACGGGCAGAGGGATTGACCTGCCGTGTTCCACACTGCTTATTTATTGTAACTTCCACGCATAAATATCACATCTGTGCACTCCCAATGCCCACAATATATATATATATATATATATATATATATATATATATATATCTATACATACATATATATATATATATATATATATATATATATATATATATGTATATATATGTATATATTTATATATATATATATGTATCCATACAAGAATTCTGGCCCACATCATAGTAGAATTACATCATGTCAGAATCGACTCCAGAAGTGACGCCCTTTCTCTAAAGTGACAGACGCGGTACTAACGCATTCATTGTGCCCGCTTTCGCAAATATATCAGCTTCCAATATCTCTCGCATTGGTTGATTCCTGTGCTTGGCAATCAGTGCGCACGTATCGAACAGGGGCCTGCAACCATGCTGCTAGCAGTGTGACGCAAGCCATCCCCCAGTGTTGTTGTTTACATTACTGCTGTTGTTACGGAGGAGATCGTTAACGCACCGCCCTTTTTGTCCTATGTACCTTTTCCCACATTCAAACGGATGGCCGTAAACAACACCTGCTGCGCAGGCTACGAAGAGGTTGTTGTGCGTTTTGTTGAACCTCGCTTTAGTACGAAGCCTAGGCTTCGCTAACCAGCATATATAGCCCGATTTGTTGGGAGCCGAGAAAAACGACCCTTACCTTCGTCCGGTCCCCTTTATATTTCAGATAGTGGGAATGTGTATTGATGCAGGATTTGTGCTTTTTTGCGGCTGTTTTTTGCTTTTCCATGGGCGTTGCCTCGATCTCAAAAATTGTCATCGTTTTTCCGTTTCTTGAGCAATGTTTCGACTAACGAAAATAAGAAATGTTTGGGGCACCTGGCCTGAGATTAGCGTGCATGTTGATTGGCAAAGCTCTGGTTCAATAAATGGGGACATGAGTAATTTAGGCCACTCCTGAAGCATATTTTACGGCCCCTCTTTTCACAAGCTTTGATACTCAGAGTTGTACAGAAGAAGCAGCTTACTTCCTAGTGGTGCGTAGAACAAGCAGACATCGTTATCGTAAATGAAAGACGCAAACTTCAAAACCTGATTGTCTCAACCTTATCGGGAGGTTCATGTGTGAATTCCAGCGGTGCGAGGCACTCCCTAACTTTTGCTAGTACATAAAAAGCCTTCATCTCAAACATGCCAAACTTGCAATAAGAACAAATAAAAAAAATCGTCGACAGTCCTCAAGATCTTAACAACGGATGTCCATTCAAGAGAAGCAGAGACGACCTTGTGCAGAATACTATGAACGGGGGCGATACCGGAATCACTGCAGATTCCGGAATTAGGAAGGTGCAGTTACTGCTGCACACGAGAAAGATAGATCTTAGGTAAAAACTCACAAGCTCTTAAAAATAACTCCACGTTACACCGGCAGTAGTTAGAAGGCAATAATGCCATAGTCATTTATTGTGCTTCCTCTAGTAATTGCAAATATTTTTAGCGACTCTCCTTGAGTTACTATTGAAGGCGTTTCTTCATTTCTAAACCTTTCCAGTCGATACCGTGATATTGGGCTCTCAGCTGTTCTAAGAATATTTCGAGGACTTGAAAAATACCCAAACCCAAATAAAATGCGCAAGTTGTCTTAATTCACCGTAACGAAGATAGCAGATGTGTTAATAACTACAGAACCATCAACCTTTTGTCGGTTGTTTAGAAGCTGTATACCATGATTGTACTTCAACGCATAAACGACCGCGTAGAAATTAAACAACGCAGCGAATAGGCTGGGTTTGGAAAAATATATGCCATACAGATCTCATCCATGGCATCAACCAAGTAATTATTAAAAATGCGAAAGTGTATTAGGCCGTATTATATGACATTTACAGACTCTAAAGAAGTATGAATTTATAAACTGCGCCGAATTGATTGCTACCTTAAACGACAAAGGGACAGAGGAGACCTACCTGAGAATCCTAGACAACACATATGAATAATGCATGGATAGGATAATCCTAAACAGGCAAAAAAACTCCCGATCCGAAAGGGAGTAAGACAGGGGCATTCCAGCTCGCCAGACTGGAATGTCCTTCTCTGTAATGTCCTTGTCTGGCTGGAATCCTAAACAGGCAAAAAAACTCCCGATCCGAAAGGGGCCAGACAAGGACATCCCTCTTTGCCATGTCTGGAGAGCGTATTCCGGAAGCTTGACTTGGAAAACTTACGTTCACGAATAAACAGGTAATACTTCATTTATTTGAGATTTGCAGAAACTCTGTTAGTCTAGTTAAAAGTCTACAGTGACAGTATCTCGCCATTGGGCTAAATATCAATATAAATATATCGAACGTATTGATAAATAAGCATGCTTAAACCGTCATTTTCACTACAAGTAACGACACACTGTGACAAGTACAAGAACATCACAGTCTCGGTCAGATCACCGGTAGTTACCTCGAACAAAAGAGAGAAATTGAGGACAGAATAAGATTGATTTGGTGTGCACTCGGAAAGGACTGGAATCTAATTAAAAGTATCTCTAAAAAGAAGGGTATACAAGCATTGAAACCAGCGGTTGATGACTTGCGGAGCGGAAACATGGGGCCTTTTAAACTACTAGAAAGCAAACTCGGATCCTCTCTATATTACATAGAGAATAATGCTCAGAATGACGCTTGACAGGAAACCAGCCATCTGAAATAGGGACCAAATGGACGTAGGTGTTAATATAGTTGAAACCAAAAAAAAGAAGAGCACTTGGGCTGGCCATCTTCAACCACGAACTGACAACAGGTGGATATCGAAGGCAACGAAATGGACACCGAGGGACGGCGCTAGAAAATGGGGAATGCCATCGATGCGATGGAGAAAAAACCTTACCAACATTCAGAGGAAAACAATGAACCCGGGAAGCACAGAACAGAAGCGGGTGAGGTCAAGGGGAGCGGTTTTCGTCCTGCATTGGGTCTAAACCTGGCGTTAATAAAGAATAATAAAAGTTGTTAAAACAGTTGTCTGTGTTTTTTTGAACAGCGAACCCTGCCCATACCAGCTGGATAAAAATGATGATCGAGGCAAAAAAGGAACGTAGCATAAATTTGCTGGTTTTTTAGTGGCTATTTAAATGCTTCCAACAAGCATTTCTATGTAAATTTTTGAGACTTTTCTACTAACAGATATCTTGATTCTATGTGAAGAGGTTGTTAATGTTTCATGGCTCTTCTTAAATGTATAAAATAGGCTATACAGGAGATATTGGGTAAAATGTACAAACAGAATACATCTGATCGGAAAATAAAAAATAGGCCTAGGTCTCTCTCAGGCTGTGATGCGCATTTTTATGTGTTCTTAAAAACTTCGCTCGCGCGTCGCGCGTTTCTAGTTGCCTGGTTGTAACGGCTGATGTTTCAGTTCAAGCATTAGAAACCAAAAAAGCGCCATCTCCGAAAGCTTCTTTGAATTTTCGTGAAGTACTCGTGAACGGACTAGTTGACCATTCGCCCGAGATGTAAACATTGCTTACTGTTCAATACTCCAGAATGAATGAAGAATACATTGCGGTCGATAAGGCGATTAGTACTTTTGCGCCTGCCGTACCTTTTATAATATAAATATACATCGCGTGGGGATGTATAGGTTTTGAGTGGCCAGAGACGTGCATGGGTCGTCGTACTCATGCTGGGATCATGCATGAGGTCTTGACTATTCACCCACATCCTACAAGACACAATTCTAGATTTGTATTGCACTTTCACCAAGTGCCAAAAACATCGTCTCGTCAAAGCTTGGCTTTCTCTTTGCAATTGTTTTTTCTAAGTGACCGTTGGACCCAACGGTGCTGGTACAATGCAACCTCGGGGAAATTGCACAACCATCAGCTGAGAAATGGCTTCATTGATGACCATCAAGGAAGTCATTTGCGTGGACTGATCTACGCTGAGCACAGTCTGCTTAAGACACTACACCTATCAACTCCACAATTCTAAAGTTGTATTCTGAGTGAGAAGTTTCTACTGTCGAAACCACCGCTGCCTGTGGACAGCATATTGAGATTGAGAGCGACGTGAAACCTGGTGGGAGTTCTATGAGTGGTGCATGATTTGCGATTTCTTTTTTTCACTAACAGCTAATATATTCCCGTTCCAAGTGTAACTTGTCTTATATTTAGCAATAAAACAAATGAAATGCACGCTTTTGCTTTATTCTAGTCTCAGCTCTCCCAAAATTGCAATTATTTGCAGATTGCTGAGAAGTCTGATGGTTTCGAATTAATACAATAGTCACTTGAACGGATGGTGGGGTTGTCTTTGCCACCTGAGAAAGATGGACGCAGGAAAGCCGTTGACATCTTTAGTACACCGCACATTTAATGCACACTCAAAAAAGCATAAAGCAAAGCACTCAATAAATAAACTACACACAAACAATAAACACTGGTACCTCTGACTAGCAATCCCAAAGAACAATTCAACTCCACAATAAAGTTCTACTCATTCAGTGCAGATATACCCATTACCCAACTACTATTTAATGTATTTCTCGCCACAACTCCCTAGTTGTGTCCTACGCCAATGTCCCTAATGGACTGGCCTACCCCGCTGTCGTCGGCGCTGACGTGTTGCAGCCGCTGCGTGGCCGCGACTCGGTGATAGCCGTCCTCGACTCACTTCGGCGCCAGCGTTCAATGCGCGCGGTCACTGCTTGGACGGTGTGGGCTCCGCGCTTCCTGACGTTTCCTTTGTGGCTAACCCCAGGTAGCCGCTCTAGCTGGAGGTCCTTGATGCCAGCGTTGGACGCGCGCGGTCATTCATTGGGCGGCGTGTTTCCTCGGTGGCTGCCACCTGGTAGCGGCGCCGCTGGAGGTTCCAGGTAGGCCCAGAAAATGTCGCCCTTCGGGGCCGTAGAGATGAAGCTCGAAGGAGCGTGGACGTTGGCCGAAGGTGCCCGACCGCCGCCGCTGGGGCCAAAAAAACACAGGTTCGTCACACCACGAACCACGAACTAGTAGTGCTTCAGAAGAATCAGAAAAAAATGATAGGAATAAAATTGGGGTGAATAAACACACAGACACTGGCTAAGTCTGCAGGGTCGCCTTTTAATTGCGCTTCGCACAAACGCGTCAAGAATAACGAACGGCTTAACGGCTGGTCGAGGTTTGCCATGCCACGTAGTTTTGCAACGAAGAGAAATCGCATGCGTGTACTTATCAGATAGCGTCAACCGCGCGATGATTTTTTGACTTGGACCATTGAAATCGGTTTTAAACCCTCTGCCATAATTTATGTAGGCCGGAATGAAAGCTTTTTTATTTTTACAGGCTGTCAAAGTTGCGGTGTTTGTGAGGGGGGTCGTGCATAAAAAAGTTGTAACACGTCTATGATATTTGTTGAGTTTAAAAGAATGAAAGTGCTGCGGAATTTTAGGTATATATATGTTGTACGTCTTTTGCAGGAATGTGTTTCAAATTGAAATCGCTCACAATGGAAGGATAATTCACGCGTAATATGAATAAATAAAATAACGTATTTCTGTAAATAACGAAGACATAAAATACCCTCACTTTTGACACGCCATTTTTATATAGTGAGTAACAACAACAACATTGGAATTGGACTTGGCTACTATAAGAGTGGTAGTTACTTTGTCACTTGAATCTTCTACCCATAGGTACACACAAGCTCCGTAAGCTTATGTGCTCGCGTCGCCGAAAACGTCTAGATATTTGTCTCGTGGTCTCACCCTCTCTGACTGGATGTTTCGAGAAACTTGGATGTTCAGCATGCATATCAATTTGTTCTCCAGTCACGCCACTTATTTTCAACAGGGAGCTCTTCGTCCCAGTCCACCTTTATAAGCCATAACTGCTGAAACAGCAATTTTTCTGAGACTACGTACGAACCCGTACATTCGTTTTGAGAGAGTCCTCGTGGATGAATTCTCTATGCGGCATGTACTAAGCATGCCCGTATACCGATTCCTTGTCAAGTAGAACTTCAGCAAGGCCGGAGAAAATGTACTGACGAATCACATATTAATATCTCAAGAGCAGTCCTTCAGTCTTTGAGATGCGTCGCATCAGATTTTGTAAAGGGTTTTGCGCGATGCCACAGTTGTCTTCGACCTGCTCAAAATCCGCTTCGTTACAATGCACGGCTACTTGATACCGAGTTTCAATCTTGGTAATATTTTACCTAAAACCGAGAACGTGTCCGCTGCCCCACAAGCCTCTTCATCTGGCGCAATACTCATTGCATCGAGCGACCAAAAAAACTCCAATACTACGTGCTCACCTCCTTTTGCTCCAACACCCCTAGTAATGTTTTCAGAGGCCTTAGGTTTTACAATACTGAAATTGAAGCTCCACATTGTGAGAGGTAACCCTATACTCGTTCTTAACACGCTTGCTTGTCAAGCCACGCCACTCAGAACAATTTTTATACCTCCGAGTTCTTGTAAACGGCGGGAGCATTGTTAGAGAAATATATTTTCTAGTGGCTTTCCTTGTGCTGCAATGCCTCCGTATTCCTTCGAACAAATGAGGTATGTATGTCCCGCCCTTTAAAACATAATGTCCAATTAGAAATACAGGTTACTTCTTGCTGAAACTTTGCTCCACGACCGAAGGCAGGAACAAAAAAGTGGCTTTGTTCACACAGCGGTGTTCGCACGGTCATGTCTGAAATAAAAATTAAAATGGGTAAGCGTCCTTTAAAGGCCCCATTCGAAGACTTGAGGGCTGACAGTTTGTCATTTTTTACTCTTTTTTTCGACCTTAGGGGCGCCAAGAAATCTTTCCGAGAGCTGCATCCGGTACTCGTGTAGCGTTGCGTGTTCAAGTATAGCTTTACGACAACTTGAAAAAAAAGCGGTTGCTCTTTTTATAAACCTTTTTTTATCAATTTCTATTGAAGTATACCTTTAAAGTACCAAATTTTTTCTTCTAAGAGCTTCATAATTGTCAGTGAAACCTGCACATAACTATTATTCTTTGGTGTCAATGAAACCAAAATAAGCAACGTGCCAAAATATTTTGGTGGAGAGACTCAGATGGTTTTATAATTCTTCCACCGTTTTGGGGGAAATAAAGCCTAATGAGACAATTTTAAAGTATTTCTCATATTTCGCGCGACAAAGTTCTACATCAGTCTAACAAGAAACGACTGCCTAAAGTGCAAAATGCTCGATATGGTACTTGTCGAGGATATGAACATTTATGCCCTATTAGCCAATTTCTTTTTATGTTTTCTAGACAATGTTTTTAGGGAAAGCTAGCATTATTAACGAAAAACCAGAAAAGTTGAGGTTTCCCTTCATTGAAGAGCTAGAAAAATATAAGTAGCACAGCAGCAAATACACAGAAAGACAAAGATGTGGTGCAAAAGAAGACTAGTAGCAGTCAATCCATCAATCACCAAACAATGTTTAAATAAATTATGTATTGAATAAATAAAAAAAATAGGACTAACC
This sequence comes from Haemaphysalis longicornis, assembly GCF_048455015.1. Lineage (NCBI taxonomy): Eukaryota > Metazoa > Arthropoda > Arachnida > Ixodida > Ixodidae > Haemaphysalis > Haemaphysalis longicornis. The sequence continues at coordinate 183,752,474 of NW_027526407.1, forward strand.
CACAAGCGCCAACACATTCATCTATAAGAGCCATATGTGAAACCGCAAAGATCCCCCGTTTTGTGTTCAACAGCCCTTCTTAGTTTGCGTTTCTGATGCAAACAAACGGTCATCGACCATTAAACAAAATTAGTAAACTTAGGAATTGTCAAGAAAAGGAATTTGAGCTTGATGGATCTGGATGATGTTAATGTCGCAGACAGGCATGACAGAACAGATCATGAGTGCTTATAGTTCGTTGTCTTCTCCTTGATACGTTCAATGCTAAGGATACTGGTCAAAGAAAAATATAATTAGAATAATGTAGAAAGCGTACCGTATTTACCCGATTCTAACGCGCACATGATTACCTGGCGAAAAACAAAAAAAACTACCAATTCCGATTGTAACACGCACGGGACTTTGTGACCCAGGCAAACGAATGCGAGAGAAACGGGTGATTTATTTCCCGAAGCAATCTCACTCATCTCACTCCTCGTCACTCTCCGCTGACCACAACATCTCGTCCTTGGTGCCTTCAAGCACGTTCGCAATGCCACACTTCTGAACGAACGTTCAATCATGGCCGCTGAGATCGTGGCCCACGCCTCGTACGCCCGTCCCGAGAGCTTCTCCAGAGGTGCACGCTTCAGACGACCGCTCGTTTTGAGCGTGTGAGAGCCGCTGCTGCTATTGGCGTTATCAAGCCCGCAAGTGAAACGATATGACGATTTGTGTGAACGCCGATAGAAAAGCCTAGACGCCTAGGCTTGCTACGTCCAGAAAATGGTTTCTAAAAGCTTTGGCGCCATGTTGAGATGGCGATGGCGATGGGTGAGACGAAATTTCCGCTGTTTCGGCAGTTTCGGTTTTGTATCCGATTCTAACGCGCATGCGATTTTTCAGCCTATTTTGTCGGAAAAAAAGTGCGCGTTAGAATCGGGTAAATACGGTACTTCTGGCAAGGAACTGATTTAAATCTTCACTGTTAGCTGAGAGGGGACTACAACTGCACCACTTTTATACAAATTGTTTTTTGTTAGGGTTCACTTAGTGGAAACAGATGATGTGAGAAATCAATGCTCCACAATCTCCTCAATCAATATCAATGCTCCACAATCTCCTATGAGTCTGATCTGGTTAACGTTCATTGGAGTTTGCGTTTCAAAAACGAATTGAAAGGTGTTTTTTCTCTTTTCAGTGTAAAACTGACAAGTGGTGCTGCACATATACGAAGCCTGACCTGGACACCGAGCGGTGTGTCGTGAATGAGTAGACTTTGTACTGGAAGTTCCCTGATAGACTGAATGAACTGATGTCCGGGACACTCTGCCTTTGTTGTACAGCCACGGGCTTTATCAAGTGGGGTGAAGAGGAGCATGTGAGTAACCGCAGTGCAGTGGTGTTTGAATATTAGCGTGATTTCCGGTGGTTTCGAAGACGGCGGAAGGTTCTGGATAATGCTGTCATCATCATCATCATCATCACCAGCCTATCTACGCCCACTGCAGGGCAAAGGCCTCTCCAATTATTCTCTAATTACCTCGGTGCTGTACCAACTGTGACCAACTTATCCCCGCAAACTTCTTGATCTCATCTGCGCATCTAACTTTCTGCCGCCCCCTGCAACGCTTGCCTTCTCTAGGGATCCACTCTGTTCCCCTAATGACCAGCGGTTATCTTGCCTTCGCATTACATGCCCTGCCCACGTCCATTTCTTCTTCTTAATTTCTACTAATATGTCTTTTACACCAGTTTGCTCTCTGACCCACTCCGCTGTCTTCTTGTCCCTTAATGTTACACCTATCATTTTCCGCTCCATTGCTCGCTGAGTCGTTCTCAATTTAAGTTGAACCCTCTTAGTGAGCCTCCAAGTTTCTGCCCCGTAGGTGAGTACCGGTAAGATGCATCTGTCATTCACTTTCTTCTTCATCGACAATGGTAGGGTGCTATTAATTATCTGACAATGTCTGCCATATGCACCCCACCCCATTCTAATCGTTCATATTATCTCTGCCTCATGGTTGGGATCTGGGGTCACAACTTGGCCTAAGTAGATATCTTCGCTTACCACTTCCACTGACTCGCCACCTATCACAAACTGCTGTGCTGTCCCGAGGTTACTGATCATTACTTTAGTTTTCTGCATATTAATTTTCAGGCCCATGGTTCTACTCTGTTCGCCCAGTGCGGAAAGCATGCTTTGCAATTCGTCCCCCGAGTTACTTAGCAAAGCAACGTCATCAGCAAATCTGAGGTTACTGAGGTATTCTCCATTACCCTTTACTCCCACCTGATCCCAATCCAACGTTCTGAATACTTCTTGTAAGCATGCTGTGAATAACATTAGAGAGATTGTGTCTCCTTGTCTGACACCCTTCCTTAAAGGTATTTTACTGCTCTCCTTATGGAGGATGATGGTAGCTGTAGACCCACTGTAGATATCCTCAAGTATTCTTACATAATGCTCATCTACCCCCTGGTTCCGTAATGCCTCAATGACTGCTAGGGTTTCTACCGAGTCAAATGCTTTCTCATAATCTATGAAGGCTATATATAGGGGTTCAGTATACTCAGCGCACTTCTCTATCCCCTGATTGATCGTGTGAATATGGTCCATTGTTGAATAACCTTTACGAAACCCTGCTTGTTCTTTAGGTTGTCTAAAATCTAAGGTTGCAAAGATTCGGTTGGCGATTACCTTGGTAAATACCTTGTAGACGACTGACAGTAAGCTGATCGGCCTATAATTTTTCAAGTTCTTCATGTCGCCTTTCTTATGGATTATGCCGTAAGGGGTTTTAAAAAAACGAATACCCATCTGTGAGTCTCGTGAATGCTCCAAGTAGTGCATGCTACCATTTGTTGATGGTACATTGTCACGCGGATCGGAGATCCGTTAGTACTATTGTGTCTACAAAATTGTGTCTGTACAGATGTGCCCTTGTATCTCTACAACACTGTCAAACAGTTGACGTCGCGCATTTGATGGTTATAGCAGCGTAACTATAAATTATTGTAACAAAAACAGAAGAAAAATGGTAAACATGGTGAAAATACATCCAAACAAATAGTCGCCCAATTTCGCCACTAACAAACAAATCTAAAAATTGGTCTTCGATAGCAGAATTTTTTGAACGTGTTCTGTCTCAGAAAAAAAATAAAACCCAAAAGTTAATAAAATGTAGAAGCTCTGCAACTAAGTTACAAAGTTCTACTTCTTCAGTACCCAATAACTAAAAAACAATATGGGAAAAAAAATAAATACAGAGAGACAATACAGCGAAATGAACAAACAAAAAAACAAAGTTGAATTTAGTACCACGCACATTCACGCAGTTTATCGTAAAAGGAATAAAAGAGTTCCTGCTCTTCAAATATGAGAAGGTGGCTAAACTGCGAAGGTAGAGGCAGTGAATGGAGTAAGCGAAGCAAAGCAAGTTTGTTCTGATTTGCTATTTAGCAAAGTTAATAGCGGTTTGCTCAATGAATCTTAGAAGTACAGAAGCTTTATTGTACCAAAACAAAAATCGCCGCTGTATATTTCCCTCCCACGTGATACACATTATACTCCATGTATAACAAACGAACCCATCCTATCGAACAGTGAAGACTGCAGGGGGTCAGATTCAGCTCTCTGATGTCCCCGTGGAAATATCTCGCCAGAAAAACCGATATGTCATAAGAGAGGGCATGAAGCCTGCATCTTCTCGTGCCACCCGACCCGTCTTGCTTCCTCCACTACCTGAACGTTCACGCATAAGCGCGCAACCAATATTTCGCGCATGTTTAAACGAGACACTGGCAACTAACCGTCGTCAAAGAGGGGTTGGTGGTCAAAAAACGGAACTCTGCAACACCGCCGAGTACAGCGGCTGGAGCCGAATGAAAATTAGAGTGGGTAGTTTTTCGCAGTAAAAACAAATATGTCTGTCAGATTGCAACATCGGGAAACAACTCTCGCTGAGTTGAAACAGGGAACTCTACTATTTCTCCAAAAATTAGTCTGGACACTTCTCCACCCACTGACTCTGTAATATAAAATAAGCATACATTTAACGTCAGTGTAGTGTTCTTTTCAGTGCAGTATCTTGTGGAAATCTAGTCATCTTCTTGAAGGCAAAATTTAATTTTCACTTCTGAAGCGCAGTACTTTGACTTTGCATTTGAAGACCGGAGTGCAACGTGTCATATGCCGTGAAGATGTAATAGCTGATCACCAAATTTCAACCTAGTAATGTCTGGACTACGCCCGATGCTCCCTTCAGACAGTTGGTTAGGAGTATTTTTTGTATTCTTTTTATCCTCGGAATATATGCTCCCGGCGGTGTTCATATAGTTATAATACAAGTATTTTGTTGGAGTTTGATTTCGCGCACTTTATTGCCCCTCATTATTATTCAACTCTATTTTATTCAAATAAACAAAATAGAACGTAAATGAATTTTCACGTTGCAATGTTCGCAGTGTAACGTTATGGAGTTCCTTCAGCATTAACTCAAATGTAACGAGAATGCGTTCAAAACTAGGAAAAAACAAGAAAGGGGAATTTATTCATTTTTTAAACGAACACGTTCAAAACTAGGTCTGATCGTATAGTATGAGCTGCGACGTCACAATGAAAAACATATTCATCATACAGCACGCTAAGAGAATACAGTTCGAGAACAAGAATGCATACGTGTCAATCGCCGGTACCTAGGAAGCACTATCAGAGAAGCAATAGAAGTATCCCACCAAATAAATCTGACTTTGGGTGCCAATTGCTCCCAATACTCGGCGTACACCGGCTCCCAATACTCGGCATACAATATTCGGCGTACATCTTGGTGCGTTCAGGCACGGCCGCTAAGTTATCATTTGGGGCCTCTAGTTGGTGTATTTTAAATACTGGGTGTCTCACTTGTTCAGAACCCCCACAGGGAAATATTGGAAATGTAAAAGTGTCAAAGGAATCGCCTATAAACAATCAAGTTATTAAGCCGCGCATACCTGCGTCATTGTCGCTTTTATAATGACCACAAATGTGGGAATTTACACATACCTAATTACTCTCCCTGTCATTTCTTGTGTTATGGAGCAGTATTTCATTTTGTTATGTAGGCTTTTTTCGTCATCACAGTAAATTCTGATGACTACCAAATTCTGCAATGACATCATCCCGTCGTTTGATTTTTTTACCTGGTAATTTCTTTTTTTATAACGTAGAAGTTCCTTCTACAACTCATGCAACCGAATTACAAACCACACGACAACTCTTCAACGTGATCACTTTAAATGTCTTCTACGAGGAGTCCCGTTTTATAATGAATTGAAAGCTTGAAAACCGCGCAGTTATATAGGTTTTGTGCCTATCAAAGGGATATTGGATTTTATGCCTCTGAAAATAATCGCTTCGCCAAACCCATCGTCCCAACCTTATCTGTAGCACCAGATGTGGAAACGTTACTCCGTGCACACTGCCGTTTTTTTGATGGCGCAAATGTATCCAACCGCGCAATTTGCTACGCACATTTTACGTTTTGGGGCAGTTTCCTTTTCATTGGCTTCGAATTCAAATACAAAATGTGTTATGCTTCTAAAGCAGCAAAAGACATTGATGCATAAAGATTACAACTGGTGGTAAAAATGAAAAAAACAGAAATGTGGAGCCATCATGCTCTGACTTTTTATCACGCTTTGACAAAGCCCGATTCAGCTGAACTACCGGGTTGTGGAGTACATAAATACGAATTTTAAGAAAGTGGCTCCGCAATAACTGGAGGGAATGGACAAGAGGCACGCACAACGTTTCTTTCAAACATACGTCCAACCTCCACCCCTTTTACATCTGCTGACCCAACTACCCGTTCGGAGTTTCTGACCTTCAGTAGAAAGTGGTCATTTTAGAGGCAGAAGTTCGCATTATGTTATAAAAACATCATATGCCATTCTTGTTTGACAAAAAGCATAGTTTTCTGCTTTCTTGGGAAGGTCATCAGTGGTCGAGCTTGATGGCGTGGTTGTTCATGGCACGTGAAAGCATTTCTCTAAAGTTAGATTCTATAACTGCACCTTACGTGACTACACCGTTCTGGTGAACTTCAAAAACCGCAGAGAATACTTCTTCCACTCGGGGCTCCTGTTGCTTCCTCGCATCACACAGTCACACCACATGTTACTCTTGTAGAGTTTTAAAGGCGAAAGCTTGCCGGGAAAATGCAGAAAATGCATGATGTTGGCCAACGTCAATTTTGTAGAAAAAATAAATATCGGGAGGTTATGCCAAAATATGTTTGGGAGGTTAAAGAACAATTCGAATTTGGGTGATCCTTGTTGGATGTCACGAGTTCTCGATATTACTTCGGTTTGTTACACGCATAGGTCACAAACACAAGAATAAGTCGTTTGTGGCGAATATAGTTATAATATTTTATTCATTTTTTTGCCGCGTCTGGTGATAATTCAAACAGATTTTAGATGAAAATACAAACGCTGTGGTTGAGCAAGGCAACACTCGGGTGTCTGCTTCGAAAGTTTGCTAAGTACGTCAATATATGTAACGATGGCTATAAACTTTTATTATTGGTGCATCATGATTGCCTACCAAAAACTTCCCCTAGACTCTATTCTTGCACTAAAAGAGTTGATTGGATGTAATGTTATCTGATTGTGTACTGAATGCTCAACAAACACTCCTTAGGTAAAGCTTTTTGGATTATTTGCACGTTTATATTTATGTAATTACTTTAATGGCAGAATGTCGTAAAAAATCATCAGTTGTTAAAATGGGGAAACATTGGCATAACTTGTGCCAAGAAGGGCTCGTCCTAATATTTGTATTTGAACTATTTACCATGCCGCCGTTAATTTTTCACCGATTATAATCACTGCTGCGACTGTGTAACTCTGGCTGTGTATGTTGTAAAATCAAGTCATCCTCATCATTATTATCAACTTCATCAGCCATGGCAGGTCACCCACATGACGTAGGCCTGGACAACTAATTCTAAAAGCTCCTACCCAAGCCCTTGCTTTGTCTATTCTATGTTTCCCGATCTCATTTGTTTCCTTGCCCTTACTCTTCTATTGAAGCCTCACCCTCTTTCCCTTCAAACCACTGTGCTACCATGGTGAAAAACCAGCTGCATTAGGTCTCAATACATCGTCAGCCTAACTCAATTTTTACAGGCGATAGTCGTCTTTGGGCTACACAATCGCCGATATTTCCTTCTCTCTGTCTGTCTGTGACTCGATTCAGCCACCCAGTCAGAGCGAAATAGAAGCTGCCCAATAGTATTATATACCAACAGCAAAATGTACACGTCAAGTCCGGTGTCGATTCGATATTCACACCCGTCAACATTGTTGAACAAGAACGGTACATTAGCCAAATATAAGGCAGAAAATCCACAATGATATTTGCAGGCTTTCTATATTTATAATCTATGGATGCTTGGTATTTCCGATACCAAATCAAATACTAAATCATCAGCCGAAAACTGTCACGTGCTGTTACTGGGCTACTATAGATAAGCGCAGCATTTATGAAATCAAATGGAAACAGAAACGAAAGATTTCATAAGAGAGTTTCAACGTTCCTCCTGAAACGCTACAGGAGTAGGGCAACTTGGTTCTACAAACCTTGTAGTAGGGTGCCTCGACTCACGCGTATTTCTGCTCTGCAGCATTGAGGCTCCCGACGTAGGGCAGTAAAACAGGGTAAATTTATATTCACTTGAGCAAACCTACAGCGCGTTATCTCGGGATGATCGACCCGGGGAAGGATTGGCATGACAGCTGCGGGGAAAGTGGCAGCGAGGTTGGCAGCGAGAGTGGTAATCGGCGCTTTCCGCGAAATACTCCGAAGAGCACCGGGCATGGTTACAGCACCTACAGCCGAAAGTAAGGCTTGTTTTAGAATTTTGTGTAGTACATTTAAGTATTTAGGTTATCAACCTGCTCACTGTTCCTACGAAATTTTTTTACGCATTCACGAAGGCAAAGAGTTTTCCTATTGCTCCAACGGCTGGTGGTAACAACATTGTTTTCAAACTGAGGGTAGAATATTGTTGGAAAAATATTATTGATCGGGTGTTTCTCCAATGCAACCTGGCTACACAAAATTGTCATGGACTTTCTTATATATTAAGATAATATGTTGCCAATATTTTGTATAAAAAGTCTTTTTGAGGAGTAATTTGTGTCACCACTCCCAAGAAACCGCTCGAAACCTAAAAGAAGATCAAGTGCCTTCAACAAATGGCTTGTGTATAATTAGTGCTACACCAGCTCCCCATGATTACTTCCCCTAGATATCTTTTTATTTTACCTGAAAGAGAGGAATAATGCCTGAGTATCGAAAGATGATGATTATTCTCGAAAGTAAGAACTACTACTTATTATACAAAAAAAAAATTATTGCATGGTGCCCACATGCGTTACCATAATACAAAATATTTAAAAAATTGCGCCTTCGGAGCAGAATGACAGAGCTAAGACTTCAGTGCTCCCATAAATATTGTAACATAGCGATTCAATCATTGTGCCACCCCAGTAGTTGTTCACTGATCACAGAAATGCTTGAAATTATTTTGCCATTTTCAAACCATCAGCCTTTTTAGGGCCGGCTGCTTTAGGGATCTTGCGCACCGAGAGAAATATAAATTTTTTAAAATTCCTGTAAGTGCATTTTGCGTCATTCTGCAAGCCCACGCGTTTTATTAAAACTTTTCGCGAAGTACAAAATACACGGTGCGAGAGGTAGGCTGCCAACAAAACGTCACTTTGCGCCAGTGCAATGTTAACCACAATGTGGGAACTTCTTTGGGAAACGCAAACCTTAAATTAGTAAAACAAAGTGATGAGTCTGAGTTGCTTGGTTTAACAAAACATCTGTTTATTTAGACGAACGGCACGCTGTCAGTTGCTCCATGGCACATTGCATAGATAACCACGGGGGGACCATTGACTGCACCTTAACAAGCCACAGCAATCCGAGTGAGACCTACACTGTAAAAAAAACCACGTCATGCATCAACAACTACGAATACAAACAAGAATAAAAACTGCGTTATAAAGGTACAATGATTTAGGTTTCTGTAATAGTGTGTAAACTGCAACTTTACACACTATTTTTGCAATACTCACGATTGTTCCAGTATTTAAAAACACAACTAATCCTCAAATTTAAAATATCATGGTAAAACAGTATCATAAATTGCACTTGCCCTGCATGCTTAAAAGCGCAGAGTATCCATAATAACAAGACTATGGGAAAGCACCAAATGAAAGTGGAGTTTGCTTCATAAAGATTTGTGTGTAAAATAACCTAATAGCGGTGATTAGCTTAAACGCATAGGTGATTTATGATGTGTCATACAATGTTGTACCTTATACCTTCTTATACCATAGGGCTAGCTCTCGCCATTAAAAATAAAGACAAAATAATGTTCTGATACTTAAAGCTAGACTTCAACATAAGAGGTTTGCTAGATAGAAAAAAACTTGACGTATGTCAGATGATGCAATAAAGAGAATATCTTCAGTGTGGAGGCGGTTTTCGACTAACCAAAAATCCTCATTCGCACTACATCAGACTTTGATGGCAAATCTTCCAGAAGGAATGCAATTGTAGCAAAGAGACAGTCGACAGAACATCATAAATAAAACACGGCCCTCAAAACTGTAAGAAAACGTTTTTCTCACCATGTAGACAGGAAAGGCTTCATCAAGAAAAAAAAATCCCCACCATCACTATTTACACATTACAGTGACAGCTTCCTTGCCATAAACGCAGAGGCCAGAAATGACGCCAACATGACTGAAAATCCCTTCAGTGTTCGACAACCGAACACAACAGGAATCCTGGCATCAGCATACTTCATCTCGCTATAAACATTCAGTTTACTGCAGTGCAACTGGGGCGTGTCCGTTCTGCCAGCGTGCTTACAGAGGATCTGGCATTTGAGGGAAACCAAAGCTGATGATGGTACCACGATAAGGGTGTGTTTTCTGCTGCACTCTAGGCTAACCTTGCGTGTGAGGCCTCACGTTCTAAAGCAAAGTTTTCTCGAAGTGACGTAGGCGACGTGATTGTTGCAGCTACTTTGCAGCGGACTCAAAGACACCTCCAAGCCACCGTTTTTTTTTTCTCTGGAGAAAGCGGCGCTACCGAACTAAAAATATACAATTTGCGGCTTTGCTCCACCGGGGCAGATAGTGTCGTCTGTCCAACTGAGCATTACGTCAAAACTGTAGGGCGAAGCACTGAATGCTCACAAAGGATGGAGGCGCACCTGGACTTCACCCCAGCGTAAAGCTATCCTGAAACAATTTGTACACATGCAAGACGACGACAGCACACATTCTTACGTCGTGTCCTTTCTTCCCATAACCTGTAACCCATTCCGCACGTGTCTCTCCATCACCGCATGAGCGGATCCGCTCCCGCAGAAGCCTCCAGCACCGGGTGACAGAATGCAGGCTGTGTGACGAAACTGGAGCCCGCAGTGTCGCAAGCAATTGTGGGTCCAGTGACGTGACGACATTCAGCAAGGCTTAATTAGGCCACGCTCCTATTAACGGACACTTTGGCAGCGGTGGCAGGTGGCAGTACACGTGCTTACAGCTAGCTGCACATTCCGGTCGGTAAAAGGCCTTCTTGGGAATGTGGCAGTATTTATTCGTGCGGTCGCTGATGGAAAATGTTTGAGTAAAGTTTCATTTGTGTCAATAAATTTTTACTTAAAGGCGCCCTGTCTTCTGACAGAGACAGCGGAAGTGGTCTCCACGAACTCAATATTAACATAAAAGAAATGAAGCGAACATTGATTTTAATATAAGGTATTTGAAGATTAAAACAGTAGTTTGAAATTGAATGAGCGAGGACAGAAATGCTGAAAAAGTGAAATCATAAAAATTGCTCGCCCCCTACCCCAACTTGCTACTGCCAACAGCTACTGCTGCTGCCAAAAGCTGGCAGTAGCAATCCCAGTGTGAAAACCTACCTTGTGCTAAGAAAAAAATTTATTTCCTTTTTAGGAACATCTGTAGTGTAATTCAAAATTACAAAGATTTCTCGTCAGGTATTCATGACTGCAACGCTGATATTGTTGTGCTAACTGTTGTGCTAAGATATTCATCAATATTATGGCCAAAAAGTTTTACTCAATCTTTTGAATGTTCGTTGCTGCCCAGTGACTGGATGGCGGAACAGTGCCTCCAGTAATGAAACCAAGGTAATTCTGCACAAACCACCGGTGACTGAAAAATAATTTTTAGTTGTGCCCTTCGCAATCTTCACGTGCACGTGATTTATTCCAATCTTCTGATCATTCTTCATTCGGAGAGATTTCTCAACGAACATGAGCATGGCTTTAGGATAGGTCACTTTTTTGAACCCAATGTCTACTGTTACAAATAACCTGTTTTCTGTTACGGACCGCAGCTGCATTCACTGTAGGTTACTCGACTCCGAAAAGGCCCTTGATACCGTGTTGCACTATCTTCTAAAATTTAATTCAGGAAAACTTTATATAATCAAATATCCAGAAATGCATTGGAAACGCCTTGCACATAAGAGCCAAGAGCATTTCTAATAACTACAACTCACCTGCGTGCCCTGTATCTTCCCGTGTATGTGTAGGTTCTTTGTTGGGCCCTTTCTTTTCTAATTATACATTACCGATTTCGCTAACTGCAACGCTTTCTCAAACACACTATGCCCATACAATTGCGTAATTGACCGATGAATAAGTAATAATTACGACGGCTCAGCCTATCAAACTGTCCTAAACAGCGCTACTTCTTTGTGGGAAGATTGGGTAATGAGACTGAATGTGCAAAAATTCAAAGCTATGAGAATTACACAAAAGGCAACGACAGCAAGCTTAACCTTGCCTACAGAAACTTGTCATCTCGAGCTGTTAAAATTTACAAACGTTGTGGTCACATAAACGTTAAAGTCTTGTGGCAAACGTGTATTGATGACATAACTAGAAACGCTAATTGCGTGCTTTGGGTTCTTGCGGCGTTACTTTTTGTTGCGCCTAATTCTTTAAAATTACTGGTATACGAATTCCCTTTCAGATGTACACTAGAATATGCCTCTCCCAGTTGGAAATCTCATTATTATTCTTTTCGAACTCCGTGGAATCCATTCGGAACCATGCTGCCCAATTTGTTGTGTGCAACTTCTCTGGAACATCCGGTGTATTAAAATAAAAAAGAATTTACACCTACCTCACCTTTCAGTAACAAGAAAAATAGCCGGATTGTACCTTTCTGATATAATGTATTTTACTAAAAGTGACGTCAAGCGCGACCTTTTTGATGTTTCTTTATACAATTCCTCACGCATTCACAAGAAATTTATCTTTACAGTGCCATCCTTCCGCACATTCGTGGGCTTCAACACCTTTCTGTCAAACCCGCCGCTGGAATGCAACCGAAAACTTCCCGCTTTGATCGAAAGCATCACTGATCCATTATCATTCAAGGCAGCCATGTCAAACTCAATGTGCATTACCTCTTCTCTCGCGAGCACCCTCTAGGCCCTGAAGGTATTATAATAAACAAAAATAAATACATGAACGAAGGACCATAAGCGGGGAATAAATTTCTAGCACCGTAAAATTCGAAACAGTGTTGTTGAGCATGAGCAGCACTCGCGGCGGCCAACGTATCATGTTGAGGAGTCCCTCAAAAGTAAAATGTAGACGATGATACGCTGGACAGTAAGATAGCCGATGTGATAGGGGAACGCAGAGCCACTGGTGACGTGGAGGCGGGTCTTCGGGTCCTAATCAGGAGGCATGGAAGTCGAACCATGTCATTATATTCACAAATACAACAAGTTCAATTCCATTCTACAGATATATCGCAAATTTATTTGAAAGAACATCCCGATTGAAATCTCGGATGAACAATGGTGTTGTTCAAATGAACATCTTTGCCAAAAATCGAAGCTACTGCTGGCGCTAGCTATAGTCAAGAAACACGAATTTTGATGACAGGTTCTCAAAGTTAGGAATGCCGAGACCGTTTCACGCAAACTGAAAAACACCGATAGGATTCGCATTCTGAGTTACGCTGACAAAACAAAAATGTTCAGCCCTGCTGAAATGTAGCTGGAAAGTGAAGACCCAATCAGCATGCATAACAAGAAACGGGCGTTTCCAGAAGAACTAGGATTTCTTTCCTGCGCAAAGGTGCACCCTCAGGCATTACTATTACGAACGTTCTTCATTGTGTTAAAATGATCAAGTTTTTGTACTCCTTATTTATATAAATTTTTTTATGCGACCTCATGTTTGCATAAACGCGGTATTGAATGACGGGGGACATGCTAGTACTGCAAGGTTACAAATACTACGTTATTTTCGAGCAATATTACTGGTGGCGGTGAACTGATGATGTTCGCCGCCGTATGCCTTGTGAAGGTAGCACGCAATTGAAGTGTTGCACTGCTGACTTAGAAATACAGTAGTTACCACACGAAAGCGAAGTTTTTACAGTTGTTTTTTGTCCTTCGTTTCTTTCGGAAAAAGTTACTTGACTACATAAAACAATTCTGTTATACAACGAACTTTACGCAGGCGACTTAAACATAAGTTTGGTAGATGGCCACAGTCTTCCACGGCATTTATCAAGAAAATATGCTCATGCGCGTACTACACCGCACTATCCCTGCTCAATGAAGGGACACAGACCAACCGTTTCATTCTTAATGTTATCGTTATCAGCTCTGAAGCATTGTTGAAACAGCTGGTACCATACCATTCGAAGGTAGCGATCATGCCCCCGCATTTCGCGCTTACAGATATACCAAATCAACGCAGACTTGGAGTTCTCTTCAGGTTAAATATCGGTCATTTTAAAAGGCCAACACGAACGCATTCCAGTTCCATGTGCTGGAGAAGAACTTCTCAACAATATAAGATAGGAACAGGGCAAAGTGCTCATAGGCGAAATATTTGAGGTATTCCTTCGTGTATATAAGACATTGTTTAATAGTGAAGAGGAAAAAATTAATACGAATCCTTGGATAGGTGCCTATCAAGTAAACAAGGTTAATAAAAACTTCACTTTAAAAGCCGCGTTTTTTACGTGAGATTCCTCATCAGCTGGCTGAATTTTAAAGATATAGCAATACCCTAAATTAGGAATGAAGAAAGGCAAATTGATGTACCATAAATACTTCTTTTTGTACGATACAGACAAAAGAGTACGAATATTGGCAAGATTGTCAATAGAAGCTTGAAAAGGATTCCAGTACAAAATATAAGGGTCACAGAAGTAGCCCTATCAGATTATTTCAATGCCAATTTCGTCAACGCGGGTCTAACTTCGACAACATCAAATCCCTCTCAAAATGCATACCAGCCAATTACACCGTGATTCCTCACCCGAAACTATTAATAAATTCTACCACATGTTCATTTCGTTAAAAACTAAAAGGGCCAGCGAAGCATATGGTCTTCAACTTTTTTGGTGTAAGTTATGGTTTATGCTCGTGTTCCGCATTGTGCGCATATTGTAAATATGATTCTGGAACCAGGTTGTTTTTCCTGTGCTACTACATGGATGAAATACTGGTAATTTTTATTGTAGTGGGAAAAATATTGTAAGCAGCTGTACAGCAGTCTCTGTACTTCAGTTTTGTTTTAAATGTGACGAAACATTTTTTAAGATGAAATATTTAAATTAAAAGATACTATGACAGAACGGCGACATAGCTTATGCTTGGTGTCACCGACTGAAACGGCGTTGCTACTTTGAAAGAAGTGCTTATTGAAAATGTTAAAAGTAAGCTGTTATGGGAATCTTCGTAGCCTTCAGAAAGGCATTTCACTTCTCAAGCCACGAACTGCTGATGATGATGACGGTTCGAGTTTATTGGCGCAACACCAACACGGGCAATGAGCTCCAAACAGAAAGTTGTTTGATTAGGAGGGAACAGTAATAAAATCAGTTAAATATATGTGCACGGCTGGTGTAAAGGGCCAGGGTGAAGAACAGAGCGGTTAAAAGATTACAAAGGTGGTTGGTGTATAGGACCAGGGGTAAAACTATGGCTGGTATGAGATAAGTTGTAAGAAGTGAACTTACGAAATTAAATGTGGGAAATTAATGGGAAAATAAAAGTGCCCTGAACAGAAAACATGGCATCGTCTCCTAAGAAGTATGACGGGTGTGGTAGAATATTTCGTGTGTATATTTGGGGAAAGCGTTTGCCTCGTGTACTGTCGAGTGCTTTACATTGTATGAGGATGTGCATCACGAATAAGGCATCTCCGCACCTGCTGCACAGAGGTCTTGAAGATGCAGTGAGAACGTCCCAGTGCATTGCATGTGTGTGCCTTATCCGTAATTAAGCCAAGGCACCTTCAGTGTATTTATTGCGTGTACCGGTAGTGTATGGTCCCAAGTTTACGTTTTATTAAGTATAACATATGTTTCATTACATGTAACACATTTCACTATTTGAAAATCGTCCCTCTTTAGTTTATGAATTTACCCTTAAGTGCTTACATATGAAGCCCTGCGGCCTTGTTATGACCCTCAGGTTTTCTCAAGCGGTCGCAAAGCGGCATTTTGCCTGATGGGCACCAACACACATGTTGGGAGTGAAATGTTTATTCTGAGTTTGAAGCATCTATATAGTTCATTGGCATTAGACAGTCTGGTGCTAGCAAAGCGCAAACACTGACGGTAAGCTTATGGTTTCAAAACCAACGGCTAACAAAGAAACCAAAAACGCGTGTATCGGGCGCGACAAATCGAGGATGCTTTCAAAAAACTTTGGCTTAATTATTCTTTTTTTGATGCACCAGAAGCCGTGATGCCTGGAAATCGATGTGTACGACGGAGATAGTAAAACGACAACCTTTATTAAGACAAGCAGGCTGCACTAGTTTAAAATATTGCTTATCCGGCTGAGACTGACACAAAGAACATTTCGACAAGGTATCTCCACAATGCTAGCCATACAAAAGGGCCCACCTTCCTTAAATACGTTGCGATGCTCATATCTTTCCACGTATCTTCGATGAGCCCTTATTATATTTGAGTCTGTCGAAGAGGGCATTTTAACATCAAGACTAGCGCTCAAACATAAAAGGCGCAACTTTACGCTAAAAGTTTAGAATGTCATCCCTCCCGTAAGCAACACTTCACCTTACGCGCAATATCTTTTATAAAGACAAGAGCTGCTGTCAACATAACCAATGCGAACTGCCGCCGACGAAACACGTTATGTATGCGATAAAACCCTCTGGTTAAGCTGCTACCCTGAGGTTGTTGACACCAAAGTGTCCATTACTCTATTGACATCTTTTGTGCACGTCCGTTTGCCCTCAAGTATGGTTAGTCAGATCTTTTTCCGCAATATACAACGTGGTTTTCTCAATGATAACAGTTATGGTTAATTAATCAAAATACATCGCAATACTATAACGGGATTTTTTTTGCACCTTCTGTATTGTTCGCTTTAATTGCAGACCCGTGAAACTAGGGTTTGTGAACCAAGTCTTGTTTGTGCCACAAGATAACAATCTTTGCTGAATTGACCGAGCGAACGAAAGAACAACAAATGCGTCGACAACCTTTCTACTCCGTACAATAAAGGTAAACAGATTACTCACCCTCTGGTTTATATATTTGCAATCACCGTAAGCTTCAGCGCAGATGTCGCTCAGAGCAAGAATAAAAATCAGGGCCAGCAAAAACCTGAAAATCTGTTCAAAATTGCTGCTTTCGTTAGTGCATCCTGAACAACTTGCGAATTTGAACTCGCTCTGGTGATACTAAAGTGAATACAAACATTCAAGCCCATCTCTCCACAAGTCCTTACGAAAATCTCTCCAAGAATATCTCCTTTCTCTTTTTACAAGCGCACTTGGCCTCGCTGATAACTTGCCGTTACATTACACAAAAGTGGCACAGAAAAACCGCAGATCAGTCAGGCCTTTCAATAAAAAGAGATGACTCGGCACCTAAACAGTATAACCTCGCATGCGCGGTTGTCTAACCAAAAGTTATAAAACAAATGTGACACCCGCACTTCCTTTGCTTCCGTCCCGCTTCAGAAAAAAATTGGCAACCGCATTGTGATTGTTAAATGACCTTGTTCAGCAATCGTAGACGTAGTGCTCTGATTGTACAATTCATATGTGTTTTAGTGCTAAAGTTTTAACGCTGTGGAAGCTCATGACCGCACGATTCGAATTTTTCCAGAATTACTTCTAATACATTAGGCTAGATCCGCTGAATATCTTAAAGCCTCTCGTTAAAATCTCAATCCTTTCTTTTTAAATATACGAAATATTTATAAACTCTTCTTATGTTATAACTACGATAGCAACAAATCAAAATAATTGCCGGCCCGGCACGACTGTCTCAAAAATGCTTTTCAAACCAAGCATTTTTGGATATACTGCGGGTGAAGTCATTTACAACACTTCAATAACTCTTCGACGTGTAGAAATTTTTATTCAGTTTTGCATCATAATGTTAGGTCATAAGGTATATATTTATGTTTTGATGGGTCAGTACCTCACAGAAATCGTTTTGCAAATGTTCAAATTTCAGGTTTTGCGATCATTTCTGAAACTTTTCCTCGCAGATACTTCACTGGAGAACAAAGGTCTCTGCTAGGCGTAGAATTTTAGCCCGCTCTTTGTGTAATTGTAATATTGCGTAAGCTTGTGGAAATAATATTTAACAAATGGAAACAACGGAAAGCCAGCTTTTTTGTTAGGCAACGTTAACCTGATATTAATGTTACTTGTATTGTGAATGGAGCTGCATAAGACTCTGACTTACTAACGGTGATGTTACCGTAGAGTAATGCATATCGACGTGCTTTTTTCATCACTTATTGCACAATTCGCCGGATTGGTCATTTTGTGTTTAAGGTAATTGTAGTTTACAACGTCAATTTTGGTTTAATTACAAAAACGTATTCATAGAAAGTTTGTGGTGATTTATACCGCTCTTTCTATTTCTTTTATGACACAATAAGTATAACTACTAGTTTTAGCGTATCACCGCTGGCTGCATTATCTTTACTACGCAAAATATCCACTCGAATGTCAATTTTTGATTTTATTTGGGTGCTATTGAAAGGAGTTACTTTGGAAAAGAAGAAATAAAAAGCTACGTGTACTGAACTTATATCACTAGGCAACAACTGGAGAGATCGGGACGGTTTGTGGGCGAAGCAGGTGCTTATCATAACAACGTGATTACATTGCATTTTGCACGAAAACAGGGAAGGTAATATTACCTAGTGCATTTGCAATAAAAGTGTCCTGAAAATATTTAGGATTTTTAACTAGTTAGATATTCTCAAAAGCGTCTGTTACAGTTATTAAAGGGGAAATGCAAGAACACAGTTTTCTTGCCATACGTACGTAATGAAGACTCATTTTGTTCAATCAGAGCTGAAAGTGCAATATTTGTTATTGTACATGCTGTACTGTTATTTAATGATGGCACGGAAACATTTGTTATATTTTGTATGTTATAGTACCTACGAACGCAATGTCAAACTCCTTCTGAATGTTTAAAACAAAACCATTCGCAACATAGCATTTTATTTTACAAATTGCGAACCCACACAAAAAACGCTCTTTTTATACTATAGCTTCAAAAAGTCCTACTGCTAGAACACTTTCATTATTAGTAGGACATACTATTCAACTCACAATACCATATTTCCGTTTACCAAAGGGTTATAATTACGTATAAAATTACCTGTACCCTAAAATACTCCGCGTGAATAGAGACACCACCACGACGGTAGAAGACCTACAGCAGAGTCAACGTGGCCACTGATCTTGATATAGGACTAACTCGCAATATTTAAAGTAATACAGCAGTTGGAGTATTCCACGATCTTTATTCAAATGAGACTAGAGAACAGCTGGAGCTTGTCAGGTTTGAGGCTCAGTCAAGGGTATTGTGGGGTAAAACTGGGATTTCTTTCGTGATTTCGTTTTTTGTAGAATATTCAGAAAGCCACGTATCGTCTTTGCAGCAGATGTTTTAAAAAACGTGCAAATTTTCTACCAAAGCATAAAGAAAATTCTTATGCTAAGTATAGAAAAGCCGCGCTGATAATGGCAATGGTTAAACTCTTCTGGACACAGTAAAAGTAAAACAATTATCTGCAAACGTACATCTTCCACATGTAGGACGCAAAACTTCATGATTTGCGTGAATTGTACCCGTGTTTGTCACATTTAGGTGCGTAGAGAGTTGTCCTGAAACTAATGACGCTCGTTTCTGTTCCAGTTGGGCGCCATGACACTATGGTTCACGCTTAGCCAGAATTTTTCGGAAACAGAAGGCTGATATGGTAAATCAAAACACCCCTAATGGCTAGTTCAGCCAGAAAACGAACTTTGGTGTCAGCTTGCGTGTGAGAGGAGGGAAAGTGTCTTCTACACAACGAGCCTTCGAAGCGTTATACCAAGTGAGCGATGAAATCAGGACGAGAGACGGGTTTCTAAGCATACCGATGCAACCGGAGATGAAGTGAGGGAGCCGAAGGGTGGAAAATCACACTTACGAAATTTTTCTGTTATACTGAAGACTCGCAATACCGAACGAGCAGTGACACAGAACTCTAGGAGAGTGATCTAGTGACGTAGAATTGGACTACGAGACAAAGCGTCCCAAAGCCCCCCCCTATGTAATACCCTCTTCTAGAGGGCCTTTAGGGGTAACCTGAATAAATAAATAAATCCAAAAAAGGGCGAAACCCTTCACGTAGGCATGGCTGAACAAGGGAGCTTGCGTTTATTCAAGTGGGAGATATATTTTTATGATCGCAAATCGTTTACCAAATGCTTTGGAATCTCCAGGCTTTCTGGAAATGCCCGGGAATTTTAAATATTTTAGCCAGTACCAGTTGGGGTAGGTGGCAGTGGGTTTACGTTTCAGGTTGCCCAACAGGACTTTTTTTATTGCCGAATACAATTTTAGCTACATCAATCAGCGATATAAGTGTTCCAAATTCTGCAATCACTTCATTGAAGGCATTCAGCACCCCATTTATAAAATGCTTGTTCTTCTTCTCGGGATGACAGAAATTACCATGATGTCTGAAATAATGAGAAATTTGATCTGACGTGATTTAAATGCGGGTTTTCGAAGGAGCAAGTCAGTTTTACACGTTTACACGCTTCCAGCAGTTCGACAAAAGTTGTAGTGGCGGCGATCTTGTCTGTGGCTCATGCCCGCTGGCGATAGGGTTTTTAGGCTCATTTTTTTTATATTTCCGTGCGCTTTAGGCGTCCGCTATCAACCATGCCCATTAAGTGTCCACTGAAGTACGTCACCACAGCCAACCAGAAACTACGACTGAGCCAGCCAGACACAACCGTTAACTGGAAAAAAGGAAGTAGGGTAATATTGCTACGTCAGATGCTATTGCAGAAATTTTGCTTGACGATTCTTAAAGCGCAGCATCTGCGCAGTAAGTTATTTCTCCCACCGTTGGTTCATAGGCCGGTGAGCCACTCTTAATTGGATACCGTTACACGGCTCATCGGTGACTTTCCTTAAAGTCTTACTATCTTCTGTCATTCGAGCTCATGAAGCAGCAACGGAAATAAGAGTTGCCGTCAACCGGGAAGTCCATCTGCGCACCCAAAATATAGCTCGCGCCTCAAGCTGTAGTCTGGTGTGCTTACATAAAACCGAATGTGGAATGTAGTCTTGCCGACAATGATACTGGTACGGAGAAGACAGAAAGGGCACATGGTTTCATCAATTGCCGATTCTGTGCAGAGAAGCTCTTTCTCTTGCACAAAGCCGTAGTAGCAGCTTTCGTTAGCGTAAACTTCAGCGCTCGGAGAGCATGATCTGCGATTCCAAGCACCTCTGTTCGAAGTGCTCCCTTGAAGGTGAGGTTGCGCTATCGGGACTTACATCTTAAGACTTTATGGTGAATGTACCCGGCAACTCACTTATTTCTTCTTATAAATGCAACACCGATAAGACCGACAGCAGGGGGTATACACACAGGCTTGACTACAATTCATCATATGGGGAAAAAACGACAGGAGGGTGAATGACATTTAGGCTCTGCTGTAGGCTTCTGTTTTAAATAAAACGAAATGAAAATTTTTGACCTAACGAAGAATGGGGTTGCAACGCAACGTAGGCGTTTGGTGTAGAGTAATCGCTACAGACACATCAAGCGAAATGAAAGAAAGATAGCTCCCAAATCTAAAAAACGCGAACTGAGGCACGCGGGAGAAATGCCAGAAAAAGAACAAAACAAATTCCTCTACTGCAGATTACATAAATCAACAGAAATGTAAAAAAATACATAAATAAATAAATACACAAATAAATAAAAACCTAAATACCACAAGGAAGAACTCTTTCGTAGAAAGGAATTAGCTGCAGGTACCTCTGAACACACAAGAATGCATTACTGGCAAGAAAAAATAACAGGGTTAGTTAAGCTTCACGAAATGCACGTCTCTGTTTTCAAACCGACGCTTAGAGTCCGCTTATAGAATCGTCCGCTTCCTCTTATCATTTCTACGGCTACCAGATTTTCTCTATGCTTCCCACTAACCGAACACTGTAATACTCAACCACAAGAAAAGTTGTAACGGAACAAATAGTGCAGTTCCGCTCAGCGTAGAGGCTCATGGAAGCTTTGAGGAGTGATTCGACATAAGGGCACTGGGGCCATTCTTCGCTCCTTGCTACCAGCTCTAACGCTCTTCCCTTCTGTCTCACATGTCCTTTGATGAGTTGAACAAACATTTGTTCGACGCAATTGAATTTGGCTGCCATCACAGTGCTGATGAACCTACAGCTGCGACAGCTCGTATTCATTTATTTATCTTTTTTTCTTTTCGGCCTGGAACTGCAGGAGTGGAAAGGCTGTTCATTTTGTAGTTGCTCTCATTTGGCACTTGCTATAGCCTTTCTGCGCAACCTTGAATAAAATATTTTGTTTTCGTGGTGGTGGCCACTTTTTATCGCCTAGTATGCTAAAACCAACCCAATGTGGATTCCTCACAAACAAGACGCGAGGACTGCGTTTAAATACATGAGTTACTTCGAAGCACTATATGTCCTACTATCTAGTTTTTAATCTGTTGAAGGCTATTTACTTTTATTTGTGTTATTTCCTTGGTATTCCTATCTCCACCACTTATGTATCATTGCACGCTGCGTAAGAGTAAGGCGGTCACGTCGTTGTCAGATAAATGCGGAGAATCAACAGAGGCGCGAATGGGCGTAAAAATGACGAAAAGCCGTAAACGCCGAACGCGTAGCCCACGCTGTTGCCCTCTCAAATTACCAATACGTGGTGATGTAGCCGGGAAGAGCAAATGATCCTTTTCGTAAGTGCAACTTGCCCCCTTACAACGCCGACGTTACCCATCAAAAGTCTTTATTTCCAAAGGCAATCTGAGTGACGTTTTCGAAAGAATATCCATGCCTAAGCACACGCAAATATCCGGTTGCCGGTATACACGTGCACAGTTGCGGTGTGGAAGGAAGGAGGCATGCACCTACAGGTGGGTTTGTTGTTGGTACGGAAGACCTTTTTGTTGTGTTGTTAGGTGATTCAAACGTAGCAGTCTCTCCCATCTATGAAACCGTCAGTTGTTCTTCGGGTTGAGCGGTTTCTTTTGGGTTGGTGTGTTACACAGACAGTAAGAGGCCCCTTATGTGCCCTACGCTTCAAATATACCAGAGAATGCTGCCATCTCCACGAAGTCAATGATGATGAGAGGGCCGAAGCTAAAATGCTTATCGCTAAAACCGTGAAACATTCGCCCGCGCATCATATAAAGACTCCACACGTTGTTATGTATCTTCCTGACGGCGCGCACCATTTGAATGAGTAAAGGACATAAGGCCGGTTCATAGCCATGCTCGCATCTCCGTAGCGCACTGGGAAGAACACCACGAACCTTCTGTCGTGGCCAGGGAGTCGTGGGATCGAAACCGGGCGTCGCCGCGTCAATGGAACTCGACACGTACTTATAGGTCCTCTTGACAACACGCACCATCTGAATAAGTGAAGAACATCAGGCGCCTTCGTTGCCTTGCTCGCTTCTCGGTTTGTAGCACAGTAGAAAGAGCACCACGTACCTCCCGTCGCGGCAAGAGAGTCGTTGGATCGACACCCGGCACCACTGCCTCAAGACCACCACTCCTCGCTCGCAAAGACTTAACACCGCTCCATTGAGACTTCCCACCGCTTCGTTAATAAGCCCGTCGACGACGTCGATGTTATTGGTGATCATGTAGGGCTTGTTTGGGAGAATGACAATCTCCAATGGTAAGTTGGTAAACTCCGTGTGTGACATTTTGGACACCTTCGCGGTCACCTTCTGCAGAGCGTCTCGTGTCCCGTATTCCGGAATGTGTCTAGAGCTCGCATACAACGAACGACAACCTCTTCCTATCCTACTTGTTGGGTAGGTACCAACGCGTTGAACGTTTCAACCTCTTCGTCCAATCTTTAGTTAGCCAATCCCTAGTGCCATCCGGCCAGAAGCATCATCAGCGGTATGTACATCGTAGCAACGAGGGACGGGACAGGGCCCGAGAAAGAGGAGCTTCGCCATAGCGGCAGTGCAGAAATATTCATTTATATCTGGTCATCAGTACTATAAGAGTACATCAGGTTGCCAGAAGTGTGTGTATAAATGGTGATCCTTCTTGACCACACAGCCAGTGAGTTTACGCTTAAAATTCAATCTGGAACAATATTCGTGTATTGTATTGTGTCCACGAATCATCAGCAAAACCCTATTCATTGTGGCTCCTTAACCATCTCTGCGCATTGTTATCATCACCGTGTTTTTCTAGTTCTCTAGGTTAGAGCATTACTTTAGGCGTAGTTGTTGACTTAACAACTACATAGATGTTTATTGTTTGCAAATAACCGTAACTTATATTCAGCACCTTGATCGTTCTACTCCGACCTCATCGTAGCCTTCCTACTAAACAATGTAAGGCTACTTGGAGGGTAAGTCGCGGGCAATTGACCATATATTTTAAAAGTTTTCACATGTAAGAAAATTTCAAACGACAATATTTAGGCAATGCCATAAACGTTTTGTTATGTTACCCTATTACTTTTGCCCTCAAACTGTTATACTTTGCACGAATTAGAATGTGAAATGTTTCTCCTGGAGTTGTTTTGTGGATGGTCGTGTGGTACAACGTCTCTGTATAAATATTGTAGTAGGGAACTTCCTAGAGCCGAATTTACCAGACGCTTGGAACTACCTCTTTTTTAGTTTGATGAAGAAACAACCAGACTAGAGGCTTACCTAATATTCTGCAGGTACATACTCTTTTATGGGGGATAGTGGTTCTTTCGTTCATTACATATTATGAACTTAATGTGTCACTGATTTTTTTAAAGAATAGGCGAACGTTTATGAAAATTTGTGAAAGCGTACAAAAAAACTCCTCTGAAGGTGTCTCCCCCTCGACCAGGCAAATGTAAAAATACTGGCGTACAATAACGTGTGAAATATTCTTGTGTGTGACATCTTTCAATAAAAAAACCTAGAAAAGCTTTAAGACTTTTTTGTACACTCATGCTGCTCCAAAATCGAGCAGAATAAACTACTTGGTGTCCTGAAGATCGGCTGCAAGACGTGATCCACGCCTTTGAACTGCAAATGCACCTTCAAACTTTTATAGAATACCAAAAGTTGTATTTCTAGCTTTTTATGAATTTTAAAAAACTCGACCACATAAATGTTAAAGTATGGCTACAACTGTTATGAAGAAAATCATGAAATTAGAAGACATATTTTAAGTAGGCGAATCACTGCGCCTAATGCAGCATTACACCACAAGGCGGTTTGCAGCTTTCACAATGTACCTGAAACATACTTGCACCCTATATCGCCAACTTGTTTCAGTGACAAAGCCATTGCAATTGGTAAAAATCGGCTGCTAACAAATCTTTAAAGCCTACACTTACCACCGGTAGCAGCTGATAGCTTCACCCACAAGGGAAAGACTGGAGTAGCGTTTTCTTGAAAAAAGTTGGCATTTCACAATTAACCATTCACTCAAAGATTCAAAAAAACATAATAAAAAATTTAAAATAGATAGGTATTGCACTGACTGTTTTTTTGTGTCTTTGGTACTAGAAAGAATTTTTTTTATTCACTTTATTTAAATTCAAAAAATCCAAGTACGTGTTATTGTTTGGTTCTTCCACGTTCCAGTGCTTCAAAGAAGACATATTGGGTTTATCAATCCACAACTTTACTCCAACCATTCTCTTACATTCCAGGTTATCAGCTTCTACAATATGCCAATGGTAATGTGAGTGACCGATTTCTTCTGGAAAAAAGTTTATTCCATGAATAAAATTTAATGTCTAAATGGGAAAATTGCTTGGGAGATGTTTTGAATCTCCAGATAGAAATGCCAAATCAGAATGCTCAGTAATCTTCAGCATCAGGTCGAACGCACAAATGTCCCACAGGAATTGTACTGCTATATGTTACACAGAACTCTGTGTGTTGGGAAACGCATGAATTTCAAATTCTGGTATTTTTTAAGAAGTGTTTTTCTGATTTTTTGTCACCAAATGCACACAGCTAATTTCGAAAGATATAAAATACACATAATAGTTCTTTCACATCCGAAAGTAAGTATGTCTCGAAAATTTGTGATTGGGAAACAGGTGTTTTTTAGAGTGCGAAATTCCCGTAAAGCATATTCTTAAGTAGAAGCACGCAGAGAAATGAGCCAGTTGCACGGTAGATTTTGTTATTCTTTGCTGCCTGTGTACAAAAGTGTGAAGCAAAGTTTTCTCTTTCTTGAAAAATTCGAAACGTTACACGCTTTGATTGTGAACGAGCGTGGGCAGAAAAAAAGCTTGTTTACTTTCTCGTAGACATTGTTGAAAGTATAGGGAGGGCAGAACAGTGAAACAGAATTGAACATCCTAACGTTGTGAACTTACCCCACCCTTAGTACCACGAGATGAACTACCAATGTGGCTTTTCCAATAAAAAAATGTCCCAATATTTTATTTGTTTTACCGGCTCTATATAAACGTTTTATATTAATAGCTTTCTCTGTGCTTTTTAACAGGTATATGCTCTTTGCGGTGATCATCCTACGCTAACTATATAATATGTAGGGAATGGTTAAAGTTTGATTCACATTTACATAAAAGAAAAAAAAACGACTGCAAACCTGAAACTTCAGCGCTAATGCTTTCTACTAAACCTTGCTGAAACACGGCTTTGTTATAAATTTATGTATTGTTTTCAATCCCCACTAGCCACCTAAATACACTATTTCACGACTCAATAATTATAAACAAGAATATCCACTTCGATATAAACTGTTTTATTCTTCAGTGTTTCGAACAGCTGGAAAGGGTGCAATTTACGAATTCGCAGGATTCCCTTGACCTATATGCTTTTGTACACGTGTACAATTATTTTCTTGAAGGTAAAACTGCGTATCGTTCGAGACATTCTTTGCTGTTTGGCCATTCATCAGTCCCGAAGTGTTTGTTCGAAACGCATTTGACAGCAGGAACAGCGCACTCAGCCTTTATTTAGGTTGTATTCACTACAATGTATTTTAAAAACCTTTGTGCTCTTATAAAAACGGTCTCTGTCGTACTAAAATTTTACCTGTTGAATCATCTATTGTTTCTAATAGGCTTTATGCCACAAAAAGTTTATTACGGCGCCGGCTTTTGTCACTATCACCTAGACGTACTGCAAGCGCGAAAAAAAACGGAGGAAAAGTCCTAATTTGCAGCGAAAGTAAACAATTAGGGGTATATTTTGAATTGGGAAATCAGCTTTAGATTCGTGCTGATGAAGTGAAATCGCTAAGCACGAAACCTCATTTTTTTATATGGGTGTTCTTTTTTATAAAAAACAACACACAAAAGCCTCGTATTGAACATATGTGGGTCTTTCTTTGAAAGTCCATGGTTTCGGCACAATAACGGACAACGTATGTCAGAATAAAGTATTTTTTTGCCAATCCTCTTTTCTTAATACTTTATTTACTACTACGGTAATAACCTGAACAACGCTAGAAAGGTGTCTTCTGAGTTTATCTTACGTGGGGAACATTTGGGTGCGACAATTATCAAAGAAGTGTTTTGCAAGGTGTCAAACTTGCAAGAATATACCGAACCGAGACAGGAAAAGGACAGAGAAAAAGCTGCTTTACGTCTCCGACTGCGGTTTTGTGATAACGATGCTTGCTCTTGTATGAGAGTGCTTACCTGCTAGGCATAGTGTACGAATTTACCAATTTGAATATATAAATATACCACAGTAGTTTTAACCTCTTCTGTTTACCTCAGGGGGTATCCACGGTTGACCAATTGTAGATCAGTCTACCGCCGTTTTGTTTGCGCTCATTGAAGCACCACAAACGAGGTGCACAAACTGGTCAAAGACATTCAGAGCTGTCCTAACAGAACTTTGCGCACTAAAAAGAAAATCTGAGCAGACCACAAAGATTTGTGGGTGACCCAAAGGGTGCATGACATTTTTTAAGACGAAAGTGTTTTATGCTGGGGTACACCAACATCTGACTGGCGTCATATCCGTCAAGGCAATGTCTTCGCCAGAATACGTTCTATTTATGCGGCTGCGCTCGCGACTCAGCCATGAACTCTATCGCCGCAACGGGAGGTACAGAGCGCTCTGCAAAAACATTAAGGATTTAAGCTTCAATAGAACTAGGAACGCTCCTAATATCTTCAACAGTACTTTCTTTATAAACATGATATCTACGAGACCCTGCAGTACAGAAGAAGTGAAGCGAGGTAGCTCATCAGGACATCAGCGGCTTCGTGGACGTGGGACGCGGAGAATTTGGGCACCGTCTGCCACCTAAGGCTTTCGGTTTCAGCTTCGGTTCCGTTTCGTTTATGCGGTTTTAAAATGTCTGTGAATTCAGTCGGATTTACACAATCTTCCTGCCATACAATTCAGTGTCTAACGTTGCTGCGTCTAATCGTGTTATACCGACGTAACACAAATAGCGCCTGTGCAAGTTCATACGGATGAACAATAAATGCTCCTGTGAGGGCAAATCTCACATTCGTGTTTTCAGATTCCTGTGAAAAAGGCATCAACCACATTTTTTTCGTTAAATATAGGGCGTCTTGTAGCTCTTCGGGCATTGCTTTAACGTCTTGTCTTCCTTTTTGTTCTGGAAGAGCAGAGTCTGTGAAGAAATTGCTTCGAAGAACGAGGCACCCCACGTCACACCAATATTTGGGTATTTCTTAAACACCGCTTTTGTTTAGTTTCAATGTTATGAATATTTAGTAGAGATTGCTGCATCGCCTTTTACACCACGTCAGTAGGAAGACGTCCCAGCGATTTAAGACTGCACGACATACAATTTCAGGCCGCCACTACGGAAACTAGTTAAGTACAAAAGTATATACATACATATATATAAATTACACACACACATATATATATATATATATATATGTTTATTTATTTATATAAATATATATATATATATATACGACAGAAATAAAATTTGGCAGTCAAGAAAACCTCGGAAATCAAAGGAGATGATGTGGTAGGTTGTTTAAACAGATAAAAAATTTGGAAAGAAAGAAAGAAAATTGAGAAAAAATGCCCGCCAGGTAAGATCCGAACCCACGACCTCCACAATACCGGTCTGGTGCGATAACCACTACGCTACCGGCGGGGCAATTTTCACCTCCACTTTCTGGGGTATTTATGTTAAGGTATTTTTATTTCCTGTGCTTGGGGTTGGTAGCCAGAATGTTTCTTGCTATTGTGGAAACCAGAATAGGTTTCCAGAATGTGGTTGATGCCTCTATAAAACACGAATGTCAGATGTGGCTACCAAGGGGCCTTTATTATTTATTCTTATGGAGTGCACATCAGTATTTATAATACGTCGGTATGGCATCATTGAATGCCTCAACGTTAGACACGGAATTATACACGAACAAAACATTCCGTAAATTTGCCTGAAACCACATTCCTTTCAAAACCGTGTGAGCGAAATGGAACCGAAGTCAAAACCGAAAGGTTTCGAGTTCGGTTTTATGCTCCATGGCGCAGGTTGCCTATGTTCACTCGTGTCCCCCGTACCAGAAGACGCTTTCATCGAGGCCCCAAGTGTTAGCGCTCATTCCTCATGAATTACCTCACGTCACATCTCCTGGACTGCAGCATCTCCTAGATGGCATCTTAATGAAGAAAGTACTGTTTAACATTACTGTACGTTCGTTGGTCTACTGGCGCTTTAATTGGTAGCGCACTGGGGAGAGCGCTGTGTACCTCCCGTTGCGGCTTGAGAGTTCGTTGCACCAGTCCGGGCGCAGCCGTTTCAATGGAACTCAATCTGGCGAAGTCATTTCCGCGACGGACATGATGCCGGTTAGATGATGGTGTACCCGAGCATAAAACACCTTCGTGTTAAAAATGTCATGAATCCTTTGGATCATCCAAATTATCGGTGCTCTAACCAGGAGTTCTTTGTTAGTTTAGAAAGTTCTGTAAGGACCACACTGAAGGTGTACTTCGTTTTATGCGCTTCAATGAATCCGTCTCAAGAGGTGGTAGACTGGTCTACCATTGGTCAACCTTGGTTAACAACTGAGGTACCTAGAAGAGGTTAAAACTGCTGTGGTAAATTTAAATAGTGTAATTCTATAAGGCGTTCTTTATGTCTGAAAGAAAACCAGTCTCATACCACCTCAAGCAACGCTGTCAAAAAAGCGCAGCAGGAGATGTAAAGCAGCATTTTCTCTGTCCTTGTCTTGTCTTAGTTAGATTTATTCATGCTACTTTGACGTCTTGCAAACACCTTCTACTCTAATTGTCGAAAAAAAGACTCTGAAGACGCCTGGTTAACGTTACTGAAGTTACCACAGCATAAGCGAAGCATTATTAAGAATAGTGGATTGGTAAGGAATATATCAAAAAATTACATTCTGACATAAGCAGTAGGTTATCGTGCGAAAACTGGGGTCTCGCAAACAATAAGCAACGTCCGTTTATCACAAGGCGTTTATTTGTATTGTCTTTTATAAGAAACCGCCATGGAAAAATTTAGTGATAGTCCTTATCGGTTTCACTTCCTCAACAAATATGTAAATCTTAGTGCCGAACTCTAAACTGTCCCTTAATTTTTTTCTTCCCGTCCAACATATGAATTTTTCCTTAGTTTTTCCTGACGCTTGAGGTACGCCTCTGTAATGTAACAAAAGATGGGGATAATAATGGGTTTGTGGTATTAAAGCCTGTTGAAACAACAGATGCATCAACAGCTAAAATTCGAGTACGACGAGGACGCTATTTATAGGAGCGGGAAGGTTTTTATTAAAAAATTGTTGTAACTACAAACACAAACAAAAGCTAAGTGTGCTGTGCCTCCTTTCAAAAGCGTTTCCTACAAACACTCCGTGACTAATTAACGGGAAATAGTGGCCCACCACGCCACGCAGTTTTGCCTTGAAGAAAAAACTGCTGGACGTGTACTAAAGAATATACGCCAAGGGAAACCTGTGAGTTGGTAAATTGCACCCTTGCCATCTGTTGCAATCAATGTAAATGAAACATAGTATATAAGAGTGGATATTCTTGTTTATTTTAATAAATCTTTGGACTGGTAACTTTTAAGAGGCTAGTGGATATTGCAAACAATATATAAATTTATACAAGGCCGGGGTTTTACCAAAGTTAACTAGAAGAGAAGACTGGAGAAGTTTTCAGGATTGCAAGCGTTGTTTGTGTTTTACGTAACTGTTTCTGCCAAAAAAAATTATACTCACTGCAGAAAAATTCTCTACTTGGAGGTTTGGCAGCGACAAGTGCCAGGAAGAAAAAAAGTTCAGTTCTTCTGGAGTATTTATTACCGAAATGGCGTCGCGTCATCATGCGGAGACACAATTACTCAATCCTGCTTTTCCCTATAAAAATAATAATATCCTGAGGAAGCTTAAAAACAAGGAGGTTAAGTATTATTTCTGCTCAAAAAAGCGGTACTTTTACTATTTATAAAGATTTACGCCGCATTAAACGAGAACTTATCACGGAAACACACCAGAGCTCCCACAACACTTGGTGGCGTTCATTTTTAAACGATATTTATGAGTGCGGTTCCGCGATTCCAGGCTGCATGGTGCTACGTTTCGCTTCCGCAGGTTTTTAATACCAGCCCAAGCGATCTGCAGCGTTGGCGTTTTTCGTTTTCATGACGAACACGACGAAGAAAGTCGCGTCCCTATTTGGAGACACGGTGACTGAAAGGGATAAGCGTGTATCAAACCAAAATCGTTCACTAAATGAGTAAAATATTTGCGTAGAATGTCACCGCGAAGAAAATATACTTTTTATAAAGTAGAAAGAGAGCTGTCGAAAATAAACGTGTTGTATATAGGCGGGGGAATAAATGAAATATTGGTATAGTTTTTTTCATTGGAAAAGCCACGGTGGGACTGTGTTATAATGTCAGTGTTCGGTGCTGTTACGAACAACGAGACGACACACTCTTTTCGCCAAAGATAGAGAAGCAACATGAAGTTCCAGCAAAAGAAACAAGACATATATGAAAAGGTCAAAACTCACTACACAGACAACACTGCAAAGGGAGCGACACTAAACACACGCTCTACAAAAAGGAAACCCTAATGGAATGGTCCTGGTACTAAACCAAGCGTTATAGACCCGCCTAATGTCACGCATAAGGCCAATAACTAGCTCACAGTTCTCCAGGTGCGTCGCAAGGCACATCTCTGGTAGAAAGGTAGACTTTCCCGACGTCTTCGAGTTCTCGGGTGTCCGGTGGCAGTAGAGTAGCGCTCGCATCTGTGGCGCCACTGCCTTCGGTGCAGGAATGGTAGATCCACCATGGACTGTGGTGGCCCCATGACTTGGCGCGAGCCGAGGGATCCCCGGTGCAATGCCCGGGTGCATCGATCTGTGGTAAGAGCAGGCGGTCCGTCCGACAACGTGGCAGCCTCCGCAGGAGGGAACGATGGCGAGGCTACCCGGCGCAAAGGTCGGTGCCTTGATATAGACGGGCGTCCAGCCCTGCAGCGCGGTCCCCGCTGTGCTGGCAGAAGCTGTCGACGCCCCGGTGCTACGTCATGGTCGCCTTAACTGGGATGCTTCGCCTCGAAGGGCCAGGTCGCGTTTGATGTGCAGCCCTTCACCTTCAATGAAGTCGGTCTTGCTGGCTCCCTCCCGTTCCGATTTAACCCATTCACGCAGTTCGGTATCATGGAGCTCCAGCTCCTTTCCGCTGGCAACTAACTCGCCCTCCTCCATGTCGGTTCTCTGTCACCACGCCTCTTGGACAAGCCTAGCGACCTCTTGCAGATGTTTTTGAAGAGGTCCTGTCACGAACGCCAGTAACCTTTCGTGATGTCGAACTTTGAAAAAATGTTCTTTGGTCCAATTTCTGCGAGCAAAACGTAAATTCGCGGCATAGCTTTGCAGGCGTCCAGAAGTTGGTTTTTTCTAGCACGGGCGCCATCGGTAGGCAAAAGCTCTGTGTGTGTTTGGACAGCATCGAACGGGATTTACAGCTACCGACGGCACTAGTGCTTCCCCGCCCGGACGTCGCCAGCGAACGCCGTATAACAGGGGCCGTGCTGTAGCACCAGTCTCTCGTACCCGCCACCAAAACGGGCACCCGTGACTTGCGCCGGGGCGTCTGGTCAAGAGCCCTCAGGCGGGGACTCCATCGGTTAGAGAGGACCACCCCTTTAGGCCGACGCCCCTGCGCCCTCTCATGGGGGTCTGGGTGAAGGGTCCGTGCTACCCCGCTAGGCCGCCCCATGTTCCAGCTGGGCTGCGCCACCGGGTCGAGCAACGTGTGGTTTGAGTGACCTGGGTACAGCCAAACGGGATGAGCACGTCTATGACCTTCAGCTACTGTGACTGCAACAACCCATCTGAGCTCAGTCCACATTGCACGCGTATGTGGTGCGTTCGCTGCCCTCGCTGAAATGGGATTTCGAGGGACTGCTGGAAGGTGCAGGACTGAATCCCGGTTTTTGTTTTCTCCTTGTTTCCTTCGCGTTGTCCGCGTGTGTCAACCTTTCGGTTTTTTCCCGTTTTGACCCATGATAAATTTCTGCCGTTTCCGCGACATAAAATATTGCTCCTATGCTTTCCCTTCGTGTTGTGGCCTATGTTTTTCATTGACCCCGTGTGCACGCCTCGTGGTTCCCACCACCGAACCCTAAGATCATCACATACTGCATTTACCCGTACTTAGGGCGGGGTCATTTAGGAATGTTAGGATGATCAAGATTGTTTCACTGTTCAGCACGACTTATAAGTTTCAAACATGTCTACTAGAAACAATGAAAGCTTTTTATTCCACCCATGCTCCTTCGCAATCAAAGCGTGGGACCTTCTGAATCTTTCAAGAATGAGAAAACATTGCTTCCACACATTTGTAAATAGGCTGCTCAGAATAAGCAAATGAAACGTTCAACTGACCTATTGCTCCGCATACGTCTATTTAAAACTAAGATATGCAATACGGGACGTAATTTCGCAGTTTAAAAACACATGTGTTTTCCAATACATCATATCTGAGACATGCTCACTTTCTGATTTGAAAGAACTTTTTATGTTTATCAAATATGTTTTGAACTTAGCTTTGTGTATTTGGTGAAAAAACAATCAGTAAAACAGTTCTTAAGGAATACCCGAAATAGAAATTCATGTATATTTTGCAACACAAGGAAGCCAGTGCTAAGAAAAGGGATGCCTGTGCGACAGTTCTCCTCTCGAGCTGATGCACAAGATGACTGAGATATCTGATTTGGGATTTCTCTTTGGAGACTGAAAATGTCTCCCATGCAATGTTCCCCTTTGAACATTACACTTTATTCGTTGAGAAAACTGTGCTTCACAAGGAATCGGTCGCTAAGATTACGTTCGGCATAATATATACACTGATAGCCTTGGATGTGAGGGAATAGTTGGAGTAAGGCATGTGTAGAATAATGAACCCGATTACATCATTGAATTGCTGAAACTTGGGAGCACCAAACAATAACACGTACTTTTATTTTGCGAGGTAAAATGAAGTGAATAAAAAACTTGCTTCTAGTATCAAATCGAGAATAAAACACTCCGTACAATACTTACCCATTTTAAGTGTCGCATCGCGTTTTTCAATCCTTACGTCCATAGCTAAAAATGAAGTGCAGGCTTTTTTAGGAAAACATTACTGCTGTCTTTCTCTTGTGGCCGAGGCAATCAGCTGCTGCCTGTTGTAAGTGTAGGCTTCAAGGTTTGGTTAGCAGCCGATTTCTTCCTATCAACGGCTTTCTCACTGAAACAAGTTCGAGGTCCAAGGCACAAGTAGGTTTCAGGTTCAATGTGAATGCTGCAAACCGCCGTGCCGTGTAATGACACATTAGGTGCAGTCATTGATCTTCTTAAAATTGTCTCTTCTAAGACGGTGATTTTCTTCAGAACAGGTGTAGCCATAGTCTCATATATAGGTGGGAGACGTTCGTAAAATTCACACAAAACTAGCGCCATACTTTTAGTATTCTCTGAAAGTTTGAAGATCGCTTTGCAGTTCAAAGACGTTGATCCCGTCTTTCAGCCGATCGTAAGGACATCAAATACTTGATTCTGCTCTGTGCCGCATTAGCATGAAAGTACAAAGAAGTCTCAAAGGTGCATTCCAGACAGCCACCCCGGCGCATTCCAGACAGCGATGCCAGCCACATCATTAGGTCACCCATCTAAAACAGGGGCAAAGGATAAAAGTCAGTTTTTCAGAAATAAAGAAAGCATTGATTAGTTTAAATAAAGTAAAATAAAACGCAGTCGTCATTATCGTCGTCATCATCATCATCAGCCTGGTTGCGCCCTCTGCAAGAGAAAGGCCTCTGCCAAAGATCTCTAGCTACGTTTACGAAGGCACGCTAGTGCCTTTTTTCAATTTTTATTTCCACGTTTTCACCACCTTTTTGCACCTCTGCCACGGCAATAAACCCTAAACACAATAGGAGTCAACCAAGATCTCAGTAATACGCTAAGCTGCAAAAACGCGGTGTATATAGGGTTTAATCACAAATTTTCAATCTATTCTTTAATATTCTCGTGGCTGTGTCTCCTCCGCAAGCACCAGTAGGCAAACGCCGTAGGACTACACGTCGCAAAGTTAAGCATCATCCACTTGCAGGCAAGAATGTCCTTCCAGAGAACAGTCACGTATGGATGCTTGTTGTAGCTTTAAGTCAAGCAAGAGAGCCGAACTCACTTTCGCCAGAAAGGAAAAAAGACACTTATTTTTGCCCGCGTCATAATACGTGAACCCTAGAGAAAACAGAAGAAAGAAGTAGAAACGTTTAGAACCATGCCGCAGCTCGTATTCAGACGGGTAAAGCAAGACCTACAGCGCAGTAGAAATTTACTCGCAACGAAGAAATACAAATATACACCGTCACTAGAACAGGCTTAGGACAGTCCTGTAGGTAGCAATTTTGATCCTGAGACAAACTGACAATACGTGGGCCCCGAGTGGCCCTAATTTGACTACCAGAGAGTGTTCCGGAAGAAGGAAAATCCGATTAACTCAAAAAGGAATCAAATAACATTCCAAGAAAAAGAATGGGCTCGGGCTGCCCAGGACAAGAGCGGTGACGGTGACTTAGTGTCCACCAACCCAGGAGGACATTTTAAAGACAACTTTTAGTACTCACGAAAGTGTGGTTCACAGTTGAGCAATATAGCTGGGTCTATGACCCTGTATTGGTAAATGGAGTACCCGGAAGCAGATCCGCTTCCAACATCTCCACTCAATAAACCGGTCAAACCACGGTGACTGGGAAAGGCATTCGTTCTGGAGTCATTATGAATAGAATGTTGATGATGATGACGAGGAATACGCCCTCAAAATTTGTCTTCGTAGCATTTTTGAAGAAATCAGAGAAACCAGTGTCCGTGCAACAAGAGAAAAACTTGAGAAAAATCGGCATTAGCTACTTCTCTGAAACAAAACTACAGCGCGCCATGGCAAACATGTCACCGATCTAAGCCACTCTTCTATAAAACCAGCCACTGCTCCATAACTCTGCTCTGCCAAAAACGCGGGTGCAAATTTTCACAAGAACATGCTGATATGAAAGAATGAAGTTCATTTCAGGAAAGTTTTGCAATAATGGCACCCCAATATAAGGCGCCTCTACCATCTACGAAAGTACAACGAAGCAAAAATTGTCGTAGTTGATTACGTTGTCCTTCTACGCACATGGCCCTTCTACGTACAGGAACAAAAAAATTAAAGTTGGAGGATCATGGCAATCTAGAGAGCGGCAGTATAGGCTAGGATCTTAAAAACCAATACACACTCTATAAGCGAATTGAAGTGTTTCTGCATGCAAAATGCACCAAATGCTTCGGTAAGAATCTTCCTTGTACAAGTCAGAAAGTTAACACCTCCTGGAAAACTGCACAGAAGCGTCTGCAAGAGCTCGAGGCACACACCAAGAGCCACAGAATACCACACATCGTTGTCCTTACTACCACGACTACAGCACTCCTCTCCAAAAATAAGCCCCAAGAACGTCTCCTCATCCTATGCTTGAGAACATAATTTTCCCCATTGCCTCAAGGGGTTTCAATGGCGAAAAATAGCAAATTGCGTGGAGGCTAAACCGACGCAATCATGTTCAAATTTACGTGAGCGAAGATGTTAGGTGGGGACATCACGTAATAACTTAAGCCTTTAAATACTAAAATCGGAGAAACATCCACCCTCTTTCATGCAACTTTGCCATGTGCAAGGGTGTGCTGAAGGAAGAACTAATACGACAAAAATTCCACTTCTATCTAGACGTGGCTTGTTATCTGAAAATCTGGGGGAAATGATAACAGGGGAACTGAAAAATTCGCTCTATACTCCACTCTGAACTTCAGTTCCACCCTTGAGCTACATACCATCCGTTTTCCCCCTTTTTCTAGACTCCAAAAGTTTCACTATATCTGAGATTTCTCTCGCTCTCTCTCCACAAAACGGGAAACGGTTCAGTGTGGACTACACATCAACTTAGAAACACTTTCAGGCACTGACATTGACACATCCACCCTCAAACTGATACACACTCCGCAGCCGCTACCTTTTTTATGGTCACATCTTAAGCCAGAGAAGTGCAGACGGCCTTGTATATACCGGGAAACAGGGATGAAAACTGTCACAGCTAGTATTTCTGTTTTCGCTTGCCTTCTGGGCTCGTGAAACACAGGTCGCCGTAACGACAGCTGTGTCGAAAACGCTCACTGGAAGCCGAAGCAACGACATCGCGTTTTACACCTTAAGCCCAAAATGCAGACGTCGCTTGAACTTTTTTTTCTACAGCGACTCCCTAAGATTCACTCATCAACATTTACCTGTCTTTGCTTCGTTCGTAAACCAGAATGACAGCAGCCTCTCCAAAACCTACTCGCATTTTCGTTCAGGTATACGTCTTCCGACGATGTAAATGTGTGTTTATTTCTGTCTGTTTGTTTGTGTGTGTTTAAATTTGTGTGATAAACGAGCACTAGCTAGATTTGATATATTAGTCGCACCCAAGTAGAATGCTGCCGATCATTGGAACCATCTGCTAATTTTTCTGGGTGTTAAAACCTCTATCCATTGGAGTTCTCGTTTTTCGCTTGCAAATAAAAACCAACAAATTCTGTCGCGTCTTAACACTCATCGTTCAATAGGACAACCTCCCTGTTCCTAAACAAAAATTCCCCGCATTTCCCCGAGGGGAAGAATGTGAAAGTGCGAATGCACGAGTTGAATTTGCGCGGTTCGGTAATGTTTGCGAAAGAGAGATCACACACACACACACAACTACATAGAAAGAAAGATGCATTTATTCACAGACACCTATTTGTGTTGTTGTTGTACTTGATTGCTAGAGCGGATCTCAGCTTTGAAATTTCGTGTCAGTACTCCTTTAAGCGGGTGCATTAGCTCTTCTCACGCCCGATTCCTGGCCAGTCCCCCACGTGGGTATGTGCCATGTCAGCGGCCAGGCAGCGCGCGCCCATCTCCCCCCGTTGCCAAGGAAGACGAGGAGATTCTTGGCCAATCCCCATCTCACCCCGTTGCCAAGGAAGACGAGGAGATTCCAGGCCAATCCCCCACGTGGGTATGCTATGCGGACATCGCCGGTGGACGCAGGTTCAGGGTCGCTTAAGAAGTGCATCGCACTTATTATGGGGATTTATTGCTTCATTTGGCGAACGGGGTGTGTCGCCGTATACTAATTCCAGCAAACCGCACGCTGTAACGTTTTTGCGAATGAATCAACGCAATGTCTGCCAATTGCCTCTTTGACAAAAGAGAAAATAGCAGTTACATTTTGTAAAACAGTAGAGTTGCTCTTTTAAAACATTTATATCTGCTTAAAGCCTGCTGTGCACTATCGCTTTCGTATAAACATAGCAGGGAAAAGTTTTGGCATGGTTGTTTGTTTTCTTACATTACATTTGTTACCAGGATTCGAACAACTATATATTGCATATATATATATAGCTGCGGTGTTGACGTACAGGTAGATCATCCGCCTTCCGTGCAGAAGCACCATGGTTCGAATCCCTTGAGCATCAGCTTGAGCTTTATTACTCATCTTGATCACACAACTGCACACAGGAATTGTGCTTCTATTAGTTTGCAAAGACATCCCATTGTTGCTAAATATAGGTGAATTTCGAATCTCTTTATTCCTAATGATTAAGTAGATTACTGCATGTATTTGCACCAAAAGGACGTAGCTAATTTAACAACATATATATTACAACTATAAATCTCTTGCAGATAAGAAATGAGAATGTTTCAAAAGCTTCGATTGGCAGTCACGTGTGGTTTTTACAGTGAGAAATTAAGTCCCCCTAATGCATAATACCGGTTTTAATTATGCGCACCCAGAGCAATGAGTCAGTTTAAGTTTTATGTTTCTCGCATTTAGCTGCGTATTCATTGTGAAGGAGCTCGGTCGGAATAGAAAGCTTGAACAGGTTTGCTTTTTAGACATGGTTGCATGGTTATAAGGAGTGCTGAAAAGTAAAACAAGTCTTGAAAATCCTGAATTCAATCCCGCCCAAAGTACAGTAACTTGTATTCCTACCGTGGCTATTCCAAAAAAAAAGCCTTCCCAAACTTTTTTTGCTGTACCGCCGATATCTAAAACATATTTACATTGATGGCTTTCTGTGTACTATCTAACAAAAATATGCTCTTGGGGTGATCATTCTACGCTCAAGTTTTACTTATGCAGTGAAAGAGTTAGGTGTGATACACATTTATGTAAAAGATAAACAAGGTATGCAAACCTGAATCTTCTCCACTAATACCTACTATTAAACTTTGCTAAAACCCTAGTCTTGTTATAAATTTATGTATTGTTTTCAATCACCACTAGCCTCTTAATTGCCAAGAGGCCATGAAGTGATTAATATAAACACGAATATCCACTTCGATATAAAATGCTTGATTCT
This sequence comes from Haemaphysalis longicornis, assembly GCF_048455015.1. Classification (NCBI taxonomy): domain Eukaryota; kingdom Metazoa; phylum Arthropoda; class Arachnida; order Ixodida; family Ixodidae; genus Haemaphysalis; species Haemaphysalis longicornis. Next base: position 183,791,962 of record NW_027526407.1, read on the forward strand.
AGAGTGTTTCGAACAGCTGGCAAAGGTGCAATTTGCGAAGGCACCGGGCTCTTTCGTTGACTCTATATTATTTATTACATGTTAAACATTTCCATTCTTGAAGGCAGAACTGCGTGGCACTGTAAAACAATATTGGTCGTTTGGTCAATAATTAGTGCCAGAGTATTTCTTCGAAACGTTTTTAAAAGCCAGCACAGCACTCTAAGCTTTTCTAATGTTTGTATTCACATCATTTTTTATTTTAAAACCTTGCCGCTTTTATAAATAGCGTGTTTGTCGATTTGAAATTTCGGTTGTTGATGCATGTATTGTTTCTAACAAGCTTTCAATTCGCAAAAATGGAAAAACAAAATCTTTTGTTAGAATATACTAAGACGTACCCCAAGGACGCAATAAAAAAATAAGGAAGAAGCAGTATTTTGGAGCAAAAGAAAAAATTAAGAGAAACTTTTTAGATCAAAGCTCAGCTTCAGAACTTTGTTAAGGAAGCAAACTCTGAAAGGAAGAAAGCTATGTTTTGAAATGCGTGCTTTTCTAAAACGCCGCACATATAAACAGTTGTATTACACTGACAATGTTTATTGCTTGAAATTTCATGGCTTCGGCACGATAACCTACTGTGTATATCCGAACATATATGTTTTATTGTTTAATCAATTCACTATTATTTATCATTGCACATACTGCCTTAGCTGTAATCTCAATAAAGCTAAGGAAAGGAATCATTAAAGTCTTTCTACCGTAGACAAATTCTGGCGGCGACAATTATCCAAGAAGTTGGGTGCAAGGTGTCAAATTTGCATGAAAATAAAAACAACTAATACCAGAAGACAACAGAGAAAAAGCTGTATTACACCTCCGTCAGTGCTATTTCAAAACGTTGCTTCAGATGTTTTGAGAGCGGTTACCTGCAGACATAAAGCACGCCTCCTACAATTACAGTTATTTAAATTTACCACATTAGTTATATCCACTTTTAGACACCTATGTTTTAAGCAGCAGTTGAGCAATGGTTGACCAGTCTAAGACCATTTGACGCACATTGATTGGCTCATATAAAAGAGGGTGGACAACCTGGTCACAGGCCTTCAAAGTTGTCCTAACATATGTTTCTGCGCTTAAAAAAAACACCTGGGTAAAGCACAAGTAATTTTGGGTAACATAAAAGGCTAACTGGCGTTTTTTGTCTAAAAAATGGCAGTTTTGTAGCTCTTCTGGCATTTGTTTAACGACTTGTCTTCAATTTTGTTCTGGACTTGTAGAATAGTAAAGAAAGAGCCATTAAGAAGGAGGAACCCCACTTTGAGCGATTCTTGTTATGTGTGGTAAATTTTGCTTTTGATAAGTTTTACTCTCATCAGAATATTTGGTGGCGATTGCCACATCGCCTTTCACACCACGTTAGTACAAAGACGTCCCAGCCATAATCAGGTAGCATGCCCCCTAATATTGGGGCCACTCCCCAAGGAAGTGGTGAAGTAAAGTGGTCAGAAGAGAGGGTAGAAAACACACTCACACACACCCACGCACGCACTCCCACACACACATATAGGTATATATATATATACACATATATATAAATATTGAAATCTATATATATATATATTGTACTGGAGATAGTAGTCTCCGACACGACGACATACCTTGCGGTTAGTGTGCGCCAATCTCCCCTGTACAACCGACGGGTTATGTACTGGAGGAAGGACTACTATGGGCCGTATGATGATTGCAGGCGCAAGGTGCTGCGCGAGAGAAGAAGAAGCACGGTCAGCATCGCGTGGCTCGCTCTAAGAGAACGCACCGAGACATCGGTCTGCGCTGCCTTACCCGTCTATGGTCTCTGCCTGTTTCCAAGCGTCTTGCCGGTCCCAAGCTATAATCCCCCTTACAGTATATATATATATATATATATATATATATATATATATATATATATATATATATATATATATATATATATATATGTATATATATATATATATATATATATATATATATAAATATATATATATATATATGTTTATATATATATATATAGCCTGGAAACGTAAAAACTCACATTGGGCGCGAGAAAATGGGGTACGTGAAGACCGAGACACACGAGAAAAACATCAGAAAACACACGGTTTACTGACGTTTCAGGTAGAGGACTTTCGTTCTTCATGGAACAGAATAATTTGGTTCAGGGTTGTATATAAAATAAATGTAGCAAGGGCGAAGACAGGGTAAGGGAATTGACAGCTTGTTCAATGGGATAATGGTTGGTAGGCAGCAGAAAAATGAGAGAAAACCTGAAATCAACTCATTCTTGACTCAGATAGAAGTCGTCTTTGTGACACATCACTAAAACTTTAAATTTTTATGCTTTCTCGTGTGTCTCTGTCTCTACGTACCCACTTTTATATAGATATATATATATATATAAATATAGATATATTTATATATATATATATATGCATATATATATATTTTTTTTACATATATATGCAACTTTATATATTTATATATATTTATAATGGTTGGCAATGAAGAAAACCTCGGAAAGCAAAGGGGAAGATGTGGTAGGTCATTAAAACAGATAAAGAATTTGGAAAGAAAGAAAGTAAGCAGGGAAAAAATGCCCGACAAGTGGGATCCGAACCCACGACCTCGAGATTACCGGTCTGGTGCGATTACCACTAAGCTAATGGTAGGGCGATTTTCCCCTCCGCTTTGTGGGGTATTTATGTCAATGTAATTTTTTCCTGTCCTTGGGGGTGGTAGTCAGCGCCACTCCGACTTCTCGGCTCGAAGGGGACCTTCTTTTTAATCCCCATGCCGTGTCCCGAGTGTCTACGACGTGTCGAGAGTGGTCAACCAGCGTTTAACCCTCTTAAGCTCCATATGACACCAACACTGCCAGAACGGGGGCCCTCGCTATGCATGTAGCGAAAGGGAATAGGAAATGAGGAGCTCGTAGAAATAACACAGAAATAATGGTTGGCAGTCAAGAAAACCTGGGAAACCAAAAGGAGGTTGTGGTAGGTCGTTGATACCGATAAAGAATTTGGAAAGAAAGAAATAAACTGGAGAAAAAATGCCCGCCAGGTGGCATCCGAACCCACGACCTTCAGAATGCCGGTCTGGTGGGATGACCACTACGCTACAGGCGGGGCTATTTTTCCCTCCGTTTTCTGGGGTATTTATGTCAATGTAATTTTTTGCTGTGCTTGGGGGTGGTAGCCAGCGCCACTCCGTCTTCTCGGGCTGAAGGGGACCTTCTTTGTAATCCCCGGGCCGGGACTCCAGTGTCTACGACGTGGCGAGAGTGGCCAGCCAATGTTGAACCATTTTAAGCCCCTATGGAGCCAAGACTGCCAGAACAGAGGCCCTCGCCATGTATTTAGCGAACGCGAATAGGAAATCAGGGGCTCGTAGAAATAACACTGAAATAAGAGTTGGCAGTCAAGAAAACCTCGAAAACTAAAGGGGAGGATGTGGTAGGCCATTGAAACAGATAAAAAATTTGGAAAGAAAGAAAGAAAGCGGAGAAAGTGGGACGTGGGTTCGGATCCCACCTGGCGGGCATTGCTTCTCCGCTTTCTTTCTTTCATTACAAATTCTTTATCTGTTTCAATGACCTACCACATCCTTCCATTTGCTTTCCGAGGTTTTCTTGACGGCCAGCCCTTATGTCTTTTTTATTTCTACGAAACCCCCATTTCCTATTCTGATTCACTACACACACACAGGGATATATATATATATATAAATATATATATATATATATATATATATATATATATATATATATTGAGGGGTGCGGCAAAGCCTTGGTTCCACACCAATCAGGCCCGGTTAACAAGCTGTGACGATTGCAAGCAGAAGCTCTGCCACATTTTCGGGCAGGCCAACAGCTAACCGCCTTGCTGCTAAACAAACAAGCTGGCGTCCCGTGTGCAAACGTCTACTGAGTCGTATATTGTGTACATTTAGGATGTTTGTGCTATATATGAAAAGGTCGACAACCTGATGTCTGAAGACGACAAAGTAGTGAATGTGTTTAAGGGCAACGCCTATGACGCTTTCCACCTGCTTTTCTGTAAGAACTGCACGAGTGTCGACGCAGTAATGAAAAGTGGCGTCATGTCCAGCAAGCAAAAATTGCCTCTCGCTCCGAGTGCCTCTCGCTCATAGTGCTCACTTGCGTCTGGCTCGTACTGCGGCCACCTTGCCTGATTGGTGTCTCTTACCACTCGGACGGACAAACACCTGTTAAAACACCACCATTCCTTGCGCCTTCCTCGTAACGATATTAGGCTACCCTTTTTACAATACAGTGATTTTGAGCAGCTTGCGTTGCTCTACATAACTACATAATTTTGAAGTACCTTTATTTTGAAGTACTCTATACCTTTTTTATAAAAATAATTTTTTAGCAATAGCTTCATGTATACTACTTCCACTTCAGAAAGCCCAATAAATATCTCTCTCTCTCTATCTATCTATACTAATTATGTTGGAGGTGAAGATTGGATACCTAAAGTTTTGCATATTAAAAAAACTTGAGTGCTAGTGCTTAAGGGGCACTATGCGTTTTTTTGCAGTACAACATATACTACTGGATAGGCTTTGAAGGAGTTTACAGTTTCATTACGAGGAACGTTTCCACTTGGCACTGATTTATATACGGGTTGCACACTTCAATACAATATTAATGTCAATAGGCATCCCTCGACGCTTCTGGAAGGCCCCGACAACCACATCTATTGGCTTCTGATAATTGATTTTTGTCGCGTCTTGGGGGGATACCAATTGAACGCAGCTAATATGTGTAGACCGTTGCTGGAGTATGGTCGTATTGCTAAACAAACAGGACAATAGGAGGAAACTTCAACAGCCATAGCGAACAGAGATACCAAATGAAGTCTTCTGTGAGATCATGGATAATAAACGAACCAGCATGAGTGCATGGCAACTTTATTACGCGCCTTTGTTTTACAAGAAACGCCATGTACGCAACTGCGACTTTGATATTTTTTTGGTTAGAGTAGTGCATCATCATACTATTTTTTGTTTGATAATACATAACCATTACTGTAGTAATTGCGGAGTTCTTAAGTGTGTGTAAGTTCTTACTCCTACAGCATTAGTAAAATGTGATTTGTAGTCATCGTTTCTCCCAGCATTGGCTACAGACCCAACAAAGCAACTACGGGAGTTACTTCTGACGTGCCGAAGTACCGGAAAGGAAAGCATTGCCGAAAATACGTTACTACCTAATCACGTTGGCTATTCAATACTGCTGGTTTTGGTTGTTGGCGGATCATGGGCATGGGTACAAGCACAAGAATAGGGCCGTTGAAGCAACAACTAGGCTGCTCTGGGAAGACAAAATTTTACAACCTTCAATTGATCTTCTCCGAAACGTCCAAGGGAAAAGTAGAGAGACCGGGATTATCGGCACTGCTCAGAATTTATTTATTGTGGTAGCAGAAAAAATAGAGACATGAGGACGTGGAAGTTTACAGTAGGCCCCGTCTTCACTAGTTTTCGCTCGAGTTATAAATACGTACATTGTTCGTCAGAGATTGAACCGTCTGCTGCAACGCAATACCTTCCACATTTTTGCTTCTCGTGTAGGGCGAACGTAATTTTACAGTGTAGTGGTATATACCTAGGATCAAGCAAATATCCCTTGCGCGTTTAAAACAGAAATATCTAGCGGTGTATAAGTTTCTCCCGACGACAAAACAGGGTGGTGGTCTATTACACAAAGCGCCCAGTTGGTTGGTACCAAAAAAATGGCTCGTACCTACTCAGGGGAATTGGCCAGGAAATGGGCGCTAACTGAGAGAAGAGGAAAAACTGGAACGTTTCTTACATTCGGAGAAGATGACGTACTTGATGTGACATACCCGTTCTAGCACCAAGGTGGCTAACGCCCAATGAATTGTCACCTCATTCAGCAAGACCCGGCTTATCAATATGGCGCTAGATATTATAATATGAAATTGGGGCGGGGTTCATTTACACCCTCCAACAAGTTCGGTATCCTCTCGTGCACCACACAATTGTCGAGGGCACGCGAAATATGTCGGACAGCCACAGCCCTGTTAAGACTCATACATCACCGGCTACGTGCCCAGTTCCACGTATATGGCCTGCGACCTGCACCCAAGACCATCCGCGAGCAGTTTAGACTAAACAAGACTAACGGAAGACACCGTGTCCTCAGCCCTCTTGCATGATCTTATTCCAAGCACACATCACGCTTCCCCGCTACGTTCAGTACAGCACTGTAGCGGGACCAGGCATACATATGTCTTTGGACCCCTCTCTCTAACGTGGCATACCATCGTACATATCTATTGCACTGGTCACCTTACCGCGTCCTCCACCGTAACGCTGAATTTCAAAGAGTGGAGTATGTCCCGAAGAAAAGACGGACAAGTGGAGTATTAGACACCGTGGCGTACTTCTGTCTAAGCTGAGGACACACATATTGTGATATATATATTCTCGCGTGAAGACGGCTGACTTTCAGTATGTATTCACCTTAATCATTACGAATCGACGATAAATCTGCACCCAGGTAACAATAAGTTTGAGTTGAAAGTGCTTCCACAAACATGTCAAAAGGGATGATGAATGGGTGTCACAGTTTCCTTAGTTGGGTGCGCTGCTAGATGATGTGGGGTGTCTACTCAAACGAGCAAAGAACTCCACTGAATCTCAGGGCACAGGTGACAAAAGGGGGTAGGCATTTGACGTCCAGCTTTGGCGGACCAGAGCGGTAAGAATGACTCATAGCCTTGAACAAACAACAAAAGAAAGACTCATATTTGCGCAGGCAAAACACTATACAAGCCCGAGGACATGTGATGTAACCGAGAGGTAACTTAAAAGGAATACAAATGCGAGAAAAAGTTCAAAATTAGACAAAATTATACAGTCAGGATAGTTAACAAATGGATACTACGAAAAAAAGCAGTTCAATAACAATGAAACGAACAGTTCAATGCATATAAGTCACACAATCTTCCCCGACCGGGCCGGACGATGCACTGCTTTCAGAGGGGACACGGCTACCTGTTTAGTGTGGCTTCGTCGTAGGCCCGACCGTCCAATACGATCACAGTGATTCGAAGCACGTGAATACGTTGGAGTCCTCCAGTGTGCGGGTCGCCGATGGTGTGGTGCAGAAACTGGCAGAAGGGTAGCTACGTAGCATAGGTGCGGATTCTATTGATATAACTGCGCCGGCGCGGAAAGAGAGGGCACAGCACACAACGCGCCCGCCGATGTCGAGCGAACAACTTCTCTCTTCATTCTGGAATCATCGGAGCGCCTTAGCACTGGCAAAGCTACGCTCGCCCCCTAGAAGTAACTCGGAGCTTTTATGCTGGTATTTTATTGCCGCCTAGCAAGAAAGTGATAGCGTTGCACTGCTTCGTTTAAGAGGGTTTCAGGGTTTTCTCGCGGAGAAAAGAACCAAACAAATTGATCGGATGACTGTAACGAGAAGTAGGTGCTGACACTATTATAAAAAACAGCTATACAGTACTTCAAGACGTCGTACGCTCGAGTTTGTGACACTGAAATTTTTTGCTCTAGCCCTTCATAACATCACCGTTACAAATGCTAAATTCCTTGTCTACAATGACGCCTTTTCACAGTTTGCAAATAATGCTCCTACCAGCACCAGTACTATAGTGATCAGTTGCACTTTGAACTAGCTTTACGGATGACGCGTGTCGTTGCCTCAGAGAGAGAAGTGTTGGATTTTAAGGCGCGTTCGAGCGCAAAGAACGGACAATCGGTGCGACATCTCATGCTGTCTGCAACAGATCCTGCGGAGGCAAGCGTTGTCACCGGAATGTCTACATCGCCATATTTCTGCGAATATTTACCGTATGAAAAGCAACTTGCGCTCTTGTAACAGGCACGTTGACCTTTTCTATAGCAAAACCCCACTGTAGAAAATCCCACCGTTTTGACACCTTCGTTGGATCATTCAGTTTTTAGAGTTGGAGATCGGGCTGGCAACACTCTGCTTAAGTTGTTATAGAACGAAATTTATCGAGTTTGTCGTAATTTCTTTTATTGGGCATGCTATAAAAAAGTGAGCTACAGCGAAACCAGTGAAGGGGTTACTAGGCATAGGGAAGAATCACATGTGTTTACTTAAAAACAAGCAATGCAATGTCTTCACAAAAAGGGATTCAATAGGTATAGTAGGCGGAGAGTTCTATACAGATCTGTACAGTAGCTGGGAAATCAAGTATTGCTGCAAGGCGTATGCCTGTATTAACCTTAAAGATCTACGGACAACAGTTTTTTGTTCTGAGAGAAACGGGCAGCAACGCCGTCACCGTGCGACGAGACATCGTCCCTGATAGTTTCCTTAGAGACCATACATCAACAGTCGGTTTTGTGGAGAATACCACATAGAGACTGGAAGAGGCTTCCATCCACGTGAATACACCATACTTCACTCGAAATGTTCTGGCCGAATTCATGGCTCATACCCCGCACGACCTCACACTTGGAAACGTACCAGGCGTTAAGGATCAAAACAGTCCTAACCCTGCATTGAACGTTAAGTTCCCAGCTTAAAAAACATCACAAATGGCGTCCGCGACAGAACCTGTTCAATTACATCTAGAAGAGGTCACGAGGCTTGTCCAATGGGCGTGGGGACAGAGAACTAACATGGAGGTGGAAAAGTTTGTGGCCAGCAGAAAGGTGCTGGGACTCCGCGATGCCGAGATGATAAACGGGGTAAACTGGAGTAGGATCGGCTGCGCGATAAAATCGCGGCAGAATGGGAAGGATTGAAGGCCGCAGCAGAGCTGAAACGCACAAAAGAGGAGACCCTGAGACTCAGTTTAAGGCTACAGGAAGTCGCGCAAAACAGCCCACAAGCTGAGGGCTCCGTGGCAGCACAACCTAACCCCGTGCCTGTGATGTCGACGAGCCCGCATAACTTCATTCTCCCGTTAGATGCGCGCAAAGACGACCTGGACGCTTACCTCCTCAGGTTCCAGAGGGTCGCTGCAGCTCAAAAATGGTCGGAAGATAAACGGGCCGTCGGACTGAGCACATGCCTCACCGGAGATGCGCTCTCCGTCGCCGAGACGACGACGCCACGAGATTCTCTGGATTACCAAAGATTGAGCTGGCGGTCCTTGAGCGGTTTCGTTTTACCCCTCAAGGGTACAATGACAAATTCCGCAAGGCGAAAGGTGAGGATGGCGAAAGCAGAACTTAGTGCGCGATGCGACTTCCTGGTTCTTTTGGCCGATGCCTCGAAACGTCTGGGGTGCCAAAGATGTTTGGAACCCCAGAAAATTGCTCTGCGACAATATGGTCGCGTAGCAATTTTCTAAGTGTTGCTCGTCTCAGCTGGCCATTTTCATCACAAAAAGGGACTGCAAGTCGACCAAATATTTACCCGAAGCTTGCGATCGCTTTGTTAAAGCCCAAGCTGTCACAAACTTGGGAAAGACGAATGACGAAAGAAAAGAGTCGCAAGGTGACTTTTCATACAAGAAAGCTCCCACGTGCTTTTTATGTGAAAAAATGAGCACAACGAGCCTAATTGCAGAGTAGTAGTCCTCAACACCCTCTGCGGAAACTGCGGAAAACAAGGCATGATGCAGGCAGCTGTCGCTCTAAGCCTCCTGATATAGCGGAGGTGCCGGATTGCGCTATCGAGAAGTGTCGTCACAACAAACCGCAACAGCACCACGGTAATAAAGGCACATTAGAATGAGCACGTTCCCAACGTAAAGAACAGCGCCACCTCCAAACGGAAAGTGCTGCGAGGGGTACGCTTGTGTTAACCGTAGAGATCTATGGACAAGTTTCCGTTCTGAGAGACACCGGCAGAAACGCCGTCATCGTGCGAGAAGTCGTCACTGATAGGTGCCTTACAGGCCATGCATCAACTGTTCGTTTTGTGGACAATACAACATGGAGACTGGAAGAGGCTTCCATCCACGTGGATACACTAAACTTCACTGGAAAAGTCCTGGCCAAATGCAAGGCGGATCTCTTGTATGACCTCCCACTTGGAAATGTACCAGGCGTTAGGAATTTAAACAGTCTTTACCCTGCATGAAAGCTCAAACACCAAGGCATCCAGCCACTCCACCGGTTCCCGGTGGTGAAGTAAATCTTCATCCGGCCAAACAAAACACCAGCCACATCCGTCCCAAGGTACAGCACAACTGGGCGAAAAGTCCCAACATGTTCACCGGTGTTACAAGAAAAGAGATGGGCCTACAGCAGCAGCTGGACAAGAATTTGGGAAACTGCATGAAGATGGCACCGGCCGAGTCATCTTCCGGTAAAGAGAACACCCGAAAGTTTGTTTGGCAAAAGGGGCTGCTGTACCGTCGGTAGGCCTTACCATCTGCTAGCTTCATTGAACAACTTCTTCCGCTTCCTTTCAGAGAAGCGGTCATGAGGAAGGCTCATCAAGGAGTTCCAGATCATTATCGATTTTTAAACACAATAAAAGAATTCTTCGGGAGTTTTAATGGCCAAAGATGTACCCCGCCCTACGAAGATTTTTTTAGGACCTGTCAGCCGTGGAAGACGGAAAATCCGAAAAGCGAGAATGCATTGCGCTTTCGAGAAAGATGCCCAGTGTTGGCCTGAGAGTAACGGAAAGTCTTTTTCAAGCATAACGACAAGCCCGTAACGCACCGACAGGCCACGCAAGGTAGACGCATATGTGCTCCGAGGTCAACCTGCTCAACCTTTATTAATCATCTCGTCAGTGGGGTGTTGTGGTCTCCACACGATGCTTACTGCCAGTTCGCGAAATCTGTTGACTGTGCAAAAAGAGATTTGTTTTCTTTCCTGTCCCACCTTTCGCCCAACGGTATCTTCTTAAAGTGTGTGTGTGGCTTCACCCAAAAACACTTTTCAAAGCCGGGGGAGTGTAATGAAACCGCCAATCCCCGAAGGTGTATGCTTTCAATTGAAGGACAATGATGTCCCCTTGCGAGTTTGCTTGGGGAGATGGAACACTTCCGGCACGACCATCGTTCGGCGGAAGCTCGGTGTATGCTTGGACAGCAGCGAACGTGGTCTACACGCACCGACGGGGCCCGTGCTACCGCGATGGGAGGTCGCCAGTGACCGTCGCATAACGGGGCCGTGCCGTATCTCCGATCTCTCGTACCCGCCTCCACACCGGGCAGCCAAGCCTTGCGCCGGAGCGTGTGGTCAATTACTCTGAGGCTGAGCCGCCATCGCTTCTAGAGGACCACCCTTCGGGGCACGCGCCCCTGCCTGCCTCTCATGGGCCCCCAGACGATAGGTCCGTGCTACTGCGGCGGGCCGCCTCGTGTTTCTGCTGAATGGCAACTCCGGGTAGAGCCACGCGTGGTTCGAGTGGCATGCGTTTAGCCAAAGGGACCAGCACGTCAGTGACCCTCGGCTAGTTTGACTGCGACAACCCATCTGAGCCCAGTCTAGATTGCACGCATATTTGGGGCGTTCACTACCCTCGCTGCATTGGGACTGTCGCGGGACTGTTATAAGGTGCAGGACTCAATTCCGTTTCTTGTTTTCCTCCTTTTCCATTCGCGTTTGCCGCTTGTATTAACGTTTCAGTTTCTTCCTCTTTTGACCCATTTTAGCTGTTTACACTGCATATTACAATGCTCCTACGTTTCCCCTTCGTGTTGTGGCTTCTTTCGTCATTGACCCCGTGTGCACGCCTCGTGGATCCCACCACCGGACACTGAGATCATCACAGGAATAATACCGAACGACTAAGAAGTTCAGAGGGCACAGACAATGCACCAGTCACTACAGAAGAAGTAAGGAAGGCTTTGAAAGAAAGGCACGGGGCAAACCACCTGGTGACGATCAATAATAGCAGACCACTTGCAGAATGGTGGGTAAATTGTACTAGTAAAACTGGCACACCTGTATCCACAATTCCTACTGACCGCGAGTGTACGGGAATCTTGAAAGAAGCGAACATCATATTATTCCATAAGAAACCTTATATAAAAGACATTAAAGATTAGAGGCCAATCAACTTACTGTCTGTCATCTACAAGGCAATTACAAGGTAATCGCCAACAGAATTTCCGCCATCTGAGATTTAAGTCAACCCAAATAGAGGCAGGCTTTTGTAAAGGCTATTCAACAATAGAACATATTCATGCGATGAATAAGGGGACAGAGGAATGCTCGGAGTGTACCAACTCTATATAAATCCTTCTTAGATCAAAAGAAAGAATTTGACTCAATCGAAACCTCAGCTATCATTCAGGCATTGGGGAATCAGGGGGTATATGACCACTAGAGTAAAAATACTAGAGGATATCTACATTGAGTCCACAGCTACCGTCGTTCACCATCATGATCACCACCACCACCAGCCTAACTACGCCTACTGCACGGCAAAGGCCTCTCCCATTATTCTCCAATTACCACAGTCCTGCGGCAACTGCAACCAATTTATCCCCGCAAATTTCTTTATCTCATCTTCCCATCAAACGGTCTGCGCCCCTTGCAACGTTTGCCTTCTCCAGGGATTCCTTCTTATCTCTTAATGACCAACGGGTATCTTGTCTTTGCTTTGCATGCCTTTCCACGTCCATTTCTTCTTAATTTCTACTAATATCTTTTTAACACGTGTTCCCTGACCCACACTGCTCTCTTCTTGTCCCTTAATGTTACACCTATCATCTTCTGTTCCATTGCACGCTGAGTAGTCCTCAATTTGGGTTGAAGCCTCGTAGTTAGTCTCGAAGTTTCTACCCCGTGGGCGAGTACCGGTAACATGCAGCTGTCATTATCTTTATTTTTCAGGGACAATGGTAGGCTGCCATTTATTATCGGAAAAAGCCTGCCGAATGCAATCCTCGCCATTCTTATCCTTCGAATTTTGTCTTCCTCATGGTTGGAATCCGGGGTCACAACTTGGCGTAAGTAGAAAAATTCACTTACTACTTTCACGGCCTCGCCCCCTATCCAAAACCAGTGTGCCACACCGAGGTTAAAAATCATTACTTTATTTTGTGACTATTAATATTCAGGGGTACGGTTCTACTCTTTGTCCTGTGCGGTAAGGTTGTTTTGCAATTCCTGCTCCGAGGTCATTACAAGGCAACGCCATCATCAAATCTGAGTTACTGAGGTATTCTTCATTACCCCTACCTTTTCCCAATCCAATGTTCTGAATACTTGTTCTGAACCTGCGAAATAACAAAGCTGAATTTATAACCAAGCACATTTAAGCAGTTTATGCAAAAAGGATTAAAAGTGTTAGTGCACTTCCATTATAAGAACGTGGCTAACCTGCGAAGAAAGAGGCAGTGGGAGGAGTAAGCGAAGCAAACCAAGTTTGTTCTTATTTGCTTTTAAGCATAGTTTATAGCTGTTTGCTCAACAAAACCTAGAAGGACAGGAGCTTTATTCTAGCGATGAAAAATCGCCGCTGTATGTTTTACTCCCACGCCATAGATTTCGTACTCTAACTGAAGCAAACAAACAAAGTCATGCGAAAAATTGTGAAGACTCCAGAGGGTCACATTCGGCTCTTTCATGTCCACGTGGAAATATCTCGCCAGGAAAACCGATATGTCATCAAAGATGCTAGAAACCCGTCTTACTTCGTGTACTACCTGAACGTTTGCACATAATCGCGCAACCAGTTATTTGAGTGCATTTAAACGAGAAACACAATGGCAACTAACATTTGCCAAAGACAAGTGGCTGGTAGCAAAATGAAACTCGGACCAACGCCGAGTACAGCGGGTGGAGCAGAATGGGAACGGGAGTGGGTGCTTTTTTGCAGCAAAAACCAATATGTCTCTCGGATTACAGCATCCAGAATCAACTCTTGCTGAGTTCAAACAGTGAACGCTACTAATTCCCAAATAATTAGTCTGGACATTTACCCCCACTGATTCTGTATGGTTGAATAAGCATACACTTAACGCCAGTGTTGTGTTCCTTTCAATGCGGTTTTTTGTGTAAACTTTTAGTCATCTTCGTGCAGGTAACATTCAATTTTCACGTCTAAAGCGCAGTATTTTGACTGTGCTTTTGCAGACTGAAGATCAACGTGTCATATGCGTTGAAGGTGTAATAGACGATCGCCAAATTTGAATCTAGTAGTATTTGCAGCACGCCGGGGTCCTTTCAAACAGTCGCTTAGGAGTATTTCTTCCATTCTCTTTTATCCTCGGAATATATGGTTCCAGTGGTCTTCATATTTTTATTATATACGTACTTTGCAGGGAGTTTTATTTCGCTCACCTTATTGCCCCTTATTATTTTCCAAGACTATTTTCTTTATCACACATTGCAATGTCCCAAGGGTAACTTTAAGGTGTTCCTTTTGCATTAACTCAAATGTAAAGAGAAGACGTTCAAAGTTAGGATAAAACAAGAAGGGGACGATCCGTTCAAAATCTAGGTCTGATCGTATAGTATGAGTTGCCAGGTCAAAATAAAGCATTTGCATGGTACAGCACGCTAAGAGAATAGAGTTAGACCACAAAGAACACATACGCGTTAATCGACGGTACCTAGCAAGCACTATCACAGAAGAAATAGAAGTACCCCACGAAATAAATCTGACATAGAGTACCAACAGCTCCCAATACTGTGAAGGCCGATCCAGAAAAGTGGTCACATGATTACGTAGTGAATATTAGGCGTACATCTTGGTGCGTTCAGTCGCCGCCCTTGAGTCATCGTTTAAAGCCTCTAGTTTGTGCATTTTAAATACTGTTGGCCTGACTTGTTCATTAACTCACGAGAAAAATATGGGAAATATAAAACTGTCAAAGGAATCGCATATAAAACCATAAAATTATTAGGTTGCGCATGCCTGCGTCATCGTCGCTTTTATAATCACAACAAATTTCGGAATTTCGACGTACCCAATTACCCTCTGTTTAATTTCTTGTATTCTGGAACGGTTATTCTTTTGCTTATGTAGGCTTTGGTCGCCATCGGAGAAAATTCTGATGATGACCTTTTTCTGAATAGACTGTAAGCCCGTCATTTTTTCTATTTATACCTCGTAATTTCTTTTTTATAACGTAGAAGCTCCTTCCGCGGTTCATGCAACCCAATTAAACACTACTTAAAAACTCCTCAGAGTGATCACTTTAAATTTCTTTGAATGAATTTAAAATTTACGCTTGAAAACCATGCAGTTATATACGTTGTATGCCGATGAAGGGGTATAATATTTTATGCTTGTTAAAAACAATCGCTTTGCGAAACCCATCACCCCAACCTCGAGATAAATTTACTTTTAGCACCCGAAGCGGTAACGTTACTCCTTCCACACTGCCGTTTTTCTGATGACGCATATTCATGCAACCGCGACATTTGGCTGCGCACATTTCGCCTAGAGGGGCAGTTTGCTTTTCAGTGACTTCCAATTGAAATACAAAATGTGGTATTCTTCTAATTTAGCAAAAAACAAGCAGGCATAAAGGTACCAACAGGTGGCGCAAACAAAAAACACAAATGTGGGGCCATCATGCTCTGACTTTTTATCGCGTTTTTTCAAAGCCTTGTTAACCTCAACACCCGAATGCAAAGTACGTTAATACGAATGTTAAAAAAGGGGCAGCGCAATCACGGGGGTGAATGGACAAGAGCCACCTACAACCTTTCTTTCGAAGATACGTCCAACCTCCGCACGTTTTAACTCTGCGGACCTAAGTACCCGTTCGGTGTAAAAAACTTCATATGACATTCTTGTTTGAAAAAACAGAGTTTGCGGCTTTCTCGGTAAGGTCAGCAGTGATAGAGCTTGATGGCGTGGTTATTGATGACACCTGGGAGACTTTCTGTAGTTGTAAATGCTATAACTGCACCTCACGTGACTACACCGTTCTCGTGAACTTCAAAAACGGCAGAGACTACATTTTCCACTCGGGGCTCCTGTTGCTTCCTCGCATGACACACATTCACACCACACATTACTCTCCTAGAGTTTTGAAGTCAACAACATGTCGGAAAATTTCGGAAAATGCAAAAATAATCATGATGTTGGCCAACATCAATTTTGTATAAAAGATAAATATCGGGCGGTTAAGAAATAATATTTTTGGGAGAAAGAAAAATTTGAATTACAATGATCCTTCTTGCTGGACACGAGTTCTCGATATTACTTCACTTTTTTACACGCAGTTGTCACAAACGCTAGAATACATCGTTTGTGGCGAATATATTTATATATTTTTATACATTTTTTCGCCGCGTCTGGTGATAATTAAAGCAGATTATGGATGAAAATACAAGCGCTGTGGTTAAGCAGGGGAACACTTATGTATCTGCTTCGAAAATATGGAAACGCTTCAATAGATTTAACGATGGCTATAAACTTTTATTATTTGTGCATCATGATGGGCAACCCAAAACTTCCCCTAGACTCTATTCTTGCACTAAAGGAGTTGATTGAAAGTAATCTGATCTGATTCTGTACTGAATGCTGAAAAAACACTTCTTGCGTAAAACTTTTTTGATAATTTGCACGTTTAATTTCATGTGAATACTATAAAGGCAGCGTCTCGTAAAAAATTATCAGTTGTAAAAACAAGGATACAATGGCATAACTTTACACAAGAACGGCTCGTTCTGATATTTTTATTTGAACTTTGTACCATGCTACCATCAATTTTTCACTGATAATAATCAATGCTGCGACTGTGTAACATTGGCAGTAAAATTTGTAGAATGAAGTCATCCTCACCGTTATTATCATTTTCATCAACCATTGAGGGTTACCCAGAAGGCATAGGCCTGCCCCACTGATTCCCATCCTGCACTTCCTGAGTCCATTCTTTTTTTTCCTTATCTCATTTTTTCCTCTCAAGCGATTTTATGCCATTCCCCTTCTTTTGTAGCCTCACCCACTTCCCCCTCTCTCTAACCACTCTGTTACAATGGTAAACCACCAGCTGTAATTAGGTCTCAATACATGGTCATCCTAAGTCAATTTTTACAGACGATAGTCTTGCTTGGGCTACTCAAACGCCAATATTTCCTTCTGTCTGTGTGTCTGGGTCTGAATTCAGCCACCCAGAGTAAAATACAAGCTACCCAAAAGTATATTATACCCACAGCCACATTTACACGTCCAAGTGCGGTAGCAATTCGAAATTGATACCTGTCAACATTGTTGAACAAGTACGGCACATTAGGCAAATATAAGGCAAAAAATACACTTAAGTGATATTTGCAGCGTTTTCTACTTAAAATCTTTGGGTGCTTCAGTTTTGCGATAGCAAATAATACTAAATCAACGGCCGAAAACTGTCGCCTGCTGTTACTGCGCTATAACAGATACTGGCAGCGTTTAGAAATCAAACGAAAACAGCAACGAAAGATAGCACCTGAGAGATTCCATGTTCCGCCTGAAACGCTACTAGAGTAGGGCAACGTGGTTCTACAAATGTTGTAGTAGGGTGCCTCAACTCAAGCGTGTTTCTGCTCGGCGGCATCGAGACACCCTACGTGGGGCAGTAAAAGTGGTTAATTAAAATTTACTTGAGCAAACCTATAGGGCGTTATCTCGGGAGGAATGAGACGGGAGGAGAATGGCATGACAGCTGAGTGGAAAGTGTAGGCAGGCATTGACTTGGCAGGGGCGCGAGTCGACTAGCGTGTTTCGTTGACATTTCCAACACAAGGAGGATACGCGCAGCCCTTTTTTCGTTGATTAGGGTTGTGGTTTCTCCTCTTGTTTTTTTATCCACGAAGCATGTTTCCACAATTTTAGCCTTATTCCTGTCATCCTGGTATCCATGGCCTGTTGAGACTCCCTAAGTGTTCTTTCCAGTTTCTTGGTAATTACCAAAGTTCTGTTCCTAACTGATCACCGGGAGCACGCATACGTAGCTCAGTTTTTTTCAGCGACAGAATTAGTTTTCTTTTTATTTTTTTGAAGTGCTTGGTGTGTGCACCCTATTCAAAATCTCTGTTGCCGCGGATTGCTTCTTAATGTCTTAGATAGGCACGTTTACTTTTTCCAAAATTTGGTTATCTAACTTTTTTGGGCGCTCCAATGCGGTTTGGAAAAACCAAGAAACTGGGTACTTTATCCACAAACGATACCCTGATGGTCAGTGGGGTCCCGGAACTCCCTTCCAGGATGGCAGCGAGAGAGGTAATCTGTGCTTAGCGCCAAATTCTTTGACGAGCGCAGGGCGTGTTTCTGTGCACTCACACTACAAATATCTTCCTTGCCATATTCTATCTCAGGTTATGTTTGGAAGAAGGAATCAACCATGTCTCCTCTCTCGATACCTTTATTGGACAAGGTGTCTCAGGCGGGGCACTCCAAAAACAGAAGTTTATTTAGGTGAATGAAGAAATGGAGGAAATACAGCGTTGTTCCGCCGTTGTTCCGTTGTTCCGCAACTTTGCAGACGGAGGAAAGTTAAATGAATGCCCTAAACAGTGTATTGAGCCATGCGTGAAGAAGAAGTCTCGTTTCGTAGCTGTAAATAAAACTGCTAACGAATTTGTTCGGTTAGGAAAGTTGACATTAGCAATGATTATTTTATATCAATCTTTGTTCACGTGTACTGTTTCACGCATATATTTTACTTAAATATTAGATACTCAAGAATCCTATTGAAATCGTACTATTAAAAACTTACACCCGAGGTAACGTTTGTTTTAACATTTCGTGTAGGCCATTTGAGTATTTTGGTGATCTTCTTGCTCAC
This sequence comes from Haemaphysalis longicornis, assembly GCF_048455015.1. Taxonomy (NCBI): domain Eukaryota; kingdom Metazoa; phylum Arthropoda; class Arachnida; order Ixodida; family Ixodidae; genus Haemaphysalis; species Haemaphysalis longicornis. The sequence goes on from NW_027526407.1 coordinate 183,810,675, forward strand.
TGTTCCTACAGCAGTTTTCCACGCATTCACGAAGGCAAACCGTTTTTGTATTGCTCCAACTGCTGGTGGTAACTACATTATTTTCAACGTAAGTGTAGAATATTGTGAGAACAATATTATTGACTGGGCGTTTCTCTGTTGCGACCTCGTTACATAGAAATGTCATGGACATTCTTTTATTCTTAAGATAATATATTGCCAAGATTGTGTATAAAACTACTTTTTGAGAAGTACTTTGTGTAACCACTCTCAAAATAGCGCTCAAAGCCAAAAAGAAGATCAGATGGCTGCACCAAACTGCTTGTGTAATATTAGTGCTACACCGGCTCTCCGTTATTAACTTAAATATCTTTTTATCTGAAAGAGAGATATAGGCCTGGGTGTCGAAAGAGGATGATCATTCTTGACAGCAATAACTACTACTTACTATACTACCAAAAAAACGGCATGGTGCCAAGATGCATTATCATAATACAAAATAATAAAAAAATTGCGCCTTAGGAGTAGAATGACAGAGCTGAGACGCAAGTGCTCCTAAAAATATTGTCTTATAGCGATTCAATGATTGTGCCACCTTAGTACGTGTTCAACGATTAGAGAACTGCTTGAAATAATTTTGCTATTTTCAAACAATCAGCCTTTTCAGGGCCGTCTGCTTTAGGCGCCTTCCACTTGTGACAAAGTTCAAATTTTTTAAATTCCTGTGTGTGCATTTCTCGTCATTCTGCAAGCATGCACGTTTTATTAAAAATTTTCGCGAAGTACAAAATACACCCTACCCGCCGCGGTGGCTCAGTGGCTAAGGCATTGCGCTGCTGAGCACGAGGTCGCGGGTTCGATTCCCGGCCGCGGCGGCCGCTTTTCTGATGGAGGCGAAAAGCAAAAACGCCCGTGTGTTCGAGATTTCGGCGCACGTTAAAGATCCCCAGGTGGTCAAAATTAATCCGGAGCCCTCCACTACGGCGCGCCTCATCGCCTGCGTTGCGTCGGCGCGTCAAACACCACAATCAATCAATCACAAAATACACCCTGCGGGGACGTAAGCGACAAACAAAAGTTCGCTTTGCGCCAGTGTTGTGTTGACCACAATGTGGAAAATTGTTTGGGAAGAGCAGACTTTAACTTAATAAAACAAAGCGATGAGCCTGAGTTTTTGGTGCAACGAAACAGCCGTTTATTTAGCAAAACTGCCCGCTGTTACTGCCTCGTTATTTCAATGCATCGATATGCGAGTTCGTAAAACTTGTTGTAGCGTAACTGGCACTGTAAATGGCCGCAGCAGTCCCAGATGCCTCTACACTGTAAAATATCCACATCAAGCATAAAAAACATACTCAACAAATACTCAACGTCAAGCATCAACTACGAATACAAAGATTCATGTAGTTCAGAATAAAAACTACCTTAAAAACGTACAATGATTTCAGTTTCAGTATTTGTGGGCAAACTGCAAGTTTACACACTAGTTTTGCATTATTCATAATTGTTCTGGTATTTCGAAATAACTATATTCCTCCAAAATAAAATATCTTGATAAAACAGTATCAGAAATTGCACTTGGGCGGCATGCTTAAAAGCCCAGTGTAACACAGATAACAACACAGAGGAAAAACTCCAAATAAAAGTGGAGTTTGTTACACTAGGAATTGTGGTTAAAATAACCTAGTAACGGTAATCAACTTAAAGACATAGGTGATTTTGGGAGTGTGACGCTATGCTATACCTTTAAAACTTTTACTTATGCCACAGGGCAAGCTGTCGCAATCCAAAACAGAAAGATAAATCAATGTTCTGATATTTAGAGCTAAACCTCAAAATATGAGGTTTGCTAGATGGAAAAAAATTCGGCGTATGGCCGATGATGCAATAAAGAGAAAATCTTCAGCGTGGAAGCTGTTTGGACTAACCGAAATTCTCATTCCCACTACATTACACTTTGCAATTCTTGCTGAAGCAATGTAATTGTAGCAATAACACAGTCCAAAAACATAACACACGGCGCTATAAACGGTAACAGAACATTTTTCTCACCATGTAGACAGGAGGGGCTTCGTGAACAAACCAAATTCCTCACCATCATTGTTTACACCGTACCGTCACAGCTTCCTGGTCCTAAACGCATATGCCAGGAATGACAACAACATGACTGAAAATCTCGTCAGTGTTCGACAACCGTACACAACAGGAATACTAGAATCACCCGCTGAATGTCGATAGAGACTTTGGGTTAATAAAGTGCAACCCGGGCGTGTCCGGTCAGCCAGCGTGCTTACGGACGACCTGTGCATTACAGGGAAACCAAAGCAGATGAATGTAGCGGGGTATGGGCGCGCTTTCCGCCGCACTCTGGGATCACCTTGGGTGTAACGCCTCAAGTTTTAAAGCAAAGTGTTCTCTAAGCGATGTAGCCGGCGTGATTGTAGTAGCTACTTTGCAGCGAACTCAAAGACGGCTCCAAGCCATTGTTTTATTTTGCTGGTGAAAGCGGCGCTACCGAACATAAACATACATTCTGAGGCTTTGGTACACCGGGGCAGCTAGTGTTGTCTGTCGAACTGAGCATTACGCCAAAACGTTAGGGCGATGCACCGAATGCTCACTAAAGACGGAGGCGGACCTGGTCCAGAGAAACCTCCCCACGTATCTTCCCCCCAGCATGAATTCTTCCGGAAACAATTGGTACACATGCAAGATGACGACAGCACACAATCTCAAATGTAGTCTCGCACTTCATTGCTCATCATGCGGCTGCGTGCCCGTCTGGATGGCTGCGCCATTTTGAAAAGGTACACAGATACGGACACCAGGGAGATACACGATGCGTTCGACAATGCGATAAAGAAAGAAAAATTTGTCAGTAAGCCGTCGGTTGCCTTAACACTAAAACAGATAAATTACCTCAAAGGGTGTGTAAGGATGACAAGATGTGATTACGTCTTCTCTTGGTAGTGTATCTCTTCTGGCTTTGTTGTAATGTATTTTGTGTGAGACAACCCTATTTATAAGCAAGCTGCAATAAATTACGCTCAGTTGTTTGTCAGCGCTTGTCTGTGCCTTCTTTCTTAGTCCTCGTCTTTTGCGCTGTTTTGGAAGAACTGAAGTGATCTCCGCGAGTTCTATATTGAAATAAGCGAAAGGAAGCGAGCATTGATTTTTCATGGGCTATTTGAAGATTAAAATGGTAGTTTGAAGTTGAACGGTCAGGAACACAACTCCTGAAAAAGAGAAATGATAAATATTGCTCGCCCCCTCCCATAATTTTATAACGGCCGCAGCTGGCAGTAGCAATCCCTGTCTGAAAACCAACCTTAAGCTATGAATAAATTCCTTTCCTTTTTACAAACATCCGTAGTGCAATTCAAAAGTTCGAAGAATTCTCGTCAGTTATTCATGACTACAACGCTGATATCGTTGTGCTAACCTAAGCATGCCTATCGACAAAAATTCCCGATTCTGAAAGTATTCACTGTGCTAAGAAATTTAAAATCAATCAAGAACGGGTGGCGGTGTCTTGATTCCTTACTCACACAAAATACAATCTCAATTTATACACATTGTGGGCCAGCTATAATTTGTGTGCGAACGTGTTACACTTCATAGGATGTCGTTGTGTGCGGGTGCTATCGCCCTGCTAACTCTCCCGCCAAGTTTAGTATTTCCTTACACGATGTTTAAATAAACTAAGCGTACACTATCCAGCATTCCCGATTTTTTTTCTTCGTTAGTTCAACATTGCTTAAGCTTGTTGGGGTTCCGACCCTACCCTATCTGAGAGGGCTGTTTTACTACTATTAGTGATGCACTCCATTCGATGCGCGTCATTCGATGCGCATCACTCCAGTTTCTGCTATTCTCTTAGATTTGACTGTAACCAAAACGTCTGCCTGGAATCAACGAACATGCATAATAAACTTTATCTGCAACTTTAGGCTTTCCCGTCATGACTCAAAAACTGTTCTAAACAAACATCAGCATGGCTTTAGGAAAGGTCACTCTTCTGAACCCAATGTCTACTGTTACAACACACATGTTTTCTATTCTGCACCACGGCAGCAACTTTTACGTACCCCGGCTGCATTCACTGCATCATTTTTGACTATGAAAAAGCCTTTGATAACGTGTGGCACTGCCTCATATTATAAAATTGGGTATACTTTATGTAAGTATCACAACCGGAAATCGGTTAAAAACCACAAGCATTTTGGAGCCAAGAACATCTCTAATAACAATGACAACTCACCGGCGTGCCCTGTATCTTTCGTTGTATCAATAGGTTCGTTGTTGGGACCCTCTTTATATAATATACCTTAGCGTTTTAGCTAAAAACAACGCTTCCTCAAAGCGACTAACCGCAGACGATTGCGTAATTTACCGATAATTTACTAATAATAATGACGGCTCAGCTATTCAAATTGTACTAAACAGCGCTTCTTTTATGCGTGAAAATTGGTTAATGACACTGAATGTGCATAAATTCAAAGCTATAAGAATTACACCAAAGGCAACAACAGCAAGCTTCACCTTACCCACAAAAACTGCGATCTCGACGCTGTTAAAATTTACAAACGTTGTGGACACATAAACATTAGGCTCTTGTGGCAAACGCATGTTGAATAAGTAACCAGGAACGCAAATTGTGTGCTTGGGTTCTTGCGCCGTAACTTTTTTCTTGCGCCTAATTTTATAATACTACTGTTATACTAATCCCCCGTCAGGTCTAAAGTAAAATAGTCCTCTCCTATTTATTATCTCAATAATTTTTTTCTTTCTAACCCCGTTAAATTAATTCGGAACCGTGCTGTCATATTTGTTGTGTGAAACTTCTCTTTAATCCTCAGTATATATTCAATAAAAATGAATTTATACTACCTGACCCTTCAGTAACAAGAAAAATAGCCGGATTGTACCTTTCTTATCAAATGTATTTTACTAATAGTGACGTCAAGCCCGACCTTTTTTTCTTATTCTTCATACGTTTCCTCACGCATTAACAACACATTCATGCTTGCAGTGCCATCCTGCCGCACAAGCGTGTGCTTCAACAACTTTCTATAAAAGCCGCCACCGGAATACAACCAACTTCCCGCTTTTATCGAAAGCATCACAGATCCTTTATGATTCAAGGCAGCCATGTATTACCTCACTGTGTATTACCTCTTTTCTCACCAGAACCCTCTAGGCCCTGAAGGTATTGTAATAAGGAATGACGCACCATATGCACGAAATATATTCGTAGCACCGTATAATTCGAAACAGCGTTGTTGAGAGCGAGCAGCACTCGCGGCGGCAAACGTGTCATTTTGCGGATTCCATCAGAAGTAAAACGTAGACTATGATGAGATGGTGAGTAAGATAGCTGGTGTGTTAGGCGAACCCAGATCCGCCGGTGACGTGGACGCGGGTCATTGGGTCCAAATCAGGAGGCTTGGAAGTCGAGCTTGGTCGTTATTTTTACAAATACTACAAGTTCGATTCCGTTCTAAAGATATCCCGCAAATTGATTGGAAAGAACAACCTGATTGGAATCTCGAATGAACCACAGTGTTTTCCAAATGAACATCTTCGCCAAAAATCGAAGCTACTCCTGGCGTAAGCTATAGTCAAGAAATACGAATGCTGATGACGATTTTTCTTGATTAGGAATGACGAGAGCGTTTCACGCAAACTGAAAGACACCGGTAGGATTCGCATTCCGACTGACGCTGACATATCCAAAAGTGTTCAGCCCTGCTGAAATCTAGCTGGCAACTAAAAACCCAATCACCATGCATAGCAAGAAACTCGCGTTTTTAGAACAACTAGGATTTCTTTCCTGCGCAAAATGTGCAACCTCAGGCACTATTTTTAGAAAGTTCTCCATTGTGTAGAAAAGATCAAGTTTGCGTATTCGTTAGTCATAGAACTTTATTTTTAAATGACCACATGTTTGCAGAAACGTGGTATCAGATGATCGCGACATGCTAGTTCTCCAAGTTACAAATACTACTTTATTTTTCAGCTAAATTACGTGGTGGCGGTGAACTGAAGCATGTTCACCGCCGTACGCATTGTGAAGGTACCATAAATCGAAGTGTTGTACTGATGACTTAAAAAACAGTAGTTACAACCCAAGAGCGGAAATTTTACCGTTATTTTTTCTACTTCGTTTCTTAGCTAACGCGCGTCCTTGTGGCTTACGAAACAGTAACTTGACTACATACCACTAAAGCAATATAACGAACTTGACGCAGGCAGTGAAACATATATCTGATAGATGACCACTTACTTCCCCGGCATTTTAGCATAAACATTTGCGCATGCGGATATTACACCGCACTCTCTCTGCCCAATGAAGGGACACAGACCAACCATTTTCTTCTTGATGGTTCTGTTATCAGCTGTGATGAAATTGTTCAAAAGTAGCGATTATAGCCCAACATTCCGTTATTATGCATATATCAAATAACAGACAATTCTGGAGACAACGCAGAATTGGAGTTCTGCTCACTTTAGATATAGGTCATTTTATGGGCTAAAATGAACGCCTTTCGGTTGCGTGTACTGGAGAAGAACTTCTCAACAATATAAAATGGGAACAGGGCAAAGTACTGATATGGCGAAATATTTCAGGCATTCTTTCATGTATATAAAACATCTTTTCTTTTAAATAGTGAAGGGAAAAATACTAGGAATCCTTGGATAGGGGCCCATCAAACAAACATAGTCCGTAAAAACTAAATTTTAGAGCCGCGTTTTTATACGTGAGATTCCTTGGCGACTGGCTGAATTCTAAAAATATAGCAATAAATTAAATTCGAAATAAAGAAAGGCAACATTGATGTACCATGAACATTCCTTTTTGTCAATAAAAGATTGTCAATAAAAGTTTGAAAAGGCTTCAAGTACAAAAACTAGGGCCAACAAAAGTAGCCCTAGCAGATTATTTCAATGCCAATTTCGTCAACTGGGGTCTACCTCCAACATCAAATTGCTCTGAAATTACATATAAGCCAATGAACGCCGCATTTCCTCCCCCAACACTACTAAGAAATTCTACCGCATGTTCATTGCGTTAAAAAGCAAAAGAGCCACCGAAGTATAGGGTCTTCAACTTTCTCTAGTGTAGCTTATGGTTGAGGCTCGTGTTCCGCATCTTTCACATATTGTTAATATGATTTTTGAACAAAGCTGTTTTTTGACTGCAATTACATGGATGAAATACTGGTAATTTTAAAGTGGTGAGAAAAATAAGGTCAGCAGCAACACAGCACACTCTATACCTCGGTTTTTTTCTAAATATGAAGAAAAATTTGTTAAGATGAAACAATTTATAATAAAAAGACACTATGACCGAACGACAACATAGCTTGTACTTGGTGTGATCGACTGAAACGGTGTTGCTACTGTGAAAGAAGTGCTAATTAGAAATGCTGATTAAAGTGTGCCTACACTGGCGATCTTCGCAGCGTTCGGAAAGGCGTGTATTTCTGAAGCCACGAATTGATGATGATGATGACGATGATGTTTCGAGTTTATTGGTGCAAGGCCGACATAGACAAAGAGCGCCAAACCCAAAGCTATTTCTTGAGGAGGGAACACAAAATAAAATTTGTTAAATATGTGAGCACGGCTGGAGTAAAGGGCCAGGGCGAAGAACAAAAGTGGATAAAAGATAAATACGGTTGTTCCTGTATAGGACAAGGGGTAAAACTATGTGTGGTATGAGATGAGTTGTAAGAAGTGAACTTCTGATAGGTACCTAAAGGTTCGCTGCACAGAAAACATGGCTTCGTCTCCTAAGTATGACGGGCGTGGTGGAATATGTCGTGTGTATATTTGTGGGAAGTAGTTGCGTGATGTAATGTTTAATGCCTTATATTGTATGGGGATGTGGATCATGGTTTGGGCCTCTCCGCACTTGCTGCACAGAGGCCTTGAACATGCAGTGAGAAGCTGCGAGTGCGTTGCCTGTGTGTGCCCCATCCGTTATCTACCCAAGGCTAGATCAGTGTATCTATTCCGTGTGTCGGTGGTGTATGGTCTCAAGTTTAGGTTTTATTATGTGTAACCTGTTTCCTCTTTGTTCACTCGAGTGTGTTGGCCATGTTTTGCGAAGTTGTTTTCTGATGTGTCGTTTCACGTTGGTGTAGGGTAATGTGGTTATGTCAGCTGTATTCAAGAGTGTAGCAGCAGCAGCCATTCGATCCGCTGCTTTGTTCCCGCTATACCACAGTGGCCAGGGACCCAGCAGAGGACCAGTTCAAACTTTTGGACATACACCGACATAATACCCTTGTCTATCTCATTGACAACATGGTTTTCGGAAGACATTGTTGACGACAATGCCCGTACAACACTGAGGGGATCTGTATATATATTGGATTGTGGGATGTGCCTTTGAAGTATATGATTAACAATAAGAACTACACCATGCGCCTCTGCCGTAAAGATACTAGTACAACTATTAACTGTTGTAGTGACGTTAAGGCCTGGTCTAAGTGCCGCGCAGGACCAAGAGGTGGCAGTTTTATAGGCGTCCGTATAAAATTCAGAACATTGATACCTCTGCGGCAAATACAAGAAGTGCGGCAGAAATGCACATTTGGGAGCTCGGTTTTTATCCATATGTCTTGGTGCCATAAAATCTGTTACAAAAGATTGGATGGTGTTTTAAAAGAAGACAGCAAACTCTGAACCTTCCTCTCTAACTCTGTAAGTAAAGGGCGCAGAGAACGATGGTCGATTTAAAAGTAGTTCAGTCATAGATCTATCATGGAAAACTGATAAAAAAATGGTGAGGGAAGGATGAAATTTCAAAAGCATAATGGAGATCTGTGCATGCTCGCTGACGTTGTAGTTTTCATTTGCTGCACTCCACATAAAGGCTTTCGACCGGGCTTCTGCGGAAGGCGCCACATGCTAGGCGGAGCCCAAGATTGAACACTGGGTCAAGCATTTTGAGGGACGTTTTACTTGCTGGCCCAAAAATAACGCTACCCTAGTCTAATCGAGAACTTTTCAGCTGGTAAAAACGCTTAGAAGAAGTTGTTTGTCAGCGCCAAAAGAAATGTATGAGAGAACCCTAGGGATAGTCGAGGTTTTTAAGCATTTATGTTTTTTTTGTTTTATGTGTGGGATGAATGTGAGGTTTCCGTCGAAGATTATACCTAAAAACTTCTGTTCCTTTTCGACAGGAATCGAGACACCATTGAGTTGAATGCTAGGATCTCGCCGGATGCCACGCCTGCTGGAGCACAAAACACAAGTGCACTTCCCTGGAATAAATATAAAACCATTGCTATCTGCTCAGCCGGCTAGCTTGTTAACACGAAGCTGGACTTGGCGCTCACAGACAGACAAGTTACAAGATTTCAAAGACGGTTCAACGTCGTCTACATAGATTGAACAGAAAATCAACGGTGGCAGCGACTTCCTAATTGAATTCATTTTCACAAAAAAGGTGCAACTTAAAACTTCACTTTGCGGAACTCTATTTTCCTGCACATGAACCCTAGAGATTGCAGTTCCAACACGCACACGAAAGGTTATTTGAGACAAGTAGCTGGCAAGTGTGTTCATCATGTTACCCGACATGCCAAAGGACTTCAGGTCGCTTAGGAAGCCATAGCACCACGCGGTATTTTACGCTTTTTCCAGATCAAACACTACCGTCATACAATATTGTTTGTGCTGGAAAGCATCCTTTATGTAAGACTCATGCGCGACAAGTTGATGGTTAGTGGACCGCCCTGCCCTGAAGCCTCCCTGGCAGCTCTCCAGAAGCCCGTTGTACTCAAATGCCACCAACTATATTTTGACAAGGTATGGATACAATGCTAGCCATACAAAATGTCACACCTTCGTTAAATACGTCAGCGATGCTCATATCGTTCAGGTATCTTCGATGAGCCCTTAACGTATTTGAGTCAGTCGTAGAGGGTATTCTAAAATCGAGACTAACGCACAAACCCAAAAGGCGCCACTTTGCATATGATATTTAGAATTTCAACAACATTGACAAAGCCGACGGGGTACTGCCCGACCCGGCGAAAACCTTCAAAATTGAAAATTTATTCCAAATATAAACACGGAGCCCGCAGATTTCTGAGACGGCGGGACTACCTGCGCCCTCTTTTAGCAAATTACTCAAAAAAGGAAAAGCCACCTGCGTGGTTGACAGAATACAGCACACTTTTCTGCTGGAACGACGTGGAGCAAAACTTTCTGTGAATGGCAACAACGCTGCAAAGCTAGTTTGTGGTCTCCCAGTTTGACAAAAACGCCGATTCGAAAAGCGCACAGTCGCCATTGATGAACGCGTGTGTGCTGCAGCCATCAAAAAGTGACCCAGCGTCTCTGCCCCAATGTTTCAAAAGCCGATGCTTACAGCGAAGCTGGTGGCCTTCCCTAATCAAATAGCTACGGTTTACCCAGCTTTACAAATGCAGCAAATTCTCCTTTTGTTACGCCCGTTTGAGCGCACAGCATCGCTGTCGCTCACGCAGGGCGCCTTCTTTGGAAGTGCAAGTGACTTTAGCCATTTTGCGAACATTTGAGATGCCACCACCAAGGGCATTTATATATATGTGTGGGCTGTCTAGTCGGCCGTTTCCTCTCATCCACTCCGAAATCTGCCTACCTGCTCTCTGCTCCTGCACCCGCTCTCCCCATTTCGCTGCAGTGTGCCTGTCTTTTGCTCTCCACCGCGCTACGCGATGCTCTCTCCACATCACTACGCCCACGTTACCATTCCTCGTTTCACGAAATATTCAACCAAGTGCCACTTCGCTATTTAACGAATAGCAACCGTGAGGAACTATTCGTATATTCGTATACAGATGCCGTAACCTGACCCAAGCCAGAAAAAACCCCTCAGAATCCCCCAAAGAGCCGTAGCTAATATAACTATCATTACCATACCTTGGTCGTACGTTTATAATAGACAATATTGTTCAAGCAACTCTTTATGTGGTATATTGGCTCCCCAAAATGAAGAACTATTCGGGCAGCATTGAGCGTTGGGCACGCCCCTGCGTGTACTCGGCGTTGGCAACATCTACAAATCTAGCATGAAATATCTGGAGGCCGAGTGTGTCTTCCGCTTTCCGTCGATTTACCGCACCAGGACTTTCATGAAGATGGCGCGCACTCAGAACGGTGGCGGTGAGTGAACTGCAATCCTAGCAACCCGCTGACAACATATTACGCGTCATGATCGACTTAGACGGCGTGCGTGTTTTCGCCAATACAAGGGTTTCATTCAGCATTAAAAGCTCGTCGTTGCTCTACAAAAAAACGTCGGCTCTTAGACAAGAACAAAGAATTTCCTCGTATTGCCCGAGTAATTTTTGTGTAAAAATTTCAGATCGTGGCATCAGCCCCACCCCCCCCCCTCGTAATCGAGCAAGCAACTCTTTTTCCTTACACCCAATATCTTTCAGTACGACAAGAGCTACTGCCAACATAACGAATGCGAACTCCCGCCGAGAAAACACGTTACTTATGCGGTTCAAACCCTCAGGTAAAACTGTTACCCTAATGCAGTTGCCACCAAAGTGTCCACTACTCCATCGAAAATTTTGTACGCGTCCGTTTGCCCTGAAGTATGGTTTATCTTTTTTCCGCGAATGCGCCACAATATACAATGTGGTCTTCTCAATGAGAACACCTAATGGTGAATGAATCCCAATACACAGAAATATTACAACGGGATGTGTTCTGCACATTCCCTTTTGCTCGCTTTATTTTCAGACAGATGAATCTAGGCTTTGTTAAAGAAATGGGACATGTGCCTTAAGGGAATAATCTTTCTTGAAGTGACCTAGTAAATAAAAGGACAATTGCGCCTAGAAACTGCCAAATGCACTATATTAAAGGCAAACATAATACTCACGGTCTGGTATTTCTCCCTGCACTTTGGGCCTAAATGAGAAGCAGCACAGATGTTGTTCAGAGCAAAAATAAATATCCCGGCCAGCAACAACCTGAAAATCTGTTCAGAATTATTCTTCGTTTTCTGTATCCTTGACAACTTGGAGCTTTTGACTCGTTTTGGTAGGAATAAAGGTAATACAAACATTCAAGCCCAACGTTTCATTAGTCCTTCTGAAAATCTCTCCAAGAACTCCTCCTTTGTATTTTTTTCATACAAGTGCACTTGGCATCGCTGATAACTTTCTGTTACATTAAACAAAAGTGGTACAGAAAAACAGGCAGAGCAGTCAGCCCTTTAATGAAAACAGATGACTCTGGGCTTAAACAGTATAACCTCGCATGCGCAGTTGTCTACCCAACAGGTATAAAACAAATATGACACCCACACTTCCTTTGCGACCGTCACGCTTTGGAAAAAATAAGCGCTTGCGATGTGATTTCCAAAAGACCTTGTTGAGCAATCGCTGTGGTACTGCGCTGTTCACACCATTTTTAAGTGTTTCATTGCTAATGTTTTAACGATGTAGAAGCTCAGGACTGTGTTCTTCGAATTTATTGAGACCCTTTTTAGTACGTTAGGCTGAATCGTCTGAATAGCATGAAACCCCTAGTTAAAACCTGAATTTTTTCTTTTTTTAATAAAAATAGTTTATAAACGCTTATTACCTTATAACTACGATTGCAACAAATGAAAATTGCTGATGGCCTGCTTTACGACTGTCTCAAAACATTTTTACCAAACCAAGCATTTTTTTGATATGCTGCGGGTGAAATATTTTACAAGACTTCAATGACTCTTCGACATCTAGAAAATATTATCCAGTTTAGGAGCGTAATGATAGGTCATAAGGTATAAAATTATGTTTTGATGGGTCAGTACTTCAGAGAAATCATTTTGCAAATGTGGAAATTTTAGGTTTTACGATAATTTTTGAAACTTGTTTTCCTCGCAAAAAGATACTTCACCGGATAACAAAAGGTTGCTGCTAGGAGTAGAATTTGAGCTCGCTCTTGTTGTAAAGGAGATATTGCTAAGCTTGTGGAAATCATTTCAGACAAATGGAAACAACAGAAAGGCAGCTTACTGCTGAGGCAACGTTAACTTGATATTAGTCTTACTTGTAATGTGAACGGAGATGCATAAGACCCTAACTTACTAACGGTAATGTTACCGTAGAGTACTGCGCTTGGACGTGCATTTTTCAATCATTTATTGCACAATTCGCCGAATTGGTCATTTTGTGCTTAGGGAAATTGTAATTTACAACGTCAATTTTGGTATTCTTACACAAACGTAATCATGGAAAGTCTATTGGGCTTTATACCGCTCTTTCTGTTTTTTTATGACACAACAGGTACAACTAGTTGTTTTAAATTCCCACCGCTTGTTGCAGAAATTTATTACTCAAAATATGCACTCGAATGACGATGGTTTATTTTATCCGGAGTCGTATTGAAACGAGTGGCTTTGGAAAAAAAGTAATAAGAAGCTACGTGTACTAAATTTATATCACTGAGCGACAACTGGAGACATCAGAACGCTTTGTGGGCGAAGCAGATGCTTATCGGAACAATGTGATTACATTGCATTTTGCGCAAAAAGAGGGAAGGTCATATTTCCGAGTGCATTTCCAAAACAAAGAGTTCTGCAAATATTTTGAATTTTTAACTACTTAGGGATTATGAAACCGTCTTTTACAGTTTTTAAAGAGGAAATGCAAGAACACTATATTCTAGCCATACGTACGTAATGCAGACTCATTTTGTGTAATCAGAGCTGAAAGTGCAATATTTGTTATTGTACACGCTGTACTGTTATTTTCGTAATTTGTACTTTAAAGGAGTACTGACACGACATTTCTCGCTTTCAGTTTTTATGCTGTAAAGAATACCTATGGTCCCAGTAATTACGAAAATCGAACCGAAAGGCGTCAGCCACCAACATATAATTAATTATAGCACGTTTATTGCAACCACTTTCAAATTCGGTCGCCGCGCGGGAAAATGGCCGTTCGAAGGAGAGCCTGCAAGCGGACTGCCTGACGTCACGGTCTCCGTGACGTCGGACCGTGACGTCATGGTCTCCGTGACGTCAGGGACGTTCGCTGCATCGTCTGCTACGGATTGCACGCGGTTCACACTAAAGCGCTGGACACATGTACGATTTGTACACTCGATTCGCATGCGACTGATCGTTACGACTGTCACCACGACTAGTCGTACGCGTGAATTTGAGACACATGACCCGATGCGTGCATGCGATGCGTCGTCGGCGTCGCTCCGCCCACCGTTTTTGCTCCATGGTCAACTACGACTATCGCTGAGCTGAATTTGTAGATCCCGCGCGTTTAATCGCAAAAAATGGATAAAGCAGGCAATCGTGAAGCGTTTCCTGCCTTCGGAAACAGTTCGCGCACACGCCGGCCGCGCCTGCCAGCTCGGACACTCAGCGGCTCGATCCGGCGCAGACCACGGTAGCAAGACGGTAGCAACCGCTTGTCGCTGCTCTTCTGAATCAATCTGATCGTTAAAATGAAGTTCCACATGCGAGAAAGTAGGTGTTAGTGTGGTGAAAAATTGTGCTTGGGATTGTTATCAGGGCTTATTTTAAAAGCGGCGATCAGATATCTGCCGCGATGCAAGCGTTATACGCTGACCGGCCCCCCGCGGCGCGCGGCGGGCGGTGCGCCGACCGGTCGAGAGATGGCAATACCTGCGCGGAAACGTGAAGTGCGCACTTCGCAAGCCTTGCTCACAGCGGTACCGCAGCCAAGCCAAACCTCCTATCGAAGCGAGACCGCCCACAACAACAGCGCAGGCTATCGCTTCCGGTTCCGGAAACAACTGTATGACGTCATGCTGAATCGGCCGCAAAATCGCGGATAGCCTGACGTCACACCCTAAGCGATTTCGCTAGTGCTGCCGATTTGTAATAGTTCGCGGCCAGGGCAATTAAAATCGATTTTTGATGCGTTTCCAGCCTCGGATCGCTCCAAACATTTCTGTGGGTAATCTGTACAAACTACTGAAGCCAATTATATCGTTATTTAGGCCTCTAAATTTGGTGTCAGTACTCCTTTAATGATGGCAATGATACGTTTGTTATATTTTGTATAATATATTACCTACGCACGCCATGCCACACTTCCCCTGAATGTTTAAAAGGAAACCACTCGCAACTTAATATTTATACTTTAAAATTGCGTACCTACACAAAAAACGGTCTTTTTATACTGTAGCTTCAAAAATTCCTACTGGTTTAATACTTTTATAAACAGTAGGGCATACTATTCAACTCAAAATGAAACAATTTTCGTTATTCCAAAGAGGTTAATATTACGTATAAAATTACCTGTTCCTTCAAATACACAACGGGAATAGAGACACCACCACGACGGTAGAAGATCTACAGCAGAGTCAACGTGGCCACTGATCTTGATATACGACTAACTGGCAATATCTAAAGTAATACAACAGTTGGAGTATTCCACGATACTCATTTAAATGAGGCTAGAGAACAGCTGCAGCTTGTCATGTTCGAGGCTCTATCACGGGTATTGTGGGGTAAAACTAGGACTTTTTTTGTTATTTCGTTTTTGCAGTACATTATGAAAGCCACGTATCGTATTTCAAGCAGGTTTCTTGAGAAAGGGTCAAGTTTCCCACCAAAGCATAAACAAAAACATTATAATAAGTTATAAAAAAAGGCACGCTAAAAAGGGCATTGTTGAAACTGTTCTGTACCTAGTAAAGTAAGAAAGTGATCTGCAAACGTATATATTCCAGATGTTGGATGCAAAAATTCACGAGTGGCGTAAATTGTACCCGTGTTTGTCACATTTATTAGAGCATAGAATTGCCCCGATACTAATGACGGTCATTTCTGTTCCACTTGGCCGCCGTGAGACTATGGTTCCCGCGTTTCTAGAATTTTTCGGAAAGATAATGTTGATAGTGTAAATCAAAACACCCTTAATGGCTAGTTCAGCAAGAAATGTAACTTTGGTGTCAGCGTGCGTGTGAGAGGGAGAAAAGTTGTAGTTGCTGCGATTTTGTCTGTGGCTCATACCCACTTGAAAGAATGGCCAGGAATCGGCATCTTTGAAAGGCTAACGTGCACAAGTAGTAAAAATGACGGCAGGTTAGCACTAGGGGTGCGACGATTTGGAAAACAGTGAGGTGGCGGCCCCACCTAGAATTCCTTGGTTTAGCTTAGTTTGCCCTTGGTTATGGGGCCATGCTTGGTTACGAAAAGTGTATGATTGGTTACGCTTGGAGACTCCGCGAAGTTACCTGCGTCATTATGCTTCAGATCTCGGCCATGGTTTTTGAGTGGTGTCCTCGTTATCCCCGCAAGGAGCAATATAACCTCGGTGTTTTAAGTAAGTACCTAATTTACTGTCCTGTAATGTGACACAATTACAACACGAAGGGCGGGTGCTCATTGCATTCTAAAAAAAACCTCTAAAGTAATATGAGGGTAATTCTTTGTCAAGCAAAACATGGAGATCTGCTCCAGCACTCACGCAAGCCCAGTGCAAATAGAAAAAAAGCACATTTACTCTCCCATCTTTGTGACAAGACGCGCAGCTGTAGTGGTTTGAACTTCGCCCGTGGGATGGCCGTTTTCCGAGTGACTTCGCTGCGTTGAGAAAACGTTACTCCAATTTAATGTATTCTCTATAGCAAACCTCACCCTAACATTTTTTCTGGGTTTGCAAGTAAAAAGGCTCCGGGGATGGTCGATTAATTGTTGTCGATTCTTCAAGTAGCAGCCTAACTGCCGATTTCTACAGTATTCAACATACAGCGTCTAGTAAATTGGTCGTCCCACTGGGCGGGACAGGTGGTCACCTCACGGGGATTCAAAAAGCAGTCGATATATTTTATGCCAAGGAAAACCGCAGATGCCTCCGCACAGTACGGCCGAAAAAAACAACGTAAAACAGAGCGGACGTCGTCCAGGTTATATCTGCCACCGCAGAAAAACAGGGCAAATAAGAACAAAGGCCTTCGATTGTAGTGGATCCAAAGGGCTTTGACACCAGTTGCAAACATAGATCGCTAGATGTTCCAACCTGTAGCCGTAGCTTAGAACAAAGGGAAATATTTCACTTTATAGGAAACGTGCCTTGCGGTATTCGATAGACACGCGGGTCTAGACTTCAGGAAGCAACAATTTCGAAAAAAACTCGCTTTACAATCGAGTGAAAACAGTAGAATATAAACATAACCACTTTGTTTGCGGTCAAGCTCTAAGAGCAGCGGCCGAAGCAGAGGATTTTAAAATTGACGTTTTTAAAGAGAGACGTTTTAAAGAGAGACGTTTTAAAATTGTTCTGTGGCCACCGTTTGGCTTCTGTGGTCTTGCGTGTGGGCACTCCTAAGAAGTTGGTTAACGTATTGATTCTCGGCATTTAAGCTTCTTTCATTTTAGGAATACTTGCTCTCTTTTCTCAATCAACACAGGTTAGAGCCAGAAAACCCGCGATGTGTTTCCAAAGCCATGATTCTACAAGCTGTACGAGGCTCCCCGCGAAGCGTTTCAAAGCCAAGCTGCTACCGTTTTTATTGCGCCTCCTACAAGTGGTGACACGCATAAATCCTGTGCGTGGCGAGGCAACGCTACTGTGAAGCGGCGCCGGCTGGAAAGATGGCGTCATCGCTAACCAATGTTTACTTGCACCCATTCTCGAGCCCAACCACCAGCTTAGAATGCATCGCTGTTCAAATAACGACATCTTTATTTCGAACCTAAATGATTTAGTCCATAGTTTTCGGAATAAGGTCTGCAAGCCATGACGCCTCAGCAGAAAGCGCGGTTGAGGTGACTGAATGTGAAGGATGAAAATGCAAAGAAACAGAGCCAATTTTCGTATAGCATAAATACATGTTGGCAATAGCATTTTCTGGCTTTTGCCTCTAAACCAAAATGGGCAGAAGAGGACAAGCATGTTCGTTGCTATCACACACATAAAGCAGGTCTGTCTAAAAAACAAACACTGGAACAAAAAATCTTTGAGGACTGCCCTCTAGAGCAGCACCAACATAGTCTTAGTGTTTTTCTGGTTATTACGGAGGCATACACTTGTGGCTCACGTTTTTTTCCTGAATATGTCGAACGTGATAAAGTTAAGGGGTGTGAAAATAACCATCAAACTTTATTTCCCGCGAGCCTAACACCATCTTTATTATTATTAGAGCAGTAGTCGTTCAGGGGTTGCCAAAATATACTGATGTTTGCCTGATGTAACGTGTTTTTGTGACTTGAACCTTTTTGTATCTCTATTGATAATTATTGTCACTTGTAGTGGCGGCGTGTGCCGGCGATAAATGAACGACTGGGCAACTTGAGTGCCAATCGGAACAAAAGACCACTTTATCCCAACTTGCGCATGCTTATATACCTAAACAACAATGGCGCCACCTGCGGCAGTGATCGAAGAACCGAAAACAAATATACAAATATACAACACATTCCCTTCCTTAAAAACAGCTATATGGATAATTAATGTAGTAGGTTAGTATGTTAGTACATATGCAAAAATACTATTCAAAAATACAAAATGTACAATGAACATAGCTATATAGTACTACAAAATCACATCATTTACAAAAGATATCCACCACACTGGATATGTCCGTTCCATTCGCATTAGCACAACTTCGCTTGCTACACGTTGTAGCCATAACGCTCTGGTGGTAGTCTCTTTTTTGGTGGTGGCACCCTGCGTTGCTGTATGACTGGTCCTGGAGACTTAGCTGACTGCGTCGCAGCAGGCGACCTGTGCGCCTGCGCAGCCGACGGAGACGTGGGTGCCTGCGCAGCCGAAGGAGCCACGGGCGCCTGCGCAGCGTGCTCTGGAGACGTGGGCGCCTGCGCAGCCGAAGGAGCAGCAGCTGACGCCGTCGTTGTTATCTCTGGGGTGGAACCCTCACATGTAGGCAGAGATCCTCCTCCCCTAGCTGTACCGTTTCCTCCCCACGTATAAAGGGTGGCAGAGGCTGGTGGCACCTTTGAGAACTTCGATGCATTCCACTTTTTGCCGTCAGCTAGGCGGAAAGAGGATGGTCCCTTCCTACTGATCACTACCTTGGGCGGCATAATTGTAGGTCGCTTTTAAATCTAGCAGTGTGTTTCTGCACTCTGACGAAGTCACCAACGTCAACTCTGGTTTCTCTTGCAGCCCTCCGAGCGTCTGTGTATCGTTTGCTGCTCTGTTGCTTTTGCTTCACCCGCTCACGTAAACGCCGGAGTTCCAAGTGAGGATTGGAGTTCCAAGTGAATGAGGTGACCGACGGATGCCCGACGACATCCAACCGAGTCTTGGCAGCCGCCCGTGTAGCAGAATAGCTGGAGCCCTTGCCGTTGTAGCGTGCGGTGTGCATCGGTAAACACCCAGGTAATCTGTTACTGCCCGCTGCAGGGGTCGCTGCCTAAGAACCGCCACTTGAATGAAGCTTTTTAATACTCTGTTAAAGTGCTCCTCTTGTCCATTCGCTTGTGGATAGTATACTGACGAATGGTTTACCTGGATGCCACGATGTTGAAGAATTGCCTCAAACTCCCGAGATGCAAACTGTGGACCATTATCACAAATAACCTCTTCTGGGTAGCATTCGCGCGTGAACATGGATACTAAGAAGCGTATTTTTGTGCTGGTTGTTTTCTCGCTACAGAAATGCACTTCGGGCCATTTGGAATAATAATCGACAAGCGTGACTGCCTACCTGCAATCGTAGGGCGCCCTCTCAAATGGGCCTATAATATTAATGCCTAGTTTGAGGCACGGCTGCAGTGGAAAGGGGACCGGTTGGAAGGGTGTAGCTCGCACCTTGACGCTCTTGTCTGCTTCCTGGCATATCCTACGCCTCTGGATAGCTAGCTCGACTTGGCGGTCCATGCCCGGCCACGAAACTTTTCTCGCAGACGCGCTTTTGTTCGCACCACTCCGGGATGTGATTCATGTGCTGCAGCGATTACCTGCTGCGTGAGTGATGTGCGAACCACAAGCCCTTCGCCACGCAAGATCAGATTGTCTACCACAGAAAGTTCGTCACATAATTTGAAGAACGGCTGAAGCTCGGCCTATAAGAATTTGTGTGCGGGCCAAGACGATGATGATGGTTTGATTTTATTGGCGCAAGGCCGACATGGGCAAAGAGCGCCAAACACAAAGTGATTTGATGAGGAGAGAACAAGAAATAAAATCAGTTAAAAGCTATGAGCATGGCTGGTGTAAAGGGCCAGGGTGAAGAACAAGAGTGGTTAAAAATAAATAAGGTGGCTGGTGTATAGGACCAGGGGTAAAAGCTATGGGTGGTATGAGATGAGTTGTAAAAAGTGAACTTCTGATAGGAACTGAAAGGTGCGTTGAACAGAAAACATGGCATCGTCTCCTAAGAAGTATGACGGGTGTGGTGGAATATGTCGTGTGTGTAGTTGAGGGAAGTGTTTGCGTCGTGTAGTGTCGAGTGCCTTACATTGTATGAGAATGTGCATCACGGATAGGGCCTCTCCGCACCTGCTGCAAAGAGGTCTTGGAGATCCAGTGAGCAGGTGCGAGTGCGTTGCATGAGTGTGCCCTATCCGTAATCTAGCCAAGGCGACTTCTGTGTATCTATTGCGTGTATCGGAGGTGTACGGTCCCAAGTGTGGTTTTATTACGTGTAACTTGTTGTCTGTCTGTTCGCTCCAATGTGTTTGCCATGTTTTGCGAAGTTGTTGTTTGATGTGTGGTTTCACGTCGGTGTAGGGTAATGTGGTGATGTCTACTGCATTCGAGAGTGTAGCAGCAGCGGCCATTCGATCCGCGGCTTCGTTCCCGGCTATACCACAGTGGCCAGGGACCCAGCAAAGGACGAGTTCAAATTTGTGGACATACACCGACATAATACCTTTGATGATAAGATTTACGACGTGATTTTTTGAAGACTTTGTAGAAGACAATGCCCGCACAACACTGAGAGAGTCTGTATAGATAATGGATCGTGGGATGTGACTTTGAAGGACATGATTAACAACAAGAAGTACACCATAAGCCTCTGCCGTAAAGATACTGGTATTACTGTTAAGAATTCTAGTGACACTAAGGCCGGGCCCATGCGCAGCGCAGGACACAGAGGTGGAAGTCTTAGAGGCATCCGTATAAAATTCAGAATAATGATACTTCTCCTGCAAATACAAGAAGTGCTGCTGAATTGCACATGCGGGAGCTCGGTTTTTATCTACATGTGTGAAAGATGTGTCGCATGACACAGGGCGGAGATGCCATGGTGCTATGAAATCTGTTACGGAACTTTGGATGGTGTCTAAAAAGGAGACAGCAAGCTCTGACGCTTCCTCTCTAACTCTGTAAGAGAAGGGCGCAGAGAACGATGGTCGGTTTAGGAGTAGTGCAGTCATGGAGGTATCATGAAAAACTGATTTAAAAGGATGGTGAGGCATGGATGAAATTTTAAAAGCATAAAGGAGGTCTGTGTATGCTCGCTGACGTTGTAGGTTCCATTTGTTGCACTCTACATACAGACTTTCGACTGGACTAGTCCGAAAGGCACCGCAGGACAAGCGGAGCCCTAGATGAAGCACAGGGTCCAGCATTCTGAGGGATGTTTTAGTGGCTGACCCATAGACAACGCTACCATAGTCCAGTCGTGAACCTATCAAGCTGGTAAAAACACGTAAAAGAAGTTGTTTGTCAGCACCAAAAGAGATGTGCGACAGAACCTTCAGGATATTCATTGTTTTTAAGCATTTATGTTTTAGTTGTTTTATGTGTGGGATGAATGTGAGCTTTTCTTCAAAGATTATACCTAAAAACTTGTGTTCCTTTTTGACAGGAATAGAGACACCGTGGAGTCGAATGTCTGGATCCGGCCGAATGCCACGCCTCTTGGAAAACAGAACACAAGTGCACTTTCCTGGATTAAATTTAAAACCGTTGCTATCTGCCCAGCCGGCTAGCTTGTTCACACCAAGCTGGACTTGGCGCTCGCAGACAGACAGGTTACAAGACTTAAAGGATAATTGAACGTCGTCTACATAGATGGAGGAGGCAATCGATGGTGGTAGCGCCTTACGAAGAGAATTCATTTTTACAATAAAAAGGGTGCAACTTAAAACTCCACCTTGCGGCACGCCGTTTTCCTGCACATGAACCCTAGAAAGTGCAGTTCCAACTCGCACGCGAAACATTCTTTCAGACAGGTAACTGGCAAGCGTGTTCATCATGTTACCTGACATGCCAAAGGACTTCAAGTCGCTAAGGATGCCGTACCGCCAAGCAGTATCGTACGCCTTTTCAAGATCAAAGAAGACCGTCATGCAGTACTGCTTGTGGAGGAAAGCATCTTTGATATAAGACTCTAACGCAACGAGTTGATCGTTGGTAGATCGCCCCGCCCTGAAGCCCGCCTGGCAGCTCTCGAGAAGACCATTGTACTCTAAGAAGTACACAAGTCTCCTGTTTATCATCTTCTCGAAGAGCTTACACAGGCAGCTTGTCAGGGCAATGGGGCGATAACTGGCAGGAGAGGAAGGGTCCTTCCCTTCCTTTAGGACAGCCACTACTATGGCCTCCTTCCAAGAGCGAGGAATGTGCCCCGAAAGCCATATTTTGTTGTATAGGTGTAGGAGCGTTTCAAGGGTGTCTGAGTGTAAGAATTGTATCATTGTGTAAGTAATCTTATCTGCACCTGGAGCTGAAGGTTTACATGTGGTCAAAGCAGCCTTCAGCTCATAAATTGAAAAAGGAGAGTTGTAAGAAGTGTGCGACTTATTGCTATCACGCAGTGACTTCTTCTCCGCAGATGTTTTGTGTTTCATGAAAGTGTTCGTGTAGTGTGCTGAACTGGACACGTGTTCGAAGTGTTGTGCAAGCGTGTTAGCCTGGTCTTCCAGTGTGTCCCCTGTTGTACTAACCAGGGGCAGGCTGTGTGTCTGTTGTCCTTTGAGCTTGCGTATACGTGTCCAGACTTTGTGTGTGTCCGTGTATGAATTAATGGATGTCAAGAAGGTGTGCCAACTCTCTCGTTTCGCCTCACGGCGCACACGTTTTCCTAACGCCTTGGCCCGTTTGAACAAAATGAGGTTACCCGACGTGGGGTACCGACGAAGGACACCCCACGCCTTGTTCTGGGCCTCTCGCGCCCGCCTACAGTCCTCATTCCACCACGGCCTCCGCTGGTTGCGCAGGGCACCAGAGGCGTGGGGAATGGACTTTTCGGCGGCGTCGAGGATGTGCGCCGTGAGGAGTTGGGTAGCTTCTTCAACGTGTAGGTGTCCTATGGATGTGTGGTGTAGTTTGGATGTCTCTGTAAATGTATTCCAGTTAGCTCGTGCTTCATTGAACCTATTATGGGAAGATGGACTGCTTGGGCCTTTGCCTATGTATGTGAGTGAGGTGGGGAAGTGGTCACTGCCATATGGGTCAGTTCCCACTCCCCACTCAACAAGAGGAAAGAGAACTGCGGAGCCAATAGCCAAGTCAAGACATGAGTATGTGTTGTGACCTATGTTATGGTATGTAGGCTGTTTATTGTTGAAAAGGCATGCTCCAGAAGATGTAAGGAATTTTTCTATCAGGCGACCTCGGGCATCCGTTCTGGAAGAGCCCCAAAGAGAGTTGTGAGCATTAAGGTCGCCTGTAAGGATGTATGGTTCGGGCAGCTGGTCAACCAGCGCCTCGAAGTCGGAGCTCGTGAGTGAAACATCAGGAGGAATGTATATGGAGCATACCGTTATCAACCTATTAAATATTATTAAGCGTATTGCTACAGCCTCAAGGATAGTGTTCAAGGTGACAGGGTGGCATGCTAAGGATTTCCGGACGATTATGGCCACACCGCCAGAAGAGTGTGTGCAGCCATCCCTGTCTTTCCTGTATACGAGGTAACTATTCAAGAAATTTGTGTTCTTGGAATTCAGGTGTGTTTCCTGAACACACATTACACTTGGCTGATTAGCATGCAGAATCTCATAGACGTCGTCAAGATTATTTAGAAGGCCTCTGCAGTTCCATTGTACTATGTTCTCTCTTCCCATTATGAAGTGTTCGGAGCTACTGGACTGTGTTGTTTATGTGTCGTCTTTCGGGGCTGTGACTCTCGTCTTTTTTGGCTTGTCGGGAGGCTTTGGCGTCGGGACGCGTTCCTTGCGGTGCACCGCAGACAAGAACGGACCGACGTCCATTTCATCCTCGGATGTCCTCGGAGCGCCTGAGGGATCAGGCTCCTTGGACCGCGAACCCTTTGGGGCGCGCTTTTCCTTGCCCGCAACCACCGAGGGGTTCAGGAACGCCTCGGATGGCACAGGCGGTGCGGTGGGGGTGGGAGCTGGCGCTGGCTCCCCCAAGTCCATCTCCTCTGCGCCCTCGCCTGTGGCTTGGGACACTGGAGTGGAAGTGGAGGACGCAGCATCGCTTCCACCAGACGTGGTTGACCCCACAGCCGCTGCTGGCTCAGCGAGCGGTGCGGAGGCGAGTTGGGCTGCCCGAGGCAACCCAGGGGGGGGCGGGGGCGGGACCAAGTCCGACTCGCGGTACTGGGTCCCCGCAGAAACCACACGCCGCTCCGCCCCCCGGCGAGCTGCGTCGGCGTACCTCCCCAGAGGGAAAGAGGCGAACCTCTTCCGCGCCTCTGGGAAGGTGATGTTTTCAGTGACCTTGATGTTAATGATTTGCTTTTCCAATTGGAACTTTTCACATTTTCTGGAGTAGGCCACATGTGGGCCCTGGCAGTTTACGCAAAGGAGTTGTTGAACGTTACAGTTGTCAGACGGGTGGTCGTGCTGGGCGCATTTTGCGCAGGTAAGTCGGCCGCGACAGGAGTTTGTGCCGTGCCCGAACCGTTGGCACTTGAAACAGCGCCGCGGGTTCGGGATGTACGGCCGGACTGAACATCGGATGTAACCTGCGTTGATGAATTCTGGAAGGATGGACTTGTCAAAGGTTAGGATGAGGTGCTTTGTCGGTATTTGTTTATCGTCTCTGCGGATGGTTATGCGCCTGACCGCTGTTACGCCCTGACTACGAAGGCCCTCCAGCAGGTCAGCTTCAGATTCATTTAGCAGGTCATACTCGGAAATCACGCCCTGGGAGCTGTTTAAGCTGCGGTGGGGCGTGACTCGGATTGGCAGATCGGCGATGCTGGTTTGAGCAAGAAGTTTATTGGCCTGATCCTGGCTACTGACCTCGACAAGAATTTCACCGGTTCGTTGTTTTTTGGCCTTATACGACCCTCCAACAATACCGTCAAGAAACTTTGAAATGAGAAATACAGACTGTGAAGCAAGAGGTTTTGATTGGTCTACACATTCCATCACGATGAAGCGAGGATAGTTGTTCGGTTTCGGAGGACTCAAGTTAGGAAGTGGTGGAAAAGAAACTTCGGTGCGGCCCCTTTTCGGGGGCCGATCACGTTTGGGGGGGGGGTTTGAAAATGCCATATAGCATAGTATAAAAGCAGGGAGACTGGGGTACTTTCTTCTTTGACCTTACCCTGGTAGCCAAAGAGGTCCCGGAGCTCCCTGCCTGGTAGACAGACAGGGAGCCCATCCGCCGGAGCTTGACCTGGGCTCCGACGGCCACCGTTCGTGGTTTCTAACCCTCCACCTATAAACACATTGCCACGGTTGGATCCAGCGTATGTTTGGGGGCTCGGGGTCCGCGGTATCGC
Organism: Haemaphysalis longicornis; assembly: GCF_048455015.1. NCBI lineage: Eukaryota > Metazoa > Arthropoda > Arachnida > Ixodida > Ixodidae > Haemaphysalis > Haemaphysalis longicornis. The sequence continues at coordinate 183,836,262 of NW_027526407.1, forward strand.
CAGTACCGTCACCAAGATTGCTCAAGGTGCCCCGTGCGGGGGCGGGCCAAGACGATTGCACATAGATTTTGCTTTGTTGGAATGTGACATCTTGCAACTGGGACTGCTCAAACTGTTCTCTAATATTGCAGGAAGTGATTTCAAGAACCGATACAACCTCGTGAAACAGCGTTTCTTCTTCCTGGAAAAACGACGCGGGCAAGCGTGAGAGTGCGTCCGCCACTTGGTTTTGCAACCCCTTGGGGTACTCGACGGTATAGTTGTACCGTAGTAGGCGTTCTGTCCATCGCGCTAACCGCAAGGGGCGCCTTCCTGTTCTTTGTGTTGAAAGCAATGCCACCAAGGCTTGATGATCAGTGAGCAACGTGAAGTGGCGTCCCCACAAGTACACGTGTCACCACTCGCACGCCCAAACACAGGCCAACGATTCCCGTTCTCCTACCGAATATTTGCTCTCAGCTGGCGGAAGAACTGCATACGTGAAAGCGACAGTGTGCAGTTTATGTCCGTCAACCTGCTGTAAGACCGCTCCATGTCCGCCCTCTGATGCGTCCATCGACATTAAGACTGGAAGAGATGCATCAAACATTATCAGTATAGTGCTAGATGCCCGCGCGTCTTTGGTCCTTCTGAAACTAGTGTCTATCTCGTCAGACCGAAGGAATCGCTGCCCCTTTCTTAGCCGGACACGCATTGGTTCAACCAGGTGAGCTAAGTTGGTAATAAACCTATAATAATATTCGACCAATCCCAGAAATGATCGAAGGCTGGCCGGATCAGTGGGCTCTGGAGTGTGTCGGATGGAAGCAACCTTTTCCTTCAACGGCACAATACCGTTTGCAGTGATCCTGTGGCCCAACAGCGCAAGCTCCGGCGTATCGATGACGCATTTTGTGTTCAGTTTCAGTCCTGCCTCTTTTATGCGCCTCAGAACTACGGTAAGATTCACCATGTGCTCCTCTCTCCCCTTCCCAAACACAATGATGTCATCCATATAGAACAGGACGCCACTGCAGCTTGAAGAATTTTTGACATCATACTTTGAAAAGCAGACGGTGCTGGCGCGAGCGCAAAACACTCGCGCTTACAACGGAAGAACCCGTCGTGTGTTATAAAAGCCTTTAAATCGCGGCTCTCGGGGTGAAGCATGACCTGATGGTAAGCTGATGCACGGTCAAGCTTGGAAAAGTGGGTTGCCCCCACTAGACTATGCAATAGCTGTTCTGTATGAGGGAGAGGAAAACAATCTCCTACGACGGCTTTGTTTACCTGTCGAAGATCTACACAAAGGCGGATACCTACTGTGAGCCAGCGCACCGGCTACTAGCGACACCTGCCTGACACATCAGAAGCCAGCGCCGCAAGCGCACAGACTACAGCGACACCTGCCTGCCACATCAAAAGCGAGCACGAAGCCGAGGAGAGCGAGTGTGCGGCGCGCGGCCGGCGGTAGTAGCTTGAGAGGCTCCTCGAGGCGTCTTGCCTCGCTAATAAAGTTAGTTTTCTGCCTTCGAGTGCCTTGGTCGCGTCTCGGGCCCTCGCTGGCCCGCGTCGCCCCTCACAACTGGCGCAGTCGACCCCGAACCGTGCCTGGAGCATCGCCCCGTGAAGTTTCGTCGCCCAGCGCTCCCTCCGTGTGCAGGTGCTACCGCCCACTTCGCCGGAGCCATTTCGCGCTTCGCCCTGTGTTTCGCCGACTGTCGTGTTGGCGCCTGCCCGCCCGATGAAGTAACCTGCCTTCAGTGCCCAAACCGTTCGCCCTACTCGCCCTCTCGTCTCGTAACCAGTTTGCTGCCTTGTACCGCCATGCCGCTCGTGAATTGGAACGAGGCTACGCCAGAGGACCTCGCAGGCTTTACAGCAGATTATCTCCGTGAAGAGTTGGCTCGCCGGAATCTGGACGCTACCGGGCCGAAGGAAGAAGTAATAAACCGCCTTATCGCCGACATCGCTCAAAACCGCCCAGCCACACCCACTTCACCAGACTCCGCGGCGTCCACCCAGCGCCCTGACACAGCACCGCCTCCGCCGAGCTCCGATGCAGCACAAACTACCGAGTTGCTGACCGGTTTACTTCAGCAGCTCCTTCATGTGTCGCAACGCGCTGCAGTCCCTGTTCAAGTCACAACTCTTCCAGACCTGTCCGCATCGCTTCCTACTTACAGTGGGGACGGCGGCATTTCAGCGTCCCACTGGATTGAAGAGTTGGAGCGAACTCAAAACCTTGCTTCGTGGCAGCCTTCAACACTACTCGCCGTCGCCATGGGCAAACTTCGTGGAGCGGCCGCTGATTGGAAAGCCGTCATTGGCCGTCAATGCCCGACGTGGGAAACGTTCAGGCAAGCGTTCCTAGATCAATTCAGCGCCAAGCAGACCTTGCTGCAGTGGCAACAAGCAGTTACTTGTCGCGTGCAAGCACACGAAGAGAATCTTGTCAACTACTCCCTGGCAAAGCTGAAGCTCATCTCTGGATGCCCAGTCACTCTCTCGGACACTCAGCGCATAGAGTACGCCCTTCAAGGCATTGCCGACTCGAACCTGGCCACTACTATAGCAGCACAACGCCCAGCGACCATCGCAGCATATATGGACATTGTCACTCAGCTTGATCAAACACTGAGCCATTCGGCCATTCCATTTTCACGCCCAGGGTATCTAAACGCCACACCACCCACTCCAAGCCTACAGTCGCCTTCCCGCAACTCAGCGTACATGAATCCTCAGGCTGTGTCAGACAGAACGAGCCGGCCACAGCGAATTTCAGCCCTGCCACCAGACCAACAAGAGTTCCGATACCACACCATCTCCGCTAAACATGGTGCTCCTGCCTACCGTCCTGGACAGAACTTGGCCGAAGCTGTGTGCTTCCAATGCCGCCAAAAAGGACATCTCGCATCCAAGTGTCCATCTAGAGCTACCGCTCCAACGTCTAGTACACATTCTTCCCCAGCTCTCCACAGTACCCCTTCGGAAACCCTCGATGGATCACTAGTCCAGTGTGCCCTTGTTACCACCACAATTGCTGGGATTGGTCAAGTGGATGCATTTCCCGACAGTGGATCGAAAGTGACGCTTGTTTCCCGCTGCCTGGTCAGCTCTTTGCCCCTCTTGCCCTGGACTAGACCCCCTCTAGTCGTCGTCGGTGGAGAAACAGTAGCTCCAGCTGGTGCCGTATGTTTGAAGGTTTCTGTCGGACCTATCACCGCCTTGGTTGAAGCAGCCGCCCTCCATAATAATGCTGTGCCGCTTATATTAGGTGAAGACTGGTTTTCTGCAAGCCATGCACAATTGGTGTTTCAGCCACCCATGCCAACTGAAATTCGCCACGCACCCACAGGAACGATTGTTCGGTGCCATGAACGACTGTTGCCCAGGATGTCGAACGCTGTTATGATCCAGGGGTCCTTGTTCAATCACCATATGCCTGGACACCACAGCTCAGCAGGCCTCCAGCGTTTGCCACTCCCAGGACCAGAAGAGCAGCCGTGGTTACCACTATCTTGCCAAGATAATGTTCCAAACACCTACAGCCCCTCTCCGGCATGCAAGCAAGCTGCTTCTCCAATAGTTGAGCAGAAACGCAGCCAATCCAAAAGCAAGTTGAGCAAAAGTCGCAGCAGCAACAGCACAAGTGGCAGTTCCCGCAAGCCCTCGTCCTCATCGAGCAGTAAAGCGCACAAGAGCAGTTCAAGAAACAAGGAGCGGCACAAATATCTACCCCAGGAGAAAAACAAGTCATGTGACGCCAAACCTTCATCTGCAGGAGATGTTGAGCACAATGCAGAGCACAAGCCACCCGAACTAAAGCAGTTGGAAGCCAAAATTCCAGAGCCGAAATTGTCTGAGGCCAAAAGTTCATCGTCAGAAACTGATTCAAGGCGAGCAGAGAAGTCAACGCAGAAGCACCGAGACAAGTCGAAGGACAAAAGCTCCAAGAAGCGTTCCTCCAAGGGGCACAGTTTTCAAAAGGAAGCAGCATTGAAAGTCTCTTCACTTCCACCGCCAGCGCACGCAGAACCCGCCTCCGCAAAGCCTTCAATGAGCAGCCCCGTGCTACGTTGTCCACCATCGCCGCCGCCTCCTCCTTCCAACAAACCACGAAAGCAGGAGTCGGAACGGAAGAAAAAGGAGTCTTCCAAATCGCATCAGCCCAAGAATTCGCTCAAGAATCCCCTGTGTCGACAAAGCAGAAGCCACCACCAGAACCCTCGGAAGGGAAGTTACGGCCAGAGCCTCTGGAGTGGAAGCTGCCAGCGGGGCCCCTGGAGCAGAAGCCGCCCGAACCCCCAGCGCCAAAGGCGCCTACCCGAGCGCTTGAAGGACTATTCCCTCTCGCAATGAAGGCAGCAAGCAGTGCCACTTCCGTGACCAAAGGGACTTGGTCCAACAGAAAGGAGCCGGATGTGAGCCAGCGCACCGGCTACTAGCGACACCTGCCTGACACATCAGAAGCCAGCGCCGCAAGCGCACAGACTACAGCGACACCTGCCTGCCACATCAAAAGCGAGCACGAAGCCGAGGAGAGCGAGTGTGCGGCGCGCGGCCGGCGGTAGTAGCTTGAGAGGCTCCTCGAGGCGTCTTGCCTCGCTAATAAAGTTAGTTTTCTGCCTTCGAGTGCCTTGGTCGCGTCTCGGGCCCTCGCTGGCCCGCGTCGCCCCTCACACTACATCTTTCTTTTCAACCACAACAATGGGGGACACCCACCCGGATGCCTCTATTTGCTCTATCACGTCCATTTTTCCTAAGCGGAGGAGTTCTTCCGAGACTCGTGGCCGCAGTGAGAGCGGAAGGCGCCTGAGTTTTAGGCAACTGGCTGAACTGTCGACCATGTTTTGACGCGGTGAACAAACCCCTTTGCGATGCCAAGTCCTGGATCAAAAATAGCACAAAACTCTTCGACTAATTCTGATGGAAGGTGAATGGACTCCACCTCTGCCTTGACTGCGGTGTGCTCCGTTCGAGCGCTAGTACGCACCGCTGTCGTTTCAAGGCCCTGTAGTGACGAGCCATCAATCTGCAGACCCAGCGCCCTGATTGCATCAATACCCAAAAGCGAGGTGCCTTGTTCAATGACATAAAAAAGAAGACCTGTTATGCAGTTATTGTACGTGACATCAGCAAAGAAGCAACCACACACTGGAATTGGTTTGTTCGAATAATTCAGTAGTCTAATTCGAGCAGCTGAAAGCTCCTGTCCTTCGAAATGCTGCCTAAATAGGTCATGTGTCAAAGCCAAAACTGATGACCCTGAATCTACGAGGGAAGATAACTTCGTTTCACCAACTGCTGCTGATATGTAGATTGCGGGACGAGTGGATGTCGTCACAGGCAGAATGCTTAATACTTCTTCAGTATCGAATTTACGGCGTCTAGTTCACGAACCGGGGCGGCGTTTCTGTTGCAGACTGACCGAAAATGACCCATATTACCGCAACCATTCAAGCAGCGTTGTGCCGGTGTGAACCGCAGCGATAACAATAGGCCTGTTGGCTGCGTGACCGCTTCGAGGGGTCGCCGGAAGAAGGTGCGGGCAGCGGGGTGTTTCCGCGAGAATTTATGTGCTGAACATCTGCAGTCGCAAATTCTTTGCAATCATTGGTTGCCTGCTCAAACTGCGTCGCTATATATACAGCTCGAGCGAACTAAAGAGAAGACCCTTGAAGCAGCAACCGCTCGCGCAAGTTCCGAGATAATACGCCCGCAACGAACTGGTCACGCAAGAAATTTTCCTGAGAAGGAAAACAGCATGTAGCAGAAATCTCACGTAACGCGGCAATGTATTTCATGACTGCTTCATCGACTTGCTGCACGCGCCTACCGAAACGGTGCGGTTCGACCACAACATTGATTGTTGTCGTGAAGTGCGCATGCAGCTCTGCGACAGCGGGATTGTACGACGACGCTTCATTCTTTGTCTGAGTAGTGTCCTTTACAGCTCCAGAATCTGTATCAGCAGTTGTTGACTCACCCGGCTTAGCGTTGGCCGAGGATGGAAGCGGCAGAGTGTGAAATTTATGCTGGGCTTCGACGCCGATGCAGGGAAGTAGAAGAGCCTTGCGACGGTCCGGCGCGCAGTCCGAAGCACCAGCTGCGAGCCGAAAATTCTCAAAGATGCGGATCTAATGCGGCCAGGCAACAGCAGGGTGGCGAGGCGTGGGCAGGAACGGAGGCGGTGGCGCCAGTCCGGAAACACTCAAGGCGTGGGAACCAGTCGGCGAAAGTGACGAAAATCACGCCCCTCCCCCCCTAAACGAGCATCCTCGTCGCCAATGTAGTGGGGGCGTGTGCCGCCGATCAATGCACGACTAGATTGCTGCAAAGCTACCTTTGTGATTGCTGCAAAGCTACCTTTGTGAGCGATGTTGTATATTTGTATATTTGGTTTGGGTTCCCCGATCACTGCCACAGGTGGCGCCAGTGTTGTTTAGGTATATAAGCATGCGCAAGTTGGAATAAAGTGGTGTTTTGTTCCGATGGGGCGTGTGCCGCCGATCAATGCACGACTAGACAACTTGAGTGCCCATCGGAACAAAACACCACTTTATTCCAACTTGCGCATGCTTATATAACTAAACAACACTGGCGCCACCTGTGGCAGTGATCGGGGAACCCAAACCAAATATACAAATATACAACATCGCTCACAAAGGTAGCTTTGCAGCAATCACTTGAAAATGGTGCGTTTTTATCGTAACTCCAGGCTCAAGTTTATTCTTTAGGTCCTACACGTTTTTACATGAAGACTTGATACCTATCTGTACCTCAAAACTCCTGGTGACAGGGTGGTCCACCACAACCCTAGTAGTTTACACCACATCATATTATAAAAAGCTACCGTTTTCCCAATGAAATGTTCTATGGTTTTCTTCTCATTCTTGGCAGGTATGTAGTGCGGTCGCAAATAGCGAGAAAGGCAGTCCATGGCATCGGTGAACAACTATGAGAAAGAAATCGAAATACGACTGCAGTACAGACATCCTTTATCGATGAAACCTTTATTGAAGCGTTTTTTCTCTTCTGATGTGTGGTAAACCTTATCGTCTGTGGCGACCTGAATCAGTCGCAGCCAACGGCTGAAGTACCCGAAAACGCATTGGGAAGTTCGTTTAAAAAGTGCGCACACAAATGGTTTGTATCCCCAAAAGGCGTTCTTGGTGTGCAGAGAAGAAGAACACTGGCGCCGCTTAGTGCTGACGAATAAGTGTAAGAATTTAGGTGCACCTAGGCACCACGAAAAAACGCAAAATGTTTGTGAAAAACTTGTAGTGGTCCTGTGTGTAGGACGAAGTAAACAGTTACAAACATTTTGTCTTTTATTAGCACTTAAAAGTATTTCGGACTCTATGGGAACACTCCCAGGTATTTCCTTAATGATTAACTTCAGGGAGCCTTGTTACACTTGAGCATTAACACTCAATTGACCATATTCTAGGGTGGAGCCGAGTTTAACCAGCTCATCCTTCATTTTTTATATTGTGGTGTAAAAAGCAGTGTTCTGAACCATATTTGTTGTTTCTTGGATGACTAACGCTTCATAATGAAGTCCCACAGATTTACCTATCTTATTTTTGCGACGTTTACTATTGCAAGCTTACATTCAAAGTATGTCACTCGCCGCATTGGCTTGTTGCGTAAGGCGTTATCCTCCTCAGCCCGAGGACACAGGTTCAATTTCGGCCATGGCATCTGCTTTGCATGTACATGCGGAAAAAGAAAAACTTGAGTGCTGAGAATTGAGCGTACGTAAAAACCCTAATCTGGAGCCCTCTGCTACGGTGGGCCTGAGAGCCCCAATGTAGCTTTTAGGCGTTGAACCCGTTAACGTGAATCTGTGTATTGCCAAATATTCTTTAGTTTTTGTGTTTTCATTTCCAATTGCCCAAAATGAGTTCGCAATTTCAACTCCGCTATTCTCGTGAATCTGGCACGAATTGGCAATGCCTTACCGTTTATAGAGCATTTTGGATGTAGAAACCTAATAAAAATATTGTACCTGGAACATTATAATTTATTGTCGTGGATTCGAACTTGCATTAGGGAACAAGTATTTGCCCACAATTTACTAGCCTGAATAAAGTGCACAATAAAAATGATAACAGGTCATGTGTTAAATTTATTCACGAATAAAAATATTCCCATTGTAATACTTGATAAAAACAAACAAGAGAACTGCACAACTGTTAAAAGTTAACAATTCTTGCAGATATGATGGGGGAAACCGAAGCCCTTTTGTAAGAGACAAAATTTGCAAGCCATAAAAATTTGTATTGTCGGAAAGTAACACAATTACACTCATTTAAGGCACCTGTATAAATAAACAGCCATTTTTGATCTAACGAAAATATCGAGCCGGTTAAAGAAGCATATATACTTTTTTGCGCAGTTGAACAAACAAATAACACATAGCCTCTCACAATCTACCACGGCTGTGGAACGGCAGGCCCGTGGATAACATCTCGCTCTACAGACGAGGAGTCATTGCCTTTACACAATTGTACAGAGCACATATTTTGGCCAAAATTAAGATGTTACGCGCTCGGGACATTACAGGAATATTATGCTAATGTTATTACTCTAAGCGTTGCGCTACGTCACCCACTAAGTCCGGAGCTGGCTTGACTGCCAAGAGATGAGAAACGCCATCAAAGAGATCAATCAGACTTCAGCTGCCGATCGCCGTTCAACCAAGGCCGTTCCTACAGTTTAAAGTGAGCCTTCTGTCCCCGTTCTCTACATCGCGATCCGAGTACAAGTTGATTGTCGTAGCAACAGACTACACCACGCACTACGCAGGATGCCGCCACTCTTCCGAGAGAGACTGCACAAGTTCGCACGTTCTCCATAAACAATGTGTGTGACATGGAGCGCCTGAAGTCGTAATCAGGTCCCACGGAACGGCCTTCATGCAAAGCTCATGCAAGGAATCTTACGCTACAGCAACACGGATCACTGGAGAACAAAGGCGTACAAACCCCAGATGAACGCACTAACGGAACATCTGAAAGAAAAGATCGCGATTGTGCGGTCTATATACGTGGACGTTGAACGTAAGACTTTGGACGAAGTCCTCCCGTATATCACGTTTGCCTACAACATAGCGACCCAGGAAACTACGAAGATGACAGCGTTCGAGCTTGTCAATAGAAGACGGCTGACTGCACTGCTAGACGCCATGCTTTCGCACGCAGAAGACGATGATCTCACCACTGGCGTCCACGGATACCTTCAGCGTGCGGACAAAGCCTGCCAGATTGCTCGAGTTCACACAACGGACCTGCACCTGGTGGATACGTAATGCTAAAACCTCCGACGCCAAGATGCCGAATACTTCTCAAGATATCGAGTGTGGGTTTGGACTGCCATCCCAAGACGTAGACGCAGTGAGAAGCTTTTGAGACGTTATTTTTTACCCTATCCGATTCTACAACGTGTTGGCCAACTTAACTACAAGGTCATCCCCGATGGTGATGCCCGAACATCACGACTACTCAAGCGACAAGACGTCATCCGCGTGGTCCGCCTGAAACCTTACTACGTGTGAGGGCGAATATTTGTTGTTGTTTGAACGAATTGTCAATTTTTATCATCGGGTCGATGCTCTTTTAGAGGGGGATAATGCAACGAATTATGTTTTGGGTTTGTTTGTTTAAGTTTTGTTTTTGCCGACCGGCTGCACCCGGCTATGCTATCGATGTTATCCGTGGGAGAAGTGAAGCGCATGTTCTATTTTTTAAGCAACACGCCCTATATCCATTGATACAGAGACTGTGGTGAACTAACGTCCCCAGCATAGAATAACCTTCGGTGGTCAAGTGTTCTAGATGCAATTGGACTGTCCCAGAAGCCCTCGCGCGGAGAGATAAATGACCGCAGAAAAGACGCCGCGGCAGTCCATTCGCCGAAACTAGTCGCCGCCCGTCACTTTGTTGACTGCTGTTTCGCTGCCTGTGTATTTTTTTAGTTGTTCGGGGAGCACAATTTCGCTTTATTGAACTAGTTTTTCTTGAACACAACTGCGTGTTCTTTGGCTTCGTGACAATATCCTTTTATCTCTATTTTGGGAGCACAATCGCAATCCGGAGCATATTTCAAAAATGTATTCTTGAAATTTTGAAATTTCCTCTGTGTTTTTCTGCTCACAACGAAGCTGCACTTTCGTCTGGGTATAAAACCTAGGCCCGTTACAACCAATGACAGGTATGCGATTACTCAGCTGACGTAACAGGCTTTGATGAAATATAATCCCGGTCTAGAATCGCTTTCTTCACTGTCACCACTGACAGTTCGCACTAATATTCCCCAGCAGTGCTCTGAGCACATTCGCTAATACTAAAACAAGTTAATGTGTTCTATTGCAGTGTCGCCAAACATCTAAAAGCTCTCATAGGCAAAATATTATTGCATAAAATATGCCGTACATATACGAAAGTTGCTTTGGGTAAAGCGGTTACACAACCCTAAAAATATATACTGCTAATAAAATGATGCTTTTGTACGCTAAAATTTGGGCGTTCGCATTTAGGGGTACGCCTAAACGTATGACACCGTAAGCATTAAATGTATGACAACGTACGCATTAGCTTCATGCATGAAAGAAGCAACAATTTATGCAAATTTATTTTGAAACCACTTACAATCTCCGGAAACGCCGAAAAAACCTACGTTTGCGTACAAGTTCCATTGTTCTTAATATATTTATAATGAGTGTCGTTGTTTAAGCAACAATTGTCCTGAACAGTGGGGTGAATGAGGTCAGGTATGCGGGAAACCAAAAAGGATGTACCAATGTTGCGTATCCTGCGGCGAGACAAGAACTGAGGCGAAGCTAAAGTAGAACTGGAAAGGCGTGTGTGGCTGGGGAGATAGACGGCTACATGCTCCAGGAAACTTTTCAACCGATTGCATGCGTTGGTTTCGTTTCGTTGGAACCTTCCGCGCTTTTGAATGTAAACTACTGCTGAAAAATTGAAGCCAGCGTAAAACACATACAAAATTGTCGGCAGGATACCAGGATTTGCCTATTTTTACCACACCATGTGTTGGGTCTTTGTTGTCAAGTGACCATTGTTACTGAGACTGGAAGTTTAGTACGACAAGATACCTCAACGAAGTGGTGTCCAGCGATTTGTCTTGCCTGTACGACAGTGCACAATATAGTGACATTTGAAGATATCTTATTTTTATTTCCTTAAAATTTCCGCAATTTAAGCCGCGCTTTGAGCTGTTGTGTTTTGGTTTATTGATGTCCTCTGTTGTGAAGGCTTAACAAAACCAGTAATTTTACCTTCAATATCGACACAGTACCTTAAAAAAAATGTGCTTTATATTTCTCCCCCGTTTCGTAGGAGCAGTGTAGAATAACAGCGGATTCTGAAATGACGCGTTTATCCAAGCCTTTTCGAGTATATCCACGCGCTTCCGCGCTGCTAAAAAATCTTAAATTCCGGTGCGGTGGGCTGCCTATTAGCTAGCAATAGCATTATAAACCAAATAATTGAAAACGGCTAAAAGTATTTTTTCTACTGTATCTTACCCTCCTTATTGAAAAGCAACCATGAGTGTTTTTGGAGCGCTCTGAAGCAGAAGCAGGACTGTAGCATTTGTCTGGTAGACCTTTGGGGAGAACTAATACCGAACCATTTTTGCGCTTCTGTACTTACCAACAGCTTCGCAAATTTTTTTCTGACCCTTCTATCAGTGATTTCCTTCACATGCAAGAGTTTAATGTTTTTCAGATGAACCCATTAACTCTTGATCGTGCTGGTATTGCAGCCATGTTAACTAAACAAAAAGTTCCTCATCCTGTGGTACTGATGACATTACAATAAATTTCATCAGAATACTTAAAAGTACAGCTCAATTATGCTATATTTTCTTTACGCCAAATCTATTGACGTGAGGTAATTGCTAAGGGAATGGAGGGTCAGCAGTGTGGTTCCAGTCTACAAGTCAGGTGATGCACATAACCCCTGAAACTACCGTCCCATACCCGTTAGTTCGATCCCTTCTAAAGTCCGCGAAAACACAATATTCACTCATTTGGTTGACGTCCTCGAGTCCAATCACTTTGTTCCTACTTCCCAACATGGTTTCAGAAAAACCTCCTGTAAAACTCAACTGATGACGTTTTAAATGACTTGCACGAACTTTTTGACCCCTTCTTTGTAACTAACTGTGTCGTTCTGGATTTTTGCAATGCGTTTCATAAAGTTATGTTTTTATGTAATTTGAAAATTGTGTATTTGCCATTATGTAATTTGACAATTGATCCCGAAGTCCTTCAATGAATAAAAGTTTTTCTTTCTAACCCAACTCAATTTCTCTTTCCCACAAAAAAAAACTCCCCTGAGGTATGTGGGCAAACAGTTGTGACTGAAGGCTCCGTTGTAGGACCCTTACGTTTTTGTAATTAACTAACACACTAAAAGCACGTTCCTCCAGTTGGAAATCGTGTCGCGCCTTAGTTTCAACTCATCGGCCCAATTGCGACCAGCCCCTGGCGCCGGATGACTAAACGCTGTGCGGACTGCTTCTGTCGGAGGGTCGGCGTCCCAGGACGTAGCACAGTTGTGCCAAGCGATGTTTTTTTGACGTCATGCGAAGCTTCATAGCAATTATAAAGAAGGTAGCATCCGGGAGGAAAGCATTTTCGAATTATTTTTTTACTGAATAATGCCGCGTGAATGCAGCGACAGTTGTTTAAGCATGGCCCACAGCCTACACTCTAGAAATTTTGTTAGCAATACTAGAATGTTTACAAATCAGTTAGGTTTCCCTTTAAAGGCCAACTGCACTCAAATTTCACCCTGGCTAAATGCCTTCAAAATGTGTAGTAGGTACCATAAGAACTACTGCGACGCGACCGGTAGCTCTGTGCAATGCGTGGTTATTAAGTTTAGAGACACTCAAAATAGCGCCCTTGCAGACGACAAAGCACCTGCCGGCGTGTCGCGCAAACAGCCATTTAGCAGAACTGACACGCCAGCCATAGAGGTCGATCGGCGTGCCTCGCAGCGGGAGAATCCAGGAAACTCGTATTTTGCGCCGGTACGCCTGGCTTTCATGACTCTGAAGAGGCTTCCTTAACCGTACGGTTCTCTCCTTTTCGACTGTCGTCGCGACATCATGCCTACGCGGTGTGCTGCTGCCAGAGCGCACGTGCTTGCGGGACAAGCGCTCGCTTGTCCGCACGCCTCCGACACCCCGCACGCGCGCGCTCACTCTCCTCCTGGCTGACCGAGCCGGCCGCGCCGACCGGTCCGCACAGCTCGCGCCGTCAGGCCAGGCCGTCTGGCCGCTCGCGCCGACGGCTGATACGTCACTTCCGCCTGCCCGTAATGGCCGTGTTTTGCCCAGTTTCGTTTTCAAAATCGTCGATTTTTGCTGGTCGCTGGCGGCGTAATTACGCATATTTTAGGCGTCACACTTCGTATATCGCGGTCTTTTTAGTCGTACTATGCAAGAACAGTGATTTCGCGCGGTAAAAATTTTGTGTGCAGTTGGCCTTTAAGGCTATTGAACATGGAGGGGATATAATGGATCACTGTCATCGCCTTTTGTTTTTCAGCTTCAGTTGGTCCTTGATTGTGGTGGAGAACGCCCAAGCATTTCTTATTTATTTATTTATTTTTATTTACAAAATACTGCAGGCCTTTTTGAGGCCGAAGCAGGAGTGGGGTACAGACAAATTATTCTGATACACATTAACAAAGAAAAGCAGCTTAAGGGAGAAAAGCAAGGGTATAGTAAAGACGAGGTGTGGCATACAAGGTGTGCATAAAAAATGTTAAGAACTGGACAAAAAGAAGACCATTCATAACGCCATACATCAAGCACCTGAAACAGGGGGAACACAAGACAGCTGAAATTTTACATGTTAAGAAAATTTTGAATTGATCGGGGTACCTTATTTGAAAGAAATATGTGGCTGTTTTCGGTTTCTTCTGCTTTCTTCGCTCGGCCTTAGCTACAGAAAGGAGCAATGGTCCTACGTATCCTGATTCTTGTAGGAGCTATGACTTAGCAAGGAAACTGGGTAACGAGATACGATGGCCTGACCTCTTCAAAGCGTTCGAAAAACATGCATCCATTTTCCCTCCTGACAAGCTCGCGGTAGGCTGACGTGAACAGGACGATAGGTTTCTAAGCGAGAGGCTAGTAACAAAAGCAAGTGTGTATCCACAGAGGAGCTAATCCCAAGGTATGGAAACCGGATAGTGTACTCTTCCGGCACCAGGCGAGGAACCACGAGTGGCCTGGAGCATTCTCGGAAGGTGTTTAGTACTTCCTAAACCCGCAGGTGGACATATGCGAATCACAAAGGAAAGAATAGAATATCCATTCATGTAACGGTAAGTGCTTAGGACGAGTGATTGATTTTGATTGATTGTGGGGTTTAACGCGCCGACGCAACGCATGCGATGAGGCGCGCCGTAGTGGAGGGCTCCGGATTAATTTTGACCACCTGGGGATCTTTAACGTGCGCCGAAATCTCGTACACACGGGAGTTTTTGCTTTTCGCCTCCATCAGAAAAGCGGCCGCCGCGGCCGGGAATCGAACCCGCGACCTTGTGCTCAACAGCGCAACGCCTTAGCCACAGGACGAGTGATTGGCTCAGCCGTTGCTCTAACGCGCGGTCCATTTTCGCCAGTAGCAACTTACCGAGAAAAAAGCGCTATGAACGACACGATTGAGATGTGTTCTTTTTGACGGTAGACTTTTTCATTATATTCTACGCACGTTGCCGTCAGGTACAATGATAGGAGGTCTGGCGAAGTTTTTATTGCAACGTGAGTATGCCGACGGGAGTATGCCTACTTATGAGTGCACCAAAATATTTTAAAACGCGATAGCGTATTTGGCCCATTTCTCAATTTTCCCGTGCCTGCTAGGCGTCCGTTATCAGCCGTGCTCATCAAGTGTCCACGGAAGTACGTCACCACAGCCAAACAGAAACTACGACTCTTCCAGCCAGATACAAGGGTTAACTGGAAAATGGGAAGCAGGGTAATATTGCTACGTCGGATGCTATGACAGAAATTGTGCTTGGCTATTCATAAAGCGTAGCATATTCGCACAAAGGTGGTTCTCCCACCGTTGGTTCATGTGGCGGTGTGCACGTGTTGACTGGATACCGTTACACGGCTCATCGATGACTTTCTTTGAAGTCGAACTGTCTTCTATCATTCGAGCTCATGAAGCGGCAACAGAAGGCAGAGTTTCCGTCAACCGGGAAGTACGTCTGCGCACCCAAAAGTAAGCTGGCGCCTCAACCTGTAATCGGGTGTAGTTACTTAACAGTGAATGTGGGACGTAGTTTTGCCGACAATGCTACTGCTACGGAGAAAACAGACAATGTACGTAGTTTCGTCAAATGCCGCTTCTATACAGCCAAGTTCTTTCTCTTACACAAAGCTGTAGTGGCAACTTTCGTTAGGGTAAACTTCAGCGCGCGGACAGTATGAACTGCGAATCCAAGCAACTCCGTTCGAAGTGCTCCCTTGACGATGAGTAGTGTTATAGCGTCTTACATCATACGACCTAAACGTGAATGTCCCGGCCACTCTTTTATTTGTTCATATTACCATCCACACCGATAAGAGATTACAGCAGGGGGTATACGCAAATGCCTGACTACAATTCATCATATGGGGAAAAAATTTCACGAGGGTGAGTGCCATTCATGCTCTGCAGGAGGCTCCTGTTATAAATAAAACGAAATGAAAATTGTTGCAATACCGGAGAATGTGGCTGCACCGCACCGTAGGAGATTGTTATAGATTCATCTCTATAGACACCTCCAGTGAAGAGAAATAAACCAAAATATAGCTCCCCAATCTAAGCAATGGGAACCGAGGCACGGGAGAGAAATGCCAGAAAAGGAACAAAACAAATTTCTCCACCGCAAATCATATAAATCAATAAAAATATATAAAAAAATAAAAACACAAGCAAGAACTCTTTCGTAGCTCAAGATAACATTATCAAATTATGATTAATTAGCTGCAAGTGCCTCAGGCAACCCAAGAATGCATTACTGGCAATCGAAAGTTAGCAGGGCTAGTTAGGCTTCACGATTTGCACGTCCCTGTTTTCAAACGGACTCTTAGAGTCCGCTTATAGAATCGTCGGCTTCCTTTTATAATTTCTATGGCTCCCATATTTTTTCTATGCCTGCCAGTAACAGAACACTGTTATTAACCACACCCAAAGAAAACTTGTAACAGAACAAGTAAAGCCGTTACGCTCAAAATTAAAGGCTCTTTGAAATGCTGAGGAGTGATTCGACATAAGGGCGTTGGCGCCATTTTTTGCTTCTTGCTGCCAGATCTAACGCTCTTCCTTTCTGTGTCACTCGTCCTTTGATGGGTTGAACAAGCATTTGTTCGATGCAATTAAACTTGGCTGCCGTCACAGTGCTGATGCAGCTACTCCTGCGCAAGGTCGTATTGATTTATTTATCTTTTGTTTCTCTTTCTGCCTGAAACTGCAGGAGTGGGAATGCTGATCATTTTCTGCTTGCTCTTACTTTGCACCTACTATACCCTTTCTGCGCAACCTTGAATGAGGAATTTTTTTTTTTGGCGGTGGCCACTGTGTATCGTTTACTATGGTAATACCAACCCAATGACGATTCCTAACAAACAAGATGTGAAGACTGCGTGTAAATATATAAGGTATTGCGAAGCACTATATGTCTTACTCTCAAGTTTGAATCTGTTGAAGGCTGTTTACGTTTATTTGTGTTATTTCCTTGGTATTCCCATCTCTACCACTTATGTATCCTTCCACGCTAGGTAAGATGTTAGAAAGGCGGTCACGTCTTTATCGAATAATTGCGGAGAATCAACATCAGCGCAAATGGGCGGAAAAATGACGAAAAGACGTAAACGCCGAACGTATAGCCCCCGCTGTCGCCACCTTGAATTACCACTACCTGGTGATGTAGCTGCGAAGAGCAAATGATTGTTTTCGCTTTCGCTTTTTTTCTTCAATGTAAAGTGCAACTTGCCCTCTTTCAACGCAGACGGTACCCATAAACCGTCTTCAAATCCAAAGGCAATCTGAGTGACGTTTTTTGCCAGAATATCCACGACTAAGCCTACGCAAATATCCGGTTGGCGGTAATATGTGCACCGTTTAGGGGTGGAAGGAAGGGAGAGTCTTCATCTACGTGGGCTTGTTGTTGGTACGGATGACTTTTTCGTTGTGCTGTTAGGAGATTCAAACGCGGCAGTCTCGAGGCTCTATGCAACCGTCAGTTGTTCTTCGGGGTGAGCGGTTTGTTTTGGGTTCCTGTGTTACACAGACAGTAAGAGACTTCCAACGTTGGAGGGAATACACAGCATCATGTTTGTACGATCATGTTCTTCCAGGTTTTGTTCAGCCTATAGTCAAGTAAAAGCGCTCAATAGTAAAATACAAAACGTGTTTTTTATGCACTCCTTGTAGCGCGTGTAGCAGAGCAGGTCATCCTTCTTCAGATAGCGAAAGCGCACTGAATTTTTGTGCGTCAAACGAACCTGCAGTTTTCTTCACGACAAATATTGGAGTTGTATACAATAAGTACAGCGGTTCCGGGATTGTCAAGCGGTTCTACCCCTAATATTTGGTTCTTGTATATAGTCAACGTTTGTATGAAATGATTAATGGAATGATGAGCTGGTATCAAGCCTCTTTTGGCGCGTAGCGCAGCGGGGCTCGCTTTCTTCGGTGACGCCGCCAAAAAGCGGTAAATAGAAAGCGCGTCCTCGTACGAGCTACGACGACAAGCCGGCCACTTATGTGGCTTTCGCTTCAAACATCCCAGAGGGTCCCGCTATCTCCACGAAGTGAATGATGATGAGAGGGCCGAAGCTTAAATGCTTATCGATAAAACCGCCAAACATTCGCCCGCACATTATATAACGACTCCACACGTTGTTATGTCTTCTTGATGGCGCGCACCCTCTGAATGAGTGAAGGACATAAGTCGCGTTCGTAGCCATGCTCGTGTCTCGGTTTGTAGCGCACTGCGCAAAACGCCCCGCACCTGCTGTCACGGCCAGAGAGTCGTGGGATAGAAAACGGTCACCGCCGCGTCAATGGCACTCGACACGTTGTTATAGGTCTTCTTGACGGCCCACACCATCTTAATGAGTGAAGGCCATGAGGCGAGTTCTTAGCCATGCTCGGGTCTCGATTTGTAGCACAGTGGGAAGAGCGCCACGTACCTCCCGTTGCGGCCAGAGAGTCGGGGGATCGAAACCCGGCGCCACCGCATCATGACCACCACTCCTCGCTCGCAAAGCTTGAGACTCTCTACCACTCCGTTGACAAGCCCTTCGACGACGTAGATGTCTGTATTGATTATGCAGGGCTTGTTTTGGACCATGAGAATCATCATTGTTAAGTTGGCAAATTCCGTGTGCTACATTTCAGCCTCCTTGGCCGTCGCCTTCTGCAGAGCGTCTTGTGTCGCGTACCTCTGGTACGTGTCGTGAGCTCGCAGACAACGAACAACCTCTTCTTCCTTCTCTCCTACTTGCTGGGTCGCAACGAACGCCTTGAACGTTTCGACCTCTTCATCCAGTCTTTTCTTGTTAAATCCCTAGGCGCATCCTGCCAGAATCATCATCAGCGGTATGTACACGGCAGCAACGAGGAACGGGACAGGGTCCGAGCAAGAGAAGCTTCGCCCCAAATAGCGCAGTAGGTAAGTATACATATACATCTGGTCATCACATATAAGTTTACATCAGGTTGGCAGAAGTATGTGTACATATGGTGACTCTTCTTTCCCACACAGCCAGCGAAATTTACGCTGAACATTCAATGTGGAACAAAATTTGTTTATTGTTCTGCGTGCAGGAATCATTAGCAAAACCTTATTCATTGGGGCTTCTTAACCATCCCTGTGCATTGTCATCATTATCGCATTTTTCTGGTTCTCTAGGTTTGAGGATAGAGGTTTGAGCGTAGTTATTGACTTAAGTCCTAAATAGAGGTTTCTTGTTTGTAACTAAGCATAACTTATAATCAGCGCCTTGATCGTCCTACTCCGACTTCATCGTAGTCCTCCCATTAAACAATTTAAGGATACATTCAAGGCATGTCGCCGGCAATAAGCCATATTTTCAAAAAGTTTTCAAATATCAGAAAATTTTAAACGACAATATTTATGCAATGCCATAAACGTTTGGGTTTGTTATGGTATGTTTTGTGCCCTCAAATTGTTTAACTTTGCATGAATTAGAATGCAAAATCTTTTTTCTGGAGTTGTTATGTGGTTGGTTGTATGGTACAACGCCTCTGTATATATATTTTAGTAGAGAACGTCCTAGAGCCGAATTTACCAGACGCCGGGAACTACCTTTCTTTCAGTTTGAAGAAAAAACAACTAGACCAGAGGCTTGCCTAATATTCTGTAGGTACATTCTCTCTTAATATTAGGGATAGTGGTTTTTTCCTTGCTTACATAGTATGAACATAATGTGTGACTGTTTTATTAAATGGAATAGGCGAACGTTTATGATGATTTGCGATAGCGTACAGAAAAACTCCTCAGAAGGTGTCTTACCCACGACAAGGTAAATATGAAGAAACTGGCGTACAATAACGTGTGAACTTTTCTTGTGTGTGACATCTTTTTTTAAAAAACCTCGAACAGCTTTAAGACTTATTTGTACTTTCATGCTACTCAAAAATTGAGCAGAATCAACTATTTGGTATCTGGAAGATTGGCTGCAAGGCGTGATCTACGTCTTTCAACTCTATATGCACCTTCAAACTTTATTAAAATACTGAAAGTTATGTCTCTAGATCTTTATGAATTTTAAGAAACTCGCCCACATAAATGTAAATGTATGGCTACACCTGTAATGAAGAAAATCATCGAATTAAAAGACATAATTTTAAGTAGACAAATCACTGCACGTATTATAGCATTACACCGCAAGGCAGTTTGCAGCTTTCTGAGTGAACCTGAATCCTACTTGCACACTGGATCACCAGCTTGTTTAGTGACAAAGGCGTTGCAATTAGAAAAAATCGGCTCCTAACAAATCCTTAAAGCCTACACTTACCACAGGTAGCTGCTGATAGCCTCGCCCACAAGGGAAAGACAACAGTAGCTTTTTCTTCAAGAAAGTTTGCATTTCACAGTTAGCTATGGACACAAGGATTGAAAAAAACGTAATACGAAATTTCAAATGAGTAGGCATTGCACTGAGTGTTTTTTTGTGTCTTTGGTACTAGAAGAAAGTGTTTTATTCACTTCATTTATGCTCACAAAATCAAAGTAAGTTTTATTGTTTGGTTCTCCAACGTTCCAGTGCTTCAATAAAGACATATTGGGTTTATCATTCTACAAAGGCTTTAGTCCAACCATTCTCTTACATCCAAGGCTATCAGCTTCTATAATATCCCAATGGTAATCTCAGTGTCCGATTCCTTCTGAAAAAAAAAGTTTTCTCCGGGAATAAAATATAATTTTTTAAGGGGAACATTGCTTGGAAGATGTTTGAGTCTCCAGATATAAATTCTAAATCAGAATTCGCCGTGAGCTTGACCATCAGCTCGAACACACAACTGTCCCACAGGGATTGTACTGCTATATGCTACACAGAATTCTGTGTGTTGCGAAATATACAGGAATTTTAAATTCGGGTGTTCCTTAAGAAGTGTTTTAGTGATTTTTTGTCACCAAATGCACGCAGCTTAGTTCAAAAGAAATATAATACGCATAAAATTTCTTGAATATCTGAAACTGAGTATTTCTAAAAAATGTTGGATGTATAAACACGTGTGTTTTTTTAGAGTGCGAAATTATTTCCCGTAAAGCATAATTTAGTCTTAAGTAGAAGCACGCGGAGAAATGAGCAAATTGCACGCTACAGTTTCTTGATCTTTGCTGCCTGTTTACAGAAGTGTGGAAACAAACGTTTCTCTTTCTTGAAAAATTCGGAAAGACACACGCTTTGATTGTGAAGGAGCATGGTCACAAAAAAAGCTTGCATACTTTCTCGTAGACATGGTTGAAGATATATGGAGTGCTGAACAGTGAAACAGTATTGAACATCCAAACGTTCTGAAATTACCCCGCCCATAGTACCAAGAAATGAAGTCCCACCGTGGCTTTTCCAAAAAAAAAAAAAAAACGTCCCAATATTTATTTGTTTTACAGGCTCTATACAAACATTTTATATTGATAGCTTTCTGTTTATTTTTAACAAGCAGAGGCTCTTGGCTTTGATCTTTCTACGCTAACTATATATTATGTTGTGAACAGTTAAGGTTTGATTCACATTTACGTAACAGGTAAAAAACGCCTGCAAACCTGCAACTTCACCGCTCATTCCTTCTAATAACCTTGCTAAAACATGGTATTGTTACAAATTAATGTATTGTTTTCAATCCCCACTAGCCGCCTAAATTACACTAGTTGACGACTTAATAATATAAACAAGAATATCCACTACGATATGAACTGTTTTATTCTTCAGTGTTCCGAACAGCTGGCAAGGGTGCAATTTACGAATTAGGATTATTTCCTTGACCTATATTCTTTATTACACGTGTACATTTCCTTACGTGAAGGCAAAACTGCGTTGCGTTTGAGACATTATTTGCCGTTTGGCCAATAATCAGTCCCGAAGTGTTTGTTGGAAACGCATTTGAAAGCAGGCACAGCGCACTCAGCCTTTATTTATGTTTTTATTTATTGCAATGTTTTTTTAAAAACCTTTCCACTCTTATAAATGGGGTCTCTGTTGTAGTAGAATTTTACCTGTTGATTCCTTTATTGTTTCAAGTAGGTTTTATGCCACAAAGAGTTTATTACGGCGCTGTCTTTTGTCACTATTACTAATCCCTACCGCAAGCGCGACAAAAAAAAAACGCAGGAAAAAGCCCTATTTTGCAGCGAAAGGAAACAATTAGGGGGTACATTTGGAGTTCGGCACTCAGCTTTAGAACTGTGTTGATGGAGTGAAATCGCTAAGCACCAAAACTCATTTTTTCCCTGGGTGTCTTTTTTTATAGAAAACAACCCACATAAACGCCTCGTATTGAACATACGTGGGTTATTTTTGAAATACCATGGTTTCGGCACAATAACGGACTGCGCATATCACAATAAATTTTTTCCCAAATCCTCTATTCTTCAATACTCCATTTACTACTCGCTGGTAACCTGAACAACGCCAAAAAGGTGTCTTCAAAATTTATCTTACGTAGGGAACATTTGGCTGAGGCAATTATCGAAGAAGTTGAATTGCAAGGTGTCAAAGTTGCAAGAATATACCCAAATAAGACAGGAAGGGGACAGAGAAAAGCTCCTTTACATCTCTGTCTGCGGTTTTTTGGAAACGTTGCTTGCTGTGGTATGAGAGTGGTTACCTGTTAGACATAAAGTACGCATTTTACTTATTCGATTATATAAATTTACCACAGGTGTTTTAACCTTTTCTAGGCACCTTAGGGGTTATCCACGGTTGACCAATTGTCGACCAGTCTACCGCCGTTTTAATTGAGTTCATTTAGGCACAATAAACGAGGTGCACAAACTGGTCACCGACCTTCAGGGCTGTCCTAACGAACTTTGTGCACTAAAAAGAAAAAGCTGAGCAGAGCACAGATATTTTGTGTGACCCATAGGGTGCATGACACCTTTTTAACACGAAAGTGTTTTTTGCTGAGGCACTCCAACATCTGACTGGTGTCACGCCCGCGATCGAGCCATGAACTCTCTCTCCGCAACGGAGGGTACACAGCGCTCTGCGAAGGCCTTACGGATTCAAGCGCCAGTAGATCTTCGAACTCTCATACTATCTTCAACAGTACTTTCTTTATAAACATGCCATCTACGAGACGCTGCAGTAGAGGAGGAGTGAAGCGAGGTAGCTCATCAGGACAGCAGTGGCTTCGTGTACGTGGGAATATGGGAATTTGGGCACCGTCCACCACCTAAAGCTTTCGGTTTCGGCTTTCGGATACGTTTCCTTCCCGCGGTCTTCAAATGCCTGTGATTTCAGTGGGATTTAAAAAGTATTCCTGAGCGTACAATTCTGTGTCTAACGTTGCTGCATCCAATGATATTATATGACGTAACACCAATACGCGCTGTGCAAGTTCATACGGATGAACAATAAATGCTCCTGCGAAGGCAAATCTCACATTCGTGTTTTGCAGATTCCTATAAAAGAGGCATCAACCACATTTTTTCGTTAAAATATAGGGCGTTTTGTAGCTCTTCGGGCATTTCTTTAACGACTTGTCTTCCTCTTTGTTCTGGAAGTGTAGAGTCAGTGAAGAAATTGCCTCGAGGAAAGAGGCACCCCACGTTACACTATTATTTGGGTATTTCTTAAACACTGATTTTGTTTATTTTCAATCTTATGAATATTTATTGGAGATTCCTGCATCGCCTTTTACACCACGGCAGTACGAAGAGGTCCCAGCTATTTGGGCCAGAACGACATACAATTGCAGGCCGCCACTCCTGAAACTAGTTAAGTGCAAATGTATAAAAGTAAACATATATATATATATATATATATATATATATATAAGAGAAGAAAAACTTCGAACAAGGTAAAAGCACGATTGTGGCCTACGTTTCAGCAAAGAGAACTTGCTTTCCTCAGGGCAATCTCTCGCCTGGCAGGCAGGGTTTATATAGGGGTAGGACCCCAGGTGAAAGGAGAGGGAAAGAGGGAAGGGAATTTGAGCAAGCTGATTGGTTTCGGAGTGTGTCGGGAGAGAGATTGAGGGGCCAAGAAGGTTGTCTAGTTTAAGCCGCGAAGTAGGTCACACGGAAGTCAGCTGGTGGTTGATATTCGTGGAATTTTTGGACAGAAAGGATGAGAGGGTGCTTATTGACCCGCCGCGGGGTATAGGAAAAGGATCTCAGAACCGCTGGAAGCAGACCGGGCGGTGAGGGTGGGGTCCTTATCAGAAACTATCTGCAACTATCTGATAAGGACCCCACCCTCACCGCCCGGTCTGCTTCCGGCGGTTCTGAGATCCTTTTCCTATACCCCGAGGCGGGTCAATAAGCACCCTCTCATCCTTTCTGTCCAAAAATTCCACGAATATCAACCACCAGCGGACTTCCGTGTGACCTACTTCGCGGCTTAAACTAGACAACCTTCTTGGCCCCTCAATCTCTCCCCCGACACACTCCGAAACCAATCAGCTTGCTCAAATTCCCTTCCCTCTTTCCCTCTCCTTTCACCTGGGGTCCTACCCCTATATAAACCCTGCCTGCCAGGCGAGAGATTGCCCTGAGGAAAGCAAGTTCTCTTTGCTGAAACGTAGGCCACAATCGTGCTTTTACCTTGTTCGAAGTTTTTCTTGTCTTGTGTTCTCTACCATCTTCAAAGTTCTACTATATATATATATATATATATATATATATTTATATATATATATGTATATATATATATATATATATATATATATATATATATATATATATATATATATATATATATATATATATTGCACTTTAACTCATAATGTCGCTCAAATGCACACAAGCCCGCTTACACAGTGAATAGAGAGATGAAAACGAGTGTGGTGTGCTGCTTCCTGTATTGAGCTGAGCACTTTGCTGATACCAACCTACATTTGTTTTCTGTCTTTCTGTCTTGCTGGAAGTTTACACTCCTTTCAATGTTACGATCACAAAAAAACACAAGGTGCGGGTGCATTTCATGATCACCCACATTGCGAGCCAATTTACAGCTTTAGTGTGCCGAATTAAAATGTGCTACACAAGCTTTATCCTCTCAAGAAATCATGGAGACAAATTACAAATTTGGTTTAATAGAACGCTTGTTTCGTGCCAAGAACAATACGCCCAAATTTAATTCAGACTTTTCGGAGCTATTCTAGATATTTCAGATCTGGTACCTAGCACACACCGGCAGCTTTTTTATCAGTTTTATAATGTCTCCGGGACTTGCTTGTGTTATTGGCTGCTGCAAGAAAACCGCCACCAAACAATCTGGCTATGATTCCAGTGCATCTCTAGTTTTGTTTCATTATTCCAGTTTAACTCTCTAGTGCTGTATAGAGAGTGATACCTTTCATTTTAGTATTTATCCCAGTGCTTACAAATGATCTGCTACCCAAAATACTCGAGTTTTAAAAATATCTTTTTGGGCTTGAATTAGGTTGAGTGGGGTCGCTAAGGAGAGTCGCTTCAACTTAAGAAATTATGTTTTACCTTCATGGCCCCCATTACGCGTACTTTTTTTTTAATTCTAATTTTCTGGCTAACGCAGACGTCATCAATTGTTTTCTGTCAAATATTGCGATTCCTCGCCTTGTGTGTTTAACGACGCCGCACTACATTACAAAGCGCCTCTAGAAGACTGGGAAAGGGGAAGTGGTTTCGGACCAGCTGGTGTAGTGTACTGTTCCTAATCATTTTGAACATTCCTGAGCATTCTGAGCTGAACATTCAGCTGTTCAGGTGGTTCATAGGCATCCGAGATAAATGTTTTATTTTTTTTTTGATGGATGCGTCTATAGCGCTGAAGGCCTACGTTGCGCTGTGACAAAAAATGTTGCTTCGCGGTGTAAATTCTATACTGTTTTTTTGAGAAGAAATCGTCCAAAGAGCTTGATGTGGTGCGTCTGTAACTATTGATCCCGTAGCCATACGTTTTTATGATGGATCCTGCCCCCTGTTAACCTCTAAAGGCTTACAGCGGAACGTTGCTCTCAAGCTGACCTGAAGGAAAGCCCTTTCAAGTAGTCCTTATAAGAACGTTTGTTTGAGGCCTAGCATTTACTCCCAAACATTTCCTGGAAAGATTCCACATTTATTTATTGAGAGGTATCACGAGATTATCGTTTGTAAATGTTTCGTCACATATAATGCTTGTTCTCTTCTGTCAGCCTCACGAGATTTCGAAAGTGTCCAGAAGGGTGGGAATGTTAAGCCAAGCTAATTGCGCAGTAAAGTGCAGCAGCTTAGAAGGAACATATTCCTTTGCTTGCATTCCTTTATTTCAATTTTATGTATCGATGGATTTCCCTTCATGACTCAAGCTAGATTTAAAGCCGACAAGTGGGGCGTGACAGCCATTGTGGAGAAATAAAAATATACGCCCTGAGGCTGTCACTTAGGGGAACTGAACACGAAGAGAAAGACATTGTACTTACAGCTACGACAAAAAATGATAAATGTAATTTGGGTTTGTCTGTCCGTAATCTAAGACCTATTTTCGATTAACAAGCAAACATGTAACAGCCTGTTCTAGGGTATGCATGGCCCTAGCAGTGGTGCGACTCGTTCGTCCGGCGAAGAATGCCGTGAGTTTTTCAAGTGTTCGGCCCAAGCACAACCAAACGTCTTCGGCCAATGGTAGGCCATATTTTTCACAAACTGGTCGGCCAACCGTCCTAAATGGCACACGCGGCTAAAGCGTGTTTTCAGAGCTGAAGGCTTACACGGCCAAGGGACATTTGTCCGAATATTTTCCTGGAAAATGAATTTGCTAAAGTTCTGTGATCGAAGATTGGACTCACCTGCTGGTACGGTCTCGGCAATCTCAATCTTGTGCCCTTTTTCGTCCACTACGTTTATTCTGGCTTTGTTTACGGTGCTTTCATCCTGAAATTATGATGGGAAGAAATATTTATTTGAAGAAGGCAACAGCACTTGTATTATTTGCAGGTATTCTTAGCTATAGCCAACAGCAGCAAATGGTGCGGGGCCATGGCTTTCGGCTCGCACTTCTTGCAAAGATGCCACCAGTACTGAACACATGTTTCCACACTTTGCTTTTATATGAGTTACGTTGTCTGTCATGGTATCTCAATCTTTTAGTGACGTAGA
Organism: Haemaphysalis longicornis; assembly: GCF_048455015.1. Classification (NCBI taxonomy): domain Eukaryota; kingdom Metazoa; phylum Arthropoda; class Arachnida; order Ixodida; family Ixodidae; genus Haemaphysalis; species Haemaphysalis longicornis. The sequence goes on from NW_027526407.1 coordinate 183,863,093, forward strand.
CGACAACCACGGTATTTTTCCCAACAATAATTTTGATGCTTTGGAATTGCAGCACAATACTCGCCGAGGTATCATTAAAGCCCAAATAGGGCATGCCACATCTGCAAATATTCGCCGATACTCTTGGAGTGACACTGATGATAACAAGCATCCTTGAGTGCATGGGTTGTGCCATGGTTATTCCTTCGCAAGCAGCGTTTCTGGGCCAAGTTTCTTGAGGAGCTTTGCATTTCAACTTTGACTAATTATTTTCCTGACAGCATCAAAGAGCATTTATAAAAAGAGTCTTGATTTTTTGTTGTACTGATGTCAGGAATGTTGGTATACTTTGCCGATGTGGCGAGTGCCTCCCCCCAGGTAGTTTCCAAACTTGCTAGATAGCAGTACCAGCCGTGAAAGAATACCGCGACATTTTGTGACGCTTGGAAATAATATGACGTTTTGTTGCTTGTTGTATGTAGGAGCCCCTTCTTAATCTTTGTTCTTCATAAAATGTCCCCGTATATCTGCCAAAGAACATCCTTAAGCTCGCCTTTCCAGTATTAATATACACAAGTAAAAGGAATGTTGCGCACACTGAAACAGAGACTAACAACCTATCGTGTAATAAAAGATGTGCTAACCCACTAAATGATAACACTATAAACGTGAATTTTGGCATGCTTACGCGTTTCTTGCTGTTTGGCGACGACAACTTTTAAATGACTCGTAATCATCTTCAAATGGTCAAAATTATTTCGGAGCCTTCCACTACGGCAGTCCTCATCGCCTGTGAAGCGTTCGTGCACGAAACCCTACAATCAGTCATTCAATTAAATCAACGTTCAAACGAATGGTGCGCTGACATATTTTAAGGCACCTCATTATATGATCAGCTGTGCAACTGTTACAGCTATACCCTTAAGATATATATTTCCGGTGACGCATACGTCGACGCCATATAAGTAGCTATTTAACTTTATTTTTACCTATGCACTTAAGGCGCTAACAGAAAATACTATACTACCTACAAGTGTAACATTTTAATTGGGCATTCTTTTTGTTTGTACCAAATTATACTAACAGTGCATTGAGGCTGTGTAGTGTGGGAGGAGACATTTTGTGTCCCGCACATAATTTTGTCCTGGCTTAGACAGGAAATGATTTATTACCGGCTTAACCCTTTGCCTCTACACAGGCGATGATCGCGCCATAATAGAGACCTCTGGAGTGTTTTGGACCACCTCGAGATCTTGCACGTGCGGGGAAAAATTACACAGCCGAGAGGTTTACTTCTACCTTTCGTCAGAAAAGCGGCATTCATGGCCAGTAATAAAACTCCCGTCGTTGTGCTCAGCAGGACGTCTTAGCCACTGAACAAGTGAAACTGGTAGACAAGAGACAGAGCCAAAGAGGTGCTTGCCAATTATCCCCGCCTCGTAGTTACCACGCAGCAACGGTCTCGGCAAAACACAAATATTTTTTTCTTTTTCCTTCCGCGCCCCCCCCCCCCATAATAAAATATTAGCAAGGGCTGAAAGTTGAACTTCTAGAATAAGATGCTCAGTAGCAAATATAGGAACCCATAGATCACAAATGGTTGTATGGTGCCGCATACAAGTGACATACAAGTAAACAGGAACGCGCTCCCAGATGCAGTCTTGGTGTATCTTTATAATACCCCTCCTTGGGCTTAAGAACTGACTCACACAAATACCAAACTATCATCTATTTTAATGACAAGGGCACGACGTTGGGGGTCGTGGACTGAGGGAGAGTTTGGGCTACAAAGCGTAACTAAAAGCAGGTTCGACAAGAACCATCCCAGGCGGCACAGAAAGTGTGTCAAAAGACCGGCCCGTCTATGGCCGCTTTCTGGCATGTCCGGCCAGCATCCAGGTTCTGGCAGCCACTGATCAAACGATGAATGGCCAACATTCAGCAAACCAGTGCTTCGGTATTTCTCTGGCCGCCCGTGTTCAGACGCACAACGGCAGCTGCCAGGCTGCCAGATATTCAGTGTCCTTTCGGTTGCCGATGTTGACAAAAATATCGGCCAGAGTACGCTTTCGGGCATCCGTTTTTCCTTCGGGAAGCGGTGTTAAGCAAAAGCATGGCAAGCGCCTGGCCACAGGATATCTGTATTCTTGTGGCAGTTGGTGTTCGAAAGGAGACCGGCCGTAGCGCGGCTGCCGCGCATCCGCTCTTTCAACAGTGAACGGCGCGTCCGGCGGCAGAATATTCGTTTTCTTCGGGCAGCTGGTGTTATAAAGGAGCCCGGGCGACTTACGGCCTCACAATGTACGTTTTTTATTTGGTTAGCGGTCCTCGGACGAATTACGGCAAGCGAACGGCTGCAGAATTTTTGGCAACCGGTGTTCAAGAGGATACCAGCCTTCGTAAGGTATCAGGTTAAACGTCATTATGCGAACAATGGCCCGCGTCTGGGCACCGACAATTCATGCAAAGACGTGCTTGGAAGAAGACCCGCCGATGTATTACTGGTTTTTCCCTGAGTGAAGAAAGAGCCGTTAGGGAGTCGTATGGCGCAGACACGTTTTTCATCCGCTGGGTGTTTCTGCGTTTTAAGTGAACGAACTACGTTTGTCAAACAGTAATTAGTGTTCTAGGTGAACGGGCAAGGTGCAAGGACTCACTGAACATTACCAGGGAAACATTTAGGCCATCTAAATGCAATTTATTGCTTCAAGAACACTGTGCCACACCGACGGGTGAGCTAAGCCTCGCCAGTCATACAACGCCTCGCCCGTTGGCTTCGCCGACGAATCAGCTCGAGGCTATTCGCCCCCGCAAGAAATAAAGACCATTGGAGACATCGACCCGGCAGTGATGTCCGACCTGAGATGGCGGTGGTTCACCAAAATAAGTGGCCTTAAAAGGTGTCGAGCGAGCGGCCACCACGCAGGAGCTCAGCCGGTGCCATGTCAAGGACTCCCCACCAAAGAAAGGCAAGGGCGTGCAAAAGCGCACGTTTCCGGCTATTCTTCTCACAATAATACTGCGAAAAACAATGTGCACTATATTGTTTGTATTAAACGTAGAAGAGGCTAAGCTCGTGCATTGGTAGGCTCCACTTCATGCCCTGCACTATGTTACTTCATGAGATTTTATGACTGCCTATTTAAAAACAAGTGTTATTTTGAATTTGCCACAACAACAGAGCCTTGTGAATGGCGACGCCTGGATGTTAATTTAGTTGCGGTGTTTGAAATTGACATTAGCTACACTTGGGATATGACACATTTTGTTAAACATAATCCCCAGCATCGTAGCAAATACGGATTTCGTCGGGTTTTTCTTGCTCAAAGCAGCTTCTTGAGTTCACGCACGATTTGGCTCTAGCAACAGATAAGCTTAAAGTAGCTGACTATTTTCTTGTGGGGCAAAAAAGCATTAACCGGTGTTTCATATCACCTTCTTGTTAGTACATTGCGGGCAATAAACTGAATGAATCGGGTATTGCCTGGATAGCCGAGTATATTTCTCTAAGAAAACAGTTGGTCGCTCTCAATGGTTGTTCGTCCGGATATGTTCCCGCCACCTCAGGAATTCCCCAAGGCTCAGTTGCGGGCCCTCTTTTGTTTGTGTGGCCTCAAATCTTTGTTAAAATGTTAGCGAATGACTGTGTTTTTACAAGGCTATAGTGAATAAACGTGATTTCGAATACTTGCAGCATGATTCAAATTAATAACATCCTGGTGTGCTGATTCAGAAAAGTCGTTGAATAGTGTGTTAACGTCAACTTTACAAGGAAACCTTCATTCCAGTTGAATGCGTATACAGTAAATTACAGTGCTTTAAGAACGGCCTGGAATACAAATAACGAGAGAATATTTAACTAGTTGTTAGAGAAATAGGCACGTTCACAACATAAAAGTTACGGCTGCGCGTGTTCTTGGCTTTCTGAGATAACATTTCGGCGATCCTCCACCTAACTTAAAAGAACAAGCGTATTTCACTGATGTGCGCTCACTGTAGGAGTAGGCATGTGTTTTCTAGGATCCCTACAGCAAAGAGCTGGTTGATACTCTCGAAAACATACAGAATAGGGCAGTGCGATTCGTATTAGGTATTGGCGCTGTCAACTTAGGATAAGGGAAAGTACAAGTAAACTTAAATGGTAAGACGGAAAAGATGATAGACAAAATCTGAAGTTGAAATTTTTTTGTAATATCTATCATTCGAAAACTGGAATAGAAGGGGAGAAGTATATCCAAGCGCCATTCTACATATCCCAAAGTGGGATAGGTAGCTTGAAGCAAAATATTGCTTCCCTTTAAGGTGGCGCTTTCCGCGATTTATTTTATTTTAGATCAAGATGAGAGTGTAATTATCTTACACGTATGATTTTATCCACTGTTTATAATGACGATTTTCACCGCACTTTGTAGAATGATTTTGTTATTTGGTCTCATATTTGATGCTTAGTGTTATGTATCTCCCTGATGTAATGCATTGAAGGGTAGCAGGTATCAAATAAATAAATAAATAAATAAATAAATAAATAAATAAATAAATAAATAAATAAATAAATAAATAAATAAATAAATAAATAAATAAATAAATAAATAAATAAATAAATAAATAAATAAATAAATAAATAAATAAATAAATAAATAATTAAATAAATAAATAAATAGATAAACTTGCGGAGCCGCAAGTTCGCCTCCGACCTGTTGAGAATCCTACGCATTTAAACTTGACCAATGAATTATTTACTGCTTTATTCGCTGCAGTACGCAAGGTTTGCTGTATGAATGCGACAATTGCTAAGTTATTTGTTTGAAAGAAAATATGAAACTCTTGTCTTACGCCTTTCCTTGCGTGAACACAGAGGGATACAACTGCTGCCATGTCAAGAAGGGCGTCATTCGCAACACGTCTAAAATTTTCTTAACGTAGTACGACTTTAGAGCAAAAGTAAGTTATTTTGGACTATTAAAGAGTGTGCACTTAACTCATGAAAACAACATAAAAATATATTGAAACTGAAAGTACTTCTTTGATCTCTTCTCTGATCAGCCCTATGAAAGATCATCCGAAAAGTTGATCGATTATGAAATTTCTTGGCAAGAAAAATGGGCAAATACTGGTTATACGTTTTGGGTGAAGTAAATTATATTCAATGCTGCTGAGTGTTTTGTGGAGTACTGAACCTCTTCGTAAAGGCATTCGCAACGGTTTTATATAGAAAAAACTGGTCAAGCAGCTGTTGTAAAAATAGCTGATTTAGTCAGAGCATGAAAGTATTGTCTTAACAGAAATTGCCTAAAAGCGGCACTTTCATCTTTGTGAAATTCAACCCACTAAAGTATGCGCCTTCCGCCAGCCCCTCCCCATTCTTCCTTGTTTATTACATGCAAGCCGACCCACAGAAGATATCAGGACCTGGACAAAACATCTATTCCAGCCCTGCAAAGAAATGAATATTTGCTGTATTTGACAGTAAAAGAGGCACAGCAAATAAAGGAACGACCATTTGTGAGCACTGTTGAATAAATTAATTTTGGGGCAAACTGACGCTGATAATTAAGCCAGGCGGCGCTGAATGCTAGACGGCTGGTGGTTGCGCGTGGGCTCACTTTGATGTGGGTGCAGTGGACCCAAAATGGTGGGTTTCTGCTGCTGGACAGCGCGATTGAGTCATCTGCTTGCGCTGCATGCAGTGGTAGTCCACCGGCCTCAGTACAGTTAGCGTACTGTGGCTGAAATACAATGCCCGTTGCACGGCCGAATTTCCGGCAGCTTTATACCGGCTGGAGTCCGACGACCACATCTCGGCTGTCCTCCGGTGGCCGTACCTCGGCCGTACAGGGGTAGCTTTGGAATGGCCGGAGCGCTACGGTTGGAATCCGGCCGTATGAACGTAAGCCGGTCGACTGGCCGACACTGGCCATTGCACAGTGATGGGAGTACGGCCGTATACGGCCAAAATGCCCACATTTGGACACGGGCCGAACATGGCTGCCAGAGAAAGGCCGGGCAGAAAATCACCGGCCAAAGTACACCGGCTTGAGTAAGGCCGAACAGTCCTGTGCTGCCTGGGACCAAACTACCCACTTGTTTACTACCAAAGCTGCCATGCGATTTCCAAGACGAGTGCAAGATGTACTTTCCTCTTTTCAGGGACGAATGATAGCAGGTACGGCCCCCAACATACATTGAGGCCTTGAGGGTTGTTCTGAAACAGGTCGTTAGCCACTGGAATTAAGTACACTGGAGTTCCCTTATTCAGAAAGAAAAGGATCAATGAAATGTTGCTTGCGACAGAAATGTTCGCACTCTCTGTTGAGCTTAGGAGGATGACAAGATAGAAACTCATGTACCTACAAGGTTGGGGTGAGACGTGCCTGCAAAATGCTTGTTTTGACCTAGTACCAGACACTGGACACCGCTTCATTGCCTCCCCGCAAAACAGTCGGTGAGCCCATGTGATGGAGCGCTTTCTTAAGCAAGAGGGGTAGGGTAGCAGCTGATGCCGATACATCTGGCTTCACCTACATTTGGGTTCTTGCCTCATGCTGAAACGCATTCCGTTTGGTAACACATGAGAAATCGTAATTAAAAGCCCTCAGATTATTTCAGGAGTGCTCCCTAAGACGAGGTCAGCCAACGAATGCGCATTTACTAATATATGTAATGGACGGAGTGTCGGCGCAGCAGTGGCTGTTTTCATGACACTGCGAACAAAAAAGAACAGTATTAAAAAAGCTTAAGAAGGGTGACTATAACAGTGCAAAATTCTGAACTGAACAGGTGGTCATAAAAGGCGTCATGTGAAGACCATGCTTCACAGCTAGATTCACGAATACCAAAAGAAACAGTTTGATTTTGCTAATGGTTAGGGTATCTTCAGTTTCCGAATAAATTATTTTGCTCGAGTGCCAAATCAGACCCCAAAACAGACTGGTAATTCTTAAAATTGTTGTTTGGCTTTGATGAGCAGTACAGTCATAAGTACTTTCATTGAGTGGATTTTGGCGGCCTATACTAAGACAACGTGCCTTCCAAGAAGTGTAGTTGCATACACGTGAATGGTATCTTGCTGAGAGTGGTAGTTTTATTGTTACGGGTTTTGAAAAATCCATCAACATTATCTGACCAGTTTGTCGTTCTTAAACCACAAAGTAATCCCCGGGGTAACTTAGCGCCGCCAGAAAGTTGGGTCTTCTTGGCAGCAAGAAAACCCCTTAAAACTTGTACTGTATGAGGGGTAGTAAAATTGGAACACCGCCATTGCTGCACCATCATTTGACATCAGTTAGCTTGATCAAGTGAGAGGTTTCTTTCTAGAACACACTACTCGCTTGAAATATTTGCAATGACGACGCGACATCACTTACTAAAAATTTCCCAGTTATTGTAGGAAACTTCTCATACTTTTAAGACATAGCTCCACTATGGTAATGTCACATAAAAAAAGGTTTCCTAAAAGTTCGAAATAAAAGATCCCACCCGCTACAAAAAAATTTGACGTTTCGTGATGAAAACGTGTAAACACAAACAGTCGAAAAATACACGACTATTCACAAAGTAGAAAATTGTTGAACATCGTTTAAACTGCTACACCATCCATTTTGTATTCCAGTTCTTCAGGTTTACAAATTAGTGCAATGGGTGTTTCTTTGCTAACATGCATTTTTTCTGTGTACAACTTTTTCTGTGTGCATAATATTTTCTGTGTAGAACTGAACTTATATAAATGCTTCTCACAGTTTCTGCAGGCATTCCGCAAGATTGGGCCCTTCCAATTTTTGGGACACCTTGCATAACCAAAATATTTGTTGCTTCAAGTAGCACCCTCAAAATCTGCAAAACGCCAACACACATGGTTAAGTCCACCTCAAGGACAGGTTTTATACTGTAACAATTTCAAAAGTTCAATGATCAAGGCTGTGGTTGGAGGCAGTGATGTACTACTAATGCCACTGTGGTAAACCATGATAACGCTTATCTCACCAGCCAGCCAAACTACATTTACAGCTCATTTATTTTAGACTCAGGTGTTTGCGTGCATACCGCATATTTCATCGATATTTGCTCATTGAAACGTGAAAAGCCTTCAAACGTTGACGTTTTTCTTAGAAAAATAAATACCAGAAAACCGCTGCTGCATATCAACTCCCACTATAAACCAATTGGAGACTTTGTGAGCCCCAATCTGGGGACGTGTGAGCAACGCAGCATTCATGCCAATGCGCGTATCTTTGTGAAGTAAAATATGTTTTATGGGCGGAGTTCCTCTTGCTCGGGGCAAGTCCCTCGTCGCGCCATCGCAGTCTCCACTAGTTCTCGAGGCGTCCGCTAGACGTGTGGCTGTGCAATAGTTGATAGGTCGCACGCTTGATGGCTTGCCGACGCTCAAGGAGGCGCGCCACACACCTGTAGTCTTCTGATCCGGCGTGGCGGACGCGGCGAGGGCTCGCGCAGCCGAAGCAAAGCGGGCTCATCGACAAGCGGGTCCCGAATTGAGAGTCCGCTAAGCACAGGCGGCACGCAATCGGCGGCTAGAGAACCTCGAATCGGAGCGGGCGCTGGAAGCAGCGGTCAAGCGACGATAGCGGTCGCTACCTGAGGTTAGCGGCGCTTACGCGCGCTTCAAGCGCGACATCTTCGATGGCTCGTTCGGCCACAGATGTAAGGCATGCGACCACTTGTGATTTGACAACAACCTCACCAGCATCGCCTCCATCCGCAACAACCAGTACCGTGCCAACGCTACCGCTACATCTTGTGTGTATTGAAAGGCTCCTGCAAGCAGGCTTTGTTGAAGGCAAGAAGACCCTTTATTCCGCAAGCAGCAGCCTGAACCCGAGAAGGGACTTCAAAATACGATGGTGATGATCGAGCGTTTCGCGCTCAGGTGATGATGTGCTGATGATAAACGGGCGCGATGAGAAGACGAGGACGATGTATTCATCGCAAATAAATGGAGGGAAAGCGATGAAGGAAGCTCGGCGCTCAGAATTTTTTGTCTTCCTGTGGCTAGGGGGGTTGGGAATATGCAACTTTACCAAGCAACTCGTCTTGCACTACTGTTGGTAACGAATATGCTGGTTAGAAAAAGTGGCGCTAATTGTCTGTAACTTAGAGATCTGCAGAGTGTTTTTTGAATACATTCGTTTTTCTGATGCAAAGCGCTAGCTGTATAGAAATTCTTCATTCTCCTGATGGTCCAGGGTATACTCTTATTGGAGGCGTTTTTTTGCGCTGTTTTCAAAAATATAGTCTTCAAAATGCGTTTATAAGCCTCAAACTGGCGGAGAACCATCCAGTACCTAAACTATAAAAATGAGAAGTATAAACCACAAATTTATCTAGATGTTCTCTTCTAGGCGTCCCTCTTTTATGGCGAAAACGAGGTTTTGTGTGTCTTTAGGTACCGACCAACCACAGTAATTTAGGTACTAGAAGATGGAGATGATATAATTAATACACATCCACGTAGTTTGAGATATAGACAAAGATTGGCATAAAACTTACATTTGACCCTGCACCTTATACTGTGTGCCTATGTATTAAATTTGCGGATTGTGTAAACCAGAAGCCATAGCCACCCTCTTTTTGTTAAAAATAGTCAATATACATTGTGCTCAGACCACGTTTTATATATTAGTAAATTTGCTTCTGCCACCAGCGTGCGTGCCGCAAGAAAGGCAATGGGCTAAGAAGGAGAATGAATATGTGTTAGTTTGGCGAGCATTGGCGTTCTTGAGGTACCCGCCTCGGGATTACAAATATTTCCGAATTCCCGTCCTTCGCTGGTGGTGTGGGCCATCTCCGAAGTAAGTGGAAGGGTCCGGGTGTAGTCCAATGGTTCGTGGGCACTCCTATATGAAACAGCGTGTTTGACCAGGAGGAACAGAGGTATTTACACCTGTTTCTATTCGAGAGTTCCAAGAAGCATGTGCGCATTTGTGGTGCAGACCATGTTGAGGGACAAAACAGCCCGAGTGGTGTAATGACGATGTGTCAGTTGTAGGCGACGCATTTTATTTATTAGAGAGGTGTTTGTTGTTATTGCTTAAGGATTATTTGAAGAGTCCATCATTTGTATCTTTCAAAACTAGCCATAAGTTGAACCTGTTAAGCAGACAAATTAGTACAAATTTGGTATGCGGCTGCTGTACTAAGGACTCCAACGATGACCTAGAAGAATGATTCCCAGGTGGTATTTTTGCATTTAAAACCCCCACCCGATTCTAATCTCAATCGACTATTTTGGAAAAAAATTGGAGCAGTTTTGTAGAGAATCTAAGCAACCTCTTGTTTAAGCAACCACAGTGATAAGGATTTCACAGGCGTTGAAACGGGCGCGAGTTGATGTTGGAAACTAGTTTATAAAGTTTACAATTACAAGCAACTGCACCGGAACAAAAGACTACCTACTCTGGTATATTGAAAGCGGCGGCAGAAGTCGAAAGCTGACTCCAACGGTAGTGATGTTGACTGAGTGTAAGATGTGAACGATGGGTTCACTCTGTATACCTACGTTTCTTTATATGTTTTCTATCACTCCTTGTGCTCGTGTTGTCGAGACACGGCCGCAAACAAAGTGGGACGGAAGCAGGCAATAAGGGTTTTTTAAATTTAACTATTTCTTCACGGCCGCCATAGCGATGCAGAAGAGAAGGATGTGCTTAGAATCGAGTAACTATGTTACATTATTTGCGTGGTTTTCCAGGCGCAACGCCTGCTGTCGAATTCGTCTTCTCGTGAGATTATCACGCTATTCAAAGTACTAACCTCAGTACTCTTAAAATTGTTGCGCATGAATAACCTAAACACACAGAGTACTATGTTGATATTGTCAGCGAGAATAAAACTGCACGCAATTAGGAGGTTACTTTGGTTGGCGGGCTAGCTGTCACCCCTTTTGTAGGTCTGAATTTGTGAAGGTACGATTTTGCGTTTTCTTCCGGAAATTTGTCGTTCTGTGATTTGTGAACCGCCAATACGGTGGTATCTCCATTTGTTGAGTTTGTATATTCAATTCGTGTTCAAAAGATCACACTTCGTTCATGGCATCAAAAAAAGGTTAGGCAGTGCGCGTCTCTTCCTTCACCTTCAACTCATTTAACTTGTATACTTTCAAAATGTTTGTGAAAATAACGCAGCAATATATGTTTAAAACCAAAGTAAATTTACCCCGTTCTACAGCGGGAATGCCTCATTGTGTAGTTTGTGTGGTCTTTTTTATTTTACGGGAATTCTTTGTGGTAATAGATTTCGAATAATCAATGTAAAACACAACATTTACCAGCGGCAGTTTTTTCTGAATAGAGCGGTACTTCTTTAGTATAAATGCATCTTTTATAGCTGAGGAATGACGGCGGGAAGCCACCAAAAATGTTATTTATTGGGGTTGAAACATTTTCAATTTCAACACTGGTAATTGTATCGGTTACAAAGAGCTTGGTTGCCTCGGGATTAGCTACCTGATGCGAAATTGTTCCGTTATTCTTTCCGCCAGCATTGAAATATTTTGTTTCTTTATTTATATTGTTGCACGTAAGTTTTAAGTATTTCCTAAAATGGACGTCGTAATACAGGCAGTTTAACTTCACTCGATGGTATTACATTCCAATGCAATCTCACAGTCGGTCGAAAACAGAAATATAAAAGACAGATATAATTGTTCCCATAATTCTATTGAAAGCTTTTTATTCTCAACACACCTGTTTCATATGTAAACACAAATTTACGGATAGCGTGAGTACCGGCCACAGAATGGACAATAAAAATTATGAGGGATGTTCACAATCTGCTTACAGATGGTAAAATGCAGCCATGACAGAGTCCAGAAAATAATTAATTAATTAGGTGGTCGTATATTCTTCAAAGACATGTGACAAACTTACCTCGGCACACTCTGAAGAGTAAACTCAAAGCAAAAAAAACATTTTTTTTAATTACCTCTCAGCTGTCAAGCCTATTTTCTCGGCAAATGGCCCATTGTTACATGGAAGAAAAAGAAATTGCTAGTAAAGGACAGACAATTTGTTGATGCTATCTCTCTGATAGAAACAGATGCAGGAAAAGAATACTCATTATCCACCATATTTAGATGCCCATTTTGTAGTCCCTCATTACAAACTGTAGATTAAAAACGCTGTAGCGTTAGAATCATAGTAAAGGCCAATTTTTGTATTGTTGGTTGAGCTATGGCTTCGATGACCTAAGGTAAAAGCCGTATTTCTCCTATAACCGCACTCTCTCCTTATACGGCCATCTTATGTAGAAGAACGTGGAAGTTTCGTAAGGCCAACAATGCCGCAGAGCAGGAGTTATTATGGGAGTGAAATTAAATTGGGCGCAACAATATAGCTGCTCTAGTAAAAAAATTATTACTAAGTTTTAAGTAACTGCAAGAGATCGAGATCTATAGAGCTTTTACCGAAACTTTGGCTTGGGGAAAAGATTCGATTGTTTTTATAAACGTGCCTCTTCCTGCGTCGGCCGGAACCGCGAACAAGCGTGAAAAGCGCCTCTTTCGGAAAAGCATTTTCGTTTTTGAAAAACTACAAGCCGCAATGAGTTGACACACAGTATTACTTTAAGCGAAAGTTTCCAGACGATACACCACCAGCAATAATCAATTAACTAAATCGTTCTGTTGGTCATTTACTGAATGCGAGTTTGATACCGGGCGCGTTGGCCGCTTTCCTAGTGACGGTGAACAGTAAAAACAATTGTGCGTCCAGATTTCGGGCCAGGTTGAAGCTTCCGCAGTGGACAGAATTATCCAGAGTAGCACCTACGGCACGCCTCATAGCTTAGGAGTCTCTTTGGTGCATTATTTTAAAAATAATGCGAAATGATGCATCTGCCAAGTCGCATTTCTTGGATTTAACCAAAGAATACATTTCATGAAACAGGTCGGTGCACAAGCTTTGATAATGTTGTTTATTAATAAACAAATGGTTTTATCTTGTAGAGAGTTTTTGAAAAACGTTGATGTGACCATCCGCTGGTACGTTGTCCTATTGTGTTTTTCTGCGATAATAAGCCATTTACAGTGAAACGAAGCAGTTCGCAGTGGTAGCATCACAAAAAAATGCGGGATCAGAAAAATTCTCTGCATGGCAACGTTAAATACTATGTGTAAATACTTCAAGAAAACCTAATCACTTCAATTCTGATGCAACGTAGAAGCGCTGTTTTTTAAATTACAATAAAAACAAGAGGGCAAAACAGCCTAGCAACACGGCTCAGCTCGACATTGACATAGGTAACAGAAAAAAATTAGGAATTCGACAACAATATTCAGCCGATAGGCTTGCGTAAAATTACAAATATCGTGTGTTATGCAGTGACAGCACAATCACCGTCGACTGGCGCAACAAGACGAAGACCGCGATAGTGAGGTCTTTTTCTCCTGTGGCAATTAAACATTGATGGCTGGAGATCCGCAATTAAAATCTCCTCCAGCGTTTGCTGCTCTTCTTAAGAACGATGTGGAGCCTGAGTCGGTAGACTTCTCAGATGTTCGCCATTATAGCGCTTAGCCGCTCTGCCATTTCCTTGCTGCTGTTGCTCGGGTTTAGAAAATGAAATCCTTATTCGTGGTTTGTCGCCAAAAACATTAGCTGGTAGAGTGCATTTGCGATCACGGCGATTTACCAATCATGGTAGACGCATTGGATGTAATAGAGAGGGCAGGAATAGTAAATCAGGTCAGTAGCAGTTCAAAGATCAAACAGCCACGGTGAGGGCCAATAAACCTCCGCACATGACCCTAGACATCTAAAAAAACCACGTTCACCATTGTGAGCTTTGGTCTTATTGGCTGTATGGTTCGCGTAAAAATATATGACTAATATACTCAACGTTTGTTCCATAGAGATGCCTAGCTCGGGTGCTGTGGGGCGTGGCAGTTGTAATGTTAATCCCGCGTGGGCACCGGTACAGTACGAGAAGGCACAGAGTAGAGTCAAGGCCGTTTGCACCTCCTGTCACGCAGCGTGTTTCACCTGCAATACACCGGGTAACATAGCTCTCGCCAGAGATCACGACGCAGCCCGCTATACAGTTCTGACGCCTGTTGTGGCTGTTCTGCAACCCCATCTTTTTAGCAGACTCCGAAAATACCACTGAATTCGCCTGGCACTAGAATGGCGAGTTCTGGAACTGAGGTTCTCTGCTCAGCATTATCCTTGGGACTTGGGGCTGATCGGCCAAACTTGAAGGGCATTTCCCGCGGTCCAGCGGAGTACTTCTCTCTGTCGATGCCACCGCACCCCGTTAGTCTCACTCCTTAGTCTACGGGTCCTTGCTGAGATTCTGCCCAGTGACAATGGCTCGACTACCAATAGTTGAAACGTTATCTATTGATGAGAGACGGCCTGCTAACCTTCATTACTGCGCCATCGGTAATATTGGAACTGTTGCCAAATCGTCCCCTAGCTTCACCGAGAACCGTGAGTGCATTGCAACTGACATAGCTGCTCCATCGCAATGTTGAGCTTGAAGCGTTTTTTTATTGCTAAAATGTGAATATTAGCAGCCCGGGGTGAGCAAGTATGCAATAGGGCCTTCACGACTGTGAGATTACTTTGTCTTGCGAGGCTTGACCGCCTCCCACACTGACCTTTCCCCGCCTTGATTGGCATGATGCCAAGACAGGCTGTCCAGCCCGGCTTAACCAAAAAATACCGCCTCAAGTGCTGGTTTGCATTTTATTCATGTCAGGAAATTCATCCTTCAGATGACTAGACCTGCGATGAAATTTTTGATGTTATAAAATACGCGAAAGTTTACGCCAGGCTCAGTAGAAAGCTTATTGCCATATAAAAGTTGAATTGTCCAGCTTACACCGCGGCATTCAAAAAATCATCTCACCGGTTTTTCCCGATGAGCATTGTAGAAAAGCAAAAGGAAATACTTCTTGCTGTAATGTGCCTTGGTCATTTTGATTTCACTTCTTTAACACACAGGTAACGAAAGGCTGAGAGAAAAATTCTCCTGCTACGTAAAGACGCGGGCTCAGGCCTCTCTTTAGTTATTGTTGCGATAGTAGCCAGTACTAGTGGTACAGCGTATACCTATAGCTAGTAGCATTATAGCAGGCAGGTAGAGTTACATTAGAGTGGAGGTGCACCCTCAGACGCTCAGCTAGCTTTTTGGGAACAGAGAATTACTTCCTAATACAGAACAAGATTTGTCGCTCACGTCGGTGTTGTTAAGCCTCCAGATACCTGTTTTCTCCCCTCTAGTTGCAGATCGACCACATCGTGGTGGTCTAGCTACCAGGGAACGAAGCCATGAGCCCCCTGATGTAATGCGTTATTACGAAGACTTAATTGCAATCACGATGATAGGGATGCCCAGTACACAAGCGCGATCTGCTGACACACGAGTGCACGGTCGCTCTTTCTTCTTCGTCGCCTGCTAGTATGCAATATCCTCCGGTGCCGCAGGTGTGGCGGAACACAGTTCTAGAAGACCTAGCTTCTATACTGGCCCCTTGAAGACCATGCCTCCTGGCAACCGCTCTAAGCAGGCTCCAACCGATCTGTCAATGCCTTGATACACTTCGTCAACCAGGGCTAGTGGCCGAAATAACTTGGGCATCTTAAGAATATCCGCTAGTACAATGTCGCCGACCTATAAATTTGTTGAGTGATGCGTGCGCGAGCGATGCGCCGATGGTAGTCACAACAAATATTCTTGTTTCTATCGCTCCCTCAAATTTTTCTTCATTTTCTTGCGATGTTTTAAGTGCCGGCGACAGTCATTTTCATCGTACCTACTCATCTTGTATGATTCCCTCAATACTTCAGGTGAAGTATTTGCTGAAAAAATAGGAAATGGGCTGGCGTGATGGCTACAGGATGGCTTGCGTCAATCTCACTGTATGTTAGTGGCTGTGAATAATTTACCGCCTAAATCTCAGTCAGAAATGTTTAAAGTTCTTCCGAGCACAGGCACCTGCCTCCTTAAACTTTGCGCCTCGCTGTTTTTGCGGTTCTGGTTAACCGTTCGCACCAGGGTCACCACCAATGGTATCACTTCAACTATGACCTATTAACTAATTTTCTGATTTACAATGGAACCCCGGAAGTTGTCTTCCTTTATTACTTTTCACATTTTTTTCCAGCTCCCGACAAGTTCTCTGGAAGGTCACGGCATTATAGGAATAAATTGTACTTGGGAGTCCCCTTCTCCCAAGCAGGAGCCGGAAAGCTAACGGGAGTGCAGGGGAGGACATAGCCGTCCAACGCTCTTCTTACGGTGCACGTAAAAAGTATGATGTAGACTTTTTGTCGTAGCCCACTGATGACGCCGCACTCAACCGTCCGGCGAAATTACGTTCTTTAGAGTCGAATGGTATAGTCTTTTCCACCCAGCAGGTGCGAAGTGCTGGATACAGCGGCACGATCGGTTTATGCAAAATCAAGGCGAATAGCACGCATCGATTGATTGCTTTCTTCGCCGCTTGCAGTGCTTTCGGGACCAAAATTCCTTTCGTACGCTGTTTATCATTGCCGTCACCCTTCAGTGCATCACCCGACAGTGAGAACCCCCAAAGTCTAGTTCGATAAAGCGATGTCTACATGGAAGTAGTATTATATGCTTCACATCGCTGCAGTCGGTGAGCTTTTGTAGCCTTCCCCCGACGTGGGGAATACCATTCTCATAAAAAACTGGGTGTAGACTGGCTACCCATGAATTACTCGCCAAAGGAGAACCTCGACCTTCTTAGAGCCAATTCAGGAAACGATTCCAATTAAACTTTGTGAATCCAGGATATCTCGGCTGCCAATATTTCTTGTGCAGAGAGGACTCCAGCTTGCTTAGTCTGGCATTTACATTGGAGACAATACAATATATTCTTGCGGTAACTCGGAGAAGTTTTCTGCAGCGAGCCAAACATAGTGGGGTCCATAGGTGGGGCCTGATGCATTTTGGTTGCGGTAGTCTGAAGTGTTGTTGGGGTTGTGGCTTTTATGTAAGATGTTTTTTTGCTTTGGGATTGTAGATGCAATACGTCTGGCCGTTTTGATGAGTTGTTGCTCGTCCAATCTGGTTCCTGCCAACAGCTCACGTCGGTAGAAAGTGCATCGAAGGAGACCCCTCGGGTCTGTACGTCTGCAAATTTGGTTTTCTCTCGATAATGTCGCCACCTACAGCCTGATGTGTTGAACAGAACTTCCTTCACACGGTTCTTCACAAAGCCGTCTAGGGTCGAATTTACGGAGTTAAACCAGCCAAGGACTAAGGTTCACTCCGTCCATATGAGATAATGCTCTCTTGTCATTGGGTCGCTCGAGGATTCTGCTATATACTTCAACAACCTACTTCCTGTCAATGCACCCATTAACTCCAATCGTGGCAATGACAGAGCTTTTATGAAGAGTATCCTTGACTTGGCTACTATAAGAGCGGTAGTTACTTTGCCACTTGAATCTTCTACCCATAGGTACACACAAGCTGCGTAAGCTTTCGTGCTCGCGTCACCGAAAACGTATAGATCAATGTCACGTGGTCTCATCCTCTCGGGCTGGATGTTTTGAGAAACTTGGATATTCAGCATGCGTATCAATTTGTTCTCCGGTCATGTCACTTATTTTCAACAGGAAGCTCTTCGTCCCAGTCCACCTTTATAAGCCATAACTGCTGAAACAGCAATTTTTAAGTGCGAATGCACTTTATAAGTGACCCCAAAGCATCCACCGCCGGCGGGGGCGGCGGCGGCGGCGTCCGCAGTGCTCCTCTATATTTAAAAAAGAAACAGCATCCGGCGCCAGGTTTCGATCCGAGGACTTTGCGGCCGCAGCGCGACGCTATACCGACCAAGCCAATGACGCGACGCTGATATCAGTGTTAGTGACGCGCCTTATATCTTTAACGCATTCAAACTACGTCGTCAGCGGCGTGCGTTGGCGACTCAGCGGCGTTATAGCGGCTTGATAACTGCGTGGTGTACACGTGATACTACAAACCCGATGGAAGAGATGGAAGAGAAGGCGGCGAGGCGGTGGGCTGCGGGGGCCGAGCGCAAGCCCCGCAAGCGGGCCGACAACCGTGCATTCGCACTTTCACATTCTCCCCCTCGGGAAAATGCGGGGGAATTTTTTTCGAGACGACGTACGGTGCGCGAAACCTAACAGATCGTAGACTCACGATACTTCTGAAGCACAAATCGCTTGGTGTCCTTCGCATTCTCCAAGAAAGTAAAAATATGCTCTGGGCTGTAGATCAATGTGTATATTTTTGTACCAACCAAATCCCAGAATTTTTTACTGGGATCCAGCCCTCTCAATGCTTAGGGAGGCGTGAGTTCCGTTAGAATCGAACACCATATGTAGATGCCTGCAGCTTCTTCATTTCTGTAAAGGCATAACAGCACGCTCCGTCAGCTGTCTTGCCCAAATGTAAAGAGTAGCCGCTGATTACAAGTTTTCGGCGCCGAACAAGAGATGGTCTGCTAGAATGACTTCAGAAGCAATGGTGCTACGTTCCTTTTGTCAGGATCAACTTGAGTCTTCAAGTGATGTTCAATAGTATCCGCGAGCATGATTGAACTAGCTATCGATCTGTAAAAAGACTCGTCATCCGCCAAACCTCTATGGCATCTTCGTCGAATGAAACAGAAGGTATTTCCTTAATCAACAAAAATCTTAAAAGGTTTTGCTCCTCTTCAAATGTCTGCGGTCGGGAAAGCCTTCTCGATGTCGGCTGTCATTGGTATTAGGTACCATCTGAAGCGAAGAAGAAGTTGAAGACTTTGGTTCAAGTTCGGGCCGGTCTCCATACAGCCGTTCAACGATTTCTCTCATTTGGCGTGAAGAGACGCATCAAATACAACCCGTAGATTCGTTGTCAGTGAGTCCTCGTGGATGACTTCTCAATGCGGCATGTATTAGGAATGCCCGTATACCGATTCCTTGTCAAGTAGAACATCAGCATCGCCGGAGTCAATGTACTGACGAATCACATAATAATATCTCTAGAGCAGTCCATCAGTCTTTGAGATGCGTCGCATCAGATTTCATAACCAGTTTAGGGCGATGCCGTACTTCTCTTGGACCTGCTCAAAATTCGGTTCGTTTCAAGGCACGGCTACTTGATACCGTGCCTCAATGTTGGTGGTAATTTCACTTAAACCGACAACGTGTCGGCTGTCCCTCAAGTGTCTTCATCTGGCTCAATGCTCATTGCATCGAGCGACCAAAAAAAACTTCGTGCTCAACTCCTTTTGCTCTAACACCCCTCGTAATGTTTTCAGAACCCTTAGGTTTCATAATACTGTAATTGAAGCTTCACATTGTGAGAGGCAAGCCTATACTCGTTCTTATCCGGCTTATTTGTCAAGCCACGCGACTCAGAACAATTTTTATACCTTCGAGTTCTTGTAAACGGAGGCAGCGATGTTGAAGAAATGTATGTTCGAGTGGCTTTCCTTGTGCTGCAATGCCTCCGTATGCCTTCGAACAAATGTGGAATGTATATCCCGCCTGGTCAACGAAAAATTACTGGTGAACGAAAAATTAAATTACAATAATGTAGAAAGCGTTTTTCTTGAAAGCAACTGATTCAAATCTTCACTGTTAGCTGATAGGGGACAAAAACTGCACCACTTTTATCCAAATTGTTTTTTGTTAGGGTTTCCCTAGTGCAAAAAGATGATGTGAGAAATCTCTACTTTTGATATCAGTGCTCCATAATCTCCTATAAATCTGATCTGGTTAACGTTCATTGTAGTTTGCTTTTCATCGTAAATATAAATCGTAAATATAAATTAGCATCGTAAATATAAGCATCGTAAATATAAATTATTGTAAGAAAAAGAGAAGAAAAAACGTAAACAAAGTGAAAATACATCCAAAAGAATAGCCCGCAATTTCGCCACGAACAAAGAAACCTAAAAATTCGTTTTCTATACCAGAATTTGGTGAACGTCGTTGGTCTCATTAAACTAATAAAAACCTAATGTTAAAAAAATGTAGAAACTCTGCCACTTAGTTACAAAGGGCTACCTCTTCAGTACCCAATAACTAAAACAATATGAAAAAAAAAGATATGCAGAGAGACAATACCCCGAAAGGAACAAACGAAATAACAAAGCTGAATTTATTACCAAGCACATTTACGCAGTTTATGCAAAAAGGAATAAAAGAGCTCGTGCTGTTCCAATATAAGAAGGTGGCTAAACTGCGAAGGTAGAGGCAGTGAATGGAGGAAGCGAAGCAGACCGAGTTTGTTCTGATTTTCCGGGTTGCTCAATTAAACTTAGAAGTACAGAAGCTTTATTCTACGAAAACAAATCGCCGCTGTATGTTTCCTTCCCACGTCATAGACATTGTACTGTATGTAAAACAAACGAACCCAATGTATCAAACAGAGAATACTCCAGAGGGTCACATTCAGCTCTTTGATGTCCACGTAGAAATATCTCGCCAGAAAAATCGATATGTCATCAGACAGGGCAAGAAGCCGGCATCTTATCGTGCCCCCCAAACCGCCTTCTTCCTCCACTACCTGAACGTTCACGCATAAGCGCAGAACCAGTAATTGGCACGTGTTTAAACGAGATACTGGCAACTAACAGTTATCAAAGAGGGGTCGGTGGTCACAAAACGGGACTCTCTACCAGTGCCGAGTACAGCGGCTGGAGCTGAATGAAAACTTGAGTGGTTGGTTTTACGCGATAAAAACAGATATGTCTGTCGGATTGCGAAATCAAGAATTAACTCTCGCTGAGTTCACACAGGAAACTCTACTATTTCCCAAACAATTAGTCTGGAAATTTTCCCGCACTGAGCCTGTAATATAGAATAAGCATACATTTAACGCCAGTGTAGTGTTCCTTTGAGTGTGGTTTCTTGTGGAAAAATTTAGCATCGTCGTGCAGGTAACATTCAATTTTCACGTCTGAAGCGCAGTATTTTGACTGTGCATTCGTAGACCGAAGTGCAACGGGTCATAAGAGTTGAAGGTGTAATACACGATCGCCAAAATTGAATCTAGTAACGTTTGCAGTACGCCCCGTGCTTCCTTTTGACAGTAGCTTAGGAGTATGTCTTCCATTCCTTTTTATCCTCGGATTATATGCTCATGGCCGTGTTTCTATTGTTATTGAAAAGGTATTTAGTTGTGAGTTTTATTTCGCGTACTTATTGCTACTATTTATTATTCAACACAATTTTAATAAACTAAATATATACGGCAAATAGAAATACATGTTGCAATGTTCGCAGTGTAACGATAGGGAGTTCCTTTTGCATTAACTCAAATGTAACGAGAACACGTTCAAAACTAGGAAGAAACGAGGAAGTGGAATTTATTCCTCTTTTAAATTATCGGGTTCAAAACTAGGTATGATCGTATAGTATGAGGTGCCACTTCACAATAAAACAAAATATGCATGTTACAGCACGCTAAGAGAATACAGTTTGCCCACAAAGCTTGCATACGGGTCAATCGCCGGTTCCTAGGAACCACTATCATAAAAGAAATAGAAGTAATTCCCCAAACAAATCTGACACTGTACCAATAGCTCCCAATACTCGGCGTACATCGTCTCCCAATACTCCGTGTACAATATTCGGGATACATCTTGGTACGTTCGAGTGCCACCCCTGAGTCATCATTTAGGGCCTCTGGTTAGTGTATTTTAAATGCTGTTTGCCTGACTTGTTCCAAAACGCATGAGAAAAATATTGGAAATGTAACACTGTCAAAGGAATCGCAAATTAAACAATGAAATTATTATGTCGCGCATACCTGCGTCATCGTCGCTTTTATATTCACCACAAATTTGGGAATTTCGACGTAGATAATTACCCGCACTCCCATTTTTGGTGTTCTGAAACTGTAATTCTTTTGGTTATGTAAACTTTTGTCGCCATCAGAGTAAATTCTGATGACGACAGAATTCTGCCTTGACATTCAGCCCATCATCTGATTTTTTATACCTCGTAATTTCGGTTTTATAACGTAGAAGTTCCTTTCACGGCTCATGCAACCGAATTACAAACCACATGACAACTCTTCCACGTGATCACTTTAACTGTCTTCCACGAGGAGTCCCGTTTTCTAATTGAATTTAAAGCTTGAAAACCATGCAGTTAAATAAGTTGTGTGCCTATCAAAGGGGTATGTGATTTTATGCTTGTTAAAAATAATAACTTCCCCAAACCCATCGCCCCCATCTCGAGAAAAATATATGTGTAGCACCAGAAGCGGTAACGTTACTGTAGCGTCACTGTCGCCGCCACCGCTGCCAAAACTGTGACGCCAATTGTGCAAATTCCTGCGGCCTTGGACTCAAACTCTTCTTGTGCGACAGGGTGTTCCCCTCTTACGCCAGACTTCGCGACATCTTTACTCATTTTTTCCTCGTTCCTTTTATATCTTTTATTTTATTTCATAAATGCTACTGTTGTTTGCAATAAGGTCCCCTGCCTCGTAACTTGTGAGCCGCCCCTGCTACGGCCCTGAACTTGACGGGGCACTTCTTAACATCTTCAAGAGCAGGAAGTTGAACCGAGCAGGATTCACGTCTGAAGTGGCAGCGTGGACCTCGAAAAGAATATCGCTCTATGAAAGGAATAGGGTTTTAAGGATGCGAAGCTTCAGGAATGGGTGCAGTCTGAGCAGGCTCGAGTAAGGGAAGAAAGGCAGGCAGAGCGTGAGGCCACGAAGCTGCAGAACGCGCGAAGGAAGCATCCGAGCGCAGCAGAAGACGTTAGAGATGAAGATCCGGTTGCAAGATCTTCCGAGTGATTGTGCTCCACGTGATCGCTGAGTACCTGACGCCGCACTCTGGAAATGCAATGGCGATCAGTCCTCACAAGCTTATTCCGCCGTTTGATGACAGGAGAGGCGATCTCGATGCCTACCTTGTTAGGTTCCAAAGAATTGCGCTTTCGCAAAAGTGGTCTGAAAGTGAAAGGGCAGTAGCTCTGAGCATGTGCCTCACGCGTGAAGCATTGAAAATGATAGGGAGAACGACCCCAGAGGACTCTCTAGGTTACAAAAAAGTGAAGCTCGCCCTGCTTTAACCATTCTGGTTCGCTTTGCATGGGTACAACGATCGTTCAGGCATGGGAAAGGCGAAGACGGGATAACCGGCGTAGCGTTCGTTTCCCGCCTTGCTGCTATTTTGACAGGTGGCTGTAGACGTCCGGCGTCGCGAAAATGTTCGACGAACTGCGGGACAAGATCATCGGAGAACAATTAATAAAGTGCTGTCACAAGCAACTAGCAGTCGTTATCAAGGAAACGAAATGCAAGACAACTAGGGAGATAGCAGAAGCTTGCGTCCACTTCATGGAAGCACAGGCCATCTAAAACTTGGGTAAGGCCGGAGACGAGCCCAGCGAAGAGCTGATTGTAGATCAGGCGCCAAAATTAGGGAAGACCCAAGGTTGCTTTGCAAAATTAGGGAAGACCCAATCTCAGGATGGTATGGTAGCTGCGCCAAGTGCGGAAAGCCTGGTCATTAAATCGAGAACTGTCCGGGTGATGAGAGCGACGCAAAACAGGTTTCGGCTTGCACCGTAGCAAAGCGCCAACATCTGAAAGAGAGGACGCTCGGATCGATAGAAAAGAGTACAGTTGATAGGCCAAACAAAAAGAACAATTCTAAGATAAATTTCTTGGTTGTAACGCGATTCCGGCTGTATTAAGGTTATCGTGCGCCGTCAACTTGTGCCACGCTACTGTTGGACAGGCCAAGCTTTGAGTGTGGTGTTCGTGGGCAACACTTCGCCGCAACGTCAAGAAGCATATGTCAAGGTCCACACGCCCTACTTTTCAGGGATGCTTTTGGCGAAGTGCATGCATGATCTCTTGTATGATTTATGAAGGGTAATGTGCCTGAAGCCAGACCAACCCTGACTGGAAATGGCAGGCATAAGTTCCTGAAGCCAAGTCAACCCCAGAAATCTTCAAGGACCACAATAAAGCTCGAGCAGCTCTAATACTGAGGTGGACTGTAAGAACCTCGTGGCTGTCGCACAAACCAACAGGCTGCCTACAGGTAGCTTTACCATCGCGGAGTTGTCGAGAGATCAGGTAAAGGAAACTCAGGAGCCAGTTGGCAGCTTAAAAGCCTGTTCTCGTAAGCGGAGGGCAACCTTCACATCCAGGAGTGGCAACCACTACAAATACGAAGTAGACAGGGAATTGCTCTATCGGCAGTATCACCTTTCATCTGTACGGTCATTCAAGCAGGTGGTGGTACCCCAACCTTTGAGAAGCGCAGTGCTACAGATGGCCCACGAAGACATCATGGCCGGCCACCAAGTCCATCGCAAAACAACGAACAGGATCCTTGACGAATTTTACTGGCCGAGCATGCATGCCGACGAAAAACGATTCGTAAAGTCTTGCGACATCTGCCAATGTACGGCACCGGAAGGAAGAGTAGGCGTTGCACCGATAGGAAGCATGCCGCTCATTGACACTCCGTTCGAAGAGTAGCAGTCGATTTAATCAGTCCTATTATGCCTGCTTCCCGTAAAGGAAACAAGTTTATCTCAACTATGATTGACTTCGCGACGCGCTACGCCTACGCCGTCGCGCTGCCGAGCATCGACAGCGTCCACGTCGCTGTAGGTCGTTTGGAAATGTTTTCCAAAGTTGCAATTCCAAATAAAATTCTCAATGACAGAGCGATAAGCTTCACCTCAGGGCACATGCAAGAAGTCAACCGACTCTGCTCTTTCAAGACAATCCATACGACTCCTTATCATGCCATGAGCAATGGACTGGTAAAACGGGTCAACAGCACACTGAAGACGATGCTTAGACGGATGAGTCAAGAAAAGCAAGATGCTGGGACCTTTACGGGCACCGTTGCTTTTTACGCATAGAGAAGTATCCCAAACCAGTCTCGGATTCTCACCATTTAAACGGATATATGGCTGACATTTCCCGGGACCTATGACAGTACTGAAAGAACTATGGACTGGTGAGGCCGTGGAGGAAGACGTACAGACCACCTACACATACCTCGTCGAGTTAAGACACACTCGAAGAGACGTGCAAAGCTGCCCAAGAAGAGCTGCAAAAGGTGAAGATGACGCAAAAGAAATACAATGACCGGAAGGCTGTTCTACGATTGCCTAAACGTGGAGATCGTGTCCTCGTTCTCCTTCCAAGTAAGTCCAACAAACTCACGATGCACTGGAAGGGTCCATTCATGGTTGTTGGCAAGCGCGACGACCCCGACTACAAGTCGACTTGGGCATGAAGACCACCCTCTTCGACCTAATCATTCTCAAAAATACCAAGAACTACAGCCAATGTCTTCTAGCACAGCGGCCGTCAATAGGATAGAAGATGGCATTGAGGGCGAAGAAATACCCTTTTTGCACATTCCACCGCACCAATCGTTCTGGGACGTGTGCATTTCAACCAGCCTATCGCCATCGCAAACTCAGCAGGCGCAACAAATATGGGAATAGTATAAAGAGATCCTAAGCAATTTACCAGGCAAGACCGATCTGGTAGTATGCCCATTGGAAATGACAAGCACCTTGACCCGTTCATGTATGGCAGTACCCCTACTATTTGCCTTAGAGGAGGTAATCGAACCAAAGGTGCAAGACACGCGTCGTTTGGGAGTGATCAAGAGAATACAGTCTCCATACAACGCACCACTCCCTCCTGTAAAGAAACCGTACAACACCATCCGTCCTTGTCTGGATTCCAGGGATCTGAACACACAAGTGGTTTTTTACAGCATGCCGATACCTAGAATTCATTTCCTTCTAGTTTGCGTAGCGCCAAATATTTTTTTCCTAATTTGATTCAATGAGGTTACTGGGAATCACACCTTACAGTCAGGAAAGGACCACGTTTTCAACCAAGTCAGGGCTGTATCACTTTAGGTACATGCCTTTCGGCATCAAGACCGCCCCCGCGGTATACTCTCGACTGATGTGGAGAGTATTTGAAGAAGTGAACAACGCCTATCACTTCTTCGATGACATCCTAGTCGCAACTGAAACATAGCAGGATCACATCTTTGCATTGAAAGAAGTATTCCAGCGGATCGGATCCGCAAGGTTGACCGTGAAACCCAAAAAATGTGAAATAAGGCCACAGAGTGTCACCTTTCTAGATCACACGATAGAAGATGGCGTGGTGCAACCAATGGATACTACTTTGAAGAAAGTATTATGCTCAAAAAGACCTAAAACCAAACAGGAAGTCCGGTCCTTCCTACGTTTTACCGGCTACTACGCGACTTCATCCCGGACTGCGCTAAAATAGCGACACCACTCACAAAGTTGGCTCGCAAAGGAGCTAAAACGTAAATGAGTTGAACGACAACAACGAGAGAGCTTTCTGTACTCGGAAGCAAAACTTGTCATCCGCCCTATTTCTGTGTGCAGCAGACACGCCCGAACAGTTTGTTCTTCGGACAGACGCCTCAAACAAGAGCCTTGGAGCAGTATTGCTACCTCAATACAACGGCCATCTGTACCTAGTTTCTTACGCCAGCCGAATGCTTTCTCCACGAGAAAGTCGTTAGTGAACGATTGAGCGCTTATGCTTAGCGCTTATGTGTGCCGTCCGGAAATGCAACATTACCTATATGGAAAGAAATTCATACTGCCAACGAACCACCAGAACCTGCAGTACATTCAGACTGCCAAGCATTTGAACAACCGTGTGCTTAGATGGAGCTTATATTTGCAGGAGTATTGCTTCACCGTCCACTACATCAAGGGATGCGAGAATGTAGGCGCCGATGGTAAGTGCCGCGTCTAGGCTGTAGCAGTTTTTTTTGCACCACTTTGGCCTTTTGTATTTTTATATTCTGCGTCATTTGTTTTCGGCGACAATTTGTGAAAGTGCGCTTGTTTTCTCCCGGCAACTTTCTTGTGCGGGGGGTGATGTCATGAAGTGCCCCAAACGCAGGAAACACAAAAAGAAATCGCGGGGAAAAGAAGTAGCAAGTGCGCGAGTGCCCGAAGCGGAGATTGGAAGGGGGCTCAATACAAGGGAGGCGAGAAAGAAGAGGAACGAGGCTAGGGTATCGCGAAAGATCACGAAGCTATCGAGGGCAACGGCTGGATTGTCTACCCCGAAGTAGTCTGCCGGACCAGCGGAAGTCAACCGGACTGCGGATACGCTGACCATGTGAAGACCCTGAGCTACAGTGGCAGTCGCCCGGACCTAAAGAGCGCTACCCCATGCACTGCCGGTGTTCCCGCCGACCAGCTTCTTCGCCAAGTCGTCATGGCGCCGTGACTGTTCTCGGATGCCGAGGCCACGTCCCGTCAACGACAACAACCGCCAGTGCTAGTCGCCTTCGACGAGAGCTTCTACTCACCGCCGCCGCCGCAGCCAACACTGTGAGGCCGCTTGTGCAATTCCACGCGGGCTTGGACTCGAACTCTTCTTGTGCGACAGGGTGCTCGCCTACTACACCGGACTTCGCGACATCTCTATTCATTTTTTCCTCTTTCTTTTTCGATTTTTTATTTTTTGGATAATTACTACGGTTGTTTGCAATATGGTCACCTGGCGCGTCCCTTGTGAGCCGCCCCTGCTACGGCCCTCAACCTGACATAACATACAAGTTATGATGTTACTTCCCCTTACTTCCCCTAAATATCCTTTTTTTAGGTCTGCCAGAGAGGTATAAGCCTGGGTGTCGAAAGAGGACGATCATTCTTGAAACAAGAACTACTACTTGATATCAGAATAAAAATTACGGCATGCTGCCCACATGCATAAAGAAATTACAAAATATTAAAAATGGCGCCTTCGAAGCAGAATGACCGCGCTAAGACGCCGGTGCTCCTATAAATGTTGTCTTATACAGATTCAATTATTGAGCAACCCCACTACTTGTTCACCGATCACAGTAATGCTTAAAATAATTTCGCCATTTTCAAACATCGTCTTTTAGGGCTATCTGATTTATGAACCTTCCGCACCGAGACAAAGTTGAAATTTTTTTAATTCCTGTAAGTGCATTTCGCGTTATTCGGCAAGCGCGAACTTTGTATACATCTTTTTTGCAAAGTACAAAATGCACTGTGCGGGGAGGTAGGCTGCCAACAAAAATTCACTTTGCGCCAGTGAAATGTTAACCACAATACGTTAACTTGTTTGGCAAGCGCAAACTTTAAAATTAGTGAAACAAAGCGATGTGCCTGTGTTGTTTTTTGCAACAAAAGAGCCATTTATTTAGCCGAACGGCACGCTGTCACTTGCTCCATGAGTCATAGCAAGCATCGCTTTTCCCCGGCGTACCACTTCTTGCACAATAAATCGCCACAGCAATTCCAGTGAAATCTACACTGTATAAAAACCACGTCAATCATCAACAACTACGAATACAAACATAAATCTGGTTGAGAATAAAAATTAAGTTATAAAGGTACGATTATTTCAGCTCCTCTAATAGTGTGTAAACTGCAAGTTTACACACTATTTTTGCAATATTCGTGGTATTTTAAATATTTAAAAATAACAGAAATCATAAAATGTAAAATATTTTGGTAAAACAGCATCTTATAAATTGCACTTTGCTGCATTGCTAAAAGCGCAGAGTATCACAGATCAGAAGACTTAGCGAAAACACCAAATAGGAGTGGAGTTTGTTTCTCAAGGAATTGTGGGTAAAATAACCTAATAACGGTGATAAACATAAACACATAGGTGACTTGGGAAGCGTTACGCAATATTCTACCTTTAAATCTTCTTCTTATGCCATAGGGAGAGCTCTCACAATTAAAAAAAGAAAGATAAACCACTGTTCTGATATTTAAAGCTAAACCTCAATAATGATGTTTGCTAGACGGAAACAAATTCGGCGTATGGCTGATGATGCAACAAGAGAATATCTTCAGAATGGAGGTTGTTTTCGACTATCCAAAAAACCTCATTCGCTTCACGTTAGACTGTTGCCAATTCTGCGTGAAGCAGCAAAATTGTAACAATGAGATAGTCTAAAGAACATCATATATAAAACACAGCCTTCCAAATGGTAATAAAACGTTTTTCTCGCCATGTAAACAGGAAGCGCTTGATCAAGACACCACAATCCCATCCATCACTGTTTACACGTTACAGTCACAGCTTCCTGGCCCTAAGCGCAGATGCCAGAAATGACACCGACTTGAATGAAGCTCCCGTCAGTGTTCGACAACCGCACAATACAGGAGTCCGAGAATCAGCCATTTCATCTCGGTATAGACGTTCAGTTTACTAAAGTGCCACCGGGGCGTGTCTCCTGTCTGCCAGCGTGCTTAAGGAGCGACCTGTGCATTATACGGAAACCAACGTAGATGACGCTAGCTGGGTATTGTGCGTTTTCACCGCACTGCGGGCTCAGTTTGCGTGGAAAGCCTGTTTTTCTCTTTCTCTTAGCGACGTAGGCGATGTGATTCTTGTCGCTACTTTGCAGCGAACTCAAAGACATTTCCCAGCCATCGTTTTTTTCGCAGGTGACAGCGGCGCTACCGAACCGAAAACATACAATTTGCGGCTTTGATACACCAGGGCAGCTGTGGTTGTTTGTTGAACTGAGCATTGTGCCAAAACTTTTGGCGAAGCACCGAATGCTCACTCATGATGGAGGTGGACCTTGTCCAGAGAAACCTCACCAGGTGTCTGCACCACAGCGCGAAGGCATGCGGAAACAATTTGTACACATGCACGACGACGACAGCACACGTGCTTCATCGGGTCCTTTCGTCGCATAAAAAGTAACCCGTTCCGCACGTGTCTCTCCATCGCCGCATCAGGGGATCCGCCCCCGCGGAAGCCTGCAGCACCGGGTGCCAACTTGCAAGCTGCGTGACAAAACCGCAGCCCACAGTGTCGGAAGCAATTGTGAGGTCCAGTGACGCGACGACATTCAGCAAAATTCTTCACAGGCCACGCCTCTTGTAACGGACACTTTGGCAGTGGTGGCAGCTGGACAGTACCCATGCTTACATGATGCTGTACATTCCGGTCGGTAAAAGTCCTTCGTTAGTATTTGTGGCAGTATTTCTATGTGCGGTCGCTGATGAAAATGTTTCAATAACTTTGCATTTGTGTCAAAAAAATTTTACTGCAAGGCGCACTGTCTTCTAACAGGGTCAAATAAAGTGATCTCCGCGAGCTCTACATCGAATTAAGAGAAATGAAGCGAGTATTGATATCAATATATGGTAGTTGAAGAATAAAACAGTACTTTGAAGTTGAACGGGTGCGAACAGAAATGCTTAAAAAGGGAAATGGTAAATATTGCTGACTCACTGCCCAATTTCATAATCCCAACAGCTGGCAGTAGCAATCCCAGTCTGAAAACCCACCTGGAGCTAAGAATAAAGTTTATTTTCTTTCTACGAACATCCGTAGAGTAATTCAAAAGCGCAAAAAATTCTGATTCTGATTTTTGATTTCGTTGTGCTAACCAAAGCAAGCATATCGACTAAAATTCGCGATTGTGAAAATTTTCACTGTGATAAGGAATGTAAAATCAATCAAAAACGGGTGGCTGTATCTTGATTGCTTTCTCACCGGAAATACAATCTCATTTTATACCTTATGTGCGCCCCCTTGAACTTGTTTGGGCACGTGCTACACTTGATTGGATGTCGTTGTGTGTGGGTGCTATCGCCCTAATAATTCTCTCGCCAAGTTTGCTAATTCCTTGCACGATGTCTGAAACAAACTAAACGTGCGCTATCCAGCATTCCCGATTTTATTGTTAACTTTGCCTAAACAAGTTGGTGTTCCGACCATATTCTATCTGTTTCGAGCTCATCTGAGAGGGCAGCACTTATTCTAACCCAGATAATGCAGCCTCCGATGTGCGCTACTATATTTTCTGCTAATCTCCTAGATTTTATTAAAACCAAGGCGTCTGCCCAGACATTACGAACATGCGTACTGCACTTTATCTGCCACTTAAAGCACTCACGTCATGCGCACCTTACTAACATCGTTCACGCTTACAAAAGAGCTGCCTTTTGGTTGGTTAAGGTTCAAAATGCCCTTTTCAATGATTTATATTGCCGCGTGATGTTTCTATGCTCGGGCAATAGAAACTGGACGATGTATAAAATAAGGCAACAAAGCCCATTGATACACTACACCCACTCGGTACTGTTCGTTGTAAAGATCGGTCACCCTGATTCGCAACCTCCTTATATAGGCTTCGCAATAAAACGAAATTGGGCAGAGAGACGTTCTCAGCTAACAACAGCCAAAGGTCGTCGCTTTATCACAGCACCTGTTCTTTACCCTAACGTTTCTATCGCTGCTTCTGAACAACCCGCGTATATTTTCGGAGGCAATTATGAGATTTAAAAAAAGCGATTACTTTTTGAGATGAAGAAGTTATTGTTCTGCCGGCTAATTTATTCTGTATAACATTTCAAAGTGCTTTTTTGCAGTTGTTGCTAATGATTTTTCCTGCAGTGCACCAAGTACAGACGATGATTTATGCTTTCCTATTATAGATCGGGCCCTGTCGATTAGAAAAGCATAGTAGAGCTATCTTAACACTTGAAATTACCCTTGTCCCCTAGTATCACTGGAATTGCACCGCAGGTTTTTAACATACCGCAACATATACAGCAATATCATTGATCAAACTTTTTACTCAGTCTCTTAAATGTTCGTTGCTACCCAGTGATTGGAAGGCGCAACAGTGCCTCCAGTACTGAAACAAGGTAACTCCGCACAAAGCACCGCTGAGTGGCGAAATATTTTTAGTAGTATCTTTCGCAATCCTCTAGTGCACGTGATTTATTTCAATCTGATCATCATTCGGGAGTCAAAGACTGTTCTCAACGAACATGAGCATGGCTTTAGGAAAAGTCACTCTTCTGAACCCTATGTCTACTGTTACAAAACAACTGTTTTCTGTTAAGCACCACGGCAGTATCTTTTACGGACCGCGGCAGCATTCACTCTATCATTCTGGACTTCTAGAAAGCCTTTGATACCGTGTTGCACTGTCTTTTGATATTAAAATCGGGCAAGCTTTATATAAATACAACATCCAGAAATAGATTGGAAACGTCTTGCAAATTGGAGCCACGAACATTTTTATAACTACAACTCACCTGCGTGCGCGGTATCTTCCGGTTTATCACAACGTTCTTTGTTAGGTCCCCTTCTTTTCATACTATAACTAAGCGATTGAGCCACGAACAACTCTTCCTCAAACCGACTATTCGCAGACGATTGCGTAATTTACCGATGAATAACTAATAATAATGATGGTTCAGCCTTTCAAATTGTCCTAAACAGCGCTTCTTTTTTGTGTGAAGATTGGTTAATGACACTGAATGTGTATAAATTCAAAGCTATGAGAATTACACTTAAAGGCAACAGCAGCAATATTAACCTTACATACAAAATCTGCGATCTCGACAATGTTAAAATTTACAAACGTTGTGGCAAACGCATGCTGTTTACGTAACCAGGAGCGCCAATTACATGCCTGGGTTCCTGCGCCAATGGGGTTTTGCGCGATAACCTTTGCCTTGCGCCAAATTCTTTAGAACTACTGTTCTACGAATCCCTCGTCCGATCTAAACTAGAATATGCCTCTCCTAACCTGGTAATCTCATTATAATTTCTTTCTAACTCCGTTGAATTCATTTGGATTCGTGGGGCCCAATTTATTGTGTGCAGCTTCTCTGGAACATCCAGTGTACCTTTAATAAAAATGAATTTATACCTACCTTACCTTTAAGTAACAAGAAAATATGCCGGATTGTACCCTTCTCATTCTCGCTTTATTTGCAGACAGACGAAACTAGGCTTTGTGAATGAAATATGGTGTGTGCCATAAGGGAGTAATCTGTGCTGAAGTTACCGAGAGAACAAAAGGACAACCAGTGCGCCGAGAAACTTTCTACTGCGCTTCAATAAAGGTAGACATAATACTCACCCTGTGGAATTCCTTTTTGCACTTTTTGTATGCTTCAGCACACATGTCATTCAGAGCAAAAATAAAGATCCCGACCAGCAACAACCTAAAATTCTGTTCAAAATTGCTACTTTGTTAGCTGTATCCTGAACAACATTCGGCTTTCGACTCGCTTCGGTGGTACTAACGTGAATACAAACATTCAAGACCAACTTTTTATCAGTCCTTCTTAAAATTTTTCTAAGAACTCTTGGTTTTTTTCTTACAAGCGCACTTGACATTGCTGATAACTTATTGTTACATTAAACAAAAGTGGTACAGAAAAACAGACAGATCATTAGGCCCTTTTATTGAAAGTAGAGGACTCTCCCTTTACACAGTGTAACCTCACATGTGGGGTTGTCAACCCAACAGCTATAAAACAAATATGACACCCGCCCTTCGTTTCCTTCTGTCAAGCTTCTGAAAAACGAAGCGCTTCCAATGTGATATCCAAATGACCTTGTTGAGCAATCGCAGTTGTAGTGCTCTGTTTAAACAACTCTAAAGTGTTTGATTGCTAATGTTTTAACGTTGTGGAGGCTTAGTACAGCGCACTTGGAATTTTTCGAGATATTTTTAGTACGTTAAGTTGAATCTGCGGAATAACATAAAGCACCTTGTTAAAATCTCAATTCTTTTTTTTTAATATAAGAGATATTTTAAAAACTCTTGTTACCTTATAACTACGATAGGAGCTAGTCAACATTATTGCCGGCCAGCTTTACGATTGTCTTAAAAGGTCTTAAAACCAAGCATTTTTGGATATACAGGGGGTGAGATAACTTGCAACACCACCAGTTCTCTTCGAGAACTAGAAAATAATATCCAGTTTAGCAGCGTAATGTAGGCAAAAAGGTATAAATTTATGTTAGATGGGTTAGTACTTGAGGAAAATCGTGTTGCAAAAGCTCAAATTTCACGTTTTACGATCGTTTTCCAAATTTGTTTTCTCCGCAGACAGACACCTCACCGGAGAACAAAGCTCGCTGCTAGGCGTAGAATTTGAGCCTGCTCTTGGAATAATGAAAATATTGCCTAAGTTTGTGCAAAATATTTTAAACAAACGGAAACAACGGAAAGGCAGCTTTGTTCTTAGGCAACTATAACTTGATAATTGTTTTACTTGTATGGTGAACGGAGCTGAATAAGGCACTAATTTACTAATTGTGTGTTACCGTAGATGGCTGCATCAGGACGTGCATTTTTCCTTCATTTATGGCGCAGCCCGCCGGTTGGGTCATTTCGTGTTTAAGGCAATTCCAGTAGACAAAGTCAATTCTGGTTTTCTTAAACAGGCATAATCATAAAAATTTTGTAGTGCCTTATACCGCTGTTTTTTTTCTTTGACACAATAAATATAACTAGTAGTTTTAAATTTTCCCCGCTGGTTGCAACAATTTATTACGCAAAATATACACTCGAATGTAAAAGTAATATTTTAATCGAAGTCGTAATGAAATTAGTTCCTTTGGAAAAGAAGTAATAAGAAGCTACGTGTACTAAACGTATATCACTGAGCAACAACTGGAGACAAAAGAACGGTTTCTGCGCAAAGCATGCGCTTATCTTATCAAAGTGATTACATTCATTTTTGCGCAGAAAGATAGACGGTCATATTTCCGAGTGCTTTTCTGGAAAAAAAAACAGTCCTGGAATTATTTCGGATTTTAAACCAGTTCGAGTTTATCAAAACGTTTGTTACAGTTTTTAGGGAAAAGGCAAGAACACAATATTCTAGCCATACGTAAGTAACGCATACCCATTTTGCTCAATCAGGGCTGAAAGTGCAATATTTGTTATTTTACGCGCTGTATTGTTATTTCCGTAATTTTTACTTTAACGATGGCACTGAAACTTTTCTTCTATTTGGTATATTATATTACCTACGCACGCCATCTCACACTTCCCCTCAATGTTTAAAACGAAACCACTCGTAACAAAGTATTTCATCTTAAAAATGGCGAACGAACACAAAAAATGCTCTTTTTGTACTGTAGCTTCAAAAATGTCCTACTGGTACGAAACTTTCATAAATAGTAGGGCATACTGTTCAACTCACAATAAAAAGATTTCCGTTATTCCAAAGAGGTAATTAATACATCTAAAGTTACCTGTTCTTTCAAATACTCCGCCCGAATATAGACACCACCCCGACGGTAGAAGACCTACAGCAGTGCCAACGTGGTCACTGAGTTTGCTAGAGGATTAGCTGGCAATATCTGAAGTAATACAACAGTTGTTATGTTCCACGAACCTCATTCAAATGAGACTCGATAACGGCTGCAGCTCGTCAGATTCGAGGCTCCATCAAGGGAATTGTGAGGTAAAACAGGGATTTGGTTTTTCGTGATTTTTTTTTTTTGCAGAATATTCTGAAAGCCGCGTATCGTCTTGAAAGCAAAATTTTTTAATGGCTTTTATAAAAGGTGCAAATTTTTTACCAAAGCCTAAATTAATCATTTTGCTAAATTTGGAAACAGGCATGCCGAAAATGGCAATGTTAAAACTCTTATTAACCTAGTACAAGTATTAAAATGATTGGCAAACGTACATCGTCCAGATGTTGGACGCAAAACTTGAGAAGATGAGTCAATGGTACCCGTTTTCTTCACATTTAGTTGCGTATAAAATTATCCTGCAACTCAATGCAGTCATTTGTGTTACACTTCGTCGCCCTAAGACTATGGTTTCCGCGTTGCCAGACTTTTTTCAGAAACAGAATGCTCATATCGTAAGTCAAAACAGCCTTAATGGCTAGTTCAGCACGAAAATTAACTTTGGTGTCATCGTGCGTGTGAGAGGGGGAAAAAAGCATTCCCCCAAGTGAACGATAAAATCAGTAAAAACGAGTTTCCAGGCACACCGATGAAACGGGAGATGGAGTGAGGGACCTGAAGAATGCAAAATAAATCTGAAAGAAAACACTTCGCGAAATTTTTCCTAAGTGTCAAGACTCGCAATATCCAGCATAAAGAACAAGCAGTGGCACAGAACTAGAGAAGAGTGATCTATTGACGTAGAATTGAACTACCATACAAAGGGCCCCAATCAGAAAAAGGACGAAACCGGTGACGTAGGCAAGGCTGAACAAGCGCGTATGTGTCCATTCAAGTGGGAGATATATCTTTGAGATATGAATCACCGGTGTGAGTGTTCCAAATTTGGCCAACACTCGAATAAAGGCATTCAGCAGCCCATTTGATCAAAATCTTGTTCTTGAGTTGACAGAAATCGTCGTGCTGTCAAAATAGACATAAATATATTCTGATGGGATTGTAACCCCAGTTTCCAAACCAGCAGGTCAGTTTTACACGTTGACACGCTTCCTGTGGTTCGACAAAAGTTTTTGTAGTTGCCGCGATTTGGTTTTTGGCTCATGCTAACTTGAACAAATTGCCAGGAATCGGCCTCTTTGAATGGCTAATGTGCCGGCCTCATAAAAATGTACGGCAAGTTTTCAATAGGGGCGCGACGATTGGGCAAACAGTGAGGTGTCGGCCCCACCTACCCATCTTTGGTTCAGCTAAGTGTGCGCTTGGTTATGCGTCCATCCTTGGTTCAGCTAAGTGTATGCATGGTTACCCTTGGATATTTCGCGAAGTTTTCTACGTCATTATAAGCTTCGGTACTTGACCATGGTTTATGCGTGTTGTTGTCGTTATCACCGCAGGGAGCAAATAAAACTCGGTGTCTGAACTAAGTACCGGATTTACTAGGCTGTAACGCGACGACATTTGTAACACAAAGAGCGAGTGTTCATTGCATTCCAAAAAAACACCTCTAAAGTAATATAAAGGGAATTATTTGCTGAGTAAAGCAAAAGATGGGGATCTGCCGCAGCGCTCAAGCAAGCCCAGCGCTTACACAAAAAAATCCCATTTACTCTTCCAGCTCTGAGAAAAGACGCGCAGTTGTAGTGGTTTGAACTTCGCCTGTGGGATGGCCATTTTCCGAGTGACTTCGCTTCATTGAGAAAACGTTACTTCAAAAAGTCGTGGCCTCTGTGGCAAAACTCACGCTAACATTTCTTCCGGGTTTGCACGGGAAAAACCACCGGGGTGGGTCGAATAATTCCTGTCCATTCTTCAGGCAGCAGCTCAACTGCCGACTTCTACAGCCGTCAACATACAGCGTCTAGTAAATCGGTCATCGCACTGGGCGGGACAGGTGGTCACCTCAAGGGGATCTAAAAACCAGTTGATATATTTCAGGCGAAGGAATAGACAGATGCCTCCGCACAGTACGGCCGAAAAGCAAACGTAAAGCACTGCTGGCGTCGTCAAGGCTATATCTTCCACCGCAGAAAAATAGAGAAAATAAGAACAAAGGCATTGGCTCGTAGTGGATCCAAAATTCTAAAAACAAAGGCCTTGGCTTGTAGTGGAACCAAAATGCTTTGGCACAAGTTGCCAACATAGATCGCGGCATGTTCCAATCGGTAGCTATAGCTTAGAACAACGTGAATTAGACAACTTTGCAGAAAACGTGCCTTTCAGTATTCGATTGCAACGCGGGGTAGATTTTAGGGAGCAATAATTTTGAAACAAAACTCGGTTTACAATCGAGGAAAAACAGTTGAATATAAACGTAGTTACTTTCTTTGCGGTGAAGCTCTACGATCAGCGGAAGGTGCCGCAGATTAGCGTTTGCTCAAAAGTTTTTAACTCGTTCGGTGGCCACCATTTGGTTTCTGTGGTCTCGCATGTGGGCACTACTAAGAAGTTGAAGAACGTGTTGACTCTCGGCATTTCAGCTTCTTTCATTTTGGCAATATTTTATCTCTTTGCTCAATCAACAGTGCGTCATTCTTCGCAACACACAGTTGAGCCAGAAACCCCGCGATGCGTTTCCAAAGCCGTGCTTCTACCAGTTGTATGAGGCTTCCCCGCGAAGCGTTTCAAAGCCAAGCTTCTACCATTTCTATCGCGCCTCATACATGTAGTGACACGCCTAACACCTGTGCATGGCGAGGCAAAGCTACTGTGAAGAGGCGACGGCAGGAAAGATGGCGTTATCGGTAGCCGATGTTTTCCTGCACCGGTTCTCGATCCCAACCACCTGCTTAGACAGCATCGCTATTGCAATAACAAAATCTTTACTTCGAACCAAAAATGCTTTATTCAGTTGTTTCCAGAATAAGGTCTGCAAGCCAAAACACCTCAGCAGAGAGCTCGGTTGCCTTGACTAAAAGTGAAGGATAAAAATGCAAAGAAACAGACGCAAATGCGGTAAAGAATAAATACATATTGGCAATAAGCATATTCAGGCTTTGCCTTTAGAGCGGCCCTGTAGCACTTACCATGGACTACTAGGAATGTTTTTTGAGGTAAAGTCTACTGTCCCAGCAATCTCCTACCGCAAGAGTTATTAAAATCCCTTCACTATCACCGAAACTACGCGTGATAAGAAATCACGCATAATTGTTCCCTCTCAACTCGACAGCGGACAACACGACGAAAGCTTTGCACTCTCTCCCGGAGAGGGGGGCGGCTCGCGGCATTCTTTTTGGCGGCCTTCGATATATCACAGGCCAGGGAGTTGTCTCCTTTTCTCCGCAACGTGGAGGTGCTTATTTCCGGTCTGCTGCCGCGAAAAAGCAGGCATGGGTGCCCGCTCGCAAGCGCGCGCTCGGGCTGGCAGGGCATTTGTGAAGCAATAAACATTTGTAGTCGAGTGGTCCCGTTGAAAAGGGAAGGATTGAGATCATCACTCAAACTCCGCGCACACTCAAGACACAAAAGAAACGGCGAAACTGTGCTTACAGGCTCAGGCATAGAAGAGGTTCGTACACAGTGATGACGACAGCGGACATGGGAGAATCAAGCCTCGAAGTTGACCAGTGACAGCCGATCGGGCAGCCATAGCCTATGTGACGACGCTTAGGCCATGCCACGGGTGCATAATGAGGAGAACTTAAGAGAGTACGGTTGATTTTCCCGCGCCTTTCACAGCGATTTGCGGGCTCACCGCTTCACGTGCACGAGTAACATTTGGCTCAGGTATTCCTGGCAGCGTAATCTAAACGCCGCGCAGGTTTACTTGCATTGCTCAAAGAGTGTTCCAGGGTCCCTTTAAAACCATATGGGCAGACGAGGAGAAGCATGTTAGCTGGTATCACACACTTATGTCAGGTTCGTCTAAGAACAAACAACCGAACAAAAAATATTTTGCGACTCCCCTCCAGAGCAGCACTAACCGTCTCATTGTTTTTTCTAGTGATTATGGAGGCATATACTTGTGGCTTACGTTTTTTTCCTGATTAGGTTGAACATATCAAAATGACGAGCTTTGAAGGAGCCATAAAACTGCGTTTCCCGTGAGCCTAATATCTTCAGAAATATTAAAACAGTAGTAGTTCAGTGGGTGCCAAAATATAGTGATGTTTATCTCTTCTAACGTGTTTTTGGGCTTGAATCTTTTTGTGTCTTTATTCGTATTTATTCTTACTTACAGAGGTAGCTTTGCAGCAATCGCTTGAAAGTCGTGACAGTTTTTATCGTGAATCCAGGCTGAAGTTTACTTATTAGTTCCCTATCTTTTCTAATTGAGGGCTTGATATCTACCTTCATGCCATGGACTCCTGCACTAAGGGTGGTCTACCACAATCCTAGTAGTTTACACCACACTATACTAGGAGAGCTACCGTTTTCCCAAATAACAGTTCCATGGTTCTCTTCTCATTCTTGGCAGGTGTATAATGCGTTTGAAAATATTTAACAAGTCAGTCCTGTGCAGATGTGAACAACTAAGAAGGTAGAAATAGAAATAGGTTTTCAGTACGCCCATCCTTTATGGAAGAAATGCGGTAAAAGGTTTTCGCTTTTGCTATGTGTGGTATGACTTATCTTCTGTGGCGACCTGAATCAGTCGCAGCAAACGCCTTGGGTACCCGTAAACGCATTTGGAAGTTTGTTTAAAGACAGCGCACAGAAATGGTTTCTACCCCAAAAGGCGTTCTTGGTGTGCAGAGAGGAAGAACACTGGCGCCACTTCGTGCTGGCCCCAGTTGCAGTGGGCCTGTGTGTAAGAAGTGAACAGTTGCAAACATTTTGTCTAATATTAGCTTTGAAAAATATTTCATACTCCGTTGGAACACTCGCACGTTTTTCCTTATGGATTAACTTCGGGGAGCCTGGTTACCTTTGAGCATTAAGACTCAATTCACCCTATTCTAGACTGGAGCAGAGTGTAACCTGTTTGTACTTTACCTGTTATAATGTGGTATCAAAAGCAGTGTTCTCAACCAGATTGGTTGTTTCTTGGATGATTACTGCTTCATGTTGAAGGTCGTAAGAGTTACTTATCTTTTTTTCCACCATTATCTTGCAAGCTTACATACCAAGTGTGTCACTCGTCACGTGGCTCGGTGACTAAGGCTTTTTTCTCCTCAGGCCAAGGACACCGGTTCTATTCCGGCCATGGCGTCTGCTTTATATGTGCAGGCGAAAAAAGGAAAGCTTGAGTGCTCTGAATTGAGCGTACATAAAACACTAACCCGCAGTCTTCTTCTAGGGCGCGTTCATGAGCCCGAATGTAGATTCGAAGCGTTGAAATTCTTTATGTGAATCTGTACATTACCTAAAATTCTTTTGTGTCTGTGTTTACATTTCCAATTGCCCAAAATCATTTAGCTACTTCAACTCCACTACTCTCGAAAATCTGGCAGGGATTGGCAATACTTTGCAATTGCTAGATCATTTTGGATGTAGAAACCTATCCAAAAATTATTGTGCCTGGAACCTGGTAATTTATGGTTGTGGTTTCGAACATCCATTCGGTAATAACCATTTGCCCACAGTTTACTAGCCTCGTTAAAGTGCACAAAAAATTGATAACTTGTCATCAGTTGTAAATTGATTCACGTATTAAAATCTTTCCATTGGAATACGTGATACCAACAAACTATAGAACTACACAAATGTTAAAAGTTAATATTTCATGCAGATATAATGGGTACTGCAGCATATTATTAGCTGCAGTACCTTGATACAAAATTAACCTTTCAATCGGATCATGTATGCTGGGCGTATTCTCCCCGTGCTGGAAAGTCTCTCCTTAGCTACGCCTCAGACCATTCGCGGTTAGTCAAGAATGGGATTGCTGAGTCATGCTTAAGATCTGCCTTGCTTTAGTCGTGCTGTAACGCAATGAATGAC
The DNA here is from genome assembly GCF_048455015.1 of Haemaphysalis longicornis. NCBI lineage: Eukaryota > Metazoa > Arthropoda > Arachnida > Ixodida > Ixodidae > Haemaphysalis > Haemaphysalis longicornis. Next base: position 183,904,139 of record NW_027526407.1, read on the forward strand.
GCTTTCGGACAGCAAATACGCCGGTTGCGGGACGCTGGTTATCCGCAAAATGTTTTGCTTGCATCGTGTAGCCGGTTGCTCCGAAAGTTAAAACAGGAAAAACAGCGCACGACGGAAGAAAGCAGGCCCAGAGAGGAACGGTCTAAGGTTTCTGTAATACCTTACGTGCATGGACTCTCCCATAGAATTAAGAAGGTGGCTGAAAATTACGATGTAAAAGTGGTGTTCTCTGCACAGAACAAAATAGGAAGTGTGTGTTGCATGGTCAAACAAAAGTATGAAAAAGAAGGAAGGAATGAAGGCAAGAATGAGTGTACTGTAAGACATGGAAAGCAATTTGTTGATTGTGTAAAAGATGTCGTGTATCGGATACCAATGACGTGCGGTCATGTGTATGTCGGTCAGACTGGAAGGTGTATAAATATAAGACTGAGAGAACACTTATCTAGTTTAAAAGGACGCCCGTGCACACATTTGGCTTTACATTGCAACGCGTGTGGATGTACACCATGCTTCGACAACACTGTCGTTTTTTTCAAGCATCACAATAAAACGTCAAGAGAGATCGTTGAGGCCTTCCATATTTCCCACCAAAAAGAAGATTGTGTAAGCCATCCCTCAGTAACATTGTTAGATAAGGAGCTGTCGCTACTATCAGCGTTAGTGTGATTTGATGAGTGTACACGTTTTTTGCTATGTCTGCCGGTGATGGGTTCTTGTACTGATCTGCGCAGTGTTGTAGGGTATAAAAGTCTGTGTTTTTTCTAATAAACCACTCAGTTGATAGAAGGCGCTTGTCCGTGTGTTCCTTTCTTTGTCCCCGTTTCTGTGCGCTATTACCTTCAAAATGAATCAGTTCCAACTAGGCCGGCTCGCAGAGATAACACAACTACTCTCCTTTACGGCACGTGTATATTAAAACAGCCATTTTTTACCTTTTGAAAATACCGAGCAGGAGGGAGAAACATGTATAATTTGTTTGCGTTGTTGAACCAACAAATAACACTTGTCTTCTCACACTCTACCACGACTGTGGAATGGTTAAACCGAGGATAACTACTCGCTGAGCAGACGAAGAGGCATTTTATTTATACAGTAGTACAGAGCACAGATTTTGACCAAAAATAAGAAGCTACGCACTAAGGACATTACAGGAATATTAGCTAAAGGTAATACCCCAAGCGTTCCACTCGTTCCACTACGTCACCCACTACGTCAGGAGCTGGCGTGACTGCCAGCGATGAGAAACACCTTCGAGTAGATCCGTCGGACGTCAGCAGCCGATCATCGTCTCAACAAGGCCCTTCCAATAGATTGAAGTGAATTTTCTGGGCCCGTTCCTTACGTCCTCACCAGAGGAAAAGTTGCTTGTCGTAGCATCAGACTACATCACGCACTACGCAGAAACCGCCACTCTTCCGAGGGGGACTACACAAGAAGTTCTCAAGTTCACCATAAACCATGTCTGCGACATGGGGCTCCTGTAGTCGTAATCACGGACCACCGAACGGCCTTTACCGCTGAGTTAATGCAAGGGATATTACGCTACAGCAACACGGATCACCGAAGAATTACGGCGTACCACCCCGAAGCGAAAGGAATAAACGAACTTCTTGACAATTCGTTCGTGGATATGCTGTGTACGTCAACGTTGAACATAACACTTTGGACGAAGTCCTGCCGTATGTCACGTTTGCGTATTACATAGCGACCCAGGAAACTTCGAAGATGACAGCAATCAAGCTTGTCAATAGAATACTGGTGACTGCAATGCTAAACGCCATACTTCCGCACGTTGATGAAGACGACCTCAATGCCTACGTGCACAGATACCTCCAGCGTGCGGAAAAAGCACGTAAGCTCGTTTGAGTTTGTACAATGAAACAGCAGCTGGTGGGTGCGGGACGCTACAACGTCCGACGCCGAGACGCCGAGTACCATCCAGGTTATCGTGTGTGGACTCGGACTAACATCCCAAGATGTAGAGTGAGTGAGAAGCTTCTGTGACGTTATTTTAACTCTTTTTAATTTTACAGCGTGTTGGCAAACTTAAGTACGAGGGGATTCCCGATGGTGATGCTCGAACATTACGAAGACGCACGCGACCAGGGGAGACGTACGCGTGGCCCGCCTCAAACCCCACTACGCACGAGGACAAACTGTTTTGTTGTTGTTGTTTGTCCGGACTTTCTAATTTTAGCATCGGGTCGATACCCTTTTAAAAGGGGGGAATTTCACGAACCATGTTTTAAGTTTCTTTGTATATGTTTTGTTTTTGCCGACCGGCTGCACCCGGCTATGCTATCGCTGTTATCCACAAGTGAAGGGCATTTTCTATTCTTTATGACACCCGCCCTATCTCCTTTGATACAGACAGTGTGGTGAACTACTGTCACCAACCTAGAGTAATCTTATGTAATCTGGTGTTCTCGATACAATTCGACTGTTCGAGAATCCTCGCGCCCAGAGAGTAATGACCGCAGAGGAGAGGCCGCGGCAGGTGATTCGCCGACACCAGTCGGTGAACGTAACTTTGTTGACTGCTATTTCGCTTCAAGTGTAGTATTTAGATTGTTCGGGGAGCACAAGTTCGCTTTAATCAACTAGTTTTTCTCGAAGACAACTGGTTGTCTTTGCCTTCGTGACAATATCATTTATCTCTATTTTGGGAACACAAACCGGGTCGGGCGCCATAAGTCAAAAATGTATTCTTGAAATTGAAATTCCTCTGAATTTTTTTGCTCACAACGAAGCTGCACTCTCGTCTGAATATAAAAATTAGGCACTATATAAAAAATGACAGGTGTGCGATTACTCAGCCGACATAACACGGTTTGGGGAACTCTAAGCCCGTTCTTTGATCGCTTTCTTCACTGTCACCACTGATATTTCGCATTAGTATTCCCCAGCTGCGCTCTGAGGACATTCGTTATTATTAAAACAAATTTTTTTGTTCTATTCGAGTGTCGCAAAACATCTAAAAGCTCTCATAGCCTAAATAATAATGCTTAAAATATGCCGTACATATTCGAAAGTTGCTTTCGGTATTGAGAATGAACAACCAAAAAAAGATATACTGCTAATAAAATACTGGTTATGTAGGGTAACATTTTGGCGTATGCATTTAGGCGTCCGCTTAAGCGTATGACAACGTAAGCATTTAGGCGTAGGACAACGTCCGCAATACCTTCATGCATTAAAGAAGCAACTATTTACTTGAATTTAGTTTGAAACCCCATACAAACTCTGGAAACGCTGAAAAAAATCTACGTTTAAATACAAGTTTTATTCTTCATAATAAATGCAATTATGAGTGTAGTTGTGTAAGCAAGTATTGTGCTGAACTGTGGGGTGAGTGAGGGGAAGTACGGGAGAAACCATAAACGATGTTCCAATGTTGCGTATATCCTGCGGCGAGACGAGAGCTGAGGCCAAGCTAAATATAGCTGGAAAGGCGTGGGTGGCTTGGCAGATAGACGGCTACATGCTCTGGGAAACTTTTCAATCATTACCATAAGTTTGTTTGGTTGTTTTGGAATCTTCTACAAATTTAGAATCTTCTTGGAATCTTCTACAAATCTACAAGTCCAAGTCCGGTGTCGATTCGATATTAATATCTGTCAACATTGTTGAACAAGTACGGGACATTAGGCAAATATAAGGCAGAAAATACACACAGTGATATTTGCAGCCTTTCCATATTTATAATTTGTGGATGCTTGGTATTTGCGATAGCAAATGAAATACTAAATGAACAGCCGAAAACCATCACCTGCTGTTACTGGGCTGGTATAGATAAGCGCAGCATTAAAGAAATCAAACGGAAACAGCAACGAAAGATTCCACAGTGAGGTTCCACGTTCCAAGTCCGCCTGAAACGCTACTGGAGTAGGGCAACTTGGTTCTACAAACCTTGTAGTAGGGTGTCTCCACTCACGCGTGTTTGTGCTCTGCAGCATTGAGGCGCCCGACGTGGGGCAGTAAAACAAGGTAAATTTTTATTTACTTGAGCAAACCTATTGCGCGTTATCTCGGGAGGATCGACACGGGAGTGGAATGGCATGACAGCTGCGTGGGAAGTGATGGCAGGCATTTGCTTGGCGGGCGCCAGTCGATTAGCGTATTTCGTTGACATTTCCAACACATGGAGCATATAAGCAGACCTTATTCCTCGATTAAGGTTGTGATGTCTCCTCTTATTGTTTTTTCTTTAATCCATGAAGCATGTTTCCACATTTTGAGCCTTATTCCTCTTATCTTTGTCTCGAATACCTCTTGAGACCCCCTAAGTGTTCTTTCCAGTTGCTTGGTAATTAGTAAAGTTTTGTCGCTAACTGATCACAGGGAGCACGCATTGGTAGTTCTGTTTTTTTTCAGTGACAGAGGTAGCTTAAGTTTTATTTTTTTGTTCGAAGTGTTTGGTTTGTGCACCCCATCACAAATCACTGTTGCTACGGATGCTTCCCCATGTTTTAGATAAGCACTTTTAATTGTTCCAAGGTTTGGTTACCTAACTTTTTAACTAGCGCTCCAATGCGCTTCAGAAAAACCAAGGAACTGGGAACTTTCTCCACAAACGATACTCTGACGGTCAGTGGGTTCCCGGAGCTCCCTTACAGGTTGGGAGCGAGAAACGTAATCGGTGCTTTGCGCGAAATACTCCGACGAGCACAGGGCATGGTTACAGCGCCTACACCAGAAAGTAGGATTGTTTTAGAATTTTGTGTAGTACATTTGAGTATTTAGGTTATCATCCTGCTCACTGTTCCTACGAAATTTTTTTACGCATTCACGAAGGCAAAGAGTTTTCCTATCGCTCCAACGGCTGGCGGTAACAACATTGTTTTCAACTTGAGGGTAGAATATTGTGGGAAAAATAATATTGATACAGTGTTTCTCCAATGCAACCTGGCTACACAAAAATGTCATGGACTTTCTTTTAATATAACTAAATATATTGCCAATATTTTGTAGAAAAAGACTTTTTGAGGTGTACTTTGTGTAACCACTCCCAAGAAACTGCTCGAAACCTAAAAGATCAAGTGCCTTCAAAAAATGACTTGTGTATAATTAGTGCAACACCAACTCTCCATGATTGGTTCCCCATAAATATCTATTTTTTTGTCTGAAAGAGAGGAATTATGCCTGAGTGTCGAAAGATTATGATTATTCTCGAAAGTAAGAAATACTACTTATTATACAAACAAGAAAGTACTGCATGGTGCCCACATTCGTTATCCTATTACAAAATATTAAAAAAATGCGCCTTTGGAGCAGAATGGCAGAGCTAAGACGCCACTGCTCCCATAAATATTGTAACATAGCGATTCAGTCATTGTGCCACCCCAGTACTTGTTCACCGATCACAGAACTGCTTGAAATTATTTTGCCATTTTCAAACCATCAGCCTTTTTAGGGCCGGCTGCTTTAGGGAGCTTGCGCACCGAGACAAATATAAATTTTTTTTTAAATTCCTGTAAGTGCATTTTGCGTCATTCTGGAAGCCCACTCGTTTTATTAAAACTTTTCGCGAAGCACAAAATACACGGTGCGAGAGGTAGGCTGCCCACAAAACGTCTTTTTGCGCCAGTGCAGTGCTAACCACAATGTGGGCACTTGTTTTGAAAACGCAAACCTTAAAATTAGTAAAACAAAGCGACGAGTCTGTGTTCTTTGGTGCTACAAAAGAGCCGTTTATTACTCGAACGGCACGCTGTCACTTGCTCCATGGCACATGGCATCGATATCCGCGGGAGGACCACTTATTGCACTTTAAAAAGTCACAGCACTCCGAGTCAAAAGTACACTGTAAAAAAACCACGTCAAGCATCAACAACTACGAATACAAACAAGAATAAAAAATTATGTTATAAAGGTACGATGATTTAGGTTTCTGTATTAGTGTGTAAACTGCAACTTTACACACTATTTTTGCCATACTAACGATTGTTCCAGTACTTAAAAATAACACTAATCCTCAAAGTTAAAATATCATGGTAAAACAGTATCATAAATTGCACTTGCGCTGTATTCTTAAAAGCGCTGAGTATCAATGATAACAAGACTGATGAAAGCACCAAATAAAAGTGGAGTTTGCTTCACAAAGATTTGTGGGTAAGATAACCTAATAGCGGAGATCAGCTTAAACACATAGGGGATTTTTTGAGTGTCACACAATGTTATACCTTTATAATTTCTTATACCATGGGGCAAGCTTTTGCAATTAAAAAATAAAGATAAACTAATGTTCTGATACTTAAAGCTATAGTTCAACATTTCAGGTTTGCTAGATGAAAAAAAATTTGGCGTATGGCCGATGATGCAATAAAGAGAATATCTTCAGTGTGGAGGCTGTTTTCGACAAACCGAAAATCCTCATTCGCACTACATCAGACTTTGATGGCAATTCTTCCAGAAGGAATGCAATTGTAGCAAAGAGACAGCTGACAGAACATCATAAATAAAACAAGGCACTCCAAATTGTAAGAAAACGTCTTTCTCAGCATGTAAACAGGAAGAGCTTCATGAATAAAGCACAATCCCTACCACCACTGTTTACACATTACAGTCACAGCTTCCTCGCCCTAAACGCGGAGGCCGAAAATGACACAAACATGACTGAAAATCCCTTCAGTGTTCAACAACCCAACACAACAAGAATCCCGGCATCAGCCACTTCATCTCAGTATAGACGTTCAGTTTACTTAAGTGCAACTGGGGCGTGTCCATTATGCCTGCGCGCTTACAGACGACCTGGCAATGGAGGGAAAGCAAAGCTGATGATGGTAGCACGATATGGGTGCGTTTTCTGCCGCACTCTAGGCTTACTTTGCGTGGACGGCCTCACGTTTTAAAGCAAAGTTTTCTCTGAGCGATGTAGGCGACGTGATTGTTGCAGCTACTTTGCAGCGAACTCAAAGACGCCTCCAAGCCATAGTTTTTTTTCTCTGGAGAAAGCGGCGCTACCGAACCAAAAATATACAATTTGCGGCTTTGCTCCACCGGGGCAGCTACAAACTGTAGGGCGAAGCACTGAATGCTCACAAAGGATGGAGGCGGACCTGGTCCAGAGAAACCTCCCCACTTGTTTTCACCCCAGCGTGAGGCCAACCGGAAACAATTCGTACAAATGCAAGACGACGACAGCACTCATTCTAAACTAGTGTCTCTTCTTCCCATAACAAGTAACCCATTCCGCACGTGTCTCTCCATCGCCGCATGAGCGGATCCGCTCCCGCGGAACCCTCCAGCTCCGGGTGACAGAATGCAGGCTGTGTGACGCAACCGCCGCCCGCAGTGTCGGAAGCAATTGTGGGTCCAGTGACGTCACGACATTCAGCAAGGCCTAATTAGGTCACGCTCCTTGTAACGTACACTTTGGCAGCGGTGGCAGCTGGCAGTACACGTGCTTACAGCATGCTGCCAATTCCGGTCGGTAAAATGCCTTCTTGGGAAGGTGTGGCAGTATTTATTCGTGCGGTCGCTGATGAAAAATGTTTCAGTAAAGTTGCGTTTGTGTCAATAAATTTTTACCTAAAGGCGCACTCTCTTCTGACAGGGATAGCTGAAGTTATCTCCACGAACTCAGTATTAAAATAAAAGAAATGAAGCGAACATTTATTTTAATTTAGGGTATTTGAAGATTAAAACAGTAGTTTGAAGTTGAATGAGCGAGGACAGAAATGCTGAAAAAGTGAAATCATAAATATTGCTCGCCCCCTCCACCAACGTCCTACTGCCAACAGCTACGGCTGCTGCCAACAGCTGGCAGTAGCAATCCCAGTGTGAAAACCTACCTAAAGCCAAGAAAAAAATTTATTTCCTGTTTACGAACATCTGTGGTGTAATTCAAAATTGCAAAGATTTCTCGTCAGTTATTCATGACTGCAACGCTGATATTGTTATGCTAACTGTTGTGCTGGCATATTCATTAATATTATGGCCGAAAAGTTTTACTCAGTCTTTTGAATGTTCGTTGCTACCCAGTGACTGGAGGACGGAACAGTGCCTCCAGTACTGAAAGAAGGTAATTCTGCACAAACCACCAGCGACTGAGAAATCGTTTTTAGTAGTATCCTTCGCGATCTTCTCGTGCAAGTGATTTATTCCAATCTTATTATGATTCTACATTCGGAGACATTTCTCAACGAACATGAGCATGGATTTAGGATAGGTCACGTTTCTGAACCCAATGTCTACTGTTACAAATAACCTGTTTTCTGGTACGGACCGCAGCTGTATTCACTGCAGGTTACTCGACTCCGAAAAGGCCCTTGAAAGCGTGTTCCACTATCTTCTAAAATTTAATTCAGGAAAACTTTATATAATAAAACATCCAGAAATGCATTGGAAACGTCTTGCACATTAGAGACAAGGGCATTTCTAATAACTACAATTTACCTGCGCGCCCTGTATCTTCTCGTGTATGCGTAGGTTCTTTGTTGGGCCCTTTCTTTTCTAATTATACATAACCGATTTAGCTAACAGCAACGCTTCCTCAAACCGACTATGCGCGTACAATTGCGTAATTGACTGACGAATTAGTTATAATAACGACGGCTCAGCCTATCAAACTGTCCTAAACAGCGCTGCTGCTTCGTGGGAAGATCGGGTAATGAGACTGAATGTGCATAAATTCAAAGAATGTGCATAAATTCATAAATTCATAAATTGCGCCCAATTCTCTAAAATTACTGTTATACGAATCCCCTTTCAGATGTAAACTGGAATATGCCTCTCCCATTTGGAAATCTCATTAATTATTCTTTTCGAACTCCGTTGAATCCATTTCGAACCATGCTGCCTAACTTGTGTGCAACTTCTATGGAACCTCTGGTGTATCTGAATAAGAAGGAATTTACACCTACCTCACCTTTTAGTAACAAAAAAAAATTGCCGGATTGTACCTTTCTGATATAATGTATTTTACTAAAAGTGACGTCAAGCGCGACCTTTTTGATGTTCCTTTATAGGTTTCCTCACGCATTACGAGAAATTCATCCTTACTGTGCCATGCTGCCGCACATTCGTGTGCTTCAACACCTTTCTGTCAAAGCCGCCGCTGGAATTCAACCGAAAACTTCCCGCTTTGATCGAAAGCATCACTGATCCTTTATCATTCAAGGCAGCCATGTCAAACTCAATGTGCATTACCTCTTCTCTCGCGAGCACCCTCTAGGCCCTGAAGGTACTGTAATAAGAAAAAATAAATACATGAACGACGGACCATATGCGGGGAATACATTTCTAGCACCGTAAAATTTGAAACAGTGTTGTTGAGCATGAGCAGCACTCGCGGCGGCAAACGTATCATGTTGAGGAGTCCCTCAAAAGTAAAACGTAGACGATGATAAGCTGGACAGTAAGATAGGTGATGTGATAGGCGAACGCAGAGCCAGTGGTGACGTGAAGGCGGGTCTTCGGGTCCTAATCGGGAGGCTTGGAAGTCGAACCATGTCATTATATTCACAAATACTACAAGTTCGATTCCGTTCTAAAGATATCCCGCAAATTTATTTGAAAGAACATCCCGATCGAAATCTCGGATGAACCACGGTGTTTGTTCAAATGAGCATCTTTGCCCAAAAATCGAAGCTACTCCTGGCACTAGCTATAGTCAAGAAACACGAATGTTGATGACAGGTTCTCTGGGTTAGGAATGACGAGACCGTTTCATGCAAACTGAAAAACACCGATAGGATTCGCATTCCGAGTTACGGAGACATAACCAAAAATGTTCAGCCCAGCTGAAATGTAGCTGGAAAGTGAAGGGCCAATCACCATGCATAATAAGAAACGGGCGTTTCCAGAAGAACTAGGATTCCTTTCCCGCGCAAAGTTGCACCCTCAGGCTTTACTATTACGAACGTTCTTCATTGTGTTAAAAAGATCTAGTTTTTGTACTCCTTAGCCATATAAATTTATTTTTTAGTGAGCTCATGTTTGCAGAAACGTGGTATCGAATGACTGGGACATGCTAGTACTGCAAGGTTACAAATACTACTTTATTTTCGAGCAATATTACGTCGTGGCAGTGAACTGAGGAAGTTCGCCGCCGTATGCCTTGTGAAGGCAGCAAAATTTGAAGCGCTGCACTGCTGACTTAGAAAAACAGTAGTTACAACACGAAAGCGAAGTTGTTACAGTTGTTTTTGTCCTTTGTTTCTTAGCTAACGTGCGTGCTTGTGGTTTCTGAAAAAGTTATTTGACTACATAGCAGAATAATGTTTTACAACGAACTTGACGCAGGCGACTTAAACATAAATTTGATAGATGGCCACAGTATTCCACGGCATTTATCAAGAAAATCTGCGCATGCCCATACTACACCGCACTGTCCCTGCCCAATGAAGTGACACAGACCAACCGTTTCCTTCCTAATGTTCTCGTTATCATCTCTGATGGCATGGTTGAAACAGCTGGTACCATACCATTCGAAAGTAGCAATCATGCCCCCGCATTTCACGCTGACACATATACCAAATCAACGCAGACTTGGAGTTCTCTTCAGTTTAGATAAAGGTCATTTTAAAAGGCTAACGTGAACACATTCCAGTTCCTTGTGCTGGAGAAGAATTTCGCAACAATATAAAATAAGTACAGAACAAACTACTCATCAGGCGAAATATTTCAGGTATTCCTTCGTGTATATAAAACTTTTTTGAAAATAAGGAAGAAGAAAAAATTGTTAGGAATCCTTGGATAGGTGCCTATGAAGTAAACAAGGTCCATAAAAACTTCACTTTAAAAGCTGCGTTTTTATACGTGAGATTCCTCATCAGCTGGCTGAATTCTAAAGATATAGGAATAACTTAAATTAGGAATGAAGACAGGCAAATTGATGTACCATAAAGATTTATTTCTGCACGATACAGAACAAAACATTACGAATATTGGAAAGATTGTCACTAGAAGCTTGAAAAGAATTCAAGTACAAAATATAAGGCTAACAGAAGTAGCCCTATCAGATTATTTCAATGCCAATTTCGTCAACGCGGGTCTAACTTCGACAACATCAAATCCCTCTCAAATTGCATACCAGCCAATTACACCGTAATTCCTCCACCGAAACTATTAATAAATTCTACCGCATGTTCATTGCGTTAAAAACCAAAAGGCCCAGCGAAGCATATGGTCTTCAACTTTTTTAGTGTAAGTTATGGTTCATGCTCGTGTTCCGCATTGTGCGCATATTGTATATATGATTCTGGAACCAGGTTGGTTTTCCTGTGCCACTATATGAATGAAATACTGGTAATTTTTATTGTAGTGAGAAAAATATTGTAAGCAGCTGTACAGCAGTCTCTGTACTTCAGTTTTTTTTAGGACGAAACATTTTTCAAGATGAAACATTTTAAAGTAAAAGATACTATGACATAACGGCGACATAGCTTATGCTTGGTGTCATCGACTGAAATGGCGTTGCTACTTTGAAAGAAGTGCTAATTGAAAATGTTGTTAAAAGTAAGCGTATACTGGGGATCTTCGTACCCTTCAGAAAGGCATTTGACTTCTCAAGCAACGAACTGCTGATGATGATGACGGTTTGAGTTTATTGGCGCAAGACCAACACGGGCAATGAGCGCCAAACACAAAGTTGTTTGATTAGGAGGGAACAGTAATAAAATCACTTAAATATATGTGCACGGCTGGTGTAAAGGGCCAGGGTGAAGAACAGAGCGGTTAAAAGATAACAAAGGTGGTTGGTGTATAGGACCAGGGGTAAAAGTATGGCTGGTATGAGATGAGCTGTAAGAAGTGAACTTGCGAAATTAAAGGTGGGAAATTAATGGGAAAATAAAGGTGCCCTGAACAGAAAACATGGCATCGTCTCCTAAGAAGTATGACGGGTGTGGTAGAATATTTCGTGTGTATATTTGGGGAAAGCGTTTGCCTCGTGCACTGTCGAGTTCTTTACATTGTATGAGAATGTGGATCACAACTAAGGCCTCTCCGCACCTGCTGCGCAGAGGTCTCGGAGATGCAGTGAGAACGTCCCAGTGCATTGCATGTGTGTGCCCTATCCGTAATCTAGCCAAGGCTCCTTCAGTGTATCTATTGCGTGTACCGGTAGTGTATGGTCCCAAGTTTAGGTTTTATTAAGTATAACATATGTTTTATTGCATGTAACACTTTTCACTATTAGAAAATCGTCTCTCTGTAGTTTATGAATTTACCCTTAAGTGATTACATATAAAGCCCTGCGGTCTTGTTAGTACCCTCAGGTTTGCTCAAGCGGTCGCAAAGGGGCTTTTTGCCTAATGGGCACCAACACACATGTTGGGTGTGAAATGTTTATTCGGAGTTTGAAGCATCCATATAGTTCATTGCCATTAGACAGTCTTGCGCTAGTAAAGCGCAAACACTGACCGTAAGGTTATGGTTTCAAAACCGACGGCCAACAAAGAAATCACAAAGGCGTGTATCGGGCGCGACAAATCGAGGATGCTTTCAAAAAACTTTGGCTTAATTATTCTTTTTTTTGAGGCACCAGAAGCCGTGATGCCTGGAAATCGATGTGTACGACGGAGATAGTAAAACGAGAACCTTCATTAAGACAAGCAGGCTGCACTAGTTTAAAATATTGCTTATCGGGCTGAGACTGACACAAAGAACATTTCGACAAGGTATCGCCACAATGCTAGCCATACAAAATGGCACACTTTCCTTAAATACGTTGCGATGCTCATATCTTTCTACGTGTCTTCGATGAGCCTTTATTTTATTTGAGTCCGTGGTAGAGGGCATTTTAACATCAAGACTAACGCTCAAACATAAAAGGCGCAACTTTACGCTAAAAGTGTAGAATTTCATCCCTCCCGTAAGCAACACTTCACCTTACGCGCAATATCTTTTATAAAGACCAGAGCTGCTGTCAACATAACCAATGTGAACTGCCGCCGACGAAACACGTTTTATATGCGATTAAAACCCTCTGGTTAAGCTGTTACCCTGAGGTTGTTACCACCAAAGTGTCCGTTACTCTGTTGACATACTTTGTGCACGGCCGTTTGCCCTCAAGTATGGTTAGTCAGATCTTTTTCCGCAAACGCGCCACAATATATAACGTGGTTTTCTCAATGATAACAGTTATGGTGAATTGATCAAAATACACCGCAATAGAATAACGGGATTTTTTTGCACCTTCTGTATTGCTCGCTTTATACGCAGACCCATGAAACTAGGGTTTGTGAACCAAGCCTTGTTTGTGCCACAAGATAACAATCTTTGCTGAATTGACCGAGAGAACAAAAGAACAAGAAATGCGTCGACAAACTTTCTACTGCGTACAATAAAGGTAAACAGATTACTCACTCTCTGGTTAAAATATTTGCAATCTTCGTATGCTTCGGCGCAGATGTCGCTCAGAGCAAGAATAAAAATCAGGGCCAGCAAAAACCTGAAAATCTGTTCAAAATTGCTGCTTTCGTTAGTGCATCCTGAACAACTTTGCGAATTCGGACTCGCTCTGGTGATACTAAAGTGAATACAAACATTCAAGCCCATCTCTCCACAAGTCCTTACGAAAATCTCTCCAAGAACATCTCCTTTCTCTTTTTACAAGCGCACTTGGCCTCGCTGATAACTTGCCGTTACATTACACAAAAGTGGCACAGAAAAACCACAGATCAGTCAGGCCTTTCAATAAAAAGAGATGACTCGGCACCTAAACAGTATAACCTCGCATGCGCGGTTGTCTAACCAAAAGTTATAAAACAAATACGACACCCGCACTTCCTTTGCTTCTGTCCCGCTTCGGAAAAAATAGGCAACCGCATTGTGATTTCTAAATGACCTTGTTGAGCAATCGTAGTGGTAGTGCTCTGATTGTACAATTCTTAAGTGTTTTAGTGCTAAAGTTTTAATGCTGTGGAAGCTCCGGACTGCACGGTTTGAATTTTTCTAGAATTACTTATTATACGTTAAGCTGGATCCGCTGAGTATCCTAAAGCCTCTCGTTAAAATCTCAATCCTTTCTTTTTTAAATATAAGAAATATTTATAAACTCTTCTTATATTATAACTACGGTAGCAACAAATTAAAATTATTGCCGACCAGGTTTACGACTGTCTCAAAAATGCTTACCAAACCAAGCATTTTTTGATATACTGCGGGTGAAGTCATTTACAACACTTCAAAACTCTTCGACGTGTAGAAAAAAATTTCATTGAGTTTAGCATCATATTTAGGTCATAAGGTATAAATTTATGTTTTGATGGCTCAGTACCCTACAGAAATTGTTTTGCAAATATTCAAATTTCAGGTTTTATGACCATTTTTGAAACTTTTCCTCGCAGATACTTCACTGGAGAACAAAGGTCTCTGCTAGACGTGGAATTTGAGCCCGCTCTTTGTGTATATGAAATATTGCGTAAGCTTGTGGAAATACTTTTTAGCAAATGGTAACAACGGAAGGCCAGCTTTCTTGTTAGGCAACGTTAACCTGATATTAGTGTTACTTGTATTGTGAACGGAGCTGCGTAAGACTCGAACTTACTAACGGTAATGTTACCGTAGAGTTGTGCATTTGGACGTGCATTTTCCATCATTTATTGCACAATTCGCCGGATTGGTCATTTTGTGTTTAAGGTAATTGTAGTTTACAACGTCAATTTTGGTTTAATTACACAAACGTAATCATAGAAAGTTTGTGGTGATTTATACCACTATTTCTATTTCTTTTATGACACAATAAATATAACTACTAGATTTAGCGTATCACCGCTGGCTGCAATATTTTTATTACGCAAAATATCCACTCGAATGTCGATGTTTTATTTTATTTTGAGTGCTTTTGAAACGAGTCACTTTGTAAAAGAAGTAATAAAAAGCTCCGTGTACTAAGCTTACATCACTAGGAAACAACTGGAGAGATCAGAACGGTTTGTGGGCGAAGCAGGTGCTTATCATAACAACGTGATTACATTGCATTTTGCACGTAAACAGGGAAGGTAATATTACCTATGGTATTTCCAATAAAAGTGTCCCGGAAATATTTCGAATTTTTAACTAGTTAGAGATTCTCAAAAGCGTCTGTAACAGTTAATAAAGGGGAAATGCAAGAACACAGTTTTCTAGCCATACGTACGTAATGCAGACTCATTTTGTTCAATCGGAGCTGAAAGTGCAATATTTGTTATTGTACATGCTGTACTGTTATTTAATAATAGCACCGAAACATTTGTTATATTTTTTATATTATAGTACCTACGAACGCAATGTCACACTCCTTCTGAATATTTAAAACAAAACCAGTCGCAACATAGCATTTCATTTTACAAAATGCGAACCCACACAAAAAACGCTCTTTTTATACTATAGTTTAAAAACAGTCCTACTGCTATAACACTTTCATAAATAGTAGGACATACTATTCAACTCACAATAACATACTTCCGTTATACCAAAGAGGTTATAATTACATAGAAAATTACCTGTACCCTCAAATACTCCGCGTGAATAGAGACACCAGCACAACGGCAGAAGACCTACAGCAGAGTCCACGTGGCCACTGATCTTGATATAGGACTAACTGGCAATATCTAAAGTAATGCAACAGTTGGAGTATTCCACGATTCTTATTCAAATGAGACTAGAGAACAGCTGCAGCTTGTCAGGTTTGAGGCTCCGTCAAGGGTATTGTGGGGTAAAACTGGGATTTCATTCGTGATTTCGTTTTTTGTAGAATATTCAGAAAGCCACGTATCGTCTTTGCAGCAGATGTTTTGAAAAAGGCGCAAAGTTTCCACCAAAGCATAAACAAAATTCTAATGCTAAATATAGAAAAGGCACGCTGAAAAGGGCAATGGGTAAACTGTTCTGAACACTGTAAAAGTAAGAAAATTATTTGCAAACGTACATTTTCACATGTAGGACGCAAAACGTCATCAGTTGCGTGAATTGTACCCGTGTTTGTCACATTTAGGTGCGTATAGAGTTGTCCTGAAACGAATGACGCTCGGTTGTGCTCCAGTTGGGCGCCATGACACTATGGTTCCCGCGGCTATATCTGCCACCGCAGAAAAATAGGGAAAATAAGAACAAAGGCGTTGGCTTGTAGTGGATCCAAAGGGCTTTGCCACCAGTTGCCTACATTTATCGTGACATGTTTCAACCTGTAGCCTAGCTTAAAACAAGGTGAATTATTGCACTTTACGAGACACGTGCCTTTTCGTATTCGATAGCAATGCTGGGTACACTTCACGTAGCAACAATTTGGACAAAAAAACTCGCTTTACAATCGAGTAAAAACAGCAGAATATAAACGTAGCCAATTTCTTTGTGGTGAAGCTCTAAGAGAAGCGGATGATACAGCGAATAGGTGTTTGCTCAAACGTTTTAAACTCGTTCTGTGGCCACCGTTTGGCTTCTGCGGTCATGCTTGAGGTCACACTTAAGAAGTTGATTAACGTATTACTCCTCGGCATTTCAGCTTCTTTCATTTTAGCAATATTTGACTTCTTTGCTAAATAAACACTGCGACATTCTTGGCAACACACGTTAGAGCCAGAAAACTCGCGATGCGTTTCTACCAGCTGAATTAGGAATCCTCGCGAAGCGTTTCAAAGCCAAGCTTCTGCCATTTCCGTCGCGCCTCGGGCAGTTGGCGACCCGCATAACACCCGTGCGTGATGAGGCAAACCTACTGTAAAGTGGCGCTGGCGGGAAAGATGGCGTCATAACTAGCCGATGTTTACCTGCACCCAGTCTCGAGCACAACCAGCAACTTAGACAGCATCGCTGTTCAGATAACAAAATCTGTGTCTCGAAATGTAAATGCTTTACTCGATATTTTCCGGAATAAAGTCTGCAAGCCATGACAACTCAGCAGAAAGCTCGGGTGACGTGACTCAATGTGAACGAGGAAAATGCAAAGAAACAGACCCAAATTCGATATAGCGTCAATAAATGTTTCCAGTAGCATTTCCAGGCTTTTGCCTTTAAAACAAAATGGGGATTAGAGGACAAGCATGTTTGTTGCTATCACACACTTAGGGCAGGTCTGTCTAAAAAATAAGCACCGGAACAAAAAATCTTTGACGGCTGCCCTCTAGAGCAGCCCCAACAGAGTCTTAATGTTTTTTTTTTTGGTTATTACGGAGGCAAACACTTGTGCCTCGCGTTTTTTTCCCTAAATATTTCGACCGTATAGAGTTAAGGGCTGTGAAATAACCCCTCAAACTTTCTTTCCCGCGAGCCAAACACCATCTTTAGAAATATTAGAACAGTAGTAGTTCAGGGGTTGCCAAAATACGCTGATGTTTAGCTGATCTAACGTGTTTTTGGGGCTTCAATCTTTTTGTGTCTTTATTCATAAATATTCTCGCTCAGAGAGGTAGCTTTGCAGCAATCGCTTGAAAGTCATGCCAGTTTTTATCGTGAATCCAGGCTCAAGTTTACTTATTAGGTCCTGATCTTTTCTACATGAGGGCTTGATACCTAACTTTACCTCATAGACTCCTGCTGAAAGGGTGGTCCTCCAGAACCCTAGTAGTTTACACCAGATCATAATATGTGGAGCTACCATTTCCGCAACAAAATGTTGTGTGGTTCTCTTCTCATTCTGGGCAGGTATCTAGTGTTTTTGAAAATAGTGAGAAATTCGGGTCACTGCATCGCTGAACAACTATGAAGGAAGAAATCGAAATACGACTGCAGTACGGACATATTTGTTTGAAGAAACCCGGTGAAAGTTTCTTTTCTCTTCGTATGTGAGGTAGTCGTTATCTTCTGTGGCGACCTGAATCACTCGCAGCAAACGGCTGGGGTACCCGTAAATTCATTTGGGAGTTAGTTTAAAAAGTGCGCGCACAAATGGTTTGTAACCCCAGTAGGCGTTCTTGGTGTGTAGCGAGGAAGAACACTGGCGCCGATTTTGCTGGGGAACAGGTGTAAGAATTTAGGTACATCTAGGCACCACAAAAAAACGCAAAGTGTTTATGAAAAAGTTGTAGTGGGCCTGTGTGTATCACGAAGTAAACAGTTGCAAAGATTTTGTCTAATATTAGCTCTTAAAAGTGTTTCGGACTCCGTTGGAACACTCCAAGGTATTTTCCTAATGATTAACTGCGGGGAGGCTTCTTACATGTGAGCAAAAAATCTGAAATGGCCATAATATAGACTGGAGCAGAGTGTAACCTGTTCGTCCTTCACCTTTTATATTGTGGTTTAAAAAGCAGTGTTGCGAACCATATTTGTTGTTTCTTGGATGATTGCCGCTTCATAAGTAAGGGCGCCAGAGTTACATATCCTATTTTTCCACGTTTACTTTTGCAAACTTACATACCAAGTATGTTACTCGACGCATTGGCTCGATGCCTAAGGCGTTATCCTCAGCAGCCCAAGGACACGGGTTCAATTTGGCCACGGCGTCTGCTTTTCATGTACAGCCAAAAAAAGAAAACTTGATTGCTTAAAATTGAGCGTAAATAAAAAACTAATCTGGAGCCCTCAGCTGCAGCGCGTTTATGTGTCCGAATGTAGCTTTGAAGTATTGAACCCTTAATGTGAATGTGTATATTACATATTATTTTTTAGTATCTGTGTTTTTATTTCCAATTGCCCAAAACAAGGTTGCCATTTCAACTCCACTACACTCGAGGATCTGGCACAGATTGGCAATACTTTGCCATTTCTAGAGCATTGTGGATGTAGAAACTTATAGAAAAATTATTCTACCTAGAACATGGGAATTTATTGGCGTGGTTTCTAACATCTAATACGTAATGAGTATTTGCCCAAAATATACTATCCTGATTAAAGTACACAATAGAAATAATACAGGTCATCTCTGTTATATTTATTCGGGTATTGAAATATTTTCATTGTATTACTTGATAACAACAGACAAGAGAACTGCAAAAGTGTTAAAAATTGACATGTCTTGCAGATATGATGAGTGAAACCGACGCCCTTTTTTCAGAGACAAAACTTGCAAAGAATAAATTTGCATGGTCGGAAAGTAACACAATCACACTCATTTAAGGCACCTAAAAAAAGAAACAGCCATTTTTCGTTTGATGAAAATATCAAGCTGGTGAGAGAAGCATGCATTATCTGTTTGCGCGGTTGGACAAACAAATAACAAATAGCCTCTAAGAATCTACCACGGCTGTGGAATGGTAGGCCCGGGGATAACGATTCTCTGTGCAGACGAGGAGTCATTGTATTTACACAATTGTAGAGAGCACAGGTTTTGACTAAAAATAAGAAGTTACGCAAAAGGGACATTACAAGAATCTTACGCTAAAGATAATACCCCAAGTGTTCTGCTACGTCACCCACTACGTCTGGAGCTGGCGTGACTGCGAGAGATGAGAAACGCTATCCAGGAGATCTGTCGGACTTCAGCTGCTGATCGCCGTCCCAAATAGGCCCTTCTAAAAGATTGAAGTGAACCTTCTGGCCCCATTTCCTAAATCTCGTTCCGAGAAAAAGTTGATTGTCGTTGCAACAGACTGCATGACGCACTAGGCAAATGCCGCAGCTCTTCCGAATGGACTGCAAAAGAAGTTCGTAAGTTCTCCATAACCCATATCTGCGAGATGGAGCTCATGAAGTCGTAATCATGTTCCACGGAACGGCCTTCACTGCAGAGCTCATGCGAAGAATCTTACGCTACAGCAACACGGATCACTGGAGAACGTCGGCGTACCAACCCCAGACGAACGCACTAACGGAACATCTGAAATAAATCATTACGATTCTGCTGCCTATGTACGTGGACGTAGAACATGAGACTTTGGACCAAGTCCTCTTGTATATCACGTTTGCGTACACCATAGCGACTCAGGAAACTACGAAGATGACAGCGTTCGAGCCTGTGCTTCCACGCGCAGCGTGCTTCCACACGCAGAAGACGATGACCTCAACATCGACGTCCACGGATGCCTTCAGCGTGCGGGCAAAACCTGCCAGCTCACTTGAGTTCGTACAGCGGACCAGCAGCTGGTGGATGCGGGACGCTACAACCTCCGACGCCGTGACGCCGAGTACTACCCAGGGTATCGTGTGTGGATTTGGATTCCCATCCCAAGACGTGGACACAGTGAGAAGCTTCTGCGACGGTATTTTGGACCCTATCCAATTCTACACCATGTGGGCGAACTTAAATACGAGGTGATACACGATGGTGATGCCCGAACATGACGACGACGCACACGGCAAGAAGTAGTCCACATGGTCCGCCTAAAACCTAACTACACGCAAAGACAAACATTTGTTGTTGTTTGTTCGGACGATAATTTTAACATCGGGTAGATGCCCTCTTATAGGAGCGTAATTCCACGAACCATGTTTGGAGATTTTCTTGCTTTGTTTTGCCGACCGGCTGAACTGGGCTATGCTATCTGTGTTCTACGTAGGACAAGCAAAGCGCGTCATCTATTCTTTGTGTCGCATGCGATATCTCCTTTAATACATAAGTGTGGCGAATGAGCGTCACCAGCCTATATTAAATTTATTTGATGTAGTGTTATGGATGCCATTGGTTTGTTCGAGAAGCCCTCGCGTGAAGCAATAAATGACCGCAGAGAAGACGCCGCGGCAGTCGATTCCCCGACACCAGTCGGTGCACGTCACTTTATTTACGGCTGTTTCGCTGCCTGTGTAATGTTAGAGTATTTAGGGGAGCAAAAGTTCGCTTTATTGGATTAGTTTTTTTTTGGAGACAAATGCGTTGTCTTTGGCTTCGTGACAGTTACCTTTTATCTCTATTTTGTGAGCACACTCCGGCTCCGGACCCAAGTGTCAAAAATGTATTACTGAAATTGAAATTCCTCTGTATTTGTTTGGCTCATAATGAAGCTGCACTATCGCCTGGATATAAAAACTAGGCAGCACGATATAACCAATGACAGGTATGCGATTACTCAGCGGACATAACAGGATTGATGAAATGTAATCCCGTTCTTGAATCGGTTTCTTCACTGTCCCCACAGACAGTTCACCGTAATATTCCCAAGCAGTGCTCTGAGCACATTCGCTAATACTAAAACAAATTTATGTGTTCTATTGCATTGTCGCAACACAACTAAAACCTCTGATAGGCAAAATAACACAGCATAAATTATGCCGTGCATATTCGAAAGTTGCATTCTGTAGAGGGGTTCAACAACCCCAAAAATATATACTGCTACTAAAAAGATGGTTTACGTACGCTAACATCTAGGCGTACGCATTTTAGGGTCCACTTAAGCGTATGACAACGTAGGCATTTAAGCGTAGGACACCGTACGCTATATCTTCATTCATAAAAAAGCAACAATTTATTTGAATTTAGTTTGAAACCACTTACAATCTTTGGAAACGCCGAAAGAACGCTACGTTTACGTAAAAGGTTTATTGTACATATTAAATTTTTAATGAGTGTCATTGTTTAGGCAACAATTGTTCTGAACAGTCGGGTGAGTGAGGGCGAGTACGGGGGAAACCAGAAAGGATATATCAATATTGCGTATCCGGCGACGAGACGACAGCTGAGGCGAAGCTAAAGTGGAGCTGGACAGGCGTGTGTGGCTTGGGAGATAGACGGCTACATGCTCATGGAAACTTTTCAATCGATTGCATACTTTGATTTCGTTTATTTGCAACCTTCCGCGCTTTTGAATGTAAACTACCGCTCAAAAATGGAAGCCAGCGTCTCACACGATCAAAAGATTTGGCAGGATACCAGGAGTTGCTTATTTTCACCACATCATGTGTTGCGACCTTGTTGTCAAGTGACCATTGTTACTGACCACTGGCAGTTTAGTACGACAAGGTTCATCATCGAAGCGGTGTCCTGTGATTTGTCTTGCCTTTACGCTAGTGCAGGATATGGTGTCATCTGAAGATATTTTGTTTTTCTTTTTTTAGAATTTACGCAATTTAAGTCATGGTTTGCGCTGTTGGGTTTTCGTTTTTTTACGTCCTCTGCTGTGAAGGCTTGACAAAACCAGTAATATTGTTCTTCCCATTTTGACGCAGAAACCTCAAGGAAAGATGCTTTATATTTCTCCCCCGTTTCCTATCAGAAGTTTAAAATAACAGTGGCATTTGAAATGGCGAGTATATCGAGGCCTTTCTGAGTTGATCCAGGCGCTTCCACGCTGCTAAAAATCGGCAATTCGGGTGCGGTGGGCTGCCTATAGGCTTGCAATAGCATCTTAAACCAAAGCATTGAAAACCGCTAAAATAATTATTTTACTATACCTTACCCTCCCTATTGAAAAGTAACCCTAAGCGTTTTTGGAGCGCTATGAAGCCGAAGCAAGACTAGCTTTTGTCTGGTAGACATCTGGGGAGAACCAATACCGAACCATTTCTGCGCTTCTGTACTTAACAGCTTCGCGAATTTTTTTATGACTCCTCTATCAGTGATTTCCTCAGCATCCTCAACATGCAATAGTTTAATGTTTTCAGAAAGGAAACATTAACTCTTGATCCTGCTGGTATTGCAGCCATATTAACTGAACTACAAAGTTCGTCTGCCTGTGGTCCTGATGACATTACTCTAAATTTTATCAGAATACCTAAGAGTACAACTCAAATATGTTATATTGAATTTTCACCAAATCTATCGACGAGAGTTACTTGCAAAGAGAATGGTAGATCAGCAGTGTGGTTCCACTCTACAAGTGACGTTATGCACATAACCCCTGAAACTACCGCCCCATACCCATTACTTCGATCTCTTGTAAAGACCTCGAACACATATTATACACTCATTTGGTTAACTTCCTCGAGTCCAATCAGTTTACTCATAATACCCAATATTGTTTCAGAAAAAAAACGTCTGCAAAATTGAAGTTATTAGGTTTTTAATGACTTGCATATTTTTCTTGACCCCTTCTTTGTAACTGTCTCTGTCTTTCTGGATTATTTCAAAGCGTTCGATAAAGTTGCGTTAATATGTTTTTTGGAAATTTTTTAATTATGTAATTATGTGATTTGAAAATTGATCCCCAAATGCTTCAATGGATAAAAGTATTTCTTTCTAACCGAAATCAGTCTCTGTTTGCCAACCAAGCTAGCTCCCCTGAGGTACGCAGGCGCTCAGTGATAACTCAGGGCTCCGTTCTAAGACCCTTACTTTTTGTAATTAACTAACAAAGTAAAAGCACGTTTCTTCAGTTTGAAATCGTGTCGCGCCTTAGTTTCAACTGAGGGACCGAATTGCGACGAGCCCCTGGCGCCGTTTGAATAAACGCTGGGCCGACTGCTTCTGTCGGAGGGTCGGCGAGCCAGGATGTAGCACAGTTGTGCGAAGCCATTTTTTGTGACGTCATGCGAAACGTCATACCAATTATTAAGGAGGAAGAATCCAGGAGGAAAACCTTTCAGAGTTGATTTTTCTACTGAATAAGGCCGCGTGAATGCACCGACAGTGGTCTAAGCATGGCTAACGACCTCCAGACTAAAAAGTTTGTTAAGAATACGAGAATGTTTCGAAATCACTTGTTTCCCTTTAAGGCAATTGAACATGGTGTAGCACGCACGAAGGCTGGTCTGGCAATCAGCATTTATTGACAGAGACGGGCGCTTATTTACACGGCTCCGTAGGGGGCGTATAACAAGATACAGGCAAGCGTGCATGACCGCGCACGGTAACATCTCCCCTTTTCTAGTTCTCTTTATTGAGGGGTTAGAAGTCTCTTTCTGGGTATCTTTTCGGTGGACGTCGTTCTCGCTGGCTTCTTCGCAACGGTTCGGGCTCCGATTGTTGCGGAGGCGCAGACGCAGGAACAGACGCGTCGGTAGGCACGCCGACTGGTGCGGACGGCTAGTGCACTGGCCTGAGATGTTCACGGGTGCGTTGAAGCTGACGACCGTCCTCAGTTTCCACGACGTAGGAGCGTGGAGTAGAAGCCGTCTGGACGACTTCAGCGGGATACCACGTTTTTGCTGGAATGTTGTACACTGTGACACTGGATCCACGTGGCAACTCTGACAGGTGCTTGGAGCTTCTGGTGTAGAAGGTCTGTTGTTTGGGGCGGATCCGTTGCAGTCGCTGCTTCACGTCTCGAGGAGGTATGACCCGTGGCTGGAGGTGGATGGCAGGAACGGCCAGCAGGCTTCTCGTCAACCTTCCCATGAGTCGTTGCGATGAAGAATGCAAACATGGGTCACGGGGAGAGTTCCTTCATTCGAGCAATGCCGCGAAAAGGTCTACCGATCCAAATGGATGCTTCTTTACCAGTTTCCTGGGCTCTTGTACGGCTCTTTTCGCTATACCATTTGAGCGCGGGTGATAAGGACTGGAGCAAACGTGGTTGGTGCCAACCTTACCAATGAAGTCCCGAAACTGCTGGCTGGTGAATGGTGGTCCATTATCGGTGCAGAGTTGGAGCGGAAACCCATGAGTCGCAAAGATGTCTGCGAAAGCGGAAATCACATGGTTAGCAGATGTCGACGTCCCTGCTCTCATTTCAACGAAGAAGGAATAGAAATCAACAACCAAGTACTCGTTTCCGTTACAATAGAAAAAGTCGGCGCCAACGACTTACCACGGTAAACTTGGAATTTCGTGGCTCAATAGAGGCATTCGAGCATTTCTGGGCCTGTGCTTCTGGCATTCCGGGCAACGCCGCGCTGCTTCTTCAATGTCATTGTTTATGTTTGGCCAATAGAGTGCAGTTCGCGCGCGTGCCTTCATCGTTTTGGATCTGAGCGTACCTCAGTTGCGTTTCCGTTAGAGAACAAGACGAATACGCTAGGGAGTGGCCATTCTGAATTATTACTGCGCCAACTCCACTTTGACTTGCGTCGACTGACAATGTGATAGGATGACCCTGTGTGAAGTACGCCAGCACTGGAGCTTTTGAGAGCGCCTCTCGGAGAGCCATGAAGCTATGTGGGTGGCGGTCCTCCCAAACTCATGCGACATCCTTCTTCAAAAGCTCTCGTAATAGAGTGGTAACCGTCGACATGATCGGAATGAACCGTGAGACGAAGTTGACCATTCCTAGGAAGGTCTGCAGCTCTTTCTTGTCGCTTGGCTCTTTAACTTGTAGGATGTCGTGCAGCCTGTCCGGGTCCAAGCTCAGCCCATCACGTGTCAGAACGTGACCTAGGTATCTGACAGTGTCGTGCAAAAAACGGCACTTCTTTCGATTTAGCTTCAAATTGTGCAGTCGGCATCGCTGCTGAACGTTTTCCAGGTTCCTGTCATGTTCCTCTTTGGTACGGCCCCACACAAGAATGTCGTCCATTACGATGGCAACACCTTTGAGGCCTTCCATGACCTTGTGCATTGCACGCTGGAAAACTTCCGGAGCAGACGAGATCCCGAAAGACATACGCAGAAACCAGTAACGGCCGTAAGGAGTGCTCGCGGTGCAAATTCGAGAGCTCTCATCATTGAGCTTTATTTGCCAGAACCCTGACGGAGCGTCTAGCGTTGAAAAATACCGAGCACCACCAAGAGATGGCGCGATATCTTCCAAAGCCGGCATAGGGTAGTGCTTCCTCTGTAGAGCTTTGTTTAGTTCTGTAGGGTCCATGCGAATTCGCGTCTTGCCGTTCTTTTCGACCACCACGATGTGGCTAGACTACTCTGTTGGCTCGGTTACTTTTTTGATCACCTGCGCTTCCTCCATGCGGTCGAGTTCCGCTTTATTTTTTTCCTGTAGCGCTATTGGGATCCTTCTTGGCGGCCTCATCACGCCTTGGGCTTCTGGCTTAAGCTTCATGTGATAGGTAACACCTGTGAGCATGCCGTGGCCGTTGAATACAACTTCGTAAAGCTGTGGTTGCTCCACCGCCGCAAGTCTGCGCAGTAACCCAAGCTGTTCTGCGACAGCCCCACTGAGTGTTACGGGAACGTCGTCTTCAACGACGAAAAAGTTAGCTTCTAAGCTAGACTCAGTTCCGGCGACAACCAGGCGTATACCTCGTGTTGCCTTTTTCTGGTGGTCAAAAAACGAATTCAGCATGTGGTCGCAACTCTCGACTCTTTTGTCGGTTATTTCATGCAGTTTCTTTTTCGATATCACCGAACTATTGGCACCGGTGTCATGTTTGCACTAGACGGGCGTCCCTTCTATTTTCACTGTCGCTGACAGGCGATCGCTTTTCTCGGCGTTACCTGAGAACGCGTCAATCCAGAAAGTCTCTTCCTGGGCTTCAACTGCTGCAAGCCGGTCTGTGCTTACGCGCGCCTTATCACTTTTTGTTCTGCACGCGACAGCGAAAAGATTGCTTTGGACACACCTGTTGCATGTGCGTCTTTTTGCCGGGCATCTGCGATTAGCCTCGTGCTTTCTGGCGCACCAGCCGCAACGGATCAGTTCTTTTTCGGAGACTGCATTGATATTGGGTTTGCCATGAGCACCTGCTTGAATTGCCTTGCATTGCTCTTTGCCCTGTTCTCGGGTGCGGCATATTTCCACTGTTTTGGCAAAATTCCCGTTCTCCGAAATAAGCCTTTCCTGAAGCTTTTTATCGTTCACGGCAAGGATAATTCTGCTCCGTAGCATGCGTTCTTTCATTTCGCCAAATTCGCAACTCTTGGCCAATACCCTCATTTTGGTTAGCCAGTCATTAAAGCTGTCTCCGTCCCGCTGGTCTCGTATTTCAAAACGATACTCGTGGTACGCTAGGTGAAGTGACGGTTTGTAGAATGCTTCAAACTTCTTCTTTAAGACTGCTATGTCCGACTTCTCTACACCTTCCTCAAACACAAACGTGCTGTAGGTTTTATGAGCATCGTCTCCAATAACCATGAGAAAGGTGGTGGCCTGTACCTCTTTGGGCTGTTGGTTCGGGCAGGTAGCCGCGGCGAACAGTTAAAACTGCTTCCACGTTGTCCAGCTCTGCCACACGTCCGCGGAGGTATCCAGGGCTTTTGGGGGTGGAAGTAGCGGGGTGACCGGGGCTGCTTGCTGGCGTAGTGGGTCGGACATTGCGAAGATCTGCGAAGCGAAGCTGAACGCCGCCCGGCGTGGCTTGCTATCTCGTAGATCCGCTGCTGTCGGCCACCGCTGCCGCTCTCGCTATCGGCCGTCGTCGTTCTTATCGGCCGCCACTGCCACCATGTAGCACGCACGAAGTCTGGTCTGGCAATCAGCATTTATTGACAGAGACGGGCGCTTATATACACGGCTCGATAGTGGGCGTATAACAAGATACAGGCAAGCGTGCATGACTGCGCATGGGTACACATGGAGGGGATTAATTCTATCATAGCCACTGCCTTTTGTGTTTCAGCTTCAGTTGGTCCTTGAATGTGGTAGACAACTCCCTCCATTTCTGTTTTCTTCGCTCTGCCTTGGCTACAGAAAGGAGGAACGGCCCAGGTATTGTGATCCTTCTAGGAGCTATGATGAAGCCAGGAAACTGGTAACGAGATATAATGGCCTTACATCTGCAAAGCGTTCGAAAAACATGCCTGCACATATTTCCGCCTGACAAGCGGGCGGCAGGCGGACGTGAACACACCGATGAGCATCTAAGCGTGAGGCTAGGAACACCAACACGTGTGTGTCTTCAATGGAGCGAATCCCAAGGTCTCCAAACCGGATACTGTACTTTTCCCGCACCACGCGAGCAGCCACAATCGGCCTGGGGCATTCTCGGATGGTGTTTCACACCTGCAAAAGCCGCGGGTGGGCATTCGTGAATAACAACGGAAAAAAATATATATCCATCCACGTAACAGTGAGTGCTTAGGACGAGTGATTGGCTAAGCCTTTCTTGAACGCGTGGTCCATTTTCGGCAGTAGCAAGTTACCGAGAAAAAAAGCGCTGTGAACGACACGATTGAGATGCCTTCTTTTTGAAGGTAGACTTTTTAATTCTATTCTACGAACGTTGCTGTCAGGTACAATAATAGGAGGTCCGGCGACGTGTTTATGGCAACGGGAGTACGCCGACGGGAGTATGCTCAGTTATGAGCGCACCAAATTATTTTTAAACGCGGTAGCATTTTTAGGCTCATTTTTTTATTTTGCCGTGTGCTATAGGCGTCCGCAATCAGCCATGCTCATCAAGGGTCCACGAAAGTACGTCACCACAGCCAACAAGAAACTACGGCTGAGCCAGCCAGACACAAACGTTAACTGGAAAAAGGGAAGCAGGGTAATATTGCTACGTCAGTTGCTATGACAGAAATTTTGCTTGACGATTCATAAAGCGCATCATCTGCGCAGTAAGTTATTTCTCCCACCGTTGGTTCATAGCCCGGTGAGCCACTCTTGATTGGATACCGTTACACGGCTCATCGGTGACTTTCCTTAAAGTCTTACTATCTTCTGTCATTCGAGCTCATGAAGCAGCAACAGAAATAAGAGTTGCCGTCAACCGGGAAGTCCGTCTGCGCACCCAAAATATAGGTCGCGCCTCAAGCTGTAATCTGGTGTAGTTACAAAAAACCGAATGTGGAACGTAGTCTTGCCGACAATGATACTGGTATGGAGAAGACAGAAAGGGCACATGGTTTCATCAATTGCCGATTCTGTGCAGAGAAGCTCTTTCTCTTGCACAAAGCCGTTGTAGCAGCTTTCGTTAGCGTAAACTTCAGCGCTCGGAGAGCAGGAACTGTGATTCCAAGCAGCTCTGTGCGAAGTGCTCCATTGAAGATGAGGTAGCGCTATCGGGTCTTACATCTAAAGACTTTATGGTGTATGTACCCGGCAACTCACTTGTTTCTTGTTATAAATGCAACACCGATAAGACCGACAGCAGGTGAGTGACATCATATGGGGAAAAAACGACAGCAGGGTGGGTGACATTTATGCTCTGCTGTACGCTTCTGCTTTAAATAATACGAAATGAAAATTTTTGAACTAACGAAGAACGGGGTTGCAACGCAACGTATGCGTTTGGTGTTGAGTTATCGCTATAGACACATCAAGCGAAATGAAAGATAGATAGCTCACAAATCTAAAGAATGCGAACTGAGGCAGCGAGAGAAATGCCAGAAAAAAAACAAATTCCTCTACCGCAGATCATATAAATCAATAGAAAAGTAAATAAATAAATAAATAAATACACCAAAAATAAAAAACATAAATACCACAAGCAAGAACTCTTTCGTAGAAATGAATTTGCTGCAAGTACCTCTGAACACACAAGAATGCATTACTGGCAAGCAAAAATTAACAGGGTTAGTTAAGCTTCACGAAATGCACGTCTCTGTTTTCAAACCGACGCTTAGAGTCCGCTTATAGAATCGCCCGCTTCCTCTTATCATTCCTACGGCTACCAGATTTTCTCTATGCCTGCCACTAACCGAACACTGTCATTACACAACCAAAAGAAAACTTGTAACACAACAAATGGTGCAGTTTCTCTCAACGTAGAGGCTGATGGAAGTTTTGAGGAGTGATTCGACATAAGGGCATTGGGGCCATTCTTTCCTCCTTGCTACCACATATCGCTCTTCCCTTCTGTCTCCCTCATCCTTTGATGAGGTGAACAAACATTTGTTCATTGAATTTGGCTGCCATCACAGTGCTGATGAACCTACAGCTGCGACAGCTCGTATTCATTTATTTATCTTGTTTCCTTTTCGGCCGTGAACTGCAGGAGTGGAAAGGCTGTTCATTTTCTACTTGCTCTCATTTGGCACCTGCTATAGCCTTTCTGCGGAACCTTGAATAAGACATTTTGTTTTCGTCGTGGTGGCCAATTTTTATTGCCTAGTATGGTAGAACCAACCCAATGTGGATTCCTCACAAACAAGACGCGAGGACTGCGTTTAAATACATGAGTTACTTCGAAGCACTATATGTCCTACTATCTAGTTTTTAATCTGTTGAAGGCTATTTACTTTTATTTGTGTTATTTCCTGGGTATTCCTATCTCCACCACTTATGCATCATTGCACGCTGCGTAAGAGGTAAGGCGTTCACGTCGTCAGATAAATGCGGAGAATCAACAGAGGCGCGAATGGGCGTAAAAATGAACAAAAGCCGTAAACGCCGAACGCGTAGCCCCCGCTGTTGCCCTCTCAAATTACCAATACGTGGTGATGTAGCTGGGAAGAGCAAATGATCCTTTTCGCAAGTGCAACTTGCCCCCTTACAACGCCGACGTTACCCCTTAAATGTCTTCAATTCCAAAGGCAATCTGAGTGACGTTTTCGCTAGAATATCCATGCCTAAGCACACGCAAATATCCGGTTGCCGGTATATACGTGCACAGTTGCGGTGTGGAAGGAAGGGGTCATGCACCTACAGGTGGGTTTGTTGTTGGTACGGAAGACCTTTTTGTTGTGTTGTTAGGTGATTCAAACGTAGCAGTCTCTCCCATCTATGAAACCGTCAATTGTTCTTCGGGGTGAGCGGTTTCTTTTGTGTTGGTGTGTTACACTGATAGTAAGAGGCCCCTTAAGTGCCCTACGCTTCAAATATACCGAAGAATCCTGCCATCTCCACGAAGACAATGATGATGAGAGGGCCGAAGCTAAAATGCTTATCGCTAAAACCATGAAACATTCTCCCGCGCATCATACAAAGACTCCACACGCTGTTATACATCTTCCTGGTGGCGCGCACCATCTGAATGAGTGAAGGACATAAGGCCGGTTCATAGCCATGCTCGCATCTCCGTAGCGCACTGGGAAGAACACCACGAACCTTCTGTCGTGGCCAGGGAGTCGTGGGATCGAAACCGAGCGTCGCCGCGTCAATGGAACTCGACACGTTCTTATAGGTCCCGTTGACAACACGTGAAGAACATAATAAGTGAAGAACATAAGGCGCCTTTGTTGCCTTGCTCGCGTCTCGGTTTGTAGCGCAGTGGGAAGAGCGCCAGGTACCCCCCGTCGCGGCAAGAAAGTCGTGGGATCGACACCGGGCACCACTGCCTCAAGACCACCACTCCTCGCTCGCAAAGACTTAACACCGCTCCATTGAGACTTCCCACCGCTTCATTAACAAGCCCGTCTACGACGTCGATGTTATTGGTGATCATGTAGGGCTTGTTTGGGACAATGACAATCTCCAATGGTAAGTTGGTAAACTCCGTGTGTGACATTTTGGACACCTTCGCGGTCAGCTTCTGCAGAGCGTCTCGTGTCCCGTATTGCGGAATGTGTCTAGAGCTCGCATACAACGAACGACAACCTCTTCTTCCTCTCCTACTTGATGGGTAGGTACGAACGCGTTGAACGTTTCAACCTCTTCGTCCAATCTTTAGTTAGCCTATCTCTAGTGCCATCTGGCCAGAAGCATCATCAGCGGTATGTACATGGTAGTAACGAGGGACGGGACACGGCCCGAGAAAGAGGAGCTTCGCCATAGCGGCAGTGCAAAAATATTCATTTATATCTGGTCATCAGTACTATAAGAGTACATGAGGTTGCCAGAAGTATGTCTATAAATGGTGATCCTTCTTCACCACACAGCCACCGAGTTTACGCTTAAAATTTATTCTGGAACAAAATTCGTGTATTGTATTGTGGGCACGAATCATCAGCAAAACCCTATTCATTATGGCTCCTTAACCATCTCTGTGCATTGTTATCATCACCGTGTTTTTCTAGTTCTCTAGGTTAGAGCATTACTTTAGGCGTAGTTCTTGACTTAACAACTAAATAGATGTTTATTGTTTGCAAATAACCAGAACTTATATTCAGCACCTTGATCGTTCGACTCCGACCTCATCGTAGCCTTCCTAGTAAACAATTTAAGGCTACTTGCAGGGTAAGTCGCGGGCAATTGACCATATATTCTAAAAGTTTTCACATTTAGGAAAATTTCTAACGACAATATTTAGGCAATGCCATAAACGTTTTGTTATGTTACCCTGTTACTTTTGCCCTCAAATTGTTATACTTTGCACGAATTCGAATGTGAAATGTTTCTTCTGGAGTTGTTTTGTGGATGGTCGTATGGTACAACGTCTCTTTATAAATATTGTAGTAGGGAACTTCCTAGAGCCGAATTTACCAGACGCTTGGAACTACCTTTTTTCTTAATTTGATGAAGAAACAACCAGACTAGAGGCTTACCTAATATTCGCCAGGTACATACTTTTTTATGGGGGATAGTGGTTCTTTCTTTGATTACATATTATGAACTTAATGTGTCACTGATTTTTTTATAGAATAGGCGAACGTTAATGAGGACTTGTGAAAGCGTACAAAAAAACTCCTCTGAAGGTGTCTCCCCCTCGACCAGGCAAATGTAAAAATACTGGCGTACAATAACGTGTGAAATATTCTTGTGTGTGACATCTTTTCTTAAAAAAACCTAGAAAAGCTTTAAGACTTTTTTGTACACTCATGCTGCTCCAAAATCGAGCATAATCAACTACTTGGTGTCCTGAAGATCGGCTGCAAGACGTGATCCACGCCTTTGAACTGCAAATGCACCTTCAAACTTTTATAGAATACCAAAAGTTGTGTCTCTAGCTTTTTATGAATTTTAAAAAACTCGACCACATAAATGTGAAAGTATGGCTACAACTGTTATGAAGAAAATCATGAAATTAGAAGACATAATTTTAAGTAGACGAATCACTGCGCATAATGCAGCATTATACCACAAGGCGGTTTGCAGCTTTCACAATTTACCTGAAACATACTTGCACCCTGGATCGCCAACTTGTTTCAGTGACAAAGCCTATGCAATTGCTAAAAATCGGCTGCTAACAAATCAATAAAGCCTACATTTACCACCGGTAGCAGCTGATAGCTCCACCCACAAGAGAAAGACTGCAGTAGCGTTTTCTTGAAAAAAGCTGGCATTTCACAATTAACCATTGACTCAAAGATTAAAAAAAACATAATCAAAAATTTAAAATGGATAGGTATTGCACTGACTGTTTTATTGTCTCTTTGGTACTAGAAAGAAGTGTTTTATTCACTTTATTTAAATTTAAAAAATCCAAGTACGTGTGTTTGTTTGGTTCTCCCACGTTTCAGTGCTTCAATGAAGACATATTGGGTTTATCATTCTACAACTTTACTCCAACCATTCTCTTACATTCCAGGTTATCAGCTTCTATATTATGCGAATGGTAATCTGAGTGACCGATTTCTTCTGGGAAAAAGTTTATTCCCCGAATAAAATTTAATGTTTAAATGGGAAAATTGCTTGGGAGATGTTTTGAATCTCCAGATAGAAATGCCAAATCAGAATGCTCAGTAAGCTTGAGCATCAGGTCGAACACACAAATGTCCCACAGGAATTGTACTGCTATATGTTACACAGAATTCCGTGTGTTGCGAAATATACATGAATTTCAAATTCTGGTATTCCTTAAGAAGTGTTTTACTGATTTTTTGTCACCAAATGCACACAGCTAATTTTGAAAGATATAAAATACACATAAAATTTCTTTTACATTCGAAAGTAAGTATGTCTCGAAAATTTGTGATTGGGAAACAGGTGTTTTTTAGAGTGCGAAATTCCCGTAAAGCATATCTTAGTCTTAAGTAGAAGCACGCAGAGAAATGAGCCAGTCGCACGGTAGAGTTTGTTATTCTTTGCTGCCTGTTTAGAAAAGTGTGAAGCAAAGTTTTCTCTTTCTTGAAAAATTCGGAACGTTACACGCTTTGATAGTGAACGAGCATGGGAAGAAAAAGAGCTTGTTTACTTTCTCGTAGATATGGTTGAAAGTATAGGGAGTGTAGAACAGTGAAACAGTATTCAACATCCTTACGTTCTGAAATTACCCCACCCTTAGTACCACGAGATGAACTCCCAACGTGGCTTTTCCAATAAAAAAATGTCCCAATATTTTATTTGTTTTACCGGCTCTATATAAACGTTTTATATTGATAGCTTTCTCTGTGCTTATTAACAAGTATATGCTC
Source organism: Haemaphysalis longicornis (assembly GCF_048455015.1). NCBI lineage: Eukaryota > Metazoa > Arthropoda > Arachnida > Ixodida > Ixodidae > Haemaphysalis > Haemaphysalis longicornis. Next base: position 183,937,881 of record NW_027526407.1, read on the forward strand.
TTTGTGGTGATCATCCTACGCAAACTATATAATATGTAGGGAATGGTTAAAGTTTGATTCACATTTACATAAAAGAAAAAAAACGACTGCAAACCTGAAACTTCAGCGCTAATTCCTTCTACTAAACCTTGCTAAAACGCGTTTTTTTTTGTTATAAATTTATGCATTGTTTTCAATCCCCACTAGCCACCTAATTTACAGTATTTCACGACTCAAATAATATAAACAAGAATATCCACTTCGATATACACTGTTTTATTCTTCAGGGTTTCGAACAGCTGGCAAGGGTGCAATTTACGAATTCGCAGGATTCCCTTGACCTATGATATTTTGTACACGTGTACAATTATTTTCTTGAAGGCAAAACTGTGTATCGTTTGAGACATTCTTTGCTCTTTGGCCATTCATCAGTCCCGAAGTGTTTTTTCGAAACGCATTTGAAAGCAGGAACAGCGCACTCAGCCTTTATTTAAGTTTGTATTCACTACTATGTTATTATAAAAACCTTTGCGCTCTTATAAAAACGGTCTCTGTCGTACTAAAATTTTACCTGTTGAATCATCTATTGTTTCTAATAGGCTTTATGCCACAATAAGTTTATTACGGCGCCGTCTTTTGTCACTATCACTGAGAAGTACTGCAAGCGCGAAAGAAAAAAACGGAGGAAAAGCCGTATTTTGCAGCAAAAGTAAACAATTAGGGATACATTTTGAATTCGGAACTCAGCTTTAGATTCGTGCTGATGAAGTGAAATCGCTAAGCACGAAACCTCAATTTTTTATATGGGTGTTCTTTTTTATAAAAAACAACACACAGACGCCTCGTATTGAACATATTTGGGTTATTCTTTGAAAGACCATGGTTTCAGCACAATAACGGACAACGTATGTCAGAAGAATGTTTTTTTTTTGCCAATCCTCTATTCTTTAATACTTTATTATCTACTGCGGTGGTAACCTGAACAACGCTAGAAAGGTGTCTTCAGATTTTATCTTACGTGGGGAACATTTGGATGCGACAATTATCAAAGAGGTTGGTTTGCAAGGTGTCAAAGTTGCAAGAATATACCCAACCGAGACAGGAAGAGGACAGAGAAAAAGCTGCTTTACGTCTCTGTCTGCGGTTTTGTGAAAACATTGCTTGCTGTTGTATGAGAGTGCTTACCTGCTAGGCATAATGTACTCCTTTTACCAATTTGAATATATAAATATACAACAGTAGTTTTAACCTCTTCTGTTTACCTCAGGGGGTATCCTTGGTTGACCAATTGTAAACCAGTCTACCGCCGTTTCAATTGCGTTCATTGAAGCATCATAAACGAGGTGCACAAATTGGTCAAAGACCTTCAGAGCTGTCCTAACAGAACTTTGTGCACTAAAAAAAAATCTGAGCAGACCACAAAGATTTGTGGGTGACCCAAAGGGTGCATGACATTTTTTTTAACACGAAAGTGTTTTATGCTGGGGTACACCAACATCTGACTGGCGTCATATCCGTCAAGGCAATGACTTCGCCAGAATACGTTATATTGATGCGGCTGTGCTCGCGACTCAGCTATGAACTCTATTTCCCCAACGGGAGGTACACAGCGCTCTGCAAAAATATTACGGATTCAAGCTTCAATAGAACTACGAACGCTCATAATATCTTCAACAGTACTTTCTTTATAAACATGATATCTACGAGACGCTGCAGTACAGACGTGAAGCGAGGTAGCTCATCAGGAAACCAGCGGCTTCGTGTACGTGGGACGCGGGGAATTTGGGCACCCTCTGCCACTTAAGGCTTGCGGTTTCGGCTTCGGTTCCGTTTCGTTTGCGCGGTTTTCAAATGTCTGTGAATTCTGTCGGATTTACACAATCTTCCTGCCATACAATTCAGTGTCTAACGTTGCTGCGTCTAATCATGTTATATCGACGTAACACAAATAGCACCTGTGCAAGTTCATACGGATGAACAATAACTGCTCCTGTGAAGGCAAATCTCACATTCTTGTTTTGCAGATTCCTGTTAAAGAGGCATCAACCACAGTTTTTTCGTTAAAATATAGGGCGTCTTGTAGCTCTTCGGGCATTTCTTTAACGTCTTGTCTTCCTTTTTGATCTGGAAGTGCAGAGTCAGTCAAGAAATTACTTCGAGGAACGAGGCACCCCACGTTACACCAATATTTGGGTATTTCTTAAACACCGCTTTTGTTTATTTTCAATGTTATGAATATTTAGTAGAGATTGCTGCACCGCCCTTTACACCACGTCAGTACGAAGACGTCCCAGCGATTTAAGACTGCACGACATACAATTTCAGGCCGCAACTACGTAAACTAGTGAAGTACAAAAATAGCTGTATATATATATATATATATAAATATATTTATATATATATATATATATATATATATATATATATATATATATACATATATATATATATACATATATATATATATATATATATATATTTATATATATATATATATATATATATATATATATATATATATATTTATATATATATATATATATTTATATATATATATATATATATATATATATATATATATATATATATATATTTATATATATATATATATATTTCTTTTTTTCTTTCTTCTGTATAGTACAAAAATTGTTTACTTCATTACCCTAGTGAAAAAGCAAAGAGCCTAACCACACCCCTATGCCTCCTTTGGCGTTGTAGACTGCTGCCCTTTCTTTCTGTATTTTCCTCAACGCGCCCCTCATTTGCTTACTATATTATTCTGCGAAAGCCTAGCGAGGGTCACGGTTCTGGCAGCCCTGATGCCTAGGTAGCATAAGAGGGCTTCCCGCCAGTTACCCGCTCATGACAGGCTGTAGGCGCTCGAGTCACGCCCCGGGGGTTGAAAAGAAGGTCCCCTTCTCCCCGTGTAGGCAGAGCGGCGCTGGCTACCACCCTCAAGCGTCAGATACACTTCTAGTAAATATAAATAGCCCAGAAAGTGAAGGAGAACACAGTCGTCCAGATAGCCGAATTGGTAAGGCATTCGACATGTAATCGAAAGGCGTCGGTTCGGTCCCCACTCTGGGCGCGTGTTTTTCTTTCTTTCTTTCTTCTGTATAGTAAACAAAATGTTTATTTCATTACCCTAGTGAAAAAGAAAAGAGCCTAACCACACCCCTATGCCTTCTTTGGCGTTGTAGACTGCTGCCCTTTCTTTCTGTATTTTCCTCAACGAGCCCCTCATTTGCTTACTATATTATTCTGCGAAAGCCTAGCGAGGGTCTCGGTTCTGGCAGCCTTGATGCCTAGGTAGCATAAGAGGGCTTCCCGCCAGTTACCCGCTAATGACAGGCTGTTGACGCTCGAGTCACGCCCCGGGGGTTAAAAAGAAGGTCCCCTTCTCCCCGTGTAGTCAGAGTGGCGCTGGCTACCACCCTCAAGGGTCAGATACACTTCTAGTAAATATAAATAGCCCAGAAAGTGAAGGAGAACACAGTTGCCCAGATAGTCGAATTGGTAAGGCATTCGACACGTAATCCAAAGGCGTGGGTTCGGTTCCCACTCTGGGCGCGTGTTTTTCTTTCTTTCTTCTGTATAGTAAAAAAATGTTTACTTCATTACCCTAGTGAAAAAGAAAAGAGCCTAACCACACCCCTATGCCTCCTTTGGCGTTGTAGACTGCTGCCCTTTCTTTCTGTATATATATATATATATATATATTTATATATATATATACATACATATATATATATATATATATATATATATATATATATAAAATTCCGTAAATTCGCCTGAAACCACATTCCTTTAAAAACCGTGTGAGCAAAATGGAACCGAAGCCGAAACCGAAAGGTTTCGACTTCGGTTTTATGTTCCATGGCGCAGGTTGCCTATGTTCAGTCGTGTCCCCCGTACCACATGATGCTTTCATCAAGGCCCAAAGTGTTAGCGCTCATTCCTCATGAACTACCTCGCGTCACATCTCCTGGACTGCAGCATCTCCTAGATGGCATCTTAATGAAGAAAGTACTGTTGAAGATAAACTGTGCGTTCGTAGGTCTACTGGCGCTTTAATTGGTAGCGCACTGGGCTGAGCGCTGTGTAGCTCGCGTTGCGGCTTGAGAGTTCGTGGAACAAATCCGGGCGCAGCCGTTTCAATGAAACTCAATCTGGCGAAGTCATTTCCGTGACGGACATGATGCCGGTTAGATGATGGTGTACCCGAGCATAAAATACCTTCGTGTTAAAAAATGTCATGAATCCTTTGGATCATTCAAATTATCGGTGCTCTAACCACGAGTCCCTTGTTAGTTTAGAAAGTTCTGCAAGGACCACAATGAAGGTGTACCTCGTTTTATGCGCTTCAATGAATCCGTCTCAAGATGTGGTAGACTGGTCTACCATTGGTCAGCCTTGGTTAACAACTGAGGTACCTAGAAGAGGTTAAAACTGCTGTGGTAAATTTAAATAGTGTAATTCTATAAGGCGTTCTTTATGTCTGACAGAAAACCACTCTCATACCACCTCAAGCAACGTTGTAAAAAAAGCGCAGCAGGAGATGTAAAGCAGCATTTTCTCTGTCCTCGTCTTGTCTTAGCTCGATTTATTCATGCTACTTTGACGTCTTGCAACCACCTTCTACTCTAATTGTCGAAAAGAAGACTCTGAAGACGTCTGGTTAGCGTTATTGAGGTTACCACAGCAAAAGCGAAGCAGTACTTAAGAATAGTGGATTGGTATGGAATAAATCAAAAAATTACATTCTGACATAAGCAGTAGGTTATCGTGCGAAAACTCGGGTCTCGCAAACAATAACCAACGTCCGTTTAATACAAGGCGTTTATTTGTGTTGTGTTTTATAAAAAAACCACCATGAAAAAATTTAGTGATAGTCCTTATCGGTTTCACTTCCTCAACAGAGATGTAAAGCTTAGTGCCGAACTCTAAACTGTCCCTTAATTTTTTTCTTCCCGTCCAACATATGACTTTTTCCTTAGTTTTTTCTGGCGCTTGAGGTACGCCTCCGTAATGTAACAAACGGTGGGGCTAGTAATATGTTGGTGGTATTAAAGCCTCTTGAAAACAGTAGGTGCACCAACAGCTAAAATTTGAGTACGACGAGGACGCTATTTATAGGAGCGGGAAGGTTTTTATAAAAAAATTGTTGTAACTACAAACACAAACAAAAGCTGAGTATGCTGTGCCTCCTTTCAAAAGCGTTTCCTACAAACACTCCGTGACTGATTAACGAGAAATAGTGGCCCACCACGCCACGCAGTTTTGCCTTGAAGAAAAAAACTGTTGGACGTGTACTAAAGAATATACGTCAAGGGAAACCTGTGAGTTGGTAAATTGCACCCTTGCCATCTGTTGCAATCAATGTAAATAAAACATAGTATATCGGAGTGGATATTCTTGTTTATTTTATTAAATGTTTGGACTGGTGACTTTTAAGAGGCTAGTGGATTTTGAAAACAATATATAAATTTATAAAAGGCCGGGGTTTTACCAAAGTTAACTAGAAGAGAAGAGCGGAGAAGTTTTCAGGTTTGCAAGCGTTGTTTGTGTTTTACGTAACTGTTTGTGACAAAAAAATATTATACTCACTGCAGAAAAATTCTCTACTTGGAGGTTTGGCAGGGTCAAGTGCCAGGAAGAAAAAAAGTTCAGTTCTTCTGGAGTATTTATTACCGAAATGGCGTCGCGTCATCATGCGGAGACACAATTACTCAATCCTGCTTTTCCCTATAAAAATAATAATATCCTGAGGCAGCTTACAAACAAGGATGTTAAATATTATTTCTGCACAAAAAAGCCGTACTTTTACTCTTTATAAAGGTTTACGCCGCATAAAAAGAGAACTTATGATGGCAACACACCAGAGCTCCCACAACACATGGTGGCGTTCAGTTTAAACGATATTTATGAGTGCGGTTCCGCGATTCCAGGTTGCATGGTGCTACGTTTCGCTTCCGCAGGTTTCTAACACCAGCCCAAGCGATATGCAGCGTTAGCGTTTTTCGTTTTCATGACGAACACGGCGAAGAAAGTCGCGTCTCTATTAGGAGACACGGTGACTGAAAGGGATAAGCGTGTATGAAACCGAAATCGTTCACTAAATAAGTAAAATATTTGCGTAGAATGTCACCGCGAAGAGAATATACTTTCATAAAGTAGAAAGATAGCTGTCAAAAATAAACGTTTTGTATATAGGCAGGGGAATAATGGAAATATTGGTATAGTTTTTTTCATTGGAAAAGCCACGGTGGGACTGTGTTATAATGTCAGTGTTCGGTGGTGTTACGAACAACGAGACGACACACTCTTTTCGCCAAAGATAGAGAAGCAACACGAAGTTCCAGCAAAAGAAACAAGGCATTCATGAAAATGTCAAAAACTCAAGACGCAGACAACACAGCAAAGAGAGCGACAGTAAACACACGCTCTACAAAAAGGAAACCCTAATGGAATGGTCCTGGTACTAAACCAATCGTTCTAAGACCCGCCTAATGTCACTCATAAGGCCAATAACTAGCTCACAGTTCTCCAGGTGCGTCGCAAGGCACATCTCTGGTAGAAAGGTAGACTTTCCCGACGTCTTCGCGTTCTGGGGTGTCCGGTGGCAGTAGAGTAGCGCTCGCATCTGTGGCGCCACTGCCTTCGGTGCAGCAACTGTAGATCCACCATGGACAGTGGTGGCCCCATGACTTGGCGCGAGCCGAGGGATCCCCGGCGCAATGCCTGGGTGCATCGATCTGTGGGAAGAGCAGGCGGTCCGTCCGACAACATGGGAGCCTCCGCAGGAGGGAACGATGGCCAGGCTACCCGGCGCAAAGGTCGGTGCCTGGATATAGACGGGTGTCCAGCCCTGCAGCGCGGTCCCCGCTGTGCTGGCAGAAGCTGTCGACGCCCAGGTGCTACGTCATGGTCGCCTTAACTGGGATGCTTCGCCTCTAAGGCCAGGTCGCGTTCGATGTGCAGCTCTTCAATCAAGTTGGTCTTGCTGGCTCTCTTCCATTCCGATTAAGCCATTCGCACAGTCCGGTATCATGGAGCTTCAGCTCCTTTCCGCTGGCAACTAACTCCGCCTCCTCCATGTCGGTTCTATGTCACCACTCTGTTCTCTGTCACAAGCCTAGCAACCTCTTGTAGATGTTTTTGAAGAGGTCCTGTCGCAGACGCCAGTAACCTTTCGTGATGTGGAACTTTGAAAAAATGTTCTTTGGTCCAATTTCTGCGAGCAAAACGTAAATTCACGGGATAGCTTTGCAGGCTTCCAGAAGTAGGTTTTTTCTAGCACATGAAGCCATCGGTAGGCGAGAGCTCTGTGTGTACTGGGACAGCATCGAACGGGATCTACAGCTACCGATGGCACTAGTGGTTCCCCGCCCGGACGTCGCCAGCGAACGCCGTATAAGAGGGGCCGTGCTGTAGCACCAATCTCTCGTACCCGCCACCTCAACGTGCACCCCTTACTTGCGCCGGGGCGTCTGGTCAAGAGCCCTCAGGGACTCCAACGGTTAAAGAGGACCACCCCTTTAGGCCGCCGCCCCTGCGGCCTCTCATAGGGGTCTGGGTGAAGGTTACGTGCTACCCCGCTGGGTAGCCCCATGTTCCAGCTGGGCTGCGCCACCGGGTCGAGCAACGTGTGGTTTGAGTGACCTGGGTCCAGCCAAACGGGATGAGCACGTCTATGACCTTCAGCTACTGTGACTGCAACAACCCATCTGAGCTCAGTCCACATTGCACGTGTATGTGGTGCGTTCGCTGCCCTCGCTGAAATGGGATTTCGCGGGACTGCTGGAAGGTGCAGGACTGAATCCCGGTTCTTGTTTTCTCCTTTTTTCCTTCGCCTTGTCCGCGTGTGTCAACCTTTCGGTTTTTTCCTGTTTTGACCCATGATTCATTTGTGCCGTTTCGGCGACATAAAATAATGCTGCTTTGCTTTCCCTTCGTGTTGTGGCCTATGTTTTTCATTGACCACGTGTGCACGCCTCGTGGTTCCCACCACCGAACCCTAAGATCATCACATACTGCATTTACCCGTACTTAGGGCGGGGTCTTTTAGGAATGTTAGAACAATCAAGATTGTTTCACTGTTCAGCACGACTTATAAGGTTCAAACATGTCTACAAGAAACAATAAAAGCTTTTTATTCCACCCATGCTCCTTCGCAATCAAAGCGTGGGACATTCTGAATCTTTCAAGAATGAGAAAACATTGCTTCCACACATTTGTAAATCGGCTGCTCAGAATAAGCAAATGAAATGTTCAACTGACCTATTGCTCCGCATGCGTCTATTTAAAACTAAGATATGCAATACGGGACGTAATATTGTCACGAAGACAAGGACGATGCAGTGGTGTTGAATGAGAAACACGTTTATTGGAGCGAACTTGTGCTCCCCTAACAACTCAAAAGAATACAGAGGCGGCGAAGCAGCGGTCAACAAAGTGACTTGCACAGGCGAGTGACGTCGAATCGAATGCCCCGGCGTCCGCACTGCAGGCTTTTTATCTTTTGGCGCGCGTGGTTCTCGAAACGTCGATTCGCATCGAGAACATAGTATATCCAAGAAGATTATTCTGGGCTGTTCACGTTAGATCGGAATGCTCTCCCTATCACAACAGATAACACATGCGGCACAGAAAGAAAGAATGGAACACGCGCTTCCCTTGGCGCAGAGATAACACAGACCGGCGCAGCCGGGCGGTAAAAGCAAAACACAAATAAACAAACCCAATGTATGGTTCGCGGCATTACCCCCCCTCTAAGAGTGCATCGACCCGATGCTAACATAAGCGACAGTCCGAACAAATGAAAATAAAAGTTCGTCATCGTCCGTAGAAAGGTTTTAAGCGAACCACGTGGACGACTTCAGGCCGCGTGCGTCGTCGTGATGTGCCGGAGTCACCATCGGGGATCACTTCGTAGGTAAGTTGGCCAACACGTCGTAGAATCTGGTAGGGTCCGAAATACCTTCGCAGGAGCTTCTCACTGAGTCCGCGTCGTCGGATGGGAGTCCAAACCCACACACGATCCCCTGGTTGGTACTCGGCGTCTCGGCGTCGGAGGTTGTAGCGGCCCGCATCCACCAGCTGCTGGTCCGTTATACGAACTCGAGCGAGCTGGCGGGCCTCCTCCGCACGTTGAAGATATCCGTGGACGTCGGCGTTGAGGCCGTCGTCTTCTACGTGCAGAAGCATGGCGTCGAGCATCGTAGTCGGCCTTCTACCGTAGACAAGCTCGAACGGCGTCAGCTGTGTCGTCTCCTGGATAGCCGTGTTGTACGCAAACGTGACATACGGGAGCACTTCGTCCCAAGTCTTATGTTCAACGTCAACGTACATTGACAGCATATCTGCAATTGTCTTGTTCAGACGTTCTGTTAGTCCGTTCGTTTGGGGGTGGCACGCCGTCGTTCTTCGGTGATCCGTGTTGCTGTAGCGTAATACTCCTTGCATCAGCTCCGCAGTAAATGCCGTTCCGCGGTCTGTGATTAGGACTTCCGGGGCTCCATGTCGCAGCACATCCTGGCTTATAAAGAACTTCGCCACTTCTTGTGCAGTCCCCCTCGGAAGAGCGGCGGTCTCTGCGTAGCGCGTCATGTAGTCTGTCGCTACGACAATCCACTTGTTCTGTGATCGTGACGTAGGGAACGGGCCTAAAAGGTCCATTCCAATCTGTTGAAATGGTCTCGATGGGACGGCGATCGGTTGCAGAAGTCCGGCGGGTCTTGTCGGCGGCGTTTTTCGTCGCTGGCAGTCACGGCAGCTCCGGACGTAGTGGGTGACGTCAGAGGTAAGGCCGGGCCAGTAGTACCTCGTCTTGATTTTTCCGATAGTGCGGGCTGTGCCCAGATGTCCGGAAGACGGGTCGTCGTGGCACGCTTCCAAAATGTCGTCACGAAGGTCCGCGGGGATGACGAGAAGGTAATTCGCTCTTGTTCCGGGGCTGAAATTCTTCTTCACAAGGACGGAGTTTCTCAGGCTGAATGCTGGTAAGCTGCGTTTGAAGGTCCTAGGAACGGCAACGTCGCATCCCTCGAGGTACTCGATTATGACGCGTAAGTCGGGGTCGGCACGCTGCTGGGCGGCTAGGTCGCTCTCCGTCACGATCCCGAAGAACGCGCTGTCTTCATCAGAGTCTTGTGGTGGTGGGTCGACGGGGGCGCGGGGCAGGCAGTCGGCGTCGGAGTGTTTCCTGCCGGATTTATAAACGACTGTAACGTCGAACTCCTGCAGGCGCAAGCTCCACCGCCCAAGACGGCCAGAGGGGTCCTTCAAATTGGCGAGCCAACACAGCGCATGGTGGTCTGTTACAACCTTGAATGGCCTTCCATACACGTATGGGCGAAATTTTGAAATCGCCCATATAATAGCCAGGCACTCTTTCTCAGAGGCAGAATAGTTTTTCTCCTCCTTCGACAGACCACGGCTAGCATAGGCGATTACCCTTTCGCAGCCGCTTTGCTTTTGAACAAGGACGGCACCCAAGCCTATATCACTGGCGTCCGTATGCATTTCCGTTTCGGCATTTCCGTCGAAATGAGCGAGCACGGGCGGGCTTTGCAGGCGTTTTTGCAGCTCGCCGAATGCTTTTTCTTGGTCGTTTTCCCAGCTGAAAGGGGTGCTATCTTTCGTCAAGCGCGTGAGTGGCTCTGCAATGCGTGCGAAGTTTGCGACGAAGCGCCGGTAGTATGCGCACAGCCCGAGAAATCTCCGCACGCCCTTCTTGTCTTTCGGCCTAGGGAAGTTCGCGATAGCTGAAGTTTTTGCCGGGTCAGGTAGGACTCCCGCGGCGTTGACGACGTGGCCCAAGAACTTGAGTTCCCCGTATGCGAAACGGCACTTTTCAGGCTTCAGCGTCAACCCCGACGTACGAATGGCCTCGAGTACAGACTCCAACCTTGCAAGGTGTTCGTCGAAAGTCCGGGCGAATACCACTACGTCGTCGAGGTATACGACGCAGGTGTGCCACTTAAGGCCAGCTAGCACAGTGTCCATGACTCTTTGAAACGTCGCTGGTGCTGTGCACAGCCCAAACGGCATCACCTTGAACTCGTATAGGCCGTCTGGGGTTATAAATGCAGTCTTCTCTCGGTCTCTCTCGTCCACTTCAATTTGCCAGTAGCCGGTCTTCAGGTCCATCGATGAGAAGTACTTCGCATGGCAGAGGTGGTCGAGGGCGTCGTCGATTCGGGGGAGGGGGTACACGTCCTTTTTCGTGATTTTGTTCAGGCGCCGGTAGTCAACGCAAAACCTTAATGTGCCGTCTTTTTTCTTTACGAGTACGACGGGCGCAGCCCAGGGGCTTTTCGATGGCTGTATAATGTCATCGCTCAGCATGTCGTCGACTTGAGTCCGGATGGCTTCCCGTTCGTGTGAAGAGACGCGGTACGGTGACTGTCGGGTAGGTCGGGCTCCATCTTCGGTTATTATTCGGTGCTTCGCTAGAGGGGTCTGACGTAGTTATGCGCTCGACGAAAAACATTCGCTATAGCGACGCAGCAAAGCCAATAATTTTTTCCGTTGTTCTTGCGGTAGCGCCGGATTCACGTCGAATGGCTGCGGGAGCTTGAATGTTTCTACGGGTGTGCGTTCAAAGTCGGCGACTGCGATCACATCACTTGCTTCTTGCGTTTCTTCGAGGAACGCAATTGCAGCTCCCTTGTTTAAATGCTGGTACTCTTCGGTGAAATTAGTGACCAAAACGTGAGATTGGCGTTGCTTAAAGTGCGCAATGCTTCTTGCGACGGAGACACCGCGGTCGAGAAGCAACCTTCGATTACTCTCTACGATAGCGTCGATGTCAGAAGCAGCATCCTCACAGTAGACGGCGATCATCAAGCTTGCGCGGGGTGGCAGGGTGATGTGATCGTCGGCGATCCTGACAGCAGCACGGTGATCGGGGTTCGGCTGCGGCGTCGTGGAGTGATTGGAGGAAAATGTTATCGACTTGGTCTGCAGATCAATTATTGCGCCATTGTCCGTCAAAAAGTCCATTCCGAGAATCACGTCGCGGGAGCAGTTAGGCAGAACGACGAACGCCGCAGGGTACGTTGTGCCGTCTATGGTGACGCTCGATGTGCACGTTCCACTTGGCGTCACGAGGTGGCCTCCTGCTGTGCGTATGTGCGGACCGTCCCATCTGGTCATAACTTTCTTCAGTTTAGACGCAAATGGTCCGCTCATTACCGAATAGTCAGCTCCCGTGTCTACGAGGGCGACTACGTCAAAGCCGTCGATGGACACCTTGACGTCAGATGCAGTCGTCCTCGAGTTGCGGGTTCGTCGGGGCGTCGTATCTCTGCTTGTACGTGTTGATGGTCGGGCACTGTGCATCGTCGTTGTCGTCGTCTTCTCAACGGACGTCTTGGTCAGGTCGGGTACGCGTCGCGCCGTGTAGCTGTCGTCGTGTTCAGGAGTCTCGTTAGGGCTAGGTCGGGTCGTCGGGATGAGGGCATGTCGTGAATGATGGTCTTCAGCGAGTCGCTGCGTCGTTGGAGGGTTTTCATTTTTCCGCCGTTGTGCAACTTTACCTCCCGAAGTTGCTGCTTTTAGTTTCCCCCGCGTGGGCTGGGGGACCTTCCACGTGAGAAGTCAGCAGTGCTGCGGCGGTTTGGTGACTGAGACGGGTAAGGCGACGGTGAACGGTTGAAGCGGGCTGGTCCTCGGTTGGTGTTGGAGAGGTATTCTTCGATCTCAGCAGGGCGCTGGCCGTATCGGGGGCGTGGGGCGTCGACGGAGAACCCTCGCAAACCGAGCCTCTTGTAGGGACAGCGACGGTAGATGTGGTCGGCCTCTCCGCAGTGGTAGCACAGCGGGCGATTATCGGGCGTTCGCCACACGTCGGTCTTCCTTGGCGTCTGGTATTGGTCTACAGGGCGTCGGGCGGGCGGCGTTGGACGGCGGTATGGCTCAGCCTCTTGACGACGGGTTGGAGCAGGGCGGGGTTGACGAACAGCCGAGGAGTAGGTCATGGCTTGTGGTTCGCGGGGTGCTTCCGACGGCGTAGAAGTTCCTAGTGCGTTTTGGACTTCTTCTCGGATTACGTCGGTCAGGGAAGCCACTTGAGGTTGCGGCGTCGTTGGAAAAAGCTTCCGAAGCTCCTCCCTGACCACTGCTCGGATGGTCTCTCGCAATGTATCGGAGCTTCCATTTGCAGCACCGAAGGTCTCCGAGAACAGCGCGTTGACAGGGCGGTCGTACTGCCTGGTTCGAATTTCTAGCGTCTTCTCCATCGCGGCCGCCTCAGACGCGAATTCGGCCACTGTCTTCGGAGGGTTACGGACTAGACAAGCAAAAAGCTCTTGCTTCACTCCTCGCATTAGAAACCTGAGCTTCTTTTCCTCGGTCATTTCAGGGTCCGCACGACGAAAAAGTCGCTTCATCTCCTCAACGAAAATCACGACTCCTTCGTTGGGGTGCTGCGTTCCAGTTTCAAGCAAAAGCGCAACTCGCTCTTTTCTCACCACGGTAGTGAAGGTCTTAAGGAACTCCCTCTTGAATTGAGTCCAGTCGGTCAAAGAGCTCTCATGGTTCTCGAACCAAGTTCGAGCAGCATCTTCTAAGTAAAAGAAGACATGCCGGAACGTTTCTTCATCGTCCCACCTGTTGAAGATGCGGACGCGCTCCAACTTCTCCAACCATTCTTCGGGGTCTTCAGCGGGGGCACCCCTGAACGATGGCGGTTCTCGGGGCTGCTGCAGGATGATTGGCGACGTTGTTTCTTGCACCATGGTGTTGGTTGCAGCGTTCCTTCTCTTGGGCCCTTCTGGCAGAAGACCGAACTCGGGCGGTAAATCTTGCAGGCGGGGGCTGGCTCTTGTTGGACTGGCTTGGCGGCTTTTCGAGGTTGTAGTGGGCATGAAGGGTGCGTACCCAGCACCTCCACCAGATGTCACGAAGACAAGGACGATGCAGTGGTGTTGAATGAGAAACACGTTTATTGGAGCGAACTTGTGCTCCCCTAACAACTCAAAAGAATACAGAGGCGGCGAAGCAGCGGTCAACAAAGTGACTTGCACAGGCGAGTGACGTCGAATCGAATTCCCCGGCGTCCGCACTGCAGGCTTTTTATCTTTTGGCGCGCGTGGTTCTCGAAACGTCGATTCGCATCGAGAACATAGTAGATCCAAGAAGATTATTCTGGGCTGTTCACGTTAGATCGGAATGCTCTCCCTATCACAACAGATAACACATGCGGCACAGAAAGAAAGAATGGAACACGCGCTTCCCTTGGCGCACAGATAACACAGACCGGCGCAGCCGGGCGGTAAAAGCAAAACACAAATAAACAAACCCAATGTATGGTTCGCAGCAATATCGCAGTTTAAAAACACGTGCTTTCCAATACAACATATCTGAGACATGCTCACTTTCCGATTTGAAAGAACTTTATGTTTATTAAATATGTTTTGAACTTAGCTTTGTGTATTTGGTGACAAAAACAATCAGTAAAACAGTTCTTAAGGAATACTCGAAATAGAAATTCATGTATATTTTGCAACACAAGGAAGCCTGTGCTAACAAAAGGGATGCCTGTGTGACAGTTCTCTTCTCGAGCTGATGCACAAGATGACTGAGATATCTGATTTGGGATTTCTCTCTGGAGACTTTAAACGTCTCCCATAAAATGTTCCCCTTTGAACATTAAACTTTATTCGTTGAGAAACTGTGCTTCACAAGGAATCGGTCACTAAGATTACCTTTGGCATAATATATACACTGATAGCCTTGGATGTGAGGGAATAGTTGGAGTAAGGCATGTGTAGAATAATGAACCCGATTACATCATTGAATTGCTGAAACTTGGGAGCACCAAACAATAACACGTACTTTTATTTTGCGAGGTAAAACAAAGTGAATAAAACACTTGCTTCTAGTATCAAATCGAGGATAAAACCCTCCGTACAATACATACCCATTTTAAGTGTCACATCGCGTTTTTTCAATACTTACGTCCATAGCTAAAAATGAAATGCAGGCTTTATTAGGAAAACATAACTACGGTCTTTCTCTTGTGGCCGAGGCAATCAGCTGCTGCCTGTTGTAAGTGTAGGCTTCAAGGTTTGGTTAGCAGCCGATTTCTTCCTATCAACGGCTTTCTCACTGAAACAAGTTCGAGGTCCAAGGCACAAGTAGGTTTCAGTTTCAATGTGAATGCTGCAAACCGCCGTGCGGTGTAATGACACATTAGGTTCAGTCATTGATCTTCTTAAAATTATAATTTTCTTCAGAACAGGTGTAGCCATAGTGTCACATATAGGTGGGAGACTTTCGTAAAATTCACACAAAACTAGCGCCATAACTTTTAGTATTCTATAAAAGTTTGAAGATGGCTTTGCAGTTCAAAGACGTTGATCGCGTCTTTCAGCCGATCGTCAGGACACCAAATAGTTGATTCTGCTCTGTGCTGCATTAGCATGAAAGTACAAAGAAGTCTCAAAGGTGCATTCCAGACAGCCACCCCGGCGCATTCCAGACAGCGATGCCGGCCACATGACTAGGTAACCCATCTAAAACAGGAGCAAAGTATAAAAGTCAGTTTTTCAGAAATAAAGAAAGCATTGATTAGTTTAAATGAAGTAAAATAAAACGCAGTCGTCATCATCGTCGTCATCATCATCATCAGCCTGGTTGCGCCGTCTGCAAGAGAAAGGCCTCTGCCAAAGATCTCTAGCTACGTTTACGAAGGCACGCTAGTCCCTCCTTTCCATTTTTTATTTCCACGTTTTCGCCACCTTTTTGCACCTCTGCCCCGGCAATAAACCCTAAACACAATAGGAGTCAACCAAGATCTCAATGATACGCTAAGCTGAAAACGCGGTGTATATAGGGTTAATCACAAATTTTCAATCTATTCTTTAATATTCTCCTGGCTGGGTCTCCTCCGCAAGCGCCAGTAAGCAAACGCCGTAGGGCTCGACGTCGGAAAGTTAAGCATCACCCACTTGCAGGCAAGAATGTCCTTCCAGAGAACAGTCACGTATGGATGCTTGTTGTGGCTTTAAGTTAAGCAAGAGAGCCGAACTCACTTTCGCCAGAAAGGAAAAAAGACTTATTTTTGCCCGCGTCATAATACGCGAACCCTAGAGAAAACAGAAGAAAGAAGTAGAAAAGTTAAGACCCATGCCGCAACTCTTATTCAGACGGGTAAAACAAGACCTACACCGCAGTAGAAAGTTACTCGCAACGAAGAAATACAAATATACACCGTCACTAGAACAGGCCATAGGACAGTCCTATAAGTCTCAATTTTGATCCTGAGACGAACTGACAATACGTGGGCCCCGAGTGGCCCAGCTCCTGAAGAAGGAAAATCTGAATAACTCAGTAAGGGATCAAACAACAACGTTTCAAGAAGAAGAATCGGCTCGGGCTGCCCAGGACAAGAGCGGTGACGGTGACTTAGTGACCACCAACCCAGGAGGACAATTTACAGACAACTTTTAGTACTCACGAAAGTGTGGTTCACAGTGGAGCAATATAGCTGGGTCTATGACCCTGTATTGGTAAATGGAGTAGCCGGGAGCAGATCCGCTTCCAACATCTCCAATCAATAAACCAGTTAAACCACGGTGACTGGGAAAGGCATTCGTTCTGGAGTCATTATGAATAGAGTGTTGATGATGATGACGAGGAATACGCCCTCAAAATTTGTCTTCGTAGCGTTTTTGAAGAAGTCAGAGAAACCAGTGTCCATGCAACAAGAGAAAAACTTGAGAAAAATCGGGATTAGCTACTTCTCTGAAACAAAACTACAGCGCTCCATGGCAAACATGTCACCGATCTAAGCCACTCTTTTATAAAACCAGCCACTGCTCCATAACTCTGCTCTGCCAGAAACGCGGGTGCAAATTTCCACAAGAACATGCTGATATGAAAGAATGAAGTTCATTTCAGGAAAGTTTTGCAATAATGACACCCCAATATAAGGCGCCTCCACCATCTACGAAAGTACAACGAAGCAAAAATTGTCGTAGTTGATTACGTTGCCCTTCTACGCACATGGCCCTTCTACGTACAGGGACAAAAAAATTAAAGTTGGAGGATCATGGCAATCCAGAGAGCGGCAGTTTAGGCTAGGATCTTAACCAACAATACAC
The DNA here is from genome assembly GCF_048455015.1 of Haemaphysalis longicornis. Lineage (NCBI taxonomy): Eukaryota > Metazoa > Arthropoda > Arachnida > Ixodida > Ixodidae > Haemaphysalis > Haemaphysalis longicornis. Next base: position 183,954,974 of record NW_027526407.1, read on the forward strand.
ACTCTATAAGCGAATTGAAGTGTTTCTGCATGCAGAATGCACCAAACGCTTCAGTAAAAATCTTCCTTGTACAAGTCAGAAAGTTAACACCTCCTGCAAAACAGCACAGAAGGGTCTGCAAGAGCTCGAGGCACACACCAAGAGCCACAGAATACCACATACCGTTGTCCTTACTACCACGACTACCGCACTCCTCTCAAGATAAGCCCCAAGAAAGTCTCCTCATCCTATGCTTGGGAACATGATTTTCCCCATTGCCTCAAGGGGTTTCAATGGAGAAAAATAGCAAATTGCGTGGAGGCTAAACCGACGCAATCATGTTCAAATTTATGTGAGCGAAGATGTTAGGTGGGGACATCACGTAATAACTTAAGCCTTTAAATACTAAAATCGGAGAAACATACACCCACTTTCATGCAACTTTGCCATGTGCAAGGGTGTGTTCAAGAGAGAACTAATACAATAAAAATTCCACTTCTATCTAGATGTGGCTTGTTATCTGAAAATCTGGGGGAAATGATAACAGGGGAACAGAAACATTCGCTCTATACTCCACCCTGAACTTCAGTTCCACCCTTGAGCTACATACCATCCGTTTTCCCCCTTTTTTTAGACTCAAAAAGTTTCCCTATATCTGAGATTTCTCTCGCTCTCTCTCCACAAAACGGGAAAAGGTTCAGTCAAGACTACACATCAACTCAGAAACACTTTCAGGCACTGACATTGACACATCCACCCGCAAACTGATACACACTCCGCAGCCGCTACGTTTTTTATGGTCACATCTTAAGTCAGAGAAGTGCAGACGGCATTGTATATACCGGGAAACGGATTAAAACTGTCACTGCTAATATTTCTGTTTTCGCTTGCCAACTGGGCTCGTGAAACACAGGTCGCAGTAACGACAGCTGTGCCGAAAACGCTCCCTGGAAGCCGAATCAACGACATCGCGTTTTACACCTTAAACCCAAAATGCAGATATCGCTTGAACTTTTTTGTTCCACAGCGACTCCCTAAGATTCACTCATCAACATTTACCAGTCTTTTCTTCGTTCGTAAACCAGAATGACAGCAGCCTCTCCAAAACCTACGCGCATTTTTGTTCAGGTATACGTCTTCTGACGATGTACATGTGTGTTTATTTCTGTCTGTTTGTTTGTGTGTGTTTAAATTTGTGTGATAAACGAGCACAAGCTAGATTTGATATATTAGTCGCACCAAAGTAGAATGCTGCCGATCATTGGAACCATCTGCTAATTTTTCTGGGTGTTAAAACCTCTATCCACGGAAGTTCTCGTTTTTCGCTTGCAAATAAAAACCAACAAATTCTGTCGCGTCTTAACACTCATCGTTCATTAGGACAACCTCCCTGTTCCTAAACAATATAGGGATTTATTGCTTCATTTGGCGAACAGGGTGTGTCGCGGGATACTAATTCCAGCAAACCGCACGCTGCAACGTTTTGCGAATGAATCAACGCAATGTCTGCGAATTGCCTCTTTGACAAAAGAGAAAATAGCAGTTACATTTGGTAAAACCGTGGAGTTGCTCTTTTAAAACATTTATATCTACTTAAAGCCTGCTGTGCACTACCGTTTTCATATAAACATAGCAGGGAAAAGTTTAGGCGTGGTTGTTTGTTTTCCTACAATACATTTGTTACCAGGATTCGAACAACTATATATTGAGTATATATATAGCTGCGGTGGTGACGTAGAGGTAGATCATCCGCCTTCCATGCAGAAGCACCATGGTTCGAATCCCAGTGCCGGACTATTCAAACCGGTGAAAAAAAATTCACCATCTTCCAGTAGCGCAACCCTGAGTAGTATGCGAAGCAGTAATGCCGTCCACTCAAGTTTCCACTTGTTTTTGTTTATTTGCAGTGTTGAGTGACGAGAATGAGGGGGCGGAGCGCGCGCGTCATATATTGCGCGGAGGTACACTGGCGCCACCAGCGGAGTCTGCAGCGGGTACCGTCGCGTCTGTAACCCTAAGCTGCATCGCATTATCGCACGCCTAGCCGCAGGTGTTGCCGTTTCTTCCCCCATCCTGAAGAAGAGGGTAGCTTCGGAGAGGAGAGGAAGAAGGCCAGAGAAAAGAGGAGCGTCAGAGAGGAGAGGATGATTGCCTCGCATACTCCTCAGTGTTCACCAATGGGAAGATGACGACGATGGTTGAAAGCGAAACTCCCTCGTGATGGATTGTTTGGTTAGCCAATTCCAATGGGCATCCTGCCACAATCATAATCAGCGATGTCTGGCCAGGCATGCGCAGGGGGGTGCGGACCGCCGACAACGACGAGGTAGGGATGGAATTTTTCGTTTGGCAATTTCTAGAAGCATCCTTCCACAATCATCATCAGGGGTGCCTGGCCAGGCATGAGCAGTGGGGTGTGGTACTAAGGGTTCCCCTGCGGGAAGATGACGACGGTGTTTAAACGCGGAGCTATCTCGTGATATATTCTTTGTTTTGCCAATCCCCTGAGGCATCCTGCCAGAATTATCATCAGCGGTGCTTGGCCAGGAAAGTGCAGTGGGGGTGCAGACGGTGGACAACAATGAGGGAGGGAGGGACACCGCCCCGAGCATGAGATGCTTCACATCTAAAATCCGTGTGTAGATGGAATTGCAGAAGGCAGCCTTGATGCCTAGGTAGCATAAGAGGGCTTCCGCCAGTAACCCGCTCATGACAGGCTGTAGACGTTCGAGTCACGCCCCGGGGGTTGAAAAGAAGGTCCCCTTCTCCCCGTGTAGTCAGAGTGGCGCTGGCTACCACCCTCAAGCGTCAGATACACTTCTAGTAAATATAAAGAGCCTAGAAAGTGAAGGAGAACACAGTCGCCCAGATAGCCGAATTGGTAAGGCATTCGACATGTAATCGAAAGGCGTGGGTTCGGTCCCCATTCTGGGCGCGTGTTTTTCTTTCTTTCTTTTGTATATTTAAAAAAAATATTGTTTACTTAATTAACCGTAGTAAAAAAGAAAAGAGCCTAACCACACCCCTATGCGTCCTTTGGCATTGTAAACTGGCGACCTATCTTTCTGTATTTCCTCAACGAGCCCCTCATTTTCTGACTATATTATTGTGCGAAAGCATTGCGAGGGTCTCGGTTCTGGCAGCCTTGATGCCTAGGTAGCATAAGAGGGCTTCCCGCCAGTAACCCGCTCATGACAGGCTGTAGACGTTCGAGTCACGCCCCGGGGGTTGAAAAGAAGGTCCCCTTGTCCCCGTGTAGTCAGAGTGGCGCTGGCTACCACCCTCAAGCGTCAGATACACTTCTAGTAAATATAAAGAGCCCAGAAAGTGAAGGAGAATACAGTCGCCCAGATAGCCGAATTGGTAAGGCATTCGACATGTAATCGAAAGGCGTGGGTTCGGTCCCCACTCTGGGCGCGTGTTTTTCTTTCTTTCTTCTGTATATTTAAAAAAATAATGTTTACCTAATTAACCGTAGTAAAAAAGAAAAGAGCCTAACCACACCCCTAAGCCTCCTTTGGCCTTGTAAACTGCCGACCTATCTTTCTGTATTTCCTCAACGAGCCCCTCATTTCCTTACTATATTATTCTGCGAAAGCATAGCGAGGGTCTCGGTTCTGGCAGCCTTGATGCCTAGGTAGCATAAGAGGGCTTCCCGCCAGTAACCCGCTCATGACAGGCTGTAGACGTTCGAGTCACGCCCCGGGGGTTGAAAAGAAGGTCCCCTTCTCCCCGTGTAGTCAGAGTGGCGCTGGCTACCACCCTCAAGCGTCAGATACACTTCTAGTAAATATAAAGAGCCCAGAAAGTGAAGGAGAACACAGTCGCCCAGATAGCCGAATTGGTAAGGCATTCGACATGTAATCGAAAGGCGTGGGTTCGGTCCCCACTCTGGGCGCGTGTTTTTTTTCTTTCTTCTGTATATTTAAAAAAAAATAATGTTGACTTAATTAACCGTAGTAAAAAACAAAAGAGCCTAAAAACACCCCTAACGCTCCTTTGGGATTGTAAACTGCCGCCCTATCTTTCTGTATATATATATATATATATATATATATATATATATATATATATATATATATATATATATATAAATATATATATATATATATATATATATAATATAGATATATATGTATATATATAGCAGGTAAGAAATTCCTGACTAGTGTACCAATAGGTAAAAACTTGAGTGCAGACACTTGGAAGACACTGAAAAAGGGTTTTATTGTTCCCAACAGTTTCGCAAGAACGTTTCTTCTTCCGGGGGTATCATAGAATAGACAAAAAAACGCTTATACACACTTTGGCTCCGAGGGCTTCCCTTTTTCCTCACCCTCGGCAATGAGAGCTATTCTTATCCTTACTCTCCCGCTCTTTTATTCTCCCCGAGAGCTCTCATTGACGAGGGTTAGTAGAAAGGAAATCCTCGGAGGCAAAGTTTGTATAAGCTTATTTCTGTTTATTCTAAGATAACCCCCGAAGAAGAAAGGTTCTCCTTTCCTAACTGTTGGGAACATAAAATCAATTTTGAGTGTTTTCAAAGTGTCTGCACCTAAGTATCACTTAAAGATAAATTTATATAAATATATATATATATATATATATATATATATATATACACAAATATATATCTATATATATATATATATATATATATATATATATATATATATTTATATCGCAGATATGCTGATTGCGAGCAGCATACTTGGTAGAATTCACGACATAAATGCACCTGCTTTGCAGCAGGCATATACCACAAAAGGTTCAAAAGAAGGTTGCATCGGTGATGGCTTGCTGGCACTTTTCAAAGTGGAGTTGTAATTTTTTGTATGGTAAAGAGCATTTTATGATACATATGTATAATGAAAGGTGTAAATCTTCCGGTGCCTTCTCTGGCCTTCATTATAAATCCCAATACATCACCCTGAGTAAAATATTTCGATTTTCATCCTCTTCAGTCTGCTTCGTTTGTTTTCGGTGTTCTAAAGAAACTTTTATAAATATTAGTGGAACAGTTGTCAGGGTCCGTACTTGTAAGTGAAGATTTTGCCAGGAAAATGGTTAGAATATGTGACACCGCGAGTGCTTGAGGCTCATTTAAACAAGTGATTACCCTGCCTATAAATGGTATGAGTTATTTTGGTATAATTTTTTGCGTGCTCTGGACCCTGAGCAACGTTTATATAATTTATTTTTTCATGTATATTGAATAGCGTTTTTTTGGTCTGTACAGGCAAACGTTTAGACACCACGAGAATGAGCAGCATTTTCGAAGCTTCGGTATACGACGCGAAAATCTAGAACTCAGATATCACGAAAATCTAAAACACGGAACTCGGAATTTGCGACAATGCATACATTATCTTCGGCAGTGTCGCGCACGCTCCTTCTGTGGAGCCCGAAAACGGGAAAGAGAAAGTAAAAGATGAGATTGCCAACATTGCAAGATAATAGTTTCAGTTAATTGTAAAAACAACTCTATTGGAAAGAAAACACTGCCACTTACCATGAAGACGAAAAATAGCTTTAAATATTTATTCATCACCATTAAATATTTCTTAAACTATTCATTTATTTATTTAAACAATATTTATTGACCCTTTGATATTCTTTGAAAACAATGTCGAACAACCGAAGCCGGTTTCAACCACCAGGGTCAAAATACGAATCAGGTAATCGTAACTAGCGGGGTTTATTATTTTTTCGCTTAGAATGATGGTGAACATCAAGCTGAGCATGAAAAATTCATTCGCCAAAGTTTTAGCAACAGAAAGCAGAAACGTTTGTCTTTTATAAAACGTTATACTTTTGGACAATCTATTACGTTAGTTGAGCGTTGAATAAAAAACAAGAATAATAGAGAAACAGTAGGCTGAGGGAAAAAGAATCTATTTCGTCTTAATTATTAATTACCAGTAAACGTCCCAAATTTTGCATAAGTAATCGCACAATATTCTTTCTAGGAAGATGTAGTGAAGCACATGCTTCCCGCCAGAGAGACCATGGGACCATATGCCCACGCCTTGTCGGCTATGGGCCTAGCGCTGAAAGTCAACAAGAAGGAAGACGAGTACTTGTCTCCTGCTGGTACCGCGGCCACCTTGCCTGATTGGTGACTCTCCCACTCGTACTGATTTTCTATAAATACCTGAGAATACACCACTATTCTTTGCGCCTTCCTCGTAACATCTTATGGTAGAGGTAGCGGTGGGCTCCCTATAACCGAGAGGTCACTTAAAAAGAATACACATGCGAGAAAAAGTTCAAAATTAGGCAAAATTATAGAGTCAGAGCGTTAACAAATACATTTTAAGAAATAAAGCAGTTCAAAAATACAAAAACAAACAGTTCAATGCGTATAAGAGACAGAGTCCCACAATATTCACATACCGGGCCTGACGATGCACCGCTTTCAAAGGAAACACGGCTACCTGTGTAGCGGGGCTTCATCGTAAGCGCTACCGTCCAATACGATCACAGTGATTCGAAGCCCGTGAGTACGTTGGAGTCCTCCAGTGCGCGGGTCGCCGAGGGTGTGGTGCAGAAACTGGCAGAAGCGTAGCTGAGTAGCATAGGTGAGGATTATCTTGATATAACTGCGCCGGCGCGGAGCGCGAGGACACAGTACACAACACACCCGCCGACGTCGCGCGAACAATTTCTCTCTTCGTTCTGGAATCATCGGATCGCCTTAGCACTGGCAAAGCTACGCTCGCCCCCCAGACTTAACTGGAAGCTTGAGTGAAAGCTGAGAGGCGGAGCTTTTATTTTGGTATTTTCTTTTTGCGGAGCCAGCGAGTGATCACGTTGCACCGCTTCGTTGAAGAGGGTTTCAGGGTTTTCTCGGGGCAAATAGAACCAAACTGAATTATTGAGACGACTGTAACGAGAATTGGGTACTGGCTAATTCTCTAATTAGGCACTGACTAAAAAAAACTATACGGTACTTCTAGACGTCGTACACTCCAGTTTGTGACAATGAAATTTTTGCTGCTCCCCTTCGTAACGTCACCGTTACAAATACTAAAGCTCTTGTCTACAATGACGCCTTTTCACAGTTTGAAAATAAGGCTGCTACCAGCACCAGTATCGTTATCATCAGTTGCACTTTGAACTAACTATAGGGAAGACGCGTGTCGTTGCCTCAGAGAGAGAAGTGTGGGATTTTGAGGCGCGTCCGAGCGCAAAGAACTGACAATCAGTGCGACATCTTAGGCTGTCTGCAACAAATCGTACGGAGGCAACCGTTGTCACCGGAATGTCTAAATCGCCATATTTTCGCGAATCTCTGCCGTATAAAAAGACTTGCGCTCTTGTAACAGGCAAGTTGATCTTTTCTATAGCAAAACTCCAGTGTACCAAATCCCACCTTCGTTGGGGAATTCAGTTTTTATAGTTGGAGATGGGGCTGAGAAAACTCCACTTAAGTTGGTATGGAACAAAATATATCGAGCTTGTCGTAATTTCTTTTATTGGGCACGTTTAAAAAAAGTGAGCTATCGTGAAACCAGTGAAGGGGTTTCTAGGCATAAGGAAGAATCACATGTGTTTACTTAAATACAAGCAATGCGATGTCTTCACAAAAAAGGATGCAATAGGTATAGTAGCCGGAGAGTTGTATACAGATCTGTACAGTAGCCGGGACGTCAAGGATTGCTTCAAGGCGTATGCCTGTATTACCCGTAGGTATCTATAGACAAGTTTGCGTTCTGAGAGACACGGGCAGCAACGCCGTCTTCGTTGATGATGATGATGGTTGGTTGTTATTGGCGGGAGGCCAACTGGGGCAAAGAGCGCCAAAACAGTGGTTAAATATGAGAGGTCAGAACGTAGACACTAAAATCAGTATGCAAGAACAAATGTCAATTCAATAAAAGACAGTGAGGATGGCTGGTGTAAAAGCCAGGTTGTGATGGTGCATGGCATAAAATGAGGCTTTAAAAAAGTACGCGCGATAGGAAATGACATGAAAAAACTTGATGGCACTGAGAAACTTAAAAGTGCGTTGCACAGGAAACACGGGATCATCAGCTAGAAAGAGTGCTTGGTTTAGTGGAATGTGTTGTCTGTAGAGTTGAGGGAAGTGCTTTCGTCTTGTTGTCTGGAAGGCTTTGCATGTAATGAGGATGTGAAGTACGGATAGGCCCTCCCCACACCTGCTACACAGGGGTCTTGGAGATCCAGTGAGCAGATGAGAGTGTGTCGCGTGTGTGGCCCATCCGTACTCTAGCTAGGCCAACTTCGATGAATCAGTTGTGTGAGTCACTAGTGTATTGTTCTAAGTTTGGCTTTACTAAGTGTAAATTGTTGTCTGTCTGTGTATTCCAGTTGGCTTGCCATGTTTGTGAAGGTGTTGTCGGATGTGTGGCTTGAGGTCAGTGTAGGGTATTGTTGTTATTTCCACTGTGTTTGCAAGTGCAGCAGAGGCGGCCATTTGAACCGCGGTCTCATTCCCCGCGATTCCAGCATGGCCTGGAACGCAGCACAAGAGTAGTTGAATGTATTTGCATATATAGACATTTTCAAATAAAGAAAAGATTGACTATGTGGTTTTTTCTGGGTCTGTGTGAAGACAATGCCCGCACAAAGATCAAAGAGTCTGTGAAGATGACAGACTTAGGAATTGGTTTTTTAGAATCTGCTGAACAATGAGTAAAATGCCATATGCTTCTGCAGACAAGATAGTGGTGTGTACAATCATAGTTCTGCAAACAATAAAGTTGGGACCATGAGCGTCTCAGGACACTGTATTTGAAGTTTTCGAGGCATCGCTATAGAAATTGGCACATTTATACTTATCCTGAAGCGCAAAAAAATGCTGCAGAATCGCAGCTCTCGGAATTCTGCTTTTATCTATTTTCATAAAAGAAACATCCCAACAAACAGGCTGCAGTTGCCATGGTGCTATAACGTCAGAAAATGATGATGTACACACATCTAAAAACGCAAGGGAAATACCTGAAGCTTCCTCACTGACCCTCAGAGAGAAGGGCAAAGGAACAGATGGACGATTTGTGAATAGCTGGGTTGTATATGTATCGTTGAGGACAGGTTTAAAAGGATCGTTATTGAATGATGAGACCTTAAAAGCATATAATAAATGTATGTACATTCGTTGATGTTCCAGGCACCATTTGTTAGTTTTAGCGTACAGACTGTGGGCCGGGCTTGTGCGGAACGCACCACACGCAAGGCGCAGGCCCAAATGGAGCACTGGGTCAAGCATTTTTAGTGCTGTTTTTGATGCCAACCCATGCACAACACTACCGTAGTCTAGAAGAGACCCGACTAAGGCGGTAAAGACGCGAAGAAGGAGTTCTTTGTCTGCACCATAGGACTGGTGGGAGAGGACTTTGAGAATGTTTAGTGTTTTCAGGCATTTCTGTTTAAGTTGTTTGATGTGTGGAATGAACGTGAGTTTTTTATCAAATATGACACCTAAAAACTTGTGTTCCTTTTTTACAGGGATAGAAGCGCGATGACGGGTAATCTCAGGGTCTGCCTTAATCCCGCGCTTGCGGGAGAACACAACACAAGTAATCTTTCCAGGGTTCAGTTTAAAACCGTTTGTGTCCGCCCAGCCAGCAAGTTGGTTCACCCCAAGCTGGACTTGGCGTTCACAAACTGAAAAGTTACAGGACCTAAAAGATATTTGAACGTCATCTACATATATAGAACAAGAAATGGTTGGTGGCAATGCCTTCCGAAGTGAGTTCATCTTAACAATAAAAAGTGTGCAGCTCAAGACACCGCCTTGAAGGACGCCTATTTCTTGCACGTATACATTCGGAAGAGCACTGCCAACCCTCACTCGAAAGGTCCTTTCCGACATGTAACAACTAAGCGTGTGCAGCGTGTTCCTGGAAACACCAAACGACTTGAGGTCACACAAGATGCCGTACCGCCAGGACGTGTCATAGGCCTTCCCCATATCGAAGAAGACTGTTATACAATACTGCTTATGAATGAAGGCATCTTTTAGATATGTTTCCAATGTAACCGGTTGATTATTTGTGGATCTCCCAGCTCTGAAGCCAGCCTGGCAGGTGTTGAGAAGACCATTGCACTCTAAGAAGTACATGAGTCTCAAATTGATCATCTTCTCGAACAGCTTACACAGGCAGCTTGTGAGGCGATGGGACGATAACTTGTGGGAGAGGAAGCGTCTTTCCCGTCTTTCAGAAAGGCCACTACGATGGCCTCCCTCCTTGACCCTGGGATGTCACCCGAAAGAAATATTTTGTTGTAGAGGTGAAGGAGGGTTTCAAGTGTGTCTGTGTGCAAGTGTCCGATCATAGTGTATGTAATGTTGTCTGCGCCTGGAGCTGAAGGTTTACAAGTACTAAGTGCGATCTTCAGCTCATGCAGTGAGAACAGGGTGTTATAAGATGATGTCGACTTATTACTGTCTCGCAAGAACTTCTTCTCACAGGATGTTTTGTGTTTGATGAAAGTGTTGGTGTAGTGCGCTGAACTGGACACATGTTGGAAGTGTTGTGCGAGGGTGTTAGCCTAGTCTTCTAGTGTGTCCCCTGTTGTACTAACCAGGGGCAGGCTGTGTGTCTGTTGTCCTTTTAGTTTACGTATTCGTGTCCATACTTTTCGCGTGTCAGTGTACCAGTTGATGGAAGTGAGGAATGTGCGCCAACTCTCCTTTTTCGCCTCACGACGATCTCACTTCCCAAAAGCATTCGCCCGTTTAATAGTAATGACGTTATCTGACGTAGGGTACCTGCGAAGGACACCCCACGCCTTGTTCTGAGCCTGTCGCGCCCACTTACAGTCGTCATTCCACCACGGCCTCCTTTGGTTGCACGGAGGACTGGAGGCGTACGGAATGGACTTTTCGGCAGCGTCGAGGATGTGCGCCATGATGAGTTGGGATGCTTCCTCCACGTGTAGGTGTTCTATGGTTGTGTGGTGTAGTTTAGATGTTTCTGTGAATATACTACAGTTTGCTTTTGATTATTTAACCCTGTTATGGGAACATAGACTGCATGGACTTTTACCTATATATTTGTGGGAAGTGGGGAAGTGGTCACTATCATATGGGTCAGTGCCCACGCCCCACTCAAGACATGGAAAGAAAATTGCAGAACCAATAGCCAAGTCGAGATGTGAGTATGTATTCTGTTCTAACTTATGGTATGTAGGCTGCTTTTTGTTGAAAAAGCATGCTCCGGAAGATGTAAGAAATTTCTCTATCAGGCGACCTCAGGCATCCATTCTGGAGGAGCCCCAAAGAGAGTTGTGTGCATTAAGGTCGCCTGTTAGGATGTACGGTTCGGGCAGCATGCCGACCAGCGCCTCGAAGTAAGAGCTCGAAAGTGCATAATCAGGAGGAATGTAGATTGAGCATACCGTTATCAACCTATTAAAAATAATTGTGCGTATTGCAACATCCAATAGGACGGTGTTGAGAGCGATAGGGTGGCATGCTAGAGATTTCCGGGATATTATGGCTACACCGCCCGAAGAGTGTGTGCAGCCAACCCTATCCTTTCTGAATACCATGTACCTATTTAGGAAATTTGTGTGACTGGGATTCAAATGCGTCTCCTGAAGACACATCACACTTGGCTGGTTCGAATGCTATATCTCATGGACATCATCAAGATTTTTAATGAGGCCTGTACAGTTCCATTGAGTAATATTTTCTCCTCCCATTATGAAGATTTAGAAGCTACTGAAGTCTGTGTGTATGCGTGTTCATGTGTCTTTCGGGGCTGTTTGTGTCTAGGATTTGGGTTTTTGGGCCAATCTGCTGCTGGCTTGGGCGTCGGACGCCGGTCCTTGCGCTGCGTTGCAGGCAGAAACCGGACGACGTCGGATGTCCGAGGGGGTGCCCGACGGACCGGGCCCCCCTGACTTGGCCCCCTTTGGGAGCCCTTCGTTTGAGCCGCCTACGCCGCGGGCGTCGGGGACGCCAAAAGTGGCATGGGTGGTGTGGTGCGGTGGGAGCCGATGCGGGGCCCGTGGTGTCCATCACCTCGGTACCCTCCAACGCACTGGAGGACGAGGAGGACGAGGCGGTAGTGGCACCGGTCCCAACAAAAGTGGTTGGCACCACAACCGCTGCTGCCTCAGCCAGCGGCGTGGTGCCAGGTTGGGCTGCGTGCGGCAACCCAGCGGGGGTCGGGACCAGGTCAGACTCGCTGAACTGGGTCCCTGTGGACACCAGACGCCGCTCCGCCCCCCGGCGAGCCACGTCAGCGTACCGCCCCAGGGGGAAAGAGGCGAACCTCTTTCGCGCCTCCGGGAATTTGATGTTCTCAGTTACCTTGATGTTGATTATCTTTTTTTCCAGTTGGAACTTTACACACTTGCGGGACTAGGCTCGCTTAGTTGATCATGCTCCGCGCATTTCGCACATGTCGTTCGGCCACGGCAAGAGTTTGTACCGTGCCCGAAGCGCGCCGCGGGTTCGGGATGTACGGACGGATGGAGCAACGGAAAAAAGAAAGATGCATTTATGTGTTGTGGGAGAACTGCGCGGTCAAAAGTCAGGATAATGTGGTTGGTGGGAATCTCGTTGTTGTCTCTGCGGAGAGTGATGCGTCCCACGGCAGTGACGCCTGATCCTTAAAGCCGACAAGGAGATCCGCATCCGTTTCGTTCAGGAGATCTGTCTCGGACATCACACCCTGCGAGCTGTTGAGGCTCCGATGGGGTGTGACCCTGATGTCGAGATCAGCCAGTCTACACTGAGCTAGAAGCTTTGCAGACTGCCGCTTGTCATTTATTTCGATTAGGAGTTCACCAGACCTCTGGTTTTTGAACTTATACGATTTTCCTATTTGGGCTTCAATATACTTGGCGATCAAGAAGACTGACTGAGATGCAAGAGTGTGGGTTGGTTTGAGGGACTCCATGACAAGAAATCGAGAGTAATAATCTGGTTCAGGAAATGTCAGAGACGGCAATGGGGGAAAAAATACTTTGGTGCGGCCCCTTTTAGGGTGCCGATCACGGTTGGGGGGAGGGTTTAGAAAATACCATACGACATAGTATAAAAGCAGGGAGACTGAGGTACTTTCTTTGACCTTACCCTGGTAGTCAAAGAGGTCCCGGAGCTCCCTGCCTGGTAGACAGGCAGGGAGCCCATCGGCCGGAGCTTGACCAAGGATCCGACTGCCACCGGTTACGGCTTCTATCCTTCAACTTTAAACACCTCGCCACTGTTGGACATGGCTTATGTATGGGAGCTCGGGGTCCGCCGTGTCGCTGCTCACAGTCACCATGAATACTCAAGGTGCTCCGTGTGGGGGAACGCCGTCATCGTGCGACGAGATCTCGTCCCTGATAGTTGCCTTAGAGACCGTACATCAACCGTCGGTTTTGTGAAGAATACCACATAGAGACTGGAAAAGGCTTCCATCCACGTGAATACACCAACTTCACTCGAAAATTCCTGGCCAAAATCATGGCCGATACCCCGTACGACCTCACACTTGGAAATGAACCAGGCGTTAGGGATCAAAACAGTCCTAACCTTGCATGGAACGTTCAGTCCTAACGCAGCATGTTCCCATCGCAAAAAAACATCACAAATTGCGTCCGCAATTGAACCTCTTCAACTACATCTCGAAGATGTCACGAGGCTTGTCCAGTAGGCGTGGGGACAGAGAACTGACATGGAGGTGGAAACGTTTGTGACCAGCTGAAAGGAGCTGGGACTCCGCGATGCCAAGCTGAGAGATGGGTTAAATTCGAGCAGGGTCGGCTGCGCGATGAAATGGCGGGAGAACGGGAAGCTTTAAAGGCCGCAGCAGAGCTTAAACGCACAAAAAAGGACAGCCTGAGTCTCAGCCTAATGGTACAGGAAGGCGCGCGAAACAGCCTTCAATCTGAATGCTATGTGGCAGCACAACCTAACCTCGTGCCTGTGATGTCGATGACCCCGCATAACTTAATTCCCCCGTTTGATGCGCGCAGAGACGGCCTGGACGTTTACCTACTCAGGTTCCAGAGGGTCGCTGCAGCTCAAAAATGGTCGGAAGATAAATGGGCCGTCGAATTGAGCACATGCCTCACCAGAGATGCGCTCTCCGTCAACAAAACGCTGACCCCAGAAGATTCTCTCGATTTCCAAAAAAATCAAGCTGGCATTCCTTCAGCGGTTCCGTTTTACACCTCAAGGGTACAATGACAAATTTCCCAGGTGAAAGGTGAGGATGACGAAAGCAGAACTCAATGCACGACGCGACTTTCCCGTGTTTTTTAACAAAGGCTCGAAACGTCTGGGGTTCCCAAGACGTTCAAATAATTACGCGACATTGTGATCGCGGAGCAATTTTCTAAGTGTTGTTCGTCTCGGCTGGCCATTTTCATCAGAAAAAGGGAGTGCAAGTTCACCAAATAAATGGCCGAAGCTTGCGATCGCTTCCTTGAAGCACAAGCTATCACAAACTTGGGAAAGGCCAGGGACGAAAGAAAAGAGTCGTAGGGGGACGATTCTTCCAAGGGAGCTCCCACCTGCTTTTTGTGTGAAAAAAATTCCCCGCATTTACCCGAGATGAAGAATGTGAAAGAGCAAAGGCAGGAGTTGAATTTGCGCGGTTCGGGAATGTTCGCGAAAGAGAGATCACACACACACACACAACTTCAAAGAAAGAAAGATGCATTTATTGACAGACACCTATTTGTGTTGTCGTTGTACTTGATTGCTAGAGCGTATCTCAGCTTTGAAATTTCGTGTCAGTACTCCTTTAAGCGGGTGCATTAGCCCTTCTCACGCCCGATTCCTGGCCAATCCCCCACGTGGGTATGCGTCATGCACAGACACCTATTTGTGTTGTCGTTGTACTTCATTGCTAGAGCAGATCTCCGCTTTGAAATTACGTGCAAGTACTCCTTTAAGCGGGTGCATTAGCCCTTCTCACGCCCGATTCCTGGCCAATCCCCCACGTGGGTATGTGCCATGTCAGCGGCCAGGCAGCGCGCGGCCATCTCCTCCCGTTCCAAGGAAGACGAGGAGATTCCTGGCCAATCCCCCACGTGGGTATGTGCCATGTCAGCGGCCAGGCAGCGCGCGGCCATCTCCCCCCGTTGCCAAGAAAGACGAGGAGCGCGCGCACCCGCAGCTGTTGCTATGCGGACGGCGGCGGAATGCGGACGGCGGCGGACGCTTCAGGCTCGCTTAAGAAGTGCATTTGCACTTAAAAAATGAGCACAGCGAGCCTAACGGCAGAGTAGGGGGCCACAAACCCTCTGTTTAAACTGCGGAAGACAAGATATTGATGCAATCAGCTGTCACTCTAAGCCTCCTGATGAAGCGCAGGTGTCGGCTTGCGCTATCGAGAAGTCTCGTCATGACAAACCGCAACAGCACCACAGTAATAGAGGCACATTGGCATGAGCACGTTCCCAGCGTAAAAAACAGCGTCAGCTCCAAACGGAAAGTACTGTAAGGCGTACGCATGCGCCTCTGTGAACCGTACAGATCTATGGACAGCACGTTTTCATTCTGAGAGATACCGGCAGCAACGCCGTCATTGTGCGACGAGACCTCGTCCCTGATAGGTGCCTTACAGGCCGTGCATGAACGGTCCGTTTTGTGGACAATACTACATAGAGACTGGGAGAGGCTTCCATCCACATGGGGACACCTAACTTCACTGGTAAAGTACTGACCAAATTCATGGTGGATCTTCTGTATGACCTCCCACTTTGAAACGTACCAGGCGTTAGGAACCTAAAGGGCCTTAGCTGTGCATGGAAGCCACAAAAACCAAGGCATCCAGAAAATCTAGTGGTGCCCGGTGGGGAAGAAAATCCTTCTTCGGCCGACGAAAACACCACCCACATCCATCACCATGTACTGCATAACCGGGCGGCAAGTCCCATCATGTTCGCCTGTGTTACAATTAAAGAGATGCGCCTACAGCAGCAGCTGGACAAGACTTTAGGCGGTTTCGTGAAGATGGCACCGGCAGAGCCCTCCTCCGATAAAGAGAACCCCCGAAAGTGTTTTTGGCAAAAGGAGCTGCTGTACCGTGAGTACGCCTTACCATCTGGCTGCTGCACTCAACAACATGTTCCTCAACCTTTCAGAGAAGCGGTCATGAGGAAGGCTCATGAAGGAGTTCCAGATCATGATCGATTTTAAAAACAACCAGAAGAATTCTTCGAGAGTTTTAAAGGCCAAACATTTACGCCGACCACCGATGATTTTTTAGGACCTCTCAGCCGTGCAAGACGGAAAATAAAAAAAAGCTATAAGGGCATTGCTCTTTCGACAATGATGCCTACTGTTGGCCTGTGCGTAAGAGAAAGTCTTTTTCAAGCAAAACGAAAAGCCCGTAACGCACCGACAGGCCACGCCGAACTGACGCATACGTGCTCTGAGGTCAACCTGTTCAACCTTGTTTTGTTGTCTCGGCAGTGAGGTGTTGTGGTGTCCAGACGATGCTTACTGCAGGTCCGCAAAATCTGTTGACAGTGCGAACAATGTTTTGTTTTCTTTTCCTGCCCCACCTTTTGCTGACCGGTGTATTCCTAAAGTTTGCGTGTGGCTTCACCTTAAAGAACTTTCCCAAGTCGGGGGAAGTCTAATGAAACTGCCAATCCCCGATGGTGTATGCTTGCAATTGACCGACAATAACGTCCCCACGCGGGAGCGCTTGGGCCGACAGAACGCGACGGGGACCACCATCTCGGTGTGTGCTTGGACAGCACCGAACGTGATCTACACGCACTGATGGCGCCCGTGCTATCGCGCGTTGAGGTCGCCAGTGACCGCCGCATAACGGGGGCCGTGCCGTAGCGCCGGTCCCTCGTACCCGCCACCACACCGGGCACCCGACCCTTGGGCCGGGGCGTCTGGTCATCAGCTATGAGTCTGGGCCGCCATCAGTTCGAGAGGACTATCCTTCGAGGCACCTGCCCCTGCCTGCCTCTCATGGGCCCCCGGGTGAGGGGTCCGTGCTACTGCGCCGGGCGCCTCGTGTTCCTGCTGGACTGCACCACCGGGTCGAGCCACGTGTGGTTCGAGTGACGTGGGGTTAGCCAAACGGGACAAGCAAGTCTCTGACCCTAGTCTAGTGGGACTGCGACAACCCATCTGATCGCACTCCAGATTGCACGCATATGTGGGGCGTTCGCTACCCTCGCTGAACTGGGACTGGCGCGGGACTGTTATAAGGTGCAGGACTGAATACCCCTTCTTGATTTTCTCCTTTTCTATTCTCGTTTACCACGTGTGTCAACCTTTCGGTTTCTTCCTGTTGTTACCCATTTGAGCCGTTTACGCTGGATATTACAGTGTTTCTACGTCTCCCCTTCGTTTTGTGGCCTCTGTCGTCATTGACCCCGTGTGCACGCTTCGTGGTCCCCACCACCAAACACTGAGATCACTTCCAGAATACCGAACGAGTAAGTAGTTCAGAGGACACAGACAATGCACCAGGCACTACAGAAGAAGTGAGGAAGGCTTTGAAATGAAGGCAGGGGGCAAACCACCTGGTAAAAATCAATAACAGTAGACCACAAGCAGGCGAATATCTTCCTAATCCCTAAGAAAGGTGACATAACACGCTTCAAAAATTACACGCCAATCTGCTTACTTTCAGTCATTTACAAGGCACTTGCAAGGTAATCGCTAACAAAATTTCCGCCACCTTAGATTTTAGTCAACGCAATTACAGGCACGCTTTTGTAAAGGCTACCCAAAAATAGAACATATTCCTCCGATGAATCAGGGGAAAGAGAAGTGCTCGGAGTGTACTCAACCCCTATACATATCCTTCTTAGATTATAAGAAATCATTTGACTCAGTCAAACCCTCAGCCGTCATTCAGTCATTGGGAACCACGGTGTGGACGACCATTAGAGTAAAAATACAAGAGGATATCTACAATGGGTCAACAGCTACCTTCGTTCTCCATCATGATCACCACCACCACAAGCCTATCTACGCCCACTGCAGGGCAAGGGCCATTATTCTCCAATTACCATGGTACTGCGGTAACTGCGACCGATTTATCCCCTCAAACTTCTTTATCTCATCTGACCATCAAACTTTCTGTGCTCCTTGCCAGGCTTGCCTTTTCTAGAGATCCCCTCTGTTACCCTTAAAGACCAATGGTTATCTTGCCTTCGCCTTGCATGCCCTGCCCACGTCCATTTCTTCTTCTTAATTTCTACTATGTCATTCACGCGTGTTTGTTGCCTTACCCACTCCGCTATCTTTTTGTCAGTTAATGTTACACCTGTCATCTTCTGTTCCATTGCGCGCATGTCGTCCTAGATTTAAGTTGAAGCCTCTTATAGTCTCCAAGTTTCTGCCCCGTAGGCGAGTACCGGTAAGATACAGCTGTCATATACTATCTTCTTCGTGGACAATGGTAGGCTACTATTCATTACCTGAGAATGCCGCCGAATGCACTCCACCCCATTCTTATCCTTCGAATTTTCTCCGCCTCATGGTTGGGATCCGGGGACACAACTTGGTGTAAGTTGAGAAATTCGCTTACTACTTCAACGGCCTCGTCCCCTATCCAAACTGCTGTGCCATTCCCTCCAACCACCCCCCCCCGAGTTTATAGATCATTACTTCAGTTTTCTGCATGTTAATTTTCAGGCCCATGGTTCTACTCAGTTTGTGTAGGGCGGTAAGCTTGCTTTGCAATTCCTCATCCGAGTTGCTTAACAAGGCAACGCCATCGTTAAATCTAAGGTTTTGAGGTATTTTCTATTACCTTACTCCCACCTTTTCCCAATCCTATGTTCTGGCTACTTCTTATAAGCATGCTGTGAATAACATCGCAGTAGGTGTTGTAGAGTCACGGGTTGTGTGAAGTGGGGTGAAGAGGAGAGAGAGAAAATATTTTTATTTCTCTAGCAGAGGCTGATGTGTGGGCGTCGCCCCGTGGAAGGCGTCCCTAGTCCGGGATGCCTTGACCTCGGATGGCCGTCCGTGCTCCGGTCACCAACTTAAGCTGGATATCTGGGTCCGGGCAGGCCAGGGAAGCCCTCCACTGCTCGAGGGTTGGGTTGAAAAGGGGGTGGCAAGTCTGGAGTTCGTTGGCAATCCCACAGTATATGGTAGAGGGTGCCAGGTTGGGGACAGTGAGCACCGAGGGAAGAGTGTTGGGTGGGAAAGATGAGAAGGAGGCGCGTGGGATGTGGATAGGTATTCGTTTGGGGCCGCCGCCAAGATGTAGCGTCCTCTCTGGAGAGGCGCCAGTGTGGTGGTGGGAGAAGACCGCGAGTTTGCCGGTAATGCGCGAGAATCTCCGCGTCGCCACTTAGTAGGTTGGGTTGATCGTGAGGGGGTAAACATTGGCCACCATTGGCAATGGCTCGGTGTATCATATCACGAGTGGTGGCGTGAGCCACTTGAGTGCCGGAGATGGCGGCGTGTCCAGGAGCCCAGACGATACGGATGTCAGGGGTCGTTGAGCAGTTTTGAGGATGTGAAATGCTGATGAAGAAATTCGGCCGATTTGGTAATTTTGGCACGCTGTCTAAGAATCGGTGAGGATGGTTACTTGGTCAGGGCGGAAAATGGCGGCCAGGGCAATTGCTATTTCTTCGGCGACATCGCTTGAGCTTGTGGTAGTAGTGGCGGCAGTGACGCATTGGCCAGTATGAGTGAGTATGCGCAATGCAGTGGTGTTCACAATATAGCTTAATTTTTGGTGGTTCCGAAGACGGCGGAAGTGTCAGGAATATGCTGTAAGGGTTTTCGAAAAACGAATACACATCTGTGAGTCGCGTTACTGCTGGTAGTAGTGCATAATACTATTTTTTATAGTACGCCGTTGCGCGAATCGGAGATCCGTTAGTACTAATGTGTCTCCAATATGGTGTATGTACAGATACGCCCATAACTATGCACAAATCTGTGAAACAGTTGACGTTGGGCATTTGATGGTTATAACATCTTAGGTAGAAATCATTTCAAAAAATACAGAAGAAAAAACGCAAACAAAGAAAAAATAAAGCCAAACAAAACGTCGCACAATTTCGCAACTAACATACAAATCTAAGAATTGGATTTCGGTACCAGAATTTGGTGAACGTGGTCGGTCTGAGAACACTAATAACAACCTAAATTTAAGAAAAAGCTCTGCAACTAAGTTACAAAGGGCGACCTCTTAAGTACCTAATAACTAACAAAACAAAATGGGAAAAAATAAATACAGAGAGACCATGGCGCTAAATGAACAAGCGAAATAACAAAGCTGAATTTGTAACCAAGCACATTTAGGCAGTTTATACAAAAAGGAATAAAAGAGTTGTTGCCCTTCCAGTATAAGAACGTGGGTAGCCTGCGAATTCAGAGGGAGTGGGTGGAGTTAGCGAAGCAAGGCAGTTTGTGCTTGTTTGCTATTTAGCATAGTTTATAGCGGTTTGCTCAATAAAACTTAGAAAGACAGGAGCTTTATTCTAGGGATTGAAAATCGCCGCTGTGTGTTTTCCTCCCACGCCATAGACATCGTACTGTATGTGGAACAAACAAACCCATCGGATCGAAAGTGAAGACTCCAGAGGGACGCATTAGGCTTTTTGATGTCCACGTGGAAATATCTCGCCAGGAAAACCAATATACCATCAGAGAGGGCACGAAGTGTGCATCTTCCTGTGCCCTTCCCCCCCAAACCTGTCTTCCTTCCTCTCCTACCTGAACGTTAACGCTTAAGTGCGCTCCACTTCTTTGTGCGTATTTAAACGGGAAAGATCCTTTCAGCTAACAGTTGTCAAAGACGGGCCGCTGGTAGCAAAACGGAACTCCGGACCAGCGCAGAGTACAGCGGCTGGAGGAGCATGGCAACTAGAGTTGGTAGTTTTTCGCAGTAAAAACAGATATGTCTCTCGGATTGCAGCATCAAGAGTAAACTCTTGCTTAGTTCGAACAGGGAACTCTACTGATTCCCAAATAATTAGTGTGGACATTTTCCCCCACTGATTCTGTATTACTGAATAAGCATACATTTAATGCCAGTGTAGTGTTCCTTTCAATGCTGTTTCTTGTGTAAAAATTAGGCACCATCGTGCAGGTAACATTCAATTTTCACGTCTAAAGCACAGTATTTTGACTGCATTTGCAGACCGAAGTTCAACGTGTCATACGCGTTAAAGGTGCAATAGACGATGGCTAAATTTGAATCTAGTAGTGTTTGCAGCACACCCGGTGCTCCTTTCAGACAGTCGCTTAGGAGTATTTCTTCCATTCTCTTTTATTCTCAGAATATATGCTGCCGGTGGTGTTCATATTGTTATTATACACGTACTTTGTTGTGAGCTTTATTGTGCTCACTTTATTCTCCCTCATCATTATCCAACACTATTTTATATTATGACACAATGCAATGTCTTAAGTTTAACTTTAGGGCGTAAGTTTTGCATTAACTAAAATGTAAGGAGAACACGTTCAAAGTTAGGATAAAAACAGGAAGGGAAATTTGTTCCTGATCTAAACGATCCTTTCAAAAACTTGGCCTTATCGTATAGTATGAGGTGCCACGTCACAATAAAGCATTTTCATGGAACAGCACGCTAAGAGAATACAGTTCTACCACAAAGAATGCATACTCGTCAATCGACGGTACATAGGAAGCACTATCATAGAAGAAATAGAAGTATCCAACCAAATATATCTGACACTGAGTACCAACAGCTCCCAATACTGTCAAGGCCGATACAGAAACATGGTCACATGATTCCAGTAGTAAATATTCGGTGTACATCTTGTTGCGTTCCGTCGCCGCCTCTGAGTCATCCTTTAGGGCCTCTAGTTTGTGTATTCTAAATTCTGTTTGCCTTACTTGTTCAATAACTCACGAGGAAAATATTGGAAATGTAAAACTCTCGAATATATCGCCATAAAACCATAGAATTATTAGGTCGCGCATGCCTGCGCCATCGTAGGTTTTATAATCACCACAAATTTGGGAATTTCGACGTACCGAATTACCCTCTGTGTACTTTCTTGTATTCTGGAACGGTTAATCTTTTGCTGATGTAGGCTTTGTTCGTCATCGGACAAAATTCTGATGATGTCCAAATTCTCAATTGACAATCAGCCCGTCATTTTTCCCTTTATACCTTGTAATTTCTTTTTTATAACGTACAAGTTCCTTCCACGGCTCACGTACCCGAACTAAACACTACAAAAGAACTCTTCAGAGCGACAACTTTAAATGACTTCCGTGAGGAGTCTTGTTTAATATAAAATTTAAAATTTAAAGCCTGAAACTCATGCAGTTTATAGGTAAGTTGTGTGCCGATGAAGGGGTATATAATTTTATGCTTGTGAAAAACAATGGCTTTGCGAAACCCCTCACCCCAACCACGAGATAAATTTACCTGTACCACCAAAAGCGGCAACGTTACTCGTTCCACGCTGCCGTTTTTCTGATGACAAAAATTCATGCAACCGCGAAATTTGGCTGTGCACGCTTCGCCTTGAGAGGCAGTATGGTTTTCAGTGGCTTCGACTTCAAAACCAAATTGTGGTATTCTTCTAAAGCAGCAAAAAACAAGGATGCATAAAGATACCAACAGGTGCCGCAAACGAAAAACACAAAATCTGGGGCCATCATGCTCTGTCTTTTTTATCGCTTTTTTACAAAGCCTAGTTACCTCAACACCCGATTGCGGGGTACATAAATACGAATTTTAAGAAAGGGACAGCACTATAACGTTACGAAATTGACAAGAGACACACAAAACCTTTCTTTCAAAGATACGTCCAACCTCTGCACGTTTTGCCTCTCGCCGACCCAAGTACCCATTCGGTGTTTCTGACCTTTAGTCGAAAATACTCATTGTAAAGGCAAAAGTTCGCATTATGTAGTAAAAACATCATATGACATTCTTGTTTGAAAAAAAAAGCATCGTTTGCGGCTTTCTCGGGAAGGTCACAAGTCATCGAGCTTGATGGCTGGGTTATTGTTGACACCTGAAAGACTTTCTGTAGGTTTAGGTGCTATAACTCCACCTTACGTGACTACACCGTTCTCGTGAACTTCAAAAACGGCAGAGATGACATTTTCCACTCGGGGCTCCTGTTGCTTTCTCGCATGACACACAGTCACACCACACGTTACTCTCCTAGAGTTTGAAGGCAACAGCTTGTCAGAAAATAGCGGATAATAAAAAAAAAAAACATGATGTAGGCCAACGTCAATTTTGTTTAAAACAAAATATCGGGAGGTTATGCCATAATATTTTTGGGACGTTGAAAAACAATTCGATTTTCAATGATCCTTCTTGTAGATCACGTTTTCTCGCTACTACTTTACTTTTTCACACGCAGAGGTCACAAATACTATAATACATGATTTGTGGCGAATATATTTATTTCTATTTTAAACATATTTTCGCCGCGTCTGGTGATAATTAAAACAGATTATGGATGAAAATACAAACGCTGTGGTTAAGCAAGAGAACACTGATGTATCTGCTTCGAAAGTTTGCTTAATACAATATTAGAAGTAACGATGGCTATAAACATTTATTATTGGTGCATCATGATTGGAAACCAAAAACTTCCCCTGGACTCTATTCTAGGACTAAAGGAGTTGATTCAAGGTATTGTGATCTGACTGTGTACTGAATGCTCATAAAATTACTCTTACGTAAAGCTTTTTTGATAATTTTCACGTTTATTTATTGTGACTACTTTAATGGCAGGGTCGTGTAAAAAATCATAAGGGTTAAAATCCGGGATACAAAGGCATAAATTTTCACAAGAATGGCTCATTCTTATATTTGTATTTGAACGGTGCACCGTGCTGCCATTAAGTTTTCACTAATAATAATCAATACTGCGACTGTGTAACTTTGGCTTTAAAAATGAAAAATCAAGTAATCCTCATCATAATTATCATTTTCATCAGCCATTGCAGGACACCCACCCATTCTAGGCCCCACTGATTCCAAAAGCTCCAATCCTGCGCTTGTTGAGAACATTCTTTCTTTGCTTGTCTCATTTTTTCCTCTCCAGCAATTTTATGCCCTTTCCCTTCTTCTGTAGCCTTACCTTCTTTCCCCTCTCTTCAACCACTCTGCAACAATGGTGAACCACCAGCAGTAATTAGGTCTCAATACATGGTCATCCTAAGACAATTTTTACAGATGATAGTCTTCCTTGGGCTACTTAAACGTCGATAGTTCCTTCCGTCGGTCTGTCTTGGAGTGAATTCCGCCACCCAGTCAGAGTGAAATACAAGCTGCGCAATAGTATAATATACCCATAGCCAAATCTACTCGTCTAAGTACGGTGTTGATACAGTATTCATGCCTGTCAATACTGTTGAACAAGTACGGGGCATTAGGCGAGTATAACGTAGAAAATACACATAAGTGATCTTTGCAGCGTTTTTATATTTAAAAATCTGTGGGTGCCTAGTTTTTGCGATAGCAAATAATACTAAATCAACTGCTAAAATCGGTCGCGTGCTGTTACTGCACTATAACATATACTGGCGGCTTTAGGAATAAAATGGAAACAGCAATGAAAGATAGCGCCAGAGGGATTCCACGTTCTGCCTGACACGCTACTGGAGTAGGGCAACGTGGTTCTACAAGTGTTGTGGTAGGGTGCCTCGACTCACGCGTGTTTCTGCTCTGCGGCATGGAGACACCCGACGTGGGGCAGTAAAAATTTAAACTGACTTGAGCAAACCTATGGTGCGTTATCTTGGGAGGAATGAGACGGGAGAAGAATGACATGACAGCTGAGTGAAAAGTGAATGAAGGCGTTTACTTGGCGGCGGCGCCAGTTGACTAGCGTGTTTCGTCGACATTTCCAACACAAGGAGCATACACGCTGCCCTTTTTTCGTTGATTAGGATTGTGATGTCTCCTCTTGTTTTTTCTCTGATCGACGAAACATGTTTTTGCATTCTTAGCCTTATTCCTGTCATCCTTGTCTCCATGGCCTGTTCAGACTCCCTAAGTGTTCTTTCCAGTTACTTGGTAGCTAATAAAGTTTTGTCCCTAACTAATCACGGGGAGCGCGCATTGGTCACTCAGTTTTTTTTTTCAGTGACAGAGGTAGCTTACTTTTTATTTTATTTTTTGAAGTGCTTGGTGTGTGCACCCTATCACGAACTCTGTTCCACGGATTGCTTCCTCATGTCTTGGAGAGGCACTTTTACTGGTTTCAAATTTTGGTTATCTATCTTTTAAAGGGCGCTCCAATGCGGTGTAGAAAAACCAAGGAACTTGGTACTTTCTACACAAACGATAAACTGATGGTCAGGGGGGTCTCGGAGCTCCATTCCAGGATGACACCGAGAGGGGCTTTCTGTGTTTAGCGGCAAATACTCTGACAAGCACAGGGCGTGTTTCGATGCACTCACACTGTAACTACCTCCCTTGCCATGATTTATTTTAGCTTATAATTGGAAGAAGAAATCGACCATGTCTCCTCTCTTGTTGCCTCTATTAGAAAAGATGTCTCAGGCGGGGAACTCCAAAAACACAAGTTTATTTAGGTGAATGAAGAAATTGACGAAATACAGCGCGGTTCCGCCATGCAACTTTGCAGACGGAGGAAAGTGAAATGACTCCACTAAAATGTATATTGAGCCATGCGTGAAGTAGAAGAAGTCTCGTTTCGCAGCTGTAAATAAAACTGCTAACGAATTTGGTCGCTTAGAAAAGTTGACATTAGCAATTACAATTTTATATAAAACTTTGTTCAGGTGTACCGTGCCACGCATATAGTTTACTAAAATATTACATACTCAAGAATACTATTGATATCGTATTATTATTAAAAACTTCCACCCGAGAGTTAAGGTTTATTTTAACGTTTTGTGTAGACCATTTCAGTATTTAGGTTATCATCTTGCTTACTGTTCCTACAACATTTTTCCACGCATTCACGAAAGCAAAACATTTTCGTGTTGCTCCAACGGCTGGTGGTAACTACAATACTTTCAACCTAAGGGTAGAATATTGTGAGAAAAATATTATAGACCGATCGCCTGTCCAATGCGACCTCGCTACATTGAAATGTCATAGACTTTCTTTTATTTTATTATAATATATTGCCAAGATTTTGTGTAAAACATCTTTTTGAGAAATACTTTGTGTAATCACTCGCAAGATAGCGCTTAAAGCCAAAAAGAAGATCAAGTGGCCTCACCAAATGGCCTGTGTAATATTAGTGCTACACCGGCTCTCCATTATTACTTCCCTTTAAATGTCTTTTTTTGTATGAAAGAGAGGTATATGCCTGGTTGTCGAAAGAGGATGATCATTCTTGAAAGCAAGAACTACTGCTTGTTAAACGAACAAAGAATTACGGCATGGTGCCCACATGCATTATCATAATACAAAATATTAAAACAATTGCGCCTTCGGAGTAGAATGACAGAGCTAAGACGCCAGTGCTCCTATAAATATTGTCTAATACCGATTCAATCTATTTGTCACCCCAGTACGTGTTCAATGATCACAGAAGTGCTTGAAACAATTTGGCCATTTTCAAACCTTCAGCCTTTTTAGGGCCGGCAGCTATAAGGACCTTCCACCAGAGACAAAATTCAATTTTTTTAAATCCTGTGTGTGCACTTCGCGTCATTCTGCAAGCGCGCACGTTTGAATAAAACTTTTCGCGAAGTACAAAATATACCCTGCGGGCACATAAGCTGCCAACGAAACTTCGATTTGCGCCAGTGTTGTGTTGCGCCAGTGTTGCGCCAGTGTGGGAAGAGCAAACTTTAAAATTAGTAAAAAAAGTGATGAGCCTGAGTATTTTGGTGCAACAGAACATCCTTTTATTGACCATAAGTGCATTGAAATTCGACGTAGTAAAACTTGGTGTAGTATGGCCTGCACATCATTAGGCCACAGCATTGCCAGTGATTCATACACTGTAAAAACACCACGTCGAGCATTAACATTATACTCCACGGATGCTCAACGTCAAGAAGCAACTACGAATACAAACATAAATTTAATTCATAATGAAAAAACTACCCTATAAAGGCACGGTGATTTCTGTTTCTGTAATAGTGTGCAAACTGCAAGGTTACACATTATTTTTGCAATATAATCATTGCTCCAGTATTTAAAAACAACACTAATCCTCAAACATAAGATATCTTGTTGAAACAGTATCATAAATTGCACTAATGCTGCATGCTTCGAAGCGCAGAGTATCACAGATAACAAGACAGGAAAAACAACAAAAATGGCGTTTGTTTCACGAAAAATAGTGGGTAAAATAACCTAGTAACGGTGATTACATTACACAAATTGGTGATTTAGGGAGTGTCACGCAATTTTGTACCTTTAAATCTTCCACATATGCCATTGGGCAATCTGTCGCAATTCAAAACAGAACGATAAAGCAAAGTTCTGATGTTTAAAGATAAACCTCAAATTATAAGGTTACAAGACGGAAAAAAATTATGCGTATGGCTGATGATGCAATAAAAAAAAGGTTCAGTGTTGAGGTTGTTTTCGATTACCCAAAAGTCCTCATTCGCACAACATTAGACTTCGTTTTCAATTCTTGCTGAAGCAATGCAATTGTAGCAGTAACACAGTCGAAAGAACATCATAAATAAAACACGGCGCTAAAAATTGTAAGAGAACATTTTTCTCACCGTGTAGACCGGGAGGGTTTCAAGACCAAACCAAAATTCCCACTATGAATGTTTACACCTTACAGTGACAGCTTCCTGGCGCTAAACGAATGGGCCAGAAATGACAGCAACATGACTGAAAATCGCGTCAGTGTTCGACAACAGTACACAAGAGGAATCCTAGAATCAACCGCTTCATCTCGGCATAGACGTTAAGTTTAGTAAAGTGCAACGGGGGCATGTCCGGCAGCCAGCGTGCTTACGGATGACCTGTGCATTGGAGGCACACCAAAGCAGATGACGGTAGAGGGGTATGGCCGCGCTTTCCGCCGCACTCTGGGCTCACCTTGGGTGCAGTCCTCAAGTTTTAAAGCAAAGTTTTCTCTAAGCGATTTAGCCGACGTGATTGCTGTAGCTGCTTAGCAGCGAACTTAAAGACGCCTCAAAGCCATTGATTTTTCTTCGATGGTGAAGTCGGCGCTACCAAACGAAAACATACATTTTGAGGCTTTGGTGCACCGGGGCAGCTAGTGTTGTCTGTCGAACTGAGCATTACACCAAAACATTTGGGCGATGCACCGAATGCTCACTGAAGACGGTGGCGGACCTGGACCAGAGAAACCTCCCCACGTGTCTTCCCCCTGCGTGAGGCCATCCGGAAACAATTTGTATACATGCAAGATGACGACAGCACACATGCTTATATCGTGTCCTTTCTTCTCATTACAAGTAACCCATTCCGCAAGTGCCTCTGCATCGCCGCATGAGGGGATCCGCCTCCGCGGAAGCCTACAGAACCGGGTTAGAGCATGCAAGCTGTGTGACGCAACCGCAGCCCGCAGTGGCGGAAGCAATTGTGGGGCCAGTGACGTGACGACATTCATCAAGGCTTAAGTAGGCCACGCTCCTTGTAACGAACACTTTGGGAGCGGTGGCAGTTGGACAGTACACAAGCTTAAAGCATGCTGTGCATTCCGGTCGCTAAAAGTCCTTAGTGGGAAGGTGGAGTAGTGTTTCTTCCTGCGGTCACTGATAAAAAAATTTCCAGTAAATTTAAATTTTTTCTGCACGGCGCACTGTTTTCTGACAGGGACAACACAAGTGATTTAGCGTCTCGCGTGGGGCTCGTTAGTTCATTCTTAACTTCCAAAACAGCGCAAAAAACGAGGACTAAGAAAGAATGCACAGTCAAGCGCTGACAAACAACTAAGTGTAATATAATAAAGCTTGCTTATAAATACGTTTGTCACACACAAAACACAATACAACAAAACCAGAAGATTTACGCAACCATGAGAAGACGTAATCACATAATGTCGTATCTACACTTCCAAGTTTAACCATTCAGCTAATTTATCTCTTTTAGTGTTAAAGCTACCAACGTCTTACTGACGCATTTTCTTTCTTTATCGCAATCTCAAATGCTGTCTTGCACTTAATTGCTCATCATGCGGCTGTGTGCCCCGTCGGGATGATTGCGCCATTTTGAAGAGGTATGCAGATACGGACATGCGGACAGGAGGCAGATACACGAAGCGTTCGACATTGCGATAAAGAAGGAAAATGCGTCAAAAAGCTGTCGGTTGCCTTAACACTAAAATAGATAAATTACATGAATGAGTTAACCTGAGAGTGTAAGTTGGACAAGATGTGATTACGTCTTCTTCTCATGGTTGTGTAAATCTTCTGGTTTGGTTGTAATGTATTTTGTATGAGACAACCCTATTTATAAGCAAGCTGCAATAAATTACGCTCAGTTGTTTGTCAGCGCTTGCCTGTGCCTTCTTTCTTAGTCCTCGTCTTTTGCGCTGTTTTGGAAGAACTGAAGTGATATCCGCGAGTTCTATATTGAAATATTAAAAAAAAGCGATCATTGATTTTTTATGGGCTATTTAAAGATCAAAACGGTAGTTTGAAGTTGAACGGTCATGAACAGAACTCCTGAAAAAGAGTAATGATAAATATTGCTCGCCCCCTCCCATAATTTTATAATGCCAGCAGCTGGCAGTAGCAATCGCAGTCTGAAAACCAACCTTGAGCTATGAATAAATTTGTTTCATTTTTACAAACATCCCTAATGCAATTCAAAAGCGCAAAGAATTCTCGTCAGGTATTCCTGACTGCAAAGCTGATATCGTCGTGCTAACCTAAGCATGCCTATCGACTAAAATTCTCGATTCTGAAAGTATTCACTGTGCTAGGGAATTTAAAATCAATCAAGAACGGGTAGCGGTGTCTTGATTCCTTGCTCATACGAAATACAATCTCAATATATACACATTGTAGGCCACCTTGAAGTTGTGTGCGCACGTGTTACACTTCATAGGATGTCGTTGCGAGCGGGAGCTATCGCCCTCCTAATTCTCTCGCCAAGTGTTGTAATTCCTTACACGATGTCTTAAATAAACTTAGCGTACGCTATCCAGCATTCCCGTTTTTTCTTGGCTATTTGAACTTTGCTTAAGCATGTTGGGGTTCCGACCATACGCTATCTGTTTCGAACTCATCTGAGAGGGCTGCATTTATTACCACTAGTGACGAAGTTATTTTAACCCAGATATGCGATGCGCGTCATTCGATGCGCGTCACTCCATTTTCTGCTAAACTCTTAGATTTGATTGTAACCAACATGTCTGCCTGGACTCAACGAACATGCATACTGCACTTTATCTGCAACTTTAGGCTTTCCCGTCATGCCTCAACGAGTGTTCTCACTCAACGAACATCAGCATGGCTTAGGAAAGGTCACTCTTCTGAACCCAATGTCTACTTTTACAAAACACCTGTTTTCTGTTGAGAACCGCGGCAGCATCTTTTCCGGACCGCGGCTGCATTCACTGCATCATTCTTGACTTTGAAACACATGGATACCGTGTTGCACTACCTTCTAATATTAATATTGGGTAAACTTTATATAAATATAACATCCAGAAGTAGATTAAAAACGACCTGCATATAGTAGCCAACAACATTTCTAATAAGAACAACTACTCACCTGCGGGCCCAATATCTTTCGTAGTATCACTAGGTTCCATGTGTTTTCTTTTCTTTTCTAATATACCTTAGAGTTTTAGCTAACAACAACGCCTCCTCAAAGCGAATATGCGCAGACGATTGCGTAATTTAACGATGCGAAACGAATAATGATGACGGCTAAGCCCTTCAAATTGCACTAAACAGCGCTTCTTCTATGTGTGAAGGTTGGTTAATGACACTGAATGTGCATAAATTCAAAGCTATACGAATTACACCAAAGGAAAAAACTGCAAGCTTCACCTAACGTACAAAAACTTTGCGATCTCGACGCTGTTAAAATTTACAAACGTTGTGGTCTTATAACCATTAGCTCTTGTGGCAAACGCATGTTGATTACGTAACCAGGAACGCAAATTGCGTGCTTGGGTTCTTGCGCCGTAACTTTTTCCTTGCGCCTAATTTTTAAACTACTCGTACACAAATCCCTCGTGTGATCTAAACTAGAACTTGCCTCTCCTTTTTTACATCTCATTAATTTTTCCTTTCTAACTCCGTTGAATTCATTTGGAACCGGGCTGTCATATTTATTGTGTGCAACTTTTCTGGATCATGCAGTGTATCTTCAAAAAAATATTTTATACCTACCTGACCTTTCAGTAACAAGGAAAAATAGCCGGATTGTACCTTTCTTATCAAATGTATGTTACTTACAGTGACCTCAAGCGCGACCTTTTTGATGTTTCTTCATACGTTGCCTCACGCATTTACAACATAATAATGCTTGCAGTGCTATCCTGCCACACAAGCTTGTGCTTTAACACCTTTGTATCAAAGCCGCCGCCGGAATACAACAAACTAACCGCGTTTATCGAAAGCATCACGGATCCTTTATCATTCAAGGCAGCCATGTCAAACTCAACGTGTATTACCTCTCTTGTTACGAGCGCCCTCTAAGCCCTGAAGGTATTGTAATAAGCAAAATAAATAAATGAACGACGGACCATATGCACGGAATAAATTCATAGCACCGTGTAATTCGAAACATTTTTATTGCGCGTGAGCAACCCTCGCGGTGGCAAACGTAATATTTTGAGGAGTCCCTCAAAAGTAAAACGTAGAAAATGATGCGCTAGTTAGTAAGATAGCTGATTTGATAGGCTAACCCAGAGCCGCCGGTGACGTGGAGGCGGCTCATCAGGTCCAAATCGGGAGGCTTGGAAGTCGAATTATGTCGTTATATTTACAAATACTACAAGTTCAATTCCGTTCTAAAGATATCCCGCAAATTGATTGAAAGAATATCCTGATTAGAATCTCGGATAAACCACAGTTTATTCAAAATGAACATCGTTGCCGAAAACCGAAGCTACTACTGGCGCTAGCTATCGTCAAGAAACACGAATGCCGTTGACGGTTTTTCTGGATTAGGAATGACAAGACCGTTTCAGGCAAACTGAAAAACACCGATAGGATTCGCAGTCCGACTGACGCTGACATAATCAAAAAATGTTCATCCCTGCTGAAATCTAGCTGGCAAGTGAAGGCCCAATAACCATGCATAACAAGAAACTGGCGTTTTCAGAAGAACTAGGATTCCTTTCCCGCGCAAAAGGTGCAACCTCAGGCATTACTATTACGAAAGATCTCCATTGTGTAAAAAAGATCAAGTTTTTGTATTCCTTAGTCATATAAATTTACGTTTAATGACCTCAGGTTAGAAGAAACCTCGTATCAGATGATGGCGACTTGCTAGTTCTGCAACGTTACAAATACTACTTTATTTTCGAGCAAAATTACGTGGTTGCGGTGAACGGAGGCTTGCTCACCGCCGTATTCCTTGTGAAGGTAGCACACAATTGAAGTGTTGTACTGCTGACCTAAAAATACAGTAGTTACAACATAAAAGCGAAGTTTTTACCATTATTTTTTGTCCTTCGTTTCTTAGCTAACGTGCGTCTTTGCGGTTAATAAAACAGTTACATGACTACATAACACTAAAGCATAACAACGAACTTGACGCAGGCGACCTAAACAAAACTTTTATAAATGACCACAGTCTTTCATGGCATTTTAGCATGAAAATCTGCGCATGCGGCTACTACACCGCACTATCACTGACCAATGAAGTGACACTGACCAGCCGTTTCCTTCTTGATGTTTTCGTTATAAGCTCTGAAGACATGGTTCAAACAGCTGTTACCATACCATGCGAAAGTAGCGATTATGGCCCAACATTTCGCGCTTACACATATACCAAATCAACGCAGACATATACCAAATCAACGGGTAAGGGATAAAACTATGGGTAGTTTCAGGTCAGTTGTAAAAAGGGTACTTCTGATACGAACCTAAAGGTGCACTGAACGGAAAACATGGCAGCGTCTTCCAATACGTATGACGGGTGTGGTGGAATAAGTCGTGTGTATATTTGTGGGAAGTGTTTGCGTTGTGTATTGCCGAGTGCCTTATATCGTTTGAGGATGTGAATCATGGATAGAGCTTCTCCGCACCTGCTGCACAGAGGTCTTGGAGATGCAGTTAGAATGTGCGAGTGCGTTGCATGTGTGTGCTCTATCCGTAATCTAGCCAAGGCGCCTTCAGTGTATATATTGCGTGTGTTGGTGGTGTATGGTCCCACGTTTAGGTTTCAATACGTGCAACTTGTTGTCTGTTTGTTCAGTCCAGTGTGTTTGCCATGTTTCGCGAAGTTGTTGTCCGATGTGTGGTTTCACGT
The DNA here is from genome assembly GCF_048455015.1 of Haemaphysalis longicornis. Taxonomy (NCBI): domain Eukaryota; kingdom Metazoa; phylum Arthropoda; class Arachnida; order Ixodida; family Ixodidae; genus Haemaphysalis; species Haemaphysalis longicornis. Next base: position 183,988,220 of record NW_027526407.1, read on the forward strand.
CAGTGTAGGGTAATGTAGTTATATCAACAGTATAAAAGAATGCAGCAGCAGCAGCAGCCATTCGATCCGCTGCTTCGTTCCCTGGCTATACCACAGTCCCCAGGGACCCAGCAGAGGACCAGTTCAACTTTGTGGACATACACAGACATATAACCCTTGACTATCAGATTGACAACATGGTTTTTAGAAGCCTTTGTAGAGGACAATGCTCGCACAACACTGAGGGTATCTGTATATATTATGGATTGTGTGATGTGGCTTTGAACTATGTGAATAAAAAGAATTACACATTACGCCTCTGCTGTAAAGATATTTCTGCTGCAAATAAAAGAAGTGTTGAAGAATTGAGCATGTGAGAGCTCAGTCTTTATTTAAATGTGTGAAAGATGTGTGCATTTTACAGGGCGGAGATGCCATGGTGCCATAAAAACTGTTACAAAAGTTTGGATGGTGTCTAAAAAGGAGACAGCAAGCCCTGACGCTTTCTCTCTAACTCTGTAATACAAGGGCGCAAAGAACGATGGTCGATTTAAAAGGAGTTCAGTCATAAATGTATCATAGGAAACTGATTTAAAAGGATGGTGAGGCAAAGGTGAAATTTTAAAATGACAAAGAAGATCAGTGTATGCTCACTGACGTTGTAGTTTTCATTTGTTGTACTCCACATAGGGCTTTCAACCGGGCTAGTGCGGAAGGCGCAACACGCCAGGCGGAGCCCCAGATGAAGCACTGGGTTCAGCATTTTCAGAGATGTTTTACTTGCTGACCAACAAACAATGCTATCATAGTCCAATCTGGAACCTATCAAGCTGGTAAAAACACGTAGAAGAAGTTGCTTGTAAGCGCCAAAAGAAATGTGCGAGAGAACCTTCAGGATCGTGATTGTTTTTAAGCATTGATATTTTAGTTGCTTTATTAGTGGGGTGAATGTGAGCTTTTGGTCGAAAATTATACCTAAAAACATGTGTTCCTTTGGAACACAAAACACAAGTTGACTTGCCTGGATTAAATATATAACCATTGTTATCTGCCAAGCCGGCTAGCTTCTTAACACCAAGCTGGACTTGGCGCTCACAGACAGACAAGTTACAGGATTTAAAAGAGCGTTGAACGTCGTCTACATAGACTGAACAGAAAATCGACAGTGGCAGCGCCTTTCTAAGGGAACTCATTTTCACAAAAAAGGGTGCAACTTAAAACTGCACTTTGCGGCACTCCATTTTCCAGCACAAGAACCCTAGGGAGTGCAGTTCCAACTCACACGCGAAAGGTTCTTTGATACAAGTAGCTGGCAAGTGTGTTCATCATGTTACCCGACATGCCAAAGGACTTCAGGTTGCTTAGGAAGCCATACGGCCACGCGATATCTTATGCTTTTTCCAGATGAAAGAAAACCATCATACAATATTTTTTGTGGATGAAAGCATCATTTAATAAATCTCGAGCGCGACGAGTTGATCGTTAGTGCACCGCCCTGCCCTGAAGCCTGCCTGGCAGCTCTCGAGAAGACCTTTGTACTCAAGAAAGTAGATGAGCCTCCTCTTTATCATCTTCTCCAGGAGCTTGCACAGACAGCTTGTAAGGGCGACGAGCCGATAGCTAGCGAGAGAGAGGAAGGGTCCTTTTCTTCCTTCAGAAAAGCTACTACCATCGTGTTCCTCCAAGAACGAGTAATGTGCCCCGAAAGCCATATGTTGTTGCGTAGATGTAGGAGTGTTTCAATAGTGTCTGGGTGAAGGTGTTGTATCATGGTCTATGTGATTTTGTCTGCACCAGGAGATGAAGGCTTACATACGCTAAGAGCAGCCTTCAGCTCATGAATTTAAAAACGAGAATTGTAGAAGTGTGCGCCTTGTTGTTATCACGCAGGGACGTCTTTTCTACAGATGTTTTGTGTTTCATGAAAGTGTGTAGTGTTCTGAACTGAACACGAGTTCGAAGTGTTGTGCAAGTGTTTTAGCCTGGTCTTCCAGTGTGTCCCCTGTTGTACTAACCAGGGCAGGCTGTGTGTTTGTTGTCATTTTAGTTTTTGTATTCGTGCCCAGACTTTGTGTGTGTCTGTGTAAGAATTTATGGATGTCGTGAAGGTGTTCCAACTCTCTCGTTTTGCCTCACGGCGCACACGTTTGTCTAACGGCTTGGCCCGTTTCAATAAAATGAGGTTACCCGACTAGGGGTACTGACGAAGGATACCCCGCACCTTGTTCTAGGCCTCTTGTGCCCGGCTACAGTCCTTATTCCACCATGGCCTCCTCTGCTTGCCCGGGGTACCAGAGGCGTCGGTTATAGACTTTTCGGCGGCGTCGACGATGTGCGCCGTGAGAAGCAGGGTAGCTTCTTCAACGTGCAGGTGTCTTATGGATGTGTGGTGCAGGTGGGATGTGTCTATAAGTGTGTTCCAGTTAGCTTTTGCTTGATTGAACCTGTTTTGGGAAGATGGAGTGCATGGGCCTTTACCTATATATGTTAATGAGGTGGAGAAGTGGTCACTACCAGGGGAAAAAGAAGTAATGAGCCAATACCCAGGTCAAGATGTAGGTGTGTGTTGTTTCCTAAATAATGTCTGTGGGCTTATTTGTGTTGAAGAAGCATGCTCCTCAAGATGAACGACATTTCTCTATCAGGCAACATCGGGCATCTCTCCGACAAGAGCCCCAAAAAGGGTTGTGCGCAATAAGGTCTCCTGTTATGATGTATGGTTCGGGCAGCTGGTCGACCAGCGCCTCGAAGTCAGAGCTCGAAAGTGCAAAATTAGGACGAATGTTAATAGGGCATACCGTTATCAACCTATTAAATTATTGTGTGTATTGCTACAGCCTCAAGGACGGTGTTGAAAGCGATAGGGTGGCATGCTATAGATTTCCGGGCTATTATGGCTACACCGCCTGAAGAGAGTGTGTCGCCAACCCTATCCTTTCTCAACATGATAAGGCTATTTAAAAATTTGATTGAATATAATTTAAATTTGTTTCTAGAACACAAATAAACTTGGCTGATTAGCATGCAGAATTTCAAACACGCTAGCAAGATTATTCAGTAGGCCTCTGCAGTTTCATTGAACTGTACTTTCTCTTGCGATTATGATGTGTTAGAGCTACTGGAGTGTGACTGTTTATGTAAGGGCTTTCAGGGCTTGCACTCTCGGAAGTGGTTTTTAACCTTCTTGGAATGTTTCCACGGAGAGACCCGCTGCTTCCGCTGCGAAGCAGACAGGAAAAGTCCCACATGAATGTCGTCATCAGATTTGAAAGGGTGCCCGGCGGACCGAACCCCTTGGTCTTAGCAACCTTTCCGGGGCCCTTCGTTGTAGTCGCGACTACCGAGGCCGTTAGGAGCGCCCCGGGTGGCACAGCTGGTGCGGCGGGTGTGGAAAATACCACGGTTTCCTGTGTATCAATCTCCTCGGGGCCCTCGCGTGTGCTTCGTGCTGGTGGAGAGGAGAAAAGAGTAGGTGCAGCAGCATCCCCACCGGACGTGGATGCCTCCACAACCGCTGCTGGCTCAGCGAGCGGTGCGGAGGCGAGTTGGGCTCCAAGAGTATACATATTGGGACCAAGTCCGACTCTCGGTACTGGGTACCCACCGAAACCAGATGCCACTGCGACCCCCGGCGAGCTGCGTCGGCGTACCTGCCCAGAGGTAGGAGTCGAACCTCTTCCGCGCCTCTGAGAAGGTGATCTGTTCTGCCGCCATATGTTTAGAATATTATTTTCGAGTTGACATTTTTCAAATTCCTTGGAGTAGGCCGCATGTGGACCCTGGAAGTTTACGCAGAGACTGTCGCACGTTACACTTTTCGGACGGGTGGTCATGCTGCGCGCATTTCTCACGCGTAAGTCGGCCGCGACAAGATTTTGTGCCGTGCCCCAATCGTTGGCACTTGAAACAGCGTCGCATGCTTGTGATGTAAGGCCCGACTGGACATCGCACGAAACCTGCATTGATGGATTCCGGAAAACTCGACGTATCAAAGCTTAGGATGATGAGCTTTGTTGGTATATGTGTATCGTATATTCGTATAGGTATTCCTCTGACCGCTGGTACACTCTGGCCAGGAAGGCCTTCCAGTAAGTCGGCTTCAGTTTCTTTAGTATGTCACAGTCCGAGATCACACCCTGACAGCAGTTTAGGCTGCGGTGGGGCATGACTCGGATGGCGAAATCTGCGGTGCTGGTTTGCAGAAGATGTTTATTGGCCTGATCCTGGCTACTTACATCGACAAGAATTTCAACGGTTTGATGTTTTTTGGCCTTCTACGATTCTCCAACAATACCCTTAACAAACTTTCAAATAAGAAATACCCACTGTGAAGTAAGAGGTTTTGTTTGGTCGACCGATTTCACCACGATGAATAGAGGATAGTTGTTCGGTTTCGGAGGACTCAAGTTAGCAAGAGGTAGAAAAGAAACTTCGGTGCAGCCCGTTTTCGGGGGCGGAAGACGTTTGGGGTTTTAGAAAATGTCTTATATCATAGTATAGAAGCAGGGGACGGGGGTACGTTCTTTGTCAGCCTTACCCTGATAGCTAAAGAGGTCGCGGAGCTCCCTGCCTGGTAAACAGACAGGGGGCCCATACGTCGGAGCTTAACCTGGACTTCGACAGCCACCGTTTGAGGTTTAGACCCTTCACCCTAAAAACACATCGCCACGGTTGGATCCAGCTCATGTATGGGGGCTCGGTGTCCGCGATGTCGCCAACACCGTCACAAAGATTGCTCAAGGGGCCCCTGCAGGGAAAAGCCCACGAATTACTCCTACACAAACTTGACTACTTTGGGGTGCATTGGCTAGCCATCAAGTCTGTGAAATATCGTCTGAGCTATGAAAACACTGTGTTGCAATGACATACAGGCTTTTATCTTCTTCGATATTTTCATCTGGCGGGCCCCAACGAAGCGTTTTGGGGCATATTCTGTTTTACTTTTATCTTACGGATTTACCTAAAATTGATAAAATTACGTTTATTCTTTACGAGGTTGACAGCAGCTTATTTGTATCTGGTGGCGAAGTACCCAATATAGTGATTAAAGCGTAGAAATAGCATAAGAAACTCTCGGATTGGTTTAAAGACAACATTCTCAAAATAAACACCTGCAAAGCTAAAGCCATTTCATTTCAAGCCAGAAACACACGCATGCATATTGACAAGCAATATACATTCGCGACACGCCTATTCAAGTCTGCAAAAACATAGAGTTCATAGAGCCGCCTTCTCGTTTATTATTTGTTGAAAATTTTACTCTGAATCATTGACCAAATCTCAGAAATCAGCTGCGGATGCTTAATCACTCTGTCATCCATTACAGGATTTAAAATAGACTTGAACGTCGTCTACATAGATTGAACAGAAAAATCGATGGTAGCAGCGCCTTCGTAAGGGAATTGATTTTCACAAAAAAAAGGGTGCAACTTAAAACTTTACCTTGCGGCACTCCGTTTTCCTGCACATGAATCTTAGAGAGTGTAGTTCCAACTCGCACACAAAAAGATTCTTTGCGACAAGTAGCTGCAAGTGTGGCCATTATGTTACCCGACATGCCGAAGGACTTCAGGTAGCTTAGGATGCCATACCGCCACGCGGTATCGTACGCTTTTTCCACATCAAAGAAAACTGTCATACAATAATGTTTGTGGAGAAAAGCATCCTTTATATAGGACTCGAGCGCGACGAGTTGATCTTTAGTGGACCGCCTTGCCCTGAAGCTTGCCTGGCACCTCTCGAGGAGACCGTTGTACTGAAATGCCACGAAGAACGTTTCGACACGTATGGACACAATGCAAATATCTAGACTAACGCACAAAGCCAAAAGGCGCCACTTTGCGTATGAGGTTTAGAATTTCAACCACGTTGATAACGCCGACGGGGTACTGCCCGACCCGGCGAAAATGTTCGAAATTAAAAACTTAATATGCCAAAATATAAACACGGAGCACGAAGATTTCTGCGACGGCGCGACTACCAGCGCCCCCTTTTAGCAAATTACTCAAGTAGAGAAAAACCATCGACATGGTGAACAAAATACAGCACACTTTTCTGCATGGACGACGTGAGCAAGAACCTTCAGTGAAAAGGAACAATGCTGCAAAGCCAGTCTGTGGTGTATCATTTTGAGAAAAACGCCGATACGAAAAGCGCACAGTCGCCAATGATGAACCCGTGTGTGCCGCAGCCATCAAAAAGTGACCCAGAGTCTCTGCCCTAATGTTTTAAACACCGATGCCTACAGCGAAGCTGGTGGCCTTCCTTAATCAAAGAACTACGCTTTACCCAGTTGTACAAATGCAGCATATTCTCCTGTTATTACGCCCGTTTGAGCGCACAGCGTCGCTGGCGCTCACGCAGGGCTCCTTCTGTGGGAGTGTAGGCAACTTTAGCCATTTTGCGCACATTGGAGACGCCACCGCCAAGGGCACTCATATATATGTGCGCGCTGTATAGTCAGCCATCCCCTCTCATCCGCTCCTAGAAACTGTCCACCTGCGCTCTGCTTCCGCACCCGCTCTCCCCATTGCGCTGCAGTGTGCTTGGTGTTTGCTCTCCCCCGCTCAACGCGGTGCTCTCTCCACATCACTACGCCCACGTCATCATTCCTCCTTTCATAAAACATTCAACCAAGTGCCACTTCGATATTAAAAGAATAGCGACCGTGAGGAACTATTCGTATACAGAAGCCGTAACCTGACCCAAGGCAGAAAAACTCGTCATATTGCTCCAAATAGCCATGGCTATTGTAAGAATCATTTCCATATTTTGCTCGTACGTTTATAATAGACAATATTGTTTAAGCAACTCTTTATGTGTTATAATGGCTCGCCAAAAAAATAACCATTTTGGCCGTATTGAGCGTTGGACTTGCCCCTGCGTGTACTCGGCGTTGGCGTCATCTACAAGTCTAGCATGAAATAATCTTGAGGCCGAGTGTGTCTTCCGCCTTCCGTCGATTCACCGCACCAGGACTTTCATGAAGAAGGCGCGCTCTCAAAACGATGGCGGTGAGTGAACTCAATCCGAGCAACCCGCCGACAACATATTACGCGTCATGATCGACTTCGTCGGCGTACGTGATTCCGCCATTCCAAGAGCCTTCATCCAGCATTAAAAGCTCGTCGTTCCTCTACAACAAAACACCGACTCTCAGACAAGAACAAATTATTTTCTTGTCATGCCGCGGTGATTTTTGTGTAAATATTTAAGATCGTGTCATCCCCCCACCCCCATAATCGAGCAAGCATCACTTCTCCTTAAACCCAATATCTTACACCCAACGTGTTTTTCTCAATAATCACAGTTAATGGTGAATGAATCAATATATCCAGATATTCTAAATGGGATTTGTTTTGCACCTTCCCTATTGCTCGATTTATTTGCAGACACATGAAACTAAGCTTTGTGAACCAAATCTGGTGTGTGCCCTTAGGGAATAATCTTTGCTGAATAGACCGAGAGAACAAAAGGACAACAAATGCGCCGAGAAACTTTCTACTGCGCTAAAATAAAGGTAAACATAATACTCACTTTCTCGTATTTATTTATGCAATGTCGCTTTGCTTCAGCGCAGATGTCGTTAAGAGCAAGAATAAAGATCACGGCCAGCAGCAACCTGAAAGTCTGTTAAAAATTGCTTCTTTTTTAGTGTATCCTGAACAACTTGCAGATTTTGGCTCACACTTGTGATACTTAAGTGAATACAAACATTCAAGCCCAACTTTCCATAAGTCCTTATTAAAATCTCTCCAAGAACATCTCCCTTATCTTTCTTACAAGCGCACTTGGCCTTGCTGATAACTTGCTGTTACAATAAACAAAAGTGGTACAGAAAAACAGGCAGATCAGTTAGCCCTTGTTTTGAAAAGAGATGACTCGGCGCATAAACAGTATAACCTCGCATGCGCGGTTGTCTACCCAACCATTATAAAACAAATATGACACCCGCACTTCCTTTGCTTCCGTCACGCTCCGGAAAAAATAAGCGCTTGCAATGTGATTTCCAAATGACCGTGTTGAGCAATCGCAATGGTAGTGCTCTCTTTATACAATTCTTCATTGTTTCATTGCTAACGTTTTAATGATGTAGAAGCTCACGACTGCGCACTTCGAATTTTTCGAGACCAATTTTTACTACGTTAGACTCAATCCGCTTAATATCATAAACCCCTCGTTAAAATCTCAATCCTTTCTTTTTTTTCAATACAAAAACATATTTTATAAACGCTTGTTATCTTATAACTATGATAGCAATAAATGAACATTACTGCCGGCCAGTTTTACGAATTTCTCAAAAATATTTACCAAACCAAGCATTTTTGGATATACTTCGGGTGAAATAATTTACAACACTTCAATAACGCTTCGACATCTAGAAAATTATATCCAGTTTAGCAACGTAATGTTAGGTCATAAGGTATAAAATTATGTTTTGATGGTTCAGTACTTCATAGAAATCGTTTTGCAAATGTTCGAATTTCAGGTTTTACGAACATTTTTGAAACTTGTTTTCCTCGCAGAAAGAAACTTTACCGCAGAACAAAAGTTCGCTGCTAGGCGTAGATTTTGAGCCCGCTCTTGGTGTAATGGAAATATAGCCTAAGCTTGTCGAAATCATTTTAGACAAATGGAAAAAAGAAGAGAGGCAACTTTCTTCTTAGGAAACGTTAACTTGGTATTATTCTTACTTGTACTGTGAACGGAGCTGCATAAGACTCTACCTTACTAACAGTAATCATAAAAAGTTGGTGGTGCTTTCACTGTTCTTTTTCTTTTATGACACAAAAAGTATAACTGGCAGTTATAAATTACCTGAATATAGAAAAACAGCGCTAAAACGGGACAAAAGAACGTGACAAGACTGGGCGCTGAATATAGAAAAACAGCGCTAAAACGGGACAAAAGAACGTGACAAGACTGGGCGCTGTCCCGTTCTTTTGTCCCGTTTTAGCGCTGTTTTTCTATATTCAGTTATGTACCAACAAGCCCGCACCAACACACTTTTTAAATTACCACCGCTGTGTTGGAACAATTTATAACGCAAAATATGCACTCGAATGCGATTCTTTTTTTTTTATTCCGCGTCGTATTGAAATGAGGCGCTTTGGAAAAGAAATAATAACAAGCTACGTGTACTAAACGTATATCACTGAGCAAGAACTGGAGACATCAGAACGATTTGTGGGCGAAGCAGGTGCTCATCGTAACAACGTCACTACATTGCATTCGCGCAAAAAGAGGGACGGCCATATTTCTTATTGCATTTTTAGAAAAAGAAGAGTCTTGCAAATATTCAGGATTGTTAACCACTTCGAGATTATCAAAAACTTTTGGTACATTTTTAAAGGGGAAAGACAAGAAAACAATATTCTAGCCATACGTACGTAATGCATACTCATTTTGTTCAATCAGAGCTGAAAGTGCCATATTTGTTACTGTAGACGCTGTACTGTTATTTTCGTAATTTTTATTTACATGAAGGAAATAAAACGTTCGTTATATAGTGTATATTATATTACCTACGCACTTAATGTCACACTTCCCCTCAATGTTTAAAACGAAACCATTCGTAACATAGTATTTCATCCTAAAAGTGCCAACACACACAAAAAATGCTCTTATTTTACGGTAGCTTCAAGAAGCCCTACTGGTATATATCTTTCATGAATAGTAGGGACTACTATTCAACTCAGAATAAAAACATTTTCGTTATTCCAAAGAGTAATGAATACTTGTGAAATTACCAGTTCCTTCAAACACTCCTCACGTAAATAGACACCACCACGATGGTAGAAGACCAACAGCAGAGTCAACGTGGACACTCATCTTATTATAGGACTAGATGGCAATATTTAAAGTAATAAACAGTTGTAATGTTCCATGATCCCCATTCAAATGGGACTCGAGAACAGCTGGAGCTTCTCAGATTCGAGGCTCTATCAAGGGTATAGTGGTCTAAAACTGGGATTTTTTTTCGTGATTTGGTTTTGCAGATTATTCGGAAAGCCACGTATCGTCGTTGCAGCAAATTTTGTGAACGCGTGCACTAAACGGTGCAAGTTTTCTACCAAAGCATAAACAAAATCAATCTGCTAAATTATCAAAACAGGCACGCTGAAAAGGGCAATATTGTAACTCTTCTGTACCCAGTACAAGAAAGAAAATGATCTGCAAACGTATATCTTCCAGATGTTGGACGCAAAACTTCAGGAGTTGCGTGAATTGTACTCGTGTTTGTCACATTTTGTTGCGTATAGAATTGTCCTGAAACTAATGACGCTCGTTTCTGTTCCCCTCGGGCGCCGTGTGACTATGGTTGCCGCGTTGCCAGAATTTTTCGGAAACAGAATGCCGATAGAGTAAATAAAAACACCCTTAATGGCTAGTTCAGCAAGAAAACTAACGTTGGTGTCAGCGTTCCTGTGAGAGGGGGATAAGTGTCTTTTAGATCCTGACTTTGAAGCGTTCCACCAAGTAAGCGATAAAGTCAGGACGAGAGACGGTTTTCCAGTCACACCGATGCAACCGGAGATGAAGTGAGGGAGCCGAAGAGTGCAAATGAACACTCAGCAAAATGTTTTGGTATACTCAAGACTCGCAGTACCCGACGTAAAGAATGAACAGTGGCACAGAACTCTATAAGTCTGATTCATTGACGTACTATTGGACTGCGAGAAAGAGCCCTTGAAAGCGCCCTGAAAGCGCCCCAATCCTAAAATGGACGAACCACTTGACGTAGGCTTGGCTGAACAAGCGCGTATGCGTCCATTCAAGGAGGAGTTCTATCATTATGACAGCAAAACCTTTACAACAATCTTTGCGATCTCCAGGCTTTCTTGAAATTCCCGGCAATTTTAAACTTTATAGCCTGTACTAGTTGGTGTAGGTGGCAGTGGTTTGGCGTGTCACGTTGCCGAATAGGATTTTTTTTTCTGAATACAATTTTAGGTACATCAATCACCCGTATAAGTGTCCCAAATTCTCAAACACTCCAATGAAAACATTTATCGCCCCATTTCATAAGAACCTTGTTCTCCTTCTCGGTTTGGCTGAAATTACCATGCTGTCTAAAATAGACAGAAGTAAGATCTGAAGGGATTTGAACCGGGGTTTTCAAAGCAGCAAGTCAGTTTTACAAGTTTACAAGCTTCCAGCAGTTCGAGAAAAGTTGTAGGTGCTGCGATTTTGTCTGTGGATTATGCCCACTTGAAAGAGTTGCCAGAAATCTGTATGTTTGCAGGGATAATGTTGCAGCCTCATAAAAATGTATGGCCGGGTAACACTACGGTAGTGACGATTGGGCAAACAGTAAGGTGGCGGCCCCACCTAGAATGCCTTGGTTCAGCGTAGTGTGTGCTTGGTTATGGGGCCATCCTTGGTTAATAAAAGTGTATGATTGGTTACGCTTGGATACTCTGTGAAGGTTCCAGCGTAATTATGTTTCGGTACTCGGCCATGGTTTATCCATGGTGTGGTCGTTATTCCCTCCAGGAGCAATAGAAGCATATTGTCTTAAGTACGTACCAAATTTACTGGCCTGAAACGCGACACGATTACAACACGAAGGGATTGTGTTCTTTAGATATAAAAAAAACTCTACAGTAATATGAGGGTAATTCTTTTCCAAGTTAAGCAAAACATAAATATCTGCCGCAGCATTCACGCAAGCCCAGCCCAAACAGACGAAAATCACAATTACTGTTCCAGCTCTGTGACCAGACGCACAGCTGTAGTGGTTTTATTTTGGACTCTGGGATGGCCATTTTTCGAGCGACTTCACTTCTTTGAGAAAACGTTGTTTTAATTAGACGTGTCCTCTGTTGCAAAGCTCACCCTAACATTTCTTCTGGATTTGCAAGTGAAAAAGCACCATGGACGGTCGATTAATTCTTGTATATCCATCAGGCAGCAGCCTAACTGCCGATTTCTACAGTCTTGAACACAGGGCGTCTAGTAAATCGGTTGTTGCACTGGGCAGGACAGGTGGTCACATCAAGGGTATCCAAAAAGCAGTCGATATATTTCAGGCCAAGGAAAACCGCAAATGCCTCCGAACAGTGAGGCCGAAAAAGAAACGTAAAGCACTGCGGACTTTGTCAATGCTATATCTGTCACCGCAGAAAAACAAGGAAAATAAGAACAAAGGCCTTGGCTTGTAGTGGGTTCAAAGGGCTTTGGCACCAGTTGGCAACATAGGTCGCGAGATGTTTCAACCTGTAGCCGTAGCTTAGAACAAGGTGAATTATTGCACTTTACAGGAAACCTGCCTTTCGGTATGCAAATGCAACGTAAGGTACACTTCAGGTAGCAACAATTTGGAAAAAAACTCACTTTACAATCGAGTGAAACAGTAAAATATAAATGTATCCACTTTCTTTGTGGTAAAGCTCAAAGAACAGCGGACAATGCAGCGGATGGGCGTTTGCTCAAACGTTTTAAACTCGCTCTGTGGTCTTGCATTTGGGCACTCTTAAGAAGATGATTAACGTATTGATGCTCGATATTTCAGCTTCTTTCATTTTAGCAATACTTGATCTTTTTGCTCAATCAACACTTCGCCATTTTTCGCAACACACGTTAGAGCCAGAAAACCCGCGATGCATTTCCAAAGCCGTTATTCTAACAGCTGTATAAGGCTTCCCCGCGAAGCGTTTCAAAGACAAGCTTCCACCTTCTTTCGCTCCTTCTACAGGTGGCGACACTCCTAACACCCGTGCGTGGTGAGGAAAAGCTACGGTCAAGCGGCATCGGCAGGAAAGATGGCGTCATCGCCAGTCGATGTTTAACTGCACCCATTCTGGAGCAGGACACCAGCTTATAAAGCATCGCTGTTGAAATAACAAAATATTTATTTCGAACCATTATTTCGAATCTGTATTTCGAAGGGGATTCACGGCCACGAGTGACAGATGCTAACTTGTGCCGCCTGTCTGTCAAAGGTTGACGCCTTTTGCTCTGTGCTCCCGTGGCCTGGCTTGCCTGCTTCCGGGGACTCGACAATCAGCACAAAGCGGTATCTTGTGATACATCGGCGTCCTGCAATATCTGGGCGGAGCATCGCGTGACGTCACCGGTTGACACAGCACCGTCTGGTCCTACATTAAGAACGGAGCATCACCGTCTCACTGCGATTCACGGCCACGAGTGACAGATTCTAACTTGTGCTGCCTGCCTGTCATAGGTTGACGCCTTTTGCCTTGTGCTCCCGTGGCCGGGCTTGCCTGCTCGTGGAGACTCCACAATCAGCACAAAGCGGCATCTCTTGATAATTCGGCGTCCCTGCAATATCTGGGTGGAGCATCGCGTGACGTCGCCTGTTGACACACCACCCTCTGGCCCTACATAAAGAACGAAGCATCACCGCCTAACTGGTATTCACGGCCACGAGTGACAGATGCTAACTTGTGCCTCCTGCCTGTCGAAGATAGGCGCCTCATTTTTTTTAGTGTGTATCTTTGTTTTGTTTCTGTGGCCGGTGATCCCCCTTCTGTCATTATGGGTATTGATCTGTGCTCTTACCGCTCCCGCATCGGCACTTTTGTCGCTAGCCGGCATCTTGTGCTCAGCTATGATGAACGCGCTTTCACTGGTTATGCCTAGATTGACGCGTTTTTCCGAGACCATCCCTGGTCCTGTTTTCAATGTGTATTTTTCTGGTGTTGCTATGCTCAGGAGAGGTTGAGCTGAACCCCGGGCCGTCGAAGGTCGATGATGTCATGAGCACGCTGAAGGAATTCATAGCAACGGCAGAACAGTACAATAACACCACTATTTCTACACTTAACGAACTCAGGAAACATAATACAGACATAAAAGTCGTGTTTTTCTACCGAGAACCGCCTAAAAATTGTACCCCAAATGAACGAAGCCATCAATACCATTAGTGGAAGTGTGGAAGTAAAGGTGTCTGACCCGCTCAAGCGAGGAACTTGTCGGCCTTGTCGATGACCTCAACAATCGCATGCGAAGGAATAACCTATTAGTAAAGGGTATAGCCGAACAAGAGAAGGAAGGCTACGCAGTTACAGAAAAAATCGTCCGCGATTTCTTTTTTAGGAAACTCAACCTGCAAGTTGGCTATATTGAGCGCGCTCATCCCGTCGGCCACCCACGACCAAACTTTCATCGCCCAATGATAGTTAGGTTTCTCTACTTCAAATCAAAATGGAGGCTCTTGACAAGGCCCTAACCTCAAAGATATCTCACCTAAAGTGTGGCTGGAAGAGCACTTCTCCCCAAAAGTTCAATTTGCTAGGAAAAAGCTTCGCAAGTTTGCTAAAGGCAACTCCAAGGAAAACGAACGGTACACAGTTCGTTACAACAAGCTTCATTTAAACGGCATGACGTACTAATTCAATTTGGCTTCTGGCCTACTCGTACAAATAAACAACAGTCCCCAGGTCCAGCCAGCTTCAGAATGATGTCGTGTGCCCAAATCACGATACCTGCAACCACGCCCAAAGTTTCTATGCTGATAGCAAATTTTCGTAGCGTATTCCAAAAACTTCATTGTGTTCATGCTACGGCCTACACGTGCTCGGCGGATGTGGTAATCGGCACAGAAACTTGGCTTAGAAACGACATAGCAAACTACGAGCTCGGTTTCTCTGATGACTTTACAGTATTCCGAAAGGATAGGAACGTTTTTCGAGGAGGCCGCGTGATGATTGCTGTGAAAAAAGTTTTCCAACCTTCCATCATAGCTTGTGACAGTCCACTTGAGCTTCTTTAGGTGAAAATGTGATTTGGTCACTTCACCTGTGTAATTGGTGCATGTTACCGGCCCCGAAACAGTTCCCTCGAGTTTGAGGACCACCTTAATAACTCACTTGAACACATATTCGACAAATTTCGCCAGTGTAGTCTAATTCTTTATGGAGACTTTTTTTCCCAAAAATTTCTTGGGAGATACCTGTGACCCATTCCAGCTGAAGTGAATGCGCTCGTTTTGTGCACACATTAGGTCTATTTCATCTTGCCCAGCTGGTGCATGAACCAATGCGTGGCCCGAACATGCTAGACTTAGTTTTCACGAATACCCCAAGTAACGCGAGTGCCCGAGTTCTAGAAAAAATCAGCGATCATCATTTTGTACATTGCCTTGTGGTATTTCCCTCTCCTGATAAAACGAAAACTAACAAACACATTCTTAACTTCGCAAAGACAGACACCGACAAAATCAACCGCATGCTCAGTGATTTTGCTGTTCTATATCAAGATTTCTTTTCCACGCGTACAACTAACCAAAATTGGAAAATGTTTCGAGATAAACTGAAAGAAATAGAGTACACTTGCATACCAAAAATAACCATAAGTTCGTTCTCGCGCCGTAAGTGCATGAAACTGTGAGCCAGTGTTGACAGGATACCATTACTCGGCTCATCGGTGACCTTCCTTAAAGTCCTACTGTCTTCTATCATCCGAGCTCATGAAGCGGACAACAGAAGGCAGAGTTTCCGTCAACAGGGAAGTACGTCTGCACCCTCAAAAGAGAGCTTGCGCCTCAAGCTGTAATCGGGTGTAGTTACCTAAAATCTAATGTGAGACAGTGTCTTTCGGCAATGATACTGCTACGGAGAAGACAGAAATGGTACGTGGTTTCGTCACTCGCCGCTTCTATGCCATGAAACTCTCTCTCTTACACAATGCCGTAGTGGCAACTTACGTTAGGGTAAACTTCAGCGCTCGGAGAGCATGAACTGCGATTCCAAGCAGCTTCATTCGAAGTTCTCCCTTGACGATGAGCTAGCGCTATCGCCTCCTAAATCTTATACGTAAACTTGAATGTCCCCGGCAATTCTTTTATTTCTTCATATTACTTGCAACACCGATAAGACGTTACAGCAGGGGCTATACGCAAATGCTTGACTACAATGCATCATATGAGGAAAAAATATCACGAGGGTGAGGGACATTCATGCTCTTCAGGAGGCTCCTCTTCTAAATAAAACGAAATGAAAATTGTTGCACTAACGAAGAATGGGGTTGCAACACACCGTAGGTGATTGTTATAGATTCATCGCTATAGACACATCCAGTGAAAAGAAGGAAACTAAAATAGAGCTCAGAAATCTAAACAATGCGAACCGCGGCACGTGATAAAAGTTTCGGAAAAGGAACAAAACAAAGTTCTTTACTGTAAATCATAACTAAATAAATAAACAAATAAATATATACATACATAAAGAAATATATAAATACCACAAGCAAGAACTCTTTCGTAGCCTATGATAACATTATCAAATTATGATGAGTTGGTTGCAAGTGCCGCAGAACACACACGAGTCATTAATGGTAATTCAAAGTTAGAAGAGTTAGTTAAGCTTCACGAAATGCACGTCCCTGTTTTCAAAGCGACGCTTATAATCCGCATAGAGAATCGTCGGCTTCCTCTTATCATTTATATGGCTCCCAGGTTTTCTGTATGCCTGCCACTAACCGAACACCGTCATTACCAAACACAAAGAAAACTTGTAACACAACGAATAAAGCAGTTCCGCTAAACATAAAGGCAGTTGGAAGTGTTGAGGAGTAATTCGACATAAGGGCGTTGGGGCCATTCTCCGCTCCTTGCTACCAGCTCTAACGCTCTTCCCTTCTATCTCACTCCTCCTTTGATGCGCTGAGCAAACAATTGTTCGATGCAATTCAATTTGGCTGCCATCACAGTGCTGACGCAGCTACTCCTACAACAGGTCGTATTCATTCATCTTTTGTTTCCCTTTCTGCCTGGAACAGCCGGAGTGGGAAGGCTGTTCATTTTCTACTTGCTCTCATTTGGCACCTGCTATAGCCTTTCTACATAAGCTTGAATAGGACATTTTGTTATCTTGGGGGTGGCCACTTTTTATCGCTTACGATGGTAAACCAACCCAATGAGGATTTCTCACAAACAAGACACGCGAGGACTGCGTGTAAGTACATAAGTTACTGCGCAGCACTATATGGTCTACTCTCCCGTTTTCAATCTGTTGAAGGCTACTTACTTTTATTCGTGTTATTCCTTGCTATTCCCTTCTGCACCATTTATGTATCTTTCACCGCTTGGTAAGAGATATGAAAGGCGGTCACGTCGTTATCAGATGATTGCGCAGAATCAACAGAAGCGCGATTGGGAGTAAAAATGACTAAAAGCAGCAAACGCCCAACGTGTAGCCCCGCTGTTGCCGCCTCAAATTACGAATACCTGGCGATGTAGCTGTGAAGAGCAGATGATTCGTTATTCGCTCTTTCTGTTCAATGTGAACTGCAACTTGCCCTCTTACAATGCCGACGGCATCCATAAATCGTCTTCAACTCGAAAGGCAATCTGTGTGACGTTTTCGCTAGAATATTCATGCCTAAGCACACGCAAATATCCGGTTGCCGGTATATACTTGCACCGTTTAGAGGAGGGAGAAAGGGGACGTGCACCTAGAGGTGCGCTTGTTGTTGGTACAGATGACATTTTTGTTGTGTTGTTAGGAGATTCAAACGTGGCAGTCATGCGGCTCTATGCACCGTCAGTTGTTCTTCCGGGTGAGCGCTTTGGTTTGGGTTGGTATATTACACAGATAGTAAGAGGCTTCTAGCGCTGGAGAAAATATACAGCCTCAAGTTTTTACGCTCGAGTCCTTCCAGGTTTTTTTCGTCTTATATTCTAGTGAATGCACTCAATCGTAAATTACAAAACGTGTTTTTAGCGCACTGCTTGGAGAACCTGTAGCTTCGCAGGTCATCCTTTTTCAGATATCGGAAGCGCACTGAACACTGAATTTTCGTGCCTCAAATGAACCTGCAGTTTTCTTCACGGCAAATATTGGAGATGTATACGACAAGTAAAGCGGTTGCCGGAAGGTCAAGCGCTTCTACCCGTAATACCTTCGTTTATGTATATAGTTAACGTTTATATGAAAGTAGTGATTGAAAGATGAGCGGGTATAAAGCTTCTTTGTTGGTGCGTAAACAGGGGGCTCGCACTTTTCGGTGACGCCACCGAAAAGCTGTAAATAGGGAGCGCGTCCGCGTACGAGCTGCGACGACAAGCCGGCCCCTTATGTGCCCTCCGCTACAAACATCCCAGAGAATCCCGCCATCTCCACGAAGCGAATGATGATGAGTGGGCCGAGGGTAAAATGCTTATCGGTAAAACCGTGAAACATTCACCCGCACATCATATAAAGACTCCACACGTTGTTATAGGTCTTCTTGACGGCGCGCACCACCTGAATGATTGAAGGACCTAAGGCGCGTTCGTAGCCATGCTCGCGAATCGGTTTGTAGCCCACTGGGAAGAGCGCCTCGTACCTTCCGTCACGGCCAGATAGTCGAGCGATCAAAACCGGGTGCCGCCGCGTCAGCAGCACTCGTCACGTTGTTACAGGTGTTTTTGACAGCGCGCACCATTCTAATGAGTGAAGGGCATAAGGCGCATTCGTAGCCCTACTCGCGTCTCGGTTTGTAGTGCAGTGGCAAGAGGGCCACGTACCTCACATTGCGGCCAGAGAGTCGTGGGATCGAAACCCGGCGCCACCGCATCAAGTCCACCACTCTTCGCTTGCAAAGCTTGAGACTTCCCACTGCTCCTTTGACAAGCCCTTCGACGACGTCGATGTTTGTGGTGATCATGTAGGGCTTCTTTAGGACAAAGAGAATCTCCATTGGTAAGTTCGCAAACTCTGTGTGTGACACTTTACCACCTTAGCCGTCGCCTTTGCAGAGTTTCTTGTGTCGCGTACCGCTCGTACGTGTCTTGAGCTCGCAGACAACTAAAGACAACCTCTTTTTTTCCTCTCCTACTTGTTGGGTATCAACCGATGCGTTGAACGTTTCGCATCTTCGTCCAATCTTTGGTTCGCCAGTCTCTAGGGGCATCCTGCCAAATCATCATCAGCGGTATGTACACGGCCGCAACGAGGGACGAGACAGGGCCCGAGCAAGAAAAGCTTCGTCCCTAATAGGGGCAGTGGGGAAATATACATACACATCTGGTCTTCAGATATATGTGTACATGAGGTTACCAGAAGTATGTGTTTATATGGTGATCCTTCTTGACCACACAGCCAGCCCAGTTTACGCTGAACATTCAATATGCAACAATATGCATTTATTGTATAACGTGCACGAATCACCAGCAAAACCTTATTCATTATGGCTTCTTAACCATCCCTGTGCATGGTCATCATCATCGTGTTTTTCTGGTTCTGTAGGTTTGAGAATTACTGTAAGCGTAGTTCTTGACTTAAATATAAAACGATGTTTTTTTTTCTTGGAACTAAGCAAACGTTATATTCAGCGTCTTGATCGTCCGACTTCGACTTCATCGTAGTCTTCCTAGTAAACAATGAAAGGCTACATGCAAGATAAGTCACGGGTTATCGCCCCTATTTTCTAAACATTTTCAAATGTAAGAAAAATTTTAGCGACATCTATGCAATGCCATAAATGTTCATAAAAATTGCAGCAGGAAACTTCCCAGAGCCAAATTTATCAGACGCCACGAACTACCTTTTCGTCATTTTGAAGAAAAAAATTCCCGGCATTTCCCCGAGGGGAAGAATGTGAAAGTGCGAATGCAGGAGTTTAATTGGCGCGGTTCGGTAATGTTCGCGAAAGAGAGATCACACACACACACACACAACTATAAAGAAAGAAAGATGCATTTATTCACAGACACCTATTTGTGTTGTCGTTGTACTTGATTGCTAGAGCGGATCTCAGCTTTGAAATTTCGTGTCAGTACTTCTTCAGGCGGGTGCATTAGCCCTTCTCACGCACGATTCCTGGCCAATCCCCCACGTGGGTATGTGCCATGTCAGCGGCCAGGCAGCGCGCGCCCATCTCCCCCGTTGCCAAGGAAGACGAGGAGATTCCTGGCCAATCCCCCACGTGGGTAAGTGCCATGTCAGCGGCCAGGCAGCGCGCGCCCATCTCCCCCCGTTGCCAAGGAAGACGAGGAGCGCGCGCACCCGCAGCTGTTGCTATGCGGACGGCGGCGGACGCTTCAGGCTCGCTTAAGAAGTGCATTCGCACTTAAAATCAATCAGACCAGAGGCTAACTTAATATTCTGTAGCCCCATACTCTTTTATTGGGGATAGTGGTTATTTCTTTGCTTACAAAGTATGAACGTACTGTATGACGGTTTTTTTTAAATACAATAAGCAAACGTTTATGAACATTTGCGATAGCGTACAGAAAAACTCCTCAGAAGGTGTCTCCCTTCGACAAGGTAAATATGAAAAGACTGGCGTACAATAACGAGTGAACATTTCTTGGGTGTGCCATCTTTCATTTAAAAAACCTCGAACAGCTTTAAGACTTTTTTGTTCTTTCATGCTACTCCAGAATCGAGCAGAATCAACTATTTGGTGTCCTGGAGATCGGCTACAAGACGTGATCAACGTCTTTGAACTGCAAATGCACCTTCACACTTTTATAGAATATAAAAGTTGTGTCTCTAGCTCTTCATGAATTTTAAGAAACTCGCCCACAAAAATGTGAAATTATGGCTACACCTGTTTTGAAGAAAACCATCGAATTACATTGCAAGGTGGTTTGCAGCTTTCTCATTGAACCTGAAACCTACTTGTACCCTGGATCGCCAACTTGTTTCAGTGATAAAGCAGTTGCAATTAAACAAATCGTCTTCTAACAAATCCTTAAAGCCTACACTTACCACAGGTAGCGCTGATAGCCTCGCCCGCAAGAGAAAGACTGCAGTAGCTTTTTATTGAAAAAAGCTGGCATTTCACAATTAGCTTTGAACCTATAGATTGAACAAAAAACGTAATACAAAATATGAAATGGTTAGGTATTGCACAGAGTGTTTCATTGTCTTTTTGGTACTATAAACAAGTGTTTTATTCACTTTATTTAAACTCACAAAATCAAAGTAGGTGTTATTGTATGGTTCTCCCTCGTTCCAGTGCTTCAATGAAAACAACTTGGGTTTATTATTCTATAAAGGCTTTTCTCCCACCATTATCTTACATCCAAGGCTATGATCTTCTATATTATGCCAATGGTAATCTGAGTGACCGATTTCTTCTGAAAAAAAGTGTTCTCCACGAAAAAAATATAATGTGTAAAGGGGAACATTGCTTGGGAGATGATTTGAGTCTCCACATTGAAATGACAAATCAGAATGCTCAGTAAGCTTCAACAGCAGCTCGAACGCACAACTGTCACACAGGAATGGTACTGCGATATATAACACAGAATACCGTGTGTTGCGAAATATACATGAAATTTAAATTTCGGTATTCCTTAAGTAGAAGTGTTTTACTGATTTTGTGTCACCTAATGCACAGACCGAAGTTCAAAGTTTATACAATAAACATAAAAGGTCTTTCATATCCGAAACTGAGTATGTCTCAAAAATGTTGCATTGGGAAACAGTTGTGTTTCTTTAGAGTGCAAAATAATATCCCGTAAAGTGACTTAAGTTGAAGCGCACAGAGAAATGAGCCAGTTGCACGCTAAAGTTTCTTAGTCTGAACTGACTATTTACAAATGTGTGGAAGCAAAGTTTTCTCTTTTTTGAAAGATTCCGAAAGTTCCACGCTTTTATTGTGAACGAGCATCGCCATAAATAAAGCGTGGATTCATTCTCGTAGACATGGTTGAATGTATAAGCAGTGCTGAACAGTCAAACAGTATTGAACATCCTAACGTTCTGAAATTACCCCGCCCGTATTACCATGAAATGAAGTCCCACCGTGGCTTTTCGAATAAAAAATATCCTAAAATTTGATTTGTTTTACTGGCTGTACATAAACGTTTCATATTTGTACGTTTCTCTCTACTTTTTAACAAACCCCGCACAGGGCACCTTAAGTATTCCTGGTGACGGTACTCGCGATACTGCGGACCCCGAGCCCCCATACTCTTGGTGTAATCGACCGTGGCTACGACTTTTAGGGTGAACGGCAGAAATCACAAACGGTGGCCGTCGGAGCCCAGGTCAAGCTCTAGCGGATGGGCTACCTGTCTGTTTATCAGGCAGTTAGCTCCAGGCCCTCTCTCGGTATCAGGGTAACCCGGGCGGAAGAAGGACCACCGTCCCTTGCTTCTACACTATGATATATGACATTTTCTAAAGCCCCCCACCCCAAACGTAACCGGTCCCTAAAAAAGGGCCGCACCGAAGTATCCTTTCCTCCTATGTCGTCAATATATATTCCAAAGCTCGATATTTTTCTCGCTCTTTTTGGTAATGCAATGCCCTGATATATCAAAGGCCGTGGTTATTTTGCCGGGTGCCGGCAGATTAGGCTGCGAGAAAAGTTGGCGGCAGATCCTTCCCATTGGCTGGCCCAGACCAGGTGATTATTCTGCCTGCACATTTCCTCGGGGGCTATTTTGCCGGCTACCGGCACATTTTCACATTTGTTATTTTGCCGGCAACCGGCAATTTAGCCCGGAAGAAAAGTTGCTGGAAATTCCCTGGCAATGCTGCCTCCGGACGCCAACGCTGCGGCAGCTGGAGATGTCAACTTTAACGTTGGGGACAAGTATTCGAGCTTTGCCAAGCTTGAGGAGAAAAGGTCTATTGGTACAGTTCAGTGAATTACGTCAAGTTCTAGAAAAGAGTAGGCACGATTACGGCGGGCATGTCGAACTTGGACTCAGCCAGCGCGAACTTTGACAATTTGATTACAGACACTTTGATAGGTGCTTGTTGTAATACCACATGCCATGTGTGAGTCTCGCCAAACAGCCGAGAGCAAAAGTTTGGCAGCGTAGTGTGCATAAGTTGCTGTTTTTAATTTGTGTGTTTTTGTTTGGTATATGAACGCAAAATTACATTATTTTTGTGGACGTCTGCCTGATTTGCAGAATCCCATGAAAATATTGTTTTTACTGAAGTTCATGTTTAAATTTCCATAGCATTGAAATAAACAGAGGTGAATCCTAGCCATTACTTTTTGGCTGATAATTTCTTTATTGTGCGACTTTGCTTGAAATTCTACAAAGGTAACACCAGGGAACATTAACTGTCTGTAATCAAATTGGGAAAGTTCGCGTCGGCTTGAGTCAAAGTCCGACATGCCCGCCACAATTTTGCCTACTCGTTTCTATAACTTGACATAATTCACTGAACAGTACCAATCAACCTTTTCTCCTCTAGCTTGGCAAAGCTTTAAAAGTTGTCCCCAACGTTAAAGCTGACATTTCCAGCTGCCGCAGCACTGGCGCCCAGGGGCAGCATTGCCGGTGAATTGCCGGGAACTTTTCGTCCGGGGTTATTTGCCGGCTGCCGGCAAAATAGCAAATGTGAAAATGTGCCGGCAGCCGGCAAAATAGTTCCCACGCAAATGTGCCGGCAGAATAATCACGTGGTCTGGGCCAGCCAATGGGAAGAAACTGCCGGAAACTTTTCTCCCAGGCAAATCTGCCGGCTGCCGGCAAAATAGCCACTGTCTAAATCAAAACCCGTCATTTTCCAGTCTGTCTCTCTCATTTCCAAGTTTCTTGAAAGCCTTGTAGGCAAATCGTACCAGGGTTTTTAGCCTTGTACGTACAAGGTGTGATGCAGGTTTTTTTTTTTTTGTAAATGAGGAGGTTAAAATTTACCGGGCGGACAAGAGTGGAGACGATTTGCCTACGGACAGGGACCAAATTATATTGATGGGACAAATTAAAAAAAAACGTGAACAAATGAACATGCAGCTAATCTAATGACAACCGTCCTATGATAACAAAGTCCCTTAGCGAGAAGTCCCACTCCAAATTGTTCGCGCTCACGTATAGGTCCCAGTCGGTGAGTTGACTCGGTGCGCAGGGCTCGGTGCGCTGGGCTCGGTGCCTTGTCGATGCTGGTGCTGTGCCAGTGCCGGTGTCGGTGCAGGGCCGATGAACAACACGTTATATTCGGCCCGGGTGTTTCGTGAACAGTCTCGACTGGAAGATACCTGGTGTGGCTGGAGTAGCCACTCTTCCCCCTCGCGCCCTTCTTCCGCCTCCGCACACTTCTCGTCTTCCTCGCTTTGACCTGCCGACCCCTGTCCGGTGAGCAGCGCCTCCTCACAATTGCCCCCATCGAAAGAAGTGTTTTGGGGGAAAATACAATACAACATGTTGTCAGGGATCTTGCCACTGGTCTAGGTTTTGCGATGAATTGCTTCCGGCTGACGTCAAAGCAATTTTCCATCCCATTCGTTGGTTGTTCTTTGAACGATTTCACCTGACCAGGTTTACCACAGCCTGGTTTAAGCATTCCTGACCAGAAAATGACAGGTTGAGGTATATCCTCCTTGAATGTTCGTCTGTCTTCTTTCGTTTAATGGGCCTGATTCCTTGTCGTGTGAGGGCGAAGAGTCATTTCCACACAGGAGCTAGACATCGACACATCCTCCACATTTCCTAAAACGAAGTCATAGACAGGATCTTGCATACATTTTCCGGCGAGTTTTCCCGAAAAGAGCGGAGTTTTAACCTCGATATCTGCTTCCGGAAGGAACTTGATGGTTCTGTCTAGGAGAAGGACAGGGCAAATTTCCCCTGTGAAGTTTTTAGCAGGAACCAAGTCCTTTCTGACAATCACGGTGTTGCACCCGGTGTCGCGCCGCACACTGATACTCTTGCCTCCTAGCCACCCTTTGACAACAGGCAGGCTACTGAGGGATGTCAGAAATTTCTCTATGACAGCACTTACGACTGGAATTTTTTCTCCAGTGTTCAGAGTGACCAATTTCTGGCTTTTTTTGAGGCTGTAGTACACACGATGCCTGTAATTTTTCATCTTTCTGGTGATAGCACTTATCAGCCCTATGTCCAGTTTGGCCACACTTAAAACAAGCTTTCGTGCGATTCCAACACTCGGGAGCTGTGTGCCCCTGTTTGTCACACAGGAAACATAACTTTTCCGGCCGGGAGTTGACTCTCTCCTGAGGAAGGGTTTTGCCGTGGTTATCAGGATTCAGGCTGTCCTCAGCGTTCGCGGCGGACCAAGAGCCAAGACTCCGTTGCTCTTGTCCATCTAGGTAGTTATCGGGCGCTACCACCATCTCTTACAACTTGGCCCAGTTTCTTTCAAGAAGACTAAGAGGCTTTTAGGGCACCTGTTCATAAACTGTTCAGTGATGATTTTTTCTCGCAAGCCCACATAAGTCTTTTCAACTTTGCCTGTCTACATCCACCTTTCAAAGTTTCCGGAGAGCATATCTGCAAATTGGCGACCTGTTTCACCCTCCTCCGTCACCGACCCTCGAAACTTGTCTCTGTAGCCTTCTGCGGTGTGCCGAAATCTTTGCAGCAAAGCTCCTTTCACCTTTTCGTAGTGTAAAGAATCCTCTGGAGACAGGCGACTGACTACACTCAGGGCTTCACAAGAAAGGCACAAAATGATTGTGGTTGCCCATTTTTCTTTTGTCCACCCCTGACCAGTAGCGACACGCTCAAACCTCTGGATATAAGCGTCCAGGTCTTCTCTGGAGCCGTTAAAACAGGAATGAGCTTATGGGGGCTGATAACGTCTGAGCTGCTCGCTCCACGAGCTCCTCCGTCACCGCTGTCGTTGGCATCTGGCGCGTGAGCTCGGGTTTCCTCGAGTCGTTGCTTGCGATCTAGCACTTCTCATTCCAGCTCGAGTCTCTGGCACTCGGCATCAATCGCAAGCGCTCTTTCCTGTCTTTCCTTTTCCATCTCTCTCTCTCGAGACCCATTCCTTCAGCTCACTTCCCACCAGGCCTAACTCTTTTCCCACTGCTAGTAATTTGTCCATGTCCATTTCGGCGCCAAGTGCTCTCCTCTCCGGCGCAA
Source organism: Haemaphysalis longicornis (assembly GCF_048455015.1). Lineage (NCBI taxonomy): Eukaryota > Metazoa > Arthropoda > Arachnida > Ixodida > Ixodidae > Haemaphysalis > Haemaphysalis longicornis. Next base: position 184,013,946 of record NW_027526407.1, read on the forward strand.
AAATTCTCTCCTCGACTCTCTGGAAGTTACGCAGAGACTCCTGTCGTGGACGCCATTTTTTTGATGCAGGTTGTTTTTGTAAATAAGGATGTTAAACTTTACCGGGCGGACAAGAGTAGAGACGAATTCGCTACGGACAAGGACCAAATTAAATTTATGGGACACATTACAAAGTAACAAGCACAAATGAACATTCAGCTAATCTATTGACAACCGTCCTATGAAAACAAAGTCCCTTTGCGATAAGTCTCACTCCAAATTGCTCGCGCTCTTGTATAGGCCCCAGTCGGTGAGTTGACTCGGTGCGCAGGGCTCGGTGCGCTAAGCTTGGTGCCCTTGTTGATGCCGGTGCTGTGCCGGTGCCAGTGCCGGGCCGATGAACAACACGTTATATTCGGCCCGGGTGTTCCGTGAACAGTCTCGACTGGAAGAGACCCGGTGTTGCTCGAGTAGTCAGCTCTTCCCCCTCGCGCCCTTCTTCCGCCTCCGCACACACCTCGTCTTCCTCGCTTCGACCGGCCGAGCCCTGTCCGGTGAGCAGCGCCACCGCACACCAGGCTTTTTAGCCTTGCTCACAAACGGAGAAGTCCTAACTGAAGTGTAAAACCAACAACGATCCTCTTGAAGCAAACGCGCATGGTCGATGTTGACATCAAGATCACGCCCCATCGCAGCCTCAGTAGCTGCCAGGGAGTGATCTCTGATAGAGATCTAATAAATGAGACGGAAGCAGATCTGCTCGACGGCCTTCGCGATCAGGGCGTAACAGCAGTGCGGCTAATCACGATAACCCGAAACGACCAAATAATAGCTACTAAATACATAATCGTGACGTTTGACCGCTCAACACTTCCGGAGTTGGTCAACACAGGCTTCATGAGATGTCTGGTCAGATGCTTCGTGCCAAACCCAAGCTCCTGCTTCAAGTGTTAGCGGTTCGGGCACGGCGCAATCTCTTGCCGTGGTAAACTCACGTGCGCAAAACGTGCAGCACACGATCACCTAAGCCGCAAATGCGAATCCGAGAGCTTCACCTGTGCGAACTGCCAGGGCCCGCACGTGCCTATTCTAGGAGCTGTGCAAAATTCTATCAAGAAAACAGATCAATGCCTTAAAAGTAAACGAGAACATCACCTTCCCAGAGGCGCGAAAGAGGTTCCCCTCTCTCCCCCTGGGCAGATACGCTAACGCAGTTCACTGGGGGGCGGAGCGGCGTCTTGTTTCGGCGGGGACCCAGTACCGAGATTCGGACGTCGCCCGGCCCACGGCCGTCCCTCCCGGGTTGCGCCTTGCAGCCCAACCCGCCTCCCCACCGCTCGCGGAGCCAGCAGTGGCTTTGGTGGCATCCACGTCCGGTGGGGATACTGCTGCACCCACTGTTTCATCCTAACCACCGGCCCGAAGCACACTCGAGGACCCGGAGGAGATGGAGACGGAGGAAACCGCAGTATTTCCCACCCTCGCCGCACCGCAAGTGCCACCCGGGCCACTCTTGACGCCCTCGGCGGTCGCGACTACAACCAAGGGCAGCGGGAAGGGTTCCAAGTACAAGGTGTCCGGCCCGCCGGGTACCCCTTCCAAATCTGATGATGAGGCGGATGTTGCACCTTTCCTATCTGATTTGCAGCGGAAGGAGCGGGTCCCGCCATCAAAACCTACAGAGAAGGCTAAAAAACCTTGCAAGAGTGCAAGCCCCGAAAGACCTTACATAAGCAGTCACACTCCAGTAGGTCTAACACATCATAATGAGAAGAAAAACATAGTTCAATGGAACTGCAGAGGCCTTCTGAATAATTTTGACGACGTGCATGAGATTCTGCATGCCAATCAGCCAAGTTTAATGTGTGTCCAGGAAACACACCTGAATTCCAAGCACACAAATTTCATGAATAGTTACCTGCTATACAGAAAGGACAGGGTTGGCTGTACACACTCTTCTTGAGGTGTGGCCATAGTCGCCCGCAAATCCTTAGCATGCCACCCTGTCACCTTGAACACCGTCCTTGAGGCTGTAGCCGTCCGCACAATAATATTTAATAGATTGATAACGGTTATCCTTCATCTACATCTCTCTGGTCTTGCGCTTCTGAGCTCTGACTTTGAGGCGCTGGTCGACCAGCTGCTTGAACCATTCATTCTAACAGGCGACTTCAATGCACACAATTCTCTCTGGGGCTCTTCTCGCACGGATGCCCGAGGTCGTCTGATAGAGACGTTTTAACATCCTCTGGAGAATGCCTTTTCAACAAGAAACAGCTTACGTAACATAACATAAGACACAACGCATACTCATATCTTGATTTGGCTTTTGGCTCCACAGTTCTCTTTCCCATGTCTTTAGTGGTCTGTGGGCACAGACCCATATGGTAGTGACCCCTTCCCCACCTCCCTAACTATATAGGTAAAGGCCCATGCAGTCCATCTTCCCAAAACAGGTTTAATGAAGCAAGAGCTAACTGGAATACATTTACAGAGACAACCAAACTACACCACACCTCTATAGGACACCTACAGGTTGAAGAAGCTAGCAAACTCCTCATGGCGCACATACTCGACGCCGCCGAAAAGTACATTCCCTAAACCTCTGGTGCGCCTCGCAAACAAAGGAGGCCGTGGTGGAATGATGATTGTAGGCGGGCGCGAGAGGTCCAGAACCAGACGTGGGGCATCCTTCGTCTGTACAACCACGTCGGGTAACCTTATTTTGTTCAAACAGGCTAAGGCGTTTGGAAAACGTGTGCGTCGTAAGGCAAAACGAGAGAGTTGGCACACCTTCTTGACATCCAATAATTTATACACGGACACACACAAAGTCTGGACACGTATACGCAAGCTCAAAGGACAACAGATACACCGCCTGCTCCTGGTTAGCACAACAGGGGACACACTGAAATAACCAGCTAACACACATGCACAACACTTCGAACACGCGTCCAGTTCAGCACACTACCCAAACACTTTCATGAAACACAAAACATCTGCAGAAAAAAAGCCATTACACGACAAAGACAAATAAAAACCTTCTTACAACTCTTTATTCACTCTCTTTGATTTGAGGGCTGCCCTAAGCACGGGTAAACCTTCTGCTCCAGGCGCAGGTAAGATTACATACACCATGTTGCAGCACCTACACCCAGACACTCTTAAAACACTCTTACACCTATACAATAAAATATGGATACGGGGCTCATTCTACGCTCTTCGAGGGAGGCCTTAGTAGCTGCTTTCCTAAAGGAAGAGAAGGACCCTTCCTCTCCGGCCAGTTATCGTCCCATTGCCCTAAGAAGCTGCCTGTGTAAGCTCTTCGAAATGATAATAAAAAGGAGACTCGTGTACTTCTTAGAGCACAGCGCTCTTCTCGAGAGCTGCCAGACAGGCTTTAGGGCAGGGCGATCTACGAACGATCCACTCCTTGCGTTCGAGTAATATATTAAGGATGCTTTCTTCAACAAGCAGTACTGTATGACAGTATTCTTTGATTTATTTTGAAAAGGCGTACGACACTGCTTGGTTGTACGTCATCCTCAGCAATTTGAAGTCCTTTAGGCATGTCGGGTAACATGATGAACATGCTTGTTAGTTACCTGTCTGAAAAAGCGTTTTGCGTGCGAGTTGGAGCTGCACTCTCTAGGGTTCATGTGCAGGAAAACGGCATGCAACAAGGTGGAGTTTTGAGTTGCACTTTGTTTATTGTAAAAATGAATTCTCTTCGAATGGGACTGCCACCATCGGTCCCCTTATCAATCTGCGTAGACTATGTTAAACGCTCCTTCAATTCGTGTAACTTTTCTATCTGCGAGCGCCAAGTGCAGCTTGGTGTGAACAAGCTAGCCGGCTGGGCAGATAGCAACGGTTTTAAATTTAATCTAGGAAAGTGCACTTCTGTTCTGTTTTCCAAGGGGCGTGGCATTCGGCCGGATCCAGACATTCGACTCCACGGTGACTCTATTCCTGTCAAAAAGGAACGGAAGTTTTTAGGTATAATCTTTGACAAAAAGCACACATTTTTGCAGGCACATAAAACAACTGAAACATAAATGCTTAAAAACACTGACTATCCTGATGGTTCTCTCGCACATTTCTTTTGGTGCTGACAAACAACTTCTTTTACATGTTTTTACAAGCCTAATCGGTTCGCGAGTAGACTATGGTAGTGTTGTCTATGGATAAACCACAAAATCTCCCTTAGAATTCTGGACCCAGTGCTCCATCTGGGGCTCCACCTGGCGTGTGGCGCCTTCCTGACTAGTCCTGTTGAAAGCCTGTATGTAGTGTGCACCTAATGCAACCTACAGCGTCAGCGAGCATACACAGATCTCTTTTATTCTTTTAAAATTTCATCCATGCGTCGCCATCCTTTTAAATCAGTTTTTATGATACGTCCACGAATTAACTCCTTTTAAATCGACCATCGTTCTCTGCGCCCTTCTCTTACAGAGTTAGAGAGGAAGCGTCTGAGCTTTCTGTCTCATGTTTAGACACTATCCAAACTTCTCTAACAAATTTAAAGCACCATGGCTTCTCCGCCCTGTATCATGCGACACATCTCTCACACATGTAGATAAAAACTGAGCTCCCACATGTGCAATTCTGCAGCATTTCTTGTATTTGCAGCAGAAGTATGAGTGCTCTGAAGTTTATACGGATGCCTCCAAAACTGCCACCTCTGTGTCTTGCGCCGCGCATGGGGCCGGCCTTAATGTAGCTATAACTCTTAATAATAAAACCAGTATCTTCACGGCAGAGGCTTATGGTGTACTTCTTGTTGTGAATCATATCCTTCAAAGCCACATCCCACAATTCATTTTATATACAGATCACCTCAGTGTTGTGCGGGCGTTGTCGTCAACAAACTCTTCCAAAAACCATATTGTCAATCTGATAGTCAAGGGTATTATGTCTGTGTATGTCTACAAATTTGAACTGGTCCTCTGCTGGGTCCCTAGCCACTGTGGTATAGCTGGGAACGAAGCAGCGGATCGAATAGCTGCTGCGGCTACACTGTTGAATACAGTAGATATAACCACATGAACCTACACGACGTGTAACCACACATCAGAGAACAACTTCGCAAAATATTGCAAACAACTGGAGTGAACAAACAGACAACAAGTTACACTTAATAAAACCACACTTGCGACCATAAACCACCGACACTCGCAATAGATACACTGAAGTCGCCTTGGCTAGATTACGGATAGGGAACACTCACGCAACGCACTCGTGACTTCTCACTAGATCTCCAATACCTCTGTGCAGCAGGTGTGGAGAGGCCGTATCTGTGATCCACATCTTCATACAATGTTAGGAACTCGAAATTACACGACGCAAACACTTCTCTCAACTACAGACACAACATATTCCACCACACCCGTCATACTTCTCAGGAGACGATGCCATGTTTTTTTGTTTAGCGCACGTTTAAGTTCCTATCAGAAGTTCATTTCTTACAACTCATCTCATACCAGCCATAATTTTACCCCTGGTCTTATACACCAGCTACCCTATTTATCTTTTAAACATTCATGTTCTTCACCCTGGCCCTTTACACGAGTCGTGCTCATAGTCATTAACTGATTTTTTTCGTTTTCCCTCCTAATCAAATAACTTTGTATTTGGCGCTCTTTGTCCATGTCGCCCTTGCTTCATTAAACTTAAACTATCATCATTACTTTTTAACAAGGATGTGCTCTTTTCGGTGATTATTCTACGCTAACATTTTAATATTTAGGGAACAGTTAAGGTTTGATTCACATTTTCGTAAAAGATAAAAAAAAACGCCTGCAAACCTCAAACTTCACCGCTCAATCCTTCTAATAAACCTTGTTAAAGCCCGGTCTTGTTATAAATTTATGTATAGTTTACAATCCCAACTAGCCTCCTAAATTCCACTTGAACACGACTTAGTCATAAAAACAAGAATATCCACTCCAATATAAACTGTTTTATTCTACAATGTTTAAAACAGCTGGTAAGAGTACAATTTGCGAATTTGCAGGATTCCCTTGACCTATATTCTTTATTACACGTGTACATTTCATATCTTGAAGGCAAATTTGCGTGGCGTTTGCGCAATATTTGCTATTGCGCTATTAATCAGTCCTGAAGTGTTTTTTTCGAAACGCAATTGAAAGCAGGCACAGTACACTAAGCCTTTAATAATGTTTGTATTTACTAAAATTTTATTTTAAAAACGTTTTTGCTCTTATAAATAGCGTCTCTCTCGTACTCAAGTTTTAGCTGTTGATTCGTTTATTTTTTCTAATATTCTTTCTGCCTCAAAGACTTTATTAGGGTGCCATGTTTTGTCACTATCACTGAGACGTACCGCCATAACGACAAAAAAACGCAGGAAAAAGCTGTGTTTTGCAGCAAAATGAAGCAATTAAGGTGTACATTTTGAGTTCGGCACTCAGCTTTAGATCTCTGTTGAGGAAGTGAAGTCGGTAAGGATGAAACCTGAATTTTCGCTTGAGTGTTTCTTTAGAAAACACTACACACATAAATGTCTCGTATTGAACATACGTGGGTTATTGTTTTAAACACCATGGTTTTGGCACAATACCGGAAGCGTATGTCACAATAAAGTTTTTTTTACCAATCTTCTATTCTTTAATACTCCCTTTACTACGACGGTGGTAACCTGAACAACGCTAAAAAGGTGTCTTCCGAGTCTTTCTTACGTTGGGAACTTATAATTATCAAAAACATAGGTTTGCAAGGTGTCAAAGTTCTAAGAATAAACCGAACTAAGACAGGAAGATGACAGAGAAAAGCTGCTTTAAATCTCTGTCCGCGGTTTTTTGAAAACGTTGCTTTCTGTGGTTTGAGAGTGGTTACCTGTTAGTCATAAAGTACGCCTTTTACCATTTTGATTTTATAAATTTACCACAGTTGTGTTAACCCCTTCTAGGCAGCTCAGTGGTTATCCAAGGTTGATCAATGGTAGACCAGTCTGCCACCGTTTTAGGCAAGTTCATTGAAGCACATTAAAGGAGGTGCACAAACTGGTCACAGACCTTCAGAGCTGTCCTAACAGAACTTTGTGCACTAAAAAGAAAAAGCTGAGCAGAGCACAAATATTTGTAGGTGACCCAAAGGGAGCATGACATTTTTTTAACACTTTATGCTCGGGTACACCAACATCTGACCGGCTTCATATCCGTCCCGGCAATGACTTTGCCAGAGTAGGTTCTATTGACGCGGCTGCGCCCGCGATCGAGCCACGAACTCTCTCGCCGCAACGGGAGGTACACAGTGCTCTGAGAAACACAACGAATTCAAGCGCGAGTAGATCTATGAATGCTCATATTACCTTCAACTCTACTTTCTTCATTATCATGCCATCCATGAGATGCTGCAGTCCAGGCGAAGTGAAGAGAGGTAGCTCATCAGGACACCCGCGTCTTCGTGTACATTGGAAGCGGGGGAACTTGGGCACCCTCCACCACCTACGGCTTTCGTTTTCGGCTTCGGTTCGGTGTCGTTCGCACGGTTTTTAAATGCCTGTGGTTTCAGTCGGTTTTACACAATATTCCGGCGCGTACAATTGAGTGTCTAACGTTGATGCGTACAATGATGTTATACCGATGTAACACAAATAGCTATGTGCAAGTTCATATGGATGAACAATAAATGCTCCTCTGAGGGCAAATCTCAAATTCGTGTTTTGCAGCACCCTGAGAAAGAGGCATCAACCACATTTTTTCGTTAAAATAAAGGGCGCTTTGTATCTCTTCGGGCTTTTCTTTAACGACTTGTCTTCCTTTTTGTTCTGGACGTGTAGAATCAGTCATGAAATTGCCTCAAAGAACGAGCAACCCACGTTACACGATTAGTGGGGTACTTTGTCAACACTGCTTTTGTTGCTGTACCGCCTTTTACACCACGGCAGTAAGAAGACGACGTCCCAGCTATTTAAGACACCACGACGCCAATCCTATATATATATATATATATATATATATATATGTATATATATATATATATATATATATATATATATATATATATATATATATATAAACCCGGCAGTGTTTTACGACGCTGACAGTCACGGCAGGTACGGATGTATTGCTTCACTGTCGAAGGAAGCTTGGGCCAGTAGTAGCTCTGTTTAATTCGGGACATCGTACGTGCATAACCTAGGTGACCAGCGGTTGGGTCGTCATGGCAGGCCTGTAGTATTTCTTGTCTAAGGCTCGCGGGAATAACGAGAAGAAAGTCTCTTCCATTCGGGGCGAAGTTTCGCTTGTAGAGGATGTTGTTTCTTAAAGAAAACGACTGGAGTCCACATACGTATGAACAGCCTTGGCTTGTGCGGAGTTCGTCCTTCCAGAAAATCTAGAAGTGGCTGCAACTCAACGTCTTCCCTTTGCTGATCGGACAGAGTTGTGGCGTCGATGTCACCAAGAAACGCCACGTCGTCATCATCTTCCGGTACAGGGCAGTCGACTGGAGCTCGAGACAGGCAGTCGGCGTCAGAATGTTGTTTCCCTGACTTAAAGACAACCGTCATATCAAATTCCTGAAGTCGAAGGCTCCAGCGGGCGAGGCGACCCGTAGGGTTTTTCAAACTGGCCAACCAACAAAGGGAGTGGTGGTCGCTAACAACTCGAAATGGGTGACCGTAGAGGTACCGCCGGAATTTCAAGACCGCCCACACAACAGCCAGGCATTCCTTCTCTGTAGCTGAATAGTTAGACTCCGCGCGGGACAGTGTTCGGCTTGCGTAAGCGACAACTCTCTCCGCGCCGTCTTGCCACTGAAGCAGCACTGCCCCCAAGGCCAACATTGCTGGCGTCTGTATGGATTGTGGTGGCCGCATCTTCATCGAAATGGGCGAGCACAGGCGGCACTTGTAAGCGACGCCGTAGATTCTCAAAAGCAGCCTGCTGCTCAGTGGTCCAAACGAAGGCGACGTCATTGCGGGTGAGGTTTGTTAGCGGAGCCGCGATGTGGGAAAAGTTTGGGATGAAGCGCCTGTAATAGGAGCATAGGCCTAAGAATCGCCGTACGGCCTTTTTGTCGGCAGGCGTCGGGAAGTTGGACACAGCGGATACTTTGTCAGGATCGGGCTTGATGCCGGCGTGGCTGACAACGTAGCCGCTGTGTCCAACTCCGATGAACTCCAAAGCACAACGTGGCCCAAGAAGCGTAGTTCTCGGCACCCGAAATGACACTTTTCCGCTTTAAGTGTGAGACCAGCTGCTCTCACGGCGCGAAGTACACAGGATAGTCTTTTCAAGTGCTCTGCAAAGGTTGACGAGAAGACGATAACGTCGTCAAGGTATACTAGACACGTCTGCCACTTGAGACCGGAAAGAACAGTGACCATCATTCGTTGGAATGTTGCTGGTGCCGAACACAAGCCGAAAGGGAGCACTTTAAATTCATAAAGTCCGTCCGGCGTTATAAAGGCTGTTTCCTCGCGGTCGCGCTCATCCACCTCGATCTGCCAGTACCCGCTCTTTAGATCCATCGACGAAAAGTAACGGGCATGACGAAGCCTGTCGAGGGAGTCATCGATCCGGGGCAATGGGTACACGTCCTTCTTTGTCACTTGATTGAGCTTTCTGTAATCAACGCAAAATCGCAATGTGCCGTCCTTCTTTTTGACCAGAACGACGGGTGATGCCCACGGACTTCGAGAAGGCTGGATGACATCGTCGCGCAACATCTGCTCCACTTGGCTGCGAATTGCGTCCCGTTCCTTCGCAGGGACACGATAGGGGTTTTGACGAAGCGGCCTCACATTATCATCAACAATGATGATAATGTTTGACGCACGCCAGATGTCGAAGAGAAACAGTCCTTGAAGGTCGTCAGCAGCGCGAGGAGGGCTTGTTGTTCACTGAGAGGCAAGCCGGAGTTGACATCGATGATGGCATCGGAGCTGGTTTCACCAGGTGCGGCGCCTTGTAACGCAAAGCAGTTTTCGCCATCAGCTATGTCTTCGAAATAGGCAACTGTCGTGCCTTTGGCGACATGTTTGCGTTGATTGCTGAAGTTAGTAAGCAGCAATGCGGCACGGCCATCGGTTACATGCAACACGCCTCGAGCAACTGCGATGCCATGACGGAACAAAAGTTCATCGATTCGCTCTGCTATGCCGTCAACAATGCTAAACATGTCGCAGTGAACTGAAACTAGCATGCATGACAGCGGTGGTATGTTCAGTCACTTCAGTCACCCTCGTCGATAACCCGCAACGGCGCTCGGCATGCTGCGAGTTCTGGTGGGCGGTGGCTCGACGAGAATGTAATTAGGCGTTCACCTAAGTCGATCACAGCGTTGTATTCTCTTAAAAAGTCCATCCCCAAAATAAGGTCCTTGCAGCACTCCGCGAGGACCACGAAACTGCCGACAAAATCAGCGTTACCAATGGCGATTCTGGCGGTGCACTTCCCTATTGGACTCATTAAATGGCCTCCAGCAGATCGAATCTGAAGTCCACACCACGGCATCTTCACTTTTTTTAACCGATCGGCGAGGGTCTGACTAATTATAGAGTAATCTGCACCGGTGTCAATAAGAGAAACCACTTCATGTCCATCTATACAAATTACGAGGTCGGCGCTTCCAGCTTCGGCGAAAGACATTCTTGTGGTATCCTTTTCCGTCGGAGACGTCGAGGGGTTTTGAAGGTCTTGCGTAGTTAGGCTACGAGCAACCCTGCCTCCAGAGGTTGCTGCTTTTAGTTTCCCCGCCTATGGCTTGGGGATCTGCCTCGCAGTATCCCGCCGAAGTTTCGACGGTTAGGGGAGACGTCGTTCGCTGGGGACGGTGAACGTGGTCGACGGTTCGGCGAAAGGTCTCGTCTCGCAGCAAGGTATTCCTCGATAGCAGGGAGTCTTTGTCCAAAGAAAGGGCGTGGAGCCGTGGGAGCGAATCCGGAAAGCCCAATTTCGCGGTACGGACAGCGGCGGTAGATATGGCCTGCTTCGCCACAGTGAAAACACAGCGGCCGGTTGTCATTTGTGCGCCAGACGTCGGACTTCCGTACCTGTCGTCCAGCTGAAGTTTCCATTCGAGGCCTGGCATGCGGGTTGGTGTGCACTCCCTGATGCCAGGAATCGGTCTGGGGAGCCCGTTGAGGTGCTGGAATAGGCGGTACAGGTGGGTGACGACGGACAACCGACGCATAGCTTGGTTGGAGCTGCTGCGGCTGGCTCTCCGGAATGGCCAAGGCTTCCCGGATCTCCTGACGCACGATGTCGGCGACAGAAGCATGCGAAGGCTGTGAAGAGCCTATCCCGTGCAGCTGTAGTTCCTCTCTAACTATCGATCGCACGAGCTCACGCAGGGACCTGTCACTGGATGCCGTCGCTGCAGCAGTAGAGCTTGGAGAACCGCCGGTAACCCGGTCATATTGCCGGCATCTGTCCCGCAGGGCATGCTCGATGGCTGTGGCCTCCTTAATGAAATCCTTCACTGTGCGGGGTGGATTTCGTACGAGGCCGGCGAACAGTTGTTCCTTCACGCCATGCATTAGATGCCGTAGTTTCTTCGGCTCTGACATTTCAGGGTCGGCTCTACAAAAGAGGCGTGCCATGTCCTCTGCAAACATCGCCACCGTCTCGTTCAGTTTTTGGATGCGAGACTCCAAAAGGCGCTGCGCGTGGTCACGGCGGTCGCTGCTGGCGAATGACTCCAGCAGCTCCTGGCGAAATTGCTCCCAAGTAGATAACCTCGCTTCGCGGTTCTCGAACCACGTCCTTGCACCATGTTCTAGCGAGTAATACACCTCACGCAGCTTTTGACGAGCGTCCCACTGGTTGAACGATGCGACCCGCTCAAACTGCTCCAGCCAATCCTCGACGTCCTCAAACACCTCACCGTGAAAAATGGCCGGCGTACGTGGCTGTTGGAGAGTTACCTGGCAGGGAAGTGGTTGCGTCATTACTTGGGGTGCTGGCGCTTGACGTCTAGGTGCAGTGAAGTCAAGGTAACCGCACTCTGGAGACAGTCCGCGTTGGCGACGACTAGCCCGATGGACAGGTGTGTGGACAGGGTGAGGCCGTTCCGGGCTGGCCGAAGGGGTCCTCTGCATGGGGTAGTCGTACCCCGCACCTCCACCAGTGTCGCGTACAGCAAATACGCGTTGGGGGTGTTGGTGAGCTTTACTAAAACGCTGATAGAAGAAGCAGCGGAGAAGAACGCTCTTGACCGCGAAGCACTCGAGCTGCCAGAGCAAAACACTGATGATGATGCGTTCCCGGTAGCGCTCGTTCGTCGTCGTCGTCGCCTCGGCTGGGATGTCACAAATTAAAAGTTCATTCAGATGCTTGTGGGTACGTGACAATATATATATATATATATATATATATATATATATAGCAGAGAAGCAATTCTTGGCTACTGTTTAAATATTCAAAACCTTGGGTGCGACAACTTGGAAAACACTAACAAATACTTTATTTCGACAGTTTTGACCAGTGTTCTGGTCTGCTTCAGGGAAAATTACAAGTGACTGAATATGCTCTATGATACACACTTCACGAGAGAGGGGAATTTTGCCCTCTACCTCTCTTTCTTGCCAGAAAAGAAACCAAATAAATGAAAGCAAACATGTACAATAATCTCAGCGGCACAATACACGTCTCTCCCCAGGCGAGCGGCGATACAAAGCAAGGAGAGGGGAAAAGGAAAACAGGAGAAAAAAGGAGTATAAAGAAGCAGGCAATTAGAAATAGAGAAAGAGGGGAGAAAAGGAGAGGCAGAAGAAAGGGGGGTTCTCAGAAGCAGACACTGACGAATACGAAGGTCGAACAGCGGAAACTTGAAAGGTAGAGTGAGGGACCGCTCAGCGGCTCAGAATGACGTGACGTGCCGCATTCCGCGTACAGTAGAAAGAGACAGAAGAATAAGACAAAAAAACGGAAGAAAAACCCCTAGGAGTGAATTATGTTTGAAGAACGTTGTTGCGAATGTAGATAGGCGCCACATGGCCACCAGTAGCTCACGAATGCCAATACAGGGTCTAAACACACATAGCGAGAGGAGCGGAGGAAACATGAGTACGGAGGCTGCGGCGTCGGGCAAGGTCCGCGCACTCAACATGGTCCGAAGTCGTGTTGTAATCGATAGCCCGAGTCGGCGCGGCGCGCCACGGAGATTTATTGGTGCAGAAGCGCTAGCGGAGCGCCGAAACGTCGCCGGAGGAGTCATTCCCGTGCGGAAACGCACCCCCCTAGCCCCCCCCCCCCGTTTTCCCGAAGCTCGTAACCGTGTGGTCGCCAGGCGCGTGTTCTCTATTTTGTTAAAAATGGCAAAACGATAATGAGGAGAAAAGTAGGTCTGAACCGCAGATTTATTGCTAACAGCACTCGTTTGGCTCCCTCGCCGCACGCCCCCCGGCCCCTCCCCCCAAAAAATAATAATAATAATAATATTAATAAAAAAAAGTTCACGTATGGTCTCGTAGGCAGCCCAATCTCCCTGCGCTCTCGTTTATACCATCAGTAAGCGTCCGAAATTTATGTATAAAGAACGATTCTCTCTGTTCCCGCTCGTAAGTATTGCGGAAGCCGGACTGAATTAACACTACTTGTATTCTTTCGAAGGAGTGATCCGGGAGGCGGAGGTGCCTGGACAGTGGAAGACCGGGAAGTCCCTTTACATGCGACTTGTGATTGTTAAATCTGGTGCGGAAGGGCGTTTCGGTCTGTCCAATGTACTCCTGATTACAAACAAGGCAACGAAGTTTATAGATTACGTTTGAGGTGTCGCAATTTAAATTTTCTTTGATAGCATATTTAAAGGTTGACCTGCTGGCTTGGGCAATATTAGTCGTCTCGATGTGGGTGCAGATTTTACAGCGCGGCTTGCCGCATGGTCGGCAGCCTTGAGCTCGCTCAGGTGGCTCTGTTTTAGCGTTGACTAAGAGGTCCCTCAAGTTTTTGCCACGTCGGTACACAACACAAGGGGGCTGCTGGAAAATGGCCGACAACCGGTCGCTCTGTTTGATGATATTGAAATTTCTTCTCAAGATGTCATTTACTTTAGGAATTTTGGAAGAGTAGGTGAGAACCAAATTAGTCTCGGGGTGGTTTTCTTATCGGCTTTCAGCTAGAATGTCCTCTCTTTCTAAGTTGCGAGCGCGCTCAATTGCATCGTCAACTATTCCTTCTGGGTATTTTTGGCCAATCAGGGAGGTCTTAAGTTCACGTGCATTTTTCTCGAAATCCTCCTGCCCAGAGCATATTCTACGGTACCTGTGTGACTATGAATACGGTATGCCTGTTTTACAATGGCGAGGGTGGCTGCTAAAGAAGTGGAGATACTGTTGGCGGTCAGTGGGCTTCCTGTACAATGTTGTTGAAATGTTCCCACTGTCCAGGAGCAGCGTGACATCTAAGAAATTAATGGTTTTGGTTGAGATCTGATGGGTTAGTTTTATTGAAGGATGCAGGGAGTTGATATCTGAAATGAATTCCGTGAGGCTCGCCTCATCGTTGTCCCAAATGAAGAAGATGTCATCCAGAAAGCGCTTGTAAATTACGGGTTTAGGGCAGCGTTTTCCAATGAATTGCGTTTCCAATGACGCCATGAAGATATTGGCTTATGTTGGTGCCATTTTAGGCCCCATGGCTGTACCGTTAATTTGAAGGTAGTGTTCACTCTCAAATTCAAAGTGATTGTATTCAAGGACTAGGCGGAGGAGGGTTTCTAATGTGCTAGGGCTGACATCTAAGCAAAAATTAGTCACCGTAAGATGAAATCGCGGCCAGTATGCCATCAGTATGAGGAATGTTTGTATAGAGTGACGTAACGTCCATGGTGACGAGAAAACTGCCAGGTGGGACAACTAGGTTCGAAACCTCGCGGAGGAAGTGACCCGTATCTTTTATGTATGAGGGGAACGTTGGAGGGATATCCTTAATTAGGTGGTCGATAAAACTGGATATTTTTTCTGTTGCCGTTCCATTGCTCGACACGATAGGGCGGCCAGGATTATTTTCTTTATGTATTTTGGGAAGAAGGTAGAACCGGCCAGGCTTAGAATTATGAGGTACCATTAATTTATACATTGCGTGGGTAATTTTCCATCGTCCAGCAATGACTTGAGTGCGTCGATAATTTCGGCTTCAAACTGTATTGTTGGGTCGGCAGCAAGCTTGCGGTAGAATGTCTTATCAGTTAGCTGTCGCTGCCCCTCTTTTAGGTAGTCATTTTTGTTCAGAATCACTACAGCCCCTCCCTTATCCGCCGGTTTTATTACGATGCCAGAATCCTCACTGAGGCTCTTGAGTGCTTCGCGTTCGTCTGATCCGAGGTTGCTGCGAACGGGCAACCGTTTTTTGAACGTGGTGATGATATCTTTCTGTACGGCGGAAATGTACATGTCTAAGTGCTTATCCCGTTGCTCACTTGGTGTAAACATTTTGTCTGAAAGTCCGGGAAATAGTTTTTTGCTGCCCGTGGGCTGGTCATGAAAGTATTCTCGTAGGCGCAGGTTTCTAGCAAAGTTGTCGAGGTCCTGTTACAGTTCGAATTCATTGATGTTTCCCGAGAACGGAGAGATATTTAGTCCTTTTGAAAGTAGTTTGAGTTCAGCTGGAGAGAGCTGTCTGCTTGAGACGTTCACAACGTTACAACACGGCAGGTTGTCTTTTGAGTCGCTTATCAGTGCGGGCCCAACGCGGCCGTCCACCCCCGAAGCCTCCGCCTGTGCCGCCCCGTTCCCGCAAATGGGAAGTTGATCTCGTTCGTACTTTTTTGATTTTCTTTTCTCCGCCATAACCTGCTTTTTATTTTCGTACCTCTCTAGTTCACATTGTTCTAATTCTGAAAGAACTGATTCCTCACGTTTGGCCAGTTCTGTTGACTTTATCTCTTGGGCCTTCTGAGTGCTGTGTTCCATAACCAATTTCGTCAGGCTTACGGATGCGTCATTTAAAATTTTTGTCCACTGATTCCTCTCGGTGTCATTAAGTGTCGACATTGATGGTGATAATTTGACTTGGAGACCCTTGGGTGCTTTATTATATTTCAAGTAAGAACTAAGGTAGCACGCATGCGAGTCAAACCGTACTCGTTTCTCCACACATTTGCGCAATTCTAGAAAGGACCTGGACCATGTTGCGTTAGAGCGGACCTCACCTGAGCTGCTGTCTTGTCAATTCTGAGCACCAAGCACGCCCGTGCCCGCCGCCTCGACGTAGGAGAGTCGGCCCGACGAGGGCCCCCCAAGCTCATCAGCAGTCGGGCCGGTCCGCGCAGGGGGTCGAACAAACTTTCGGCGAGCGCCGCCCACAATTTTGTTGTTCAAGTCGTTCTTCAAGTCGCTTTTTGCCTCTTCCCTCTGTGGGAACACGCGGAAGTCCGAAATACTGTTGAGGTTCGGGTGGATAGGAGGTCGAAAAAACTTTCGGCTAGCGCCGCCCACAATTTCGTTGTTCAAGTCGTTCTTCAAGTCGCTTTTTGCCTCGTCTACAGTACGCGGAATGCGGCACGTCACGTCATTCTGAGCCGCTGAGCGGTCCCTCACTCAACCTTTCAAGTTTCCGCTGTTCGACCATCGTATTCGTCAGTGTCTGCTTCTGAGGACCCCCTTTCTTCTGCCTCTCCTTTTCTCCCCTCTTTCTCTATTTCTAATTGCTTCCTTCTTTATACTCCTTTTTTCTCCTGTTTTCCTTTTCCCCTCTCCTTGCTTTGTATCGCCGCTCGCCTGGGGAGAGACGTGTATATGTGCCGCTGAGATTATTGTACATGTTTGCTTTCATTTATTTGGTTTCTTTTCTGGCAAGAAAGAGAGGAAGGGGGCAAAATTCTGCTCTCTCGTGAAGTGTGTATCGTAGAGCATATTCAGTCACTTGTAATTTTCCCTGAAGCGGACCAGACCACTGGTCGAAACTGTCGAAATAAAGTATTTGTTAGTGTTTTCCAAGTGGTCGCACCCAAGTTTTTGAATATATATATATATATATATATATATATATATATATATATATATATATATATATATATATATGTGTGTGTGTGTGTGTGTGTGTGTGTGTGTGTGTGTGTGTGTGTGTGTGTGTGTGTGTGTATGTGTGTGTGTGTGTGTGTATATGTAGATGTAGAAATAACGTTTGGCCTTCGAGAAAACCTCAGAAAACAAAGGGGGGAATAAGGTAGGTCATAATAACATTTGAAGAATTTGTTGAAACAGAAAGTGATGAAAAAATGCCAGCCGACTGGGATTCGAGCCCACGACCTCAAGATTACCGGTGTGGTGCGATGACCACTATGCTACCGGCGGGGCGGTTTCCCCACATTTTTCTTTAGTATTTATGCTAAGGCGTTTTTGTTTCCTGCACTTGGGGGTGGTGGCAAGCACCACTCCGACTACATGGGGTGAGGAGGACTATCTTTTTAACAGCCGGGCCGTTACTCAAGACTCTACGACATGTCAATAGTGGTCCACCAGCGTTGTACCTTCTTAAGTTCCCGATGTCACAAAGAGTGCCAGAACCGAGGACCTCGCTATGCATGTAGCGAATCAGAATGAGAAAGGATGGGCTTGTTGAATTAAGACAGAAATAGGACGTATTGGTCATCGCACCCCGAGCAGTCCTAGTCGCGCTGGCTACCACCCCCAAGACCAGGAGAGAAAAATACCTTAACGTAAATATCTAAGAAAGTGGTGGGTAATCAGCCCCGCTCGTTGCGTAGTGATCATCACAGCATACCTGTATTCTGAAGGTAATGGGTTCGGATTCCACCCAGCGGGCATTTTCTCACCACTTTGTGTCTGGAAAATTTTTTCAAGTGTTACTTTTCCGGTCTTAATTCAACGAGCCCCCCCTTTCCCATTATGATTCGCTAGATGCATAGTGAGGGCCTCGGGTCTGGCAATATTGCTGCTATAGGAAGATAAGGGGAGTTCAACGCTGGTCGACCACTCTCGACATGTGGTAGACCCTTGCGTAACGGCTCGGGGGGTGAAAAAGCGGGTCGCCTTCACCCCGAGTAGTCCAAGTGGCGCTGCCTACCACCCCAAGTGCAGGAAACAAAAATACCTTTAGATAAATACCAAAGAAAGTGCTTGGGAAACAGCCCCGCCGGTAGCGTAGTGGTCATTGCACCAGACCGGTATTATGGAATTCGTAGGTCGAGATTCTACAAGCCGGGCATTTTTCATCACTAACTTTTTTTCAAGTGTTTCTATGACCTACCAATTTCTCCCCGTTTCTCTCCGAGGTTTTATTGACTGCTAATTGTTATTTATGCACTATTTCAACGCGCCACTCCTTTCCCAATCGGGTTCGCTGTGTATATATCTATAGATATATATATATATATATATATATATATATATATATATATATATATATATATATATATATAAATATATATATATATATATATATATATATATATATATATATATATATATATAGATATATATATAAATATATATATATATATATATATATATATATATATATATATATATATATATATATATATATATATATATATATATATATATAAGGTTAGTAGAGACAGAGACAAACGAGAATGACGTAGAAAATAGAAATTAGTTTACTGACGTTTCAGGAAGAGAACTACCTTCGTCGCACCATCAGAGAGAGGACTCCCTCTGAAAAAAAGGAGTCTTCTCCCTGAAACGTCAGTAAACTTATTTCTATCTTCTACGCCTTTCTCGTTTGTCTCTACCTTATATATTTATATATATGTATATATATCCGAACCCACATATATCCGAACCAACATATATACGAACCCACATATATCCGAACCCACATATATATATGTGGGTTCGGATCCCACCTGGCGGGCATTTTTTCTTCACTTTCTTTCTTTCTGTCCAAATTCTTAATCTGTTTCAATGATCTACCACATCCTCCCCTTTGCTTTCCGAGGTTTTCTCGACTGCCAACCCTTATTTCTGTGTTATTTTCAACGAGCCCCTCATTTCCTATTCTGATTCGCTACATGCATAGCGAGGGCCTCTGTTCTGGCAGTCTTGTTGCCAAAGGGAGCTTAAGAGGGTTCAAAGCTGGTCGACCACTCTGGACATGTCGTAGACACTCGAGTCACGACCCGGGGGTTAAAAAGAAGGTCCTCTTCACCCCGATTAGTCCGAATGGCGCTGGCTACCACCCCCAAGCACAGGAAACAAACATACCTAACATAAATACCCCAGAAAGTGAATGGGAAAATCGCCCCGCCGGTAGCGTAGTGGTTATCGCACCAGACCGGTATTCTGGAGGTCGTGGGTTCGGATCCAACCTGGCGGGCATTTTTTCTTCACTTTCTTTCTTTCTTTCCAAATTCTTAATCTGTTTCAATGATCTACCAGATCCTCCCCTTTGCTTTCCGAGGTTTTCTCGACTGCCAACCCTTATTTCTATGTATATATATATATATATATATATAGTAAAAAATGGGTATAGCTTCTAACAAAACTGTTTATTGGTCGACGTTTCGATCGGATGCCGATCTTTCTCAAGACAACATTTCGTATTTCTGTGCACGTATTTATAAGCTCGTCGTCCAACGACGCCGAAAAAAGAGAGAGGGGGGATTTGGGGAGAGAGGTAGCAACAAACACGCTCTCGGCGAGGTGAGGTGAAGGTTTGCAAAAAAGAGAGAGAAAAAAAAAAAGAGAGAAAAAAAAAGAGAAAACGCAAAACCAAAAACAAACCTAAACATGCAGAAAAGGGAGAGAAGTACACAACTCTTTCAAAAACACTGTCCTCCATCGTTCGTCAGCTTGTAGAACGAGTGACAGGTAGCGCCCACTTCAGAGGGGGGCCGCTCTGCTTAAGAAACGAAAGCGCAAAGCAGTAACAGGGACGCTCTCACACCATCACTGGGAGGCACAGAATTCTAATGGTCACTGACCTTACGGGAAGAGTTTACAGGAAGCGGTCGCAGCCGCACACATATCTCAGTGACGCCAACCCCACAAAACAAACAGGCAGGCTCGTTAACAGTGTAGGTACGATCTCCGCACTGTGGCTCAAAGCATGCACGATTCTGCCTACCGGCAGGACGGGCGAGTGCCATTCATCATTCTTAGCTCTATTCTTCTGCCCTGCCCGGGCAGCCGACAGGGTCGTCCCTGACCATGAACCAGGGAGAAGGAGCTTAACTAATCCTCTAACCGCACGCGGGAGTCGCGCGGGTCCTTTGTTGGAGTAAACGGCGGCGGGCGCCTCGATGTTGTTTGTGGCATATGCCGCCTGTGCGGGCACCCCAGGAAGGGAATAAATAAAATAAGAATAGCTTGATTACTTGTTTAAACAACACAGAGACTTAATTTAGATAGGGGATTATTCTGCAGCCAGATTATCAACAGCATGTATAGACGACATAATGCCCGGGCTAACATTCATTCCTGCCTTTACGGTGTTGAATTTGTAAATAATGTAAGATTCACGTTGTTCGCGTTCTCTTGTAGTAGAAAATCCACTCTGTAAAAGTGTGACCCTGATGGAGTCGAACGGGTGGTTTTCGGAGTTAATATGTCGTGATAAGGGTAGATCCGGGAGTGAACGAACATGTGCGCGATGGTTGTTGAAGCGCATGCGGAATGCCGTGTCCGTCTGGCCAATGTATTGGATGCCACAAACACCGCACTCCAGAAGGTACACCACATTAGAAGAGTCGCAGTCGAGTGTCGCGTGAATTAGATGCTTGAAATTTGAGTTGGTGCTTTCTGCCACCGTGGTTGTCTGCATGTGTTTACATACGCGGCACCGTGTATATATATATATATATATATATATATATATATATATATATATATATATATATATATATATATATATATATATATATATATATATATATATACAGAAAGATAGGGCAGCAGTCTACAACGCCAAAGGAGGCATAGGGGTGTGGTTTGTCTTTTTTCTTTTTCCCTATGGTTAATTAAGTAAACATTTTTTTTAATATACAGAAGAAAGAAAGAAAGAAAAACACGCGCCTAGAGTGGGGACCGAACCCACGCCTTTCGATTACATGTCGAATGCCTTACCAATTCGGCTATCTGGGCGACTGAGGGTGGTAGCCAGCGCCACCCTCAAGCGTCAGATACAGTTCTGGTAAATATAAATAGCCCAGCAAGTGAAGGAGAACACAGTCGCCCAGATAGCCGAATGGGTAAGGCATTCGACATGTAATCGAAAGGCGTGGGTTCGGTCCCCACTGTGGGCTCGAGTTTTAAGTGTGAATACACTTTATAAGCGACCCCAAACCATCCACCGCCGGCGTCGGCGGCGTCGGCGGCGTCCGCAGCGCTCTTTAAAGAAGAAATAGCGTCCGGCGCCAGGTTTCGATCCGAGGACTTTGCGGGCCGCAGCCCGACGCTCTACCGAATAAGCCACGGACGCGAAGCTGATATTGTCAGTAACGCGCCTTATATCTTTAACGCATTCAAACTACGTCGTCAGCGGCGTGCGTTGGCGACTCAGCGGCGTTATAGCGGCTTGATAACCATGGTGTACACGTGATACTACAAACCCGATGGAAGAGATGGAAGAGAAGGCGGCGAGGCGGTGGGCTGCGGGGGCCGAGCGCAAGCGCCGCAAGCGGGCCGACAACCGGGGATTCGCACTTTCACATTCTCCCCCTCGGGGAAATGCGGGGGAATTTTTCGTTCTTTCTTTCTTCTGTATATTTAAAAAAATGTTTACTTAATTAACCGTAGTGAAAAAGAAAAGAGACTAACCACACCCCTATGCCTCCTTTGGCGTTGTAGACTGCTGCCCTACCTTTCTGTATTTCCTCAACGAGCCCCTCATTTCCTTACTATATATATATATATATATATATACAGAGAAATCTCGATATAACGAACTTCAGGGGCCGTGGAAAATTGCTCGTTATTCTGAAAGGTCGTTATAGTCAAAATCGCAAAATTTAAGAAAACAAATATTATTTCAATGCCTAAAACGACCTACGTGTACAGCAGTGCATCCTTGGAGTCATTTTTCACCAAACAAATGCACTAGGGATCATGAAACAATGCACGTTTATTTAAAGTGGTTGGCGATTTTCGCCTAGCGCGAGTAGCACAAGTTTCCTAGCACAAAGATCTCAAAGTCTTACACATTCCTGGGGAGTGAATCAGTGGCCGTGCGCTTTTTCCCCGGACATGTGCGGAGTTTTTTATGCTGTCCACCACATCCGCCGTCGTAGCGTGCTCGTCGTAGTGTTCGAGTGCTGCTGCGGCACCCTCAGAGGCATCGTTGTTCATGCCATGCTCGCTGCCATCTTCACTTCTTCATTTTGAACCCTCACGGTCTGGGCAATGTCCTCTGTTGTCAGCTCCGCTGATGTCCGTGAAGATCCAGCAAGCCACGTGAGCAGCGGCGGAACGTAGAAAAAGTTGGGGTGAGCGCGAATAGCGTGGTCACGGCTTTCGGGATGGAGAAGGCTACCCATGCTTCATTTTTTCTCTTCTCCTCACCTTTTTTCTCCCTCTTGCATCGGCTGCCGCATTCCACAGAGCAAGTTGCAAGACGTCCTCTTCTTCGCTGCGCTTTGCCGTGTCGTCTACTAGCACACTGCCCCAGTTGCCGCGATTGTTTAGCAGACTTCTAAGAGTAGCTCCGGCCTTGAAAATATGAGTTTGTATTACTGAGGTGTTGTTAACAAGGCACGGAACTAAATAAAACAATCATTATTTTGAAACGTTCGCTATTCTGAAGTATGTTGTAGTGACATATTCTTACAATAAAACTATAAGCAGTCGGCGTGGGATTTCTTAAACGCTCGTTAATCTGAAGAGTTCGTAAATGTGGGGTTCGTTGTACCGAGGTTTCACTCTATATATATATATATATATATATATATATATATATATATATATATATATATATATATATATATATATATATATAAATATATATATATATATATATATATATATATATATATATATATATATATATATATATATAGTTTTAGGGAGGGAGACGATAGCGTTTCTCCAGTTTCTTAGACTATTTTATACCCAACAGTTTCGGGAGGTGGAAATTCCTTTGTCAGGGGTTCTGTAAGAATGACACAGAAAACTTCTATGCACCCGTTGCATACGTGAGACGCCTTTTTTCACCCTCGTCAACATAGGCGAACAATTGGGGAAAGTGAAGCACGGGGAGAAGAGGCAACAACAATTCGTAACTATACAGCAGTGGCAGCGCAAGATGTAGAGAGAGAGATATGAAAAAGAAAATAAACTGTGGCCAGTGGGAAGCCGCCCCAATCGCGCCGTTGAAGGAAAGGAACCGTACGCATAAAGTACAACCGATGCATGTTCACACGAACGACCGCGCGTTGAGTTGGGAAAGGAATACTCAAAATTTGTAAGCCCAGGCGGAAAAGTGCTAAACGGGTATGGTAAAAAGAACGAAAAGAAATATGAAAAGACACTTGTGGAGCTGCGCTTTGAGAAAGTAGACGTGAAGACAAACTCCACATTCCTCACAGTGGGCCTCGAAAAGCTATAGAGACACCGGCGACCATAGAAAACAAATGGGGAAGGATGAGGGGTGCAAAGGGGTAGCAGCGGGGTAGACATTGAGACGCGTACAGCCCGTGTCAGAAAGGCAACGGCCCCTCCACCCCGTCCCGCCCACCGGGAGAATGAGGAATGAGGACATAGTATGCCCCCGCTGATGGGGGGGGGGGTTAACAACCGCCAACGGCCAACCCGGCCGCCCCTAAGCTCCCTTTACCTTTAAAGCAGGCGAAATAAGGGCCAACATAAGTATTTCAAACGCATACACACAAAAGAAAGAAAGAAAAAAGAGAATAAAGGAAACTGCCCACATGTTCTAAGGCGTTTTCCGCAGACATGGCCCGCCCCAGACACTGTGCACACTCAATGTAAGGTTTTTATTTGGTTAGCCGATGGTGCCACTCAGTACTGCTAAGAAAGAAAGAAACTTGCTTGATATAATCTGGAATATGAGGTATCAATTATGATGCGAATTTATATAAGTCTTTAGTTGCTTTAGGCACGAAAACCTTCCTGCGGTCTCCTTGATTTTATGTGTGAGTGATTGGAATTGGTAAAAAGAAAAAGAATTCCTTGTTTTCCCGAATAAGGTCATTTCGGAAGCCTGATTAGAGCAGCACGACCTTGATATATTTGAAGCTGCGGTTGGGAAAAAGGCAGTTCCGTGAATGTGGAAGATTCGGTTTAGAAGCTTCGTCTGACCTGTGATTGTTAAACCGCAATCGGAATGCTCTGCCTGTTTGCCCAATGTATTCAATGCTGCAGGCGTCGCAGCAGCCTGTATACCACGTTGCTCAAGTCAAAGGTTAACTTTTTATTTATGTTATGCACAAAGTCCGAACGGCTACACTTTACCTGGTTGGTTGGGACAATGTGAGGGCAAACCTTACAGCGTGATTTTTCACAAAAATGGCAACCCAGTGCGTTGTCTGGTGGGCCTGTCTTAGCCTTCACTATTAGGTTCCAAAGGTTTTTTTCTCGCTGGTACACGACTCTTCGTGGTCTTTCAAAAATTCTGTACAACCTATTGCTCTATTTTATTAAATTGAAAAGTTTGGTAAGTATGTTGTTAACTCTGGAAGCCATTGCTGTGTAGGTCAGTGCAATTTCACATCTAGAAATTCCCCCAGGAAGGCTTCTCTTGACCATGGATATTTGCTCATTCTATACGCATATCGAACAACAAGACGGCACAGCGGGTACAGTTGTAACATTCGAAAACAAGACGCCCTCGTTAGACATATCATAAGGATATACTTTCAGCGCCTCTCCGCCTAGTATTGACTCACAATAACTTGGAATTTAAAAAAGGCATTACATTTTCATTCCGTCTTTGGAAATTAATTTTTTTCTGGAGAACTGCCCTATTAAACCAATATTTTACAGAAGGTTTCTAGATGATATATTCCTTCTGTGAAGCTCCCGAAAAACAAGCCTCGTAACTTTTACCGAGAAGTTTTATGCAGTTCACCCTTCAGTCAGTTTCACCCATCAGATATCTGACAAGGTCAATTTTTCCTAGATGTTACCGTGTCTGTAGAGAACAACTGCCTTTCCACAAAACTCTTCAGGGAGCGAATGGACGGGCAGAGATACCTACATGTTCATACCAGCCATCCCCGCCACTGCAAGACCAGCATTCCATACTCTCTTGCCAACAGATACCTCACAATTTGTTCCAAGGGCTCTGATTTGACAGGCATCCGCAAGAACTCAAAACTACCCATCTGAAACAACACTGTCCTGCAAATATTCTAACTCTCAACTATTTCGAGTTCGACTCATCTTACTACTTGGGAGTTTTTGGAACCAGCATGGGCACTCCTTTCGCACCCACCTACGCCAACACTTTGTTGGGACACCTTGAAGCTTTCCTCTTAGACTCTTTCCCCCTCATCAAGCCAAAGGGTAATCTTCGATACATAGATGACATTTTCATAATTTGGGAGCACGGCCACACAGCCCTAGAAAGTTTTATTTCGCGTCTTAATTCTTCGCATTCCACCATTATGTTCTCACGCCAGTACTCTTATAAACAAGTGAACTTCCTAGACACCACTGTTGTTCTTGCCAATGGTAAACTGAATACGACACTTTATAGGAAACCAATGGAGAAGAAACAGCACCCAGAATACCCAAATCATCACCCACGACACTGCAAACAAGGTATCTTTGTAGGACAGGCTACCAGACTAAGAAGAGTGTGCAGTTAACACAGACTTTATAAAACCCCTTAATTAACTCAAGTCCACCCTGGCAAGCAGGAATCACCCGGTCAGCTCGCTGCATATGGCTTACGAAAAATCATTCAAGCTAGAACGGGACGAAGTGCTCAAGCAACAACGTCGAAACGAAAGCGCCCGACCACCAGCCTTATTAACGAAATTCTGAAACACCCTCCCTAACATCGACAACATCCTGCGGAAATACTACCCCATTCTAGCCAGTAATGACCGACTTAAAAAGGCGTTTCCGGAAGCCAAAACAGTTACCTACAGAAGGAAGAAGAACCTAAAATACATTTTATTGCATGCTAAAACTAGCGCTTCTCAGGAACCAGTCATCAGCCATTGCCTCCACCGTAATTGCAAAGCCTGCAAACATTTGCAGACGGATTGCATTGTTAATAACACGGCCAGCCAATACGTTCGCACGAATAATTCATGCTATACTTGCAATTCTTCTAACATTGTGTATATGCTAGTATGCTCATTCTGTCAAAATCAGTACATTGGAGAAGCGAGTCAACCTGTGAACTTACGCCTGAATGGACATCCAACCGACACCCATAACAGTGCCTCCCTAGCAGTCGTGCAACAGTTCAACCAGCCAAACCACATTTTTGATAATCTCAAGCTCTATATTCTGCAGTAAAACTTGAAGTGTCCAAACGGTGTGGAAGTACAGAGAATCGTACTTAATCCATAAATTTAACTGCCTAGAGTTAGCTTGAATCAATGCTTCGAAAGACAGCTTCGAAACCTAACAGTATCTGAATCGAAAAAAAAAATAATGCTGCCACAAAAAGTGGGCATCTCCATTTGCAATATTCCGGCCTGCCCATCCTCAAAGCTGATAGTTGAATACAAGTTCTGTGCTTTTCATCCCCCCCCCAAAATTTTTTCTCCTGTCTTGCTCCTAGACGACTTCGACATACCACGCGCTCTCACCTCTGTCGACATTTAGCATTTCGTCTTACTACCTGCTTTACACGCACACGGAAAAAGAAAAAGGAAAAAAAGAAAAAAAGAAAGAAAACAGAAAAGAAGTCATGAAATGTTCCGCAAAGCTCCGCGTGAGTTGCACCCGCGCATACCCCTTCTGTTCTTCAGCGAACACTGACTTCCACAGTCGGAATTCTTCAAACTATACGGGCTGTTGCTGTTTACGAGTTTTCTTTCTTACACATAGTTCCGTAACCTTGCAATTGCACATCCCAAGACGCCCCTCTCGTCCCCGATCTTTCCGGAAGCCTGCTTTGAGGTCGCCAGACCCCACCGCAGCCCAGCCTAAACCATTCCCCCGTTTTTTCACGACTCTTGCGTAGTCTTCCCTCTTTCTCTGCTGCGGGGTCCTGTGAGAATAAACACACCTCGCTTTCTCTCTCACTATTTCGCTCCTTTCAGCCGACGTTGACCTTCTCTGCTGTCCTCCTTCCGGCCACGCTCTTAACAACCTCCCCTCTCTCTCTCCAACTCAATCTGTATCTATAAAACAGTCTGCCAGAGGTGAACCCTGATGCTTTGAAAAAGACAAGTCTCCTTGTCGAAACGTTGGCACAGGTCTGAGGCCGCTACCTTCTCCAAAGTATTTCTATCTGGTGATCATCTTCAAAGCCTTCTCGTTCCCAATATATATATATATGAATATATATATATTTATGTATATATATATATATATATATATATATATATATATATATATATATATATATATATATATATATATATATATATCTATATACATAGTCTGCAAAGATAAAAACTCACACAGAGCGCGAAAAAATAAGGTTTCTAGAGACATAGACACACGAGAAAGATATATATATATATATATATATACATATATATATATATTTATATTATTTTGTAGAGTGTGAAAAAGACAAGGGGGGCACGTTTAATTACACAGAACACGGAGTTTCAAAATGGCGACCCAGCTGGAGCAAGAGAAGGGAGAGTTTGTAAGAGAAGGGAGAGTTTGTACAATCCGATCATGGTTGGTGGCTCGCAAAAGAATGAAGAAAAAGAACGGAAAAAAGGTTAATAAGAACACACAGTCACGCCGTACGAACATGGGAAAGAAAGAGAGAAGAGCCAAACAGAAAAAAATAACAAGGTTATTCCCCTCCCCCGTGGCAAAAGGGGGGAAAGAGGGGTCAAAACCAGATATGCGCATGCACGTGTTTGACAAGAAAAAAAATTAGTCAGGCGGAACGAAGAAGGTCCAAAAAGATATGCCCATGGAAACAAAAGGCGAACATCTGTCTATACGCACCCGTTCTAAGAATTAGTGTAAGGTCATTGAAACATGATACACTTGGCTTCTGTTGGTGGGAGGCAAGAGTCGCGCCCAAAAGCAGTAGGACAGGCAGTTTCGACAGGAAATGCGTGTACATTGGTATACAGAGATTGGGAAAAAAAGACAAAGTCAAACAAGTCATGAAAAGAAAGAAAACAGGCAGGTGCACACGTTTGATGCGGCAGCAGGTAGTATGAATCTGGCCGGCGCATGGTACCAGTTCAGAGAATGCCGATGCGGTCAGCAACGAATATTAGAAAACAACAATACAAAGAAATAGGACACGAAAGCACTCACACACGCTCGCGTACACAAAGTGATTACAAGGTGAGAATATCAAAGCTAACAATGGTACTGCAGCATTCTACCCAGACACGGTCGGCGGGTGACAAACCGATCAATTCTGTCACCCTTGAAACTTTCCTTCGTCTTATCCTCGAACTTAACAAATATATAATTATAAATATATGTATATATATATATATATAAAATAAATTGTAGCGGTGCCTATTGTTACAGTGGCGGTGCTGTCAATCCCGCTAATGGTAGCTCGAGACTGGACGGGTCGAAAATAAGGACGAAGGTCTCTTGCGAGTGCTCTTGCCGCAGCTGGGTCGCCATTCTGACTCTCCGTGTGCTGGGTAAATAAAAATGCCTTCCCCCTTGTCTTATCGACACGCTACTTTTTAGGTGGAGGGTGCGGGTTGTGACCGCGTATGCGTCAAGAAGATAGCGTTGTTGGAGACGAAGCGCCTCGCACGTAGCTGGCTCTTGTTCACCAACGCACCAGTCGGCGACTCCAAGGTTCTTCACCCGAATTTGGACTGCTGCCAGCGACAACCAGGGCAGCGAGAACACACATCATGACCTCAACTACGACGCAAACCGACTATGCTGTCCCCGGTCAGTTCTAGCATCCGCGAACGCCGCCAATATTTAACAGCGATGTCTTCGTGGACGCTGAGGATTGGCTTGACCTCTACGAGCGCATCGCGAGCTTTATGAATGGGTAGCAGTGCTGAAACGGCGACAAGTGTATTTCTGGCTCGACCACCACGCGAAAACCTGGTTTGAGAACCACGAAAGGGGGTTTTCAACCTGGGACAAATTTCTCAGTAGGTTTCTGGCTGCCTGTGCAAGAGGCGACCGCAGGGAAAAGGCTGCAGCTGCTCTATACACCAGAAATCAGCGTCCCAATTAGAGCGTGGCCATATTCTACGAGGACATGTACAGCCTTTTCACACGCGCCAACCCGACTATGGCTGAAAAAAAGATGCTGCGAAACCTCATGCGAGGTGCGAAACAGGTGTTCTTTGCTGGTCTTGTACGCCACCCTCCGCATAGCGTCGCAGAATTTATGACAGAAGCCATGGCAATGGAGTGGACACTGGAGCAGCGCGCCAGACAATATGACCGCAATCTCAGCTCCACACCAGCGGATGTGCTGTCTGCTGCATTGGCCAATACCCAGGCTGCCGTACGGGAGCTAATTCGTTCTGTTGTGCGGGAAGAACTCCGTATGTCACAAGTGCCTACGGCTTCGCCAGCGTGTGGCTTTCTCGCTCTAGTGGTTAGAGAGGGAGTAAAGCAAGCTGTACGAGAACCCGTGGAACAGAATCTGCAGCCGCCTCCGCTCTACTCCGCTACATACGCTCAAGCTCTGCAACAACGCAGCACGTGTGCTGCTGCGAGTTCCACCACGCCTTATGCTCAGGTAAATGGTGCCGTTGGTCCCCGTCAGCCTAGATTCCGGTGCCCTCAATTTGCGTACCAGGGCACACTTCGCAAGACGGATGTATGGCGTGCACCGGATCGCACTCCACTGTGCTACCACTGTGCAGAGGGCGGCCATCTCTACAGGGTGTGCCCGTATCACCGTTCCGGCCTTCTCGGTTTTCATCTTGATGCTCCTTGCTCCAGGAACGGTGAGCGTCCCACCGAAATCAGAGAGTACCTCTCCAGACGGCAACCTTCCCCTGTCTCGAACCGGCAGGACGTCGGACCCGCATCGTCATTTTGTTAGCGGTCTCGAAGCCCTCAACGCCTATCCAGCTCACCTGGGCGTCGCTCGCCCAGCCCGCGACGAGAAAACTAAGATCAGCGACCTCTGGAAGTGCGGTCACTGAACGGCCTTCCAGCAAAGATTCTGCAACCTGCTCTCGATGACATTCCTCTGAACAGACACCGCTGGCAAGTTCTGAACAAGCAGCCACCTCCGACATGGCTCTGACGATCGACGACTGCAACGTTACTGCGCTTATTGATACAGGGACGGACTACTCAGTCATTAGTAACAACCTGGCCCTGGAGCTTAAGAAAGTACTGACGCAGTGGACAGGGTCTCATTATCGCACAGCGGGAGGGCATCTGATTGCTCCAACACGCCGCTGCATTGCTGGGATTATCATGCGGGGCTACTGGTACGTCGGCGAATTCCTCGTACTTCCAAAATATTCAAGAGACGTTATAGTGGGCGTGGATTTTCTCCGAGATAACGAAAGTGTCGTCGACCTGCAGTCATCCGCAGTGACGTTCTTGACGAGAGGGGCCATCGCCACGAATGACCCTGCAGGAGTCTGTGCCCTCAGGGTTGTTGACGACGATGTTACTGTACCGCCGCGAAGCAGTGTCGTGGTCTTCGTAAGGGGAAATGCATCTGAAAACTGTGCACCCTAAAGATAGACGGATCTGAAGTTTCGGATCCCAAGGCCGTTGTGGAGTTAGTGCACATCTGTACAGATTTGCCACCGACCCACAACCAGCAGCTAACAGATCTCCTGGCGAACTTCTGCAATTGTTTCTCCCCGTCGTCAAAGGTCTGACAAATACCCGTCGCGAAGCATCGCATCATCGTGGACGAAACTATAAAGCCCGTGCACCAGCACCCATATCGCGTGTCCTACAAAAGAGGGGAAGCCATCCGGAGCAAAGTACAGGAAATGCTTCAAGACGACGTAATTCAGCCGTCGAAAAGTCTGTGGGCATCCCATGTGGTGCTGCTAGAAAAGAAGGACAAGGCTCTGCGCTTCTGTGTGGATTACAGGAAGGTGAACTGTGTGACAAAGCGAGACGTGTACCCTCTTCCGCGCATTGACGACGCAGTGAATCGGCTGCGCAACCCAATGTATTTCTCGTCATTAGACCTCAAAAGCCGATACTGGCAGATTGAGGTCGATGAGCGAGACCGGGAGAAAATGGCGACCCAGCTGGAGCAAGAGCACCGGCAAGAGACCTGTTGTTGATCCTGATAATTTCGTCCTTCTCTTCGTCAAATCCACTCTCGAGCTACCATTAGCGGGATTGAACGCGTCGCCACTGTAAACATAGACACCGCTACACTACCCCTCTTTTCTGCTAGCATATGAAGACTCCACCTCTGAAACCGGCAGGGCTTCTTCAACTGATAAAACCGTCTACAGCACCATTCCAGCAAGTCGGTATGGACTTCTTTGCCCATTTCGGAAGTCAACAAAGGGAAACAGGTGGATAGTGGTCGCGACAGACTACCTTACGCGCTATGCGGAGACAGCGTCTGAAGTGCGGGCAACGTCGCCTTAGGTTGTGGAGTTCTTTACGATCAGCGTCTTTTTATGGCACGGGGCCCCACTGGTCTTAGTAACAGACAAAGGGACAGCCTTTACAGCCCATTCTGTGCAGTCCATCATGAGTTACCTCAGACCACCCCTAGGAGAACGAAAGCATACCACCCGTAGACCAACGGCTTGACCGAAAGTGAACAGAACCCTTGCCAACATGCTTTCCGTGTATTTCGACGTCGAACACAAAATATGGGATGACATTTTAGATTACGTAACATTCGTCTATAACACGGCAGTTGAAGAAACGGCAGGACTGAGTCCCTTCCAGTTGGTTTACGGGCGCACGGTCACCACGACACTAGATTCTATGCTACCCTTTCAAGAGGACGAATACAATAGTGATGTCGCCGACTCCGTACAGTAGGCGGAGGAATCTCGAAAGATGGCACGACAACGAATAGAAAATCATCAGCGTGTTGACACAACCTATTACAATCAGCGCCGACGTACTGTGTTCTACAACCACGGAGACGCGGTGAGGGTGTGGATGCCAGTACGTCAGCGGGGCCGATCCGAAAAACTGCTTCGCCGGTACTTCGGGCCCTACAAGGCGGTGTGTTGGATTAGTGACGTCAACAATTAGGTCACACAGAATAGTAGGGTGCATTCCTCACGGCGCAAGTCAATTACCGAGGTCGCGCACGTCGTACGAATGAAGTCGTACTATGACAGAGACTGTTCCCGCTCATAACGGCACCCTGCCCACCCCTCAAGCCAAGGCCAGCGTGGAAGCAGACCTCTTCGCGGAGGGCTCTATGTACTTGGACAGTGAGCCGCTGCATCGTCGCCATCCGGATCCGAAGCCATCCTCGCCTCGTTATATACCACGGCATCGGGACGATGCTCGCCGAAGAGGGGGGTAGTGTAGCGGTGTCTATTGTTACAGTGGCGACGCGGTCAATCCCGCTAATGGCAGCTCGAGACTGGTCTGGACGAAAAGAAGGACGAAGGTCTCTTGCCGGTGCTCTTGCTCCAGCTGGGTCGCCATTTTGAAACTCCGTGTTCTGTGTAATTAAACGTGCCCCCCTTGTCTTTTTCACACTCTACAAAATAATATATATATATATATATATATATATATATATATATATATATATATATATATATATATATATATATATATATATATATATATATATATATGTATATATATATATAGATATATTGCTTTGTTTGAGGAGAATGTGTAGCACGTGGCACCGCATCTTCTGGTACTACGAGATGTTACGTTTTGTTCTGTTCTTTTTTGCTGTGGAAATATTGTGAGGATCTTAATGTCACGAAAGTTCGAAAGTTTGCACACATCTGTTTAGTATATATAATATATATATGTATTCTCAAACTCAAAATGGACTCAAACCTCAAAATGTCCTCAAAACTCAGAACCTGAAAATGAACTCAGATGAACTCAAAATGAACTCAAAAATACCCAAAAATGAACTCAGAACTGAAAATGGGCTGAGAACTCAAAATGAATTCAGAAGTCAAATGGCCCCACAACTCTCTCATGCTAGGAATTTACTAGGGGTCAGATGGACTCTGATTTCTTTAGCAGTCATTGTTTTCAATTTCACGCGTGGTAAAATATTACGGGTGCAAATTCGTGATCTCAAATTCTTGCATTCGCCACGACATGCCACCGTAGCTCCTGTGAGGTAGGAAGCAATTTTCGTGGCAGATTTAATACAGCTACCTGCTGCCCATGAAGGGAAGCTGTGGTTGGAAGCAATTGTACGTATATTGCCTCGAACCATACATTCGGTTTCTTTATTTGTGTTTTGCTTATACCGCACTGCTGCGCCGGCCTGTGTTATCTCTGCGGCAAGGGAAGCGCGTGTTCCATTCTTTCTTTCTGTGCGGCACGTGTTATCTGTTGTGATAGGGAGAGCATTCCGATCTAACGTGAAAAGCCCAGAATAATCTTGGATCTACAATGTTCTCGATGTGAAATCGACGTTTCGAGAACCACGCGCGCCGAAAGATAAAAAGCCTGCAGTGCGGACGCCGGAGCATTCGATTCGACGACACTCGCCTGTGCAAGTCACTTTGTTGAGCGCTGCTTCGCCGCCTCTGTATTCTTTTGAGTTGTTAGGGGAGCACAAGTTAGCTCCAGTAAACGTGTTTCTCATTCAAGACAACTGCATCGTCCTTGTCATCGTGACATCTGGTAGAGGTGCTGGGTACGCACCCTTCATGCCCACTACAACCTCTGAAAGCCGCCAAGCCAGTCCAACAAGAGCCAGCCTCCGCCTGCAAGATTTACCACGCGAGTTCGGTCTACTACCATAGAAGACGAAGAAGAAAGACGTTGCAAGCAGCACCATGCTCAACCAAGCCAATCCTCCTGTCGTTCTGCAGGAGCCACGGGAACCGCCATCATTCCGAGGAGCCCCCGCAGAAGACCCAGAAGAATGGTTAGAAAAACTGGAGCGCGTCCGGAAATTCAACAGGTGGGACGACGCAAAAACGTTCCGGCACGTTTTCTATTACTTGGAAGATTCGGCTCGCACTTGGTTCGAGAACCACGAGAGCTCCTTGACAAACTGGGCTCAATTCAAAAGCGAGTTCACTAAGACCTTCACTACCGTGGTCAGAAAAGAACGCGCAGCGCTTTTACTTGAAACTCGAACGCAGCACCCCAACGAAAGGGTAGAGACCTTTGTTGAGGAGATGAAGAAGTTGTTTCGACGTGCGGATCCGGAGATGACAGAAGAAAAGAAACTAAGGTTTCTCGTGCGAGGGGTAAAGCAGGAGCTTTTCGCTTGCCTTGTCCGCAATCCTCCCAAGACGGTTGCCGAATTCACGTCTGATGCGGCCGCGATGGAGAAGACGCTGGAAGTTCGAATGACGCAGTACGATCGCCTGGTCAACGCGCTGGTTTCCGAGACGATCAGTGCCGGGGCTACAAGCTCCGACACACTTCCTGAGCTTCGGAAGCTCTTTTCGACGACGCCGCAACCTCAAGTGGCTTCCGCGAAGAGGTTCAACACGCTTTGGGCACTTCTATGCCATCCGAGGCACCCCGCGAGCCACAGGCGATGACCTACTCCGTGGCTGTTCGTCGACCCCGCCCTGCTCCAACCCGTCTACAAGAAGCTCCACCGTACCGCCGTCCACTCACGCCACCGTCCCCACTGTCGCCGCCGTCGACCGTACCGCCGTACACAGCCCAAACCCAGACGCCGAGGAAGACTGACTTTTGGCGAACGCCACCTCATCGTCCGCTGTGCTACCATTGCGGAGAGGCCGATCACATCTATCGTCGCTGCCCGTACAGGAGACTCGGACTGCGTGGTTTCTCCGTCGACGCCCCACACCCCCGACCCGGCCAGCACCCTACTGAGATCGACGAATACCTGTCCAACACCAAATGAAGAACAGCCCGCTCACACCGATCGCCGTCGCCCTACCCATACCAGTCGCCTAACCGCCGTAGCAATGCTGATTTCGCGCGTGGAAGGTCCCCCAGCCCACGCGGGGGAAACTAAAAGTAGCAACTTCTGGAGGTGAAGTTGCTCTACGGCGAAAAACTCGAAACCCTCCAACGACGCAAGGACGCGCCGAAGACCGTGATTCACGCCATGCCCTCATCCCGACGACCCGACCTAGCCCTGACGAGACTCCTGAACACGACGACAGCTACACGGCGCGACGCGTACCCGACCTGACCGAGACGTCCGTTGAGAAGACCACGACAACGGTGATGCACAGTGCCCGACCATCAACACGTACAAGCAGAGATACGACGCCCCGACGAACCCGGAACTCGAGGAAGACTGCATCTGACGTCAAGGTGTCCATCGACGACCTTGACGTAGTCGCCCTAGTAGACACAAGAGCTGACTATTCGGTAATGAGCGGACCATTTCCGTCTAAAGTGAAGAAACTTATGACCATATGGGACGGTCCGCACATACGCACAGCAGGAGGCCACCTCGTGGCGCCAAGTGGAACGTGCACATCGCGCGTCACCATAGATAACACAACGTACCCTGTCGCGTTCGTCATTCTGCCTAACTGCTCCCGCGACGTAATTCTTGGAATGGACTTTTTGACGGACAACGGTGCAATAATCGATCTGCAGACCAAGTGAATAACTTTTTCCCCCAATCACTCTATGACGCCGGAACCGAACCCCGAATAACGTGCTGCTGTAAGGATTGCCGATGATCATGCCACCCTGCCACCCCGCGCAAGCTTGATGGTCGCAGTCTACTGTGAAGATGCTGCTCCTGACGTCGACGGCATCGTAGACACTGATCAGAGGGTGCTTCTCAACCGTGGTGTGTCGGTCGCAAGAAGCATTGCACGCTTCGAGGAACGCCAATCCCAAATTTTGGTTACTAAGTTCACCGAGGAGTACCAGCTTTAAACAAGGGTGCGGCAATTGCATTCCTCGAAGAAACGCAAGAAGCAAGTGAAGTGATCGCGGTCGCCCACTTTGAGCGCACACCCGTAGAAACCTTCAAGCTCTCGCAGCCCTTCGACGTGAATCCGGCGCTACCGCAAGAACAACGGAACAACTTATTGGCTTTGCTGCGTCGCTATAGCGAATGCTTTTCGTCAAACGCAAAACTACGTCAGACCCCTCTAGCGAAGCACCGAATAATAACCGAAGATGGAGCCCGACCTACCCGACAGTCACCGTACCGCGTCTCTTTACACGAACGGGAAGCCATCCGAACTCCAGTCGACGACATGCTCAGCGACGACATTATACAGCCATCTAAAGGCCCCTGGGCTGCGCCCATCGTACTCGTAAAGACAAAAGACGGCACATTAAGGTTTTGTGTTGACTACCGGTGACTGAACAAAATCACGAAAAAGGACGTGTACCCCCTCCCCCGAATCGACGACGCGCTCGACCAGCTCTGCCACGCGAAGTACTTCCAAATGATGGACCTGAAGACCGGCTACTTGCAAATTGAAGTGGATGAGAGAGACCGAGAGAAGACTTCATTTATAACCCCAGACGGCCTATACGAGTTCAAGGTGATGCCGTTTGGGTTGTGCACAGCACCAGCGACGTTTCAAAAAGTCATGGACACTATGCTAGCTGGCCTTAAGTGGCACACCGGCCTCGTATACCTCGACGACGTAGTGGTATTCGCCCGGACTTTCGACGAACGCCTTGCCAAGTTGGAGTCTGTACTAGAGGCCATTCGTACGTCGGGGTTGACGCTGAAGCCTGAAAAGTGCCGTTTCGCATACGGGGAACTGAAGTTCTTGGGCCACGTCGTCAACGCCGCAGGAGTCCTACCTGACCCGGCAAAAACTTCAGCATTGCGAACTTCCCAACGCCGAAAGGCAAGAAGGGCGTGCGAAGATTTCTCGGGCTGTGCGCATACTACCGGCGCTTCGTCGCAAACTTCGCACGCATTGCAGAGCCACTCACGCGCTTGACGAAAGATAGCACCCCATACAGCTGGAAAAACGACCAAGAAAAAGCATTCTGCGAGCTGCAAAAACGCCTGCAAAGCCTGCCCGTGCTCGCTCATTTCGACGAAAATGCCGAAACGGAAATGCACACGGACGCCAGTGATATAGGCTTGGGTGCCGTCCTTGTACAAAAGTAAAGCGGCTGCGAAAGGGTAATCGCCTATGACAGCCGTGGTCTGTCGAAGGAGGACAAAAACTATTCTGGCTCTGAGAAAGAGTGCCTGGCTATTATATGGGCGATTTCAAAATTTCGCCCATACGTGTATCGAAGGTCACTTAAGGTTATAACAGGCCACCATGCGCTGTGTCGGCTTGCCAATTTGAAGGACCCCTCTGGCCGCCTTGGCCGGTGGAGCTTGCGCCTGCAGGAGTTCGTCGTTACAGTCGTTTATAAATCCGGCAGGAAACACTCCGACGCCGACTGCCTGTCCCGCGCCCCCGTCGACCCACCACCACAAGACTCTGAAGACAGAGCGTTCTTCGGGATCGTGACGGAGAGCGACCTAGCCGCCCAGCAGCGTGCCGACCCCAACGTACGCGTCATAATCGAGTGCGTTGAGGGATGCAACGTTGCCGTTCCTAGGACCTTCAAACGTAGCTTACCAGCATTCAGCCTGAGAAACTCCAACCTCGTTAAGAAGAATTTCATCCCCGGAACAAGAGGGAATTACATTCTCGTCATCCCCGCGGACCTTTCTGACGAAATTTTGGAAGCGTGCCACGACGACCCGTCTTCCGGACATCTCGGCACAGCCCACACTATTGGAAAAATCAAGGCGAGGTACTACTGGCCCGGCCTTACCTCTGACGTCACCCACTACGTCCGGAGCTGCCGTGACGGCCAGCGACGAAAAACGCCGCAAAGACCCGCCAGACTTCTGCAACCGATCGCCGTCCCATCGAGACCATTTCAACAGATTGGAATGGACCTTTTAGGCCCGTTCCCTACGTCACGATCACAGAACATGTGGATTGTCGTAGCGACAGACTACATCACGCGCTACGACGAGACCGCCGCTCTGCGAGGGGGACTGCACAAGAAGTGAAAAAGTTCTTTATAAGCCAAGTTGTGCTGCGACATGGAGCCCCGGAAGTCCTAATCACAGACCGCGGAACGGCATTTACGGCGGAGCTGATGCAAGGAGTATTACGCTACAGCAACACGGATCACCGAAGAACGACGGCGTACCACCCCAAACGAACGGACTAACAGAACGTCTGCACAAGACAATCGCAGATATGCTGTCAATGTACGTTGACGTTGAACATAAGACTTGGGACGAAGTGCCCCCGTATGTAACGTTCGCGTGCAACACGGCTATCCAGGAGACGACACAGCTGACGCCGTTCGAGCTTGTCTACGGTGGAAGGCCGACTACGATGCTCGACGCCATGTTTCCGCACGTAGAAGACGACGACCTCAACGCCGACGTCCACGGATATCTTCAACGTGCGGAGGAGGCCCACCAGCTCGCTCGAGTACGTATAACGGACCAGCAGCTGGTAGATGCGGGCTGCTACAACCTCCGACACCGAGACGCCGAGTACCACCCAGGGGATCGTGTGTGGGTGTGGACTCCCATCCGACTACACGGACTCAGTGAGAAGCTCCTGCGACGGTATTTCGGATCCTACCAAATTCTATGACGTGTTGGCCAACTTACCTACGAAGTGATCCCCGATGTTGACTCCGGCACATCACGACAACGCACGCGGCCTGAAGTCGTCCACGTGGTTCGCTTAAAACCTTTCTACCGACGATCTAATTTTTATTTTCGGACAGTCGCTTATGTTAGCATCGGGTTGATGCACTCTTAGAGGGGGGGTAATGCCGCGAACCATACATTGGGTTTGTATATTTGTGTTTTACTTTTGCCGCCCGGCTGCGCCGGCCCGTTTTATCTCTGCGCCAAGGGAAGCGCGTGTTCCATTCTTTCTTTCTGTGCCGCATTTGTTATCTGTTGTGATAGGAAGAGCATTCCGATCTAACGTGAACAGCCCAGAATAATCTTCTTGGATCTACAATGTTCTCGATGTGTATCGACGTTTCGAGAACCACGCGCGCCGAAAGATAAAAAGCCTGCAGTGCGGACGCCGGAGCATTCCATTCGACGACACTCGCCTGTGCAAGTCACTTTGTTGACCGCTGCTTCACCGCCTCTGTATTCTTTTGAGTTGTTAGGGGAGCACAAGTTCGCTCCAATAAACGCGTTTCTAATTCAAGACAACTGAATCGTCCTTGTCTTCGTGACAATATATTGGATACCAAACTCTTGAAGTAGGCTTCGTGTTCGTGTTCATGACCCAGGCGGTCCAGGCTGGATGGTGTGCTGGGTCCCCAGGTCGAAACAAGCAAAATTGGGTGAGGGGACGTGCGCTCACTGCTGCGTTCATTTATGTCGAAGCTGTCTAGGGTTACGGTTCCGTGCATTCTTGCTCTGCGTACTGAAAAAACGCCTTGTGTGAAAGCGAACTGTCCCCGCGATTGTCTAAGTGCGAGGCGTTCATGGATATATAGCTTTGACGTTTTATAGCGTTGCATTCTTTGCCAAGTGCACCCCTCCTCTATCCCCGCCATGATCTTGTAACGCCCTGCATATACACAAAAATGCAGATATCACGGAAGTTCAATGTGTAATCATTATCAAAGCGTAAATGTAGAGAATTGATAAAACTAAAAGTAAAATTCTAAGAAAAAAATAAGAAAAATATCGACAATGACGAACCCTGTACACGGGAGTCATAGATCCTCTCAGATTGGGTGAAAATGCAGAAAGGTGTGGCGCTAAACAATGTCTGGTATCAAATTGAGGGTCTCGATGAGGGAAATCACGTAGGACAAACAAAAAAGTGCCTCGTTGTTTGCTGAGGCACTTGTATTAGTTTTATTAGCATTTGCAAGGTGGGATGAGCTCTCGTAGCTTGAAAAAACACCACGCTGTTGTTGTAAGCAATGACCGCCATCGTACCCAGCTGTTAACGTCCAGTATGCACGTGTTGGTGATGATTTTTGAAAGTGTTTGGGACAAAGCCAGCTATGGCAAAGAGCGCCAAGAAAGTGGTTTGATGAATTGGCGACAACTAAAACGATAGTGAGAACACGAATAAAATGAATTAAAGACGATGAGCAAGGCTGATGTAAAGGGCCAGAATGAAGACCAAGCGTGGTTAAAAAATAAAGGGGGAGGCTGGTGGAGAGGACCAGGGGTAAAACTATGGGTGGTATGAGATGAGCTGTAAGAATTGAACATTTGCAAGAAACTTGAAGGTGCGCTGGACAGAAAACATGGCATCGTCTCCTAAAAAGTATGAGGGATATAATGGAATATGTTGTCTGTAGAGTTCTCGAATGTGTTTGCGTCGTGTAGTGTCGAGTGCCTTGCATTCAATGAGAAGGTGTATCACGGATAGGCCCTCCCCAAACGTGCTACACAGGGGTCTTGGAGATCCCGTGAGCAGGTGCGAGAGCGTTGCATGCGTATGGCCTATCCGTAACCTTGCTTAGGTAACTTCAATGTGCCTGTTGTGTGAGTCAGTAGTGTATTGTCCCAAGTGTGGTTTTATTACGTGTAGCAGGTGCGAGTGCGTTACATGCGTATGGCCTATCCGTAACTTAGCTAAGGTAACTTCAATGTGCCTGTTTTGTGAGTCAGTAGTGTATTGTCCCAAGTGTGGTTTTATTACGTGTAGTTTGTGGTCGGTCAGTTCAATCCAGTCTGCTTGCCTAGTTTCACGGAGTTGTTGTCTAATGTGCGGCTTGAGGTCCGTGTAAGGTAGTGTTGCCATGTCTACTGTGTTTAGGAGTGCAGCATTGGCAGCCATTTCATCCGCCACTTCATTGCCGCCAATGCCAGAGTGGCCTGACACCCAACACACAGTCACCCCAAGGTTTGAAGAATAAGCTACCATAATTGTTTTGAAGACAAGAATAATGACATGGTTTTTGATGACTTTCCAGATGATAATGCACAGACGACGCTCAGCGAATTTGTATAAATGATGGATGTCGGAATATGATGTTCAACTATGTGACTTAAAACCAGAAATATGCCACATGCTTCTGTCGTAAAAATACTTGTCTTTACATTCATTGCAGCCCTGTATTGAAGCCCTGTAACTCTGCAGCCCTGTATTTATTCTGCAGATGTATGAAATGCTGAAAAATCTCACTTCTTGGTGTCCTGTTGTTATTGTATTTTACGAAAGACAAGTCACAAGCCACAGGACGAAGATGCCATGGTGCTACAAGATTAGTGTGAGATGATTTGATTGTGTCTAAGAGGGAGACGTCATGAATAGTCACCTCGTCCCTCACTCTCTGCGAGAAAGGAAAAGGAATGGATGGGCGATTTAAAAAGAGTTTATTTGTGAAATATCGTTAAAAACCGGTTTAAAGAGATGGTTATTTATTTATGAGATTTTGGAGGCATATAGGAGGTCAACATATGTTCGCTGGTACGCAAAGCACCATTTGTCGCACTCTGCATTAAGACTGGACAGGACTGGTAAGGAATGCCCCACAAGACAGGCGAAGCCCCAAGTGAAGCACTGGTTCGAGCATTTTAAGTGCAGTTCTTGTGGCTGACCCATACACAATGCTTCCGTACTCCAACCATGACCCCACCAACGCCGCATAAAGTCGAAGCAGGAGTTGTTTGTCTGCAGCGTATGACTGATGAGACAGGACTTTTAGAATATTCATTGATTTTTTGCATTTTTTGTTTGTTTTTTTTTATGTGGGGCATGAATGTGAGTTTCTCGTCAAACACCACACCCAAAAACTTGTGCTCTTTTTTTACTGGAATTGAATCACCAAAGAGTTTTACGTCGGGATCGGGCAGGATGCCCAACCTTTTTGAGAATACAACGCAGGTACTTTTAGAAAGATTAAGTTTCAATCCATTTTCATCTGCCAAGCGAGAAAGTTAGTTTACCCCAAGCTGGACCTGACGTTTACAAATGGATATGTTGCTTGATTTGAAAGATATTTCAACGTCATCTAAATACATCAAGCAGGATATGGTTGGCGGCAGTGCCTTTCGGAGAGAGTTCGTCTTAACTATAAACAAGGTGCAGCTCAATACGACACCTTCAAGCACGCCATTCTCCTGCACGTGAACGTTTGAAAGTGCCGAACTGACAGTGACACGAAATGTTCGTTCAAACGGGTAACTAGAAAGAGTAGTCAGCATGTTACCTGTTACACCATAGGATTTTAGGAGTGCAAGAAGGCCATAACGCCATGCTGTATCATAAGCTTTCTCGATATAAAAAAAATACGGCTATGTAGTACTGTCTGTGTATAAAGACATCCTTAATGTAAGATTCCAGTGCAACTAATTGATCGTATTGTGGATCGCCCTGCCCTGAAGCCTGCCTGGGAGCTCTCGAGAAGACCATTGTACTCAAGAAAGTACACGAGCCTATGGTTTATCATCTTCTCGAGGAGCTTGCACAGGCAGCTTATCAAAGCAAAAGGCCAGTAACTGGAAGGAGCGGAAGAGTCCTTCCCTTCTTTTAGGAAAGCCACTACTATGGCCTCCCTCCAAGAGTGACGAATGTGTCCCGAAAGCCAAATCTTGTTATATAGTTGGAGGAGTGGTAGAAGAGTATCTGAGTGTAGGTGCTCAGCACATGAAGTGAAAACTCCTAGTGATAAGAGAAGGTTGACTTATCATTATCAAGTAAAGACTTCTTTTTAGCCAATTGTTTGTGTTTTATGAGAGTGCTTGTGCAGTGGGCTGAATTGGACACGTGTTGGAAGTGTTGTGCGAGTGTGTCAGCCTGGTCTTCCAGTGTGTCCCCTGTTGTACTGACCAGGAGCAGGCTGTGTGTCTGTTGTCCTTTGAGTTTTCGTATACGTGTAAATACCTTGCGTGTGTCGGTGTATGATTTTATAGATGTTATGAATGAGTGCCAACTATCTATTTTTGCCTGAAGGCGCACACGTTTTCCCTATACCTTGGCCCGTTTGAAGAAGAGGAGGTTGTTCTGGCGTTGTTCTGGGCCTCTCCCGCTCGCCTGCAGTCCTCATTTTACCACGGCCTCCGCTGATTGCGTGGGCACCAGAGGCGTGGGGATTGGACTTTTCGGCGGTGTCGAGGATGTGCGCCGTGAGCAGTAGGGTAGCTTCTTCAACGTGTAGGTGTCCTATGAATGTGTGGTGTAGGTTAGATTCGCTCTTGCTTCATTAAACCTTTTATGGGAAGATGGACTGCTCGGGCCTGTACCTATATACGTTAATGAAGTGGGGAAATGGTCACTACCATATGGGTCCGTTTCCACACCCCACTCAAGACATGGAAAGAGAATTGCAGAACAAATAGCCAAGTCAAGATGTGAGTATGTGTTGTGACCTATGTGAAGGTATGTAGGCTGTTTATTGTTGAAAAGGAAAGCTCCTGAAGATGCAAGAAATTTCTCTATCAGGCGACCTCGGGCATCCGTTCTGGAGGAGCCCCAAAGAGAGTTGTGTGCATTAAGGTGGCCTGTTAGAATGTACGGTTTGGGCAGCTGGTCGACCAGCCCCTCGAAGTCAGAGCTCGAAAGTGTATAATCAGGGCGAATGTATATAGAGCATACCGTTACCAACCTATTAAAAATTATTTTGCGGATCTTTACAGCCTGGAATACGGTATTCAAGGTGATACTGTGGCATGCTAAGGATTTTCGGGCGATTATGGCCACACCGGCAGAAGTGTGTGTACAGCCATCCCTGTCCTTTCTCTATACCAGGTAACTATTCAAGAAAGTTGTGTGTTTGGAATTCAAATGTGTTTTCTAGACACACATTAAACATGGCTGATTGGAATGCAGAATCTCTTACACGTCGTCAATATTTCTCAGAAGGCCTCTGCAGTTCTATTGAACTATGTTTTCTCTCCCATTATTTAGTGTGAGAGCTACTGGATTGTGTATGTTTATGTGTCGTCTTTCGGGGCCGTGACTCTTGGATTGGGCTTTTTGAGCCTTTCTGTAGGGTTGGACGTCAGAGGCCGCTCCTTGCGCTGCGTTGCAGGCAAGAACGGCACGGCGTCCATCTCGTCGTCCGATGTCCTGGGTGTGCCCATCGAACTGGACCCCCGGACTTGGCCCCCCTTGGGGGGCCCTTTGTTTGACCCGCCACCGCCGCAGGTGTCGGGGGCACCAGAAGTGGCATGGGCGGTGCGGTGGCGGTGGAAGCCAGTGCGGGGCTAGTGGCGTCCATGGCACCCTCCAACGCGCTGGAGGACTCGGAGGCAGGTACTGGAGCGGCACTTGTCCCGACGGAAGAGGTTGCCACCCCAACCGCTGCTGGCTCAGCGAGCGGTGCGGAGGCGGGTTGGGCTGCCAGAGGCAACCCAAGGGGGTGAGTTGCGGGTGGCACAAAGTTTGACTAGCGGTACTGGGTCCCCGCCGAAACCAGACGCTGCTCCGCCCCCCGGCGACCTGTTCGGCGTACCTCCCCAGGGGTGAAGGTAGAACCTCTTCCGCACCTCTGGGAAGGTTATGTTTTCCGTGATTTTGAGGTTG
Source organism: Haemaphysalis longicornis (assembly GCF_048455015.1). NCBI lineage: Eukaryota > Metazoa > Arthropoda > Arachnida > Ixodida > Ixodidae > Haemaphysalis > Haemaphysalis longicornis. The sequence goes on from NW_027526407.1 coordinate 184,058,505, forward strand.
ATTATTTTATTTTTCATCTTTGACCTTTCCCATGTGCGGGAGTACGCAGCATGAGGTCCATGACAGTTGCTGCACATAATTGTAGAGCTTGGCAGTTATGTGAATCATGATCTTTACATGAACATTTTGCACACGTTGTTTTGCCACGACAGGAGGTGGTGCCATGCCCGAACCGTTGGCACTTGAAAGAGCGCCGCGGGTTCGGGATGTACAGCCGGACAGAAGAATGAATGAAACCTGCTTTGATGGATTCGGGGAGTGTGGAACGGTCAAATTTCAAGAATATATGCTTTGTCATGATTTGCTTATCATCTCGCCGCATGGTGATGCGCCTCACTGCCGTCACGCCCGCGCCTTTCAGACCTTCAAGCGGATCGGCTTCCGTCTCATTTATCAGATCTGGCTCAGAAATCATACCCTGAGAGCTATTGAGACTACGGTGGGGTGTTACTCTGATGTCTAGATCTGCCATGCGATTCTGGGTAAGGAGGCTTGTGGCTTGCTGGTGAGTGTTCACCTGGACCAGAACTTCGCCGATTCTCAGTTTCTTGGCTTGGAAAGACTTGCCCAAGATGCCTTCAAAGATTTTGGTGATGAGGAACACTGACTGGGAGGAGATAGGACTTGACTAGTCAAGAGATTCAACAAACAAGAAGCGCGGATAGAGTTCTGACTTTTGGGATGCAATTGCTGGCAAGGGTGGGAATAAAGCTTCAGTGCGGCCCCTTTTCTGGGGCCGATCATGTTTGGGGGGGGGGTTTGGAAAATGCCATATGATACATTGCAAAAGGAGGGAAAGGGAGGTACTTTCTCCTTTGACTTTACCTTGGGAGTCAAAGAGGCCCCGGATCTGCCTGCCTGGTAGCCAGGAAGGGAGCCCATCGGCTGGAGCTTGACCAAGGCTCCGACGGCCACCATTCACGGCTTCTAACCCTTCACCTTTTAACTTCTAGCAACGGTATCTAACGACTTAAGTATGGGGGCTCAGGGTACCGGGGTACGTGGTGTCGCCACTCACCGTCACCAAGATTACTTAAAGGGCCCGGTGCGAGGAGCATGCACGTGTGTGTTAGTGTGTGTGTGTGTGTTTGATAGAGTGTGAGTTAGAGAGTGAGAGAGTGTTTGAGAGAGAGAGTGAGTGAGAGTAAGAGTGAGAGATTGAGAGAGTGAGAGAGTGTGACAGAGAGAGAGTGTTAGAGTGTGAGAGAGTGAGAGAGTGTGTGAAAGTGAGACAGAGTGTGAGAGAGAGTGTGCGAGAGAGTGTGAGAGTGAGAGAGAGTGCGAGTGAGAGAGAGGGTGTGAGAGTGAGAGAGTGTGAGAGTGATAGAGAGCGTGAGAGAGACTGAGAGTGAGTGAGAGAGTGAGAGTGAGCGAGAGAGTGTGAGTGAGAGTGAGAGAGAGTGTGAGAGTGAAAGTGTGAGCGTGAGAGTGTGAGAGGGAGAGTGTGAGTGTGAGATTGAGAGTGTGAGAGAGTGGGAGTGTCAGAGAGTGAGAGAATATGAGATTGAGAGAATGAGAGATTGGGAGTGAGAGTGAGAGATTAAGACAATGAGAGAGTGAGATTGAGAGTGAGAGTGTGAGAGTGTGAGAGTGAGAGTGAGAGCGAGAGCGTGAGCGTGAGTGTGAGTGAGAGTGAGAGTGTGAGTATGAGTGTGAGTGTGAGTGAGAGAAGAGACTGACAGTGAGAGTGCGAGTACGAGTGTGAGTGTGAGTGTGAATGTGAGTGTGAGTATGAGTGTGAGTGTGAGTGTGAGTGTGAGGGTGAGTGTGAGTGAGAGTGAGAGTGTGAGTGTGAGTGTGAGTGAGAGTGTGAGTGTGAGTGTGAGTGAGAGTGAGAGTGACAGTTTGAGTGAGTGAGACTGAGAGTGAGAGTGAGAGTGTGAGTGTGAGTTTGTGTGAGTGAGAGTGAGAGTGAGAGTTAGTAGTGAGTGTGTGAGTGTGTGAGAGTGTGAGTGAGAGTGAGAGTGTGAGTGTAATTATGAGTGTAAGTGTTTGAGTGTGAGTGTGTGCGTGTGAGTGTGAGTGTGTACCTTTTGCTATATCCTCATAATTATAACCAGAAAGCATTTTTATATTTGTTCCACGTGATACCCCTCGACGAGACATTTAATTTGATACCGCACACACCCTGGCAGGGTCATATGGAATTCATACCAGTAAAACTAACAATGACTATCATGACTGTAACCAGGACGCATTATTCAGGTGTCCGACGTGATTCCGCTAACTGGAACCTTCAATTTGATGCCCCACATGCTTCAGCGGCCTCACCTTGATTTTATCCCATTCTATGACTCATAATGACTATTTCATAATTCGAACTACGAAGCCTTTTTTTATTTGTACCACGTGATTGCTTTCGTCAAGACCGTAAATTTGACACCCTACATGCTCTAGCGGGGCCAATTCAAATTTTACCCCAATATAAGACTCGCCATGATAATCTCATGGTTATAAACAGGAAGCATTTTTGTATTTCTCCCACGTGATTCCGCTCATAAAAACCATTAATTTGATACCCATCACAACCTTTCGGAATCGCTTTTAATGTTAAACCAATCAATGACGAACCATGACTATCTCATGATATAGCCCTACCACATTTTTGTCCCAAGTGATTTCTCTTATCAGAACCTTCAATTTGATGCCCTGGACACCCAGTGGAATCATTGTGAATTTTAACATAATTTATGACCCATTGCGACTATGTCATGATAATAATCAGGAGGTACGTCATTACCCTCATCGAGACCATTAATTTGATACCGAGACGCCCTAGCGTCGTGAACTTGAATTTTATCCAAATTTATGACTTACCATGACTACGTCATGATATATCCATGACGCATTTTCGTCCCGAATAGCCTAGCGAGGGTCTAGGTTCTGGCAGCCTTGATGCCTAGGTAGCATAAGAGGGCTTCCCGCCAGTTACCCGCTCATGACAGGCTGTAGACGTTTGAGTCACGCCCCGGGGGTTGAAAAGACGGCGCGCGTTAGCGCCGTCACGTGGTATTTTTTATATTTCGCGGGTTTTCTTTATCAGTCAGAATAAATGAGTACGCAGTTAGATCGTCGCTGAAAATACCGCAGTTAGATGCCCGTCGTGAGTACCTAGAAATGCCTCTTTGACACTTCAGTGATTAAGATAGTAATCCTCGAGTTAAATAATAATTACAACAAATTAGTTAAATCTCATTAGCGAAAAAATTACTGTCTGCTTTTCAAACTACTGGAAACATTATCTCCTAGGTTTTCTTCGAGTTACGCCAATGCTCTTATTATAAATCTTGGCGCATGATAGCTGGGACACCCTGTATAGGCGTGCGTGCTTTAAGGTCGCACGCTACTCAGATGACTGGTTCCCCAGTCGAAAGGTCAGTAAACCGCTGTTCTTATTGTGTTTTGTGAGTCAATCATTTCCTCGAATATTTCTTCTGGTTCCTTGAGAATTTTCTTCAAGTGCGTTTTGTTTTCCAACTCTAGCTGACGATGGTCGTGCTTACTCGTGTATCCACTTGTTTCAAGGTGAACATGGCGACGTTATTACCGCAGACCGGCCGTTATTAGCGATATCAGAAAGCATCATTTCATCACTTTTGCGGAACAAACTTTTGCTAAATCCAAGCAATGCACTCCCAAAAAAAGAGAAAAACGCTCTCAGATTGCGGCGTCAGAAGCCGTGTCTGTTTTGATGTACCGCACTGTGATGGCAGCAGCCCCGTAATGGTCGACCTGTTCTCACCTCGCAGCAAGCTCGTTCCAGTGCGTTTCATATTTCATGAAAACACTGCATTTTGCATCACTTTGCAATGCGGCTGCAGTGGTTCGTGTAGTTGTAATATATTTTCATTTATTATGTTTCTTATGTTCATTAGACGTACAAGAAGAATTCTAACCTGCAACCGAGTCGTGTTTTCTGCGGTGAAACTTTTTATGGGAAAATTTACCCAGCATAATGATCGCACCCCTAAATGTATATACCTTTGGAAAAATAGTGCGATCATTACGCGAGTAAATACGATATATATTGCTTTACTGCGGATAGTTTCACCATTTAATAGCCGATGTACTTAATAAGTTCCTTGAGTGGCGGCCGGGACTTGTAGGGCGGGCTGGCTTAAATAGCTGGGACGTCTTTGTACTGACGTGGTGTAAAAGGCGATGTGGCAACTGCACTAAATATTAATACAATTCACACTTAACGAAAATCAGTGCTTAAGAAGGATCGCTACTTTTCTGTAAAGTAGAGTGCTTCTCTCCTAGATACGATTTATTGACTGATTCCACACGTCCAGAACAAAATAGAGGACAAGACGTTAAAGAAATGCCCGAAGAGCTACAATACGGCCAATCTTTTATTATACAAAAAATGTGGTCAATTCTTCTGTAAAACATGAATGTGAGATGTGCTTTCCCAGGAGCATTTATTATTCATCCCTATGGACTTGCACATCACGGTTTATATTACGTCGGTATGGCATTATTGAATGCATCAACGTGAGACAGTGAATTGTACGCGCCGGAACATTGAGTAAGTTTGCCTAAAACCACAGGCGCTTGAAAACCATGCGAACGAAACAGAACCGAAGCCAAATTCGAAAGCAATAGTGTGCGGATCTTGCCTAAATTCACCCGTGTCCTACGTACCCGAAGACGCTGGCATCGATGTGCCGTCAGCGCTCATTAGTGTCCTGGTGAACTACCTCGTGTCACATCACCTGGACTACAGCATTTTCTAGATGGCGTCCTTATCAAAAAAGTACTGTTGAATATATACTGCGCGTTCGTAAGTCTACATGCGCTTTAATTCGTAGCGCACTGGACAGAGCGCTGTGTACCTCCCGTTGCGGCAAGAGAGTTCATGGCAAAAATCCGGACGCGGCCGTTTCCATGGAACGTATTCTGGCGAAGTCACTTCCGTGACGGACATGACGCCGGTTAGATGTTGGTGTACCCGAGCATAAAACACCTTCGTGTTAAAAAATGTCATGAATCCTTCGGGTAACCCAAAATCTTGGTGCTCTGACCATGTGTTTCTTGTTATTTTAGAAGGTCTGCAAGGACAACTCTGAAGGTGTGTGGCCAGGTGGTGTACCTCGTTTTAAGCGCTTCAATGAATGCGCCTCAAGGGGTGGTAGACTAGACTACCATTGGTCAAGTAAGGTTAAACACTGAGGTGTCTATAAGAGGTTAAAACTGCTGTGGTAAATTTAAATAATCGTAATCGTAAAAGGCGTTCTTTATGTCTGAAAGGTAAGCACTCTCATACAACCTCAAGCAACGTTATCAAAGAAGCGCAGCCCGAGATTTAAAGCAACTTTTTGCAGTCCTCTTCTTGTCTTAGTTCGAGTTCTTCATGCTTCTGTGAAATCTTGCAAACACCTTTTTCGATAATTGTGGAAAAAACACTCTGAAAGCGCCTATATAAGGTTATTGAGGTTACCACCACAGAAGCAAAGCAGTACTAAAGAATAGTAGCTTGGAAAAAAATAAGTAAAAAACTATATTCTGACATAACCAGTCCGTTACCATGCCGAAACCATGGTTTGTCAAACCATAACCCAGGTCCGTTTAAAACAAGACGTTTATTTGTGTTGTGTTTGATAACAAAACACCCATGAAAAAATTTATTGATCATCTTTATCGGTTCACTTTCCTAAAAAAGATGTAAATCTTAGTGCCGGACTAAACATTTTCTCTGAATTTCTTTCGGTCCATAATACGACTTTTTTCTGAGTGTTTAGTGGCGCGCTTGAGGTACGTCTCCGGACATAGTAACAAAAGATATAGCTAATATTAACTGTTTGGGGCATTCAAGCCAGTTGGAAACAATACATGCAACAGCATCTAAATTATGAGAACGACAAGGATGCCATTAAACAGCGGGAAGGTTTTCCAAGAAACTGTTGTAAATACAAACACAAACAATAGCTGAGTATGCGGCGCCTGCTTTGAAAAGCGTTTACTACAAACAGTTCCTGACGGATTATTGGCAAATGGCATGTATAACCACGGCACGCAGTTTTGCCTTGAAGAAAGAAAATGTTACACGTGTACTAACGTGTACTGTTACACGTGTACGTTAAGGGAAACCTGTGAGTTCGCAAATTGCACCCTGGCCAGCTGCTCTAAACATTGTAGAATAAAACCTAGTATATCGAAATGGATAGTGCTGTTTATGGTAATAAATTTTGGTCTGGCGACTTTTAAGTGGCTAGCGGTGATGGAAAACAATAAATAAATTTATAACAAGACCGGGGTTTTAGCAAAGTTTACTAGAAGAGAAACGCGGACATGCTTTCAGGTTTGCAAGCGTTCTTTATCTTTTGCATAGCCCTTTCAGTCAGAAATAACTATATTCACAGCAGAAAAATTGTATATTTGGATGTTTGGCATTGTCAATTGCCTAGAGGTAAAAAAACATTCAGTTCTTCTGGAATACTTATTACGTAAATGTCGTCGTGTCATCATTCGGAGACATCTTTACTTAATCCTGCTTTTCTCTGTAAAAATAATAAATATGCTTACGAAGTTTACAAACAAGGAGGTAAATAATAAGTTATGCACATAAAAGAGGTACTTTGAGAATTTTTAAAGATTTACGCCGCAGTAAAAGAGAACTTAGTGCGGCAACACACCAGAGCTCCCACAAAACTTGGTGGCGTCCATTTTAAAACGGTGTTCATGAGTGCGTTTCCGCCATTCCAGGTTCCATGGTGCTACGTTTCGCTTCCGCAGGTTTCGAACATCAGCCGCAGCGCTCTATAGGATCAACGTTTTTTGTTTTCACCAGGAAAACGATGAAGAAAGTCGTGTCTCTATTAAGAGACACGGTGAATAAAAGGCATAAATGTGTGTGAAACCAAAATCGTTCACTAAATAAGTAAATTGTAAGCGCAGAAATTACATCGAAGAGAATGTACTTCTTAACAAGTAGACAGAGAGCTCTCAATAATAAACGTTTTCTATTTAGGTGGCAGAAGAAATGAAATATTGGTATAGTTTTTTTTCATTGGGAAAGCCACGGTGGGACTGTGTTATGATGGTCAGGGTTCGGTGGTTTTACGAACAACGAGACGGCGTACCCTTCAAGGCCAAAGACAGAGAAGCAACACGAAGTTGCAGCAAAAGAAACGAGACACATTTATGAACTGGTTCAAAAACTCAAGACGCAGATAACACAGTAAAGGGAGCAACAGCAAAACACGCTCTACAAAAAGGAAAGCCTAATGGAATGGTCCTGGTATTAAACCAATAGTTGTAGGGCCTGCCTAAAGTCACTCATAAGACAAATAACTAGATCACAGTTCTTCAGGTGTGTCGCAAGGCACACCTCTGGTAGACAGGTAAAATTCCCCGAAGTCTTCGCGTTTTGGGGTGTCCTGTGGCAGTAGAAAAGCCGTGGGATCTTAGGCGCCGCTACCTTGGGTGCAGGAACGCTAGATCCACCATGAACTGTGATGGCCCCGATGACTTGGCGCGAGCCGAGGGCCCCGTCGGAAGGCCCAGGTGCATCGATCTGTGCGAAGATCAGGCCGTCCGTCCGACAACGTGGCAGCCTCCGCAGGAGGAAACCATGGCCAGGCTACCAGGCCCAAAGCTCGGTGCCTAGATATAGATGGGTGTCCGTCCCTGGGGTGTGGGCACTGCTGTGCCGGAAGAAGCTGTTGACGCCCCGCCGCTACGGCATGGTCGCCTTTACTGGCATGCTTTCCCTCGAAGCGCCAGGTCATGGTAGATGAGCAGCCTTTCCCTCGAGCCGGTCTTGCTGGCTCCCTCCCATTCCGATTTAACACAATCGCGCAGTTCGGCATCATGAAGTTCCAGCTTCTTTCCACTGGACTAATTCCTCCTTCTCCATGTCGGTTCTCTGTCACGCCTCTTGGACAAGCCTCGTGACCTCTTCCAGATGTTATCGAAGAGGTTCTGTCGCGGACACCAGTAACCTTTCGTGATGTCTAACTTTCAAAAAAACCTTCTGGGGTTCAATTTCTTCGAGAACAAGGTCAATTGGCGGAATAGGTTTGCTGTCGTCCAGAAGTAGTTTTTCCCTAGCACGGGCGCCATCGGTCGGCGGAAGCTCGGTGTTTACTTCGAGAGCACCAAACGTGATCAACACCTACCGACGGCACCCATGCTATCCCGCCGGAACATCGCCAGTTAACGCCGTATAAACGGGGCCGTTCTGTAGCGCCGGTGCCTTGTACCCGACACCACAATGGGGACCCGTGACTTGCGCCGGGGCGTCTGTTCATTATCCCTCAGTCGGGGTCTCCATCGGTTCGAGAGAACCACCCGTTCCTGCTGCCTCTCTTGCGCCTCTGCGTAAAAGGTCCGTGCTACCCCGCCGGGCCGCCTCGTGTTCCATCTGGGCGGCGCCACCGGGTCGGGCCACATGTGGTTGGAGTGACCTGGGGTAGCCAAACGGGGCCAGGACGTGTGTAACCTTCGGCTTCTGTTACTGCAACAACCCATGGGAGCCCAGTCCAGATCGAAGGCGTATGTCGTGTGTTGGCTACCCTCGCTGTACTCGGGCTTCCGCGGGACTGCTAGAAGGTACAGGACTGAATCCCGGTTCTTGTTTTTCTCTTTTTTTTTTCTTCGCGATTGCCGCGTGGGTCAACCTTTCAGTTTCTTCCCATTTCGACCCATGACCCTTTTGAGCCGTTTTCGCCGCAAAATATAATACTCCTACGTTTCCCCTTCGTGTTGTAATATGTTTTCATTGACCCGGTGTGCACGCCTCGTGATTCCCACCACAGAACCCACAGATCATCGCAGACTGCATTTTACGGTACTTAGGGCGGGGTTATTTAAGAATGTTAGGTTGATCAAGACTGTTTCACTGTTCAGCACGACTTATACCTTTCAAACATATCTACAAGAGACTATGCGAGCTTTTTAATCTGACCTTGTTCCTTCACAATCGAAGCCTGGGACCTTCTAAATCTTTCAAGAATGAGAACACATTACTTCCACACATTTGTAAATAGGCAGCTCAGAATGTACAACTCAAATGTTCAACTGACTTATTGCTCCGCGTGCGTGTGTTTAACACTAAGATATGGAATTCGGGATGTAATTTCGCACTCTAAAAAGACACGTGTTTTCCAAACTAACATTTCTGAGACATGCTCACTTTCTGATATGGAGGAACTTTTTATGTGTATTACATTAGTTGTGAACTTAATTTTGCGTATTAGGTGACAAAAAAATCAGTAAAACACTTCTTAAGGAATACGCGAATTTGAAATTTATGTACATTTTCTAACACATGGTAGCCTGTGCTAACATATAGAAGAACAATTCCTGTGTGACAGTTGTGTTCTCGAGCGGATGCCCAATCTCACTGAGCATTTTTATTAGGGATTTCTATCTGGAGACTGAAAACGTCTAACATGCAATGTTCCCCTTTGACCATGATATTTTATTCGTGATTAAACTCTATTCGTTCACAAGGAATCGGTCACGAAAATTACCATTAACATAATATATACGCTGATAGCCTTGCATGTGAGTGAACAGTTGGAGTAAGGCCTGTGTAGAATAATAAACCAGATTACATCACTGAAGCCCTGGAACTTAGGAGCACCAAACAATGACACCTACTTTTATTTTGTGAGTGTAATGAATTGAATAAAATACTTGCTTCTGGTATCAAAGTGAGAATAAAACACTCAATGCAATACTTACCCATCTTAAATGTCGCATTGCGTTTTTTCAATCATTACGTCCATAGCTAAAAGTGAAATGCAGGCATTTTTAGGAAAACATTACTGCTGTCTTTCACTTGTGGCCGAGGCTAACAGCTGTTGCCTGTTGTAAGTGTTAGCTTCAAAAATTGGTTGAAAGCCGATTTCTTCCCATCAACGGCTTTCTCACTGAAACAAGCTGGAGGTCCAAGTTACAAGTAGGTTTCAGTTTCAATATGAATGCTGCAAACTGCCGTGCGGTGTAATGCCACATTATGTGCAGTGATTCATCTGATTACAATTTTTTATTCTAAGTTGATGATTTTGTTCACAACAGGTGTACACATAGTTTTACATTGATGTGGGAGACTTTCGTAAAATGCGCAAAGAACTGGAGCCACCACTTTTAGTATTCTAAAAATTTGAAGACGGCTTTGCAGTGTAAAAAGGTGCATCGTGTCTTTCAGCCGATCGTCAAGTTCACAAATAGTTCCTTCTGCTCTGTGCGGAATTAGCATAAATGTACAAATAAGTCTTAAAGGTGTTTGATGTTTTTATTAAAAGATGTCACAGTCAAGAAAAGTTCACAGGGTATTGTACGGCAGTCTTTTTATAGTTACTTTGTCGAAGGGAAAACTACTTCTGAGGGGTTTTTCGGTACGCTTTCGCAAATCTTTAGAAACGATCGCATATTTTAATAAAAAAGCAGTCACACGATTTCTTCACTCTAAGTAAGCAATAAAAAAACCAGAATACACAATAAAGGAGTATGTACCCACAAAACATCAATTAAGCCTCTGGTGCGGTTTTTTTAACTGTAAACAAAGCTTTTGCCCGGCGTTTTTCAAATTCGCCTCGAGGAAGTTTCCTACTAGTATATTTATACCGAGGCATTGGAGCCTACCACCGACCAGATAAACACTCCAGGAAAAGCTTTTCGCATTATAATTCGTGCAAAGTACAACAAATTGGAGGGCATAACTCAGAACACAATATAACAAAACGTTATGGTCTTGCATAAATATTGTCGTTGAAAATTTTATTGCATTTGATAACGTTCGAAAAATATGGCCAATCGGCCGTGAAGTATCTTGCAAGTAGCCTTACATTCCGTAATGGAACACTATGAAGAGGAATATGCTGGAAGATGCTGAAGATATTTTAAGGTGATTTGCAAATCTAAGAACCTCTATTTAAAGAGTTAGGTCAAGAACTACGTTTTTTATAATGTTAAAAGCTAGAGAACCAATAAAGTACGATGATGATGACAATGCACAGAGATGGTTAAGAAGCCCTAATGCGTAAGGTTTCGCTGATGATTCTTGCAGATGATACGATACACCAATATTGTTCCACGGAGAATGTTCAGTATAAACTGGGCTGGCTGTTTGATCAAGAACGATAACTACATATACACATACTTCTGGTAACCAAAGTACACATATATCTGATGCCCAGAAGTATATATAAATTCCCTTACTGCCGTTATTGTGCCAACTTCTTTGCGCATTCTCTGGGATGTTTGAAGAGCAAGGCACTAGAGGGTCAGCTTGTCGGTGTAGCTCGTACCTGGAGGTGCTCTCTACCTACCACATTTTGGTGGCGTCACAAAAAAATCCGAGCCCCGCTTCGTTAGGCACAAACAAAGAGGCTTGATACCCGCTGGTCTTTCCATTCATAATTTCGTCCAAACGTTAAGTGTAAACATGAACGAAGGTTTTTTATCGACAGGACCGCGCGACATTCCAGGAATTACTGTATTTTATGCCCATTTCTCCAATAATTATCGCGAAGAAAACTGCAGGTACTATAATGAGCAATATGAAAGGGAAATACAGAAAACTCAGAAAACACCCTCCAACGCACCATCGAGTGCAACGCAGCGGCCACCGTTGGAAACAAGGTGGAAAGGGCGACACTGTTCTAACAGCTGTTCCCATTCCTGCCGTGCGTCTTATCAGCTGCCGAAGGATAACATATATGCGAAATTGGCAGCGTCGTGGGAGTGCCAAGAATAAAATGAGCAGCACTCTCCTTTCTCCCTTTGTTTTTCAAAGGGGCATCCGTGTATCGCTCCGTGTCTGTTTCGAGGCTGTTTTCCACTCGTTCCAGTATTCCTCTTCATTATTGCTTGTAATAGTATATTCAGGGAACAAAACGTCAGTGCCCTTTCTCTATGTGAAGAAGGATGACCTGCGAAGCTAGACGCTCTCGAGGGAGTGCAGAAAAAGCACTTTTTGTGTTTTGCGATAGGGCGCATACACTAGAATATAAGCTGAACAAAACCTTGAAGGACTCTATTTTACAAACATAAGGCTGCTTATTCCCTCCAGCATTGGAAGCCGCTTACTGTCTGTGTAACATACCAACCGAAACATAAACGCTCACCAAGAAGAACAACTGTCGGTTGCATAGAGCCGCGAGACTGCCACGTTTGAATCTCCTAACAACACAACGAAAAGGTCGTCCGTACCAACAACAAGCCCACCTGTAGGTGCACGCCCCCTTCCAAATGGTGCAGGTGTATACTGCAACCGGATATTTGCGTGTGTTTAGGCATGGATATTCTAGCGAAAATGTCACTCACTTTGCCTTTCCAGTAGAAGACGACTATGGGTACCGTCGGCCTTTTAGGAGGGCAAGTTGCAGTTCACATTGAACAGAAAGAGCGAAACCTCTATTTGCTCTTCGCAGCTACGTCACCAGGTAGTGGTAATTTGAGGTAGCAACAGCGGGGGCTCCATGTTCGGCATTTACGGCTTTTTGTTATTTTTACGCCCATTCGCACTTCCGTTAATTCTCCGCAATCATATGATAACAACGTGACGGCCTTTATTAGGTCTTACCCAGTGTGGAAGAATACATTAGTGGTGGAGATGGGAATACCAAGAAAATAACAGGAATAAAAGTAAATAGCCTTCAGCAGATTGAAAACTGGAGAGGAGGAAATACAGTGCTTCGCAGTAACTTATGTTTTTACACGCAGTCCTCGCGCCTTGTTTGAAAAGAGTCCTCATTGGGTTGGCTTTACAATAGTCGGCGATAAAAAGTGGCCACCGCCAAGAAAACAATATGTCTCATTCAAGATGGCGCCAAAGGTCTATAGCAGGGGAGGAATGAGAGCAAGAAGAAAAGGAACAGCCTTCCAACTCCTGCAGTTCCAGGCAGACGAAGAAACAAAACATAAATAAATTAGTAGGAACTGTCACTGGAATAGGTGCATCAGCACTGTGATGGCAGCCAAATTGAATTGCATCGAACAAATGTTTGTTCAACTCATCAAAGGACGAGTGAGACAGAAGGGAAGATCGTTAGAGCTAGTAGCAAGGAGCGGAGAATGGCCCCAACGCCCTTATGTCGAATTTCTTCTCAACACTTCCAACAGCCTTTACGTTGAGTGGAACTGCTTTATTTCTTCTGTTAATATTTTTCTTTGGGTTTGTTTAGTGGCAGTGGTTTCTTAGTGGCAGGCATAGAGATAACCTGGGGCCGTACAAATGAGAGGAGGAAGCCGAAAATTATATAAACAGACGCTTAGCGTCTTGTGTGGAAACAGGGTCTTGCATTTCGTCAAGCCTAACCAACCCTGCTAACTTTCGATTGCCAGTATAGCATTCTAATGGCTTTTTAGGCACTTGCAGCTATTTATTCATAATTTATTAATGTTATCTTGGGCTACGAAAGAGTTCTTGCTTGTATCATGCTCTGCTGTTTAGAAATTTGTTTTGTTTTTTGTCCGGCATTTTGCCCACGTGCTTTGGTTCAGATTGTTTAGAGTTGTGAGCTACATTTTGGTTTATATTTCACTGGATGTGTCTATAGCGATGAATCTATAACAATCGCCTATGGTGCTTTCAACAACATTCTTTACTGGAACAATTTTAATTTTATTTTTTTAGAAAAGACATCCCCTGGAGCACAAGAATTTCAATCAAACTCATGTGATTTTTCCCCAATATAATGAACTGTAATCATGTTTGTGCGTAAACCCCCCTGTAAAGTCTTATCATAGTTACAGGAAATGTGAATAAATAAAAAGTTGTAAAGGACATTCACTTTTAGGTCTTAACACGTACGACGCGATACCGTTACCTCATCGTCAAGGGAGAACTTTGAGCGAAGCTGCTTTATATAGCAATTCATGGTGAAGTTTATCCTAACGAAAGTATCAACTACGCCTTTGTGTGAGAGAAGAAGCTTCACTGCAGAGAAGCGGCAAATGATGAAAGCACGTACGCTTTCTGTCTTCTCCATCCCAGCATCATTGTCAGCAAGCCAACGGGCATGCCTTCTCCTTTGCACATTCGGTTTTAACTAACTACGTCCGTATACAGCTTCAGGCGCGAGGTCTCTTTTGGGTGCACAAGAAGCACTTCCCGGTTGACGAAAACTCTGCCTTCCGTGGCCGCTTCATAGGCTCGGCTGAAAGAAGACAGCCTCTTCGGAAAGTCACCCATTAGCCGTGTAATGGTATCCAGTCAACCGTTGTTCACCAGCTCATGCACCCAAGGCGGAAGAACGAACTTACTGCGCAGATGCTACGCTATATGAGTCGCCACGCACAATTTCTGTTATTGTATCGGACGTAGCATAATATTGATTCTCATTTTTCAGTTAACCTTTGTCTGCCCCAGCCGTAGTTTCTAGCTGCCTCAGTCGTAGTTTCTTGTTGGCTGTGATGACCTAATTTGGTGGACACTTGCTGAGCACGGCTGATAGCGGATGTATAGCGGGCATGGAAAAATAGAGAAATGAGCCTAATAACACTATCACGTTAATTGATAAATTGGTGGGCTCATAACTGGGCATACTTCCATCGGCATACTCACGTTGTCATAAACACGTCACCAGAACTCTTATCACTGTACCTGACGTCAACCTTGGTAGAACGGAATGAAAATGCCTACATTCAAAATGAATGCATCTCAATGGTGTCGTCCATAGCATTTTTTTTCGGCGACTTGATACAGGCGAAAACGGACCGCGCGTTCGAGCAACATCTGAGCCAATCACTCGTCCTGAGCACTTACCGTTACGTGGATGGGTATTTTTTTATGTTGTGATTCGCAAATGCCAACCCTCGGGTTTCGCAACTACTAAAAACCTTCCGAGATTGCCCCAGGCCACTTGTGGTTCCTCGCGTGGTGTGGAAAAGTACAGTATCAGGTTTCGATACCTTAGAATTAGCTGCTCTGAGAACACACGTGGTGGTCTCACTAGTCTCTTGCTTAGAAACCCATCGTTCGGTTTACGTCCGCCTAATGCACGCTTTGTATTAGTGAAATCATGCAGGCATGTTTTTCGGACGCTTTGCAGAGGTCAGGCCGTCACATCTTGTTACCCAAATTCCTGGATCTGGATGCCTAAGGCCATTGCTGCTTTTTGTAGCTGAGGCAGAGCGAAGAAAAGAGAACTGGCCGGACAATGTCCACACATTCAAGGACCAACTGAAGCTTAAACACAAAAGGCAGTGGCTGTGATCCCTGACATGCCCTTGCATGAATACTGAATAAAATATGTAGTCTGCAGGCTATGTGCCTTGCTTAGACCACTGTCGCTGCATTTACGTGACGTAATTCCGTAGAAAAATGAATTCGCAAATGCATTGCTCTTGAATGCTTCCTTCTTGTTATGGCTATGCCACTGCACATCACGTCAAAAAAGATGGCTTGGCTCGCCTGTGCTACTTTATGGCTCACCTACCCTACGAAAGAATAAATCGGCCCAGCGTTTAGGCATCCGTGGTCAGGTGTCGCAGCAATTTGGCCGTCCGTTTAAACTGAGGGGCGACACGAATTTCAATTGGAGGAACCTGTTTTTAGTTTGTTAGGTTTTAGACTCTAACAAGCTGTAAGTTCTAGTAGCTGCACACAAGCGTGTATGCCATGCTTCGCTTACTGTTACACTAGTTGAAATCTCCAAGGCGAAATAAAGCGGAGAAGTGTAATCAAGATAATATCGGTTCTGAGGAAGTAAATTAAAAAAAAAACCTTTGGCATACAGAACAAAACCTAGGTACAGGAGCTACTTTCTTGCGGTGGGTGAAGAATTAGGGATCAACAGCACGACCACACTTCTGCGAACGCTTTTCCGTGATAGAAGCAGCAGCTTAACAGGAAATATAGTGGGAATTTCGGAGGCGCTTACTGAACGACCACTATGAAAAAAAATATTCATCTAGGCTGTTTCAAATTCCAAGTTTAATAAAAAGGATAATAGCTATACATAAATACTTTACATTTCCGGCACTGGAAGCGCTGGCTCGCGGCCGAGTGGTCTGAGAGCGCTGGGTATATTGTTTTGCAAGTCGCAAGGTAGAATCCCGGACAGTGTATGCTTCTTCGTGCCGTTGTCTTTTGTTTTTTGCCGATTTTATAAATACCAATATCACCAATTTTACGCTCTAACGTGCAGTGCTCCACGAGCGCGCAGACTGACTCTGAAGCGCTAGAGTGTTTTCGTTGCAGTGCTGTTGCTATAGCACCATCTGGTTTCGGGTAGTTGGCACAGTTCCTAATCAGGCGACCTTTGGCAGGGTGTGAAAATGCCGCTAACCATACAAGCACGTACCAGGCAAGCTTGAAAGGCGGGGTAAAAGCGGATCCTATTTCAGTGTCTCCGGTCACACGGAGGGCATTCATCTACTGCGTAAGATTTGGCTTGTGATTCCTCCGATTCAAGCAGTACTGGTAGGCTTATCTGACTTACAGCCGAAAACATGGCAGAAGTGCCGTATGCCGAATATTGGGATATGGAGGATACCCAACTAACGATAACGTAAGAGGCCAAGCCTGTTGCTTCACAGAACTGAAGCTCTGACGCTTTTATTCCAATCTTGGACATCGTCCAATCATTTGGCACCTTTTAGTTACGTCAGTACTGTTGCTTTGTGCGGCCGCCGCAGACAGCGAATGGTAGTTTTTCTTTTTTTTCAGGCTTTTTAAAATAAATACCGCCCTAACGCCTGCACAAACAATGACAAGTGCGTTATTATGATTCAGCCTACGCGGTGCAAACAAAAACACGAGCTTGACAAATTCATTTCAGTGTCCTTTAAAAAAAAATGGGACAACGTGTTTCCGTGAAAGTTATATTGAGCGGTCCTCCGAGCTTGTAAAGAGAACCTGTCCCGTAAAAATACATGGATTTTTATGCATATCAAACATAGAACACCGTGCGTAAAATGTGTTGAAAATGCACTGTATTGGATGTCTTTGCCCTGTGGCGTGAGCTACGTGACTTGAGTGGGGAATAAGTTGAAGGATAAGCGAGCGCGTTGAATATTTACTGAGGCTGCTCAGATGGCGCGTGAAAGGAAAGTAAGGAAACCGTCGGTTGCGCTATCTAACCGGGGGTCATCCACAACAGTGGGGGGCCATCCCCAACAGGCTACAGTTACTGTGAAATAAATTCTGCATATGATGGACGACTTCGCTCTTTGTATTGGTTCCTACAAAAGAAATATATAATAATTAGCAGTCATGTGCATGAAGAATCACTTGAAAAGTAGCTGGTGTCTGTGTGTATGCTTCTCGTAACTGTGTGTTTTTTCGGCGCTACTTATTACCACACTCCTATACAGACACGAAAAAAAGTATGATCACAAATTAATATGTATGCATTTACTTCACAAAAAGCCATGAGATGTTTTATTCCGGTGTCATCCTGTTTAATGCTGCCACTTTGATTTTCTGTCAATATGTTATCTGAGGTGTCTGACTGCAGATATCGCACCCACTCTTATAGTAATTAGTACAAAGACCGCCACTTCTACATTTCTACGATGTACTTTGTCTTTCGTGTCCTGTATGCCGCCCACTTAACCAATGAGGTGGCGATCGGGCGTGATACTGTAGAAAAAGTTCTATTTTTCGGGCGTAGTGTACAAAGAAACAGGCGCTTCATTCTTGTCTTGACTACACTGATCTTAGCCCCGCTCCGGCTATTTTATAGTATCTATAGCCCCATTTGTTTCACTTGAAAGCCCTCCGTTTTTGGGGCTCTAACGCTGCTAGGTTGCGTTAATGGGTTAAAATAAGGCTTAACAACAATAAAATGTCTAAAATCATACACTCAAAATCAGAGAGTCCACGAGGAGATATTGGAGCTTCTGTAGTGCGTGCTACCTCATTTATGTAACTTCAGTTATCTGGAATTTTGGGAATAGAATTACCCAATTTTGGTGGCGTTTTACTGGGTAGCTACTTTTTGTTTGAGCATTTGAAGCCGCATTATTTGGTTAATATCTACGTGGTCTGCAACCTGGTGGAACTTAGGCGGCGTCATGGACGTGACCGTTATTAAGGCTGGTGCATTGATTCTCGGCCCCTCTTAGAAACTTCAGCCACTAAAATACATAGCTCACGTGGATGAACTGTCAAAAACAATTTTCTTTTAAGGTTACACATCCTACTCAAAAAACAAGAAGAATCAATCGCAAAAGGGTATTTACGAAAAAACATCATCCCTTGCTAACAAAAGTTGAGGGAACCGGAAAACTGACGATGTTTTTTGCAATAAAACGCGTTTTCGAGCATTTTAAATGTTTACTGATACATGATGTATGATATATACACTATTGTGCCCCTACTTTATGATGGATGTATGAATTGTATTTTCTAGAACCATTGGTGTGCCGTTATTTTCGAGTAACCGCTTGCAAAGGACATAAGCTCGGTTTCCACAAGAAGAGTAGACTGAGTGATTATTTTAATGTAATTTGTAGGTCGATACTTTTGTATAGATTATATTTACTGCCGTTTTGTGTAGACCTACTCGTTTCGTATGAGACCATGTTTCTTTTGAGAGAAGGCAGCGTAGGAAAGCCAGCTTACAATTACCAAGCTCGCCCCGATATCTTAAAAGTCGACTTCACCTAATAACACATATTCATACAAGGAACAATAGAAGATGTCATTTATCCAAATTTAAAGTTTCTGAGGCCTTCAAATTGTTTAAAAATTGATTTTTTTGTTTATAAGAGCTTTTCGGTCGGCCAACCAGTCTATGGAGAGATGCAACACATTTCTGACAGATGGAGTGGAGGTCGCTTAAACATTGACTAGTATAACATAGACGAGAAAGAATACTGACGACTGCGAAGCATTACTAATAACTGATTTCTTACCGCGAATAGAACATACGTATTCGTTCTTGCGAGGAAAAAGCTACAAAAAAGAAGCTTGAACAAACGTGATAAAACTTTTCAAGGTTTTACATGGAGCGCATGCTTGGTTCTTGCTGCGACAAGAAGTGTGTTTCCCTTTCTGGAAGGATGATCGATGGTGCGCTGACGTATTCTCCTTCTTTTCCAGACACCATACAGTAGGTTTCCCATATCTCACGCTCCATCTTGATCTTTGAGCTCAGTACTGACGTTTTATGGTACGCCGGCATGCATTCAGATCTTGCACAATGCTGTGCCAAGTTGCGTTGCGCGTTTATAAATTAGCACGCGTACTTACGTTCTTGGAGCCGTTCACTTCGGAAGTAACAATTATGGGGGAGGTATGATTTTCCAGTGCCAAGAAATATTTGTAGATAACACCTTGTTCTCATTTCACAAACATCTACACGCGTTTTACACCACAGGTCAGTTCTGCAGTGTCAGCTTCGGCAGGCCAGCAACAAGTCAAGTTGTAATAACATTCTTGAGAGCATCACCCTAAATGAAAAAGACGTATAGATGTAGGGTACCCGCAGTGTGTGTTGCTTCAGTCACCTAAAAAGTGTTGAAGATGGCGGGAATTAGGTGGAATGCGCGAAAGGAGGGCAAAAAAAAACGAAAAGAATAAAAACGCAGTTGTGGTAACTTGCATTCTTGCTATATTGCACAGACTTAAAAAAGGTGGCTGGCGCGCTTGACGTGCTTGTTGTCTGTTAGCATGGGTAGCACGGATGTATGGCAACACCACTGGCATTTTTTCGTTTTTTTTCCTTTTTACCAGGGCAGTATGAACCGTAATTTAAATAAATGTAAATGTCCTGCGCCGGTTTTATTACGTTTCTATATGGTTTTTTTTATTACTCTGAACGTGTGCCGCACTCTTCAGACGTACTAAAGTAGCGCTGCGTACGCTACAGATAGGGCACACATGCAACTAACTCGTAAGGCCTCTCTATCTTCAAGACCACTGTGTGTAAGCATTGGAGAGACTCTATTCGTAGTACAGATTCGAATTGCATCAACGGCCCTAACCCCAATACGACACATACACTTTTCCAACTCTACGAAGAACAAATCCTACGCTACCCATCGTCGTTTTTTGGAAACGACACCATGCCTTCAATAAAACGTGTTTTTGCTTATTTAGCAAAAGTAATTTTGCAAATCTCCTTTCGTACCATGCATTATCAAAAACTGGCCCCATACACTAGCCATCAACATTTTTCTAATTTGAATTTACTATTTCTCTGGCTTTTGGGCTCTTTGGCTTAACTGTCATTGCACTCGGCAAATCCAACGATTATCCTTTTCATAATCCGTTGCTCTGCTGTGCACCTGCACCTATTGAAGGTGTGCTAGCAAACAGAGTATTTCGCCTTGCGGAATGCTGGTCTCATTACCAAGATGTTGGCAACAATTGTGTTTGCTACATTGCTAGAGGTTTTTCACGTTTTTACGCACACGCACACACACACACACACACACACACACACACACACACACACACACGCACACAAACTTTTAAAATAAAATAAACAAGTCACTATAAAAATCATAGTAATATTTATTCTAAAGTTTCAAGGGGGGCCCGGTCTTTTAAAGGTACCAATAGTGCATATCAGTTCGGTTTAAATACATTTCAGCTGTGGGCGGGACAAAAAGATGTATCCAGCAAAACATCGGCTCTACGCGACACAGAAGCGCAAGAAGCCCCAGAACGCAGGGGTGGGAAAAAAGGGCGTTAGAATGGTTCCGTGGTGCAGAGGGAAAAGGGGACGTAATGAAGAGAGGTGAGGCTGTAGGATAACAACAAAGTGTTGCATGGCTCTGAAATCACCACGGGAAAGCAAGAAAGTGAGGGACTTAAGAGGGGCTGGTTTCCTCCTCGTTTCTTGACTACTGGATATTATCTGCTTAGGGAAAAAGGGTGGGAGAGCCCAGAGTAAATTATGCACGCGTTGGCCAAGACTTAACATACACAAAAATAGAAAGGAAGGAAAAAGGAGCGGGTAGAGACAAGCGAGGAGGTTTTTTACCAGGAGGGGCGCGGGAACCACAGCGGGGGAATGCGGGGATGAAAGAGGTTCAAAGAAAGCCCCAAAGAATACGGGGTTTCACATAAAGTGAAATCGTGGAAATGTTTTCCTGCGTAAAACGTAACACCCTGTTACGAGGCGGACGTGTAGAGGCAACATCATGCAATTCAAGGAAAATACACTGCAAAGTAACGGTAATTTAGGCTAGATCACATAAATAGCGTAACATAAGTGTACATAGGGGTAACTAACGCATACAAAAAGGGAAATACACACTGCCACATGAAGTTCTCGAGGAGCATTCATGCAAGGGTTAATTCCTGATAGCAATTTTTCCGTGCAAAAGGACACAAAATATACACAATAATAAAAACAAGAAAATAAAGCAAGGGGTACAATGGTGAAATCTATGTACATTCGTGGCTGTGCGGTACAGCAACTCTACGCAAGCGGTACACCGACAGATTACAAAGTACATTACACTACACAATGTTTTGAAAACAGAGTCAAAAGAAGAAGTAAAACGCTTCACTTTCAGAACAAAGTTTTCTCAGTTGCTCGCTGCATCAGCCTTCTCATGTGCCTGAATGGGCAATCAAGACAATTGGTCCGTGTTTCCTGTATATACATACACACACATATATATGTGCCGCTCGCCATGCGCTATCGGCCCCACAAATGAAGGGTCCATGTCCATGAAAATACCCCTCTGCTGCCACCCGGAAGCTACGACTGAGGCAGAAATATTCTAGGGCTGGCATAAATCTCGAAAATTGCGCACGTGCAACTCAAGTGTATAAAGGAGGAAAAAGATTTTATGGCACACTGATTTTACGGCAGGGAAATTTTACGGAGGGCATTCTCAGATAATCAATGGCATCCTACCGTTGTTCCTGAAGTAGAAAGAGTATGACAGCTGCATCTTTCGGTACCAATGTACGAGGCCGAAACTTGGAGGCTCACTTCAATGGGTGCTACTTTAATTCACAAAAATTCAGCTAGCAATGGAACGGAAGATGATAGTTGTAAATTAAGAGATCAGACTTGAGCGGAGTGGTAAAAAGAACAAACGCTTGTTAAGGACGTGGTAGTTGAATTTAAGAAGAAATGGACGTGGGCAGGGCATGTATTGCGAGGGCAAGGTAACCGTTGGTCATTACGGTTAGCAGAGTGGATCCCTACAGAAGCCAATTGTGGTCGGGTAAGGTACAGAGTTAGATGGGCAGATAAGATCAAAACGTTTACGGGAATAAACTGGTCACCCTTAGCACAGGATCGCGATAATTGCAGATTAATGGGAGATGCCTTTGTCGTGCAGTGGGCGTAGATAGGCTAATCATGATGGTGATGATACTACAACAGTGAAGCAAAAACGAGACGCAGTTCTAGGAGATGTGCCTGCGCAGTAAACTTTAAGCACCGCCCACTCGGTGATACTTGACAGACATGTTCGCCAGCCCTGCCCGCAACAGACGCAATCACACCAAATTGTCATTCCACCATAAGATACACACATACAAATTTCCTTTAGTTCGCGTGCCTAACATGCAAATGGGCAACCAGGCTTGAAGCAGTGGAAGGGTGGGGAATAATTTAGACTAACTGAAGGTCTGTAAGACAAAATTTCGACACACATGTGTTTCAGTTTTCTGGGTCCGCTAAAAATCGGCCGCCGCATCCGTGAATCAAACTCTCACGCTTGGGCTCAGTTGAAAAAGCCCTTTAGCACTTAGCCACCACGGCGCATTCCAGACAGTACCGATGCTGGCAACATCATTAGGTCACCCATCTAAAACTGGGGCAAAGAATAAAAGTCAGTTTCTCATAAATCAAGAAAGGCATTGATATGTACAAATGAAGTAAAATAAAACGCAATCATCAGCATCATCATCATCATTAGCTTGGTTGCACCCATTGCAAGACAAACTCCTCTGCCTCTAGCTACGTTTATCGAAGGCACGCTAAGTACGTCCTTTCCGTTCTTTATTTCCGCGTTTTCGCCACCTTTTTGCCCCTCTGCCGCGGCAATAAACCCTAACCAAAATAGAAGTCAACCAATATCTTAATCACAGGATAAGCTGCAAAAACGCACCCGCCGCGGTGGCTCAGTGGCTAAGGCGTTGCGCTGCTGAGCACGAGGTCGCGGGTTCGATTCCCGGCCGCGGCGGCCGCTTTTCTGATGGAGGCGAAAAGCAAAAACGCCCGTGTGTCCGAGATTTCGGCGCACGTTAAATAACCCCAGGTGGTCAAAATTAATCCGGAGCCCTCCACTACGGCGCGCCTCATCGCCTGCGTTGCGTCGGCGCGTTAAACCCTACAATCAATCAAGCTGCAAAAACGCGGTGTATGTAAGGTTTATTCACAAATTTTCAAAGTATTTTTCAATATTCTCGTGGCTGTGTCTCCTCTACAAGTTCCAGTAGGCAAACGCCGGAGGACTCCACGTCGCAAAAAAAAACATCACCCTCAAGCAGGCAAGAATATCCTTGCAGACAACAGTCACATATGAATGCTTGGCGTGGCTTTGTGTCAAGCAAGAGAGCCGAACCTACTTTCGCCAAAAGGAAAAAAGACAATTATTTTTGCCTGCATCATAAAACGCATAGCGTTGAGAAAAGCGGGAGAAAGAAGGAGAAACGTTAAGACCCATGCAGCCACTCATAATGAGCCTGGTAAAACAAAACCTAGACTGCAGTAGACATTTTCTCGCAACGAAGAAATTCAAATATGCACCGTCGTGAGAACAGGCTATAAGACAGTCCTATAGGTCGCAAGTTTTTTATCCTGACACGAACTGACAATAGGTGTGCCACGAGTGGACCAAATTTGACTACCAGAGACGGCTCCGAAAGAAGGAAAATCCCATGAACTCAGTAAGGGATGAAATAACATTTGAAGAAGAAGAATGGGCTCGGGCAGCACAGGACAAGAGCGGTGACAATGGCTGGGAAAGGCATTCGTCCTGGAGTCGTCTTAAAGAGCCTGTTGATAATAATGATGACGAAAAATACGCCCTCAAAATTTGTCTTCAAAGCGTTTTTCAAGAAATCAGAAAAACCAGTCTCCTTGCACCAAGATAAAAACTGGAGAAAAATCGGGATGAGCTAATTCTCTGAAAAAAAGACGACTGCGCCCTATGGCGAACATGTCACCGATCTAAGCCACTTCTGTATCAAACCAGCCACTCCTCCATAACTCTCCTCTACAAAAAACGTGGGTCCAAATTTTTTCACAAGAATTTGCTGATATGAAAGAATGAATTTCATTTCAGGAAAGTTATAAAATAATGGCACTTTAAAATAAAGCGCCTCCAGAATCTACAAAAGTACTAGGAAGCAAAAATTGTCGTAGTTGATTACGTTGGACTTTTACGCACATGGCCCTTCGATGTACAGGAGCAAAGAAACGAAAGTTGGAGACATCGTGGCAAACCAGAGAGCGGCAGTGTAGGCTAGGAGCTTAAACAATATTACACGCTCTCAATGGGAATAAGGTCTATATGCATGCAGAGTGCACCTAAACGCTTCGGTAACAATCTTCTATGTACAAATCACAAAGTTAACACCTGCTATAAAACGGGACACAATGGTCTGGAAGAGGTCGAGGCACACATCAATAGCCACAGAATACCACATTCCATGTTCCTTACTACCATGACTACTGCACTCCCCTCCAAGAAAAGCTCCAACAACGTCTTATCATCCTACGCTTGGAAACACGATTTTCCTTATTGCCATAGGGGTTTCAATGGGGAAAAATCTAAAATTGCGTGGAGCATAAACCAACGCAATCTCGTACAAATCTATGTGGGCGAAGATGTTAGGTGGGGACATCACGCAATTTCTTAAGCCTGCGAGTATTAAAATCGCAGAACCATCCACCCTCTTTCATGCAACCTTGCTATGTGCAACGGTGTGCTCAAGGGAGAAATATTACAATAAATGTTCCACTTCTATCGAGACGTGGCTTGTCACCTGAAAATCTGCGGAAACTGATGACAGGGGAACAGAAGAATCTGCTGTATACTCCACCCTAGACTTCAGTTCCACCCTTGAGCTACATACCATCCCTTTTCCCAGTATTTCTAGTCTAAAGATATCACTACAGCAGGGATCTATGTCGCTCTCTCCCCACAAAACGGACAAAGGTTCAGTCCGGACTACACGTCACATCACAAACACTTTCAAGCACTGACATTGACACATCCACTCTCAAACCGATACACACTACGCAGCCGCTACCTTTGATGTCCCTTCTTAAGCCACAGAAATGCAGAGGGCATTGTCTATACCAAGAAACAGGCATTAAAACTGTCGCTGCTAGTCCTTCTGTTTTCGCTTCGCTTCTGGGCTTGTGAAACACATATCGCAGCAACGGCAGCTGTTTCGAAACTGGTCCCTGGCAGTAGGAGCAACGATATCGCGTTTTGCACATTAAGACCAAAACGTAGATGTCGCTTGAACTTTTTGTTCTACAGCGACTCCCTAAGATACAATCGCCAATATTTACCGGTCTTTCATTTTCGTTTGTAAACCACAATGACAGCAGCCTATCCAAAACCTACGCGCATTTTCTTTCATGTATACGTCGTCTGACGGTGTACTTGTGCGCTTATTTCTGTGTGTTTGTGCTTGTGTATGTTTAAATTTGTGTGTTTAACGAGCCCAGGTTAGACTTTATATATTAGTCGCGCCAAAGTAGAATGCTGCCGATCATTGGAACCATCTGCTAATTTTTCTGGGGTTTAAATCACTTCCCGCGGGACTTCTCGTTTTTCGCTTGCAAATAAAAAGCAACGAGTGTTGCGCGTCTCAACACTCACCACTCATTAGGACAACGTCTCTGTTCCTAAACAATGCTCGGATTCAGTGCTTCATGTGGCAAACGGTGTGTGTCGCGGGATAATAATTCCAGCAAATCCCACGCTGTTACGTTTTGCGAATGAATCTACTCAATGTCTGCCAATTGTCTCTTACACAAAGGAGAGAATAGCAGTTAGCATCGGCAAAAGAGTAGAGTTGCTCTTTTAAAACTTTTATATCGAACTAAAGCATGGTGTGCACTACCGTCTTCACATAAGCATAGCAGGAAAAGGCTTAGGCCTGGTTCTTTGTTTTTTTCTACAGTACATTTGTTACCAAGGTTCGAACAACTTTGCATACATATATAGCTGAGGCAGTGACGTAAAGCTAGATTTTGCGCCTTCCGCGCAGAAGCACCATATTTAGAATCCCGGTGCCGGACTATAACTACCGAATTTAAAAAAAAAACAATTCACCATCTACCCGTAGGAGAACCCTGAGTAGTATGCGAAGCAGCCATGGGGTCGACTCAAGTTTCCATTTGTTTTCAGTTCGATCACTGCCTTGCGGGACGAGAATGAGGGGGGCGGAGGGCGCGCACGTCATTTATATCGCGGAGTACTTGCGCCACCAGCGGAGTATGCAGCGGCTACCGTCGCGTCTCTAACCCTAAGCTGCTTCGCATTATCGCACGCCTAGCCGCAGGTGTTGCCATTCGTTGAGCAATCCAGAGAGGAGTGGAGCGTCGGAGAAAAGAGGAGGAATTCTGGAGAAGACAGGAACGTCAGAGAGAAGAGGAGGATTGCCTCGCATACTACACAGTATTCACCTACGGGAAGATGACAATGGTGGTGGAACGCGAATCTATCTCGTGATGGATTGTTTGGTTGGCCAATCCCAATGGGCGTACTGCAACAATCATCATCAGCGGTGCCTGACCAGGCATGTGCAGTGGGGTGTGGTACTCAGGGTTTCCCTAAGGGAAGATGACGATGGTGGTTTAACGCGGAGCTATCTGGTAATGGATACTTTGATTGGCCAACCCTTTGGGCATCCTGCCACAATCATCATCAGCGGTTACTGGCCAGGCATGTGCAGTGGGGGTGCAGACGGCCGACAACCACGAAAGGGGGGAGGGACACAGCCCCGAGCATGAGATGCTTGGCAACTACAAATGGCGTGTTGATGGTATCGCAGATCGAGGCGTCGGGTGCGTCCTGACTCCTGCGACTATTGCCGGTAACGCGCTCCCTGAAGCCCCTGAAACGCAGCGGGTTTCGGTTTAGGTTGGTAACGCCACCAAAATGTAGTAGCTAGGGAGCACGTCCACGGAAGAGCTACGACTGCAACCCGGCCCCTTCAATGCCACGTGCTTCAAACATAACACTGAATGCGCTAAGAAGCTTGCACAATAATGGCATTGCGGTACAATACAAACACATCTGGTCATCAGATATATGTGTACATCAGGTTACGAGTGGTATCAGTATATATGGCGATCGCTCTTGTCCACACAGACAGCGATATTTACGCTTAACCTCTGTGGAACAATATTCGGGTATCGTATCATCTGCACAAATTATCAGCAATAGCTTAAACATAACAGCTTCTTAACTATCTCTGTGCATTGTCATCATCATCGTGTTTTTGTGGTTGTCTACGGTTCAGCATTACCATGAACGTATTTGTTGACATAACTGTTCGGATTTTCTTTCTTGTGACTAACTCCGACTTCTTCGTAATATTCCAAGTACAGAATATAGTGATCCTTGCGAGGTAAGTCACAGGAAAACGGCCATATTTTGCAAAAGTTCTCAAATGTAATAACATTTCTCACGAAAATATTTATGCAACGCCATAAACGTTTTGTTATGGTATGTTATGACTTATGCCATGAAGTTTGTATTACTTAGCACCAATTAGAATGCGGAAAGTTTCTCGTTGAGTTGTTTTTTGGTCAGTTGTGAGCTACCATAGTTGTGTATCAATATTCTTGTAGCAAACTCCCCAGAGCTAAATTCAGAAGCGCCAGTCAATACCCTTTTTTCAGATGAAAAAAAAAACAACCAGACTAGAAACTTACATGATATACTGTACGCACATACTCCTTTGGTGCTTTCATTGATTACATAGTATGAACATAATGTGTGGCCGTTTTTTTTTAAGTAATAGAAAATTGTTTTACAAGGATTTGTGATAGCGTGCAGAAAATCGCCTCAGAAGGTGTCTCCCCATCGACAAAGTAACTATACATAGACTGGGGTACAATAAAGTCTGAACATTGATTGTGTGTGGTATCTTTCTTTGCACAGCTCAAACACGTTTAAGACTTTTTTGTATTTTTATGCTACCTCGGCATGAAGCAAAAGCAACTATTTGGTGGCCAGATGACAGGAAGGGCGAACTGCTCCACGTGCTTGAACTGCCAAGCCACCTTCAAACTTTTACAGAAAACTGAAATTTGTGGCTACAACTTTTTATGCGTTTTGCGAATGTTCCTCACATAAATATGAAAGTATGACTGCACCTTTTACTAAGTAAATGATCGACTGTGAAAGCATGATTTTAAGTAGAGGGATCACTCCACACTATATGCCGCATTACAGTGCAAGGTGGTTTGCCACAATCACACTCTACCTGAAACCTATTTGAACAATGCACCTCCAATATTTTTCAGTGAGAAAAAACGGCAGCTAATCAATTCTTGAAGCCTATACGTACGACGGGTAGGAGCCGATAGCCTCAGGCAGAATAGAAAGACTGCAGTAATTTTCTCCTAGAAAAATACCTGCATTTCCCTTTTAGCTATGCACTTAAGGAATAATGAAGTCGAGGGTTTGACAGAAACCCGTCTGGTCGGGAAACATGTTGAAGTAGAGGCGGAGACACTGACCAAAAGAAACTTAAAAACTTTAAAACAACAACAAGACGTTTCGGCTTCGTTACTAAAGCATTGTTCACACCAGCACTTAAGAATTGCAAAAGTGCGATGCCAAATTCAAAATTGGTAACTGTTGCACGCAGTGTTTAAATGGTTACTTTGGTGCAGAAGCAAGTGTTTTATTAACTTTATTTCGAGTCATAAAATAAAGTTTTTGCTGTTGGGTGCTCTCAAGTTCCCATGCTTCAATGATCAAATATTGAGTTTGATATCCTACCAAAGCTTTATAACAAGTGTTCTTTCACATCCGAGGCTATCAGGGTCTATATAATATCTGTGGTAATCTCAGTGACCGATTCCTTCTAAACTAACGTTTCCTCAAGGAAGAAACTAATGGTGCAAGGAGGAACCCTGTTTGAGATATGTTTTAAGTGTCCGGAGAGAAATCCCAAACTTTAATGCTCAGCCAGCTTACGCATTAGCTTGAGCATTATTACTCATTTTGAACACACAACTGTCACACAGGAATTGTGCTTCTATATGTTAGCACAGACACCGTATTGTTGCAAAATATAGGTGAATTTCGAATTCCTGTATTTCATAAGACTAAGTGGATAACTGCACGTAATTGTCACCAAAAGACCCAGCTAATTTAAACACATATATATTTCAGATAATTATTTCTTTCATGTGATAAAGCGAGAATGTTTCAAAAATTTGGATGGGCAGCCACGTGGTTTTTTATAGTGAGAAATGTCGTCTCGCTAACGCATAATGTCGGATTTAATTATTCGCACCCAGAGCAATGAGTCAGTTTTAGGTTTATGTTTCTCGTGTTGAGCTGCGTATTGATTGTGAAGGAGCTTGGTTTGAATAGAAAGCTTGAATTGGTTTGTTTTTTAGACATGGGTGCATGATGATAAGGGCTGCTAAAAAGTAAAAGAAGTCTTGAACATCCCGAAATCACACCGCCTAAGTACAGTACCTTGCCTTCCTACCGGGGCTATTCCAACAAAAAAGCCTTCCCAAACTTTTATTTGCTGTACCGTAATATCTAAAACATTGTAACATTGATTGCTTTCTGTCTACGTTTTACCAAGATAATGCTCTTTGGGGTGATCATTCTACGCTAACGTTTTACTTATGCGGTGAACGAGTGAGGCTTGATACACATTATGTAAAAAATAAATAACGCAAGCAAACCTGAATCTTCTCCGCTCATCTCTTCTATTAAACCTTACTCAGACCCCGGTCATGGTAAAAAATTATGTATTGTTTTCAATCACAACTAGCCTCTCAAATAACAAGAGACCATGATGTAATTAATATAAACACGAATATCCACTTCGTTATACAATGTTTTATTCTACAGTGTTTAGAACAGCTGGCAAGGGCGCAATAAGCGAAGTCACAAAGCTCTTCCATTGACTCTTTAATATTTCTTACATGTTAAACATTTCCTTTCTTCAAGACAGAACTGCGTGGCATTGTAAAACAATATTGGCTGTTTGGTCAATAATCAGTGCCAGAGTGTTTGTTCGAAAAGCTTTTGAAATTCGGCACAGCACACGCAGCTTTTGCTGATGTTTGTATTCACAGCTTTTTTTTAATTTAAAACCTTGCCGCTTTTATAAATAGCGTGTTCCTCGTATAGAAATTTCGGTTGTTGATGCATGTATTGTTTACACCAGCCTTTAAATATGCAGAAAATTTAAACAGGTAAATCTTTTGTTAGTATTTACTGAAACGTACACCAAGCATGCCATATAAATCGAAAGAAGAAGCGATATTTTGGAGCAAAACAAAAAAATTAAGAGAAACTTTCTAGTTCAAAGCTAAGCTTCAGGACTTTGTTAAGGAACAGACTCTCCAAGGAAGGAGGCTACGTTTTGACATGCGCGCTTTTTAAAACGCTGCACATATAAACACTTGTATTAAACTGACGTGGTTTATTGCTTGAAAGTTCATGGTTTCTACACGATAAAGTGCTGTGGATGTCAGAACATATATGTTTTATTTTTTACCAAGTTATTAATCCTCATTATTGCATATACTGCTTCTGCCTAATCTGAATATGGCTAAAGAAAGCCATCATTAAAGTGATTCTTCCATGGACAAATTTTGTCTCTGACAATTATCGAAGAAGGTGTGTGCAAGGTGTCAAATTTGCATGAAAAAAACAGAACTAAGACCAGAAGAAGACAGTGAAAAAGCTGTATTACATCTCCGTCAGCGCTATTTTCAAATTGTTGATTGAGGTCGTTTGACAGCGGTTACCTGTAAGACATAAAGCGCGCCTTCTACAATTACAATTATTAAAATTTATGACATTAGGTATAACCTCTACTTGCACCTGACTTATAAAGAACAGTTGAGCAATTGTAGACCAGTCTACCACCGTTTGACGCACATTGATTGTTTCACATAAAATACGTTGGACAACCTGGTCACAGGCCTTTCAAAATTGTCCTAACAAACGTCTCTACAATACAAAAACACCTGGGTAAAGCACAAATATTTAAAGGTGACATAAAAGGCTAACTGACAATTTTTTGTATAAAAAATGGCAGTTTTGTAGCTCTTCTGGCATTTGTTTAACGACTTGTCTTCTATTTTTTCTGGACTTGTAGAATCTGTAAATAAAGAGTCACTTAGAAGCAGGAACTCCACTTTAAACGACTCTTGCGATCTTTCGTAATGTTTGCTTTTGTTTAGTTTTAGTGACGTCAAAATATTCGGTGGAGATGGCCGCACCGTTTGTTACACCACATCAGTACAAAGACGTCTCAGCCATATTCAGCTAGCACTCCACCTAATTTCGGGCCACTCCTCAACGAAGTGGTCAAGTAAAATGGATAGGAGAGAGGGTAGAAAACACACACACTCACACTCACTTGTAAATATAATAGTTATAATATAATATAATAATATAAAATATAATAATATAATATAATATAATATAGTATAATAATAATATAATAATATTTCTATAATAATGTAATAACAAGTGACGTCAAAATATTGGGTGGAGATGTCCGCATTGTCTTTTACACCACGTCAGTACAAAGACGCCTCCGCCATAATCATCAAGCACTCCACCTAATTTCAGGCCACTCCTCAACGAAGTGGTCAAGTAAAGTGGCTAGGAGAGAGGGTAGAAAACACACACACTCACACTCACTTGTAAATATAATACTTTTTTATAATATTAATCAATCAATCAATCAATCAATCTATCAATCAATCAATCATTTATTTGCGTGCCCAGGAACAGCCGGGGGGGGCCTTTGTGCTTGCGCACGGAAACAGAAACACACGAAACATAATGTACACATCTCTCAAATACAAAGAAAATACAAAATACAAAAAAAAAACGAAAGGATAGCTTATGTTGAAGTTACGGAATGAAAGTCATTTAAGTGCATGAACTCACGGATAAAAGACATATTACGAATAAGAAAAGTTGGCAGTTACGCCGATACAAACTCACAGACATGTTTGCGAAACAGAGTAGGGCAATCAATCAAGGTAATTCGAGTACCGATTGTACGTGCATTGCAGTCGGAACACAGGGCACAAGACACGCATACAATTGGGGTTGCAAAAGGTATCATGTTTCCTGGTCCACTTTTGCGGCACATAAAGAGGAACATGTTGTAGCAGCTCACCACAAGACACTATGCCGTGCATAATTTTAAAGAGGAAGAGAATATCAGCCTTGTTCCGCCTGGAAGTTAAGTATGATAGCGTCAATGAAGAGGGCGATCCAGGGTTATAATTACTACTATCGCCAAAGCGATGGTTGAAGATAGATATGAACTTATTTTGGACCCTTTCTACAAGCTTACGGTTTGTTTTGCTCGTGCTGTTCCAGACAACACATGCATATTCTAGCTGAGGACGACATATAGTTGTGTAGAGCTTGAGAAGAGAAATCGGCTCCTTGAACTCCTTGGACACGCGACAGACAACGCCAAGCGATCGAAGAGCTCTACGACTAATTACCTGAATATGTGGATAGAAGCTCAGTTTACTGACGAAAGTGACGCCTAGGTCATTAACCTCTACCACACGTGGGAGTAATCCACCGTTGATGTTATAGGGAAACAACATGTAGTCAGTCTTTCTTGTGTATGTCATTACCTTAGTTTTAGATGTATTAATGAGGAGTTTGTTGCATGAGCACCAATGCGAGAAGGACGAGATTGCTCTCTGGAGAGCGGAACAGCTGGCAGAGTTGGAAACAGATTTAAATATTTTTACATCATCGGCATATAAAAGAAAATTACAATCATTAAATATTGTTGCGACATCATTTATAAAGATTGAGAAGAGAAGTGGCCCGAGAACTGAGCCCTGAGGACACCACTGGTGACCTCATATAATATAATATAATATATTATAATATAATATATTATAATATAATATAATATAATATATAATAATAAAATATAATATATAATAATTGTATAATAATATAATAACAAGTGACGTCAAAATATTGGGTGCAGATGTCCGCATCGTCTTTTACACCACGTCATTACAAAGACGTCCCAGCCATAATCAGCTAGCAATCCCCCTAATTTCAGGCCACTCCTCAACGAAGTGGTGAAGTAAAGTGGATAGGAGAGAGGGTAGAAAACACACACACTCACACCCAGTTGTAAATATAATACTTGTAAATATATAATATAAGCACTTTTAAATACAAACCCCCGCTTTAAAGTCGAGAGAGAAGCCGTTGCGGGATAGCATATTGGATAGTGCACCAACGCGCATTGTTGAGATGTGGGTTGAATTCCCGCTCCCGGAAAAAACGGCGGATTTTTTCTCGACTAATGTTTTCGCCTATTTATCACTGTATCAAACAAACATGACAAACAGATGTCATTCGGAAATATTAAATATGTCGGAAACAGCCGACTTGCACTGGCAATGACGACTGCAACATTGATATGTGTCCTTACCGAGTCCCTTGTCCCATATTTATCTATTCGGCTACATGCATTTTCGAGGGCTTTGGCTCCAGCAGTTCGGATATGCCAATTGCTAACCAATTGATCTGACCACGTCTTACGTGGCGGCCGCTGGGAAAAAGACGTTTTACGTCTCCCGCGGTGGTCGAAGGGCGGCGCTAGTTGACCGTCCTCAGAGCACTTCTAAATAAAAACCTCCGCTGTAAAGTCAAGAGAGAAGCCGCTGTGCGACGGCATAATGGCTAGTGCCCCGCAAGCGTAATGCGGAGATGTGGGTTCGACTCCCGCTCCCGGAAAAAACGGCGGACTTTTTCTCGACCTATATTTCCGCCTATTTATCACTGTACCAAAGAAACATGACAAACACACGTCATGCGGCACTATTAAATATTTTGGAAACAGCCGACTAGCACTGAAAATGACCACTGCAACCTTGATATATATATAAATATATATATATATATATATATATAGAGAGAGAGAGATCATGAGGTTCGATGGGCCAGTATAAAAAAGTGAAGGAAGTCGACTGACACGTTTCCCGTTTTTGTTGCCAACAGTTTCGGAGTTAGAAACTCCTTCTTCAGGGCTGTATTTTAATTTCTCACATTGCGTCTTTATACAAAAACTTCTGTGAGGGAGGGTTACTTCCCTCATCCCTGCAGGAGAGGTCACGGGTGAGGGGTGTTTCAAACAGTTTGAGCAAGTGAGACATTCCTATTGGCTAGAAAGGTGGAAGGTGAGGGAAGGGGAAAGAACACGGACGAAAAGGCAGCACGAAAACACGTAACAAAAGGCACACAAGCAAACACAAGATCAAAAACAAGAGTGAGTCCTGCGCGCTCCGCAAATGGTGTAAACGTAGTCAGCGGGAAAAGAAAAGGGGAAAAAAAAGGGGGGTGGGGGATGAAGGGAGACGGACATAAGATGGCGGCACAGGCATGGACCTTCGATTCGGTCAAACTCGTAAGGCCGCATGCATACACGGCCCGCCCAGTCGACGCATGGTCCTAGCGCCATACTCGGAATTTTCTGTCCCATTTTCGGTTTTATTTTACTACTGGTTAAACCTACAGAAGCTCTCGTCTTGGCGCCGCTTCGACGAAACCGAGTGGTGCAGCCAAGCTTTGCTACGCGGCCAGCGAGCCGCGGAACAAGTCACACTGGGATTTGGTTTCATTTGCGGCGCATTCTTCGGCCGTTTGTCTGTCAGTGGTGCGGCGGTCATAATTCAGGCCGCTGTGCGTCGGCGGGCCCGCGGGGCGCGTTCACAGCTGTTCAAGGTCACTGATTAGTCTGGTGGTGGTTGCCGAACGGGCGGGGAAGGGGGGGCGCAGGGGCGGCGTTCTACTAGTTTGTTTTGCTTGACTGCGTCCCTAAAGCGGGGTTTCCTTTTTTCTTTCCTGCTTTCTTTTTTAAGTTGTATGCACGCTCTCGGTTCCGCGCTCACCCCCTCCATTACCCGCAAAGCCCCCATATTTCCGTCTAAGGCGCAGCTTTTTGTCACAAGAATGAGAGGCGGCCCGGGTCCTCATTGATGCCATGGGTGAATGCCTGGAATTTATGTATAAAGTATTACTCCCTCTGCTCGTGTTCGAGGGTAGAGCGGAAGCCGGACTGCAGGAGAGTGATTCTGATATGCTCAATGGAATGGTCCGGCAGGCGCATATGTTTGGAAAATGGTAGATCCGGCTGTGAGGTGACGTGGGATTTGTGGTTGTTGAATCTGAGTCGGAATGCATTCTCGGTCTGGCCAATATACTCCTTGCCACACATTTCGCAGTGCAGTCTGTATATGACGTTACTGGAGTCACAGTCGAGACTTTCTTTTATTCGGAAGGAAAATTTGGAAAAGTTAGATTTTGCCGTGTCGGTTGGGGTGATGAGGGGACAGATTTTGCAGCGCGTTTTCCCGCATGGGCGGCAGCCTGAGTGTTGTTTCGTGATCCCAATTTTAGCCTTAACAAGCATATCTCTTAAGTTCTTGTCTTTACGATACACTACACGGGGTGGTTCGGGGAAGATAGCTGACAGGTGCTCACTTTGTCTGATCATGTTGAAATGCTTGCTCAGTATGTTGTTCACTCGCGGCATGTTCGCATTGTATGTTAATATCAGGTTGGTCTGGGGTGTTTCCGTTTTTTGTGAATTGGCTTTTGACAATGCTGACTGGCGGTGTGTTTGGCGAGCCTGGTTGATTGCGTCATCAATTATATTTTCTGGGTAATTTTGATTCAGAAGGGTGTTCTTTAGATTTTGCGAGTTTCTGTCAAATTCTTGGACATCAGAACAGATTCGGCGGTATCTGTATGCCTGCGAGTATGGTATTCCAACTTTGCAATGTCGTGGGTGGTTGCTGTCAAAATGCAGGTACTGTTGGCGATGCGTGGGTTTTGTGTAGACGGTGGTCGCGAGGGAGTTGCCATGTACCTGAAGGGTTACATCCAAAAAGTTTATTGTATCTTGAGAATGTCGTGGGTGAACTTGATTGATTGATGGAGGCAGTTAAATTTTGAAATGAAGTCGAGAAGGCTCGCTTTGTCGTGGTTCCATATCATGAATATGTCATCTAGAAACCGCCTGTAAAACAGTGGTTTCTTTTCTTGCTTCTCAATGAAAGGAGTTTCCAATGATGCCATAAAAATATTGGCGTAATTTGGAGCCATCTTGGTTCCCATCGCCGTGCCGCTGATCTGAAGGAAGTGCTTTTCGTTGAATTCGAAGTGGTTATAATTTAGTATAATGGTTAGAAGCGTTGCGAGAGTTTCGCTCTCTATGTCTATTGATGGGTTGTTTAAGCCAGTAAATGCTGCCACGGTCGCTGCGATGCCTTCCGAGTGGGGAATATTTGTGTACAATGAACAGACGTCCAGCTTCACCAGAAAACACCCTGGGGAGATGACGATACCAGAAATTTTCTGTAGAAAATGGCTGGTATCTTTGATGTACGATGGGAACGTAGGGGGGATGTCCTTAATTATGTGATTAATGAAGCTTGAAATTTTTTCTGTCACCGTCCTGTTACTGGATACAATGGGTCTGCCCGGGTGGTTGCTCTCATGTATTTTAGGTAGCAAATAAAATCGACCAGGGACAGGATGTTCCGGTGACATAATTTTAACCATCGCGGCAGTTATATTACCTTCCGTGACAAGAGATTTGAGGGTGTTGTGAATTTCACTTTCATAGAATTTTGTGGGGTCATTTGGTAGCTCATTATAGAATTGTCTGTCGCTTAGTTGTCGCATTCCCTCTTCGTCGCATCGTCGCCATCCGGATCCGAAGCCATCCTCGCGTCGTAATATACCACGGCATCGGGACGATTCTCGCAGAAGAGGGGGTAGTGCAGCGATGTGTATTACAGCGGCGACGCGGTCAATCCCGCTAATGTTAGTGCAAGACGGGACTGAACGAAGAAAAGAATGAAGGTCTCTTGTCGGTGCTATTGCTCCAGCTGGGTGGCCATTTTCACTATCCGTGTGCCCAGTAATAAAAGTGCCCCCTTGTTTTATTCACACGCTACAATATACATACTTATATATATATATAGTGAAAGAAGTCGACTGACACGTTTCCCGTTTTTGTTTCCAACAGTTTCGGAGTTAGAAACTCCTTCTTCAGGGCTGTATTTTAATTTCTCACATTGCGTCTTTATACAAAAACTTCTGTGAGGGAGGGTTACTTCCCTCATCCCTGCAGGAGAGGTCGCGGGTGAGGGGTGTTTCAAACAGTTTGAGCAAGTGAGACATTCCTATTGACTAGAAAGGTGGAAGGTGAGGGAAGGGGAAAGAACACGGACGAAAAGGCAGCACGAAAACACGTAACAAGAGGCACACAAGCAAACACAAGATCAAAAACAATAGTGAGTCCTGCGCGCTCCGCAAATGGTGTAAACGTAGTCAACGGGAAAAGAAAAGGGGGAAAAAAGGGGGGGTGGAGGGATGAAGGGAGACGGACATAGGATGGCGGCACAGGCATGGAAATTCGATTCGGTCAAACTCCCAAGGCCGCATGCATGCACGGCCCGCCCAGTCGACGCATGGTCCCCGCGCCATACTCGGAATTTTCTGTCCCATTTTCGGTTTTGTTTTACTTCTGGTTAAACCTACAGAAGCTCTCGTCTTGGCGCCGCTTCGACGAAACCGAGTGGTGCAGCCAAGCTTTGCTACACGGCCAGCGAGCCGCGGAACAAGTCACACTGGGATTTGGTTTCATTTGCGGCGCATTCTTCGGCCGTTTGTCTGTCAGTGGTGCGGCGGTCATAATTCAGGCCGCTGCGCGTCGGCGGGCCCGCGGGGCGCGCTCACAGCTGTTCAAGGTCACTGATTAGTCTGGTGGTGGTTGCCGAATGGGCGGGGAAGGGGGGGTGCAGGGGCGGCGTTCTACCCGTTTGTTTTGCTTGACTTCGTCCCTAAAGCGGGGTTTTCATTTTTCCTTCTTGCTTTCTTTTTTAAGTTGTATGCACGCTATCGGTTCCGCGCTCACCCCCTCCATTACCCGCAAGGTCCCGATATTTCCGTCTAAGGCGCAGCTTTTTGTCGCAAGAATGAGAGGCGGCCCGGGTCCTCATTGATGCCATGGGTGAATGCCTGGAATTTATGTATAAAGTAGGACTCCCTCTGCTCGCGTTCGAGGGTAGAGCGGAAGCCGGACTGCAGGAGAGTGATTCTGATATGCTCAATGGAATGGTCCGGCAGGCGCATATGTTTGGAAAATGATAGATCCGGCGGTGAGGTGACGTGGGATTTGTGGTTGTTGAATCTGAGTCGGAATGCATTCTCGGTCTGGCCAATATACTCCTTGCCACACATTTCGCAGTGCAGTCTGTATACGACGTTACTGGAATCACAGTCGAGACTTTCTTTTATTCGGAAGGAAAATTTGGAAAAGTTAGATTTGGCCGTGTCGTTTGGGGTGATGAGGGGACAGATTTTGCAGCACGTTTTCCCGCATGGGCGGCAGCGTGAGTGTTGTTTCGTGATCCCAATTTTAGCCTTAACAAGCATATCTCTTAAGTTCTTGTCTTTACGATACACTACACGGGGTGGTTCGGGGAAG
This sequence comes from Haemaphysalis longicornis, assembly GCF_048455015.1. NCBI lineage: Eukaryota > Metazoa > Arthropoda > Arachnida > Ixodida > Ixodidae > Haemaphysalis > Haemaphysalis longicornis. The sequence goes on from NW_027526407.1 coordinate 184,097,116, forward strand.
ATAGCTGACAGGTGATCACTTTGTCTGATCATGTTGAAATGCTTGCTCAGTATGTTGTTCACTCGCGGCATGTTCGCACCGTATATTAATATCAGGTTGGTCTGGGGTGTTTCCGTTTTTTGTGAATTGGCTTTTGACAATGGTGACTGGCAGTCTGTTTGGCGGGCCCGGTTGATTGCGTCATCAATGATATTTCCTGGGTAATTTTGATTCAGAAGGGAGTTCTTTAGATTTTGCGAGTTTCTGTCAAATTCTTGGACATCAGAACAGATTCGGCGGTGTCTGTATGCCTGCGAGTATGGTATTCCAACTTTGCAATGTCGTGGGTGGTTGCTGTCAAAATGCAGGTACTGTTGGCGATCCGTGGGTTTTTTGTAGACGGTGGTCGCGAGGGAGTTGCCATGTACCTGAAGGGTTACATCCAAAAAGTTGATAGTATCTTGAGATATGTCGTGGGTGAACTTGATTGACTGGTGGAGGCAGTTTCGCAGGCGAGTTTCGAGGGCGTCGCGGTCCTGGCGCAACACTTTAAGGAGCGCCTGCGCTATCATCGCCCGCGTTGGGCCTCCGCGCCTCGAATAACAGAAGAAACAGACAACCATGACCAAGCGTCTCCCCCGGCCGGCCTGCCCCCCTGTCCTTCGTGCCCACCGTGCCTGCCGTGTCCACAACGTCCGCCCCGTCCCACGCCTTCCCGAGCCCCGCCCGTCCCAGAACGCCGCTACATGACACGCCTGGCCACGAAGGCGGCGTCGCAACCAAGCCGGGAGGCTGAGAATTGACTTGCAGTGGAGACAGGTACGGCTCGCCCTGATCATGCATGGTCCCCCTCTTTTTTGTCAATTAGGAAATTATTCGACAAGCGTGTTCGCTTTGATTTGCATGCTGCTCACTTGGAAACATACGTCAATCAGAACGCCGCACCAAAAGGCCTTCGTCTAGCCTGCACACCCTCGATGTGCACATTTAATCCGGAGGAAATCACGAAATGGGAGAAAGTGCTGTCCGATGCGTCGGTGGGTCTCACGGAGATTGTTTCGCTGCACAGCCGAAGACGGGCCATGGAGCTTCTAGATGCCGAAATTCTAGAGAGGTCGCAATCCAATTTATCCGACTTAGAATGCAAGGAACTTAAAAACTTTGAGACGACAAAGAGGAAAGAAATATCACAACAAAAAATCAAGAAATTGCAACGCGATAACATTTCCCCACAGTTTATAGTCCACCCCGTGCAACCAACCCATCCCGTAGGCGTCCCCCAGGTCCTGATGCTATATCTCGCCCCGTGAACGCACAACAAATGAACGTGGTAAATCTGCCAAGCAAAACATTATCCCCGGCTCAAGAAAAATTTATCTCGAAAAGTTTGACATTTTTCCCAGCCTCCGGAAATTTCAATGAGTTCCAACTATATCAGGATCTGGACACATTCGCATGTAATCCGCGTCTCCGGGATTACTTCCATGACCGCCACAACACAAAAACACAACTGCCTGGTGCGTCAAACAAATCCTGGACACCAAAAGACCGACGAGACCAGCACTTAGATATGTATATAGCGGCTGTACAGAAGGATGTAATCCGGGCATATGCACAGCACCAACCCGGGCGCAACAACCTGTCAGTAGAAAAGCGAGCAGCTTTAAATTCCCTTCAAGCGGACACCAACATAATTATCAAACCAGCGGACAAGGGGGGAGCCATTGTTATACTTGACATGTCTGAAAAAAGAAAGTGGTGAAAAAATGCCTGCCAGGAGAAAACCGATACCACGACCTCCAGAATACCTGTCTGGTGCGACAACCACAAGGATAACACTACGCTACCACTAGGATAACCACTAAGCTCTGTTCTGGCAGTCTTGGTCCCAAAGGGAGCATAAGAGGGTTCAACACTGGTCGACCGCTCTCGACATGTCGCAGACACTCGAGTCACGGCCAGGAGTTAAAAGGAAGGTCGCCTTTACCCCGAGAAGTCAGAGTGGCGCTGGCTAACACTCCCAAGCCCAGGAAAAAATTACATTTACATAAATACCCCAGAAAGTGGAAGGGAAAAATACCCCCGCCGGTAGCGTAGTGATTATCGCACCAAACCGGTATTCTGGAAGTCGTGGGTTCGGTTCCCACCTGGCGGCTATTTTTTCTACACTTTCTGTCTTTCTAAATTCTCTATCTGTTTCTATGACATACCATATCCTCCCCTTTGCTTTCCGAGAATTCCTTGACTGCCAACCCTTATTTCTGTCGTATTTTCCACGAGACCCTCGATTCCTATTCTGATTCGCTACATGCATAGCGAGGGCCTCTGTTCTGGCAGTCTGGGTGCCACAGGGAGCTTAAGAGGGTTGAACACTGGTCGACCACTCTCGGCATGTCGTAGACACTCGAGTCATAACCCGGGGGTTACACAGAAGGTCACCTTCACTCCTAGAAATTAGAGTGGCGCTGGCTACCACCCCCAAGCAAAGGAAAAAATTACACTGACATAAATACCCCATAAAGTGGAGGGGAAAAATAGCCCCGCCGGTAGCGTAGTGGTTATCGCACCAGACCGGTATTTTAAAGGCCGTGGGTTCAGCTGGCAGGCATTTTTACTCCACTTTCTTTCTTTCTAAATTCTTTATCTGTTTCTAAGACCTACCATATCCTCCCCTTTGCTTTCCGAGGTTTTCTTGACTGCCAACTCTTATTTCTGTCGTATTTTCAACGAGACCCTCATTTCCTATTCTGATTCGCTACATGCATAGCGAGGGCCTCTGTTCTGGCAGTCTTGGTGCCATAGGGAGCTTAAGAGGGTTCAACGCTGGTCGACCGCTCTCGACATGTAGTTGGCACTCGAGTAAAGGCCCGGGGGTTAAAAAAAAGGTCCCCTTCACCCCGAGAAGTCCGAGTGGCGCTGGCTACCATCCCCAAGCACAGGAAACAATTACATTGACATAAATACCCCAGAAAGTGGAGGGGAAAAATAGAACCGGCGGTAGCGTAGTGGTTATCGCACCAGACCGGTATTCTGGAGGTCGTGCGTTCCGTTCCCACATGGCGGGCATTTTTCTCCACTTTCTTTCTAAATTCTTTATTGTTTTCTATGACCTACCATATCCTCCCCATTGCTTTCCGAGGTTTTCTTGACTGCCAACCCTTATTTCTATCTATCTATAAATATATATATTTATATATATATATATATATATATATATATATATATATATATATATATATATATATATATATATATATATATATATATATATATATATATAAATATATACATACATATATATATATATATATATGTATATATATATATACACATAAATATATATTTATATAGACAGAAATAGGGGTTGGCAGTTAAGAAAACCTCGGAAAGCAATGGGGAGGATATGGTAGGTCATAGAAAAAGATAAAGAATTTAGAAAGAAAGAAAGTGGAGAATATATGTATATATAAATATATATTTATATATATATATATATTCTAGACACATAAACACTCCCATTGGGCGCGCGAAAATATAGAAGTGCAAACAGAGACACTCTAGAAAAACATCAACACGTGGTTTACTGACGTTTCAGGAAGATGACTTTCGTTCTTCATGAAACAGAATAAGTTTGTTTCAGGGTTATATATATACATTAAATGTAGCAAGGGCGAAGACATGGTAAGGGAATTGAAAGTGTGTGCAATGGGATCATGGTTTGTGGGCAGAAAAAAAATGAGAGAAACCATTAAATAAACTCATTGTGATTGTGTAATCTGAAGAAAGGAAGCCCTCTTCCTAAAACATCATAAACTTTTATTTTGTAAGCTTTCTCGTGTGTCTCTGTCTCTACTTACTGTAATTTTATGTATTAATATTTATATATAAATATAATTATGTACACACACTTATATATATATATATATATATATATATTGTAGCCAAGCTGATTGCCACCAGCAGACTTGGTAGAATTCACGACATAAATGCACGCGCTTTTCAGCAGGCATATACCAAAAAGTTCAAACGAAGGTTGCATCGGTGATGCCTTTCTGGCACTTTTCAATGTGGAGTTGTAATTTTTGTTATAGTAAGGGAGATTTTAGTATACAAATTAAATATGTATGGTGTAAAGCTTGATTTGCTTTCTCTGGCCTTTATTATAAATCTCAATACATTACCCTGAGTAAAATATTTCAAATTAGATCCTGTTCAGTCCACTTTTTTGTTTTCGGTGTACTGCAGAAACTTGAATAAATAGTACTGGGTGGTGCATTTATGAGGGTCCGTACTTGTAAGTGAAGATTTGGCCAAGAATATGCTTTGAATATGTGACACAGCGGGTGCTTGATGCTTATTTTGTCAAGTGATTAACCTTCCTATGCATGGTATCAGTTAATTTGGGGAGAATTTCTTGCATGCTCTGGACCCTCGGCAACATTTATATGTTTGATTTTTCCACGGTTTCTTGAATAGCATTTTTGACACAACAAGAATGAGTAGCATTTTTGAAGCTTCTCAATACGACGCAAAAATCTAGAACTCAGACATCACGAAAATGTAAAACTCAGAACTAAGAATTTCACACAATGCATATCAATTTCTTCGACAGTGTCGCACACGCTCCTTCTGTTGAGCCCAAATACGTTAATAGATAAAAGTAAATACATCAGATTGCCAATATTGCAAGATAATAGTCTCAGTCTATTATTAAAACAAGTATATTGGAAAGAAAACGCTGCGAGACTTAGCATGCAGACCAAAAATAGCTTGAATTGTTTATTCAGCACCTTCAAGTCTTTTCTAAATGATTCATTTGTATATTTCATTATTATATACAGGCTTAAGGATACTCTTTGAAAACAATATCGAACGTGCGAAGCAGGTTCAAACCACCTGGGTCAAAGTACAAATCAGCTAATCGATAATAATGGGGTTGATAAATTTTTGCTAAAATGATGGTGAGCACCAAGCTGAGCATGAAAAATTCATTCGCCTAAGTTTTGGCAACAGAAAGCAGAAACGTTTGTGTTTTAAAAAACGTTATATTGTTCAAAAAGATATTTTGTTTGTTGAGCGTTCAATAAAATACAAGAATAATAGAGCAAAGATGAGTTGAGGGAAAAAAAACTATTTCGTCTTAATATTAAATAACCAGTAAACGTCCAAATTCTTCATAAGTGGTTGCAATATATTCTTTTCAGAAAGATATAGTGAAGCCACATGCTTCCCGCCTAAAAGAACATGGGCCCATGTGCCCGCGCTATGTCGGCTATGGGCCTAGCGCTGAAAGGGAACAAGGAGGAAGACGAGGACTTGTCTCTCGCTGGTACCGCGGTGAACTTGCCTTATTGGTGACTCTCTCACTCGTACTGATTTTCTGTAAAGACCTGAGAATACACCACTATTCGTTGCGCCTTCCTCGTAACATCCTATGCTAGAGGTAGCGGTGGGCTCCCTATCAGTCAGATTAACCCGACCTGGTGCTGCGTAGCAGTTGCCACATCGGTCTTCAGACCATGTCATCGAATCAAGCAACGGTTCATATGGGAGCGATTATCATCGTGTCCCATCCAAGATAACCCTGTATGTTCAACGGAACAGGCGGCCTCAAGACTGGCTCCGCATGTATGAGCGAGTTATTTCTCACAACAGCAGGGACGACACTTTGCTGCTGGCAAACGTCTCCTTTTCGTTGGGGGTGCAGCAAAGAGTTGGTTCGACACCAATTAGGCCCCATTAACAAGCTGTGACGTTTGCAAGCAGAAGCTCCGCGACATGTTCGGGCCGCCAAAAGCTAACCGCATTGCTGCCAAAAACAGCCTGGACTCCAGTGTGCAAACGTCTACTGAGTCGTATGTTGCGTATTTTCAGGACGTTCTCGCACTGTGTAAAAAGTTCGACAACCTGATGTCTGAAGACGACAAAGTATAAAATGTGTTTAAGGGCATCTCCTATGACGCTTCGACTTGCTTGTATGCAAGAACAGCACGGATGTTGACGCAAAAATTAAAAAGTGCCGTCGTGTCCAGCAGGCAAAAAGTCGCCGTATCGGGGCGCAGTACGCCCATTTATCCGACACTGCTGCGACTTCGTCGTGTGAGGAACTTACCCCACGCCCTGCTTCGGAAGCTGAGGTAAGTCCTACGCCGACCGCAAGCATCACTAATGTCGTAAATCGGGAGCTGAAGGCATAGCCCCGGCACTTTACAACCAAGCGCCTGATGGCGCCATGCGTATGATGTCCCTCATCCAGGCCGTCATGCGCCAAGAAATTGCGACCATGGATATTCGTACCCCCTGCTCGCGAAGTGCCGCGAAATCCGCCCACCGAGCCTTCGGTTTATTTCGGCCTTCCTCGCGCTCGTACAAGAAAACTCGCTAAATGGCGTAAAGCGGACGATAGGCCGATTTCATTTAACTGCCGTCGAATTGGTCATGTGGCCCATACGACCAATCCTGCTGGCTGTCGTCACGCCGATAGGCCCCTCTTGATTCTTCTCCTGTGGAGGCCAGATATCGCTCGTTCCTGAATCCCGATCCATCGGCGTATGCCGAAACTTGCGCCATGGTTCCCGATTCAGCCGTTCTCTATCTCCACAGCGCGGCCAGTCCCACTCGTCTCGCCGTTTTCAGTCCCCGGATCCAGAAGCACGTAGCTCTTCGGAAAAACTGAGAATTGCAGCTCCGAGATGTGACGCTGCCTTTTCGACCCATGCCCGCAGTACTGTTCGTACAATACCGGCTCAACGCAGCTTACTGGAAGTACGGGTACATGGCGTGACCGTCAAGGCCCTCATTGAGACTGGTGCGTAAATTTCTTTTTTGAGTGCTGCCCTTCGTCACCGTCTTCGTAAAATACTGACGCCTGCCCCTTATTGTGCTGTGCGTGTCGCTGATGGAGGTATGGCTTCGGTTGTTGGAGTATGTGCTGCCTGTGCCAACATTGCTGACCAACAAACTGTTGTTTTTTTCACAGGGTTGGACCAATGCCCATATGGCAATTTTCTCGATCTTGATTACCTTTTCGCCCATTTTGCCCTATTTGGCTGTTCCGAAGGCTACTCCATCTTGAGCGTCCCAGTGCAGACCTAGCATTTGAGGAAATTGAGCAGAATTCACGGTTCGTATCCGCGGACCACACCCGGGTACCACAGTATACTGCCGCTTATGTCCCATTGACGCCAACCCTTCTGTTGGAGACGGCGTATACGAGGATTCGCAAATCGTTGAGATGCCTATCACGTGGAAGTTTGCAGTGGCTCACACCCTGGTCACTGTAATTAAGAACCACGTTGAGCAACCGTTCAACTTCGGTTCCTCTTCGCAGCTCCTACAGAAGGGCATGTCGATCGATACAATTTCTTTTCTCGTAGACTGCCACGTTGCGTCCCTGACCATCCATGATACCCTTGCTCATTCTAACGACGAATATTCACTTCCAAAATCCGATCGCCGTTACGCTGCGATGATTTCCATTGCACTGGTCACCTTACCGCGTCCTCCACCGCGACAGTGGCCTTCGAGGAGTCAAGTATGTCACGAAGAAAAGATGGACAAGTAGACTGTAAGACACCACCCGTATTTCTGTGTAAGCAGAGGACACACATTTTGTGATGTATACTTTCTCGCGTGCAGACGGCTGATTTCCAGTACGCAGTCACCTTAACCTGTACGAATCGACGATAATTCTGCACCGCTTCGTTGAGGAGAGTTCATGGGTTTTCTCAGGGCGAATAAAAAAAAACTGAAAAAAGGCCGACTGTAACGACAATTAGGCGCTCACAATTATATGAAAAAACTAGACGATACTTTTAGACGTCGTAGGCTCAAGTTTGTGACATAGGGAAAAATCACACGTGTTCATTTATATACAAGCAAGGCCATGTTTTCACAAAAAGGGATGCAATAAGTATAGTAGCCGGACAGTTCTATACAGATCTGTACAGTAACTGGACATCAAGGATTGCTGCAAGTCGTATGCCTGTAATAAACGTAGACATCTAGGGACAAAAATGTTCCGTTCTGAGAGACACGGGCAGCAATGTCGTCATCGTGCGACGAGACCTCGTCCCTTATAGTTGCCTTAGATGCCGTGTATCAACCGTCAGTTTTGTGGAGAATACCACGTGTAGACTGGAAGGGGCTTCCATCCACGTTGATACACCATACTTCACTCGAAAAGTCCTGGCCAAATTATTGGCTGATATCCCGTACGACCTCACTCTTGGAAACGTACCAGGCATGACGGATCCAAACAGCCCTAACCTTGCATGAAATGTGCCGTCCTAACCCTGCACGTTCACAGCGTAAAAGACATCACAATAGGTGTCCGCGACAGGACCTTTTCGTTGACATCTCGAAGAGGTCACGAGGCTTGTCCAAGAGGCGTGGGGACCGAGAACTGACATGGAGGTGGAAAAGTTATTGGCCAGCAGAAAGCAGCTGGGACTCCGCGATGCCGAGCTGCGGGAATGGGTTATATCGGAGCAGGATCGGTTCCTCAATAAAAAGGCGGAAGAACGGGAAGCTTTTAGGGCCGCAGCGGAGCTGAAAGGCACAAAGCAGGAGAACCTGAGGCTCAACTTAATGCTACAGGAAGGCGCGCTAAACAGCCCACAAGCTGAGGGCACCGTGGAAGCAACACCTAACCCAGTCCCATTCATGTCGACGAGCCCGCATAATTTTATTGCCCCGTATGATGCGTGCAGACACGACCTAGACGCTTATCTCCTCAGGTTCCAGGGGTCGCTGCAGCTCAAAAATGGCCAGAAGATAAAAGGGTCATCGGATTGAGCACATGACTCACCGGAGATGCACTCTTCGTCACCGGGACGACGACGACAGGAGATTCTCTGGATTACCAAAAATCAAGCTGGCGCTCCTTCACGGGTCCGTGTTACCCCTCCAGGGTACAATGACGAATTCCGCAAGGCGAAAGGTGAGGATGGTGAAAGCGGAACTCAGTGCGTGACTCGACGTGCCAGTGATTTTGACCTTTGGCTAGAAACGTCTGGGGTTCCCAAGACGTTCAAAGCATTACGCGACAATATGATCGTGGAGAAATTTTCTAAGTGTTGCTCGTCTCAGCTGGCCATTTTTATTACAAAAAGGGACTGCAAGTCGACCACATAAACGGCGAAAGCCTGCGATCGTTTCCTTGAAGCACAAGCTGTCACAAACTTGGTAAAGGCCACGGACAAAAAAAAAGAGTCGCAAGGATTTTTTTCTTCTAAGAGAGCTCCCACGTGCTTTTTATGTGAAAAAGATGGTCACAGCGAGCCTAAATGCAGAGCAGCAGGCCTGAACACCCTCTTTGGAAACTGCGGAAAACAAGGGCATGATGCAGGCAGCTGTCGCTCTAAGACTCCTGATAAAGCGCAGGTGTCGGCTTGCGCTATTGAGAAGTGTCGTCACGACAAACCGCAACCGCACAAAGGTAATACAGGCACATTGGCATGAGCACGTTCCCAGTATAAAAACAGCGCCAGCTCCAAACAGAAAGTGCTGCAAGGCGTATGCCTGTGTTAACCGTAGAGATCTATGGGCAAGTCTCTGTTCTCAGAGACACCGGCAGGAACGCCGTCATCGTGCAACGAGACCTCGTCAAAGATAAGCGCCTTACGGGCCCAGCATCAACCATGCGTTTTGTGAACAATACCACATGGAGACTCGAATAGGCTTCCATCCACGTGGATACACCATACTACACTGCAAATATACTGGCCAAATGCATGGCGTATCTACTGTATGACCTCCCACTTGGAAACGTACCAGGCGTTAGGAACCTAAACAGTCTTCATGAATTTTTAGAAAGAACTAAAAGAATTCTTCGAGAGTTTTATGGCCAAACATTTATGCCTACCTCCGAAGATTTTTAGGACCTGTCAGCCAGGCAAGACAGAAAATCCGAAAAGCCAGGAGGCATTTCTCTTTCGAGAATGATGCCCACTGTTTTCCTGAGCGAAACGGAAAGTCTTTTTCAAACACGACGACTAGCCCGTAACGCATCGAAAGGCCACGTCGAACAGACGCATATGTGCTCTGAGCTCATCCTGTTCATCCTTGTTTTGCCGTCTCGGCAGTGAGGTGGTGTGTTGTCCAGACGAGGCTTACTGCCGGTTCGCAAAATCGGTTGACTGTGCGAACAATGACTTGTTTCCCTTTCCTGCCCCACCTTTCGCCCACCGGTATCTTCCTAAAGTGTGTGAAGGCTTCACCCTAAAACACTTTCCAAAGCCGAGGGAAGTGTAATAAAACCGCCAATCTCGAATGTGTATGCTTGCAATTGAAGGACAATAATGTCCTGGTGCGGGAGAGCTTGGCCGCATGGAACGCTTCCGGGACGACCATCGGTCTGCGGAAGCTCGTTGTGTGCTTGGACAGCACCGAACGGGGTCTATACGCACCGACGGCGCCCGTGTTACCGCTCCGGGAGGTCGCCAGTGACCGCGGCATAACGGGGGCCGTGCCGTAGCGCCGGTCTCTCGTACGCGCCACCACACCGGGCACCCGAACCTTGCGCCAGGGCGTCTGGTCATCAGCTCTGAGGCTGGGCCGCCATCGGTCCCAGAGCATCATGCTTAGGGGCAAGCGCCCCTGCCTGTCCCTCATGGGCCCCCGGGCGAGGGGTCCGTGCTGCTGCGCCGGGCCGCCTCGTGTTCTTGCTCGGCTGCACCACCGCGTCGAGCCACGTGTGGTTCGAGTGACGTGGGGTTAGCCAAACGGAACAAGCAAGTCTCTGACCCTAGACTAGTGGGACTGCGACAACCCATCTGATCGCACTCCAGATTGCACGCATATGTGGGGCGTTCGCTACCCTCGCTGAACTGGGACTGGCGCGGGACTGTTATAAGGTGCAGGACTGAATACCCCTTCTTGATTTTCTCCTTTTCTATTCTCGTTTACCACGTGTGTCAACCTTTCGGTTTCTTCCTGTTGTTACCCATTTGAGCCGTTTACGCTGGATATTACATTGTTTCTACGTCTCCCCTTCGTTTTGTGGCCTCTGTCGTCATTGACCCCGTGTGCACGCTTCGTGGTCCCCACCACCAAACACTGAGATCACTTCCAGAATACCGAACGAGTAAGTAGTTCAGAGGACACAGACAATGCACCAGGCACTACAGAAGAAGTGAGGAAGGCTTTGAAATGAAGGCAGGGGGCAAACCACCTGGTAAAAATCAATAACAGTAGACCACAAGCAGGCGAATATCTTCCTAATCCCTAAGAAAGGTGACATAACACGCTTCAAAAATTACACGCCAATCTGCTTACTTTCAGTCATTTACAAGGCACTTGCAAGGTAATCGCTAACAAAATTTCCGCCACCTTAGATTTTAGTCAACGCAATTACAGGCACGCTTTTGTAAAGGCTACCCAAAAATAGAACATATTCCTCCGATGAATCAGGGGAAAGAGAAGTGCTCGGAGTGTACTCAACCCCTATACATATCCTTCTTAGATTATAAGAAATCATTTGACTCAGTCAAACCCTCAGCCGTCATTCAGTCATTGGGAACCACGGTGTGGACGACCATTAGAGTAAAAATACAAGAGGATATCTACAATGGGTCAACAGCTACCTTCGTTCTCCATCATGATCACCACCACCACAAGCCTATCTACGCCCACTGCAGGGCAAGGGCCATTATTCTCCAATTACCATGGTACTGCGGTAACTGCGACCGATTTATCCCCTCAAACTTCTTTATCTCATCTGACCATCAAACTTTCTGTGCCCCTTGCCAGGCTTGCCTTCTCTAGAGATCCCCTCTGTTACCCTTAAAGACCAATGGTTATCTTGCCTTCGCCTTGCATGTCCTGCCCACGTCCATTTCTTCTTCTTAATTTCTACTATGTCATTCACGCGTGTTTGTTGCCTTACCCACTCCGCTATCTTTTTGTCAGTTAATGTTACACCTGTCATCTTCTGTTCCATTGCGCGCTGAGTCGTCCTAGATTTAAGTTGAAGCCTCTTATAGTCTCCAAGTTTCTGCCCCGTAGGCGAGTACCGGTAAGATACAGCTGTCATATACTATCTTCTTCGTGGACAATGGTAGGCTACTATTCATTACCTGAGAATGCCGCCGAATGCACTCCACCCCATTCTTATCCTTCGAATTTTCTCCGCCTCATGGTTGGGATCCGGGGACACAACTTGGTGTAAGTTGAGAAATTCGCTTACTACTTCAACGGCCTCGTCCCCTATCCAAACTGCTGTGCCATTCCCTCCAACCACCCCCCCCCCCCCGAGTTTATAGATCATTACTTCACTTTTCTGCATGTTAATTTTCAGGCCCATGGTTCTACTCAGTTTGCGTAGGGCGGTAAGCTTGCTTTGCAATTCCTCATCCGAGTTGCTTAACAAGGCAACGCCATCGTTAAATCTAAGGTTTTGAGGTATTTTCTATTACCTTACTCCCACCTTTTCCCAATCCTATGTTCTGGCTACTTCTTATAAGCATGCTGTGAATAACATCGCAGTAGGTGTTGTAGAGTCACGGGTTGTGTGAAGTGGGGTGAAGAGGAGAGAGAGAAAATATTTTTATTTCTCTAGCAGAGGCTGATGTGTGGGCGTCGCCCCGTGGAAGGCGTCCCTAGTCCGGGATGCCTTGACCTTGGATGGCCGTCCGTGCTCCGGTCACCAACTTAAGCTGGATATCTGGGTCCGGGCAGGCCAGGGAAGCCCTCCACTGCTCGAGGGTTGGGTTGAAAAGGGGGTGGCAAGTCTGGAGTTCGTTGGCAATCCCACAGTATATGGTAGAGGGTGCCAGGTTGGGGACAGTGAGCACCGAGGGAAGAGTGTTGGGTGGGAAAGATGAGAAGGAGGCGCGTGGGATGTGGATAGGTATTCGTTTGGGGCCGCCGCCAAGATGTAGCGTCCTCTCTGGAGAGGCGCCAGTGTGGTGGTGGGAGAAGACCGCGAGTTTGCCGGTAATGCGCGAGAATCTCCGCGTCGCCACTTAGTAGGTTGGGTTGATCGTGAGGGGGTAAACATTGGCCACCATTGGCAATGGCTCGGTGTATCATATCACGAGTGGTGGCGTGAGCCACTTCAGTGCCGGAGATGGCGGCGTGTCCAGGAGCCCAGACGATACGGATGTCAGGGGTCGTTGAGCAGTTTTGAGGATGTGAAATGCTGATGAAGAAATTCGGCCGACTTGGTAATTTCGGCACGCTGTCTAAGAATCGGTGAGGATGGTTACTTGGTCAGGGCGGAAAATGGCGGCCAGGGCAATTGCTATTTCTTCGGCGACATCGCTTGAGCTTGTGGTAGTAGTGGCAGCAGTGACGCATTGGCCAGTATGAGTGAGTATGCGCAATGCAGTGGTGTTCACAATATAGCTTAATTTTTGGTGGTTCCGAAGACGGCGGAAGTGTCAGGAATATGCTGTAAGGGTTTTCGAAAAACGAATACACATCTGTGAGTCGCGTGACTGCTGGTAGTAGTGCATAATACTATTTTTTATAGTACGCCGTTGCGCGAATCGGAGATCCGTTAGTACTAATGTGTCTCCAATATGGTGTATGTACAGATACGCCCATAACTATGCACAAATCTGTGAAACAGTTGACGTTGGGCATTTGATGGTTATAACATCTTAGGTAGAAATCATTTCAAAAAATACAGAAGAAAAAACGCAAACAAAGAAAAAATAAAGCCAAACAAAACGTCGCACAATTTCGCAACTAACATACAAATCTAAGAATTGGATTTCGGTACCAGAATTTGGTGAACGTGGTCGGTCTGAGAACACTAATAACAACCTAAATTTAAGAAAATGTACAAGCTCTGCAACTAAGTTACAAAGGGCGACCTCTTAAGTACCTAATAACTAACAAAACAAAATGGGAAAAAATAAATACAGAGAGACCATGGCGCTAAATGAACAAGCGAAATAACAAAGCTGAATTTGTAACCAAGCACATTTAGGCAGTTTATACAAAAAGGAATAAAAGAGTTGTTGCCCTTCCAGTATAAGAACGTGGGTAGCCTGCGAATTCAGAGGGAGTGGGTGGAGTTAGCGAAGCAAGGCAGTTTGTGCTTGTTTGCTATTTAGCATAGTTTATAGCGGTTTGCTCAATAAAACTTAGAAAGACAGGAGCTTTATTCTAGGGATTGAAAATCGCCGCTGTGTGTTTTCCTCCCACGCCATAGACATCGTACTGTATGTGGAACAAACAAACCCATCGGATCGAAAGTGAAGACTCCAGAGGGACGCATTAGGCTTTTTGATGTCCACGTGGAAATATCTCGCCAGGAAAACCAATATACCATCAGAGAGGGCACGAAGTGTGCATCTTCCTGTGCCCTTCCCCCCCAAACCTGTCTTCCTTCCTCTCCTACCTGAACGTTAACGCCAAACGGGACCAGCACGTCTGTGACCCTAGGCTAGTGTGACTGCGACAAACCATCTGAGCCCAGTCCAGATTGCACGAATATGTGGGGCGTTCGCTACCCTCGCTGAACTACGACTGGCACGGGACTGTTATCAGGTGCAGGACTGAATGCCGCTTCTTCTTTTTCTCCTTTTCCATTCGCGTTAGCCGCGTGTGTTAACGTTTCAGTTTCTGCCTGGTTTGACCCATTTGTGTCGTTTACGCTGCATATTACAATGCTCCTACGTTTCGCCTTCGTGTTGTGGCCTCTGTCGTCGACTCCATGTGCATGTCTCGGGGTTCCCACCACCGGACATTGTGAATATCACAGGAATAATATCGAACGAGTAGGTACTTCAGAGGACACAGACAATGCACCAGTCACTACAGAAGAAGTAAGGAAGGCTTTGAAATAAAGTCAGGGGGAATCGTTTAGCTAAAGATCAATAACAGCAGACCACTTGCAGGTTGGCGGGTAAATTGTACTAGTAAAACTGGCACAACTGTATCTGCTATTCCTACTGACCGCGAGTGTACCGGAATTTTGGAAGCAGGCGAACATCATATTAACCCCTAAGAAAGGTTATATAAAAGACTTTAGGATTACAGGCCAATCAGCATACTATCAGTCATCTACAAGGCACTTACAAGGTAATCACTAACAGAAATTCTGCCATCTTAAAATTAAGTCAACCCAATTACACGCAGGCTTTTGTAGAGGCTATTCAACAATAGACCATATTCAAGCGATCAATCAGGGGACTGAGAAATGCGCGGAGTGTACTCAAACCTTATATATATCCTTTATAGATCATAAGGAAGCATTTCACTCAGTCGAAACTTCAGGTATCGTTCAGGCATTGGGGAACCAGGGTGTATACGACAATTAGAGTACAAATATTAGAGGATATCTACAATACGTCCACAGCTACCCTCGTTCTCCATCATGATCACCGCCAGCACCAGCCTATCTACGCCCAGTGCAGGGAAAAGGTATTTCCCATTATTCTCAAAGTACCACGGTCCCGCGGTAACTGCGACCGATTTATCCTCGCAAACTTCTTTATGGCATTTGCCCATCAAACGTTCTGCGCCCCATGCCACGCTTGCCTTCTCTGGGGATTCCCTCTTATCTCCTAATGACCAACGGTTATCTTGCCTTCGCCTTGCACGCCTTCCCACGTCCATTTCTTCTTAATTTCTACTAATATCTTCTTAACACGTGTTCCCTGACCCACACCGCTCTCTTCTTGTCCCTTATGTTACACCTATCATCTGTTCTATTGCACGCTGAGTCGTCCTCAATTTGGGTTGAAGCCTCTTAGTGAGTCTCGAAGTTTCTACCCCGAAGGCGAGTACCGGTAACATGAAGCTGTCATTATCTTTCTTTTTCAGGGATTTTTGTAGGCTGCCATTCATTATATAAAAATGCCTGCCGAATGCATTCCACGCCATTCTTATCCTTCGAATTTTGTCTTCCTCATGGTTGGAATCCGGGGTCACAACTTGGCGAAAGTAGAAAAATTCCCTTACTACTTTCACAGCCTCGCCCCCTATCCAAAACCAGTGTGCCACACTGAGGTTAAAGATCATTACTTTAGTTTTGTGCATTTTAATATTCAGGCGTACGGTTCTACTCTTTGTCCAGTGCGGTAAGGTTGTTTTGCAATTCCTGCTCCGAGGTCATTACAACGCAACGCCATCATCAAATTTGAGTTACTGAGGTATTCTTCATTACCTCTTACTCGCACCTTTTCCCAATCCAATGTTCTGAATACTTGTTCTGAACTTGCGAAATAACAAATCTGAATTTCTAACCACGCACATTTAGGCAGTTTATGCACAAACAAATAAAAGTGTTAGTGCACTCCATTATAAGAACGTGGCTAACCTGCGAAGAACGAAGAAAGAGGCAGTGGGAGGAGTAAGCGAAGCAAACCAAGTTTGTTCTGATTTGCTAATAAGCATAGTTTATAGCGGTTTGCTCAACAAAACCTAGAAGGACAGGAGCTTTATTCTAGTGATCAGAAATCGCCGCAGTATGTTTTACTCCCACGCCATAGATTTAGTACTCTAACTGAAACAAACAAACCCATGCGATCAAATGTGAAGGCTCCAGAGGGTCACATTCGGCTCTTTGATGTCCACGTGGAAATATCTCGCCAGGAAAACCGATATGTCATCGAAGATAGTAGAAAGCGCGCATCTTGCTGCCCCCCCCCCCCCCAACCCGTCTTACTTCGTGTACTACCTGAACGTTCGCACATAAGCGCGCAACCAGTTATTTGAGTGCATTTAAACGAGAAAGACAATGGCAACTAACACTTGCCAAAGACAAGTCGCTGGTAGCAAAACTAAACTCGGACCAACGCCGAGTACAGCGGGTGGAGCAGAATGGGAATGGGAGTGGGTGCTTTTTCGCAGTAAAAACCAATATGTCTCTCGGATTGCAGCATCCAGAATCAACTCTTGCTGAGTTCAAACAGGGGGAACGCTACTAATTCCCAAAAAATTAGTCCGGACATTTTCCCCACTGATTCTGTATGGTTGAGTAAGAATACACTTAACGCCAGTGTTGTGTTCCTTTCAATGCGGTTTCTTGTGTAAACTTTTAGTCATCTTCGTGCAGGTAACATTCAATTTTCACGTCTAAAGCGCAGTATTTTGACTGTGTTTTTGCAGACTGAAGATCAACGTGTCGTATGCCTTGAAGGTGTAATAGACGATCGCCAAATTTGAATCTAGTAGTGTTTTCAGCACGCCGGGGCTCCCTTCAGACAGTACCTTAGGAGTATTTCTTCCATTCTCTTTCATCCTCGAAATATATGGTTCCAGTGGTGTTCATATTTTTAATATATAAGTAGTTTGCTGTGACTGTTATTTCGCTCACCTTATTGCCCGTTATTATTTTCCAACACTATTTTCTTGATCACACATTGCAATGTCCCAAGGGTAACTTTAAGGTGTTCCTTTTGCATTAACTCAAATGTAAGGAGAAGACGTTCAAAGTTAGGATAAAACAGGAAAGGGAATTGGTTCCTGTTCGAAACGATCCGGTCAAAATCTAGGTCTGATCGTATAGTATGAGGTGCCACGTCACAATAAAGCATTTTCATGGTACAGCACACTAAGAGAATAGAGTTAGACCACAAAGAACACATACGCGTTAATCGACGGTACCTAGGAAGCACTATCATAGAAGAAATAGAAGTACCCCACCAAATAAATCTGACACAGAGTACCAACAGCTCCCAATACTGTGAAGGCCGATTCAGAAAAGTGGTCACATGATTCCGTAGTGAATATTAGGCGTACATCTTCGTGCGTTCTGTCGCCGCCCCTGAGTCATCGTTTAAAGCCTCTACTTTGTGCATTTTAAATACTGTTTGCCTCACTTGTCCAATAACTCACGAGAAAAATATTGGAAATATAAAACTGTCAAAGGAATCGCAACTAAAAACATAAAATTATTAGGTTGCGCATGCCTGCGTCATCGTCGCTTTTATAATCACAACAAATATGGGAATTTCGACGTACCTAATTACCCTCTGTGTAAGTTCTTGTATTCTGGAACGGTTTTTCTTTTGCTTATGTAGGCTTTGGTCGCCATCGGAGAAAATTCTGATGATGACCATTTTCTGAATAGACTATAAGCCAGTCATTTTCCTAATTATACCCCGTAATTTCTTTTTTATAACGTAGAAGATCCTTCCGCGGCTCATGCTACCCAATTAAAAACTACTTAAAAACTCCTCAGAGTGATCACTTTAAATTTCTTTAAATGAATTTAAAATTTAAGCTTGAAAACCATGCAGTTATGTACGTTGTGTGCCGATGAAGGGGTATAATATTTTATGCGTGTTAAAAACAATCGCTTGGCGAAACCCATCACCCCAACCTCTAGATAAATTTACTTGTAGCACCCGAAGCGGTAACGTTACTCCTTCCACAATGCCGTTTTTCTGATGACGCATATTCATGCAACCGCGAAATTTTGCTGCGCACATTTCGCCTTGAGGGGCAGTTTGCTTTTCAGTGACTTCCAATTGAAATACAAAATGTGGTATTCTTGTAAATCAGCAAAAAACAAGGATGCATAAAGGTACCAACAGGTGGCGCAAACAAAAAACACAAATGTGGAGCCATTACGCTCTGACTTTTTATCGCGTTTTTACAAAGCCTCGTTAACCTCAACACCCGATGGCGGAGTACGTTAATACGCATGTTAAAAAAGGGGCAGCGCAATCACGGGGGTGAATGGACAAGAGCCACCCACAACCTTTCTTTCAAAGATACGTCTAACCTCCGCACGTTTTAACTCTGCTAACCTAAGTACCCGTTCGGTGTAAAAAACTTCATATGACATTCTTGTTTTAAAAAACATAGTTTGCGTCTTTTAAGTGCGAATGCACTTAAGCGAGTCTGAATCGTCCGCCGCCGTAGTCCGCATAGCAACAGCTGCGGGTGCGCGCGCTCCTTGTCTTCCCTAGCAACGGGGGGAGATGGGCGCGCGCTGCCTGGCCGCTGACATGGCACATACCCACGTGGGGGATTGGCCAGGAATCGGGTGTGAGAAGGGCACCCGCTTAAAGAAGTACTGACACCAAATTTCAAAGCTGAGATCCGCTCTAGCAATCAAGTACAACGACAACACAAATAGGTGTCTGTGAATAAATGCATCTTTCTTTCTTTGTAGTTGTGAGTGTGTGTGGGATCTTTCTTTCGCGAACATTTCCGAACCGCGCAAATTCAACTCGTGCATTCGCACTTTCACATTCTTCCCCTCGGGGAAATGCGGGGAATTTTTTTTCGGTAAGGTCAGCAGTGATAGAGCTTGATGGCGTGGTTATTGATGACACCTGGGAGGCTTTCTGTAGTTTTAAATGCTATAACTGCGCCTCACGTGACTACACCGTTCTCATGAACTTCAAAAATGGCAGAGACTACATATTCCACTCGGGGCTCCTGTTGCTTCCTCGCATGACACACATTCACACCACAAGTCACTCTCCTACAGTTTTGAAGGCAACAACTTGTCGGAAAATTGCGGAAAATGCAAAAAGAATCATGATGTTGGCAAACTTGAATTTTGTATAAAAGATAAATATCTGGCGGTTACGAAATAATATTATTGGGACAAAGAAAAATTTTAATTTCAATGATCTTTCTTGCTGGTCACGAGTTCTCGATATTACTTCACTTTTTTACACGCAGTTGTCACAAACGCGAGAATACATCGTTTGTGACGAATATATTTATTATTTTGCTACATTTTTTCACCGCGTCTGGTGATAATCAAAACAGATTATGGATGAAAATACAAATGCTCTGGTTTAGCAGGGGAACACTCATGTATCTGCTTCGAAAATTTGGAAATGATTCAATAGATTTACCGATGGCTATAAACTTTTATTATTGGTGCATCATAATTGGCAACCCAAAACTTCCCCTAGACTCTATTCTTGCACTAAAGGAGTTGATTGAAAGTAATATGCTCTGATTCTGTACTGAATACTGATGAAAACACTTCTTGTGGAAAGCTTTTTTGCAATTTGGAAGTTTAATTTTATGTGAATACTATATTGGCAGGGTCTCGTAAAAAATTATCAGTTGTAAAAACCGGGATACAATGGGACAACTTTACACGAGAACGGCTCGTTCTGACATTTTTATTTGAACTTAGAACCATGTTGCCAATAATTTTTCACTGATAATAATCAATGCTGCGACTGTGTACCATTGGCAGTAAAATTTGTAGAATCAAGTCATCCTCACAATTATTATCATTTTGCTCAGCCATTGAGGGTCGCCCACAAGGCGTAGGCCTGCTCCACTGAATCCCATCCTGCACTTCCGGAGTCCATTCTTTGTTTCCTTAACTCATTTTTTCCTCTCAAGCAAATTTTATGCCCTTCCCCTTTTTTTGTAGCCTCACCCACTTCCCCCTCTCTCTAACCACTCTGTTACAATGGTGAACTACCAGCTGCAATTAGGTCTCATTACATGGTCATCCTAAGTCAATTTTTACAGACGATAGTCTTGCTTGGGCTACTTAAACGCCAATATTTCCTTCCGTCTGTCTCTCTGGGTCTGAATTCAGCCACCCAGAGTAAAATACAAGCTACCCAAAAGTATAATATACCCACAGCCACATTTACACGTCTAAGTGCGGTAGCGATTCGATATTCATACCTGTCAACGTTGTTGAACAAGTACGGTACAATTGGCAAATATAAGGCAAAAATACACCTAGGTGATATTTGCAGCGTTTTTCTACTTAAAATCTTTGGGTGCTTTAGTTTTGCGATAGCAAATAATACTAAATCAACTGCCCAAAACTGTCGCCTGCTGTTACTGCGCTATAACAGATACTGGCAGTGTTTAGGAATCAAACGAAAACAGCAACGAAAGATAGCACCTGAGAGATTCCACGTTCCGCCTGAAACGCTACTAGAGTAGGGCAACGTGGTTCTACAAACGTTGTAGTAGGGTGCCTCAACTCACGCGTGTTTCTGCTCTGCGGCATCGAGACACCCTACGTGGGGCAGTAAAAGTGGTTAATTTAAATTTACTTGAGCAAACCTATAGGGCGTTATCTTGGGAGGAATGAGACGGGAGAAGAATGGCATAACAGCTGAGTGGAAAGTGTAGGCAGGCATTCACTTGGCGGGGGCACGAGTCGACTAGCGTGTTTCGTTGACATTTCCAACCCAAGGAGGATACACGCAGCCCTTTTTTCGTTGATTAGGGTTGGGGTGTCTGCTGTTGTTTTTTTATCCACGAAGCATGTTTCCACAATCTTAGCCTTATTCCTGTCATCCTTGTATCCATGACCTGTTGAGACTACCTAAGTGTTCTTTCTAGTTCCTTGGTAATTACCAAAGTTCGGTTCGTAACTGATCACCGGGAGCACGCATTGGTAGCTCAGTTTTTTTCAGCGACAGAATTACTTTCTTTTTATTTTTTTGAAGTGCTTTGTGTGTGCACCCTAGTCAAAATCTCTGTTGCCACGGATTGCTTCTTAATGTCTTGGATGGGCACTTTTACTTTTTCCAAAATTTGGTGAATCGACTGCCGCGGCAGTCGATTCACCAACAGCAGTGAGCGCACGTCACTTTGTGTACTGCTGTTTCGCTGCCTATGTATTTTTTGAGTTGTTCGGGGAGCACAAGATCACTTTATTTAACTAGTTTTTCTTGAAGACAACTGCGTTGTCTTTGGCGTCGTGACAATATCCTTTTATCTCTAGTTTGGGAGGACAAACACAATCCGGAGCCATATGTAAAAAATGTATTCTTCAAATAAACATTCCTCTGTATTTTTGGTCTCACAACGAAGCTGTACTTTCGTCTGAATATAATAATTAGGCACCTTATAAGAAATGACAGGAATGCGATTACTCAGCGGACGCTACAGGCTTTGATGAATTGTAAGTCTTTCTTGAATCGCTTTCTTCACTGTCCCTACTGACAGTTCATACTAAATGCCCCAGCTGCGCTCTCAGTGCATTCACTAATACTAAAACAAATTTATTTGTTCTATTGCAGTGTCGCGAAACGTCTAAAAGCTCCAATCGGCGAAATATTACAGCATAAAGTATGCCGTACATATTCGAGAGTTGCTTTCGGTAAAGGTGCTCAACAACCCTACAAATTTATACTGCAAATGAAATTATGGTTATGTACGGTGACATATAAGAGTACGCATTCAAGGGTCTGTTTAAGCGCATGACAACGTAGGCATTTAAGGGTATGACAATGTACGCAATAGCTTCATGCATGAAAAAAGAACAATCTTTTTGAATTTAGTTTGAAACCACTTACACGCTTTGGAAATGCCGACAAAACGCTACGTTTGCATAGAAGTGTTAGTGTTCATTACAAATTTATATTGAAAGTAGTTGTTTAGACAACAGTTGTGCTAAACAGCGGGGTGAGTGAGGGCAAGTACGGGGGAAACAAGAAAAGATGTACCAATATTGCGTATCCTGCGGCGATACGAGAACTGAGGCAAAGCTAAAGCAGAACTGGAAAGGCGTGTGTGGCTGGGGAGATACACGGCTACATGCTACAGGAAACTTTTCAATCGATTGTTTGCGTTGGTTTCGTTTATTTGCAACCTTCGCGCTTTTGAAAGCAAACTACCGCTGAAAAATCGAAGCCAGCGTCTAGCACGATCAATTTCGGCAGGATACCAGGATTTGCTTATTTTTCCCACACCATGTGTTGGGTCTTTGTTGTAAATTTTCTATTGTTACTGAGCACTTGCAGTTTAGCGCGACAAGATCAACGAAGCCGGGTCCTGCGATTCGTCTTGCCTGTACGCTAGTACACGATATGGTGACATCCGAAGATATCTTGTTTTTCTTTGCTTACAATTTACGAAATTTAGGCCGAGCTTTGCACTGGTGTGTTTTCGTTTTATTGGCGTCCTTTTTTGTGAAGGCGTAACAAACCAAGTAATTTTGCCCTTTCTATTTTGACACGCAATCTTCAAAGAAAGGTCCTTGATAATTCTCCCGCGTTTCCTATCAGAAGTTTAAAATAACCGCGGCATCTGAAATGACAAGTTAATCCAGGCGTTTCCGAGTGGATCAACGCGCTTCTGCGCTGCTACAAAAGCGTCAATTCCGGTGTGGTGGGCTCCCTATACGCTAGCAGTAGCATCCTAAACCAAAGCATTGAAAACGGCTAAAAGTATTTTTTCCACTGTATGTTACCCTCCTTATTAAAAAGAATCCCTAGCGTTTTGCAGCGCAAAGAAGCCGAAGCATGTCTGTAGCATTTGTCCAGGTGACATGTGGGGAGAACCAATACCGAACCATTTCTGCGCCTCTGTACTCAACAACAGCCTCGTGATTTTTTTTCTGACGCCTCTATCAGTGATTTGCTCCAGGTGCAAGAGT
This sequence comes from Haemaphysalis longicornis, assembly GCF_048455015.1. NCBI lineage: Eukaryota > Metazoa > Arthropoda > Arachnida > Ixodida > Ixodidae > Haemaphysalis > Haemaphysalis longicornis. The sequence goes on from NW_027526407.1 coordinate 184,120,382, forward strand.
TTAATGTTCTCCCGATGATCCCATTACCCCTAGATCGTGCTGTATTGCAGCCATATTAAATACACTAAACATTTCGTCATCCTGTGGTCCTGATGAGATTACTCTAAATTTTATCAGAATACTTAAGAGTAAAGCTGAATCATGCTATATTTCTTTTACACCAAATCTATTGACTACAGTTACTTGATAAGAAAATGGAAGGTCAGCAGTGTGATTCCACTTCAAGTCAGGCGATGAACATAACCGCTGAAACTACCATCCCATAACCATTACTTAGATTCCTTGTAAAGTCTTCGAGCACTTATTATTCACTCATTTGGTTAAATTCCTCGAGTCCAATCAGTTTTCTCATATTTCCCAACATAATTTCAGAAACAAACTTCTGCTGTAAAATAACGTAGGACGTTTTTAAATGACTTGCATGCATACCTCGACCCCTTTCTTGTAACTGACTGTGTCTTTGTGGATTTTCGCAAAGAGTTCGCTAAAGATATGTTCATATGCATTTGAAATTTGTGTAATCATGTAATTATGTAATTTGAAAATTGATCCCAAGTCCTTCAATAGATAAAACTATTTTTTCTATCCGAACGCAGTTTCTGTTTGCCAACCAAACAAACCCCCTGATGTACGTGTGCGCTCATTTGTAACTGAAGGCTGCGTTCTATGATTTTACATATTCGTAAATACTAACAAACTAAAAGCACGTTCCTTCGGTTGGAATTCGTGTCGTGCCTTATTTTCAACTGATCGGCCGAATTGCGACGAGCCCTTGGCGCCGCAAGACTAATCGCTGAGCCGACTGCTTCTGTCGGAGGGTCGGCGAGCCGGGAGATAGCACAGTTGGGTCAAGCCATATTTTCTGACGTCATGCGAAGCTTCATAGCAATTAGCAAGGAGGAAGCATCAAGGAGAAAAGCATTTTTGAATAGATTTTTCTACCTAATAAGTCCGCGTAAACGCAGCGACAGTGTTCTAAGCATGGCCCCCAGCCTCCAGACTACAAATTTTGTTAGGAATACTTGAATATTTCCAAATCACTTAGGTTCCCTTTAAGGCTATTGAAGATGTAGGGGATCTAACGGATCACAGCCACGCCCTTTTGTGCTTCAGCTTCAATTTGTGTTTCAATGTGGTTGACAACGCCCAACCATTTCTGTTTTCTTCGCTCTCCCTCGGCTGCAGGAAGGAGCGATAGCCCTAGGTATCCTGATCTTTCTAGGAGCTATGACTGAGCCAGGAAACTGGGTAACGAGATTTGATGGCCTGACCTCTGCAAAGCGTTCGTGAAACATGCCAGCATATTTTGCCCTCCGGACAAGCTTGCGGTAGGCTGACGTGAACAGTTCGATGGGCTTCTAAGCGTGAGGCTAGGAACACCAGCACGTGTGTGTCCTCAGAGGACCTAATCCTAAGTTCTGGAAACCGGATACTGTACTTTTCCGGCACCACGCTAGGAACCAGAAGCGGCCTGGGGATTCAGGGAAGGTGTTTAGTACCTGCGAAACACGCGGGTGGGCATTTGCGAATAACAACGGAAAAAAAGGATATCCATCCACGTAACGGTAAGTGCTTAGGACGAGTGATTGGCTCAGCCTTTCTCGAACACGCGGTCTATTTTCGGCAGTAGCAAGTATACCGAGAAAAAAGCGCTGTGGACGCCACGATTGAGATGCCTTCTTTTTGAATGTAGGCTTTTTCATTCAATTCTACCAACGCTGACATCAGGTACAATGATAGGAGGTCTGGTGACGTGTTAATGGCAACGTGAGTATGCCTACGGGAGTATACCCAGTTATGAGCGCAGAAATTTATCGATTTACGTGATAGCATTATTAGGTTCATTTCTCGATTTTGCTGTGCCCGCTACGCGTCCGCTATCAGCCGTGCTCAGCAAGTGTACACGGAAGTACGTCACCACAGCCAACCAGAAACTACGACTGAGCGAGCCAGATACAGAAGTAACTGCATAAAGGGAAGCAGTGTAATAATGCTACGTTGGATGCTATGACAGAAATTATGCTTGGCGATTCCTAAAGCACAGCATCTGCGCACTAAGTAGGTTCTCCCACCGTTGGTGCATGGGCCGTTGAGCTAGTGTTGACTGAATACTGTTAAACGGCTCATCGGTGTCTTTCCTTACAGTCTAACCGTCTTCTATCTTCTATCAGCCGGGGTCATAACGCTGCTACAGAAGGCAGAGTTTCCGTCAACCGGGAAGTACGTCTGCGCACCCAAAAGGGAGCTCGCGCCTGAAGCTGTTATCGCGTGTAGTTAGTTAAACCGAATGTAGGACGTAGTCTTGCCGACAATGGTACTCCTACGGAGAAGACAAAAAGGGTACGTGCTTTCGTCAATTGCCGCTTCTATGCAGTCAAGCTCTTTGTCTTACATAAAGCCGTAGTGGCAACTTTTGTTAGGGTAAACTTAAGTGCTCGAAGAGCATAAACTGCGATTCGAAGCAGCTTCGTTCAAAGTGCTCCGTTGACGAAGAGGTAGCGCTATAGCGTCTTACATCTTAAGACCTAAACGTGACTGTCCCCGGCAACTCTTTTATTTCGTCATATTACCTTCAACACGATATTACACAACAGCAGGGTGTATCCGCAAATGCTTGACTACAATTCATGGTATTCGAAATAAATGACACGAGGGCGAGTGACATTCATGTTTTGATGGCAGCTCCTGTTCTAAATAAAACGAACTGAAAATTGTTGCACTAACGAAGAATGGGGTAGCGACGCACTGCAGGCGATTGTTGTAGATTCATCACTACAGATACATCCAGGGAAAAGAAAAAGCTAAAATATAGCTCACAAATCTAAACAATGCGAACCGAAGCACGTGAGAGAAATACCGCAAAAGGAACAAAACAAATTTCTCTACCGCAATGAAAATAAATAAATAAATAAATAAATAAATAAATAAATAAACTAAACAAATAAATAAATAAATAAATAAATAAATAAATAATAAATAAATAAATAAATAAATAAACAAATAAATAAAAACACATAAATAAATAAATAAATAAATAAATAAATAAATAAATAAATAAATAAATAATAAATAACACAAGCAAGAACTCTTTCGTAGCCCAAGATAACATTATTAAATTGTGGTGACCTAGCTGCAAGTGCCTCAGAACACACCAGAATGCATTACTTGCAATCAAAAGTTAGCAGGGTATGTTAAGCTTCACGAAATGCACGTCCCTGTTATCAAACCTACGCTCAGAGTCCACCCACACAATCGTCGGCTTCCTCTTATCATTTCAACGGCTCCCAGGTTTGCTCTATGCTTGCCACTTAGCGAACACTGTCAATAACCAAACCCAAAAAAACTGGTAACAGAAGAAATAAAGCAGTTCCGCTCAACGTACAGGCTGTTGGAAGTCTTGAGGAGTGATTCGACATAACGGGGTTTGGGCCAACCTCCTCTCCTTGCTACCTGCTGTAACACTCGTCCCTTCTTTGTGAATCGTCCTTTGACGAGTTGAACAAACATTTGTTCGATGCAATTCAATTTGGCCGCCGTCGCAGTGCTGCTGCACCTACTCCCGCGAAAGCTCGTATTCATTTATTACTTTTTTGTTTGCCTTCCTGCCTGGAACTGCAGGACTGGAAAGGCTGCTCATTTTCAACTTAGTCTCGTTTAGCACCTACTATAGCCTTTCTGCGCAACATTGAATGAGACATTTTATTTTCTTGGCGGTTGCCGTTTCTATCCCCTGCTATGGTAAAACCAACCCAATGAGGATTCCTTACAAACAAGAAGCGAGGACTGCGTGTAAATACATAGGTTACTGCGAAGAACCATATGTCCTACATTCCAGTTTACAATCTGTTGAAGGCTATTTATTTTATTTCTGTTATTTCCTTGGTATTCCCATCTGTACCACTTATGTATCCTTCCACGCTGGGTAAGAGGTAAGAAAGGAGGTCACGTCGTTATCAGATGATTGCGGAGAATCAACAGAAGCGCGGATGGGCGTAGAAATAACGAAAACCCGTAAACGCGGGATGTGGAGCCCCGCTGTTGCCGCCTCATATTACGAATACCTGGTGATGTAGTTGCGAAGAACAAGTGATTGTTTTTGCTTTCACTATTTCTGTTCGATGTGAAGTGTTAGCTGCCCTCATACAACGGCGACGGTACCCATAAATTGTCTTCAATTCGAAAGGGAATGTGTGTGACGTTTTCGCTAGAATATCCATTCTTAAGCACACGCAAATATCCGGTTGCCGGTATATGCGTGCACCGTTTGGGGGTGGAAGGAAGGGGGCATGAACCTAAAGGTGGACTTGTTGCCAGTTCGGATGACCTATTCGTTGTGCTGTTAGAGATTCAAACGTGGCAGTCTCGCGGCTCTATGAAACCATCAGTTGTTCTTTTGGGTGAGCGGTTTGTTTTCGGTTGGTGTATTACACAGGCAGTAAGAGGCTTCCAAAGCCTGAGGGAATAAACAGCCTCAGGTTTGTACGATCGAGTCCTTCGACGTTTTGTTCAGCTTATATTCTAGTGAATGCGCTCAATCGCCAATTACAAAACTTGTTTTTTGCGCACTGCTTGAAGAGCGTGTTGTTTCGCAGGTCATCCTTTTTCAGATAGCAGAAGCTCACTGAAGTTTTGTGCCTCAAATGAACCTGCAGTTTTTATCACAACAAATATTGGAGAAGTGTGCAACAAGTACAGCAGTTCCAGGAATGTGAAATGGTTCTACCCATCAAAACCCCCTTTTTTGTGTATAGTCAACGTTGTGATGCAAGAATGAATGGAAGGACGATCGGGTATCAGGCATCTTTGTTGGTGCGTAACGCAGTTGGGCTTGCATTTTACGGTAACGCCACCAAAATGCGGTAGACAGCATGTCCGCGTACGAGCTACGATGACAAGCCGGCCCCTTATGTGCCCTCCGCTGAAAACATCCCAGACTGCCCCCATCTCAATGGAGTGAATGATGATGGGAGGGCCGAAGCTAAGATGCTGCTCGGTGAAACCGTGAAACATTCGCCCTTCATCATATAAAGATTTCACACGTTGTTATAGGTCTTGTTGACGGCGCGCACCATCCCAATAAGTGAAGGACATAAGGCGCGTTTGTAGCCATGCTCGCGTCTCGGTTAGTAGCATACTGGGAAGAACGCCACGTACCTTCCGTCACGCCAAGACAGTCGTGGGATCACATTTATCTAAAAGATAAAAAACGCCCGCAAACCTGGAACTTCACGGCTCAATTCTTCTAGTAAACCTTGTGAAAGCACGGTCTTGTTATAAATTTATGTATTCTTTTCAATTCCAACTAGCCTCCTAAATGCAACTTGTCCATGACTCAAATATAAAAACGAGAATATCCACTCCGATATAAATTGTTTTATTCTAGTGTTTCGAACAGCTGGCAAGGGTACAATTTACAAATTCGCTGGATTTCCTTGACCTATATTCCTTATTACACGTGTACATTTCATTTGTTGAAGGCAAAACTGCTTGGCTTTGAGCAATATTTGCTATTTGGCCATTATTCAGTGCCGAAGTGTTTTTCTCGAAACGCAATTGAAAGCAAGCTCTGACACTCAGCCTTTATTTGTGTTTGTATTTTTAAAAGTTTATGTTAAAAACCTTTCCGCTCTTACAAATACTGTCTCTGTCATACTCATGTTTTAGCTTTTATTCATTTATTGTTTTTAATTGGCTTTATGCCACAAACAGTTTTTTACGGCGCCATCTTTTGTCACTATCACTGAGACGTACCGCAAGTGCGACAGAAAAAAACGCAGGAAAAAGCCGTATTTTGCAGCGAATGGAAACAATTAGGGTGTAAATTTTGAGTTCGGCACTCAGCTTTAGATCTCTGTTGAGGAAGTGAAGTCGGTAAGGATGAAACCTCAATTTTTCCTTGAGTGTTTCTTTATAAAACACTACACAAATAAACGCCTCGTATTGAACATACGTGGGGTATCGTTTAAAAGACCATGGTTTTAGCACAATAATAGACTGCGTATGTCAGAATAAGTTTTTTGACCAATCCTCTAATCTTTATACTCCCTTTACTACTAAGGTAGTAACCTGAACAACGCTAAAAAGGTGTCTTCAGAGTCTTTCTTAGGTAGGGAACGTTTGGCTGCGACAATTATCGAAGAAGCAATTTGCAATGTCTCGAAGTTTTAAGAATAAACGTAACTGATACAGGAAGAGGACATAGAAAAGCTGCTTTGCATCTCCGTCAGCAGGATTTTGAAAACGTTGCTTGCTGTTGTTTGAGAGTGGTTACCTGTTAGACAAAAAGTATGCCTTTTACCATTTCGATTGTATAAATTTACCACAGTAGTTTTAACCTCTTCTAGGCACCACAGTGGTTATCCAAGGTTGGGTTGTTAGACATAAAGTACGCCTTTTACCTTTTCGATTGTATAAATTTACCACAGTATTTTGAACCTCTTCTAGGCACCTCAGTAATTATCCAAGGTTTGACAATGGTTAACCTGTCTACCGCCGTTTTAAGCGCGTTCATTGAAGCAATATAAACAAGGTGCACAAACTGGCCACAGACCTTCAGAGCTGTCCTAACAGAACTTTGTGCACTAAAAATAAAAAGCTGAGCAGAGCAGAAATATTTGTAGTTGACCCAAAGGGTGCATGGCATTTTTTAACACAATTTTTTTTATGCTCAGGTACACCAACCGCTGACCGGCGTCATATCCGTTCCGGCAATGAGTTTGCCAGAATACGTTCTATTGACGCGGCTGTGCCCGGGATCGTGCCACGGACTCTCTCGCCGCTACGGGAGGTAGACAGCGCTCTGTGACGATACTACAGATTCAAGCGCCAGTAGATCTACGAATGCTCATAAAACCTTCAACACTACTTTTTTCATTAACATGCCATCCATGAGATGCTGCAGTCCAGGAGAAGTGAAGAGAGGTAGCTCATCAGGACACCCGTGTCTTCATGTACGTTGAACACGGGGGAACTTGGGCACCCTCCGTCACCTATGGCTTTCGGTTTCGGCTTCGGTTCCGTTTCGTGCGCACGGTTTTCGAATGCCTATGGTTTCAGTCGGATTTACATAACGTTCCGGAGCGTACAATTTAGTGTCTAACGTTGATGCGTCCAATGATGTTATACCGACGTAACACAATTAGATACGTGCAAGTTCATACTGATGAACAATAAATCCTCCTGTGAAAGCAAATCTCACATTCGGGTTTTGCAGAACGCTATGAAAGAGGAATCAACCGCATTTTTTTGTTAAAACATAGGGCGCTTTGTAGCTCTTCGGGCATTTCTTTAACGACTTGTCTTTCTTTTTGTTCTAGACGTGTAGAATTAGTCACGAAATTTTCTCAAAGAACGAGGCACGAAACGATACACTATTATTGGGGTATTTCCTAAACACTGCTTTTGTTGCTGCACCGCCTCTTACACCACGTCAGTACGAAGACGTCCTAGCTATTTAGGACAGCACGACGCACAATTTCAGGCCGCCACTCCTGGAAATAGTAAAGTATATATATATATATATATATATATATATATATATATATATATATATATATATATATATATATATATATATATGTATATATATAAATATATATATAAATATCTATATATTTATATACATATATATATACATGTCTGTGTGTGTGTGTCTCTCTGTATATATAGAAATAGGGTTTGGCCTTCAAGAAAACCTCCGAAAACAAAGGGGGGATATGATAGGTCATATTATATTTGAAGAATTTTTTGCGACAGAAAGTAATGATAAAGCGCACTCCGAGTGGGATTCGAGCCCACGACCTCAAGATTACCGGTGTGGTGTGATGACCACTACGCTAGCGGCAGGGCTGTTTCCCCACCTTTTTCTTGAGTATTTATTCTAAGGCGTTTTAGTTCCCTGCCCTTGGGGGTGGTGGCAAGCACCACTCGGACTGCATGGGGTGAAGAGGACCTTCTTTTTAACCCCCGTGCCGTGACTCAAGTGTCTACGACATGTCGAGAGTGGTCGACCACTGTTGCACCTTGCTAAGTTCTCTATGGCACCGAGACTTCCAGAAACGAGGACCTCGCTATGAATGTAGAGAGTCAGAATGAGAAAGGATGGGCTTGTTGAATTAAGACAGAAATTAGACGTATTGGTCATCGCACCCCGAGAAGTCCGAGTGGCGCTGGCTACCACCCCTAAGACCAGGGAAGAAAAATACCTTATGGCACAGGGTAATGCGAAATTATGAAAAAATGACTTTTTGTTTTTCTTCGCAGTTAGGGTAGGTCAATTCTTTGTGCACGTTTTCCATATTCGCACTTGCCTTAAAAATCTTATTTCTCGCTAAAAGCAGTTTTCCCGTAAGCGAGAAGTAAGTACCCACATCCTGTTAAGAATGTTCCCAGGGTTTATTGCAATTTTTTCCTCAAAACACTTCCAGTTTCAGATCAAAATGGTTTTCTGAAGCCAGCTGCATTAAGAAATTGCTTAGCAACCATTGCATAGCTGATTTTTTAGCGAGGGCAATCCAAATACCCTGTTGCACATTTTTTGCACATTTGCCATTCGGAGCTGCGCAAAAAACATCTTTTTTGGGCTTCACGCTATAATGATTGCAACATTGGATGCTGTTCTTTTATTAAATAATAAAGCAACGCATGAGCCAGAATTCTGAAATCATTCAGACGAAAACCTGGGCGCAACACCACCATCAAGTGGCTTAAAGAGGTTGACCACAAGCTAAATACTGTGTGAACAAATCTGTACGATGCTGCACAAAATAGTCAAGGAATGACAGACGACCGGATGAAAAGCAAAAAATCACTTTTACAGTGATTATGAACATGGTGCTATATTTAAAGAAATAGCTTCATTGGTGTTCTTGGTAAAAAAGTACTATTTTTCACCTCTTTTTTTACTTTAAACTCAATTATCTAAAAACAATGTTTTTTCTTACAAAGGTACCATTATTTCCTATATCTTCCAAGACAACGACCTCATTTTTTTTCTCCTTAATCTACATAACTAGTCACACCAGATGTACTAGAATTGAAAATATGCACCAAAGAGGTTGTTTGGTACACAACTTTAATACTAAAATAATGCTAAAATTTAGGTACTGACGGACAAAAAGTATAAAAAACTGAATTTTTTAAGAATGTTCATAATTCTAGTACAGTTAAAAGAGCACAAAATTTGAAAGAAACTGATATATACGTTCTGTAGATACTTTTATTATATGCCGAGAAACATATACCTTAAACATGGCCAAAAATGCATGGGAAGTATAGGGCTTACCCTGTGCCCTTAACATAAATACCGGTAGCGTAGTGATCTTCGCAGCAGGGCGGTATTCTGCAGGTAGTGGGTTCGAATCCCACCAAGCGGGCATTTTCTCACCACTTACTGTCTCGAAATTTTTGTCAATTGTTACTTATTTCGGTCCTATTTCAACGAGGCCCCCTTTTCCCATTCTGATTCGCTAGATGCATAGCGAGGGCCTCGGGTCTGGCAATATTGGTGCCATAGGAAGATTAAGAGAGTTCAACGCTGGTCGACCACTCTCGACATGTCGTAGACCCTTGCGTAACGGCTCGGGGGGTTAAAAAGCGGGTCCCCTTCACCCCGAGTAGTCAGAGTGGCGCTGCCTACCACCCCAAGTGCAGGAAACAAAAATACCTTTAGATAAATACCCAAGAACGTGGTGGGGAAACAGCCCCGCCGGTAGGGTAGTGGTCATGGCGCCAGACCGGTATTATGGAGGTCGTAGGTTGAGATTCTACCCGGCGGGCTTTTTTCATCACTTTCATCCTCAAAAATGTTTTCAAGGGTTTCTATGACCTAACACATTCTCCCCTTTTCTCGTCGAGGTTATCTTGACTGCTAATCGTTATTTCTGTACTATTTCAACGTGCCCCTTTTTTCCCAATCGGGTTCGCTATAAATATATATATATATATATATATATATATATATATATATATATATATATATATATATATACATTGCTATATAGTGGGGGAGACGATAGCGTTTGTCCAGTTTATTATACTGTTAAATACCCGACAGTTTCGGGAAGTGGCACATATATATGTGCCGCTCGCCATGCGCTATCGGCCCTACAAATGAACCGTCCATGTCCACGAAAATACGTCTCTGCTACCACCCGGAAGTTACGACTGAGGAAGGAATATTCGAGGGCGCACCTAAATCTGTAAAATGGCGAACGTACAACTGAAGTGTATAAAGCAGGAAAAAAATATTGTGGCCCACTGATTTTATGGCACAAAGATTTTACGACGGGCATTCTCAGATAATAAATGGCAGCCTATCGTTGTTCCTGAAGTGTAAAGAGCATGACAGCTGCATCTTTCCGGTACTAACCTACGAGGCCGAAACTTGGAGGCTCACCTAAATTTCTCCAACTTAATTTCACAAAAAATCAGCTACCACTGGAACGGAAGATGATAGTTGAAACTTTAAAAGATAAGATTTAAACGGAGTGGCAAAATGAACAAACGCGTGTTAAGGACGTGGTAGTTGAATTTAACAAGACATCGACGTGGGCAGGGCATGTATAGCGAGGGCAAGGTAACCGTCGGTCATTGTAACCGTTGGTAGGCAACCGTTGGTAGCTCAAAACGTATGCGGGAATAAACTGGTAACGGTTAGCACAGGATCACGACAATTGCAAAATAATGGGAGATAACTTTGCCGTGCAGTAGGCGTAGATAGGCTAATCATGATGGTGATGATACTACGACAGTGAAGAAAAAACGAGACGCATTTCCCGGAGATATTGTGCCTGCGCAGTGGACTTCAAGCACCGCCCACTCGGTGATACTTGACAGACACGTTCGTTAGCCCTGCCCGCAGCTGACACCATCACACCAAATTGTCATTCCACCATAAGATACGCAGATACAAATTTCCAGAAATTCACGTGAATAACATGCAAATGGACTAAGAGACATGAAGCAGTGGAAGGTTGGGAAATGATTTAGACTAACTGTAGGCCTTTAAAGTGAGACAAAATCTCGACACACATGCGTTTCAGTTTTCTTCGTCCTCTAAAAATTGGCCGCCGCATGCGTGAATCGAAATCTCGTGCTTGGGCGCATTTGAAAAAGCCCTTAAGAACTTACCCACCCCGGCGCATTCCAGACAGTACCGATGCCGGCAACATCATTTGGTTAACCATCTAAAACCGGGGCAAATGATAAAAGTCAGTTTCTGAGAAATTAGGAAAGGCATTAATTTGTCGAAACAAAGTGAATAAAACGCAGTCATCATCATCGTCATTATCATTAGCCTGGTCGCGCCAATTGCAAGACAAACGCCTCTGCCTCCAGCTTCGTTTATCGAAGGCACACTAAGTACCTCCTTTCTGTTTTTTTATTTCAGCGTTTTCGCCACCTTTTTGCCAATCTTCCCCGGCAATAAACCCTAAACACAATAAAAGTCAGCGAAGATCTCAATGACAGGATAAGCTGCAAAATCGCGGTGTATATAGGGTTTATTCACAAATTTTAAAACTATTTTTATTATTCTCGTGGCTGTGTCTCCTCGGCGACCTCCAGTAGGCAAACGCCGGAGGGCTCCACGTCACAAAGTAAAACATCACCCTCAAGCAGGCAAGAATATATTTCTAGAGAACAGTCGGAGTATGAATTCTCCGCGTGGCTTTGTAGTTAGCAAAAGAGCCGAACCTACTTTCACCAAAAAGGAAAAAAAAAACATCTTTTTTTGCCCGCATCACAAAACGCGTAGCTAGAGAAAAGCAGGAGAAAGGAGAAACGTTAAGACCCATGAAGCCACTCATAATGAGCCAGGCAAAACAAGATCTACACCGCAGTAGAAATTTTCTTGCAACGAAGAAATTCAAATATACAACGTCGTCAGGACAGGCTATAAGACAGTTTTATAAGTTGCAATTTTGATCCTGACACGAATAACAATAGGTGTGCCACGACTAGCAAAAATTTGACTACCAGAGACGACTCTGGAAGAAGGAAAATCCCATGAACTCAGTAAGGGAAGAAATAACATTTGAAGAAAAAGAATGGGCTCGGGCAGCACAGGACAATAGCGGTGACGGTGACTTGGAAACGCATTCGTCCAGGAGTCGTCATAAAGAGGCTCCTGATAATAATGACGAGCAATACGCCCTCAAAATTTGTCTTCATCGCGTTTTTCAAGAAATCAGAGAAACCAGTCTCCTTGCACAAGAGAAAAACTGGAGAAAAATCGGGATGAGCTACTTCTCTGAAAAAAAAAAAAAACGACTGCGCCCTATGGCGAACCTGTCACCGATCAAGCCACGCCTGTATCATACCAGTCACTCCTCCATAACTCTCCTCTATCAAAAACGCGGTTCCAAATTTTTTCACAAGAACTTGCTGATACGAAAGAATGAAGTTCATTTCAGGAAAGTTATGAAATAATGACACTCTATAATAAAGCGCCTCCAGCATCTACGAAAGTACTACGAAGCGAAAATTGCCGTAGGGGATTACGTTAGCCTTCTACGTACATGGCCCTTCGATGTTCAGGAGCCAAGAAACGAAAGTTTGAGACATCATGGCAATCCGGGGAGCGGCAGTAGAGGTTAGGAGCTTAAACTACAATACACACTCTCAAAGGGAAATTAAGTGTTTCTGCATGCAGAATGCACCTTAACGCTTCGGTAAAAATCATCCTTGTACAAATCACAAAGTTAATACCTCTTCCAAAACCGGACACAACGGTCTGGAAGAGGTCGAGGCACACACCAAGAGCCACAGAATACCACATACCGTGCTGCTTACTACCATGACTACAGCACTCCCCTCCAAGAAAAGCCCTAAGAACGTCTTCTCATCCTACGCTTGGGAACACAATTTTCCCCATTGCCTCAAGGGGTTTCAATGGCGAAATATCGCAAATTGCGTTGAGCATGAACCATCGCAATCCCGTACAAATCTATGTGGGCGAAGATGTTTGGTGGGAACACAACGCAATAACTTAAGCCTCCGAGTACTAAAATCGCAGAAACATCCACCCTCTTTCATGCAACATTGCCATGTGCAAGGGCGTGCTCAAGGGAGACCTAATACAATAAACATTGCACTTCTATTGACACGTGGCTTGTGACCTGAAAACCTGCGGGAACTGATAGCAGGCGAATAGAAGAATGTGCTGTATCCTAGACTTCAGTTCCACCCTTGAGCTACATACCATCCCTTTTCCCAGTTTTTCTAGACTCCAAATATATCACTATAGCAGAGATCTATGTCACTCTCTCGCCACAAAAAGAGAAAAGGTTCAGTCCGGACTACACACCACATCAGAAACACCTCCAGGCACTGATATTGACACATCCACTTTCAAACTGATACACACACCGCAGCCGCTGCCTTTGATGGCCACATCTCAAGCCTTAGAAATGCAGAGGCATTCTCTAAACCAAGAAACAGGGATGAAAAATGTCGCGGCTAGTCCTTCTGTTTTTGCTTCGCTTCTGGGCTTGTGAAACACATATCCTATAACGGAAGATGTTTCGAAAGTGCTGACTCGAAGTCGGAGCAACGACATCGCATTTTACACATTAAGACCAAAACGTAGATGTCACTTGAACGTTTTTGTTCTACTGCGACTGCCTAAGATTCACTCGCCAACATTTACCGGTCTTTCATTTTCGTTCGTAAACCACAATGACAGCAGCCTCTCCGACACTTACACGCATTTTTGTTCATGTATACGTCGTCTGACGGCGTACTTGTGCGTTTATTTCTGTGTGTTTGTGTTTGTGTGTGTATAAAATTTGTGTGTTTAATGAGCGCAAGTTCGACTTGATATATTAGCCGCACCAAAGTAGGATGCTGCCGATCGTTGGAACCATCAGCCAGTTTTTCTGGGGCTGAAATATCTCCCCACAGGAGTTCTCGTTTTCGCTTGCAAATAAAAAGCAAAGAGTATTGCACGTCTTAAGACTCATTACTCATGAGGACAACGTCCCTGTTCCTAAACAATGCGGGGATTCAGTGCTTCATGTGGAAAACGTTGTGTTTCGTGGGATGCTATTTCAGCTGCCCGCACGCTGTTACGTTTTGCCAAAGAATCAACAACAATGTCTGCCATTTGTCTCATACACAAAGGAGAGAATAGCAGTTACAATCGGCAAAACAGTAGAGTTGCTCGTTTAGAACTTTTTATATCTACCTAAAGCCTGGTGTGCACTACAGTATTCACATAAAAATAGCAAGGAAAGGTTTAGGCCTGGTTGTTTTTTTTTCTACAGTAAATTTGTTACCAAGATTCCAACCACTTTAGATTGCATACATATATAGCTCGGGCAGTGACGTAGATGTAGATCATCCGCCTTCCGTGCAGAAGCACCATGTTTTGAATCCGGATGCTGGACTATTCCAACCAGATTTTAAAAAAAAATTCACCATCTTCCCGTAGGAGAACCCTGAGTAGTATGCGAAGCTGCCTTGGGCTCGACTGAAGTTAAAACTTTTTTTCAGTTCGATCGCCGCGTTGCGGGACGAAAATGAGGGAGGCGGCACACACGCGCGTCATTTAAAACGCGGAGCTACACTGGCGCCCCAGCGGAGTATGCAGCGGCTACCGTCTCGCACCTAACCCTAAGCTGCTTCACATTATCGCACGCCTAGCCGCAGGTGTTGCCATTCGCTGCGCAATCCCGGAGAGGAGGGAAGCTTCGGAGAAAAGAGCAGGAATTCTCGAGAAGAGAGGAGCGTCGGAGAGGAGAGGAGGATTGCCTCGCATACTACTCAGTGTTCACCTACGGGAAGATGACGACGGTGGTGGAGCGCGAAGCTATCTCGTGGTGCATTGTTTGGTTGGCCAATCCAAATGGGCGTCTTGCAACCATCATCATCAGTGGTGCCTGCCCAGGCATGCGGAGTGGGGTGTGGTACTCAGTGTTCCCCTATGGGAAGATGACAATGGTGGTTAAATGCGGAGCTATGTTGTAATGAATTATTCGATTGTCCAATCCTTTGGAGCATCCTGCCACAATTATCATCAGCGGGGCCTGGCCAGGTATTTGCAGTGGGGGTGCACATGGCGGACAACGACGAGGGAGGGAGGGACACAGACCGAGCATGAGATGCTTCGCAACTACAATCGGCGTGTGGATGGTATCGCAGATTGAAGCGTCGGCTGCATCCTGACTCCGGCGACTATTGCATGTAATGCACTCCCTGATGCCCCTGAAACGCAACAGGGCTCGGTTTAGGTTGGTAACGCCACCAAAATGCAGCAGCTAGAGAGCACGTCCGCGGAAGAGCTACGACGTCAACCCGGCCCATTTACTGCCCTTTGCTTCAAACATAACACAGAATGCGCTAAGCTTGCACCATAACTGCATTGCGGCAGAATACACATACATCTGGTCATCAGATATATGTGTACATCACGTTACAAGAGGTATCAGTATATATGATGATCGTTCTTGTCCACACATCCAGCGATATTTACGCTGAACATTCTCTGTGGAACAATATACGGGTATCGTACCATCTGCACGAATCATCAGCAACAGCTTATATATCAGCGCTTCTTAACTATCTCTGTGCATTGTCATCATCATCGTGTTTTGTGGTTGTCTAGTTTTAAGGATTACCATGAACGTAGTTTTTTACCTAAATGTTCAAATTTCTTTTCTTTGCGACAAACCTTCACTTATATTCAGCGCCTCATTCGTCCTACTCCGACATCTTCGTAGTATTCCAAGTACACAATATAGTGATACTTGTGAAGTAATTGGCCATATTTTGCAAAAGTTCTCATATGTAATTACATTTCTCTAGGCAATATTTATGCAACGCCATAAACGTTTTGTTGTGGCATATTATGACTTATGCCATGAAATGTGTAATACTTTGCACCAATTAGAATAGGGAAAGTTTATTGTTCAGTTGTTTTTTGGTCAGTTGTATGCTAACATGGGTCTGTATAAATATTCCTGCGGCAAACTCCCTAGAGCTGAATTTAGCAGACGCCAGGCTATACCCTTTTTTCACATGAAACAAAAAACTACCACACCAGAAGCTTACCTGATATACTGTTCACACATACTCTTTTTGTTCTTTCATTGCTTACATAGTATGAACATAGTGTGTGACCGTTTTTTTAAACGAAATAGCCGATCGTTTTCCAAAGGTTTGTGATAGCGTACAGAAAAACTCCTCAGATGGTGTCTCCCCCATCGACAAAATAACTATGCGTAGACTGGCGTACAATAAAGTCTGAACATTTCTTGTGTGTGGCATCTTTCATTACAAAGCTCAAACACGTTTCAGACTTTCTTGTATTTTCACGCTACCTCGGCAGGAAGCAGAAGCAACTGTTTTGTGGCCTGACGATAGGAAGAGCGAACTGATCCACGTGCTGGAACTGCCAAGCCACCTTGGAACTTTTAGAGAAAACTGAAATTTGTGGCTACAACTCCTTAGCATTTTGCGGAAGTTCCTCACACAAATGTGAAAGTAGGACTTCACCTTCCACGCAGTAAATGATCGACTGTGAAGGCATATTTTTCAGTAGAGGGATCACTCCACATTATGTAGCATTACACTGCAATGTGGCTTGCAACATTCACACTGTGCCTGAAACCTATTTGAACACTGCGCCTCCAATATGTTTCAGTGACAAAGCCCTTCCGATGAGAAAAAAACGGCAGCTAATCAATTTTTAAAGCCTATACTTACGACCTGTATGAGCCGATAGCCTCAACCACAACAGAAAGAATGCGGTAATTTTCTCCTAGAAAAATGCCTGCATTTCACTTTTAGCTATGCACTTAAGAATTGCAAAATTGCAATGCCAAATTTAAAATTGCTAACTGTTGTACTCAGTGTTTAAATTGTCACTTTCGTGGCGAAGCAAGTGTTTTATTCACTTTAAAGTCACAAAATAAAATATTTTGCTGTTGGGTGCTCTCAAGTTTCTATGCTACAATGATCAAATATTGAGTTTTATATCCTACCAAAGCTTTACACCAAGTGTTCGTTCACATCCGAGGCTATCAGCGTCTATATTATGTGAGTGGTAATCTCAGTGACCCATTCCTTCTAAACCAACGTTTCCTCAAGAAAGAAAGTAATGGTGCAAAGGGAACCCTGTTCGAGATGTGTTTTAGATGTCCGAAGAGAAATCCCAAACAAAATGCTCAGCCAGCTTGCGCATCAGCTTGAGCATTATTACTCATCTTGATCACAGAACGGTCACACAGGAATTGTGCTTCTATATGTTAGCACAGACATCCTATTGTTGCAAAATTTAGGTGAATTTCGAATTCCTGTATTCAATAAGACTAAGTGGAGAACAGAATGTATTTGTCACCAAAACACCCAGCTAATTTAACAACATTTATATACAGATAAAAATTTCTTTCAGATGAAAAAGTGAAAATGTTTCAAAAATTTGGATTGGTAGTCACGTGGGTTTTTATAGTGAGAAATTACGTCCCCATAATGCATATTGTTGGTTTTATTTTTGCGCACCAGGAGCAATGAGTCAGTTTCAGGTTTATGTTTCTCGCGTTGAGCTGCGCATTGATTGTGAAGGAGCTCGGTTTGAATAAAAAGCTTGAATGGTTTTGTTTTTTAGGCATGGTTGCATGGTTGTAAGGAGTGCTGAAAAGTGAAACAAGGCTTGAACATCTTGAAATCACTTCGCCTTAAGTACAGTACCTTGCTTTCCTACCGTGGCAATTCCAAAAAAAAGCCTTCCAAAACTTTTATTTGCTGTACCCCCGATACGTAAAACCTTTAAAGTTTGATTGCTTTCTGTCTACTTTTTAACAAGAATATGCTCTTTGTGGTGATCATTCTACGCTAACTTTTACTTATGCAGCGAACGAGTGAGGTTTCATGCACATTAATGAAAAAAAATAAACAACCCATCCAAATCTGAATATTCTCCGCTAATCTCTTCTATTAAACTTTACTAAGACCAAGGTCCTGTTAAACATTTACGTATAGTTTTCAATCACCACTAGCCTGTTAAATGCCAAGAGAAAATGACGTAATTAATCCACTTCGATATACAATATTTATTCTACAGTGTTTCGAACAGTTTGCAAGGGTGCAAAAAGCGAAGTCGCAGGGCTCTTCCGTTGAGTCTAGAATATTATTACACGTTAAACATTTCCTTTCTTCAAGGCAGAACTGCGTGGCTTCGTAAAACAATATTGGCTGCTTGGTCAATAATCAGTGCCAGAGTGTTTGTTCGAAACGCTTTTGAAAGCGAGCACAGCACACTCAGCTTTTGCTGATGTTTGTATTCACACCATTTTTAATTTAAAACCTTGCCGCTTTTATAAATAGTGTGTTTCTCGTAAAGAAATTTCGGTTGTTGATGCATTTATTGTTTATAACACGCTTTGAATACGCAAAAAAATTTTAAACAGCTAAATCTTTTGTTAGTATATACTGAAACGTACACCAAGCATGCCACATAAAACGAAGGAAGAAGCGGTATTTTGGAGCAAAAGAAAAAATTTAGAGGTGGTTTATACTTCAAAGCTAAGCTTCAGGACTTTGTTAAGGAACAGACTCTGTAAGAACGAAAGCTACGTTTTGACATGCGTGCTTTTTTAAAACGCCGCACACATAAACACTTGTAATAAACTGACGTGGTTTATTGCTTGAAGTCCACGAAGACGCAGGTTCGTGGTGCACCTAGGATGTCAGTGCCGATGTGAAGTCGGCCCGCTCCCGCCCAGGTTCTGGTGGCCCGATGGATGGCCTGGCCGTGTCCCCCTGGCTCGTTCGTTGAAGTGCACGTACTCCGGCCGGTTCCTGGTGTCTTCGGTTTCTTGCCTCCCGTTGCTCTTTGTGCACCCCGCTTTTATACCCTCTTGGCTCTCTCGTGACGCACTTCCGTTGGCTTCTTGCTTCTTCCCTATCCTTATATGGTCATCTCGCCAATTGTCCCATGCGTCACCTTCCCTGATTGGCCGACCAGTGCGCTGCCACCTTTGACCATGATTCTTTGGTGCGTCGGCGCTGGCACTTGCTGATTGGTGTGCTCTTGGCGTGCACTTGAAGTGGCCGTTCCTTTGTTCTTTTCTTTCCTGTTTTTCGGGGTTTGATGCATCCCCCTCTCAGTGGGTGCCCTGACACATGACAATTACCCCCCGCTTTAAGAGTTTTTTCTCAAAAAAGTGCTTCAGCTTCGCCGCCGCTGTCGTCTTGTTTCACGTGGTTGAGGAGGTGTCTCGGCCACCGATGTCCTCGTTTTCCACCACCATCGCTCACTTCTCTCGTCACACATTTCACTACACACTTCACTTCAACAATTTTTTCACCCTTGTCTGTAGTTCACTTGTGTACCGAACACACACACTTGGTTTACACAACGATCCCGTTTTATCACCAATACATGACTTTCTTAAACACCAATCTACTCACACACTCCTCTAACGCATCACAGCAATCGAACACTTCAGTGAACTCTTATTGGTCAACACTCTATCAAGCGGTACAAACTAACGTTTTTCGTCCTCCTACTCTTCAACCGCTCTTTGCAACTACTTCTTTCATATCTACACTTCATGCACATACACCAAATTACTCATACAATTTTCTCTAACATCACCAAAATCACAAACTTCCATAATCTAATATTAAACACCACTATTCTCATTATATACATTTACACGAAGCTCGCCTTTTCACTCTACTACACTATTGAGACTCTACCCACAACAGAAAATCATTTGTCAACGTTATGGGTCCAATTCTTTTCCGAGTCAACTCCGTGGTTTCCATCAGGTTCATTGATCTATTGCTTCAGTCCACCTTCTTCTGCCTTAACCACTCAGCAACTTTCGCTACACGATCACATCGGTTATGACAACCGACTTTGGTCACATCGCTCGCGTGCCGGTCGCGCGAAGCCTGGTTTATTGGTTACCTTGGGAACCCAAGTCTCGCGAGTTGAACTCCTACCGTGCCGGATAGAACGTTTCTTTGACGCCATATAGCTGGCAAAGCTCTTGGCGCGTCACATCTCCGTAGAGAGCTATCTTTCTTGTGCTTACTCTTCGTCTCCTTATTGCTTACTCTTATCTTTGTCCTTAGGCAGCGATGGCGTAGAGGTAGAACACCCGTCTCGCGTGCAGAAGGACCGTGGTTCAAATCCCGGTGCCGGACAATTCCCACCGAATTAAAAAAAAATCCGCGTATTGATAGAATTGCACAAAGGGGCTTGGGGTGCGGCCTGACCCCGGCGACCGTTGCCGGCAATGCACTCCCTCACCAGAGCAGGATTTGCCACCCTGGTGTAGCAACCGCCACAACCTCCCATGATCACATCAATTAACCCTCGGCCCTCCGTCCCCAGCGGCTGCGAAGCAACTGACCACGGCGGTGGTCAGACATGTGACGCAGCAGAGGGTGCTAAGAATCCCTGGATCCGGACAGGCCGCCAATGGAATCCGAACCTGGCAACGTTTAACGCGCGAACCTTATCTAGCGAAGGAAGTCTCGAGGTGTTGTTCGAGGAATTAAAGGGCATTAAATGGGATGCAATAGGGCTTAGCGAGGTTAGGAGGGCAGGCGAAGCCTTTACGGTGCTGAACAATGAACACGTCCTATGTTACCGTGGTCTAGAGGACAGAAGAGAACTGGAAGTGGGACCTCTAGTCAATAAAAGCATAGCTGGCAACATAGACGAATACTATAGCATTGAAGAAAGGGCAGCAGGTCTTATACTTAGGCCCAATAAGAGGTACAAGCTTAAGGTGGTGCAGGGCTACGCGCCCACATCCAGCCACGACGGCCAAGTAGTGGAACGCCTCTATGAAGATGTGGAATCGGCAATGGTTAAAGTAAAAACACAGTATACCGTAGTTATGGAGGACTTCAATGCTAAAGTAGGCAAGATGCAGGCTGGAGACAAGGCCGTTGGGAACAATGGTCTGGGCTGTAGAAATAGCAGGGGGGACCTACTAGTTGAGTTTGCAGAACGGAATAACCTACGCATAATGAATACCTTCTTCTGTAAACTGGAGAGTAGGAAGTGGACCTGAAGGAGCCCGAATGGGGAGCACAAAAATGAAATAGACCTCATATTATGAGATAACCCTGGCGTCGTGCAGGATGTGGAAGTGCTCGGAAGGGTAAGGTGTAGTTACCACCGCATGGTAAGATCTCGAATAAGGCTAGATCTGAGGAGGGATCGCAACAAGCTAGTACGAAAGAAGCCGATAAATGAGCTAACAGTAAGACGTAAAGTAGAAGAATTCAGGATCGCGCTACAGAACCGATATTCCGCCCTTAACAAAGAAGCCGAGCCTACGACACAGGAAGCCAGCGACAACCTTACACGCATTATCACGGAGTGTGCAGTAGAAGTCGGGGGCACTATGGCTAGACAGGATACATGCAAACTTAGACAGGAGACGAAAGATATAATCAGAAAACGGCAAACCATGGGAATGTCTACCGCAGCTGACAGAATAGAACTAGCCGAGCTCTCGAAGTTGATCAATAGGCGTAAGACAGCTGACATACGGAAGTATAATATGGAGAGGATCGAATACACTGTAAAAAAAAGAGGTAGCCTGAAAGCAGTGAAGAGTCGTCTTGGCGTGGGGAAAAATCAGCTGTATGCACTTAAGGACAAGCAAGGCAATGTCATCACAAATAGGGATAACATATTCACAGGGACCGAGGAGTTCTACAGGGATCTGCGCAGTAAGCGGGACATACAGGATAATGCCGAACGAGACAGTAGCTCAGAGGAGATAGACATCCCACCAGTAACGACCAAAGAAGTAAGGAAGGCTTTGCAAGAAATGAAAGGGGGCAAAGCAGCTGGTGAGGATCAGATAACAGCAGACCTCTTGAAGGATGGCGGCGAAATTGTACTTGAAAATCTGGCAAACCTCTATACGCAATGCCTAATTACCGCAATGGTAACGGAATCCTGGAAGAACGCGAACATCATCCTAATCCATAAGAAAGGCGACAGGAAAGACTTGAAAAATTACCGGCCGATCAGCTCACTGTCAGTCGTCTACAAGGTATTTACCAAAGTAATCGCTAACCGAATATCTGCAACCTTAGATTTCAGTCACCCTAAAGAACAAGCAGGGTCCCGTAAAGGTTATTCAACAATAGACCATATTCACACGATCAATCAGGTGATAGAGAAGTGCGCTGAGTATACTGAACCCCTATATATAGCCTTCATAGATTATGAGAAACAATTTGACCCAGTCGAAACCCTTGCAGTCATTCAGGCATTACGGAACCAGGGGGTAGATGGGCATTATTTAAGAATACTAGAGGATATCTACAATGGGTCTACAGCTACCATCATCCTCCATAGGGAGAGCAGTAAAATACCTATAAGGAAGGGTGTCAGACAAGGAGACACAATCTCTCCAGTGTTATTCACAGCATACTTACAAGAAGTATTCAGAACGTTGGATTGGGAACAGGTGGGAGTAAGGGTTAATGGAAAATACCTCAGTAACCTGACATTTGCTGATGACGTTGCCTTGCTAAGTAACTCGGGTGACGAATTGCAAAGCATGCTTTCCGCACTGGGCGAACAGAGTAGAACCATGGGCCTGAAAATAATATGCAGAAAACTAAATTAATGTTCAATAACCTCGGGACAGCACAGCAGTGTGAGATAGGCGGGAGGCAGTGGAAGTGGTAAGCGAATATATTGTCACGAAGACAAGGACGATGCAGTTGTCTTGAATGAGAAACACGTTTATTGGAGCGAACTTGTGCTCCCCTAACAACTCAAAAGAATACAGAGGCGGCGAAGCAGTGGTCAACAAAGTGACTTGCACAGGCGAGTGTCGTCGAATCGAATGCCCCGGCGTCCGCACTGCAGGCTTTTTATCTTTTGGCGCGCGTGGTTCTCGAAACGTCGATTCGTATCGAGAACATAGTAGATCCAAGAAGATTATTCTGGGCTGTTAACGTTAGATCGGAATGCTCTCCCTATCACAACAGATAACACATGCGGCACAGAAAGAAAGAATGGAACACGCGCTTCCCTTGGCGCAGAGATAACACAGACCGGCGAAGACGGGCGGTAAAAGAAAACACAAATAAACAAACCCAATGTATGGTTCGCGGCATTACCCCCCCTCTAAGAGTGCATCGACCCGATGCTAACATAGGCGACAGTCCGAACAAATGAAAATAAAAGTTCGTCATCGTCCGTAGAAAGGTTTTAAGCGAACCACGTGGACGACTTCAGGCCGCGTGCGTCGTCGTGATGTGCCGGAGTCACCATCGGGGATCACTTTGTAGGTAAGTTGGCCAACACGTCGTAGAATCTGGTAGGGTCCGAAATGCCGTCGCAGGAGCTTCTCACTGAGCCCGCGTCGTCGGATGGGAGTCCAAACCCACACACGATGCCCTGGTTGGTACTCGGCGTCTCGGCGTCGGAGGTTGTAGCCGCCCGCATCCACCAGCTGCTGGTCCGTTATACGAACTCGAGCGAGCTTGCGGGCCTCCTCCGCACGTTGAAGATATCCGTGGACGTCGGCGTTGAGGTCGTCGTCTTCTACGTGCGGAAGCATGGCGTCGAGCATTGTAGTCGGCCTTCTACTGTAGACAAGCTCGAACGGCGTCAGCTGTGTCGTCTGCTGGATAGCCGTGTTGTACGCAAACGTGACATACGGGAGCACTTCGTCCCAAGTCTTATGTTCAACGTCAACGTACATTGACAGCATATCTGCGATGGTCTTGTTCAGACGTTCTCTTAGTCCGTTCGTTTGGGGGTGGTACGCCGTCGTTCTTCGGTGATCCGTGTTGCTGTAGCGTAGTACTCCTTGCATCAGCTCCGCTGCAAATGCCGTTCCGCGGTCTGTGATTAGGACTTCCGGGGCTCCATGTCGCAGCACAACTTGGCTTATAAAGAACTTCGCCACTTCTTGTGCAGTCCCCTTTAGAAGAGCGGCGTTCTCTGCGTAGCGCGTCATGCAGTCTGTCGCTACGACAATCCACTTGTTCTGTGAACGTGACGTAGGGAACGGGCCTAAAAGGTCCATTCCAATCTGTTGAAATGGTCTCGATGGGACGGCGATCGGTTGCAGACGTCCGGCGGGTCTTGTCGGCGGCGTTTTTCGTCGCTGGCAGTCACGGCAGCTACGGACGTAGTGGGTGACGTCAGAGGTAAGGCCGGGCCAGTAGTACCTCGCCTTGATTTTTCCAATAGTGCGGGCTGTGCCCAGATGTCCGGAAGACGGGTCGTCGTGGCACGCTTCCAAAATTTCGTCACGAAGGTCCGCGGGGATGACGAGAAGGTAATTCGCTCTTGTTCCGGGGCTGAAATTCTTCTTCACAAGGACGGAGTTTCTCAGGCTGAATGCTGGTGAGCTGCGTTTGATGGTCCTAGGAACGGCAACGTTGCATCCCTCGAGGTACTCGATTATGACGCGTAAGTCCGGGTCGGCACGCTGCTGGGCGGCTAGGTTGCTCTCCGTCACGATCCCGAAGAACGCGTTGTCTTCATCAGAGTCTTGTGGTGGTGGGTCGATGGGGCGCGGGACAGGCAGTCGGCGTCGGAGTGTTTCCTGCCGGATTTATAAACGACTGTAACGTCGAACTCCTGCAGGCGCAAGCTCCACCGCCCAAGACGGCCAGAGGGGTCTTTCAAATTGGCGAGCCAACACAGCGCATGGCGGTCTGTTACAACCTTGAATGGCCTTCCATACACGTATGGGCGAAATTTTGAAATCGCCCATATAATAGCCAGGCACTCTTTCTCATAGGCAGAATAGTTCTTCTCCTCCTTCGACAGACCACGGCTGGCATAGGCGATTCACCTTTCGCAGCCGCTTTGCTTTTGGACAAGGACGGCACCCAAGCCTATATCACTGGCGTCCGTGTGCATTTCCGTTTCGGCATTTTCGTCGAAATGAGCGAGCACGGGCGGGCTTTGCAGGCGTTTTTGCAGCTCGCCGAATGCTTTTTCTTGGTCGTTTTCCCAGCTGAAAGGGGTGCTATCTTTCGTCAAGCGCGTGAGTGGCTCTGCAATGCGTGCGAAGTTTGCGACGAAGCGCCGGTAGTATGCGCACAGCCCGAGGAATCTTCGCACGCCCTTCTTGTCTTTCGGCCTTGGGAAGTTCGCAATGGCTGAAGTTTTTGCCGGGTCAGGTAGGACTCCCGTGGCGTTGACGACGTGGCCCAAGAACTTGAGTTCCCCGTATGCGAAACGGCACTTTTCAGGCTTCAGCGTGAACCCCGACGTACGAATGGCCTCGAGTAGACTCCAACCTTGCAAGGTGTTCGTAGAAAGTCCGGGCGAATACCACTACGTCGTCGAGATATACGAGGCAGGCGTGCCACTTAAGGCCAGCTAGCACAGTGTCCATGACTCTTTGAAACGTCGCTGGTGCGGTGCAGAGCCCAAACGGCATCACCTTGAACTCGTATAGGCCGTCTGGGGTTATAAATGCAGTCTTCTCTCGGTCTCTCTCGTCCACTTGAATTTGCCAGTAGCCGGTCTTCAGGTCCATCGATGAGAAGTACTTCGCGTTGCAGAGGTGGTCGAGGGCGTCGTCGATTCGGGGGTGGGGGTACACATCCTTTTTCGTAATTTTGTTCAGTCGCCGGTAGTCAACGCAAAACCTTAATGTGCCGTCTTTTTTCTTTACGAGTACGACGGGCGCAGACCAGGGCCCCAACCAGTCTTTTCAGCCACTGAATACCTTACTGTATACTCTTCCCTTTCTTTTCAAACTGCGGTTGTCCAGTTTCCCGCATTGTCTGAACTTGCAGCCCGCGCGGCATACGTTGACTCGTCATGGTGCAACCTTGAAGGCTGCATTGTTAACACGGCCCCTTTTTCTCTCTCTCGCTCCCCCCCTTTTTTTGTTTGTTTGTTGTTGTTGTAACATAGGCGCAGCCCGACTGTATGCACACTCTCCATTTCCGAAACATTTTCCGCTCCTTCTCCCAGTTTTCTGCAAACGTATATAAGAAATGTGTTCGAAATGTTCGCGACAGCCAAATTATGTGACTTTACACTGATGAAGGCAAGTCCCGTTGCCGCTACGTAAGTAAAGCTTTTTTGTTATTGTTCTTGCTGTGTATCCGACCCTTTGCTTATACTATTTCTGCGCGATTTGTGAGTGTATTGCTCTCTCTCTCTCTCTCTCTCTCTCTCTCTCTATATATATATATATATATATATATATATATATATATATATATATATATATATATATATATATATATATAAGGACAGAAATAGGATTGGCAATCAAGAAAACCTTGGAAAGCAAAGGGGTGGATGTGGTAGGTCGTTGAAACAGATAAACAATTCGGAAAGAAAGAAAGTGGAAAAAAAATGTCTGAGGGGAGGGATCCCTACCCACGACCCCGAGAATACCAGTCTCGTGCGATAACCACTACGCTACCGGCGGGCCAATTTTCCCCTCCACTTTCTGGGGTATTTATCTTAAGGTATTTTTTTTTCTGTGCTTTTGGGTAGTAGCCAGCGCCACTCGGGTTACTCGGGGTGGAGGGGACCTTCTTTTGAACCCCCTGACTGGGACTCGAGTGTCTACGACACATGAAGAGTTGTCGACTAGTGTTGAACCCTCTTAAGCTTCCAATGGCACCAAGACTGTCAGAACAGAGGCCCTCGCTATGCATTTGGCGAATCAGAATGTGAAATGAGGGGCTCGTCAAAAATAAGACAGAAATAAGAGTTGGCAGTCAAGAAAACCTCAGAAAGCAAAGGAGAGGATGTGGTAGATCATTGAAACAGATGAAGACTTTGGAAAGAAAGAAAGAACGTGGAGAAAAAATGCCCACCAGGTAAGGTCCGAACCCACGACCTCCACAATACCGGTCTGGTGCGATAAGCACTACGCTACCGGCGGGGCGATTTTCACCTCCACTTTCCGGGCTATTTTTTAAGGTATTTTTATTTCCTGTGCTTGGGGGTGGTAGCCAGAACGTTTCCTGCTATTCTGGAAACTAGAATAGGTTTCCAGAATCTTGTTGACGCCTCTATAAACACGAATATGAGATGTGTCTTAAGAGGAGCATTTATTATTCATCCTTATGGAGTGCACATTCGTATTTATAATATGTCGGAATGGCATCATTGAATGCGTCGACGTTAAACACGGAATTGTACACGACGAAACATTCCGTAAATTCGCCTAAAACCGGAGGCCTTTGAAAACTGTGTGAGCGAAATGGAACTGAAGCCGAAACGAAAAGGTTGCGGCGGCGGTTCTATGTTTCATGGCGCAGGTTGCATATATTCCCCCGTGTCCCCCGTACCCCAAGACGCTTTCATCGAGGCGCCAACTGCCAGTGCTCAATAGTGTCCTGATGAACTACCTTGCGTCACATCTCCTGGACTGCAGCATCCCCTAGATGGCATCTTAATGAAAAAAGTACTGTTGAAGATATACGGCGCGTTCGTAGGTCTCCTGGCGGTTTAATTGGTAGCGCACTGGGCAGAGCGCTGTGGACCTCTCGTTTCGGCGAGAGAGTTCGTGGCTCGATCGCCGGCACATCTGCGTCAAAAGAACGTATTCTGTTGAAGTCATTGCCCTGACGGATATGTCGCCGGTCAGATGTTGGTGTACCCGTGCATAAAACACCTTTGTATTAAAAATATACCATGAACCCGTTGTGTCACCCAAATTGATAGTGCTCTGACCAGGTGTTTCTTGTTAGTTTAGAAAGTTTTGTAAGGACAACTCTGAAGGTGTGTGACCAGGTGGTGCCCCTCTTTTTTTTGCGCTTCAGTGAATGCGCCTCAAGAGGTGGTAGACTGGTCTACCATTGGTGAACCTTGGTAAACCACTGAGTTGCCTGGAAGAGGTTAAAACTGATGTGGTAAATTTAAATAACTGTAATTGTAAAAGGCGTTCTTTATGCTTGGCAGAAAACCACTGACACACCTCTTCAAGCTACGTTGTCAAAAAACCGCAGCCGGAGATGTAAAGCAGCATTTTCTCTGTCCTAGTCTTGTCTTAGTTTGATTCATTCATGCTTCTTTGACATCTTGCAACCACCTTCTTCGAATATTGTCAAAAAAAGTCACTGAAGGCGTCTATTTAGAGTTATTGAGGTTTCCACCATAGAAGCGAAGCAGTACTGAAGAATAGTAGATTTGTAAAGAATAAATACGAACTATATTATGACATAAGCAGTCCGTTATGGTGCCGTAGCCAGGGTCTCGCAAACAATAACCAACGTCCGTTTATTACAAGGCGTTTATTTGTGTTGTGTTTTATAAAAATACACCCATGGAAAAATTTACTGATCATCCTTATCGGTTTCACGTCCTCAACAAAGATGTAAAGCTTAGTGCCGAACTCAAAAATTTCCCTTAGTTTGTTTCGTGCGGTCAAAAATACGAGTTTTTTCTGTGTTTTTTAATGCGAGCTTGAGGTACGCCTCCGTAATGTAACAAAAGATGGGCCTAATAATAACAGTTTGTGGCATTAGAGCCTCTTGAAAACAATAGATGCATCAACAGCAAAAATTCAAGTACTGAGAGGACGCTATATTTAAGAGCGGGATGGTTTTTATAAAAAACAATTTGTAACTACGAGCACAAACAAAAGCTGAGTGTGAAGTGCCTCCTTTTAAGAGTGTTTCCTACAAACACTCCGGAACTGATTAATGCAAATCGCAAAAAATGCTTCCCCACGCTACGCAGTTTTGCCTTAGACGAAAGGAAATGTTGCACGTGTACTAAAGAATATACGTCAAGGAAAACCTGTTACTTCGTAATTGAACCCTTGCCATGTTTTGGAATCACTGTAGAATAAAACATATTATATCGGAGTGGATATTCTTGTTTATGTTAATCAATATTTGGACTCGTGCTTTTAAGAGGCTAGTGGTTATTGAAACCAATACATAAATTTATAACAAGACCGGGGTTTTACCAAAGTTTACTAGAAGAGAACAGTGGACAAGTTTTCAGGTTTGCAAGCGTTGTTTGTCTTTTAAATAACTCTTTCAGCCACAAAAAAGTATATTCACCGCAGAAAAACCTCTACTTGGAGGTTTGGCAGGGTCAAGTGCCAGGAGGAAAAAAAAGTTCAGTTCTTCTGGAGTACTTATTACCTAAATTGTGTCGCATCATATTGCAGAGACACCATTACTCCATCCTGGTTTTCCCTACAAAAATAATAAATATCCTGAGGCAGTTTACAAACAAAAAGGTTAAATACTATTTCTGCACAAAGAGCGGTATTTTGCGCCTTTATAAAGATTTACGCCGCAGTAAAAGAGAACTTAGGACGGCAACACACCAGAGCTCCCAAAAAACTCGCTGGCGTCCATTTTTAAACAATGTTTATGAGTGCGGTTCCGCGATTCCAGGTTGCATGGTGCTACGTTTCGCTTCCGCAGGTTTCAATATCAGCCGCAGCGCTCTGCAGCGTTAGCGTTTTTCGTTTTCACGACGAACACGACGAAGAAAGTCGCGTCTCCATTAGGAGACACGGTGACTGAAAGGGATAGGTTTGTATCAAACAAAAATCGTTCACTAAATAAGTAAAATGTTTGCGTAGAATGTCACTGTGAAGAGAATATACTTCTTAAAAAGTAGAAAGACAGCTGTCAAAAATAAACGTTTTATATATAGGCGGGAGAATAAATGAAATATTGGTATAGTTTTTCTTCACTGGAAAAGCCACGGTGGGACTGTGTTATGATATCAGTGTTCGGTGGTGTTACGAACAACGAGACGACACACTATTGAAGGCCAAAGATGGAGAAGCAACACTAAGTTCCAGCAAAATAAACAAGACATTTACAAAAGGGTCAAAACCTCAAGACGCAGACAACAGAGCAAAGAGAGCGACAGTAAACAGAAGCTCTACAAAAACGAAAGCTTAATGGAATGGTCCTGGTACTAAACCAATCGTTTTATAACCCGCCTAATGTCACTCATAAGACCAATAACTAGCTCACAGTTCTTCAGGTGCGTTGCAAGGCGCATCTCTGGTAGAAAGGTAGACTTCCCTGACGTCTTCGCGTTTTGGGGTGTCCGGTGGCAGTAGAGTAGCGCTCGCATTTTTGGCGCCGCTGCCTTGGGTGCAGGAATGGTAGATCCCCCATAGACTGAGGTGGCCCTCATTACCTGGCGCGAGCCGAGGGGGCCCGGCGCAAGACCCGGGTGCATCGATCTATGGGAAGAGCAGGCGGTCCGTCCGACGACGTAGTAGCCTCCCAAGGAGGGAACGATGGCTAGCCTACCCGGGGCAAAGCTCGGTGCCTGTATATAGACGGGTGTCAGGGCACTGCGGCGCAGTACCCGCTGTGCTGGCAGAAGCTGTCGACGCCCCGGCGCTACGGCACCGTCGCCTTGACTGGGATGCTTCCCCTCGAAGCGCCAGGCCGCGTTCGATGAGAAGCCCTTCGATCAAGTCGGTCTTGCTGGCTCCTTCTCGTTCCGATTTAACCCATTCGGCAAGTTCGGCATCATGGAGCTCCAGCTCCTTTACGCTGGGCACTAACTTCTCCACCTCCATGTTGGTTCTCTGTCAACACGCCTCTTGGACAAGCATAGTGACTTCTTTAAGATGTTATTGAAGAGGTCCTGTCGCGGACGCCAGTAACCTTTCGTGATGTCGAACTTGGAAAAAATCTTTTTTGGTCTAATTTCTGCAATGAAAACGTCAATTCGCGGAATAGCTTTGCTGTCGTCCAGAAGTATGTTTTCCCTAGCACGGGAGCCAATGGTCGGCAAAAGCTCGGTGTGTGCTTGGACAGCATCGAAAGTGATCTACACCTACCGACGGCGCCTACACCTACTGATTGCACGCGTATGTGGTGCATTCGCTGCCCTCGCTGAACTGCGACTTCGTGGGACTTCTGGAAGGTGAAAGACTGAATCCCGGTTCTTGGTTTTCTCCTTTTTTTCCTTCGCGTTTGCCGCGTGTGTCAACATTTCGGTTTTTTTTTCCGATTTGACCCATGAGCCATTTGTGCCTTTTCGCCGCATAAAATATTGCTCCTATAATTTCCCTTCGTGTTGGGGCCTATGTTGTCATTGACCCCATGTGCACGCTTCGTGGTTCCCACCACCGAACTCTAAGATCATGACATACTGCATTTTACGGTACTTAGGGCGGGGTCATTTAGGAATTTTACGATGATCAAGACTGTTTCACAGTTCAACAAAACTTATAGGTTTGAAACATGTCTACAAGAAACAATTCAAGCTTTTTGTTCCACCGATGCTCCTTCAATATCAAAGCGTGGGACCTTCTGAATCTTTCAAGAATGAGAAAACATTGCTTCCATACATTTGTAAATAGGCTGCTCAGAATAAGCAACTGAAACGTTCAATTGACCTATTGCTCCGCATGCGTCTATTTAAAACTAAGATTTGCAATACGGGACGTAATTTCGCAGTTTAAAAACACACGTGTTTCCAATCCAACATATCGGAGACATGCTCACTTTATGTTCTGAAACAACTTTTCTGTTTATTAAATATTTTGTGAACTTAGCTTTGTGTATTTGGTGACAAAAACAATCAGTAAAACACTTCTGATGAAATACCCGAATTAAACATTCATGTATATTTTGCAACACATGGAAGCCTGTGATAACAAAAAGGCACAATGCCTGTGTGACAGTTGTCTTCTCGAGCTGATGCACAAGCTGACTGAGCTATTTGATTTGGGATTTCTCTCTAGAGACTGAAAACGTCTCCCATGCAATGTTCTCCTTTGAACATTACACTTTATTTATTGAGAAAATTGTGTTTCACAAGGAATCGCTCACTAAGATTACCATTGGCATAACATATACGCTGATAGCCTTGGATGTGAGGGATTATTTGGAGTAAGTCCTGAGTACAATAATAAACCCGATTACATCATTGAATCACTAGAACTTGGGAGCACCAAACAATAACACCTACTCTTATTTGTGAGTTTAAACGAAGTGAATAAAATACTTGCTTCTAGAATCAAAGTGAGAATAAAACACTCAGTACAATCTTACCTATTTTAAGTGTAACATCGCGTTTTTTTAATCCTGAAGTTCATAGCTAAAAGTGAAATGAAGCTGTTTTAGGAAAAACGCACTGCTGTCTTTCATTTGTGGCCGAGGCAATCCGTTGCTGCCTGTTGTAAGTGTAGGCTTCAAGGATTGGTTAGCAGCCGATTTCTTCCCATCAACAGCTTTCTCAATAAAACAAGTTCGAGGTCCATGACACAAGTAGGTTTCAGGTTCAACGTGAAGGCTGCAAACCGCCGTGCGGTGTAATGACACATTAGGTGCAGTCATTGATCTTCTTAAAATTGTCTCTTCTAAGTCGATGATTTTCTTCAGAACAGGTGAAGCCATAGTCTCACATTTAGGTTGGAGACTTTCGTAAAATTCACAAAAAACTAGCGCAACAACTTTTGTTATTCAATAAAAGTTGGAAGAAGGCTTTGCAGTTCAAAGATGTGGATAACCTCTTTCAGCCGATCGTCAGTACACCAAATAGTCGCTTCTGCTCTGTGCCGAATTAGCATGAAAGTACAAAGAAGTCTTAAAGGTGTTTGAGGCTTTTAATGACAGTTGTCACACACAACAAAAGTTCACACGTTCTTGCATGCCAGTCTTTTCATAGTTACCTTGTCGAGGAGGAGACAAAATCTGAGGAGTTTTTATGTACGCTTTCGCAAATCTTCAGAAACGATCACAAATTTTATTAAAAAGCAGTCACACATTTTTTATACTAAGTAAGCAAGCAAAAAACCACAATTGGCAATAAACGAGTATGTACCCGCAGAACATCAATTATGCGTCAGATGCGGTTTTTTTTTAACTGGAAGCAAAGTTATTTTCCGATGTTTGCTATATTTGGCTCTAGGGAGTTTCTTACTAGAATTTTTATACCGAGGCATTTTAGAATACCACCGACCAGATAAAAACTCACCATAACTTTCCGCATTCTGATTCGTGCAAAGTATAGCAAATAGGACGGCATAACTAAGTACATAACATAACAAAATGTTTATGGCCTGGTATAATATTGTCCTGGGAAATTAATTACAAATGAAAACTTTTCAAAATTATCGACAATTGCCCGTGACTTATCTTGGAAGTGGCCTTACATTTTGTACTTGGAACACTACGATGAAGTAGGAGCCGTACGAGGAAGACGCTGAAAATATTTTAAGGTTATTTCAAAACAAAGAACATCTGTTTAAAAAGTTGGGTTCAGAACTACGTTTATAGTAATGCTAAAACCTAGAGAATCCTCAAACACAATGATGATGACAATGCACAGAGATTGTTAAGAAGTCTTAATACATAAGTTTTTGTTGATTATTCCTGCAGATGACACGATACACCAATTTTGTTCCAGGGAGAATGTTCAGCGTAAAGTGGGCTGGCTGTGTGATAAAGAATGCTCACTATAAATACACATACTTCTGGTAACCTGATGTACACATATATCTGATCACCAGAAGTATATGTAACTTTCAACACTGCCGTTTTTGTGCAAACTACTTTACGCATTCTCTGGGATGTTTGCCAATTTGCCAAAATTTGCCAATATCCTGATCGTAGGTCTATTGATGAAGAATACTTGGCTTCATGCAGACAATGAAGGGCATCGTCAATGCCGGTACAGGGTAAACGTCTTCATTTGTTATCTTGTTTAGGTGTCGGTAATCAACGCAAAACCTCGAGGTGCCATCCTTCGTTTTTACCAGTACGACGGGAGATGCCCACGGGCTGTACGAAGGGTCTATGATGTCTTTGTCGAGCATCTTGTCGACTTCCTGCTGTGTCACGAGCCCTTAAGCTTTTTCTGCTAGAAGTCCGGAGGCAATCACGTCCACGGACGCGTCGTCCTGCCTAGGCTCCGGAGTGGTCTCGTTGAAAAGTCTCAATGGTGCGTACACCAATAGAGGGGAAACTAGATCACCGTTTAAAGGGCATAAGGTTGCAAGCGAAATACCCTGGGGCAGCACTTGCGCTGAAAGGCCAAAGTTCACAAAAGGGAGGCTGATCACATTACCAGTAATTGTCACTACGGTGTGGGAAAGAGTGACGTCGCGCTCGAGTAGCACTGAGCGTATCGAAGAAAACGACGTAGTGACCATTAGGCACGGGTGGCTGCGATGACAAGCGCACCAATGTCACGGTTTTTTCCGGCAGCCGGGCGCTTCTTTCGCAATAAAAGCGTGGCCCTGGTTCTTGGCCTCCTGCTGACAAAAGAGGCCGCTCTATACGGAGGACACCAGAGGAGCAGTCTATGAGTGCAGCATGTTCCGACAAAAAGTGGAGTCCAAGAATAACGTCGTGGGGACACTTTTTAAGGGCAGTGAACTGGACGGTGATTGGGTGGCAGGAAATTTCTACGCGAGCAGTGCACAGCCCAGAGACGAGCGGCATGCGTCCGTCGGCAACACGTATGACACTGGCTGGGGCATGTGTGAGGACGTTTCAATGTTGGCATCGGATATTAGAGTTCATTACAGAAATTTGGGCTCCAGTGTCAATAAGGGCACGTAAAGGGACGCCATCTACCTAAACGTCGAGTAAATCCTTCCCTGCAGGTAACGGCAGTAGAGGGTTTTGAGGCCTGGTCGTCAATGCAGCGTCACCTCTAGGCGCTGCATCTCTAGTTTTCCGGCCAAGTGGCGTAAGGGGTCGGAGAGGACGAGGTGTGAGACAGCGGGGAGCGTGACTGGCGACGTTGCGGGGACGGTGAGCGGTCGAGGCGAGCGGGCGAAATTCGGACGGGACCGTGTGGCTGGCGTCGACGCGAGAACGAGCGGTGGGCATCATTGGAATGCTGGAAATCGGGGTAGAGGTGGCGGCTAGGCCGAAGATGGCGGCTTTGGCAGTATCTAGCAACATGGCAGTTGAAGTATATCGGCCTGTCGTCCCGCGTTCTCCATTCAGCTGGATTCCTGTAATTGGATGTGCGATAAGTATTTCGGCTTGTCGTTTGGACAGGGGTCTCCTGGCTGCAGGGATGGTTCACAGCGCAGACTGAGCGTATGCCAAGGTTTTCGATTTCCTGACGAACGACGGCTTGAATACGGGGGATGGACGGGTCGTTTCTCTCAGATGCGTGCTGAAATAGGGAGGCTGGTGGCACTGCCTCGAGCTCACGTCGTATGACGTGCGTCAGACCCTCAGGAACATCTCGGCCAACGTCAGACGGGGACTGTCTCCGAGAGGGTACGGGGTCCTCGCACGAAGATGTCGGAGCGGTTTTCGGCAGTCAGGTTAACGGCGCTGTGATGCGGCGGATTTTGGCTGTTCAAACTTTTGACATTCTTTGATAAAAGCTTTGACAGTGGTGCAGTCTTTGCCGAGCAGCAAGTTAAAAGCTTCATCCTCGATTTCTTTGAGCACATGGCCTACTTTGTCAGCCTCTGTCATCTGGGCGTCAGCCTTCATGCAGAGGGACAGCACGTCCTGGATATAGGACACATAGGACTCGGTGGTTGTTTGTTGAAGTGTCGCCAGTTCCTTTTTCGCCGCTAGCTGACGCCTTTCTGGTTACCCAAATAGTTCCTTCAATCGTGACTCTCAATCGTTTCAGCTGGTAAGGTCGTGCTCGGTCGTTTCATGCCAGACCGGCGATGTACCCCTCAAGTAATATCCAATGTTTGCCAACGTGATTGTCGGATCCCACTTGTTATGGCCACTGACGCGCTGGTTAATCTTGAGCCAATCTTCAACATCGATGCCATCAGTGAGGAACCTGGGCTCGCGAGGGTGGGAGATGATGACGAACGGTGACTCGTATCCAGAGGCTCCAGAAGCCAACATCGTTCGTCCTGCGTTGCGGCTGCCGCTCTGAACCTCCACCACAGATGTTGCGGAGCAGGGAAAACGCCTATTCACAAGTATTAAACGAATGATCCTCTATTGGCAGATAATTAGCAAGGCAAATTCATACAGGCAGCTAGGTCTTTCATCTCGTACACGCGCTAGTTCACCAGAGCATATTCGACGGCTATCTAGGCTGCCGTACAACCGTGGCCCAAGCCCACTTTGGGGGATTGCGCCCCTTGCAAGTCAAGTGCCTGGCCAGCTCATTTCTCTAATAACCTCCACGCAGCAATATATTTCTTCTGTGGTGCTCCGGAAAAACAAGCCTCGTAGGTTTTATCGAGAACTTTAGTGCAGTTCATCGTTCAGTCAGTTTCACCCATAAGATATCTGACCAGGTCAATACTTTCTACATGTTAGCATGTCTGCAGAGAACAACCGCTCTTCCACAAAGCTATTCAGGGAGCGAACGGACCGGCAGAGATACCTACATTTTCATAGCAGCCATCCCCGCCACTGCATGACCAGCATTCCATACTCTCTGGCCAACAGGTACCGCACAATTTGGTCCAACGGCTCTGAATGTGACAGGCATACGCAAGACCCCAAACCCACCCTTCTGGAACAGACCTACCCTGCAAATGTCGTTGACAATGCAATGGGGAGAGCCCGAAGACGCGATTTAACTGCAGCTATATCAGGGCCGAGCCTACAACGGACTCACCGCGCATATCAGGCCAGCTTTGTACTCACCTACATCAGCAATGGCTGGCCGAGTTAACAACCTACTTAGCAAACATTTCAACATTATGAAACAGACCGATCACTTGTCCACAATTTTTTAAACACCACCCAGAGTCATGTACATGCGAGAAAAAAAGCAAAAAAATTCCCCCGCATTTCCCCGAAGGGGGAGAATGTGAAAGTGCGAATGCACGGTTGTCGGCCCGCTTGCGGCGCTTGCGCTCGGCCCCCGCAGCCCACCGCCTCGCCGCCTTCTCTTCCATCTCTTCCATCGGGTTTGTAGTATCACGTGTACACCACGCAGTTATCAAGCCGCTATAACGCCGCTGAGTCGCCAACGCACGCCGCTGACGACGTAGTTTGAATGCGTTAAAGATATAAGGCCGTTACTCACACTGATATCAGCGTGGGGTCCGTGGCTTAGTCGGTAGAGCGTCGCGCTGCGGCCGCGAAGTCCTCGGATCGAAACCTGGCGCCGGATGCTGTTTCTTTTTTAAATATAGAGGAGCACTGCGGACGCCGCCGACGCCGCCGCCGCCGCCGGCGGTGGATGGTTTGGGGTCGCTTATAAAGTGCATTCGCACTTAAAACCTTCTAAAGTAATAGTTAAGGTTAAGGGAGGTTCACCAGACAACGCACTGGGTTGCATTCCTTGTGGAAAACCACGCTGCAAGGTTTGTCCTCACATTGTGCCAACCAGCAAGGTAAAGTGTAGCTCTTCCGACTTTGTGCGTAATATAACAGAAAACTTGAATTTGTACTCCAGCAACGTAGATTACAGACTTCGGTGCGACGCCTGCAGCATGGAATACATTGGGCAAACAGGAACAGCATTCCGATTGCGGTTTAACAATCGCTGGTCAGAGGGGCTTCGAAACCAAATCTACCGCTTTCACGGCACCTCCGATTTCCCAATGACAGCTTCGAACACAAGGTCGTGCTGCCCCAATCAGGCTTCAAAATAACCTCGACTGCGAAAACAAGAAATCCTTTTTCATCGATAAATTCCAATCAATCACACATGGAATCAACGAGCCTCAAAGAAGGCTTTCGTGTCTAAAGGAATAACTGAAATAACTACGCATCTGAATTCATACCCCAGATTCCTGATGACAACAAGCAAGTTTCTTGCTTTTTTGAGCAGTACTGAGTGAACCCGTCGGCTAACAAATTCGAAACCTTATCATTAGGTGAGCACAGTGTCTCTGGCGGGCCATGCCCAAGGATAATGTCTGAGAACATGTGCGCACTTTTTCTTTCTCTCTTTTCTTGTGTGTCTGTGTGTCATACTTACCTTCGCCCTCTTTTGGGCCTGCACTGAGGGTAATGAGAGGATGGGGGTGGCCCGGATGGCTGTCGCCCGTGGTAACACACATACAGGCTCCGCCGCAATGGTGCCTCCCGGGTACCCAATCTCCGGGGGCATACAATGCCCTTCTCTTCCCGACGCCCGGGAGTGGGTGGAGGGGCCGTTGCGGCTCTGCGGCAGGCTGTACGCGTCTCAATGTCCACCCCACTACTCCCTCTTACCCCCCCTCGTTCCCCATTTGTTTTCCATGTTCGCCGTTTTCTCTAGAGCTTTCCGAGGACCACTGTGCCCTTGTGGCATTTCTCTTCAGTTTTATCTACTTTATCAAAGCGTAGCTCAACGAGTGTCTTTTCGTATTTCTTTTCGTTCTTTTTACCATACCCGCTCAGTGCTTCGGCGCTCGGGCTTACAAGTTGTGACTATTCTTTTCCCGACTGAACGCCCGGTCGTTCGTTTGGACATGCATAGGTTGTACCTAATGCTTCCGGCTCCTTTCTTTCAATGTCGCTATTGAGGCTGCTTCCCACTGGCTACGGTTTATTTTCTTTTTCATCCCCTCCCTCTACACCTTGTGTTGCCACTTCTGTACAGTTAGTAATTGTTGGTGCGTTTTCTCCCTCTGCTTCACTTTCCCCAAGGGTTCTACAATCCTGACGAGGGTGAGAAGAAAAGGAGTCCTGCGTATGCAACGGGTGCATAGAAATTTTGGGTGTCATTCTAAGGAAGTTATACTTTCGAAACTGTTGGGTAATATATAATCTGAGAAACTGGTCAAACGCTATCGTCTTTCTTAATATGCTCTACGCTGAACTAGCGCGTTAAATATATATATATATATTGTGAGCATAGGGACGTTATTGCTGGGAATTACGCCCAAACGCAGCATAACCATCATCGCTCGCATTGTGGACACCAAGGGGTGTGTTTCATGTTTATTCATGTCTGTGCACTCATCGCCATTATTATCTGTAAATTATCATCATCATCCCCTCGCTTCGACTGCTCGGCGACCGAATAAAGGCCTTCTTGCGAAACGCCGTCTCTCAATATATATATATATATATTGTCACGTAGCCAAGGACGAAGCAGTTGTTTGGAAAAGAAACAAGTTTATTGGAGCGAACTTGTGCTCCTCTAACAACTGAAAAGAATACAGAGGCGGCGAAGCAGTGGTCAACAAAGTGACGTACGTGCGTCGGCGAGCGTCGCAGAATCGAATGCCCCGGCGTCTGCTCTGCAGGCTTTTTATCTTTCGGCGCGCATGGTTCTGGAACCGTCGATTCGCATCGAGAACATTGTAGATGCAAGAAGATTATTCCGGGATGTTCACGTTAGATCGGAATGCTCTCCCTATCTGAACAGATAACACATGCGGCACAGAAAGAAAGAATGGAACACGCGCTTCCCTTGGCACGGAGATAACACAGACCGGCGCAGCCGGGCGGTAAAAGCAAAACACAAATAAACAAACCCAATGCATGGTTCGCGGCATTACCCCCCCTCTAAGAGTGCATCGACCCGATGCTAACATAAGCGAAAGTCCGAAAATGAAAAGAAAAGTTCGTCATCGTTCGTAGAAAGGTTTTAAGCGAACCACGTGGACGACTTCGGGCCGCGTACGTCGTCGTGATGTGCCGGAGTCACCATCGGGGATCACTTCGTTGGTAAGTTGGCCAACACGTCGCAGAATCTGGTAGGGTCCGAAATACCGTCGCAGAAGTTTCTCGCTCAGTCCGCGTCGTCGGATGGGAGTCCAAACCCACACACGATCCCCTGGTTGGTACTCGGCGTCTCGGCGTCGGAGGTTGTAGCGGCCGGCATCCACCAGCTGCTGGTCCCTTATACG
This sequence comes from Haemaphysalis longicornis, assembly GCF_048455015.1. Classification (NCBI taxonomy): domain Eukaryota; kingdom Metazoa; phylum Arthropoda; class Arachnida; order Ixodida; family Ixodidae; genus Haemaphysalis; species Haemaphysalis longicornis. Next base: position 184,160,044 of record NW_027526407.1, read on the forward strand.
AACTCGAGCGAGCTGGCGGGCCTCCTCCGCACGTTGAAGGTATCCTTGGACGTCGGCGTTGAGGTCGTCGTCTTCTACATGCGGAAGCATGGCGTCGAGCATCGTAGTCGGTCGTCTTCCGTAGACAAGCTCGAACGGTGTCATCTGCGTAGTTTCCTGCGTCGCTGTATTGTACGAAAACGTGACATACGGGAGGACGTCGTCCCAAGTCTTATGTTCAACGTCGACGTACATGGACAGCATATCCGCAATTGTCTTGTTCACACGTTCTGTTAGTCCGTTCGTTTGGGGGTGGTACGCCGTCGTTCTTCGGTGATCCGTGTCGCTGTAGCGTAAGATTCCTTGCATCAGCTCCGCGGTAAAGGCCGTTCCGCGGTCCGTGATTAGGACTTCAGGGGCTCCATGTCGCAGCACAACTTGGTTTATAAAGAACTGGCGACTTCTTGTGCAGTCCCCCGCGGAAGAGCGGCGGTCTCTGCGTAGCGCGTCATGTAGTCTGTCGCTACGACAATCCACTTGTTCTCCGATCGTGACGTCGGGAACGGGCCTAGAAGGTCCATTCCAATTTGTTAAAAGGGCCTCCGCGGGACGGCGATCGGTTGTAGAAGTCCGGCGCGTCTTGTCGGCGGCGTTTTTCGTCGCTGGCAGTCCCGGCAACTCCGAACGTAGTGGGTGACGTCGGATGTAAGGCGGGGCCAGAAGTACTTCACCTTAATTTTTGCAATAGTGCGAGCTGTGCCGAGATGTCCGGAAGACGGGTCGTCGTGGGACGCTTCCAAAATTTCGTCACGAAGGTCTGCGGGGATGACAAGTAGATAATTCGTTCTTGTTCCGGGGCTGAAATTCTTCTTCACGAGGACGGAGTTTCTGAGGCTGAATGCTGGTAAGTTACGCTTGAACGCTCTAGGCACGGCGACGTTACGTCCTTCGAGGTAGTCGATCATTACTCGCAAGTCGGGGTCGGCACGCTGCTGGGCGGCTAGGTCGCTCTCCGTAACAACCCCGAAGAACGCACTGTCTTCATCGGAGTCTTGTGGTGGTGGGTCGACAGGGGCGCGGGACAGGCAGTCGGCGTCGGAGTGTTTCCTGCCGGATTTGTAGACGATTGTAATGTCGAACTCTTGCAGGCGCAAACTCCACCGCCCAAGACGGCCAGAGGGGTCCTTCAAATTGGCGAGCCAACACAGCGCATGGTGGTCTGTTACCACCTTGAACGGTCTGCCATACACGTATGGGCGAAATTTTGAAATGGCCCATATAATAGCCAGGCACTCTTTTTCGGAGGCAGAGTAGTTTTTCCCCTCCTTCGACAGACCACGGCTGGCATAGGCGATTACGTTTTCGCACCCGCTTTGTTTTTGGACAAGGACGGCACCCAAGCCTATATCACTGGCGTCCGTGTGTATTTCCGTTTCGGCGTTGTCGTCGAAATGAGCGAGCACGGGCGGGCTTTGCAGGTGTTTTTGCAGCTCGCAGAATGCCTTTTCTTGGTCGTCTTCCCAGCTGAAAGCGGTGCTATCTTTCGTCAAGCGCGTGAGCGGCTCTGCAATGCGTGCGAAGTTTGCGACGAAGCGCCGGTAGTATGCGCACAGTCCAAGAAATCTGCGCACGTCCTTCTTATCTTTCGGCCTTCGGAAGTTCGCTATGGCTGAAGTTTTCGCCGGGTCAGGCAGGACTCCCGCGGCGTTGACGACATGGCCCAAAAACTTCAGTTCCTCGTACGCGAAGCGGCACTTTTCAGGCTTCAGCGTTAACCCCGACGTACGGATGGCCTCGAGTACTGACTGCAACCTTGCGAGGTGTTCGTCGAAAGTCCGGGAGAATACCACAACGTCGTCGATGTATACGAGGCAGGTGTGCCACTTCAGGCCAGCTAGCACAGTGTCCATGACTCTTTGGAACGTTGCTGGTGCCGTGCATAGCCCAAACGGCATTACCTTGAACTCGTATAGGCCGTCCGGGGTTATGAATGCAGTCTTCTCTCGATCTCTCTCGTCCACTTCAATTTGCCAGTAGCCGGTCTTGAGGTCCATCGATGAGAAGTACCTCGCATGGCAGAGGTGGTCGAGGGCGTCGTCGATTCGTGGCAGGGGTACACGTCCTTTTTGGTGATCTTGTTCAATCGCCGGTAGTCAACGCAGAACCTCAGTGTGCCGTCTTTTTTCTTCACGAGTACGACCGGCGCAGCCCACGGACTTTTCGATGGCTGTATAATGTCGTCGTTGAGCATGTCGTCGACTTGAGTCCGGATGGCTTCCCGCTCGTGGGAAGAGACGCGGTACGGTGACTGTCGGGTAGGTCGGGCTCCATCCTCGGTTATTATCCGGTGCTTCGCCAGAGGTGTTTGACGTAACTTTGAGTTCGACGAAAAACACTCGCTGTAGCGACGCAGCAAAGCCAATAACTTGTTCCTTTCTTCTTGCGGTAGCGCCGGATTCACGTCGAAGGGGTGCGGAAGCTTGAAGGTATCGTCGGGTGCGCGTTCAAAGTCGGCGACTGCTATCACGTCACTTGCTAGTTGCGTTTCTTCAACGAACGCAATTGCAGCGCCCTTGTTTAAATGCTGGTACTCCTTGGTGAAATTGGTGACCAAAACGTGGGATTTGCGATGCTTAAACCGCGCAATGCCTCTTGCGACAGACACACCGCGGTCAAGAAGCAACCTTCGGTCACTCTCCACGATAGCGTCGACGTCGGGAGCAGCACCTTCACAGTAGACGGTGATCATCAAGCTTGCGCGGGGTGGCAGGGTGACGTGATCATCGGCGATCCTTACAGCTGCACGGTGTTCGGGGTTCGATTCCGGCGTCATGGAGTGGTCGGAGGAAAAAGTTATTGACTTCGTCTGGAGATCGATAATTGCGCCGTTGTCTGTCAAAAAGTCCATTCCGAGAATTACGTCGCGGGAGCAGTTGGGCAAAACGACGAACACTGCAGGGTACGTCGTGCCATCTATGGTGACGCGCGATGTGCACGTTCCACTCGGCGTCACGATGTGGCCTCCTGCTGTGCGTATGTGCGGACCGTCCCATCTGGTCATAACTTTCTTCAGCTTAGACGCAAATGGTCCGCTCATTAAAGAGTAGTCGGCTCCCGTGTCTACGAGGGCGACTACATCAAAACCGTCGATGGACACCTTGACGTCGGATGCCGCCTTCCTCGAGTTCCGGGTGCGTCGGGGCGTCGCATCTCGGCTTGTGCGTGTTGACGGTCGGGCACTGTGCGTCGTCGTTGTCCATGTCTTCTCAGCGGACGTCTCGGTCAGGTCGGGTAAGCGTCGCGGCGTATAGCTGTCGTCGTGTTCGGGAGTCTCATCAGGGTTAGGTCGGGTCGTCGGGATGAGGGCATGTCGTGAATCACTTTCTTCGGCGCGTCCTTGCGTCGTTGGAGGGTTTCCGGTTTTTGCCGTAGAGCAACTTCACCTCCAGGAGTTGCTGCTTTTAGTTTCCCCCGCGTGGGCTGGGGGACCTTCCACGGGCGAAGTCAGCGTTGCTACGGCGGTTCGGCGATTGGTATGGGTAGGGCGACGGCGAACGGTTGAAACGCGCTGGGCCACGGCTGGTTTCAGATAGATACTCGTCGATCTCACGTGGTCGTTGGCCAGGGAGAGGGCGAGGTGCGTCGACGGAGAAACCACGCAGTCCGAGCCTCTTGTATGGGCAGCGACGGTAAATGTGGTCGGCCTCTCCGCAGTGGTAGCACAGAGGACGGTTATCGGGAGTTCGCCATACGTCCGTCTTCCTCGGCGTCTGGTTTCGGGCTACCGGGGGTCGGGCGGGTGACAGTGGGCGGTGGTACGGCGGGGCCTCTTGACGGCGTGTTGGAGTAGGGCGGGGTCGACGAACAGCCGCGGAGTATGTCATAGCTTGTGGCTCTCGGGGTACCTCGGATGGCGTAGAAGTTCCCAACGCTTGTTGCACTTCTTCTCTAATCACGTCGGTGAGGGAAGCGACTTGGGGATGCGACGGCGTTGGGAGAAGTTTCCGCAGCTCCTCTCTCACTATTGCGCGGATAGTCTCGCGTCGGCTGTCGGCCGGGATCCGCGTGCTGCCAAAATCGTTCTCATTGGCCGCGCCAACAAAGTTGTGGTCATACTGCTTAGCACGCATTTCGAGGGCTTTTTCAATGGTGCTGGCTTCGGTCACGAATTCGGCGACGGTTTTGGGCGGATTTCGGACAAGTCCAGCAAACAGTTCCTCCTTCACTCCGCGCATTAAGAAGCGCAACTTCTTTTCTTCCGTCATTTCGGGGTCCGCGCGGCGAAATAGCTGCTTCATATCCTCCACGAATATCACGACACCTTCGTTGGGGTGTTGCGTGCGTGTTTCCAACAAAAGGGCGGCTCTTTCTTTCCGCACGACGGTAGTGAAGGTCTTAGTGAACTCGCTTTTGAACTGAGCCCAGTTTGTCAAGGAGCTCTCGTGGTTCTCGAACCAAGTGCGAGCCGAATCTTCCAAGTAAAAGAAAACGTGCCGGAACGTTTCTGCGTCGTCCCACCTGTTGAATTTCCGGACGCGCTCCAGTTTCTCCAACCATTCTTCTGGGTCTTCTGCGGGGGCTCCTCGGAATGATGGCGGTTCCCGTGGCTGCTGCAGAACGACAGGAGGATTGCCTTGGTTGAGCATGGTGCTGGTTGCGACGTTTTTCTTCTTCGTCTTCTCCGGTAGTAGACCGAACTCGGGTGGTAAATCTTGCACGCGGAGGCTGGCTCTTGTTGGACTGGCTTGGCGGCTTCCAGATGTTGTAGTGGGCATGAAGGGTGCGTACCCAGCACCTCTACCAGATGTCACGTAGCCAAGGACGAAGCAGTTGTTTGGAAAAGAAACAAGTTTATTGGAGCGAACTTGTGCTCCTCTAACAACTGAAAAGAATACAGAGGCGGCGAAGCAGTGGTCAACAAAGTGACGTACGTGCGTCGGCGAGCGTCGCAGAATCGAATGCCCCGGCGTCTGCTCTGCAGGCTTTTTATCTTTCGGCGCGCATGGTTCTGGAACCGTCGATTCGCATCGAGAACATTGTAGATGCAAGAAGATTATTCCGGGATGTTCACGTTAGATCGGAATGCTCTCCCTATCTGAACAGATAACACATGCGGCACAGAAAGAAAGAATGGAACACGCGCTTCCCTTGGCACGGAGATAACACAGACCGGCGCAGCCGGGCGGTAAAAGCAAAACACAAATAAACAAACCCAATGCATGGTTCGCGGCAATATATATATATATATATATATATATATATATATATATATATATATATATATATATATATATATATATATATATATATATATTTCGTGTTTTTCTTTCTTTCTTTCTCACGTAATTAATAATAATAATAAAAAAAATATGTAACGTAACTAACGGTAAGAAATAGTCTAATCATTCCCCTATGCCGCCTTTGGCGTTGTAGACTGCCGGCATTTCTTTCTGTATAGATATATATATATATTACATTATTATTACGTATATATTACATTACATATATTATATAGTATATTTTGTTACATTTGTTGGTGTTATTGACACGTGCGCCCCTAGGACTTCTGTGAACTAGTGAACTGACCTGACATCTCTCACGGGGCTGGTCATTGCTTCTTTTAGAAATGGATGTGTCAACAGCGACTTCTGTTCTGTATGTATTGTTCTTGTGAGCCTGCGTGCTTAGTTTGAATTTGTTGTGTTAAGACGCTCGCTGCACCTTTGATGTATTCCTTTATTTCGTAAGTCAAGTATCTGTTTTTCTCCAGCTTTGCACCCTGCCCTTTCTCAATAAAATGAAGTTGGTTATTGCTTTCCTTGTTTGAGGAAAAAGTGTAGCACGCTGAAGAGCATCTTCTGGTACTATCAGATGTTACTTTTTGTTACTTTCTTCTTCTTTTTCTGTGGAAAGATTGTGAGGATCTCAATGTCACGAAAGTTTGCATTCATCTGTTTAGTGTCCTGCCTTTCCCTGTATCTCGCCTCAACCCGCTAACCTATATTTTTAACAAGGGTGCACTGTAGCACAACTGCTGCACCTATATACGCGTGCGTGCTTTTAGGTCGTATGCTACTCAGATGACTGGTCCTCCAGTGGAAACGTCAGTAAACCACTGTTCTTAATGTTTAACGTGAGTCAATCACTTTGTCGAATACTTTTTCTGGCTCCTCGAGAATTTTCTTCGACTGTGTCATGTTTTGTAACTCTAGCTGACGATGGTCGTGCTTACCTATGTATCCTCCTCTTTCAAGTGGGACATGGCGACGTTTTTATCGCAGATCTGCCATTATTAGCGATATCAGGAAGCATCACTTCAATATCGGTGCGGAACAAACTCTTACTAAATGCCCACAATGCACTCACAACACAAAGAGAAAAATGCGCTCAGATTGCTGCGGCAGAAGCCATGTCTTTTGATGTCCCGCACTGTGACAGCAGATGCCCCTTATTGGTCGACCTGTTCTCAGCTCGCATCAAGCTCGTTCCAGTGCGTTCCATAATTCATGAAGACTGCATTTTGTTTTCATTTCTGAAGTTTATTATGTTCATGAGACGTATCGTACGAATTATGATCTGCAACCTAATTTTGTTTTCTGCGCTGAAACTTTTTATGTGAAAAACTTACCTCGCCTAATGATTGCATCCCTAAATTGACATACATTTGGAAAAATAGGGCGATCATTACGCGAGTAAATACGATATATCGCTTTACTGTGTATTTTTTACAACTTGTAATAGCCAATGTACTTCATGACAGTTCCTTGAGTGGCGGCATAAAATTGTAGAGAGTGCTGGCCTAAATAGCTTGAACGACTTTGTACTGACGTTGTGTAAAAGCCGATGCGGCAATCTCCACTAAATATTCATACAATTCAAACTAAACGAAAAGCAGTGTTTAAGAAGGATCGGTATAATCCTGTAAATTGGAGTGCTTCCTTCAAAGATGCGATTTCTTGACTAATTCCACACGTCCAGAACAAAATGCAGGACAAGTCGTTAAAAAAATGCCCGAAGAGCTACAAAACGGCCAATCTTTTTTTATACAAGAAGTGTGGTTGATGACTCTGTGAAACACGAATGTGAGATGTGCCTTCACAGGAGCATTTATTATTCATCCTTATGAAATTTCACAAAACTATTTAAATTAGGTCGGTATGGCATCATTGAATGCATCAACGTTAGACACGGAACGGTACGCGCAGGAACATTGCGTAAATTAGCCTGAAACGACAGGCCTCTGAAAACCGGGCGAACGAAACGGAACCGAAGCCGAAACCAAAAGCAATAGTGTGCGGAGGGTGCCTAAATACACCCGTGTCCCGCGTATTCGAAGACGGTGGCATTGAGGCGCCAACTGTCAGCGCTCATCAGGGTCCTCATGAACTATCTCGCCTCACATCTCCTGGACTGCAGCATCTCCTAGATGGCATCTAATGAAGAAAGTACTATTAAGCATATACTGCGTGTTCGTAGGTATACTGGCTCTTTAATTTGTAGCGCACTGAGCAGAGCGCTGTGTACTTCCCGCTGTGGCTTGAGTGTTCGTGGCTCAAATCCGGACGCAGCCGTTTCAATGGAACGTATTCTGGCGAAGTCATTTCCGTGACGGATATGACACCGGTTAGATGTTGGTGTACCCGAGCATAAAACACCTTCGTGTTGAAAAATGTCATGGACTCTTTCGGTCACCCAAATTATTGGTGCTCTTACCAGGTGTTTCTGTGTTAGTTTAGAAAGTTCTGTAAAGACAACTCTGAAGGTGTGTGACCAGGTTGCGCACCTCGTTTTATGGGCTTAAATGTAGGAGCCTCAAGGGGTGGTAGACTAGTCTACCATTGGTCAACCTTGGTTAACCACTGATGTGCGTAGAAGTTAAAAATGCTGTGATAAATTTAGGTAATCGTAATTGTAAAAGGCGTTCTTTATGTCTGACAGGTAACCACTCTAATACCACCTATGTGTAAAGCAGCTTTTTCTCTGTCCTCTTCTTGTCTTAGTTCGATTTATTCATGCTACTTTGACATCTTGCAACCACCTTTTTCTATAATTGTTGAAAAAAAGACTCTGAAGACGCCTATTTAGTGTTAAAAGGTTACCACCGCAGAAGCAACGCAGTACTAAAGAATAGTGCATTGGTAAAAAATAAATAAAAACTATTTTCTGACATAACCTGTTTGTTATTGTGCCGAAACCGTGACCTCTCAAGCAATAACCCACTTCCGTTTTTTACAAAGCGTGTATTTGTGTTCTGTTTATAAAAAATACCCATGGAAAAATTTAGTGATCATCCTTATCTGCTTCACTTCTTTAACGAAGATGTAAAGCTTAGTAACGAACTCAAAAATATCCCTTAATTTTTTCTTAAGGTCGAAAATAGGATTTTTTCCTGAGTTTTTTCTGGCGCGCTTGAGGCACGTCTCCGTACATAGTACCAAAAGATGGCTCTAATATTCACTGTTTGTGGCATTAAAGCCTTTTGAAAACAATAGATGCATCGGCATCTAAAATTTGAGTACGACAAGGATGCTATTTATAAGAGCGGGAAAGTTTTTTTTTAAAAAAATGTTTGAAATACAAACACAAACAAAAGCTGAGGGTGCTGTGCCTGCTTTCAAAAGCGTTTATTACAAACACTCCGTGACTTATTATTGGCAACCAACCGGGAAATAGTGGCTCATCACGCCACGCAGTTTTGTCTTGAAGAAAGGAAATGTTACACGTGTACTAAAGAATATACATCAAGGCAAACCTGTGAGTTCGTAAATTGCACCCTTGCCAGCTTTTGGAAACACTGTAAAATAAAACATAGTATATCGGAGTGCATATTCTTGTTTATGTTACAAAGTTTTTCACTGGTGACTTTTAAGAGGCTAGTGGTGATTGAAAACAGTACGCGAATTTATAGCAAGACCGGGGTTTTCGCACAAAGTTTACTAGAAGGGAAGAGCGGACAACTTTTTATGTTTGCAAGCGTTGTTTATCTTTTGCATAACTCTTTCAGTCACGAATAAATATATTCACTGCCGAAGAATTCCATACTTGGAAGTTTGGCTGTGCCCAGTGCCTAGAGGTAAAAAAAGTTCAGTTCTTCTGGAATACTTGTTACGTAAATGGCATCGCGTCATCATGCGGAGACACCGTTACTCAATCCTACTTTTCCCTTTCAAAATAAGAAATACCCTCAGGCAGTTTACAAACAAGGAGGTGAAATAATAATTTCGGCACATGAAATAGGTATTTTTCGACTTTATAAAGATTTAAGCTGCAGTAAAAAAAAAACTTAGGACGGCAAAACACCGGAGCTCCCACAAAACGTAGTGGCGTCCTTTTTCAAAAAATGTTTGAGTGCGGCTCCGCCATTCCAGGTCGCATGTTGCTACCTTTCGGATCCGCAGGTTTCGAACATCAGCCGCAGTGCTCTGCAGCATGAAAGTGTTTCGTTTTCAATAGGAAAACTACAAATTAAGTCGTGTCTCCATTAGGAGACACGGTAACCTAAGGAATAAATGTGTATCAAACCGAAATCGTTCGCTAAATAAGTAAAATATTAGCGTAGAATGTCACCGCGAAGAACATATACTTTGAAAAAGTAGACAGAAAGCTATCAATAATAACCGTTTTATATATAGGCTGGAGAAGAAATGAAATATTGGTATAGTTTTTTTTTCATTGGAAATGCCACGGTGGGACTGTGTTATGATGTCAGTGTTCGGTGGAGTTACGAACAACGAGACGACGCACTCTTCAATGCCAAAGATAGAGAAGCAACTCGGAGTTCCAGCAAAAGGAACGAGACACATTTATAGGAACGAGACACATTTATGAAACGGCTCAAAAATCACGACGCAGATAACACAGCAAAGGGAGCGAAACTAAACACAGTCTCTACAAAAAGGAAACCCTATTGGAAGGGTCCTGGTACCACACCAAAAATTTTAGGACCCGAGTTAGGTCACTCATAAGACAAAGAACTAAGTCACACTCTTTCAGGTGCGTCGCAAGGCGGATCTCTGGTAGACAGGTAGACTTCTCCGACGTCTTCACATTCTGGGGTGTCCGGTGGCAGTAGAGCAGTGGTCGGATCTTTGGCGCCGCTGCCTTGGGTGCAGAAATGGTAGATCTACCATGGACTGCGGTGGCCCCCATGACTTGGCGCTAGCCGAGGGTCCCCAGGCACAAGGAATGGGTGCATCGATCTGTGGGAAGAGCAGGCGGTCTGTTCGACAACGTGGCAGCCTCCGCAGGAGGGAACGATAGCCAGGCTACCCGGCCCAATGGTCGGTGCCTGGATATAGACGGGTGTCCGTCCCTGCGGCTCGGGCTCCACTGTGCCAGTAAAAGCTCTCGACGTAGCATGGTCGCCTTGACTGGGATGCTTCCCCTCGAAGAGCCAGGTCGCGTGCGATGAGCTGTCCTTCGCTCCGGCCGGTATCGATGGCTCCCTCTCCTTCAGATTTAACCCACTTGCGCAGTTCGGCATCATGGAGTTCCATCTCCTCTCCGCTGGCCACTAACTTCTCCACCTCCATGTCGGTTCTCTGTCAAGACGCCTCTTGTAAAGCCTCGTGACCTCTTGCAGATGTTATTGAAGAAGTTCTGTCGCCGACGCCAGTAACGTTTCGTGGTGTCGAACTCTGAAGAAATCTTCTTTGGTCTATGTTCTGTGAGCAAAACATCAATTCGCGGAATAGGTTTGCTGTCGTCGAGAAGTAGGTTTTCCCTAGGACGGGTGGCACTGGTCGGCATAAGTGCGGTGTGTGGTTGGACAGCACCGAACCTGATCTGCACCTAGCGACGGCGCCCGTGTCACCCCGCCGGGACGTCCCCAGTAAACGCCGTATAACAGGGGCCGTGCTGTAGTGGCGGTCTCTCGTACCCGCAACCACAACAGGCTCCCATGCCTAGCGTCGGGGCGTCTGGTCATCAGCCCTAAGGCGGGGCCTCCATCGGTTCGAAAGGACGAAGCGTTGGGGGTGCTGCCCCTGCTGCCTCTGTTGGGCCTCTGGGTTAAGGCTCCGTGCTACCGTGCCGGCGGGCTCATGTTCCAGCAGGCCTGCACAACCGGATCGGGCCACATTGGGTTCGAGTGACCTAGGGCCAGCCGAACGGGAGCAGGATGCGTGTGACTTTCGGCTACTATGACTGCAACAACCCATGTGAGCCCAGTCCAGATTGCACGCGTATGTGGTGCGTTCGCTCCCCTCGCTGAACTGGGACTTCCGCGGGACTGCTGGACGGTGCAGGACTGAATCCCGGTTCTTGTTTTTCGCCTTTTGTTTCTTCGCATTTGCCGCGTGTGTCAACCTTTCGGTTTCTTTCCGTTTTTACCCATGACCCATTTGAGCCGTTTTCGCCGCATAATATATTGCTCCTACGTTTCCCCTTCGTGTTGTGGCCTCCGTTGTCATTGACGACGTGTCTACGCCTCCTGGTTCGCACCACCACCGAACGCTGATTTCATCACATATTGCCTTTTACGGTAGTTATGGCGGTGTCATTTAAGAATGTTAGGATGATCAAAACTGTTTCACTGTTCAGCCCGACTTATACCTTCAAACACATCTCCAAGAAACAATGCAAGCTTTTTATTCCACCCATGCTCCTTCACAATCAAAGCGTGGGACCTTCTGAATCTTTCAAGAATGAGAAAACATTGCTTCCACACATTTTTAAATAGGCAGCTCAGAATAAGCAGCTAAAACGTTCAACTGACCTACTGCTCCGCAACCGTCTATTAAAACTAAGATTTGCAATACGGGACGTAAATTCGCACTCTAAAAACACGTGTTTCCCAATACAACATTTCAGAGACATGCTCACTTTCTGATCTGAAAGAACTTTTATGCGTATTATATATATGTTGTGAACTTAGATTTGTCTATTTGGTGACAAAAACAATCAGTAAAACAATTCTTAAAGAATACCCAAATTTGAAATTTATGTATATTTTGCAACCCATGGAAGCCTGTGCTAACATATAGGAGGGCAATTCCTGTGTAACAATAGTGTTCTTGAGCTGATGCACAAGCTGAGTATTCTGATTTGGTATTTCTCTCTGGAGACAGAAAACCTCTCTCATGCATTGTTTTCCTTTCAACATTAAACTTTATGCGTTGAGAAAACTGTGCTTCACAAGGAATCGGTCACAAAGAGTACCTTTGGCATAATATACACGCTGATAGCCTGTGATGTGAGTGAATAGTTGGAGTAAAGCCTATATAGAATAATAAACCCGATTACATCATTGAAGCACTGGAACTTGGGAGCACCACACAATAACACCTACTTTTATTTTGTGAGTTCAAATGAAGCGAATAAAACACTTGCTTCTAGTATCAAAGTGACAATAAACACTCAGTGCAATGCTGACCCATTTTAAATTACGCATCGGGTATTTTCAATCCTTAGGTCGTAGCTAAAAGTGAAATGCAGGCTTTTTTAGATAAAAATTACTGCTGTCTTTCACTTATGGCCGAGGCTATCAGCTGCTGCCTGTTGTAAGGGTAGGCTTCAATAATTGGTTATCAGCCGATTTCTTCCTATTAGCAGCTTTTTCACTGAAAAAAGTTTGGGGTCCACAGCACAAGAAGGTTCCAGGTTCAATGTGAATGCTGCAAACCACGGTGCACGGTAATGCGACATTATGTGCAGTGATTTGTCTATTAAAAATTATTCCTTATAATTCGATGATTTTCTTCAGAACAGGTGTAGCCATAGTCTCACATTTAGGTGGGAGACTTTCGTAAAGTGCACAAGAAATTGAAGCCACAACTTTTAGTATTGTATAAAAGTTTGAAGTCGGCTTTGCAGTTCAAGGACGTGGATTGAGTCTTTCAGCCGATCGTCAGGACACCAAATAGTTGATTCTGCTCTGTGCCGAAGTCGCATGAAAGTACAAAGAAGTCTCAAAGGTGTTTGAGTTGTTTAATGCATGATGTCACACACAAGAAAAGTTCACACGTTATTGTACGCAGTCTTTTTATAGTTATCTTTTCGAGAAGGAGACAAGTTCTGATGAGTTTTTCTGCACCTTTTCGCAAATATTTGAAAGGATCTAATATTTGAATAAAAAAGCAGACACACATTTTGTTCATAATAACTAAGCAAGAAAAAAAACACCATCCACAATAAAGGCGTATGTACCCACAGAGCATCAATTAATCCCCTGGTGTGGTTTTTTTTTTCAACTGCGAACAAAGGTATTTTCAAGAGTTTGATAAATTCGTCTATAGGGAGTTTCTTACTAGTATATTTATACCGAGGCATTGAAGCATACCACCGACCGCATAAAAACTCCAGGAGGAAGTTTCCGCTTTCTCATTCGTGCAAAGTATAACAAATTGGAGGGCATAACTCAGAACATAACATAACAAAAGTTTATGGCCTTGTATAAATACTGTAGTGAGAAATGTTATTACATTTTAAAACTTTTGAAAAATATGGCCCATTGCCCGTGACTTCTCTTGCAAGTAGCCTTAATTTCTCTACTTGGAACTCTACGAAGAAGTCGGAGCCGTACGAGGAAAACGCTGAATGTATGTTAAGGTTATTTGGAAACAAAGATCATCTATGTAAATAGTTAGGTCAAGAACTACGTTTATAGTAATGCTCACACCTAAAGAACCATTAAACACAATGATGATGACAATGCACAGAGATGGTTAAGAAGCCCTAATGCATAAGGTTTTGCTGGTGATTCGTGCAGATGACACAATACACCAAACGTTTTCCCCGAAGAATGCTCAGCGTAAACTGGGCTGGCTGTGTGATGAAGCACGATCACCACATATATACTTACTTCTGGTAACCTGATGTACACATTTATCTGATGACCAGAAGTATATGCAACTTTCCACACTGCCGTTCTTGTGCAAACTACTTTACGCATTCTGTGGGATGTTTCAAGAGAAATGCACTTAAAGGGTTGGCTTGTCACCGTAGCTCGTTCGCAGACGTGCTCTCTACCTACCACATTTTGTTGGCGCTACGAAAAAAGCCGAGTCCGTTGCGTTATGCACCAACGAAAAGGCTTGATACCCGCTGGTCTTTCCATTCATCACTTCGTCCAAACGTAGACTATATACATGAACGAAGCTTTTTTATCGACAGGACCGCTTGACATTCCCGTAATTGCTGTACTTGTTGTCTGTGTCTCCAATATTTATCCCGAAGAAAACTGCAGGTGCTAATATGAGCAACATGAAAGGGAATACAGGAACGCGCAAAAAACACCCTCACACCCACCATCCAGTGATACGCAGCGGCCGCCGTGGGAAACAAAGCGTACAGGAGGACACTGTTCTATCAGCTGTTCCCATTCCTGCCGTGAGTTTTATCGGCTGTCGACGATACCGTATTTTCGAGAAAATTGCCAGGCGCGTGGGAGGGCCAAGAATTGGTGGAACGCACCCTCCTTTCCCCCTTTGTTTTTTACGGCGGCATCCGCGTATCGCTTCGAATCTCTTTCTAGGCGGTTTTTTATGCGTTCCTGTGTTCCCTTTCATATTGCTCATATAAGCACCTTAGAGGCACAAAAATTCAGTGCGCTTTCGCTATCTGAAGAAGGATCACCTGCGAAGCCAGACGCTCTCCAAGGAGCGCAAAAAAAACACGTTTTGAAATTGGTGATTGAGCGCATATACAAGAGTATAAGCTGAACAAAACCTGGAACAACCCGATTGTACAAACATGAGGCTCCATATTTTCTCCGTCATCACAAGCCTTTTACAGTCTGTGTAACACACCATCCAAAACAAACAGCTCACCCCGGAGAACAACTGACGCTTGCATACAGCCGCAGGCCTGCCACGTGTGAATTTCCCGACACAGCGTAAGGGTCATCCGTACTAACAGCAAGCCCACCAGTAGGTGCACGTCCCCCTCCTTCCACACCGCGACTGTGCACGTATGTACCGCCAACCGGATATTTGCGTATGCTTAGGCATGAAAGGTCACTCGGATAGCACTTCGAGTTGAAGACGTTTTATGGGTACCCCCGGCGTTGTAAGAGGGCGAGTTGCCCGTCACATAGAACAAAAAAGCGAATAAAGAATCATTTGCTCTTCGCAGCTACACGACTAGGCATGGAGAATTTGAGGCGGCAAAAGCGGGGGCTACGCCTTTGGTTCTTACGGCTTTTCGTCGGTTTTACGCCAATTCGCGCTTCTGCTATTTATCCGCAATCATCTGATAACGGCGTGAACGGCTTTCTTAGCCTATTGCCCAGCGAGGAAGAATATATGAGTGGTGGAGAGGGGAATACAACGAGAATAACAGGAATAAAAGTAAATACACTTCAATAGATTGAAAACTGGAGAGTACGACATATAGTGCTTCGCAGTAACACAAGTTCTTACGGGCAGTCCTCGCAACTTGTTTGTTAGGAATCCTCATTGGGTTGGTTTAACCATAGTAGGCGATAAAAAGTGCCCCCCGCCAAGGAAACAAAATGTCTCTTTCAAGATGGCGCCGAAGGGCTATAGCAGGTGCCAAATGAGAGCAAATGGAAAATGAGCAGCCTTCCCACTCCTGCACAGGCCGAAGGAGAAACAAAAGATAACTGAATAGATACGAGCTGTCGCAGAAGTAGGTGCGTCAGCACGGTGACGACAGCCAAAAGGAATTGCATCGAACAGTCGCTTCTTCAACTCATCAAAGGACGAATGAGGCAGAAGAGAAGAGCGTTAGAGGTGGTAGCAGAGAGCGGAGAATGGCCCGAATGACCTTATGTCGAATAACTCTGCAACACATTGAACAGCTTTTACGTTGAGCGGAACTGCTTTATAATGGGAAACAGCGCAAAAACAAAACTTGGACAAGAAAGACAAGCGGGACGAAGCGCTACTAGCAACTGAAACGTTTAATCGTCAAAACACACAAATATATAGACACAATCTAAGCCACCGCCAACACAAACGTACAGTACAATCTACAATATTGTACAATCACGGGGAACAACCACCAAAAACACTGCATACAACCAAACCGCACGTGTTCATACTCCGAAAAATGCACGGTACACTTTATCAGCCCTTATCCAAGAAAGCAAACTCGGCATCTGAAAGCAAAACAGAAGGTTGGCTGACACACGTTCTTTCCTCTTTTTTGATGTAAAATGCTTCCATTATCTCTCTTGTTGCCCGCTTACGGTGTTTGTCAAGAACGGTGGTGTGCGGTAGCTCCGGATGGCACGCGCATTCCTCGTGGTTTTGGTTTCCATCAGTGAGCGTGAGTGGCAACTCCGGACGGCCCGTGCACTTCTTGCAATGCATGGCCAAATGGGAATACGGCGCCCCTTTTAATGAGCTGTTATGCTCACGAAGGCGAACGTTCAGGCAGCGCCCCGTCTGACCAATGTACTTCTTTCCACACTTGAAAGGGATACTATACACAACGTCCTTACCGCACTCAACAAATTTAATGCCATGTCTTATCCCACAACCATCCGTCCTTTTTTCCTTCTTGTCTGCTAACCTTTGCACCGCAGGGCAAATCTTAGCCACTTTGTTTTGGGCTGAAAAGACGACGCGCACGCCATATTTGGAAGCAACTTTCTTCAGCCGATGTGATACACCGTGTAGGTAAGGAATGACAGCTATCTTGTCAGGAACTGAACCCACTTCATTTTCCTCCCCACGGGCCACGCTTCCAGCCTTCTTAATCTCCCGGCGATTCCTTTCACAAGCCAAACGAACAGAGTCATCTGGGTGCCCGGCTGTCCTTAACCTGTTTACCTGGGCAGCGACACTGTGTTCCATGAAATGTTCGCAGGATTTGTTCAAAGCTGATTTAATGCAAGAAAAAGCAACACCGTTCTTCACCAGCTTTGAGTGGGCTGAATCGTAACTTAGTAACTCCTTGGTAGACCTTGGGTGGTACATCCAGGAAGTGTGGGTTGGCAGTAAAGTAATTAATAAATCCAAATACTGGAGTTCACGTTGCTTAGGCACCTCAAACGTGTAATCTAAGCCCAAACCTTTTTTCCTGAAGGACTTCATGACATCCACAAGTACGCCACAGCCTTGGCCTTCTTTTACTAAAACAAGGTAGTCATCAACATACCTAAAAAACTTAAGATTTCTGTCTACCAGCTCCTTTTCAATTGATCTGTCAACTCTGCTTAGAAAGATATTAGAAAGCACCGGAGCAACACGAGACCCAATACAAATGCCTGCTTTCTGAACGTACACCTTGCCACCCCAACCCACCAGAGTAGACTTCAGATAGAGGGCCAGCAACTCTAAAAAACCTTCCACCGATATACCACATGCACTCCGAAACTTCGCTTCATCGTTATCTTCGAGGATGCAGGCCTTTACACATTGCAACAAAGGGGCATGTGGAATGGAGTAGTACAGGTCAACAACATCAATACTAAAAGCATCCCGGACATTCACACCGTCAGTCCTCAGGTACTCTACAACTTCCATGGAGTTGGGAACCAAAAAAGGATCACAAAGCCGAAGCGATTCCAGATTCCTCTGCAAATACCCGGAAACCAAGTGCTGCCATGAACCCCTTTCAGAAACAATGGTGCGAAACGGGTGCTCCGGCATGTGGGTTTTTACCGTGAAAAACGCTTCTAACACAAGGCACTTTTCATTCTTCACCGAGGACATTAAACGGCATAAATTCAAATCACCAAGCAACTTCACAGCGCGTCGCCTAACTAAAGAGGCCTTTTCAGTAACCTCACGAAAGTTCTTTGTTACAGCGTTTCCGGCCTTCTCAAGGAACACTTCCTCTGGCATCACAACAAAAAAACCCTCTTTATCGGAAACTGCCACACGAGACCCACTATTCACCAAAAACCTTATCAAAGGCCCGAAACCAGCAGACCGAGTCTGTCTAGCACTGTTAGACGCAAAAACCTGAACGCATTCCGTAACACACCTCGGTTTCTCGTCGTCCTTCACTTGGCGGGCCAAAGTCCTAGACAGCTCCACCTTTTCGGCGGGTTCCAGAACCGGTTCCACGCAGAACTTTGGACCACGTTCCAGAAGCTTCCTGTGGTGGTCGGGCAGTTCAATATCCCCCAGGACAAGGACCGTGCCGTCCTTTCTCTTTTGACCCCTTTTCTTCGGTAGGGTCGGCCGCAGCTGGTTCCACAGGGTTTCCGTAGCGCTCTCCGACAACCTTGTCCACTCCTGGTAATGGCGGTACCCGTTCCCACCTTGACGGTAGCAGGCCACTCGCAGACAATCCTTGAAGAAACGCACTTGATGGCCCCACTCGGAGGCTAACTTTTGGCTAATTCGTCGACAGTTTCCACGTGTGGGTGGGAACAAACCACACAAAGCCTGAACTTCAGGGGGGCACAACGACACTCGGGTGTCGTTGTTTCCCATTATGAACCTATACCAACAAGCCCAACTCGCAGTTCTTCTTAAGGAACTGCTTTATTTGTTATGTTAAAATTTTTTTGGGGGGGGGTTTGGTTTGCGGCAATGTTCGGTTACTGGCTGGCCTAGAAAAAACCTGGGGGCCATAGAAATGATAGGAGTAAGCCGACAAATCCATAAGCAGGCACTCAGAGTCTGTGGGAAAACAGGGACTCGCATGTGGTGCAGCTTAACAAACCCTGCTAACTTTTGATTGCCAGTATAACATTCTTGTCACTTCTGAGGCACTTGCACCTAAAGGTTGATCATAATTTGATCAGGTTATGTTTGGGCTACGAAATAGTCCTTGCTTGTATCATGCTCTGCTGTTGAGAAATTTGTTTCGTTTTTTGTCAGGTATTTCTCCAACGTGCCTTGGTTCACATTGTTTGGATTTTTGAGCTATATTTCAGTTTCTTTGTCTTCACTTAATGTGTCTATAGCGATGAATCTATAACAATCGACTACGGTGCGTTGCAACCCCATTCCTTGTTAGTGCAACAGTTTTTATATCGTTTTAATTACAAAAGGAGGCTCCTGGAGATCATAAATTTTATTCAACCTCGTGTCATTTTTCTGTCATTTTTCCCCCATATGAAGAATTGTAGTCATGTATTTGCGTATTCCCTTGCTGTAGTGTCTTATTGGTGTTCCAGGAAATATGAATAAATAAAAGAGTAGCTGGGGAGATTCATTTTTAGGTCTTGAGATGTAAGACGCGATGTTGTTACCTTGTCGTCAAGGTAGAACTTCGACATAACCCCTCGGAATCGCACATCCTTCTCTCCGAGCGCTGAAGTTTATCCTAACAAAACAAGCAACTACGGCTTTGTATGAGAGAAGGAGCTTCACTGCACAGAAGCGGCAAATGACGATTTTTGGCTTCTCCGCAGCAGTATCATTGTTGGCAAGCCAACAGGCCTGACTTCGCCTTTGCACATTTGGTTTTAACTCACTAAGCCCGACCACAGCTTCAGGTGCGAGGTCTCTTTTGTGTGCACAAGACGTACTTCCCGGTTGACAAAAACTCTGTGTTCCGTGGCCGCTCCATAACCTCAGCTTATAGAAGACTGTACTACTTTAAGGAAAGTCACCCATGAGCCATGCAACGGAATCCAGTCACCAGCTGCTCCCTGGCCCATGCTCCCACGACGGGAGAGCGAACTGACTGCGCAGATGCTACGCTACATGAATTTCTGTGATAGTATCTGACGTAGCATTATTACCCTGCCACTAATTTTCCAGTTACCCTTTGTATCGGGCTGCCTCAGTCGTAGTTTCTGGTTGCCTGTGATGACGTATTTCTGTGGACACTTGATGAGAACGGCTGATAGCGGACGTCTTGCGGGCACGCAAAATCGAGAATTCAGCCCAATAACGCTATCGCGTTAATTGATAAATTTGTGCGCTCATAACTGAGCACTCTCCCGTCGTCATACTCAGGTTGCCATAAACACGTCACCATACCTCCTTACATTGTTCCTCACGTCAACGCTCGTAGAATGGAATGAAAAAGCCTACATTCAACAAGAAGGCATCTCAATCGTTTCGTTCATTGCGGTTTTTTTAGGCGACTCGCTACTGGCGAAAATGGACCACGCGTTCGAAGGACGGCTGAGCCAATCACTCGTCATAAGCACTTACCGTTACGTGAATGGATACCCTAGTTTAGTTTGTTGTGATTCGCAAATGCCCATCCGCGGATTTTGCAGTTAATAAACACTTTCCGAGAAAGCCCCAGGCATGTGTGGTTTCTCGCCTGGTGCGGGAAAGGTACAGTATCCGGTTCCGAGACCATAGGATTAGTTCCTCTGAGGACCACGCGTGCCGGTGTTAGTAGCCTCGTGCTCAGAAGTCCGTCGTTAGGTTCACGTCCGCCTAATGCATGCTTGTCAGGAGGGAAATAGTGCAGACATACTTTTCGGACGCTTTGCAGAGGTAAGGCCGTCATATCTCGTTACCCAGTTTCCTGGCTCTGTTAGAGCTCCCAGAGGGATCTGGATACCTTAGACCATTGCAGCGTTTTGTGGCCGAGGCAGAGCGAAAAAACAGCAATTTCGGGGCACTGTACAACCCATTCAAAAACCAAATGAAGCTGAAGGTGGCATCATGAACATGAACATTATTCCGACTGGCACATTGATTTGCGGCCCCTCTTAGAAGCTTCCGCCCCCGAAACACATAGCTCGCGTGGATGAACTGTCAGATACAATTTTATATTAAGGTTGGACATCCTCTGAAAAACAAGAAGAAAAAATCCCAACAGGGTAAATACAACAACTCGGTCATCCCTGGATAAAGAATGTTGAGAGAAACGCGAAACCGACGGTGTTTTTGAGCAATAAAACGCATTTTCCAGCAATATGTATCTTTACCGATAAATGATGTATGATATATACACTTTTGTGCCCCTGCTTTATGATCGATTCATGAATTGTATTTTCAAGAACCGTTGGTGCTTCGTTATTTTGAACTAACAGCTTGCACACAACGTAAGCTCAGTTTCCCCAGGAAGAGTAGTCTGAGCGAGTAATGTTTATGTATTAGTAGCGCAATACTTTTGTTAAGAGAAGATTTACTGCCGTTTTGTGTAGACCTATCCGTTTTGTATCAGGCCATGCTTCTATTGAGGGAAGGCAGTGTAGAGATGCACGCTTACAAATACCAAGCTTGGGCCGATATCTTGAAATACGGCTTCACCTAGAAACACAGATTCATTTGAGGAGCAATTCAAGATGTCATATATCCAAATCTGAAGTTCCTAAGGTCTTCATATTTGTTTTTCATATTGATTTCTTTGTTTATATGAGGTTTTCGGTCGGCCAACCAGTCTATGGGGAAAGGCACCAGAGTTCTGACATTGATGGGGTGGACAGGGCCTAAACTTTGACTAGTAGAACATGGACGAGAAAGAATACAAAACAGTACGAAGCGTAGCTAATAACTGATTTATTAACGCAGATAGAACACAAGTAGACGTGTTTGTATGAAAAAAGAGACAAAAAAGAAGATGAACATAGGTTATAAATCTTCACACGGTTCACATATAGCGCATGCTCAGTTCTTGCGGCGACATAGAGACTGTTTTCCTTTTTGAAAGGGTTTATCGATGGAGCGCTGACGTAATCTTCTTCTTTACCAGACACCATACAGTAGGTTTCCCATATCTCACGCTGCATCTTGACCCTTAGATCTGGAGCCCTGACGTTTAATGGTACTCCGGTGTTCATAAATACGTTGCCCAATGCTGTGCCAAGTTGCGTTGCGGGTTTATGAATGAGCACGCGTACTTACGTTCCCGGAGCCTGCCACTTAGGAAGCCACGATTCTGGGCGAGGTATGATTTGCCAGCGGGAAGGATAATTTTGTTGAGAACACTTTTTTCCTGAGTTCACAAACACGTGCACGTGTTTTACACCACAGCTGAGTTTCGCAGTGTCGCCATCGGCAGGCCATTACCAAGTTAAGTTGTGATAACGTTCGTGAGAGCATCAGAATAAATGAAAAAAGACCTAATGATGCGGGGTACCCTTACAAAGTGTTGCAAAGGTTGCAAAAATGTGTTGAAGATTGCTGGAAAAAAAGTGGAATGCGCCAAACGAGGGCAAATAAAAAGAAAATAAAAAAAAGGCAGTCGTGTTAACATACATTATTGCTATATCGCACAGACTAAAAAAAAAGGTGGCTGGCGCACTTGACGTGTGTGTTGTCCGTTAGCATTTGTAGCATGGATGCAGGGCAATACCACTGGCCTTCTTTGCGTCTTTTCTCTTTTTACCAGGGCAATATAAGCCATAATAAAAATAAATTTAAAGGTCCTGGGCCGGTTTTATTACATTTTTTATGGTTTCGTTTCCTACTCTGAAGGTGTTACGCACTCTTCAGACATACTGAAGTAGCGCTGCGTGGGCTACGGATTGGGCACCACATGCAACTAACTCGTTTCACCTCTCTATTTTCAAAACCACTGTGCGTCTGTAGTGGAGAGCCTCTATTCGTAGTCCACATCCTAATCAGATCCACGGCACTCACCCCAATACGACCCATACACTTTTCCAACTCCACGAAGAACAAATCCTACTCTACCCGTCATTGTTTTTTGCAAACGACACCATGCTTTCTAGAAAACATGATTTTGTGAATTTAGCAAAAGTAATTTCCCAATCCTCCTTTCGTATCATGCATAATAAAAAAACTGACCTTATACACGAGCAATCAACATTTTCTTTATTTGAATTGACTATTTGTCTGGCTTTCAGATTTTGGGCTCTTTGGCTTAACTGGCATTGCCCTCAACAAATCCAATGACCTTCATCATCATAATCCCTTTCTCTGCTGGGCACCTGCAATTATGGAAGGTGGGCCAGCCAGCCCAGTAGTTCGCCTTGCCGAATGCTGGAATCATTACCGAGATATTGCAACAATTGTGGTTGCTACATTGCTAGAGGTTTGTTTTCGTTTTCACGTGCGCGCACACACGCACACACACAGACACACAATATGTACGATACAGAAGTCACATTGAAAAAGATTATATTTTTTCTAACGTTTTGACAAAGGGCCAACCTTTTTAAAGGTACAATTAGTGCAGATCAGTTGGGTTTAAATACATTTCAGTTGTGGGCGGGCAAAAAGATCTATCAAGCAAAACTCGGGCTCTAAGCGACACAGAAGTCTACGAAGCCCCATCATGCAAGGGTGAAAAAAAAGGCGTTGGAGTGGTGCCGGGGTGCCGAGTGGAAAGGGGGCGTAATCAAGAGAGACGAGGCTATAGGATCACCACGGGCAATCAAGAAAGTGAAGGACTTAGGAGGGGCTGATTTCCTGGTCGTTTCTTGACAGAAATTGTGTGGTTAGGAGAAGAGGATAGAAGAGCCCAGAGTAAATTACGGACGCCTAGAGCAAGCGTTATTGTACACAAAAAAAGGAAGGAAGGAAGGAAGGAAGAGTGGGATAGATTCAAGGCAGCGGTTTTTTTAGCGGAAAGGGCGCGAGAACCGCAGTGGCGAAATGCGGGGATAAAAGAGGTTCGACGAAAGCCCAAACGACACGGGGTTTCTCATAAAGTCAAATCGCGGAAACGTTTTCCTGCATAAAACGTGACACCCTTCCAGGAGGCGGACGCAGAAAGGCAAGGTTATTCAATGGAAGAAAAATACAAAGCAAAGAAACGCTTATTTAGGCTAGATCACATAAATACTGGAAAATAAGTGTACATAAGGGTAAATAACGATACAAAAAGGGAAATACACACTGCCACATGAAGTTCTCGAGGAGCATTCATGCAAGATGAAATTCCTGATAGCAATTGTTCAGTGCAAAAGGAAAACAAATAAACACAATTATAAAAACAAAAATAAAATAAAGCAAGGGGTACAATGGTGAAATCTATGTACATTCGTGTCTATGGGGTACGACAACTATACACAAGCAATACACTGACAGAGTACAAAGTACGTTACAATACACAAAGATTTGATAAAATTGTCAAAAGAAGAAGTAAAAACGCTTCTCTTTCATACCAAAGTTTTCTCAGTTGCTCGTTACATTAGCCTTCTCCAGTGCTTGAATGGGCAAGCAAGACAATCGGTCCGTGTTTTCATGTATATACATACACACATATATGTGCCGCTCGCCAAAGCGCTATCGGCCCTGAAATGAAGCGCCCATGTCCACGAAAATACGTGTCTGCTGTCACCCGGAAGCTACGACTGAGGCAGGAATATTCGATGGCTGGCCTAAATCTGCTAAAAGGCGCACGTGCAACTGAAGTGTATAAAGGAGGACGAAGATTTTACTGCACACTGAGGGCCATCGAATAATTTTTATATTCATTGGAGGTTGTGGCATTACAACACCAGGGTTGCCAATGATGCTCTGGTGAGGGAATGCGTAACCGGCAATGGTCCCCTGGTTTTTTTTTTTAAATCTCGTGGCAATTATCTAGCACCCTGATTAGAACCACGGTACTTCGGCACTCGAGGCGGAGGTTCTGTCTCTATTCCATAACTACGCCACAAGTGTTCGGAACATTGAATTGAGAACATGTGGGAGAAATATTTATGGAGATTAGATTATAACGTCATATTTGCTGATGACGTTGCCTAGCTAAGTAACTCGAGGGACGAACTGAAAGCAGGCTTAACGCACTGGAAGAAATAGAGCACAAACGTGGGCCTCCAAATTATTACGCAGAAAACTAAAGTATTGATCAATATCCTCGGGTAAGCAATGCGGTTTGAGATAGGCGACGAAGCAGTAAAAGTGGTAACGGAATGTATCTACAAATGCCCAGTTGTGATCTCTGATCCCAACCATGAGGCAGAGATAATAAAAGGATATGTTTGTAGAGGAGTGCATTCGGAAGGCATTCTCAGATAATGAATGACTGCCTAACGTTGCCCCTGAAGAAGAAAGTGTATGACAGCTGCATCTTTCCGGTACTCACGTACGAGGCCGACACCTGGAGGCTCACATATATGGGTCCAACCTAAACTCTAAAAACGTCGGCTAGCAATTGTAGGGAAGATGATAGTTGTAACATTAAGAGATAAGACTAGAGCAGAGTGGAGAAATGAGAAACGCGTGTTAAGGACGTACTAGTAGAATTTAAAAAGAAATGGGCAAGGGCAGGGCATGTAATGGAAGGGAAAGGTAACCGTTGGTCATTAAGGTTAACAAAGTAGATCCCTACAAAAGCCAAGCGTGGGTAGGGGGATCCAGAAAGTTAGATGGGCAGATGAGCTCAAAAGCATTGCGGGAATAAACAGGTCACGGTTAGCACAGGACAGGGATCACTGCAGAATAATGGGAGATGCCTTTTCCGTGCAGTGGGCGTAGATAGGCTAATCATGATGGTGATGATACTATGACAGTGAAGTAAAAACGAGACGCAGTTGCTGGAAATGTTGTGCCTGCGCAGTGAACTTCAAGCACCGCCCATTCGGTGATAGTTGACCGACACGTTCGCCAGCCCTGCCCCCAACTGACGCCACCACACCAAATGTTCATCCCACTATAAGATACACAGATGCAAATTACCAGTAATTCACGTGCTTAACATGCAATTGGGCTAGGAGGCATGGAGCAGAGGAAGGGTGGGAAATAATTTACACTATATAGAGGTCTTTAAAGTAAGGCGAAGTCTTGACACTAATGCGTTTCAATTTTCTCCGTCCGCTAAGAATTGGCCGCCGCATCCGTGAAATAAACTGTCCTGCTTCGCTCAGTAGAAAAAGGCCTTTAGCACTAAACCACCCCGGCGCATTCGAGACAGTACCAATGCCGGCAACATCATTAGGTCACCCATCTAAAACCGGTGCAAAGGATAAAAGTCAGTTTCTCAGAAATCAAGAAAAGCATTGATTAGTAGAAACGAAGTATAATAAAAAGCAATCATCATCATCGTCATCATCAACGTTTTTGCGCCCATTGCAAGACAAAGGCCTCTGACAAAGATATCTAGCTACGTTTATCCAAGGCACGCTAAGTCCCTCCTTTCCGTTCTTTATTTCCGCGTTTTCGCACCTTTTTGCCCCTCTGCCTCGACAATAAACCCTAAACACAATAGGCCTGAACGAAGATCTCAATGGCAGGATAAGCTGCAAAAACGCGCTGTATATAGGGTTTAATCACAAACTTTCAAAGAATTTTTCAATACTCTCGTGGCTGTCTCCTCTGCAAGCTCCAGTAGGCGAACGCCGGAGGGCTCCACGTCGCAAAGTTAAACGTCATCCCTAAGCAGGCAAGAATGTCCTTCCAGAGAACAATCATGTATGGATGCTCGGCATGGCTTTAAGTCAAGCAAGAGAGCCGAACTCACTTTCGCCAAAAAGGAAAAAAGACATTTATTCTTGCCCGCATCAGAAAACTCGAAGCCTAGGGAAAGCAGAGAAAGGTGGAGAAACATTAAAACCCAAGCAGCAACTCACAATGAGCGGGGTTAAACAATACCTACACCGCAGTAGAAATTTACTCGCAACAAAGTAATTCAAATATACACCGTCATTAGGACAGGCTGTAAGACAGTTCCAAAAGTCGCAATTTTGATCCTGAGACGAACTGACCATAGGTGCGCCACGAGTGCCCAGATATGACTACCAGAGACGGCTCTGGAAGAAGGAAAATTCGATTAACTCAGTAAGGGATGAAATAACAACATTAGAAGAAAAGAATGGGCTCGCGCATCACAGGACAAAAGCGGTGACGCTGACCGGGAAATGCATTGGTCCTCGAGTCGTGATAAATAGTATGTTGATGATGATGACGAGGAATACGCCCTCAAAACTTGTCTTCGTAGCGTTTTTGAAGAAATCAGAGAAACCAGTCTCCTTGCACCAAGAGAAAAACTGGAGAAAATTCGGGATGAACTACTTCTCTGAAAAAAATGACTGCGCGCGTTGGCAAACATGTCACCGATCTAAGCCACTCCTCTATCAAACAAGCCAGTCCTCCATCACTCTCCTCTATCAAACACATGGGTCCAAATTTTCTCAAGAAGAAGCTGTTATGAAAGAAAAAAATTAATTTTAGTAAAGTTTTGACCTAATGAGATCCCAATATAAAGCGCCTCCAGCATCTACGAAAGTACTACGAAGAAAAATTGTCGTAGTTGATTACGTTGGCCTTCGACGTACAGGAACAAAGAAACGAAAGTTGGAGACGTCATGGCAATCCAGAGAGCGGCAGTATAGACTAGGAGCTTAAACAACAATACACACTCTCTAAGGGAATTGAAGTGTTTCTGCATGCAAAATGCACCAAACGCTTCGGTAAAAATCTTTCTTGTACAATTCAGAAAGTTAACACCTGCAAAACCACACACAAAATTCTGGAAGAGGTCGAGGCACACACCAAGAGCCACAGAATACCACATACCGTGGTCCTTACTACCACGACTAGAGCACTCCCCTCCACAAAAATTCCAAGAACGTCTCCCCATCCTACCAACCATTGGAAACACAATTTTCCCCATTTCATCAAAGGGTTTCAATGGTGAAAAATCGCAAATTGCGTGGATTATAAACAAACGCAATCTTGTACAAATCTATGTGGGCGAAGATGTTAGCTGGGGACATCACGCAATACCTTAAGCCTCCGAGTAATATAATCTAAAAAACATCCACCCTCTTTCATGCATCATTGCCATGTGCGAGGGTGTGCTCAAGGGAGAAATAATACTAAAAAATATTGCACTTCTATACAGACGTGGCTTGTTACATAAAAAGCTGTAGGAAATGATAACAGGGGAACAGAAGAATCTGCTGCATACTCCACCCTAGAGTTCAGTTCCATCCTTGAGCTACATACCATCCCTTTTCCCCCTTTTTCTGCACTCCAAATATTTGACTATAGATGATATTTCTCTTTCTCTCTTGCCACAAAACGAGAAAAGGTTCAGTCGGGACTACACATCATATCAGAAACACTTTCAGGCACTGACATTGACACACCCACTCTCAAACTGATACACACTCTGCAGCCGCTACCTTTGATGGTCACATCTTAAGCCACAGAAGTGCAGAGGGCATTGTCTAGACTGGGAAACAAGGCATAAAGGTGTGGCTGCAGGTCTTTTGGTTTTCACTTGCATTCTGGGCTCGTAAAACACCGATCGCAGTAACGGCAGCTGCTCGGAGTCGAAGCAACGACATAGCCTTTTACACCTTAAAACCAAAACATTGATGACGCTGAAACTTTTTTGTCCTAAAGCGACTCCCTAAGATTCACTCACCAACATTTACCGGTCTTACATTTTTGTTCGAAAACCACAATGACAGCAGCCTCTCCAAAACCTACGCGCATTTTCGTTCATGTATACGTCGTCTGCCGGTGTACTTGGGTGTTTATTTCTGTGTGTTTGTGTGTGTTTAAATTTGTGTGTTTAACGAGCCCAAGCTAGACTTGATATGTTAGTTGCGCCAAAGTAGAATGCTGCCTATCATTGGAACTATCTGGTAATTTTTCTGGGGGTTAAAATCTCTGCCCACAGGAGTTCTCGTTTATCGCTTGCAAATAAAAAGCACCAGGTGTTGCCGCATCTGAACACTCATAACTCATTAGGACAACGTCCCTGTTCCTAAACAATGCGGGGATTCAGTGCTTTAGTTGGCAAACGGTGTGTGTCGCGGGATCTCAATTTCAGCAAACCGCACACTGTTACGTTTTGCGAATAAATCAACGCAATGTCTGCCAATCGTCTCTTAAACAAAGCAGAGAATAGCAGTTACATTCGGCAAAACAGTAGAGTTGCTCTTTTAAAACTTTTTTATATCTACTTAAAGCATGGTTTGCACTACCGTCTTCACATAAGCAAAGCAGGGAAAGGTTTATGCCTGGTTGTTTGTTTTCTACACTACATTTGTTACAAGGATTCGAACAACTATAGATTGCATACATATATAGCTGCGGCGGTCACGGAGAGGGAGATCATCCCCGTTCCGTGCAGAAGAACCAATGTTGGAATACCGATGTCAGACTATTCCTACCGAATTTAAAAAAAAAACTCACCATCTTCCCGTATGGGAACGCCGAGTAGTATGCGAAGCAGCCATGGGGTCGACTCAAGTTCTAACTTGTTTTCAGTCTGATCGCGGCGCTGCGGGACGAGAATGAGGGGGACGGAGCGCGCGCGCGCGTCATTTATACCGCGGAGGTACACTGGCGCCCCAAGCGGAGTATGCAGCGGCTACCAACGCGTCTGTAACCCTAAGCTGCTTCGCATTATCGCACGCCTAGCCGTAGGTGTTGCCATTCATTGCGCAATCCCGGAGAGGAGGGGAGCTTCGGAGAGGAGAAGAGGAATGCCGGAAAAGAGAGGAGCATTGGAGAGGAGACGAGGATTTCCCAGTATACTACTCAGTGTTCACTTACGGGAAGATAACGACGGTGGTTGAACGCGAAACCATCTTGTGATGGATTGCTTGGTTGGCCAATCCCAATGGTCATCCTCCCACAATCATCATCAGCGGTGCCTGGCCAGGCATGCGCAGTGGGGGTGCGGACGGTCGACAACGACGAGGGAGGAATGGATTTTTGTTTGGCTAATCCCTAGAAGCATCCTGTCACAATCAACAGCGGTGCATGACCAGGTATGTGCAGTGGGGTGTGGTACTCTGGAGTCTCCTACGGAAAGATGACGACGGTGGGTAAACGCGGGGCTATCTGGTGATGGATTGTTTGGTTGGCCAATCCCTAGGGGCATCCTGCCCCAATCATGATCAGTGTTGCCTGGCCAGGCATATGCAGTGGGGTGCAGACGGCGGACAACGACCAGGGAGCGATGGACACAGCCCCGAGCGTGAGATGCTTCGCATCTAAAATCCGCGTGGTGATGGAATCGCAGATCGAGGCGTCGGGTGTATCCTGACTCCGGCGACCATTGCCGGTAACGCGCTCTCTGAAGCCTCTGTGTGGGCGCTAACGCAGCGGTGCTCAGTTTAGGTTGTTAACGCCACCAAAATGCAGTAGCTAGGCAACACGTCCGCGAAAGAGCTAAGACGGCACCTCGGCCCCTTTACTGCCCTGCGCTTCAAACTTGACACAGAATGCGCAAGAAGCTTGCACAATAACGGCATTTTGTCACTATACAGATACATCTGGTCATCAGATATATGTGTGCATCAGGTTACGAGAGCTATGAGTATATATGGTGATCGTTCTTTTCCACAGAGCTTGCGATATTTACGCTGAATATTCTCTGTGGAACAATATTTGGGTATCGTATCATCTGCACAAATCATCAGCAACAGCTTATACATCAGCGCTTTCTAACTGTCTGTGCACTGTCATCGTCATCGTGTTTTTGTGGTTATCTAAGTTTCAGCTTTACCATGAACGTAGTTTTTGACCTAATGTTCAGATTTCTTTTCTTTGCGACTAACCGTGAGTTATAATCAGAGCCTCATTCGTCCTACTCCGACTTCTTTGTAGCATTCCAAGTGCACAATGTAAGGATACTTGCGAGGTAAGTCGCGGGAAAATGGCCATATTTTGCAGAAGTTTTAAATGTAATACCATTTCTCATGACAATATTTACGCAACGCCATAAACGTTTTGTTTGGGTTTGTTATGACTTATTCCCAAAATTTTGTATTACTGTTCAGCAATTAGAATGCGGAAAGTTTCTCGTTGAGTTGTTTTTTGTCGATTGTATGCTACCACGGCTCTGTATAAATATCCTTGTAGAAAACTCCCTACAGTTGAATTTAGCAGACGCACGGCAATACCTTTTTTTTTCAGCTGAAAAAAAAAACCAGACCAGAAGCTTACCTGATATACTGTACGTACATACTCCTTTGTTTTTTTTCCTTGCTTACATAGTATGAACAGAAGGTGTGACAGTTTTCTAAATGAAATACCGGATCGTTTAACAAGGATTTGTGACAGCGTAAAGAAAAACTCCTCAGAAGGTGTCTCCCCCATCGACAAGGTAACTATGCATGGACTGGCGTACAATGAAGTGTGAATATTTTTTTGGGGGGGCATCTTTCATTAAACAGCTGAAACATGCCTAAGACTTTTTTGTATTTTCATGCAGCCTCGGCAGGAAGCAGAAAGAACTATTTGGTGGCCTGACGTTAGGAAGGACGAACTGCTGCACGTCCTTGAACTGCCAAGCCACCTTTGAACTTTTACAGATAACATAAATTTGTGGCTACATCTGTTTGTGAATTTTACGAAAGTTCTTCGCATAAATGTGAAAGTATGACTGCACTTTTTACTAAGTAATTGATTGACTGTGAAGGCATAATTTTAGTAGAGGGATCACTCCACATTAGGTAGCATTACACTGCAAGGTGGTTTGCAACATTCACACTGTACCTGAAACCTATTTGAACACTGCACCTCCAATATTTTTAGTGACAAACACATGCAATGAGAAAAAACGGCTGCTGATCAATTCTTGAAGCCTATACTTACGACGGGTAGGAGCCGATAGCCTCACCCACAAAAAAAACACTGCAGTAATTTTCTCCAAGGAAAACGCCTGCATTTCAGTTTTAGCTATGCACTTAAGAATGGCAAAAGTGCAATGCCAAATTCAAAATTGGCAACTGTTGCAATCAGTGCTTACATTTTTATTTGGTGCCGAAGCAAGTGTTTTATTCACTTTATTTAAAGTCACAAAATAAACATTTTTGCTGTTGCGTGCTCTCAAGTTCCCATGCTTCAATTATCAAAATTTTAGTTTGATATCCTACCAAAGCTTTACTCCACGTGTTCTTTCACATCCGAGGCTATCCGCGTCTACATTATGTCAGTGGTAATCTCAGTGACCGATTCCTTGTAAAGCAACGTTTCCTTAGGGATGAAAGCAGTGGTGCAAAGAGGAACACTGTTTGAGATATGCTTTAAGTCTCCGGAGAGAAATCCCAAACTAAAATGCTCAGCCAGCTTGAGCATCAGCTTGAGAGTTATTACTCCTCTTGATCACACAACTCTCACACAAAAACTGTGCTTTTGTATGTTAGCACAGACATCCCATTGTTGGAAAATACAGGTGAATTCTGTATTCCTGTTTTTTATAAGATTAAGTGGATTACTACATGTATTTGTCACCAAAAGGACGCAGCTAATTTAACAACATATATATTACAGACAAGAATTTCTTTCAGATGAGAAAGTGAGAATGTTTCAAAAATTTAGATTGGCAGTCACGTGGATTTATATGGGGAGAAATTACGTCCCCCTAATGCAAAATATCGGGTTTTTTATGCGCACCCGGAGCAATGAGTCAGTTTCACGTTTACGTTTCTCGCTTTGAGCCGCGTATTGATTGTGAAGGAGCTCGGTCGAAAAAAGAGCTTGCATATTTTTTTATAGACATGGTTACATGATTATAAGGAGTGCTGAAAAGTGAAACAAGTCTTGAACATCCTGAAATCATCCCGAACTAAGTACAGTACCTTGCCTTCGTACCATGGCTATTCCAAAAAAAAGCCTTCTCAAACTTTTATTTGCTGTACCGCCGATATCTAAACATTTTAAGATTGATGGCCTTCTGTCTACTTTTTAGCAAGAATATGCGCTTTGGGGTGATCATTCTGCGCTAAAGTTGTACTTACGCAGTGAACGATTGAGGTTTGATAAACATTTATGTAAAAAGATAAACAACGCATGCAAACCTGAATCTTCTCGCTCATCCATTCTAATAGACTTTGCTCAAACCCCGGTAATGTTACAACATTATGTATTGTTTTCAATCACCAGTAGCCTCTTAATTGGCAAGAGACCATGTCGCAATTATTAAAAACACGAATATCCACTCCGATATACAATGTTTTGTTGTACAGTGTTTCGAACAGCTGACACAGGTGCAATTTGCGAAGTCACAGGGCTCTTTAGTTGACTCTATATTATTTTTACACGTTAAACATTTTCTTTCTTCAAGGCAGAACTGCGTGGCATTGTAAAACAATACTGGCCGTTTGGACAACAATCAATGCTGAGTGTTTGTTGAAAACGCTTTTGAAAGCCGGCACAGCACACTCAGCTTTTGCTTATGTTTGTGTTCACGTCATTTGTAATTTAAAACCTTCCCGCTTTCATAAATAGTGTATTTCTCGTAATGAAATTCCGGTTGTTGACGCATGTATAGTTTCTAACAGGATTTAAATCCGCAAAAAATTCATAAACAGCACAATTTTTTGTTAGTATATACTGAGACGCACCCCAATCACGCCATAAACAAAGAAAGAATAAGCAAAAAATTAAGAGACACTCATTATTTCAAAGATAAGCTTCAGAACTTTGTTAAGGAAGCAAACTCTGGAAGGAAGAAAGCTACGTTTTGACATGCGGGCTTTTTTAAAAGGCCGCACAAAAAACAGGTGTATTAAACTGACGTTGTTTATTGCTTGAAATTTCATTGTTTCGGCACGATAACGTACTGTGCATGTCCAAACATAGATGTTTTATTTTTTTACCAATCCACTCATATTCATTATTCATATACTGCTTTGGCATAAGCTCGACAAAGCTAAAGAAAGGCATAATTAAATCTTGCTTGCGTAGACAAAATTTGGCTGCGACAGTTATCGAAGAAGGTGGTTGCAAGGTGTCAAATTTGCTTAAAAAAATGAACTTAGACCAGAAGACTTAGAAATAGCTGTATTACATCTCCGTCAGCGCTATTTTCAAAACGTTGCTTGAGATGGTTTTTGAGAGCAGTTACCTGTCAGACATTAAGCAGCCTCCTACTATTACATCTATATAAATTTACTACATTAGTTATAACCTCTTCTAGGCACCTGAGTTTTCAACAACAGTTGAGCAATGGTTGACCAGTCTACCACCGTTTGACGCCCATCGATTGACTCATATAAAATAAGGTGCACAACCTCGTCCCATGCCTTCAAACGTTGTCCTATCAAAAGTTTCTGCGCTAATAAAAACGGCTGGGTAAAGCACAAACAACTTAGGGTGACAGAAAAGGATAACTCTCATTTTTTTGTATAAAAAATGGTAGTTTTGTAGCGTTCTGGCATTTCTTTAACTACTGGTCTTTTATTTTCTTCTGGACTTGTATAATCAGTAAAGAAAGAGCCACTAAGAAGAAGGATCCCGACTCTAAACATTTCTTGTGATCTTTCGTAAAGTTTGCTTGTTTAGTTTACTCACATCAAACTATTTTGTGGAGATTGCCGCATCGCCTTTTACACCACGTCAGTACCAAGACATCCCAGCCACAATCAGCTTGCATGCCCCATATTATAGGCCACTCCTCGAGGAAGTGGAGAAGTGAAGTGGCTAGTAGAGGGGGTAGAACACACACACACACACACACACACACACACACATATATATATATATATATATATATGTTTAAATAAATATATATATATATAGAGATCATGAGCTCACAAGGCGAGCCGACGCCTGCAAGGCTTACAAGCGGAGTTTGGGCGTCTCGCCACACCTCTCAGGTAAGCCATGAGGTCAGCCATGACCGCTACGGCGAGCCAAACTAGCCAGATGGCAAGAATGTTTGAACCGCTTCTCCTGCATACGCCTCGCACCCCGAAAGCATTTAACGGGGATAGCTTTGAGGACGTCGACGATTGGCTTGAGAGCATTGAACGGGTGGCCTCATTCAATGAATGGGATGACCGTCGAAAACTCAGGATGGTTTATTCCTCTCTGGAGAATTCTGCTTAGACTTGGTTCGTAAACCATGAACCCACCACAAAAACTGAACCCACCCCAAAGATCGTGGCCACATACCACAGCAGCGAACGAAAGGAGCTGGTTGAGATCGCCCTTCAGTCACGTGTTCAGGGTCCAAACGAGACTGGCAATGTTTGTAGAAGACATGTGCCCACTGTATAGACGGGCTGACCCCGAAATTCCCGAGGAGAGAAAGGTGAGGCATTTAATGACAGGACTAAAGGAGCAGCTGTTCACAGGCCTTTTTCGAAATCCACCCGGTAGCGTTGCTGACTTCCTTAAAGAAGCAGCAGTAATAGAACGTGCGCTGCAGCAACGTGGGATGATGTACGGCAATCAGTATCATCCCCAAACATCAAGCTGTCATGTTCTAGCGCCGGGGAACACGGATGACTTTTCTCTGCGACAGCTTATAAGATCTATTGTTCGCGAAGAACTTGAGCTTCAGAAAGCCGACCTCGTTGGTCATCAGCAAAGCGTGGCCTCCTTTTCCGACATAGTCCACGAGGAGATATGGCAGGCACAGCAGCCTACACTGCCGCCGCAGAGAACCTATGCTACAACTTACGACGAGCCTGCACCCCATGTGTTGGCGTACGCAGACGCTCCGCGCAGACCTTCTCCCTATGGGCCTCAACATTATCAGCCTCCAACTGCGCCCAGGCAGCAGCGGTTCACCAGCAGCGCTGCGGGGATTAATCAAGACCAGCCTGCTAGAAAAGCGGTGATATGGCGCACGCCGGAAAAGGGACGCCTCTGTTATCATTGCCGGGAAGCGGGCCACGTTCGGTGCTACTGCCCCTACCGCAGGATAGCATTCGAGGCTTTTCGCCAGATGCCCCTCGACCCGGCTACGGCGAACGACCTCCTGAAATTCAGGAGTACCTGGCCTTTCATGTGCTCCCTCCGCCGTAGCGGCAACGCCAGTCCAGATCGCCTTCGCCGTAACGCTTCATATCCCCTCGACGCGCTATCTCGATTACGACGACCACCGAGGCTGGTGGAAGGTCCCTGTAGCCCCCGCCGGGGAAACAGAGGACGGCGTCCTCCGGGGGTAGGGCTGCCAACGCTCACACTTCGCAACATCCTCCACAGGCTCGGCGAGGCGAAGCAAAACCAGATGTCCCGGCCTCACTACCGCGACGATCTGACCCCGAACATGCTTTTGCAGCAACTCAAACTGACGACTTGACACCTAGCCCAGTAATGCACCATGGGAACGCTGGCGTAGTATCAGCCGACATTGCGATTTCATCCGAGGATCACCCTTTGACGACTCTAGTGGACACAGGACCTGACTTTTCTGTAATGAGCAGCCAGCTTGCTGGCCGGTTAAGAAATGTGGTAACACCATGGAGCGGCTCGCGATTCGCTCTGCTCGCCGCCACCTCTTTACACCTCTTCGAGTTTGCACGGCCAGAATTAGGATTAGGTACGCGTATTTCCCGGCCTGCTGCCTTTTCTTGCCAGAGTGTTCAAAGCCACTAATCCTCGGACTCGACTTTCTTTATGAGTATGGGGCGATTATCGACCTGCGGGAGCTACTGGTCACGTTCTCTACCAACCGAGCTGTCAAAACCAAAGCCGAGCCGCGTTGTATCGCATTACGCCTATGCGATGGTCACGGGTCGCTGTCCCCTCGAGATAGTGTGTTTGTTTCCATCAAGTGCGACAGTGACTTTATATGCGGAGTAGCCGAAGCTAACGTGCCCCTTCTGTTGAAACTACAGATCAGCGTGGCTCGGAGAGTAGTAGAAATCCGTAACTATCGCAGGGACATTTTCCTAACGAATTTCAATGCGGCACCCCAGCATCTTAACCAGGACACAGCTGTGGCCTATCTCGTGGAAATAGCGGGCATCGGCGAAATGGCTGCTATACAGAGTACATTGGCTCAAGATCGACAAGAAGCCTTGAACCTTTCTAAAGTCACAGCGACTGCTAAGCCTTCAAGTCGTGTTGAAATTAGACCCAGTCTATCCCAAGACCAAAAGCTCGTAATCCAGGCTCCCATAAGCTCGAGCTGTTCAGTGACTGCTTGGCTACCTCGACCAAAGTAAAGCGCACTGGCCTAGTTAAACACCGCATTAGAACCGGAGATGGAAAGAGACCTGTTCGGCAACAATCATACGGGGTTTCCTCAAAGGAACGAGAGGCCATTGAACGCCAGGTCAAGGATATGCTGCGGGATGACGTGATACAGTAGTTTAAAAGTCCATGGGCATTACTTGTCGTTGTCGTTGCTAAAAAAGACGATACCCTGCGCTTCTTTGTCGACTACCGAAGACAACAAAATTATCAAAAAGATGCACATCCCTTGCCACGTATCGATGACTCTCTTGATCGACTCCTCCATGCCAGATATTTTTCTTCCCGCGACCTGCGTAACGGATACTGGCAGATTGAAGTTGACGAACGAGACCATGAAAAGACTGCCTTTATTACCCCTGACGGATTGTTCGAGTTTAAATTGCTGCCATTCGGACTTTGCTCTGCACCGGCCGCATTCCAGCTAATGATGGACAGCGTTCTCTCGGATCTCAAACGGCACTCTTGTCTCGTTTACTTGAATGATGT
The DNA here is from genome assembly GCF_048455015.1 of Haemaphysalis longicornis. Taxonomy (NCBI): domain Eukaryota; kingdom Metazoa; phylum Arthropoda; class Arachnida; order Ixodida; family Ixodidae; genus Haemaphysalis; species Haemaphysalis longicornis. The sequence goes on from NW_027526407.1 coordinate 184,197,150, forward strand.
AGTCAACTTTTCCGCCCCTTTCGATGAACCTCTCGAACACGTCCGCGCAGTATTTCATGCGATCCGTGCAGCCGGTCTCTCCCTCAATCCATAAAAGTGCCACTTCGCCTTCGTAACACCTAAGTTTCCTGGACATGTGGTGAGCTTTAAGGTCGTGAGCCCAGACGATGACAAGACGTCTGCTGTAAGCTCGTTCAAAACGCCAACTGACAAACGTGCCATTGACGGATTTCTGGGTGTTTGTGCTTATTGTCGACGATTTGTGGCCGACTTTTCAAAAACGGCGGAGCCCATAATTGGCTTGACAATTGACGACGTACGTCTCGTTTGGGGAGAAGAGCAGTGCATAGCTTTCGAGGAGCTCAAGAGGCGCTTGCAAACGTCCACTCTACATGGTCATTTTGACGAAGACGCCAAGACTGAGCTGCACACAGATGCAAGCAACATTGGTCTCGGCGCCGTTTTAGTACAGTGGCAAGAGGGAGTTGAGCGAGTGATTGCCTAAGCAAGTCGCTCTCTGTCAAGGTTTGGGAGAAACTACTCTACGACAGAAAAGGAGCGCTCTGCGGTAATATGGCCTATTACAAAATGCAGACCCTACTTGTTCGGCCGGCCATTTCGCACCGTTAGTGACCATCACAGCTTGTGCTGGCTGGCAAGTCTCAAGGACCTGTCGGGATGCCTTGCACGGTGGAGCCTCAAGCTTCAGGAGTTCGATGTCACCATCGTGTATACATCCGGGAAGCGGCACACCGACGCTGACTGCTTAACGCGAGCTCCCCTTGAGCGTAATCCTGGCGACTCGGAAGAGGACAATGCGTTCCTCAGGGCCTTGGAAACTACAGTTCTTGCCCAGCAACGGAGAGACTACTCGGACCTCTAGCCACTAATTGAGTACATCGACGGAAGTGGCGCACTCATCCAACGACTTTTAGGCGCTCACTTTCATCTTTCATTCTCCGGGATGGCGTGCTCTTTACAAAAGGGTTTCAGCCTACAGGATCCGAATACCTTCTCGTTGTACCGACATGACTGCGCCGCGACGTTCTACACCCTTGCCACCACGACACCTCGTCGAGGCACTTAGGTTTCACTCGCACAAATGCGCGCATCCGCCAGAAGTAGTACTGGCCAAAGTAACCCGCGACAATCAAATGCTACGTCACAATGTGCCGGGATTGCCAGCGCCGCAAATCTCCATCTACTCGGCCAGCCGGCTTCTTACAGTCTGTCGATTCCCCGAACCTGCCATTTCAACAGATTGGCATGGATTCAGTTGGCCCACTTCCTTTGCCGTCAGCTGGGAACAAGTGAATTGTGGTAGCTACCGACCATCTTACACAGTTCTGAGAAGCAAAGGCAATATCACGAGGAACATCATCGGAAATTGCGATATTTTTCCTCCACAGTATCGTGCTCCGGTATGGGGCCCAAGCAGTCGCCATTACCGACCGAGGAAATGCGTTTACATCAGCGCTTAGTGAACAATTAATGAAACTCACGTACACCGACCATCCCCACACAACTGCATACCATCTGCAAACCAAGGGTGTTACCGAGAAGCTCAATAAGACCATCGCTGATATAATTTCTATGTATGTTAACGATGACCACAAGAACTGGGATTAGGTACTAACCTACATTGTATTCGCATACAATACAGCTCCGCAAGAAACAACTGGCTTAACTCCTTTCCTTATCTTTCATGGTCGGCAGGTCCCCACAATGCATGATTCGATGCTACTGTTCAGTGGAACTGAAGCACCCACTTGAAGTGCTGAAGAATTGACCAGGTGCGCGGAAGCATTTCGCCATCTCGCGCGATGTAGAATACAGAACGAAAAAAAAATCGACGCCCGCCGATGTAAAAACAGGCACAGAGAGGTGGTTTACCAGACTGAAGACCAGGTTTTGGTGTGGAGCCCTGTCTTTCTTCGAGGGAGATCCGAAAAACTGTTGCGCCGCTATTTTGCCCTCCAGAAAGTGGTGTGTCAACTCAGTGAGGTTACGTACCAGGTAGTTACCGAAGGAGCTGTTCGATCTCGACGGAGAGCTTTTCCAGAAGTTGTTCATGTGGCCAGGAAAAAACTCTATCACTCACGGTGAGTGCCGATGCCTGTTCAATAGGCTTGATGAACTTCCTGATTCCGAAGTTACAATCTCACTCTTGGATGAGTGACAAAGATGCCTCCAAGATTGTGAAGGACTGTCAGAACTATAGTAGTAATTTTATTGTTTATAGAGTCTTTCTTTTGATTGTTTCCGCTTTTCTTTTTTGTTTTCTTTTATGTTTTGATTGTTTCCGCTTTTATTTTTTGTCTTCCTTTTTTGTTTTCACTTTTCTTTTGGCATCAAGTCAATGATTTTGAACAGGAGGGATAGTGCCAAAGACACTATGAACGGTAATTATCCTAGCAAGGGTATGGGCCGGCCCGGTAACCGCCATGACTGCTAGGCGGAGCCAGTGGCTTGGCTAGAGGAAGAAGACGCGTTGCCAGCTTGCTGGCTACTTTGTGTGGGCTCGATTCTAATTAAAACTAGTCTTCTGTTCGGCAACCATCTGTCCCTCTCGTGATAATATATATATATATATATATATATATATATATATATATATATATATATATATATAAATATATATATATATATATATATATAGAAAAAGATAAACTCACAAAGCGCTCAGAAATAGTATAAGTAAAGAGTCGGATACACAGCAAGAACAATAACAAACAATGTTTACTTACGTAGCGGCAACGGGATTTGCCTTCATCAGAGTAAAGTTACATGATTTTGCTGTCGCAAACATTTTGAACATATTTCTTATATAGGTTTGCATAAAACTGTGAGAAAGAGCGGAAAATGTTTCGGAAAGGGGGAGTGTGCATACAGTCAGGCTACGCCTATGTTACAACATCAACAAACAAACAAGAAATATAAAAAATAAAAAAGGGGGGGGGAGCGAGAGAGAGAAAAAGGGGTCGTGTTAACAATGCAGCGTTCAAGGTTGCACCATGACGGGTCAACGTATGCCGCGCGGGCTGCAAGTTCAGACAATGGGGAAAACTGGACAACTGCGGTTTCAAAAGAAAGGGAAGAGTATACACTGAGGTATTCAGTGACTGCTGAGACTGGTTCGGGGGGAAGCGAAGATGGGTCGCGTCACGCCAGCAACATGCCAACCCCTACTGGCAAACCTGCAGCGGCCACAACACCACGAGGGAACGCTCGCGGCTACACTAAGAAGCTCCCTGACCGGCGCCGCACCAACAGCATGCCACGCCCAACCTCCGCATCTTCAGCGACCACCGAGCCCACGAAAACCAACAGCAGCGCGTCCTCCGGACCTTCCGGGGTCCAAAATCCAGCCCTCCGTGCCACATGCCCTTACAACCTTTGAAAGAATCGGCATAGCAGCAACTGACTACAACACAAAAAAACAGGTAACGCGGCCTCCTTCCCCGTTTCAAGACAGTTTTTAAAACTAAGAAAAATCACCGAAAAGCGCATACGTTCCGAATTGCACGTTTCCGCTCTTGCACAGTACTTGACTGCCGCGGTCGCTCCCAGGGGTCTTAGGATTAGAATAAAACCTGCTACTACTGAACTGTCTCCGTCCAACATGAATAAGTGGAAACAGGTACTCGATAAAGGTTCCTTACAAATAACTGAAATAATCCTCAATCACTACGAAACTACGGCCCATTCTCTCCGAAAGAAAGAGGAACTACTTAGTCAGGAACTAAGCAAAAGAGAGTTGAACCTTTTAAGCAACTACGAATCTAAGACGGCCTCCGCCATATCCCGAACAAAAGACCGAAAGTTTAACCGAGATAAGATTTCTAACACTGGCCACATGCGTAAGAACCTAACAAGCTCCGGCACTAGTAACTGCCACAACTCTGACAATACGGCCGATAATGTCACTACGACTGTAATAAATGCTTCGACTACTGCACCCCAAACTGTTCAGTTAAATCCCTGTACTAATATTTTTCCCTCGCCTGCCGTCACAAAAGAAAACCTTACCGGGAATGTAACGAACCTTTCAAGTATAACCCTCTCCCCAGCTCAGATATACGTCTTGTCAAAGGGCCTAAACTTTTGCCCGGCTACTGGTGGTTGTATGAATTTCACCTTTTTAAGGACTGAGATAACTTCGCCAGAAACATGAGACTACGAGAATACTTCTACGATGACCGCGCGACGGAAGAAGCCCGCAGAACCCTACCTAGCTATAAGCACTGGACCCCTCCCACACAGCGTGATAGTTGCCTCGACATGTACATCAAAGCTGTCCAACGCGATGTGCGAAAAGCTTACCAAACACAAATTTCGTTCCACCACAACATGACTACCAACGAAAAGAAAGCCCTAGAGGAACTCGCAAGCTGTCCCGACATAATTATTAAACCTGCCGACAAGGGAGGCGCAATCGTAATTCTTGACAAAACCGACTATGTTAACGAGGCCAATAAGCAACTATCAGTATCGACGTTCTATAAAGCACTACCTAATGATCCCACTCAAGATTATAAGCAAATTGTCAAAGATAAACTTGCTGAGCTTGTTAAAAATAAAACAATAAATGTAACCACGGCTCGTTCCCTGATCCCCTTAAGCCCAGTAGCCGGTAAATTCTATCTTCTCCCAAAGATTCACAAGGTGAACAACCCAGGGCCCCCATTGTTTCTGGCATTGGCTCTGTTACCGAAAACCTCTCGCGCTATGTGGATAATCTCATTTGCGACATTCCGCCCAGCTTTCCCTCCTTCATTAAGGATACCAATGACTTTCTCTCAGACATCTCAAAAATTGAAATTCCTGATAACTGCCTTCTAGTCACCCTTGATGTTGCGTCACTGTATACTAACATCCCCCATGAAGATGGCATCGCCGCTGTATCCCTTGCGTATGAGCACTCATCGTGCGACAAACCTATCGATTCTTCTGCTCTCCAAACATTCCTTAGGCTTATTCTTGAACTTAACAATTTTGAGTTCGACGGAGTTCATTACGTGCAAGTCAGCGGAACGTCAATGGGAACTCGAATCGGACCTAACTACGCTAATATCTTTATGGCTCACCTCGAATCAAACTTTCTTGACACCCAAAATTTAAAGCCAATGTACTATAAAAGGTACATTGATGACATATTCATGATCTGGCAACACGGTGAGGCGGAGCTCCTCACCTTCATTGAGGCATTTACCCTAGCCCATCCTAGTATTTCCCTTGCTCATTCCTATTCGGAACACAGTGTAAACTTTCTGGACGTCACCGTTACTACCTTCCAAGGTCGGCTTCAAACTAAACTGTATAGAAAACCGACAGACACGCGGCAGTATTTGCACTTCCGAAGCAGCCATGTCAGACACTGCAAGACAGCAATACCTTACAGCCAAGCCCACCGATTTAGGAGAATTCGCTCAAACCAAGCCAACTTTGACTCAAACTGTCGAGAACTCAAGACCACCCTCCTGAATAAAAAATACCCGGAAAAAGTTATCGACGACGCTATTGTGCGAGCCAACCAATTAGACCGTAACGAAATCTGTAAGAAAAAAGGCCCCAACGGGAACCCGAAAACTAACGTAGTTTTAACCCACTCATCCTCCGCTCCAAGAGTGTCAACCGTGCTCAAAAAACATCATAATATCCTAATGCAAAGTGACCGCTTAAAAAGCATATTCCCCGAACCACCACGCGTTGTCTACCGGCGTAATAAGTATTTAGGTTACTTTCTTACTAACTCTCGTATCAACCGATCGGCAACTACTGGCTGCATGCCCTGCAATAAACCCCGATGTAAAGTATGCCCACACATGACCACTACACAGCGCGCCACCAGCACGGCTTCAGACTACTACGTAAATATAAAAGGTAACTTTAACTGTGACTCCGCTAATGTCGTATATCTTCTAGAGTGCACTGTTTGTAGGCAACAATATATCGGCCAAACTGAAACGCCCTTCCGAATACGGTTCAATAATCACCGCTCTCATGCAAAAAGCTGCCCTTATTTGCCCCTGTCAAGACATGTGAACAGTCCCGGGCATGCATTTGAACATCTTAAAGCAACGATTTTAGAATCCGCCTTCAAAACGCACCACGACCGCGAGGTTCGGGAATCTTATCTCATTTATAAGTTTGGGTCAGCCACGCTTGGAATTAATGAAAGTTACGGAAAACTAACGTGCTTATCCCTCGATTAAAATTAGCGGCTTCATAATTTTTATAACTATGTTCATTATTCCTACCCTCGAGTTTGCCATCAGAATTCGCAGAAACTCTCCTAATACAGCAGCTTTATTAGCCTAATGCGGCTCAACAATGCCATTTGTCCTGGGGAGGGAGGCCTCGTTCCCACCATCACTTAAGAATGTTTAACTCTTTGTGATCTATTCATGTTTAACCCTTTGTGACCCTACCTACTGAGGTATTCAGTGACTGCTTAGACTGGTTCGGGGGGAAGCCAAGATGGGTGTGCCCCCCGCTGGTCAAGAGAATAGATAGGGGGTACAAAAGAGCATTTCACAGAAGATAGCAATTTAACAGGAAATAGGTAGGGTCACAAAAGGTTAAACATGAATAGATCACAAACAGATCACAAACATGAAAAATCACAAACATTTTGAACACATTTCTTATATAGGTTTGCATAAAACTGTGACAAAAAGCGGGAAATGTTTCGGAAATGGGGAGTGTGCATACAGTCAGGCTACGCCTATGTTACAACATCAACAAACAACCAAGAAAAATAAAAGGGGGGGGGGAGCGAGAGAGAGAAAAAGGGGTCGTGTTAACAATGCAGCGTTCAAGGTTGCACAATGACGGGTCAACGTATGCCGCGCGGGCTGCAAGTTCAGACAATGGGGGAAACTCCTGTTAAATTGCTAGCTTCTGTGAAATGCACTTTTGTGCCCCCTATCTATTCTCTTGACCCGCGGGGGGCACACCCATCTTCGCTTCCCCCCGAACCAGTCTGAGCAGTCACTGAATACCTCAGTGTATACTCTTCCCTTTCTTTTCAAACCGCGGTTGTCCAGTTTCCCCCATTGTCTGAACTGAAAGATGCGGCGTTCGAGACGGTAGTGTTCGGTGATGTCTTTGAATTTTTGAGGTACGGGATGGTGGGCTTCCGACAATGACGCTGGAGTGTTTGAGGGGAACACCCGGTAGATATGCGCGCGGGTGGCAGCATGAGCCGCCTCATTCCCCTCCAGAAACTCATGTACCGGGGTTCAGAGAATGTAGAGGTAAGGAGGGTTAGGGATGGACTGTATGATGCGGAGGGCTAAGGGTGCAATGTGACCGGCGGCATAATGGAGGCAGGCAGCATGTGAATCTGTGACTATGGTGATAATGTAATGAGATGTAGTGGCTGCATGTGTTGTTGCAATTTCTTCTGCAGTTGTGGAGTCATTGCCAATTACAGTTACGGAAGTCAATTCAATTTCTTGGTGATTTACGCTTGAAATTGCGAAGGCTGGTTTATCGGCATATTTGGCTGCGTCAACGTGGCAGGTGTCCCGTGGAATAACTCAAAGCATCTTGCGATGCATTCGAATCCGGGGTTGTCGGAGACCCTGGTTATGAAGGGGGTGCATATTCTTGGGTATTGGGGTGACGGAGATACAATTGCTTAGTTCCAGAGGGATGCTTTTTTTTTTGGGGGGGGGGGGGTTGATGGGTGGCAGGTAGTTGGTAGCCGAGGTGACAAGTGAGGTAACATCCGTTGTGTCAGAATTTGAGCTGTTCGATCTGGTCGACATGGTGGGCCTCTGGAAGTTCGTCCCAGATGTTATGATGTTCCATCTGTAGTAATTTGGCAGTGAAAGTTGTCGGCAGTAGCCCTAGTGCTAATTTGTAGGCTTGCCCGAATGATTATGTCGAGTTTTTGTTTTTCACTATTTTTGAGAGCTAATATAGAGTTCCGTACGTACTGGGGCTAATTAGTAGGGCTTGAATGAGGCACACGAAGTCATTTCTTTCAGTCCTTGTCGCCGATAAGCAATGCGTTTGATGAGGTGCGTGATTTGTAATAGCGTTCCTAGCACTTTATGAATAGTGAAAATTTCTGCGCAGTCTGATTGGATAGTAAGTTCCAGAACACGAATTGTAGGAGTGGTTAGGATGGGAGTGCCATGTAGGCTTAATATTGGGTCTGGGACAAGTTGTCATTTACGGCCTTGCGTGCGTTTTTGGAGCACGAGAAGGGCAGATTTTTCTCTTGCACAATTGAGGCCGTGGTCTGTAAAGTCGTTGCCTGTGTGTTAAGGGCTTTTTGGAGGGCATCTTGTTGCACCCCAATGGAACCCCCAGTGCTCCAAATAGTCAGATCGTGCGCATAAAGTGCGTGTTGTATGTCTGGAAATTGTTGTAGAAGTGGCCGAAGATGTAGCCGGGCAAGATTAAAGAGGAGTTGCGAAATGACTGACCCCTGGGGTGTTTTACGCTATCGGGCTCCAAAGGGGATTAATCGGATGGGGCCGAGGTTGAGGCTGGCTTTGCGATCTGTACAAAAATTTCGTAAATAATTGTATACACGTGCGCTGCCGTTAGGTATTTGGAGTCCTTCGAGTATAGCCTGATGTGGTACATTGTAAAATGCTCCTTTATGTCCAGGGCTAGGATAGCGCATTTGGTTTGTGAGCTCAACAGTGTAAGAACATTGTCTTCTAGCTGTAACAGGACGTCTTACGAGGATAGGTGCGCGCGGATGCAAAACATTGTATGAGGTAGTAAGCGGTTTTCTTCGAAGTACGCTGTGAGCCGAATATTAAGCAGGTATTCATTTAGCTTGCTTACACAAGATCTTAATGATGTGGGATGAAGATTTGCTTGATTTCGGCATGTTTCTATTGAGAGGGCAGATAGTTGGTTTCCCAGCAATGATTCAAAATAGTCAAGCACTGCGGCTGGGCATTGGGGGTTGAGGTTACGGAGTAGTTTGTTGTGTATTCGGTCTCTGCCTGGTGTGGTGTTACGAGTGAGGTTGCTGATGCCGAAGCTGAGTTCGTTGGCAGTGAAGGGTGCCTCAAGGTGGCGATGTCCTTTTTGTTGGTAATTGCGAGGCGGAATGGGGTGATAATTGTTTGCATAGAATGATGCCCAACAGCAAGCGGAGCATGAAACATTTATTCGCCTAAGTTTACAACAGAAAGTGGAATCCTTTGACTTTTATAAAACGTTATATTTTTTGACAAGCCAATATGTTAGTAGAACGTTCAATAAAACACAACAATAATAAAGCAACAATGAGTTGGAGGGAAAAGAAACTATTTCATCTGAATACCAAAATAACCAGAAAACGTCCCGAAACTTTCATAAGTAATGGCAGAATATTGTTCCGATGAAGATGTAGTGAAGCCACATGCTTCCTGCCTCAGGCTTGGGGCCATGTGCCCGCGCCATATCGGCTAAGGGCCTAGCACTCAAAACGAACGAGGAGGAAGACGAGGACGTGTCTCTCGATCGTACCGAGGCCACCTTGCCTGATTGGTAACTCTCCCACTCCTACTGATTTTCTGTAAATACTTGCGAATACACTACTATTCCTTGCGCCTTTCTCATAACATCTTATGGTTGAGGTTGCGGTGGGCTCCCTATCAGTCAGATTCACCCGAAATAGAGCTGCGTAGCCGTTCCACATCGGTCTTCAGACCATGTCATCGAATCAACCAACGGTTCATACGGCACCGATCATCATCGTATCCCATCCAAGAGAACCTAACCGCGCCGTACTTCTTGGTAAGCAGAGGACACACTTTTTCTGATGTATTTATTGTCGCGTGAAGACGGCTGACTTCTAGTACGTAGCCACCTTAACCATTCCAAATTGACGATAATTCTGCACCCAGGTAAACTTATGTTTGAGTTCCAAGTGGTTCCACAAACATGTCAAAACGGATGATGAATGGGCATCAACGTTTCCTTAGTTGGGTGCGCTGCTAGAATATTTGAGCAGTCCACTCAAGCGAGCAAACAACCCCACCGAATCTCTGGGCACAGGTGACAAAAGGGTGTGGCCGTGTAATTTCCAGCTTTGGTGGACCAAAGCGCTAAGAATGAGTCATAGGCTTGAACGAACAACAAAAGAAAGACTAATATTTGGGCAGGCAAAAACACAATACAAAGCCGAGGACAGGTAATGTAACCGAGAGGTAACTTAATAGGAATACAATTGCGAGTAAAAGTTTAAAATTAGGCGAAATTATAGAAGGAGGAGCGTTAACAAATAGATATTACAAAATAAAGTAGCTTAATAAAAAACATTTCGATGCATATGAGAGACAGAGTCCCACAATATTCACAGACCGGGCCGGATGATGGAACGCTGTCAGAGGCCACACGGCTACTTGTGTAGCGTGGCTTCGTCATAGGCCAGGCCGTGCTATACGATCACACTGATTCGAAGCCCGGGAGTACGTTGGAATCCTCCAGGGCACCGGTCACTGATGGTGTGGTGCACAAACTGGCAGAAGCCATTGTCACATGCTGAGTAGCTTCGGTGCGGATTCTATTTTTATAACTACGCCGCGCTGAGAGACAGGGCACAGCTCACAACGCGCCCGTCGCTGTCTAGCGAACAACTTCCCTATTTCTCCGTTCTGGAATCATAGGAGCGACTTAGCACTGGCAAAGCTACGCTCGCCCCCTAGAAAGAACTCGAAGCTTTGGTAAAAGCTGAGTGTCATAGATTTTATTTTGGTATTTTCTTGCCCCGAGCCGGCGAGTGATCGCGTGGCCACCGCTTCGTTGAAGAGAGTTCCAGGGTTTTCACGGGGCGAATAGAAACAAACTGAATTAAACGGATGACTGTAACTATAATTAGGCGCTGACAATAATATGAAAAAAGTTAGACGGTACTTTGAGACGTTGTACGCTCGAGTTTGTGACACTGGCAATTTTTCGCTCCTCCCATTCGTTAGAGTCACCGTTACAAATACTAAAGCCCTTGTCAACAGTGACGCCTTTTCACAGTTTGCAAATAATGCTGCTACCAGCAACAGTATCGTTAGCATCAGTTGCACTTTGAACTAGCTATAGGGAAGACGCGTGTCGTTTCCTTAGTGAGAGACGTGCGGGATTTCGAGGCGCCTCAGAGCGCAAAAAATTACAATAGGTGCGACATCTTATCCCGTCCGCAACAGTTCGTACGGAGGCAACCGTTGTCACCGGAATGTCTACATCGCCATAATTTTTGCGAATCTCTGCCATAAGAAATGCAACTTTTCTTCTTGTAACAGGAAAGTTGATCTTTTCTATAGGAAAACCCCACTCTAGCAAATCCCACCGTACTGACACCTTCGTTGGGTCATTCAGTTTTTATAGTTGGAGAAGGTGCTGAGAAAACTCCGCTTTAAGTTGTTATAGAACGAAATTTATGGAGATTGTCGTAATTTTTTTATTGTGCATGCTATGAAAACTGAGGTACATGAAAGCAGTGAATGGGTGTCTAGGCATAGGGAAAAATCACACCTGTTCACTTATATATACAAACAAGGGAATGTCTTCACAAAAATGGATGCAATAGGTATAGTAGCCGTAGAGTTCTATACAGATCTGTACAGTAGCTGCGACATCAAGGATTGCTGCAAGGCGTATGCCTGTATTAACCGTAGAGATCTACGGTTAATACAGGCACGGGCAGCAATGTTGTCACCGAGCGATGAGAACTCGTCCCTGATAGTTGCCTTAGAGGCCGTGCATCAACCGTCAGTTTTGTGGATGATACCACATGGAGACTGGAAGAGGCTTCCATCAACGTTGATATACCATACTTCACTCGAAACGTCCTGGCTTAATTCATGGCTGATCCCCCGTACGACCTCACTCTTGGAAACGTACCAGGCGTTAGGGATCCAAACAGTCCTAACTCTGCATTGAATGGTCAGTCCTAACCCAGCACGTTCCCAGCGTAAAAAACATCACAATTGGTGTCCGTGACAGGACATTTTCAATGACATCGGAAAGAGGTAACCAGCCTTGCCCAAGAAGCGTGGGGACAGAGAACTGACATAGGGGTGGAAAAGTTAGTGGCCAGCGGAAAGGAGTTTGGACTCCGCGATGCCGAGCTGCGGGAATGGGTGAAATCGGAGCAGGATCGGTTGCGCAATAAAAGGGCGGCAGTACGGGAAGCTTTTAAGGCCGCAGCAGACTGAAAAGCACAAAGCAGGACAGCCTGAGGCTCAGCCTAAGGCTACAAGAAGACGCGCGAAAGAGCCCACAAGCTGAGGGCTCCATGGCAGCAGAACCTAAGCCCGTGCCTGTCATGTCGACGAGCCCGCATAACTTCATTCCCCCGTTTGGTGCGCACAGAGACGACCTGGACGCTTACGTCCTCAGGTTCCAGAGTGTCGCTGCAGATCAAAAATGGCCGGAAGATAAATGGGCCGTCGGATTGAGCGCATTCCTCACCGGAGATGCGCTCTCCGTCACCGGGACGATGACGCCAGGAGATTCTCTGGATTACCAAAAATCAAGCTGGCGCTCCTTGAGCGGTTCCGTTTTACCCCTCCAGGGTACAATGACAAATTCCACGAGGCGAAAGGCGACGATGGCGAAACCAGAACTCAGTGCGCGACGTGACTTCCCAGTTCTTGTGACCGATGGTTCGAAACGTCTGGGATTCCCAAGACGTTCCAAGCATTACGCGACGATATGAGCGCGGAGCAATTTTCTATGTGTTGCTCGTCTCAGCTGACCATTTTCATGAGAAAAAGGGACTGCAATTCCATCAAATAATTGGCTGAAGCTTGCGATCGCTTCCTTGAAGCACAAACTCTCACAAACTTGGGAAAAACGAGCGACAAAAGAAAAGAATCGCAAGGAGACTTTTCTTCCAAGAGAGCTCCCATGTGCTTAATATGTGAAAAAATGAGCACAGCGAGCCTAACTGCACAGTAGTAGGCGTCAACACCCTCTGTGGAAACTGTGGAAAACAGGGGCATGATGCAGGCAGCTGTCGCTCTAAGCCTCCTGATAAACCGCAGGTGTCGGCTTGCGCTATCGAGAAGTGTCGTCACGACAAACCGCAACCGCACCACGGTAATAAAGGCACACTGGCATGACCACGTTCCCGGGGTAAAAAACAGCGCCAGCTCCAAACGTAAAGTTCTGCAAGGCGTATGCCTGTGTTAATCGCAGAGATCTATGGACAAAATTTCGTTCTGAGAGACACCGGCAGCAACGCCGTCATCGTGCAATGAGACCTCGCCACTGATATGTGGCTTACAGGCCATGCATCAAGCATTAGTTTTGTGGACAATACCACCTGGAGACTTGAAGAGGCTTCCACCCACGTGCATACACCATACTACACAGGAAATGTCCTGGCCAAATGCGTGGTGAATTTCCTGTATGACCTCACACTTTGAAACGTACCAGGTGGTAGGAACCTTACCAGTCTTAATCCTTCATGGAAGGCACAAAAACCAAGGCATCCAGCAACTCCAGCGGTGCCCGGTGGTCAAGCAAATCTTCCTTTGGCCGACGAAAACACCAGCCACATCCATCACATGTTATAGCAAACCGGGCGGCAAGTCCCATCATGTTCACCGATGTTACAAGAAAAGAGATGCGCCTACAGCAGCAGCTGCAAATACTTTAGGTAACTGCATGAAGATGGCACCGGCAGTGTCCTCTTCCGGTAAAAAAACCCCCGAAAGTTTGTTTGGCAAAAGGTGATGCTGTACCGTCGGTACGCCTTACCTTGTGCCGGCTTCATTCAAAAACTTGTTCTGCATCCTTTCAGAGAAGCGGTCATGAGGAATACTCATGAACGACTTCGAGATCATCACCGATTTTTAAAAACAACTAAAATAATTATTCGGGAGCTTTAATGGCCAAACATTTAAGCAGACCTCCGAAGATACTTTAAGACCTGTCAGCCATGCCAGACGGAAAATCTGAAAAACGAGGAGGCATTGCTCTTTTGAGAAAGATGCCTACTGTTGGCGTGAGCACAACGAATAACCTTTTTCAAGCAAAACGACAAGTCCGTAACGCACCCACAGGCAACGCCGAACAGACGCATATGTGCTGTTAGGTCAACTTGTTCAACCTTGTTTTGCCGTCTCGGCAGTGAGGCGTTGTGGTTTCCAGACGACGCTTACTTCTGGTTCGCAAAATCTTTTGACTGTGCGAAAAATGTTTTGTTTTCTTTTCCTGCCCCACCTTTCGCCCACCAGTATCTTCTTAAAGTGTGTGTGTGGCTTCACCCTAAAACACTTTCCAAAGCCGGGGGAAGTGTAATGAAACCGCTAATTTCCGAAGGTGTATGCTTGCAATTGAAGGACAATGATGTCCCGGTGCGGGAGCCCTGGGGCGGATGTAACGTGACGGGGGTGACCACCGGTCGGCAGAAGCTCGGTATGTGCTTGGACAGAGCATAACGTGATCAACACGTACCGATGGCACCCGTGCTACCGCGCCGCGAGGTCGCCAGTGACCGCAGCTTAACGGGGGCCGTGCCGTAGCGCCGGTCTCCCGTATCCGCCACCACATCGCGCACCCGAGCCTTGCGCCTGGGCTTCTGGTCATCGGCTCTCAAGCTTGACCGCCATCAGTTCGAGAAGACAATCCTTCGGGCCACGCGTCCCTGCCTTTATCTCATGGGCCCTCGGGCGAGGGGTCGGTGCTACTGCGGCGGGCCGCCTCGTGTTCCTGCACCGGGTCGAGCCACGTGTGGTTCGAGTGAACTGCGGTTAGCCAAACGGGACCAGCACGTATGTTACCCTCGGATAGTGTGACTGCGACAACCCATTTGAGCCTAGTCTAGATTTCACGCGCATGTGGGGCGTTCGCTACCCTCGCTGAACTGGGACTGGCGCGGCAGGGTTATAAGGTGCAGGACTGAATCCCGCTTCTTGTTTTTCTCCTTTTCTAGTCGCGTTGCCGCGTGTGTCAACATTTCGGTTTCCTCTTGCTTTGACACGTTTGAGCCATTTACGCTGCATATAACAATGCTCCTACGTTTCCCCTTCGTGTTGTGGCCTATGCAGTCATTGACCCCGTGTGCACGCCTTGTGGTTCCCACCACCAGACACTCTGATCATCACAGGTATGCATACCGAACGAGTAAGTAGTTCAGAGGACACAGACAATGCACCAGTCACTACAGAAGTAGTAAGGAAGGCTTTGAAATAAACTCAGGGGGCAAACCACCTGGTCAAGGTCAATAACCACAGACCACTTTCAGGATGGCGGGTAAATTGTGCTAGTAAAACTGGCACACTTGTATCCGCGATTTATACTGACCGCGAGTGTACCGGAATCTTGGAAGAAGGGGAACATCATATTAAACCCTAAGAAAGGTTATATAAAACAGTTTAAAGAGTACAGGCCAATCAACTTACTGTGAGTCATCTACAAGGCACTTAATAGGTAATCGCTAACAGAATTTGCGCCATCTTATATTTAGGTCAACCCAATTACAGGCAGGCTTTCTTAATCGCTATTCAACAATAGAACATATTCATGCCATGAATAATGGTACAGAGAAATGCACGGAGTGTACTCAACCCCTATTTATATCCTTCTTAGATCATAAGAAAGCATTTGACTCTGTTGAAACCTCAGGTATAATTCAGGCATTGGAGAACCAGGGTGTTTACGGCCATTAGAGTAAAGATACTAGAGGATATCTACAATCGGTCCACAGCTACCGTCGTTCTCCATCATGATCACCACCACCACCAGCCTATCTACGCTCACTGCAGGACAAAGGCCTCTCCCATTATTCTCCAATTATCATGGTTCTGCGGTAACTGTGACCGATTTATCCCCACAAACGTCTTTAACTCATCTGCCCATCAAGCTTTCTGCCTCTCCTTGCCACGCTTGCCTTCTCTAGGGATCCCGTCTTGTCCCCTAATGAACAACGGTTATCTTGCCTTCGCCTTGCATGCCCTGCCCACGTCCATTTGTTCTTCCTAATTTCTACTAATATCTCCTTAACACTTGTTCCCTGACCCACTCCGCTCTCTTCTTGTCCCTTAATGTTACACCTATCATCTCCTGTTCAATTGCGCGCTGAGTTGTCCTCAATTTAAGTGGAAGCCTCTTGTTGAGTCTCGAATATTCTACCCAGCAGTTGAGTACCGGTAACATACAGCTGTCATAAACTTTTACGTTCTTCTTCGGGGACAGTGGTGGACTGCCATTCATTATCTGAGAATGCCTGCTAAATGCATTCCACCCACCCCATAATTATCCTTCGAATTTTGTCCGCCTCAGGGTTGGAATCCGGGGTCACAACTTGGTGTAAGTAGAGAAATTCGCCTACTACTTTTAAGTACTCGCCCCCTATTCAAAACCGGTGTCCCACCCTGAGGTTATAGATCATTACTTTTGTTTTCTGCATGTTATTTTAAGGCCCACGGTTCTACTCTGTTTGTCCAGTGCGGTAAGCTTGCTTTGCAATTCCTCCCCCGAGTTGCTTAACAAGGCAACTCCATCATGAAATCTGAGGTTACTGAGGTATTCCGCATTAACTCTTACTCCCACCTTTTCCCAATCCAATGTTCTGAATACTTCTTAGAAACATGCTGTGAATAACATCGGAGTACGTGCTTTAGAGCCACGGGCTGTGTGAAGTGGCGTCAATAGGAACATGTGAGCAAGCGCAGTGCAGAGGTGTTTACATAATAGCTTGATCTTTGGGGTTTTCGAAGATGACGGAAGGGTCCGGAATATGCTGTAAGGGTTTGCAAAAAATGAATACCCATCTGTGAGTAGCGTGAATGCTCGAAGTAGTGCATAATAATGTTTATTTATGGAACATCGTTCAGAGCACTATTGTGTCTACAATATTGTGTTTCTACCGATACGCCCTTGTATATGTTAAAATCTGTCAAACAGTTGACGTTGGGCATTTGATGGTTATAACACCTTAAGTAGAAATTATTTTAATCAATAGAGAAGGAAAAACGCGAAGAAAAAGAAAATAAAACCAAACGAAAGGTCGCCCAATTTCGTTACTTAAACTCAAATTTAGGACGTTTTCGATACCAGAATTTGGTGAACGTGGTCTGTCTCAAAACACTAATAAAAACCTAAATTAAAAAAAAATGTACAAACTCTGCCACTAAGTTACAAAGGGGACCTCTTAAGTACCCAAAGACAAAAAAAAACAAAATGGGAAAAAAGAAATAGACAGAGACAATAGCGCTAAATGAAAAAGCGAAATAACAAAGCCGAATTTATGACCAAGCACATTAAGGCAGTTTATGCAAAAAGGAATAAAAGAGTTCGTGGCCTTCAAATATAAGAACGTGGCTAACCTGCGAAGATAGAGGCAGTGGGTGGAGTAAGCGAAGCAAACCAAGTTTATTCTGATTTGCTATTTACATAGTGTATAGCGGTTTCCTCAATAAAAATTAGAAAGACGGGAGCTGTATTCTAGCGATATGTTTAGCGGAATAGGTTCCTGTACTAAATGATCCAGTCAAAAACTTCGCCTTATCGTATCGTATGAGGTGCCACGTCACTATAACGCATTTTCATGTTACAGCACGCTACAGTTCGACCACAAGGAATGCTTACGCGTCAATCGACGGTACCTAGGAAGCACTATCATAGAAGAAATAAAAGTATCCCACCAAATAAATCTGACACAGAGTACCAATAGCTCCCAATACTGTGAAGGCCGATCCAGAAACGTGGTCACATCATTCCGTTAGTGAATACTCGGTGTACATCTTGTTGCGTACCGTCGCCGCCACTCAGTCACCGTTTACGGCCTCTAGTTTGTGTATTTTAAATACTGTTTGCCTGACTTGTTCAATAACTCACGAGGAAAATATTGGAAATGTAAAACTCTCAAACAAATCGCCCATAAAACCATATAATTATTAGGTCGCGCAAGCCTCCGTCATCGTCGGTTTTATAATCACCACAAATTTGGGAATTTCGACGTACCTAATTACCCTCTGTGTATTTTTTTGTATTCGCGAAGAGATATTCTGTTGCTTATGCAGGCATTCGTCGTCAAATAAGAAAATTCAGGTCATCACCAAATTCTGAATAGACAATGAGCCCGTCATTTTTCTCTTTATACCTCGTAATTTTTTTATGACGTAGTTGTTCCTTCCTCGGCTCATGCAACCGATTAAAAAACTACTTAAGAACTCTTCAGGGTGATCACTTTAAATGTCTTCGGTGAGGAGTCCCGTTTAATAACCAATTTAAAATTTAAAGCTTGAAAACCACGCAGTTATATAGGTTTTGTGCCGATGAAGGAGTGAATGATTTTATGGCTGTTAAAAACAATCGCTTTGCGAAACACATCACCCCAGCCTCGAGATAAATTTACGTGTAGCTCCTGAAGCGGTAACGTTACTCCTTCCACACTGCCGTTTTCTGATGACGCAAATTTATGCAACCGCAAAATTTGGCTTCGCACATTTCGTTTTGAGAGGCAGTTTGCTTTTCAGTGACTTCGAATTGAAATACAAAATGTGGCATTCCTCTAAAGCAGAAAAAAACAAGGATGCATAAAGATACTAACAGGTGGCCCAAACAAAAAACACAAATGTGGGGGCATCATGCTCTGAATTTTTTATCGCGTTTTAACAAAGCCTCGTTAACCTCAACACCTGATTGCGGAGTACGTTAACACGAATGTTAAGAAAGTGGCAGCGCAATAACGGGAGGCAATAGACAAAAGGCACGCACAACATTTCTTTAAAAGATACGTCCAACCTCCGCAAGTTTTACCCCTGCTGTCCCAACTAACCGTTCGGTGTTTCTGACCTTAAGTAGAAAATAGTCATTTTAAAGGCAGAAGTTCGCATTTTGTTATAAAAACATCATAGGACCTTCTTGTTTGAAAAAAGCATCTTTTGCTGCTTTATTGGGAAGGTCATCAGTGATCGAGCTTAATGGCTTGGTTATTGATGACACCTAAGATACTTTGTGTATTTAACTGCACCTTTCGTGTCTACACCGTTCTTGTGAACTTCAAAAACCGCAGAAAATACTTTTTCCACTTGGGGCTCCTGTTGCTTCCTCGCATGACACACAGTCACACCACGCGTTACTCTCCTATAGTTTTGAAGGAAAAAGCTTGCCGGAAAAATGCGGAAAATGCAAAAAAAACATGA
This sequence comes from Haemaphysalis longicornis, assembly GCF_048455015.1. Taxonomy (NCBI): domain Eukaryota; kingdom Metazoa; phylum Arthropoda; class Arachnida; order Ixodida; family Ixodidae; genus Haemaphysalis; species Haemaphysalis longicornis. The sequence goes on from NW_027526407.1 coordinate 184,216,259, forward strand.
CGTTGGCCAACGTCAATTTTGTATAGAAGATAAATATCGGGAGGTTCCGCGATAATATTTTTAGGAAGTTAAAGAACAATTCCAGTGTCAGTGATCCTTCCTGGAGGTCTCGAGTTCTCGATATTCAGTATTTTACCCGCAGAGGTCACAAATACTAGAATACGTCGTTTGTGGCAAATAAATTTGTATATTTTGAAAACATTTGTTCGCCGCGTTTGGTGATAACTATCACAGATTATGGATGAAACTACAAACGCTGTGGTTAAGCAGGGGCACACTCATGTATCTGCTTCGAAAGTTTGCTAAATACTTCAATAGATGTAACGATGGCTATTAACTTTTATTATTGGTGCATCATGATTGGCGACCAAAAACTTCCCCTAGACTCTATTCTTTCACTAAAGGAGTTAATTGAATGAAATGTGATCTGATTGTGTACTGAATGCTTATAAAAGCACTCCCTGCGTAAAGCTTTTTTGACAATTTGCACGTTTCATTTCATGTGATTACTTTGATGGCAGGGTCTCGTAAAAAATCATCAGTTGTAAAAACCGGGATACAATGGCACCACTTTACACAAGAACGGCTCGTTCTAATATTTGTATTTGAACTTTGCACAATGCTGTCATTATTTTTCACCAATAATCATCAATGCTCGACTGTGTAACTTTTTCAGTAAAATTTGTAGAATCAAATCATCCTCATCATTATTATCCTTTTCATCAGTCATTGAGGGTCACCCACAAGACGTAGGCCTGCCCCACTGATACCAAAGGCTCCCAACCTGCGCCTGCTGATACCATTTTTTGTTTCCTTATTTAAGTTTTTTCCTTTCCAGCGATTTTATGCCCTTCCCCTTATTTTGTATCCTCACCCACTTCCCCCTCTCTCGAACCTCTCTGTTACAATGGTGAACCACCAGCTGTAATTACGTCGCAATACATGGTCATCCTAAGTCAATTTTTACAGACGATAGTCTTCCATGGGGTACTTAAACGCCGATATTTCCTTCCGTCTGTCTCTCTGGGACTTAATTCAGCCACCCAGTCAGACTGAAATACAAGCTGCCCAAAAGTTTTATATACCCACGGCCGTCTAAATGCAAAAAATATCCTTCTACACGTTTAAGTCCGGTGTCGATTAGATATTCATACCTGTCAAAATTGTTGAACAAGTACAGGACATTAAGCAAATATAAGGTAGGAAATACACATAAGTGATATTTGCAGCGTTTTTATATTTAAAATCTGTGGGTGCTTATTTTTGCGATAGCAAATAATAATAAATCAACTGCCGAAAACTGTCGCCTGCTGTTACTGCGCTATAAAATATACTGGAAGCGTTTAGGAATCAAAAGAAAACAGCAACGAAAGATAGCACCAGAGAGATTCCACGTTCCGCCTGAAAGGCTACTGGAGTAGGGCAAAGTGTTTCTACAAACTTTGTAGTACGGTGCCTCGACTAACGCTGTGTTTCTGCTCTGCGGCATCGAGACACCCTACGTGGGGCAGTCAAAACTGGTTAATTTAAATTTATTTGAGCAAACCTATAGGGCGTTATCTTGGGAGGAATGAGACGGGAGAAGAATGGCATTAACGCTGAGTGGAAAGTGAAGGCAGGCATTCACTTGCCGGGGGCGCCAGTCGACTAGCGTGTTTCGTCGACATTTCCAACACAAGGAAGGTATACGCAGCCCTTTTTTTGTTGATTAGGGTTGTGATGCCTCCTCTTGTTTTTTTCTCTGATCCAGGAAACACGTTTCCACAATATTGGCCTTATTCCTCTTCATCATTGCCTCCATGACCAGTTGAGACTCCCCAAGTTCCTTGGTAATTACCAAAGTTCTGAGCCTAACTGATGACCGGGAGCACGCATTGGTAGCTCTGTTTTTTTTTTCAGTGACAGAATTAGCTTTCTTTTAATTTTTTTGAAGTGCTTGGTGTGTTCACGCTATCACAAATCTCTAGTACCACGGATTGCTTCCTAATGTCTTGGAGAAGCACTTTTACTGGTTCCAAAGTTTCGATATCTAATTTTGAAAGTGCGCTCCAGTGCGGTTTAGAAAAACCTAGGAACTAGGTACTTTCTCCACAAACGATACCCTGATGGTCAGTGGGGTCCCGGAACTCCCTTCCAGGATGACAGCGAGAGAGGCAATTTGTGCTTACCGCCAAATACTCCGACGAGCGCAGGGCGTGTTTCTGTGCACTGGCACTGTAAATATCTCCCTTGCTATGGTGTATTTCGGGTTATGTTTGGAAGAAGGAATCGACCATGACTCCTCTCTCAATACCTTTATTAGACAAGCTGTCTGAGGCGGGGCACTCCAAAAACACAAGTTTATTTTGGCGAATGAAGAAATGGACGAAATACGGCATGGTTCCGCCATGCAACATTGCAGACGGAGGAAAGTGAAATGAATGCCCTAAAAAGTGTATTCAGCCATGCGTGAAGCAGTAGAGGTCTCGTCTCGTAGCTGTAAATAAAACTGCTAGCGAATTTGTTCGGTTAGAAAATTTGATATTAGCTATTACGATTTCATATCAAACTTTGTTCACGTGTACTGTGTCACGCATATACTTAACCTAAATATTACATACTCAAGAATCCTATTCAAATCTTATGATTAAAAACTTACACCAGAGAGTAAAGGTTTGTTTTAGCATTTTGTGTAGACCATTTCAGTATTTAGGCTATCATCTTGCTCACTGTACCTACAACATTTTTTCACGCATTCACGGAGGCAAAGCGTTTTCGTATTGCTCCAACGGCTAGCGGTACCGACATTATTTTCAACGTATGGGCATTATATCGTGAGAAAAATAATATGGACTGGGCGTTTCTCTATTGCGACCTCGCTACATAGAAATTTCATGGACTTTCTTTTATTCTTAAGATAATATCTTGCCAATATTTTGTGTAAAACGACTTTTTGAGAATTACTTTGTCTAACCACTAAAAAGATAGCGCCCAAAGCCATAAAGGAGATCAAGTGGCTTGACCAAATGGCTTGTATAATATTATTGCTACACCGGCTCTCCATTATTACTTTCCCTTAAATATCTTTGTTGTCTGAAAGAGAGGTATAAGCCTGGGTGTCGAAAGAGGATGATCATTCTTGAAAACAAGAACTACTACTTATTATACTACCAGAAAAACGGCATGGTGCCCACATGCATTATCATAATACAAAATAATAAATACATTGGGCCTTCAGAATAGAACGACAGAGCTAAGACGCCAGTGCTCCTATAAATATTGTCTTATAGCGATTCAATGATTTTTCCACCCGAGTAGGTGTTCAACAATCAGAGAACTGCTTGAAATAATTTTGCCATTTTCAAACCATCAGCATTTTCAGGGCCGGCTGTTTTACGAACCTTCCACTTGAGACAAATTTAAAATTTTTAAATTCCTGTAAGTGCATTTCGCGTCATTCTGCAAGCGCGCACGTTTTATTAAAACTTTTCGCTAAGTTCGAAATACACCATGCGGGGACGTAAGCTCCCAACAAAACTTCGCTTTGGGACAGTGTTGTGTTGACCACAATGTGAGAAATTGTTTGGGAAGCACAGACTTTAAAATAAGTAAAACAAAGCAATGAGCCTGAGTAGTTTGATTGAAAAAACAGCCGTTTATTTAGCAAAACTGCACGCTAATACTTCCGTCGGTATCTGCCGCATCGGTATATGCCGTCGAAATTCTCGAAATTTGTGCACACTAAAGTGCCACAGCATTCCATGCTATGTGTACACTGTAAAATAACCACGTCAAACAGAAAAAATATACTCAACAAATACTCAACGTAAAGCATCAACTACGAATACAACCATAAATATAGTTCAGAATAAAAAATACCATATAAAGGTGCGATGATTTGAGTTTCAGTATTTGTGGGCAAACAGCAAGTTTACAGACTATTTTTGCATTATTCATGATTGTTCGAGTATTTAGAAATAACACTAATCCTCAGATGTAAAATATCTTGTGAAAACAGTATCATAAATTGCACTTGGGCTGCATGCTTAAAAGCGCCGTGCATCACAGATAACAAGACTGACGAAAAACTCCGAATAAAAGTGAAGTTTGTTACACAAGAAATTGTGGGTAAAATAACCTAGTAACGGTGATCAACTTAAAGACATAGCTGAGTTAGGGAGTGCCACGCAATGTTCTACCTTTAAAACTTCCAATTATGCCATAGGGCAATCTGTCGCAATTTAAAACAGAAAGATAACCAATGTTCTGCTATATAAACCTAAACGTCAACATATGAGGTTTGCTAGACGGAAAAAAAACTCGGCGTATGGCCGATAATGCAATAAAGAGAAAATCTTCAGTGTGGAGTCGGTTCGGCTTACCAAAAATCCTCATTCGCACTACATTAGATTTTAAGTGCGATGCACTTCTTAAGCGACCCTGACCCTGCGTCCACCGGCGATGTCCGCATAGCATACCCACGTGGGGGATTGGCCAGGAATGTCCTCGTCTTCCTTTGCAAGGGGGGATATGGGGATTGGCCAGGAATCTCCTCGTCTTCCTTGGCAACGGGGGGAGATGGGTGCGCGCTGCCTGGCCGCTGACATGGCACATACCCACGTGGGGGATTGGCCAGGAATCGGGCGTGAGAAGGGCTAATGCACCCGCTTAAAGGAGTACTGACATGAAATTTCAAAGCTGAGATCCGCTCTAGCAATCAATTGGCGATGTCCGCATTGCATACCCACGTGGGGGATTGGCCAGGGATCTCCTCGTCTTCCTTGGCAACGGGGGGAGATGGGCGCGCGCTGCCTGGCCGCTGACATGGCACATACCCACGTGGGGGATTGGCCAGAAATCGGGCATGAGAAGGGCTAATGCACCCGCTTAAAGGAGTACTGACACGACATTTCAAAGCTGAGATCAGCTCTAGCAATCAAGTACAACGACAACACAAATAGGTGTCTGTGAATAAATGCATCTTTCTTTCTTTGTAGTTGTGTGTGTGTGTGTGACCTCTCTTTCGCGAACATTGCCGAACCGCGCAAATTCATCTCGTGCATTCGCACTTTCACATTCTTCCCCTCGGGGAAATGCGGTGAATTTTGTTTCAAATTCTTGCTGAAGCATTGAAATTGTATCAATAACAAAGTCGAAAGAACATCATAAATCAAACACGGCGCTCAAAATGGTAACAGAACATTTTTCTCGCCATGTTGACAGGAAGGGCTTCATGAACAAACCAAAATACCCACCATCATTGTTTACACCTTACAGTCACAGCTTCCTGGCCCTAAACGCATAGGCCAGAAATTACAACAACAGGACTGACAATCGCGTCATTGTTCGACAACCGTACACAACAGGAATACTAGAATCACCCGCTGAATCTCGGTAGAGACTTTAGGTTTACTAAAGTGCAACCGGGGCGTGTCCGGTCAGCCAGCGTGCGCACGGACGACCTCGGCATTGGAGGGAAACCAAAGCAGATGACGGTATCGGGGTATGGGCGCGCTTTCTGCCACACTCTGGGCACACCTTGGGTGTAACGCCTCAAGTTTTAAAGCAAAGTCTTCTCTAATCGATGTAGCCGACCTGATGTTGTAGCTACTTTGCAGCGAACTCAAAGGCGCCTGTAAGCCATTGTTTTTTTTCTGGTGAAAGCGGCGCTACCGAACAAAAACATATATTTTGAGGCTTTGGCACAACAGGGCAGCTAGTGTTGTCTGTCGAACTGAGCATTACGCCAAAACGTTAGGGCGGTGCACCGAATGCTCACTAAAGACGGAGGCGGACCTGGTCCAGAGCATGAATCAATCCGGAAAAATTTGTACACATTCAAGATGACGACAGCACACAATCTCAAATGAAGTCTTGCACTTCATTACTCATCCTGCGGCTGCGCGTCCGTCTGGATGACTGCGCCATTTTGAAAAGGTACACAGATACGGACACGAGAGAGATACACGAAGCGTTCGACATTGCGATAAAGAAAGAAAAATTCGTCAGTAAGCCGTCGGTTGCTTTAACACTAAAAGAGATAAATTACCTCAATGGGTGTGTAAGTAGGACAAGATTTGATTACTTCTTCTCATGGTTGTGTTAGTCTTCTGGTTTTGTTGTAATGTATTTTGTATGAGACAACCCTATTTATAAGCAAGCTGCAATAAATTACGCTCAGTTGTTTGTCAGCGCTTGCCTGTGCCTTCTTTCTTAGTCCTCGTCTTTTGCGCTGTTTTGGAAGAACTGGAGTGATCCCCGCGAGTTCTATATTGAAATATTAAAAAAAAAGCGATCATTGATTTTTATGGGCTATTTAAACATCAAAACGGTAGTTTGAAGTTGAACGGTCATGAACAGAACTCCTGAAAAAGAGTAATGATAAATATTGCTCGCCCCCTCCCATAATTTTATAATGCCAGCAGCTGGCAGTAGCAATCGCAGTCTGAAAACCAACCTTGAGCTATGAATAAATTTGTTTCCTTTTTACAAACATCCCTAATGCAATTCAAAAGCGCAAAGAATTCTCGTCAGGTATTCATGACTGCAAAGCTGATATCGATGTGCTAACCTAAGCATGCCTATCGACTAAAATTCTCGATTCTGAAAGTATTCACTGTGCTAAGGAATTTAAAATCAATAAAGTACCGGTGGCGTTATCTTGATTCCTTGCTCACACGAAATACAATCTCAATTTATACACATTGTGGGCCACCTTGAATTTGTGTGCGAACGTGTTACACTTGATAGGATGTCGTTGTGTGCGGGTGCTATCGCCCTCCTAATTCTCTCGCCAAGTTTGCTAATTACTTACACGATGTTTAAATAAACTAAGCGTACGCTTCCAGAATTCCCGTTTTTTTCTTGGCTAGTTCAACTTTGCTTAAGCTTGTTGGAGTTCCGACCCTACCCTATCTGTTTTGAACTCATCTCAGACGGCTGCATTTGTTACCATTAACGATGAATTTATTTTACCCAGATATTCGATCCGCGTCATTCGATGCGCGTCACTCCAATTTCTGCTTATCTCTTAGATTTGACTGTAACCAAAACGTCTGCCCGGAGTCAACGAACATGCATACTGCACTTTATCTGCATCTCTAGGCTTTCCCGTCATGACCCAAAGAGTGTTCTCAACAAACATCAGCATGGCTTTAGGCAAGGTCATTCTTCTGAACCCTATGTGTACTGTTACAAAAGATCTGTTTTCTGTTCAACACCGCGGAAGCATCTTTTACGGACCCCGGCTTCATTCACTGCATGATTTTTGACTATCAAACAGCCTTTGATACCGTTTTTCACTGCCTCCTAATATAAAATTAGGTAAACTTTGTATAATTATCACATCCTGAAATGGATTAAAAACGACTTCCATATTCGAGCTAAGAAAATTTCTCATAACAACTACAACTCACCTGCGTGCCCTGTATCTTCTGGTGTATCACTAGGGTCTTTGTTGGGCCCCTTCTTTTCTTAATATACCTTAGCGTTTGAGCGAAGAACAGCGCTTCCTCAAAGCGACTATGCGCAGACGATTGCGTAATTTACTGATGAATAACTAATGATAATGACGGCTCAGCCCTTCAAATTGTAATAAACAGCGCTTGTTTTATGTGTGAAAATTGGTTAATGACACCGAATGTGCATAAAGTCAAAGCTATGAGAATTGGACCAAAGACAACAACAGCAAGCTTCACGTTACCTACCAAAAATTTGCGATCTCGACGCTGTTAAAATTTACAAACGTTGTGGTCACATAACCATTACCTCTTGTAGCCAACGCATGTTGATTACATAACCAGGAACGCACATTGCGTGCTTGCGTTCTTGCGCCGTAACTTTTTGCTTGTGCCTAATTTTTTAAAAGTACTGTTATACGAATCCCTCGTCAAATCTAAAGTAGGATGGGCCTCTCCTATTTATTATCTCAATAATTTTAAGTGCGAATGCACTTTATAAGCGACCCTGAATTCCGTTGACCGCCGTCCGTCCACATAGCAACAGCTGCGGGTGCGCGCGCTCCTCGTCTTCCTTGGCAACGGGGGGAGATGGGCGCGCGCTGCCTGGCCGCTGACATGGCACATACCCACGTGGGGGATTGGCCAGGAATCTCCTCGTCTTCTCGGGCAACGGGGGGAGATGGGCGCGCGCTGCCTGGCCGCTGACATGGCACATACCCACGTGGGGGATTGGCCAGGAATCGGGCGTGAGAAGGGCTAATGTACCCGCTTAAAGGAGTACTGACACGACATTTCAAAGCTGAGATCCGCTCTAGCAATCAAGTACAACGACAACACAAATAGGTGTCTGCGCATGGCACATACCCACTTGAGGGATTGGCCAGGAATCGGGCGTGAGAAGGGCTAATGCACCCGCTTAAAGGAGTACTGACAAGAAATTTCAAAGCTGAGATCCTCTCTAGCAATCAAGTACAACGACAACACAAATAGGTGTCTGTGAATAAATGCATCTTTCTTTCTTTGTAGTTGTACGTGTGTGTGTGATCTCTCTTTCGCGAACATTACCCAACCGCGCAAATTCAACTCCTGCATTCGCACTTCCAATTTCTTCCCCTCGGGGAAATGCGGGGAAATTTTTTTTTCTTTCTAACCCCAATAAGTCCATTCCGAACCGTGCTCTCATTATTGTTGTGTGCAACTTCTATTTACCCCCAGTGTATATTCAATAGAAATGAATTTATACTACCTGACCTTTCAGTAACAAGAAAAATAGCCGGATTGTACATTTCTTATCAAATATATTTTACTAATACTGACGTAAAGTGCGACTATTTTGCTTATCCTTCATACGTTTCCTCATGCATTTACAACACATTCATGCTTGCAGTGCCATCCTGCCGCACAAGCGTGTGCTTCAACACCTTTGTATCACAGCCGCCGCCGGAATGCAACCAACTGCCCGCTTTTATCGAAACCATCACAGATCGTTTATCCTTCAAGGCAGCCATGTATTACCTCAACGTGTATTACCTCTTTTCTCACCCGAGCCCTCTATGCACTGAAGATATTGTAATAAGCAAAAATAAATAAGTGAACGACGGACCGTATCCACGGAATAAATTCGTAGCACCGTATAATTCGAAAAAGTGTTGTTGAGCGTGAGCAGCAATCGCGGCGGCAAATGTGTCATTTTGAGAAGTCCCTCAAAAATAAAACGTAGACAATGATGACCTGGTCAGTACGATAGCTCATTGATAGGCGAAACCAGAGCCGCCGGACACGTGCATGCGTGTCATCGGGTCCAAATCGGGAGGCTTGGAAGTCAAACTATGTCGTTCTATTTACAAATACTGCAAGTTCGATTCCATTGTAAAGACACCCCGCAAATTTATTGAATAGAACATCCCGATTGGAATCTCGGATGAACCACAGTGTTTTCCAAATGAGCATCTTTACCCAAAATCGAAGCTACTGCTGGTCTGCGGTACTACGGCGGTACAACTGCGGTACTACTGAGAAACTACTGCGAAGAAACACGAATGCTGGTGACGCTTTTTCTGGATTAGGAATGACAAGAGCGTTTCCCGCAAACTCAAAAACACCCATAGGATTCGCATTCCGACTGACGCATCATAACCAAAAAGTTTTCAGTCCTGCTGAAATCTAGCTGGCAAGTAAAAACCCAATCACCATGCATAGCAAGAAACTGGCCTTTGTAGAACAACCAGGATTTCTTTCCTGCGCAAAATGTGCGACCTCAGGCACTACTTTTACGAAAGTTCTCCACTGTGTAGAAAAGATCCAGTTTTTGTACTCCTTAGTCATATAAATTTATTTTTAACGACATCATGTTTGCAGAAACGTGGTATCAGATGATTGCGACATGCTAGGTCTCCAAGGTTACAAATACTACTTTATTTTCGAGCTAAATAACGTGGTGGCGGTGAACTGAGGCATGTTCGCCGCCGTATGCCTTGTGAAGGTAGCACACAATTGAAGTGTTGTACTGCTGATTTAAAAATACAGTAGTTTCAACACAAAAGCAAAATTTTTACCGTTATTTTTTGTCCTTCGTTTCTTAGCTAACGTGCGTTCTTGCGGTTTATGAGACAGTTACTTGACTACATAACACTGAAGCAATACAACGAACTGGACGCGGGCGACTCACACATAAAATTGATATATGACCACATGCTTCCATGGCATTTTAGCATGAAAATTCACGCATGTCGGTTCTAAACCGCACTGTCTCTGCCCAATGAAGTGACACAGACCAACCGTTTTTACTTGATGTTTTCTCTATCAGCTCTGATGACATGGTTTGAAAGTAGCGATCATGGCCCAACATTTTGCGCTTACACATATACCAAATCAACACAGACTTGGAGATCTCCTCAGTTTAGATATAGGTCATTTTAAAAGGCTTACATGAACTACTTTCGGTTGCGTGTACTGGAGAAGAACTTCTCAACAATATAAAACAAGACCAGGGCAAAGTACTCATACGGCGAAATATTTTATACATTCTTTTGGTTATATAAAACATCTCTTATTTAAATAGTGAAGCGGAAAAAATATTAGGAATTCTTGGATTATGACCTATCAAACAAACATGGTCCGTAAAAACGTAACTTTAGAAGCCGCGTTTAACACGTGACATTCCTTATTGCTGGCTGAATTCTAAAAATATAGCAACAAATTAATTCGCAATGAAGAAAGGCAAAGTTGATGTACCCTGAACATTCCTTTGTGCACAATAAAGAACAAAACAGTATGAATATTGGCAAGATTGTCAATAAAATCATGAAAAGGCTTCAAATACAAAATACAAGGCTAGCAGAAGTAGCCCTAGCAGATTATTTCAATGCCAAATTCGTCAACTCGGGCCTACCTCCGACAACATCAAATCGGTCTCAAATTACATACCAGCCTATTAACACCGTATTTCCTCCCCTAAAACTACTACGAAATTCTACCGCATGTTCATTGCGTTAAAACGCAAAAGGGCCACCAAAGTATATGGTCTTCAACTTTCTCTGGTGTAGCCTATGGTTGATGCTCGTGTTGCGCATCTTGCACATATTGTTATAATGATTTTGGAACCAGGTTGATTTTGTGTGTCATTACATAGATGAAATACCGGTAATTTTAATGCGTTGATAAAAATAATGTCACCAGCTATACAGCAGTCTCTATACCTATGGTTTTTTTCTTAATATGAAGAAAAATTTTTTAAGATAAAAAAAATTTAATACAAACACACCATGACAGAACGATGACATAGCTTGTACTTGGTGTTATCGACTGAAACGGCGTTGCTACTCTGAAAGAAGTTCTGATTAGAAATGCTGATAAAAGTGAGCTTACACTGGCGGTCTTCGCAGCCTGCAGAAAGGCGTTGTATTTCTCAAGTCACGAATTGATGATGATGATGATGATGATGGTTTGACTTTATTGGCGCAAAGCCGACATAGGCAAAGAGCGCCAAACCCAAAGCTATTTGATGAGGAGGGAACACAAAATAAAATCAGTTAAATATATGAGCACGGCTGGTGTAAAGCGCCAGGGTGAAGAACAAGAGTCGTTAAAGGATAAATAAGGTGGTTGGTGTATAGGACCAGGGGTAAAACTATGGGTGGTATGAGACGAGTTGTAAGAAGTGAACTTCTGATAGGAACCTAATGGTGCGCTGAACAGAAAACATGGCACCGTCTCCTAAGAAGTATGACGGGTGTGGTGGAATATGTCTTGTGTGTATTTGTGGGAAGTGTTTGCGTCGGGTAATGTCGAGTGCCTTACATTGTATAAGGGTGTGGATTATGGATTTGGCATCTTCGAACATGCTGCACACATGTCTTCGACATGTAGTGAGTAAGTGCGAATGCGTGGCATGTGTGTGCCCTATCCGTAATCTAGCCAAGGTTGCATCAGTGTATATATTGCTTGTGTCGGTGGTGTATGGTCCAAAGTATAGGTTGCTTTACGTGAAACTCTTCTGTTGGTTCACTCCAGTGTATTTGCCATGTTTTGCGAAGTTGTTGTCTGATTTGTGCTTTCACGTCGGTGCAGGGTAATATGGTTATGTCTGCTGTATTCAAGAGTGTAGCAGCAGCAGCCTTCCGATCCGCTGCTTCGTTCCCGGCTATACCGCAGTGGCCAGGGACAGAGCAGAGGACCAGTTCAAATTTTTGGATATACACAGACATAATACCCTTGACTATCAGATCGACAACATGGTTTTTGGAAGACTTTGTTGACGACACTGCCCGCACTACACTGAGGGGATCTGTATATATAATGGATTGTGGGATGTGGCTTTGAAGTATATGATTAACAACAAGAAGTACACCATACGATTCTAATGTAGCGATACTAGTACAACTAATAAGCGTTTTAGTGACATTAAGGCCGGGTCCATGCGCCGCGCAGGACCCAGAGGTGGCAGTTCTAGAGGCGTCCGTATAAAATTAAGAACATTGATACTTCTGCTGCAAATACAAGAAGTGCGGCGGAATTGCACATGTGGGGGCTCGGTTTTTCTCTATATGTGTAAAATATTTGTCGCACGACAAAGGGCGGATAAGCCGTGGTGCGATAAAATCGGTTACAAAAGATTGGATGGTGTCTAAAAAGGAAACAGCAAGATCTGACCCTTCCTCTCTAAATCTGTCCGAGAAGAGCGCCGAGAACGATGGTCAATTTAAAAGGAGTTCAGTCATGAATGTATCATGAAAAACTGATTTAGGAGGATGGTGAGGCAAGGATGAAATTTGAAAAGCTTAAAGGATACCTGTGTATGCTCGCTGACGTTGTAGATTCCATTTGTTGCACTCCAGATAGAGGCTTTCGATCGGGCTAGTGCGGAAGGCGCCACACGCCCGGCGGAGCCCAAGATGGAGCACTGGGTCCAGCATTTTGAGGGACGTTTTACTTGCTGTCCCAGAAACAACACTGCCCTAGTCTAATCAGGAACATATCAAATGTGCGAGAGAACATTAAGGATAGTCATGGTTTTTAAGGATTTATGTGGTAGGTGGTGGTGAAAACATTTATTGATCATTTGTTAGCCGAAGAGCAGCCTCTGTTCAGGACCGAGTGGCGATAGCTCACCCGACACTGACCCTGCGTCAACTACTGGAGACCCCGAGCAATCGCCTCTTCCTTCCCTCCCAGAGTGGATTAAACACATTCAAAGTGATCTGGCAGACACTACTAGAACCGTACAAACAACAGCTCTCATGCCAGACGTAGACAGCCACCTTCATATTTTGGATGCCCGCCGTAGCCTCAGCAAACGATGGCGAGGGCAAAGGCACAATCGGAAACTTGGTGAACGGATCGCCTTGCTCACCGCCGAAGCCGAACGCTACGCAGCAGAGTTGACACGGGCCAACTGGCAAAATTTCTGCAACCAGCTACAAGGAACACTTGGAAGAGCCAAGACATGGTCGCTGCTACGCAGTCTCCTCTACCCCAAGCAGACCAAAACAGAAACCACGAAAGCCATCCGTACATTACTCCACAAGGAAAACCTTGACAAGGATACCCTTCTCGCTACACTGAAACAGCGCTATATCAGCGTCGGTCCCCGCCCCCAGTATCGGCCTTACCCAGACACCTCTCACACGAATGTCCTGCTCGATGCTGACATCATAGAGGCAGAAGTGAGAGCGGCCCTTCAACACCTGACAAAAAACACGGCACCGGGAGCGGACCGCATCCAATATAAGTTACTTCGCAACCTGGACGACCACGCCATAACCGAGTTGACGGCTTACTACAACAATGCATGGCGCAAGGGCACTCTACCACAGGAATGGAAGCACGTGGACATCATCCTGATACCCAAACCGGGCAAACCTCTTTCATTTGGCAACCTCCGCCCCATCTCACTTACTTCGTGTCTGGGCAAGCTTCTCGAACATATAATTCTTGCTAGACTGCAACTGGTAGTGTTTTTATGTGTGAGATGAATGTGAGCTTTTCGTCGAAGATTATACCTAAAAAAATTCCCCGCATTTCCCCGAGGGGAAGAATGTGAAAGTGCGAATGCACGAGTTGAATTTGCGCGGTTCGGTAATGTTCGCGAAAGAGAGATCACACACACAACTACAAAGAAAGAAAGATGCATTTATTCACAGACACCTACTTGTGTTGTCGTTGTACTTGATTGCTAGAGCGGATCTCAGCTTTGAAATTCCGTGTCAGCACTCATTTAAGCGGGTGCATTAACCCTTTTCACGCCCGATTCCTTGCCAATCCCCCACTCCTGGCCAGGCAGCGCGCGCCCATCTCCCCCCGTTGCAAGGGAAGACGAGGAGCGCGCGCACCCGCAGCTGTTGCTATGCGGACTACGGCGGCGGACGATTCAGGGTCGCTTAAGAAGTGCATTCGCACTTACTTCCCTGGATTAAGTATAAAAACATTGCTATCAGCCCCGCCGGCTAGCTTGTTAACACCAAGCTGGACTTGGTGCTCACAGATAGAGAAGTAACAGGATTTAAAGCCAGTTGAACGTCGTATACATAAAATAAACAGGAAATCGACGGTGGCAGAGCCTTCATAAGGAAATTCATTTTCATAAAATAAGGGTGCAACCTAAAACTCCACCTTGTGGCACTTTATTTATCTGCACATGAACCCTAGAAAGTGCAGTTCTAACTGACGCATGAAAGGTTCTTTGAGACAAGTAGCTGCCAAGTGTGTTCATCATGTTACCCGACATGCCAAAGGACATCAGGTCGTTTAGGATGCCTTACCGCCACACGGTATTGTACGCTTTTTCCATATCAAACAATACCGTCATACAATATTGTTTATGGATGAAAGCAGCCTTTATGTAAGACTGGAGCGCAACGAGTTGATCGTTAGTTGACCGTCCTGCCCTGAAGCAGGCTGGCAGCTCTCCAGAAGACCATTGTACTCAACAATGTACATCAGTCTCCTGTATATCATCTATTCGAGGAGCTTGCACATGCAGCTTGTAAGGGCGATGGGCCGATAGCTAGCGGGAGACGAAGGGTCCTTTCCTTTCTTCAGGAAAGCCACTACTAAGGCCTCCCTTGTATAGATATCTTGTATAGCGATATCTTGTATAGATGTAGCAGTGTTTCAAGAGTGTCTGGGTGTAGGCGTTGTATCATGGTGTATGTGATTGTTTCCACCAGGAGCTGAAGGCTTACATGTGCTCAGAGCAGCCTTCACCTCATGAATTGAGAAGGAGAATTGTAAGAAGTGTGCGCCTTGTTATCACGCCGGGACTTCTTTTGTAGAGATGTTTTGTTTTTAATGAAAGTGCATCTGTGCTTAACTGGACACGTGTTCGAAGTGTTGTGCGAGTGTTTGAGCCTGGTCTTCCAGTGTGTCCCCTGTTGTACTGAACAGGGGCAGGCTGTGTGTTTGTTGTCTTTTTAGTTTTTGTATTCGTGCCCAGACTTTTTGTGTGTCTGTGTATTTATTTTTGGATGTCAAGAAGGTGTTCCATCTCTCTCGTTTTTCCTCACGGTGCACACGTTTTTCTAACGCCTTGGCCCGAATAAACAAAATTAGTTTACCCGACTTGGGTACTCACGAAGGATACCCCGCGCCTTGTTGTGGGCCTCTCGCGCCCGCCTACAGTCCTCAATCAAACACGGCCTCCTTTTGTTGCACGGGGCACCAGAGGCGGGGGGAATTCACTTTTTGGCGGCGTCGAGTATGTGCGCCGTGAGAAGTTGGGTAGCTTCTTCAACGTGCAGGTTTTGTATGGATGTGTGGTGCAGTTTGGATGTCTCTGAGTGTGTGTTCCAGTTAGCTTTTGCTTTATCGAACCTGTTTTGGGAAGGTGGACGGCATGGGCCTTTTCCTATATATGTTAGTGCGGTATATAAGTGGTCACTACCATATGGGTCAGTGCCCACATCCTACTCGAGAAGAGGAAAGAGAACTGTGGAGCCAATAGCCAGGTCAAGATATGAGTGTGTGTTGTGTCCTATATTAACGTCTGTGGGCCTATTTTTGTTGAAGAGGCATGCTCCTGAAGGTGTAAGGAATTTCTCTATCAGGCAACCTCGGGCATCTGTGCGAAAAGATCCTCAAAGAGAGTTCTGCGTATTAAGGTCGCCTGTTAAGATGTATGGTTCGGGCAGCTGGTCGACCCGCGCCTCGAAGTCAGAGCTCGAAAGTTCAAAATCAGGACGAATGTAAATGAAGCATACCATTATCAACCTATTAAAATTTATTGTGCATATTGCTACAGCCTCAAGGACTGTGTTGAAAGCGATAGGGTGGAATGCTAGAGATTTTCGGGCTATTATGGCTACACCGCCCGAAGAGTGTGTGCAGCCAACGCTATCCTTTCTCAACACGATACAGCCATTTAAGAAGTTTGATTGATTATAATATAAATTGGTTTCTTGGACACACATTAAGCTTGGTTAATTAGCATGCAGAATCTCATACATGTCATCAAGATTATTCAGCAGGCCTCTTCAGTTCCATTGAACTATATTTTGTCTTCACATTATGATGTGTTAAAGATACTGGATTGTGACTGTTTATGTGAGGTCTTTCGGAGCTTGCACTCTTGGGAGGGGTTTTTTAACCTTCTCGGGATATTTCGATGGAGGAACCTGTTCCTTCCGCTGCGAAGCAGACAGGAAAGGTCCCACGTCAATGTCGTCATCAGATTTCGAAAGGGTGGCCGGCAGACCAGACCCCTTGAACTTGGCAACCTTCCCGGTGCCCTTCGTTGCCGTCGCGACCACCGAGGGCGTCAGGAGCGCCCCGGGTGCCACAGTTGGTGCGATGGCGGTGGGAAATACAGTGGTTTCCTCCGTCTCAATCTCCTGCGGGCCCTCGCGTGTGCTTCGGGCTCATAGAGAGGAGAAAAGAGTGGATGCAGCAGCATTCCCACCGGACGTGGATGCTATCACAGCTACGGCTTGCTCAGGGAGCGGTCCGGAGTGGACTTGGGATGCAAGAGTGAAACCAAGGGGGGGGGTTGTGGGACCAAGTCCGACTCTCGGTACTCGGTCCCTGCCGAAACCAGACGCCGCTCCGCCCCCCGGCGAGCTGCGTCGGCGTACCTCCCCAGATGGAAGGAGGCGAACCTTTTCCGCGCATTGGAGAAGGTGATGTTTTCAGTGGCCTTGATGTTTAAAATTTTCTTTTCGAATTGAAAATTTTCACATTTATTCGAGTAGTCCACGTGTGGACCCTGGCAGTTTACGCAAATAGGCTGTTGCGTGTTACACTTTTCAAAGGGGTGGTCATGTTTGGCGCCTTTTGCGCACGTATATCGGCTGCGACACCAGTTTGTGCTGTGCCCGAACCATTGGCACTTAAAAGAGCGCCGTGTGTGCGGGATATAAGGCCGGACTGGACATCGCACCAAACCTGCATTGATGGATTCTGGAAGGCTCGACCTGTCAAAAGTTAGGATGAGGTGCTTTGTTGGTATGTGTTTATCGTCTATTCGTATAGGTATTCGCCTGACCGCTGTTACACCCTGGCCACGAAGGCCCTCCAGCAAGTCGGCTTCAGTTTCATTCAGTGGGTCATAGTCCGCGACCACGCCCTGAGAGCTGCTTATGCTGCGGTGGGGCGTGACTCGGATGGCCAGATCTGCGATGCTGGTTTGCACATGAAGTTTATTGGCCTGATCCTGGCTACGGACCTCGACAAGGATTTCACCGGTTCGATGTTTTTTGGCCTTGTACGATTCTCCAACGATACCCTCAAAAACCTTGAAATAAGAAATACCGACTGTGAAGCAAGAATTTTTGTTTGGTCTACCAATTTCATCACGATGAATCGAGCATAGTTGTTCGATTTCGGAGAAAAGAAACTTCGGTGCACCCCCTTTTCAGGGGCGGATCACGTTCGGGGGGGGGGGGGGAGCCGAGTAAAAAATGTCATATATCATAGTATAGAAGCAGGGGACGGGGTACTTTCTTCGTCAGCCTTACCCTGATAGCTGAAGAGGTCCCGGAGCTCCCTGTCTGGTAAACAGACAGGGAGCCCATTCGCCGAAGCTTGACCTAGGTTCCAACGGCCACCGTTTGAGATTTCTACCCTTCACCTTAAAAACACATGGCTAGGGTTGGATCCAGCTTATGTATGGAGGCTCGGGTCCGCGGTGTCGCCATCACCGTCACCAAGTATGCTCAATGTGTCCCGTGCGGAGCCAAGCCTCGACTACTTAGGGTGCAATGGCTAGCTTGTAACCATGTGAAATATCGCCTGAGCTTTGAAAACATTGCGGTGCAGATGGATACAGGCTGTTAGCTTGTTCAATTTTTTCATCTGGGGGGCACCGAAGAACCGTTTTTGGGCAAATTCTGTCTTTTTATGCTACTGATTTAGCTAAGATTGATAAAAATACGTTTATTCTTTACGCGGTTGACACCAGATTATTTGTATCTGTTCGAGAAGTACAAGATATAGTGGTTAAAGTGTAGAAAGGGCATGAGAAACTTTGGGATTGGTCTAAAACTAACATTATCAAAATAATCGCCCGCAAGGCAAACGCCATTTCATTTTAAGCCAAAAACACACGCATGCAATTGACAACCAATTTAACCTTCGCGACACGCCTATTCAACTCTTCAAAAACATAGAGTTCATAGAGCCGCCTTCTCATTTAATACGTGGTGAAAATTTCACTCTGAATCATTGACCAAATCTCGTGAATCAGGAGCGGAAGCTTTATCAGTGTGTCGTAGAATACAGGATTTAAAAGAGAGTTGAACGTCGTCTACATACATTGAACAGAAAATCGACGGTGAATTTCCTTCCTAAGGGAATTCATTTTCACAAAAAAGGGTGCAACTTAAAACTCCACCTTGTGGCACTCCATGTTCCTGCACATGAACCTTAGCGAGTGCAGTTCTAACTCACACGCGAAAAGTATTTTGGGACAAGTAGCTGGCAAGTGTGTTCATATTGGTACCCGACTTGCCGAAGGACTTCAGGTCGCTTAGGATGCCATACCGCCACGCGGTATCGTACGCTTTTTCCATGTCAAAGAATACTGTCATACAATATTGTTTGCGGAGGAAAGCATCCTTTATATAAGACTCGAGCGCGATGAGTTGATTGTTAGTGTACCACCCTGCCCTGCAGCCTGCCTGGCAGCTCTCGAGGAGACCGTTGTACTCAAATGCCACCAACAACATTTCGACAAGGTATGTACACAATGCTAGCCATTCAAAATGTCACACCTTCGTTAAATACATTATCGATGCTCATATCGTTCCACGTATCTTTGATGAGCCATTAACATATTTCAGTCAGTCGTAAAGGGCATTCTAAAATCGAGACTAACGCACAAACCCAAAAGGGGCCACTTTGCGTATAAAGTTTAGAAATTCAGCCACATTGACAACGCCAACGGGGTACTGCCCGACCCTGCGAAAACCTTCAAAATTGAAAACTTTTTATTCCAAAATGTAAACACGGAGCACAAAATTTTCTGAGATGGCGCGACTACCAGCGCCCCCTTTGAGCAAATTACTCAAGGACCATCTACGTGGTTGACAAAATAAAGCGCAGTTTTCTGCTGGAACGACGTGGAGCAAGAGCCTTCCGTGAATAGCAACAGCGATGCAAAGCCAGTTTGTGGTCGCTCATTTTGACAAAAACGCCAGAACAAAAAGCGCACAGTCGCCATTGATGAACGCGTGTTTGCCGCAACCATCAAAAAGTGGCCCAGCGTCTCTGCCCTAATGTCGGAAACGCCGATGCTTACAGAGAAGCTGCTGGCCTTCCCTATTTAAAGAGCTACGCTTTACCCAGCTTTATATATGCAGCAATTCTCCTTTTATTACGCCCGTTTGAGCGCACGACGTCGCTGGCGCTCACGCAGGGTGCCTTCTTTGGGAGTGCAGGCGACTTTGGCGAGTTTGCGAACATTCGAGGCGCCACCGCCAAGCGAATCATATATATGTGCGCGCTGTCTAGTCCTCCGTCCCCTCTCATCCGCTCCTAGAATCTGCCAACCTGTGCTCTGCTCCCGCACCCGCTCTCCCCTTTGCGCTGCAGTGTGCTTGGCGTTTGCTCGACGCCGCGCTAGGCGATGCTCTCTCCACATCACTACGCCCACGTTACCATTCCTCATTTCATGAAATATTCAACCAAGTGCGACTTCGTTATTCAATAAATAGCAGCCGTTAGGAACTATTCGTATACAGAAGGCCTAACCTGACCCAACGCAGAAAATCTCCTAAGATTCCTCCAAAAGGCCGTGGCTATTACAAGACTTGTTTACATATTTTGGTCGTACGTTTATATTAGACAATATTGTTTAAGCAACTCTTGGCGTGGTCTAATGGCTCTCCAAAATCAAGAACCATTTTGGCCGTATTGAGCGTTCGACACGCCCCTGCGTGTACTCGATGGTGGCATCATTCAACAAGTCTAGCAAAAAACAGCTGGAGGCCGAGTGTGTCTTCCGCCTTCCGTCGATTCGCCGCACCAGGACTTTTATGAAGATGGCGCGCTCTCAGAACGGTGGCGGAGAGTGAACTGCAATCCTAGCAACCCTCTGACAACATATTACGCGTATTGATCGACTTAGACGGCATACGTGATTTTGCCTTTCCAACGGCCTTCATGCATCCTGTCGTTCCTCTACAACAAAACGTCGGCTCTCAGACGAGAACAAATCCTTTTCTTGTTATGCCTCAGAGATTTTCGTGTTAAAATTTGAGATCGTGTCATCCCCCCACCCGTAATCGAGCAAGCAACACTACTCCTTACACCCAATATCTTTCAGAACCACCAGAGCTGCTGCAAACATAACCAATGTGAACTGCCTCCAAAGAAACAAGTTACTGATGCTGTTAAAACACTCTGGTAAAGCTGTTACCCTGAGGCAGTTGCCACCAGTGTCGGTTACTCCATCGACATATTTCGTACACGTCCCTTTCCCTCAAGTATGGTTTGGCAGATCTTTTTTCCGCCAATGCGCCACAATATACAACGTGGTTTTCTCAATGATAACAGTTAATGGTGAATGAATCAAAATACACGAAAATATGATAACAGGATTGGTAGTGCTTCATTTGGAGACACAAGAATATAGGGTGTGTGCCATAAGGGAATCTGGTGTGTGCCATAAGGGAATAATCTCTGCTGAATTGAAGGAGACCACAAAAGGACAACAAATGCTTCGAGAAACTTTCTAATGCGCTACAATAAAGGTAAACTTAATACTCACTATCTCATAAAATCGCGTGCAATCTCCGTATGCTTCGGCGCAGATGTCGTTCAGAGCTAGAATAAAGGTCACGGCCAGAAGAAACCTGAAAATCTGTTCAAAATTGCTACTTCGTTAGTGTATCCTGAACAACTTGCAGATTTTGACTCGCTCTGGTGATACTAAAGTTAATACAAACATTCAAACCCAACTTTCCATAAGCCCTCATGAAACTCTCTTCATGAACATCTCATTTTTTTCTTACAAGCGCACTTGGCTTTTCTGATAACTTGCTGTTACAATAAACACAAGCGGTAAAGAAAAACACGCATATCAGTCAGCCCAATCGGCGCTTAAACAGTATTACCTCGCATGCGCGGTTGTCAAACCAACAGTCATAAAACAAATATGACACCAGTACTTCCTTTGCTTCCGTCACGCTTCGGAAAAAATCAGCGCCTGCAATGTGATTTCCAAATGACCTTGTTGAGCAATCGCAGTTGTAGTGCTTTGTTTATACAATTCTTAAGTGTTTTATTGCTAATGTTTTAATGATGTTTAAGCTCAAGACTGCGCCCTTCGAATTTTTCCATACCTATTTTTATTACTCCAAGCTGAATCCGCTGAATATCTTAAAGCCATTTGTTAACATCTCAATCCTTTCTTTTTTTTAATACAGGAAATTTTTATAAACACTTGTTATCTTATAACTATGATAGCAACAACTGAACATTATTGCGGGCAAGCTTTACGACTGTCTCAAAAATGTTTACCAAACTAAGCATTTTTGAATATACGGCGGGTGAAGTCATTTACAACACTTCAAACACTCTTAGACATGTCGAAAATTATATCCAGTTTAGCACCAAAATGTTAGCCCATAGGGTATAAAATTATGTTTTGATATGTCAGCACTTCAAAGAAATTGTTTTGCAAATGTTCAAATTTCAGGTTTTACGATTATTTTTGAAACTTTTTTCCTCGCAGAGAGATACTCAACCGGAGAACAAAATGTCGCTGCTAGGCGTGGAATTTAAGTCCACTCTTGGTGTAATGAAAATATTGCCTAAGCTTGTGGAAATAATTTACACAAATGGAAACAACGGAAAGGCAGCTTTCTTCTTAGGCAACGTAGACTTGATAGTAGCCTTACTTGTATTGTGAACGGAGCTGCATAAGACTCTAACTTACTAACGGTATTGTTACCGTGAAGTGCTGCATTTGGACGTGCATTTTTCACTCATTTATTGCACAACTCGCCGGATTGGTCATTTTGTGTTTAATTGCGATTGTAGTTTACAACGTCATTTTGGTTTTCTTACACAAACGTAATCATAGAAAATTTGTGGTGCTTTATACCACTCTTTCAATTTCTTTTATCACACAATAAGTATAACTAGTAGTTTTAAATAAACACCGCTGTTTGCACAAATTTATTATGCAAAACATGCACTCGATTGACGATAATTTATTTTATGCGGAGTCGTATTGAAACGAGTCACTTTCGAAAAGAAGTAATAAGAAGCTACGTAACAATGCTTATGGTAACAATGTGATTACATGGCATTTTCCGCAAAAAGAGGAAAGGACAAATTCCGAGAGCATTTCGAAAAAAAAAGAGTCCTGCAAATATTTCGGATATTTAGTTGGACATTAACAAAAACGTCTGTTACAGTTTTTAAAGTGGAATTGCAAGAACACAATATTGTAGCCATACGTACGTATTGCAGAGTCATTTTGTTCAATCAGAGCTGAAAGTACAATATTTGTTATTGTACATGCTGTACTGTTATTTTCGTAATTTTTACTCTAATGATGGCAGAAAAACGTTTGTTATATTTTGTATATTATATAACCTACGCTCGCCATGTCACACTTCCCCTCAATGTTTAAAACAAAACCACTTGCAACATAGTATTTTATCTTAAAAATTGCGAAGCTACACAAAAATGTCCCTTTTTGTACTGTACCTTCAAAAAGTCCTACTGGCATAAAAATTTCATAAATAGTTCGGCATGCTATTCAACTCACAAAAAAATTCCCTTTTTGCAAACAGGTTATTTTTACGTATACAATTACCCGTCCCTTTAAATTCTCCGAGGGAATAGAGACACCACCACTACGGTAGAAGACCTGCAGCAGAGTCAACGTGGCCACTGAAGTTGATATACGACAAACTGGCAATATTTAAAGTAATACAACAGTTGGAGTATTCCACGATCCTCATTCAAATGAGACTAGAGAACAGCTGCAGCTTGTCAGGTTCGAGGCTCCATCAAGGGTATTGTGGGGTAAAACTGGGATTTTTTTGGTGATTTTGTTTTTGCAGAATATTCTGAAAGCCACGTATTGTCTTTGCAGCAGATGTTTTGAAAAAGGTGCAAGTTTTCCACCAAAGCATAAACAAAAACAATATGCTAAATTATGAAAAAAGGCACTCTGAAAAGGGCAATGTTAAAACTTTTGTGTACCCCGTAAAAGTAAGAAAATGATCGGCAAACGTACATCGTCCAGATGATGAATTCTAAACTTCACGAGTTGCATAAATTGTACCAGTATTGGTCACATTTATTTGCGTATAGAATTGCCCTGAAACTAATAATTCTCGTTTGTGTTCCAGTTGGGCGCCGTGAGAGTATGGTTCCCGCATTGCCGGAATTTTTCAGAAACAGAATGCTGATATGGTAAATCAAAATACCCTAACGGCTAGTTCAGCAAGAAAACTAAACCTTTAGTGTCAGCGTGCGTGTGAGAGCGAGAAAAGAGTCTTCTAGACAACCTGCCTCCGAAGCGTTCCACCAAGTGAGCGATAATGTCAGGACGAGAGACGGGTTTTCAGGCACACCGATGCAATGTGGAGACGAAGTGAGGGAGCCGAAGAGTACAAATTAAACACATAGCAAAATGTTTTGTTATACTCAGGACTCGCCATACCCAGTGCAAAGAACAAGAAGTGGTACAGAACTCCAGAAGACTGATTCATTGACGTACAATAGGACGGCGAGACAAAGTGCCCCAATCGGAAAACGGATGAAACCCTTGACATAGGCATGGCTAAACAAGCGCGTATGCGTCCACTTAAGGAGGAGTTCTATCATTAGGACTGCAAAACCATTACAAAATTCTTTGCAATCTCCAGGCTTTCTTGAAATGCCCAAAAATTTTAAACTTTCTAGCCTGTACCAGTTGGTGTAGGTGGCAGTGGTTATAAGTTTCACGTTGCCCAACAGGATGTTTTATTCCCGAACACAATTTTAGTTACATCAATCACTGGTATAAGTGTCCCAAATTCTGCAAACAATCTAATCAAGACATTCAGCGCCCTATTTTTTAAAACTTTGTTCTTCTTCTCGGGTTGACAGAAATTACCATGCTGTCTAAAATAGACAAAAATATGATCTGACGCCATTTGAACACGGGTTTTAAAAGCACCAAGTCAGTTTTATACGTTTACGCGTTCCAGCAGTTCGACAAAAGTTGTGGTGATGGGATTTTGCCTGTGGTCATTGCCCACTTGAAAGACTTGCCTGAAATCGGCACCTTTGAAGGGCGAATGTTCCGGCCTCAAAAATACGTACGACAGGCTAGCACTACGGGCGCGATTATTGCGCAAACAGTGAGGTGGCGGACCCACCTAGAAATCCCTGGTTTAGCTGAGTGTGTGCTTGGTTATGGGGCCATCCTTGGTCAGCAAAAGTGTCCGATTGGTTACGCTTGGAGACACCGCGAAGGTTGCAGCGTCAATATGTTTGGTACTTGGCCGTGGTTTATGCGTGGTGTCGTCGTTATCACCACCAGGAGCAATAAAATCTCAGTGTCTTCAGAAAGTACCGAATTTACTGGCCTGTAACGCGACACGATAGCAACACGAAGGGCGGGTGTCCATAGCATTCCAAAAAAACCTCGAAAGTAATATGAGGGTTTCTTTGTCAAGTCGAGCGGAACATAGGCATCTGCCGCAGCACTAACGCAAGCCCAACGCAAACAAAGAAAAATTACAATTACAATTCCAGCTCAGTAACAAGACGCGCAGCTGTAGTGGTTTGACCTTCGCCTGTGGAATGGCCATTTTTCGAGCGCCTTCGCTTCTTTGAGAAAACATTAATTCAATTTGACGTGTCCTCTTTTGCAAAGCTCACCCTACTATTTCTGCTGGGTTTCATAGTGAAAAGGCACCGAGGATTGTCGAACAATTCTTGTCTATTCTGCAGGCAGCTTAGCTGCCGATTTCTAGAGTATTCAACATACGGAGTTTAGTAAATCGGTCATCGCACTAGGCGGGACAGGTGGTCACCTCAAGAGGACCCAAAAAAATTCACAGCATATCCACGGGGTGAATGATGATGAGTGGGCGAAGCTCCTGAGGGGAAATCATCGGTAAAACCGTGACCCTTCAGTGAAAGTTCGCCCACTACATCTGTGACCGAACGTAACGTCTAGAAAGTCTCGGTTAAACCGCGCGTCGGGACCTTGGGACTGAGCTCGCCTGATGCGTTTCGCAGACGCCTCACGAGCTCTCACTGCATCGGGGTCTTCCTGCCGATACGCGCGCTGTCTCGCCGCTTCCCGTTCTCTGAAGTTTTGGAGATCCTCTTCGCTCCGCAGCAGTGCCGCTTCGCGTACGGCAGGGTCCTCGCGCCGTTGCCGTGACGCTTGGGCCTCTCGTTCTCGAACGCTGGGATCTTGGCGGCGTCGTCGCGCAGCCAGACGACACGCTTCGGCCTCCCGCTCTCGTACGGCAGGATCTTGGCGGCGGCGTCGCGCAGCTTCACGGAGCGCTTCTGCCTCGCGGGCTCGCACATCTGCAGCCTTATCCATCGGGCGACTCCGAGCGTGCGCCAACAGCGAACGGATTTTATTACAACGCTCCCCACCATCTAGTAAACAATCCAAGAACTAAACTAGAGGTAGCCACGCCATCTAGTAAACAAACCAAGCGCATCTTTTCATCATATACAAGTACCGCCATCTAGTAAACAATCCAAAAACTAAACTATAGGTAGCCACGCCATCTAGTAAACAATCCAAGAACTAAAATAGAGGTGGCTACATACATACGTCGAGGATGAACAGACCCACGCCCTAAGAAGCTTCGCCCCTAAAAGCAGTCGATTTGTTTCAAGCCAAGAAGAACCGCAGATGCCTCACCACAGTACGGCCGAAAAACAAACCTGAAGCACTGCGGACGTCGTCAAGGCTATATATGCCACCGCAGAAAAACTGATAAAAGAAGAACAAAGGACTTGGCTTGTAGTTGATCCAAAGGGGTTTGGCACCAATTGCCAACATATATCGCGACATGTTCTAAGCTGTAGGCGTAGCTTAGAACAAGGTGAATTATTACACTTTATAGGAAGCCTTCGGTATTCACTAGCAACGCGTGGTGGACATCAGGAAGCAACAATTTGGAAAAAAAACTCGCTTTACAATCGAGTGAAAAGAGTAGAATATAAACGTAGCCACTTTCTTTGCACAGAGGCTCCTACAGCAGCGGGCGGTGCTACGGATGGGCGTTTGCTTAAATGTTTTAAACTAAATAAGGGTAGCGCCCTGGGCACGTTGGTACTGTGCCCTGTGTGTCTGTGTGCGTGTGTGTGTCCTCGTGCCGCGTGTGTCTGTGTGTGTGTGTTATGCCGTGTGTGGGTCCTCACTCCATGCGGGTCCCCCTTTTTAGCGCAATCATTTTATTTACAATGTTTTAAACTCGTTCTCTGGCCACCGTTTGGCTTCTGTGGTCTTGCATGTGGGCACCCTTAAGAAGTTGATTAACGTATTGATTCTCGGAATTTTAGTTTCTTTCATTTTAGCAATATTTGATCTCTTTGCTCAAACACTTAGCCATTCTTCGCTACACACGTTAGGGCCGGAAAATTCGCGAGGCAATTCCAAAGCCGTGATTCTACCATCTGTATCAGGCTTCCCGGCGAAGCTTTTCAAAGCCAAGCTTCTAGCATTTCTATCGCGCCTCCTACAGGTGGCGACACGCATAACACCCCTGCGTGGCGAGGCAAAGCTACTGTGAAGCGGCGCCGGTGGGAAAGATGGCGTCATCACTAGCCGATGTTTACCTGCACCCATTCTCGAGCTCAACCACCAGCTTAGACAGCATCGCTTTTCAAATAATGAAATCTTTATTTCGAACTTAAATGTTTTATTTGCTAGTTTCCGGAATATGGTCTGCAAACCATGACACGTCAGCAGAAAGCTCGGTTGACGTAACTCAATGTGAAGGATGAAAATGCAAAAAAAAAGAAAACAGACGCAAATTCGATATAGCGTAAATACTTGTTGGCCATAGCATTTCCAGGCTTTTGCCTTTAAAACAAAATGGGCAGAAGAGGAGAAGCATGTTCATTGCTATCACACAATTAGGCCAGGTCTGTCTAAAAAACAAACACCGGAACAAAAAATCTTGACGACTGACCTCTAGAGCAGCACCAACAGAGTCTTAGTGTTTTTTCTGGTTATTAAGGAGGCATACATTTGTGGCTAACATTTATTTCCCTGAATATGTGGAACGTATTAAAGTTAAGCGCTGTGAAAGGAGCCATAAAACTTTCTTCCCGCGAGCCTAACACCATCTTTAGAAATATTAAAACAGTAGTAGTTCAGGGGTTGCCAACATATACTGATGTTTATCTGATCTAACGTGTTTTGGTGCTTCAATCTTTTTGTGCCTTCATTCGTAATTATTCTTGCTCACAGAGGTAGCTTTCCAGCAATCGCTTGAAAGTCGTGCCAGATTTCATAGTGAATCCAGGCTAAAGTTTACTTATTATTTTCTGATCTTTTCTAGATGAGGACTTGATACCTACTTTTATCTTATGGACTCCTGCTGACAGGGTGGTAACCCACAAGCATAGTAGTTTACACCACACATATTATAGGTAGCTACCATTTTCGCAATGAAATTTTCTATGGTTCTCTTCTCCTTCTTGGCAGGTATGTATTGCGTTTGAAAGTAGTGAGAAAATCAGGTCAGTGCATCAATGAAGATCTATGAAGGAACAAATCAAAATACGACTGCAGTACGGACATCCTCTATTGAAGAAACCCAGTGAAAGTGTTTCTTCTCTTCTTATGTGTGGTAATCGTTATCTTCAGTGACGACCTGAATCAGTCGCAGCCAACGGATGGGGTATCCGTAAACGGATTTGGAATTTCGTTTAAAAAGTGCGCACACAAATGGTTTGTAAACGCAAAAGGCGTTCTTGCTGTGCAGAGAGGAAGAACACTGGCGGCGCCTTTTGCTGGGGAATAAGTGTGAGAATTTAGGCGCATCTAGGCACCACGGAAAAACGAAACGTGTTTATGAAAAAGTTGTAGTGGGCCTGTGTGTAAGACGAAGTAAACAGTTGCAAACATTTTGTCTATCATTAGCTCTTAAAAGTGTTTCGGAATCCGT
This sequence comes from Haemaphysalis longicornis, assembly GCF_048455015.1. Taxonomy (NCBI): domain Eukaryota; kingdom Metazoa; phylum Arthropoda; class Arachnida; order Ixodida; family Ixodidae; genus Haemaphysalis; species Haemaphysalis longicornis. Next base: position 184,244,781 of record NW_027526407.1, read on the forward strand.
GGGAACACTCCCAGGTGTTTTCTTAAGGACTAACTTCAGGGAGACTTGTTACATTTGAGCATTAAAACTCAATACACCATTTTCTAGAGTGGAGCAGAGTGGAACCTGTTGGTCCTTCACCTTTCATATTGTGGTGTAAAAAGCAGTGTTCTGAACCATATTTGATGTTTCTTGGAATGTTACCATTTCATCATAAAGGCCGGCAGAGTTACGTACCTTATTTTTTCCACGTTTACTATTCCAACCTCACATACCAAGTATGTTACTCGCCGCATTGGCTCTATGCGTAAGGCGTTCTCCTCCTCAGCCCGAGGACACCGGCTCGATTTCGGCCACGGTATCTGCTTTTCATGTACACATGAAAAAAGAAAAGCTTGAGTGCCTAGAATTGAGGGCACATAAAAAACATAATCTGGAGCCCTCTGCTACGGCGGGCCCAAAAGCTCCAATAAAACTTTTAAGCTTTGAACCCCTTAAAGTGGATCTGTGTATTGCTTAATATTCTTTAGTTTCAGCGTTTTTATTTCCAATTGCCCAAAATCAGTTCGCATTTGAACTCCACTACTCTCGAGAATCTGGCATAGATTGGGAATACCTTGCCATGTCTAGAGCGTTCTGGATGTAGAAACCTATGGAAATATCATTGTACCTTAAACATGATAACTTATGTCCGTGGTTTCAAACATCGAAATCGTAATACGTATTTGCCGACAATTTACTAGCAAGATTAAAGTACACAATAAAAATAATAACAAGTCATCTGTGTTAAATTTTTTCGGGTATTGAAATATATCCATTGTATTACTTGATACCAACAGACAATAGAACTGCAGAAATGTTAAAAGTTAACATTTCTTGCAGATATGATGGGTGAAACCGAAGCCCTTTTGTCAGAGACAAAATTTGCAAAGAATAAAAAAATTTGTATGGTCGGGAAGTAACACAATTAACTCATTTAGGGCACCTGTGTAAAGAAACAGCCATTTTGCATCTGATGAAAATATCGAGCCGGTAAGAGAAACCTGTATAATTTGTTTCCGTTGTTGGACAAAGAAATACCACATAGACTCCCGCAATCTACCACAGCTGTGGAATGGTAGGCCTGGGGATAACGACTCGCTGTGCAGACGAGGAGTCATTTTATTTACACAATTGTACAGAGCACAGAGTTTGACAAAAGAAGAGGTTCCGCACTAAGGATATTAAAGGAATATTACACAAAAATTAATACCCCAAGTGTTCCGTTACTTCACCCACTACGTCCGGAGGTGGCGTGACCGCCAGAGATGAGAAATGCTATTGAGGAGATCCGTCGGACTTCAGCTGCCGATCACCGTCTCAACGGAGCCCTCCTAACAGATTGAAGTGAACCTCCTGGCCCCGTTCCCTAAACCCCGATCCGAGAACAAGTTGATTGTCGTAATAACCGACTAGATTACGCACTACGCAGAGGCCGCCGCTCTTATGAGGGGGACCGCAAAAGAAGTTCGGAAGTTTTCCATAAACGATGTCTATGACATGGAGCTCCTGAAGTCGTAATCACGTTCCACGGAACAACCTTCACTGTGGAGCTCATGCAAGGAATCTTACACTACAGCAACACGGATCACTGGAGAACAACGGCGTACTAAGACAAAACGAACGCACTAACGGAAAATCTCAAAAAAAACGACCACGATTACGCGGTCTATGTGCCTAGACGTTGAACATAAGACTTTGGGCAAAGTCCTCCCGTATATCACCTTTGCGTACAACATAGCGACACAGGACACTACGACGATGACAGCGTTCGAGCCCGTCAATACAAGACGGCTGACTACTCTGCTAGACGCCGTGCTTCCGCACGCAGAATACGACGACCTCAACACCGACGTCAACGAATGTCTTAGGCGTGCGGACAAAGCCTGCCAGCTCGCGTGAGTTCGTACAACGAACCAGCAGCTGTTGGATGCGGGACGCTACAACCTCCGACGCCGAGAAGCCGAGTACTACCAAGGGTATCGTGTGTGGGTTTGGACTCCCATTCCAAGACGTGGACGCAGTAGGAAGCTTCTGCGACGGTATTTCGGACCCTATCCCAATCTACAACCTGTTGGCCAACCTAACTACGAGGTCATCCCCGATGGTGTTGCCCAAACATCAAGACGACGCACGGGAACAGAAGTAGTCCGCGTGGTCTGTCGGGAAACCTTACTACGCGTGAGGACAAACATTTGTTGTTGTTTGACCGGACTGTCTAATTTTAGCATCGGGTTGATGCTCTTTTAGAGGGGGGGGTAATGCCAGAAAGGATGTTTTGGGTGTGTTTGTTTATGATTTGTTTTCGCCGAACGGCTGCACCCGGCTTTGCTATCGGTGTTATCTGTGGGACAAGTGAAGAGCATGTTCTTACATTTATGCCGCATGCCCTCTTTTCTTTGATACAGGGAGTGTGGAGAACCAACGTCACAAACCTAGAATAATCTTCTATGATCTAGTGTTGTGGATTCAATTGGCCTGTTCGAGAAGCCCTCCCGCGGAGAAATAATTGACCGCAGAGAAGACGTCGCGGCAGTCGATTCACCAACAGCAGTGAGCTCACGTCACTTTGTGTACTGCTGTTTCGCTGCCTAAGTATTTTTTGAGTTGTTCGGGGAGCACAAGTTCACTTTATTGAACTGGTTTTTCTTGAAGACAACTGCGTTGTCTTTGGCGTCGTGACAATATCCTTTTATCTCTAGTTTGGGAGCACAAACACAATCCGGAGCCATATGTCAAAAATGTATTCTTCAAATAAACATTCCTCTGTATTTTTGGGGTCACAACGAAGCTGTACTTTCGTCTGAATATAAAAATTAGGCACCTTATAAGCAATGACAGGAATGCGATTACTCAGCGGACGCAACAGGCTTTGATGAATTGTAAGTCTTTCTTGAATAGCTTTCTTCACTGTCCCTACTGACAGGTCGCACTAAATGCCCCAGCTGCGCTCTGAGTACACTCGCTAATACTAAAACAAATTTATTTGTTCTATTGCAGTGTCGCGAAACGTCTAAAAGCTCTCATCGGCGAAATAATACAGCATAAAGTATGCCGTACATATTCGAAAGTTGCTTTCGGTAAGGGTGCTCAACAACCCTACAAATTTATACTGCAAATGAAATTATGGTTATGTACGTTGACATATAAGAGTACGCATTTAAGAGTCTGTTTAAGCGCATGACAACGTAGGCATTTAAGGGTATGACAATGTACGCAATTGTTTCATGCATGAAAGAAGAACAATCTTTTTGAATTTCGTTTGAAACCACTTACAAGCTTTGGAAACGCCGAAAAAACGCTACGTTTGCATAGAAGTGTTACTGTTCATTACAAATTTATATTGAAAGTAGTTGTTTAGGCAACAGTTGTGCTAAACAGCGGGGTGAGTGAGGGCAAGTACGGGGGAAACCAGAAAAGATGTACCAATATTGCATATCCTGCGGCGATACGAGAACTGAGGCAAAGCTAAAGCAGAACTGGAAAGGCGTGTGTGGCTGGGGAGATACACGGCTACATGCTACAGGAAACTTTTCAATCGATTGTTTGCGTTGGTTTCGTTTATTCGCAACCTTCGCGCTTTTGATGCAAACTACCGCTTAAAAATCGAAGCCAGCGTCTAGCACGATCAATTTCAGCAGGATACCAGGATTTGCTTATTTTTACCACACCATGTGTTGGGTCTTTGTTGGAAATTTCCTATTGTTACTGAGCACTTGCAGTTTAGCGCGACAAGATACATCAACGAAGCGGGGTCCTGCGATTCGTCTTGCCTGTACGCTAGTACACGAAATGGTGACATCCGAAGATATCTTGTTTTTCTTTGCTTACAATTTACGAAATTTAGGCCGAGCTTTGCAATGTTGTGTTTTCGTTTTATTGGCGTCCTTTTTTGTGAAGGCATAACAAACCAAGTAATTTTGCCCTTTCCATTTTGACAAGGAATCTTCAAAGAAAGGTCCTTGATAATTTTCCCGCGTTTCCTATCAGAAGTTTAAAATAAATGCGGCATCTGAAATGACAAGTTAATCCAGGCCTTTCCGAGTTGATCAACGCGCTTCTGCGCTGCTACAAAAGCGTCAATTCCGGTGTGGTGGGCTCCCTATACGCTAGCTGTAGCATCCTAAACCAAAGCATTGAAAACGGCTAAAAGTATTTTTTCCACTGTATCTTACCCTCCTTATTAAAAAGAATCCCTACCGTTTTGCAGCGCAAAGAAGCCGAAGCATGACTGTAGCATTTGTCCAGGTGACATGTGGGGAGAACCAATACCGAACCATTTCTGCGCCTCTGTACTCAACAACAGCTTCGAGATTTTTTTTCTGACGCCTCTATCAGTGATTTGCTCCACGTGCAAGAGTTTGATTTTCTCCCGATGATCCCATTACCCCTTGATCGTGCTGTATTGCAGCCATATTAATTACACTAAAAATTTCGTCATCCTGTGGTCCTGATGAGATTACTCTAAATTTTTCAGAATACTTAAGAGTAAAGCTGTATCATGCTATATTTCTTTTACACCAAATCTATTGACGACGGTTACTTGATAAGGAAATGGAAGGTCAGCAGTGTGGTTCCACTTCAAGTCAGGCGATGAACGTAACCGCTGAAACTACCATGCATTAACCATTACTTAGATCCCTTGTAAAGTCCTCGAGCACATATTATTCACTCATTTGGTTAACTTCCTCGAGTCCAATCAGTTTTCTCATATTTCCCAACATAATTCCAGAAACAAACTTCTGCTGTAAAATAACGTAGGACGTTTTTAAATGACTTGCATGCATACCTCGACCCCTTTCTTGTAACTGACTGTGTCTTTGTGGATTTTCGCAAAGCGTTCGCTAAAGATATGTTCATATGTATTTGAAAATTGTGTAATCATGTAATTATGTAATTTGAAAATTGATCCCAAATCCTTCAATGGATAAAAATATTTTTTTCTATCCGAACGCAGTTTCTGTTTGCCAACCAAACTAACCCCATGAGGTACGTGTGCGCTCATTTGTAACTGAAGGCTGCGTTCTATGATATTCGTAAATACTAACAAACTAAAAGCACGTACATTCAGTTGGAAATCGTGTCGCGCCTTATTTTCAACTGATCGGCCGAATTGCGACGAGCCCTTGGCACCGCAAGACTAATCGCTGCGCCGACTGCTTCTGTCGGAGGGTCGGCGAGCCGGGAAGTAGCACAGTTGGGTCAAGCCATATTTTCTGCGTCATGCGAAGCTTCATAGCAATTTGCAAGGAGTAAGCATCAAGGAGAAAAGCATTTTTGAATAGATTTTTCTACCTTATAAGTCCGCGTAAACGCAGCGACAGTGTTCTAAGCATGGCCAACAGCCTCAAGACTACAAATTTCGTTAGGAATACTGGAATATTTCCAAAGTACTTAAGTTTCCCTTTAAGGCAATTGAAGATGTAGGGGATCTAACGGATCACAGCCACGCCCTTTTGTGCTTCAGCTTCAATTTGTGTTTCAATGTGGTTGACAACGCCCAACCATTTCTGTTTTCTTCGCTCTCCCTCGGCTACAGGAAGGAGCGATAGCCCTAGGTATCCTGATCTTTCTAGGAGCTATGACTGAGCCAGGAAACTGGGTAACGAGATTTGATGGCCTGACCTCTGCAAAGCGTTCGTGAAACATGCCAGCATATTTTGCCCTCCGGACAAGCTTGCGGTAGGCTGACGTGAACAGTTCGATGGGCTTCTAAGCGTGAGGCTAGGAACACCAGCACGTGTGTGTCCTCAGAGGACCTAATCCTAAGTTCTGGAAACCGGATACTGTACTTTTCCGGCACCACGCGAGGAACCAGAAGCGGCCTGGGGATTCTGGGAAGGTGTTTAGTACCTGCGAAACACGCGGGTGGGCATTTGCGAATAACAACGGAAAAAAAGGATATCCATCCACGTAACGGTAAGTGCTTAGGACGAGTGATTGGCTCAGCCTTTCTCGAACACGCGGTCTACTTTCGGCAGTAGCAAGTATACCGAGAAAAAAGCGCTGTGGACGCCACGATTGAGATGCCTTCTTTTTGAATGTAGGCTTTTTCATTCAATTCTACCAACGCTGACATCAGGTACAATGATAGGAGGTCTGGTGACGTGTTAATGGCCACGTGAGTATGCCTACGGGAGTATACCCAGTTATGAGCGCAGCAATTTATCGATTTACGTGATAGCATTATTAGGTTCATTTCTCGATTTTGCTGTGCCCGCTAGGCGTCCGCTATCAGCCGTGCTCAGCAAGTGTACACGGAAGTACGTCACCACAGCCAACCAGAAACTACGACTGAGCGAGCCAGATACAGAAGTAACTGCATAAAGGGAAGCAGTGTAATAATGCTACGTTGGATGCTATGACAGAAATTATTCTTGGCGATTCCTAAAGCACAGCATCTGCGCAGTAAGTAGGTTCTCCCACCGTTGGTGCATGGGCCGTTGAGCCAGTGTTGACTGAATACTGTTAAACGGCTCATCGGTGACTTTCCTTACAGTCTAACCGTCTTCTATCTTCTATCAGCCGGGGTCATAACGCTGCTACAGAAGGCAGAGTTTCCGTCAACCGGGAAGTACGTCTGCGCAACCAAAAGGGAGCTCGCGCCTGAAGCTCTTATCGCGTGTAGTTACTTAAACCGAATGTAGGACGTAGTCTTGCCGACAATGGTACTCCTACGGAGAAGACAAAAAGGGTACGTGCTTTCGTCAATTGCCGCTTCTATGCAGTCAAGCTCTTTGTCTTACATAAAGCCGTAGTGGCAACTTTCTTTAGGGTAAACTTAAGTGCTCGCAGAGCATAAACTGCGGTTCGAAGCAGCTTCGTTCAAAGTGCTCCGTTGACGAAGAGGTAGCGCTATAGCGTCTTACATCTTAAGACCTAAACGTGACTGTCCCCGGCAACTCTTTTATTTCGTCATATTAGCTTCAACACGATATTACACAACAGCAGGGTGTATCCGCAAATGCTTGACTACAATTCATGGTATTCGAAATAAATGACACGAGGGCGAGTGACATTCATGCTCTGATGGCGGCTCCTGTTCTAAATAAAACGAACTGAAAATTGTTGCACTAACGAAGAATGGGGTAGCGACGCACTGCAGGCGATTGTTGTAGATTCATCACTACAGATACATCCAGGGAAAAGAAAAAGCTAAAATATAGCTCACAAATCTAAACAATGCGAACCGAAGCACGTGAGAGAAATACCGCAAAAAGAACAAAACAAATTTCTCTACCGCAATGAAAATAAATAAATAAATAAATAAATAAATAAATAAACAAAAAAATAAATAAACTAAACAAATAAATAAAAAACACATATATAAATAAATAAATTAATTAATTAATAAATAACACAAGCAAGAACTCTTTCGTAGCCCAAGATAACATTATTAAATTGTGGTGACCTAGCTGCAAGTGCCTCAGAACACACCAGAATGCGTTACTTGCAATCAAAAGTTAGCAGGGTATGCTAAGCTTCACGAAATGCACGTCCCTGTTATCAAACCTACGCTCAGAGTCCACCCACACAATCGTCGGCTTCCTCTTATCATTTCAACGGCTGCCAGGTTTGCTCTATGCTTGCCACTTACCGAACACTGTCAATAACCAAACCCCAAAAAACTGGTAACAGAAGAAATAAAGCAGTTCCGCTCAACGTACAGGCTGTTGGAAGTCTTGAGAAGTGATTCGACATAACGGGGTTTGGGCCAACCTCCTCTCCTTGCTAACTGCTCTAACACTCTTCCCTTCTTTGTGAGTCGTCCTTTGACGAGTTGAACAAACATTTGTTCGATGCAATTCAATTTGGCCGCCGTCGCAGTGCTGCTGCACCTACTCCCGCGAAAGCTCGTATTCATTTATTACTTTTTTGTTTGCCTTCCCGCCTGGAACTGCAGGACTGGAAAGGCTGCTCATTTTCAACTTAGTCTCATTTAGCACCTGCTATAGCCTTTCTGCGCAACATTGAATGAGACATTTTATTTTCTTGGCGGTGGCCGTTTCTATCCCCTGCTATGGTAAAACCAACCCAATGAGGATTCCTTACAAACAAGAAGCGAGGACTGCGTGTAAATACATAGGTTACTGCGAAGAACCATATGTCCTACATTCCAGTTTACAATCTGTTGAAGGCTATTTATTTTATTTCTGTTATTTCCTTGGTATTCCCATCTGTACCACTTATGTATCCTTCCACGCTGGGTAAGAGGTAAGAAAGGAGGTCACGTCGTTATCAGATGATTGCGGAGAATCAACAGAAGCGCGGATGGGCGTAGAAATAACGAAAAGCCGTAAACGCGGGATGTGGAGCCCCGCTGTTGCCGCCTCATATTACGAATACCTGGTGATGTAGTTGCGAAGAACAAGTGATTGTTTTTGCTTTCACTATTTCTGTTCAATGTGAAGTGTTAGCTGCCCTCATACAACGGCGACGGTACCCATAAATTGTCTTCAATTCGAAAGGGAATGTGTGTGACGTTTTCGCTAGAATATCCATTCTTAAGCACACGCAAATATCCGGTTGCCGGTATATGCGTGCACCGTTTGGGGGTGGAAGGAAGGGGGCATGCACCTAAAGGTGGACTTGTTGCCAGTTCGGATGACCTATTCGTTGTGCTGTTAGAGATTCAAACGTGGCAGTCTCGCGGCTCTATGAAACCATCAGTTGTTCTTTTGGGTGAGCGGTTTGTTTTCGGTTGGTGTATTACACAGGCAGTAAGAGGCTTCCAAAGCCTGAGGGAATAAACAGCCTCAGGTTTGTACGATCGAGTCCTTCGACGTTTTGTTCAGCTTATATTCTAGTGAATGCGCTCAATCGCCAATTACAAAACTTGTTTTTTGCGCACTGCTTGAAAAGCGTGTTGTTTCGCAGGTCATCCTTTTTCAGATAGCAGAAGCTCACTGAAGTTTTGTGCCTCAAATGAACCTGCAGTTTTTATCACAACAAATATTGGAGAAGTGTGCAACAAGTACAGCAGTTCCAGGAATGTGAAATGGTTCTACCCATCAAAACCCCTTTTTTGTGTATAGTCAACGTTGTGATGCAAGAATGAATGGAAGGACGATCGGGTATCAGGCATCTTTGTTGGTGCGTAACGCAGTGGGGTCGCATTTCACGGTGACGCCACCAAAATGCGGTAGACAGCATGTCCGCGTACGAGCTACGATGACAAGCCGGCCCCTTATGTGCCCTCCGCTGAAAACATCCCAGACTGCCCCCATCTCAATGGAGTGAATGATGATGGGAGGGCCGAAGCTAAGATGCTGCTCGGTGAAACCGTGAAACATTCGCCCTTTATCATATAAAGATTTCACACGTTGTTATAGGTCTTGTTGACGGCGCGCACCATCCCAATGAGTGAAGGACATAAGGCGCGTTTGTAGCCATGCTCGCGTCTCGGTTAGTAGCACACTGGGAAGAACGCCACGTACCTTCCGTCACGCCAAGACAGTCGTGGGATCACATTTATCTAAAAGAAAAAAAACGCCCGCAAACCTGAAACTTCACGGCTCAATTCTTCTAGTAAACCTTGTGAAAGCACGGTCTTGTTATAAATTTATGTATTCTTTTAAATTCCAACTAGCCTCCTAAATGCAACTTGTCCATGACTCAAATATAAAAACGAGAATATCCACTCCGATATAAATTGTTTTATTCTAGTGTTTCGAACAGCTGGCAAGGGTACAATTTACAAATTCGCTGGATTTCCTTGACCTATATTCCTTATTACACGTGTACATTTCATTTGTTGAAGGCAAAACTGCTTGGCTTTGAGCAATATTTGCTATTTGGCCATTATTCAGTGCCGAAGTGTTTTTCTCGAAACGCATTTGAAAGCAAGCTCTGACACTCAGGCTTTATTTGTGTTTGTATTTTTAAAAGTTTATGTTAAAAACCTTTCCGCTCTTATCAATACTGTCTCTGTCGTACTCATGTTTTAGCTTTTATTCATTTATTGTTTTTAATTGGCTTTATGCCACAAACAGTTTTTTACGGCGCCATCTTTTGTCACTATTACTGAGACGTACCGCAAGTGCGACAGAAAAAAACGCAGGAAAAAGCCGTATTTTGCAGCGAACGGAAACAATTAGGGTGTAAATTTTGAGTTCGGCACTCAGCTTTAGATCTCTGTTGAGGAAGTGAAGTCGGTAAGGATGAAACCTCATTTTTTCCTTGAGTGTTTCTTTATAAAACACTACACAAATAAACGCCTCGTATTGAACATACGTGGGGTATCGTTTAAAATACCATGGTTTTAGCACAATAATAGACGGCGTATGTCAGAATAAGTTTTTTGACCAATCCTCTATTCTTTATACTCCCTTTACTACTACGGTAGTAACCTGAACAACGCTAAAAAGGTGTCTTCAGAGTCTTTCTTAGGTAGGGAACGTTTGGCTGCGACAATTATCGAAGAAGCAATTTGCAATGTGTCGAAGTTTTAAGAATAAACCTAACTGACACAGGAAGAGGACATAGAAAAGCTGCTTTGCATCTCCGTCAGCGGGATTTTGAAAACGTTGCTTGCTGTTGTTTGAGAGTGGTTACCTGTTAGACATAAAGTATGCCTTTTACCATTTCGATTGTATAAATTTACCACAGTAGTTTTAACCTCTTCTAGGCACCACAGTGGTTATCCAAGGTTGGGTTGTTAGACATAAAGTACGCCTTTTACCTTTTCTATTGTATAAATTTACCACAGTAGTTTTAACCTCTTCTAGGCACCTCAGTAATTATCCAAGGTTTGACAATGGTTAACCTGTCTACCACCGTTTTAAGCGCGTTCATTGAAGCACAATAAACAAGGTGCACAAACTGGCCACAGATCTTCAGAGCTGTCCTAACAGAACTTTGTGCACTAAAAACAAAAAGCTGAGCAGAGCACAAATATTTGTAGTTGACCCAAAGGGTGCATGGCATTTTTTTAACACAATTTTTTTTATGCTCAGGTACACCAACCGCTGACCGGCGTCATATCCGTTCCGGCAATGAGTTTGCCAGAATACGTTCTATTGACGCGGCTGTGCCCGGGATCGTGCCACGGACTCTCTCGCCGCTACGGGAGGTAGACAGCGCTCTGTGACGATACTACAGATTCAAGCGCCAGTAGATCTACGAATGCTCATAAAACCTTCAACACTACTTTTTTCATTAACATGCCATCCATGAGATGCTGCAGTCCAGGAGAAGTGAAGAGAGGTAGCTCATCAGGACACCCGTGTGTTCGTGTACGTTGAACACGGGGGAACTTGGGCACCCTCCGTCACCTATGGCTTTCGGTTTCGGCTTCGGTTCCGTTTCGTGCGCACGGTTTTCGAATGCCTATGGTTTCAGTCGGATTTACATAACGTTCCGGAGCGTACAATTTAGTGTCTAACGTTGATGCGTCAAATGATGTTATACCGACGTAACACAATTAGATACGTGCAAGTTCATACTGATGAACAATAAATCCTCCTGTGAAAGCAAATCTCACATTCGTGTTTTGCAGAACGCTATGAAAGAGGAATCAACCGCATTTTTTTGTTAAAACATAGGGCGCTTTGTAGCTCTTCGGGCATTTCTTTAACGACTTGTCTTTCTTTTTGTTCTAGACGTGTAGAATTAGTCACGAAATTTTCTCAAAGAACGAGGCACGAAACGATGCACCATTATTGGGGTATTTCCTAAACACTGCTTTTGTTGCTGCACCGCCTCTTACACCACGTCAGTACGAAGACGTCCTAGCTATTTAGGACAGCACGACGCACAATTTCAGGCCGCCACTCCTGGAAATAGTAAAGTATATATATATATATATATATATATATATATATATATATATACATATCAAGGTTGCAGTCGTCATTGCCAGTGCTGTTCGGCTTTTTTTTTTTTTTCGAAATATATAATAGGGCCGAATGACGTGTGCTTGTCACGTTTCTTTGATTCATTGATAAATAAGCGAAAATATAAGTCGAGAAAAAATCCGCCGTTTTTTTTTCTCGATTTTTTCTCGACTTATATTTTCGCTTATTTATCAATGAATCAAAGAAACGTGACAAGCACACGTCATTCGGCCCTATTATATATTTCGAAAAAAAAAAAAAAAAGCCGAATAGCACTGGCAATGACGACTGCAACCTTGATATGTATCTTTACCGAGTCCCTCGTCCCGTATCTCTCTGTTCTGCTATATATATATATATATATATATATATATATCTATATATTTATATATATTTATTTACATATATATATATACATGTCTGTGTGTGTGTGTCTCTCTGTATATATAGAAATAGGGTTTGGCCTTCAAGAAAACCTCCGAAAACAAAGGGGGGATATGATGGGTCATAATATATTTGAAGAATTTTTTGAGACAGAAAGTAGTGATAAAGCGCACTCCGAGTGGGATTCGAGCCCACGACCTCAAGATTACCGGTGTGGTGTGATGACCAATACGCTAGCGGCAGGGCTGTATCCCCACCTTTTTCTTGAGTATTTATTCTAAGGCGTTTTAGTTTCCTGCCCTTGGGGGTGGTGGCAAGCACCACTCGGACTGCATGGGGTGAAGAGGACCTTCTTTTTAACCCCCGTGCCGTGACTCAAGAGTCTACGACATGTCGAGAGTGGTCGACCACTGTTGCACCTTGCTAAGTTCTCTATGGCACCGAGACTTCCAGAAACGAGGACCTCGCTATGAATGTAGAGAGTCAGAATGAGAAAGGATGGGCTTGTTGAATTAAGACAGAAATTATACGTATTGGTCATCGCACCCCGAGAAGTCCGAGTGGCGCTGGCTACCACCCCTAAGACCAGGGAAGAAAAATACCTTATGGCACAGGGTAATGCGAAATTATGAAAAAATGACTTTTTGTTTTTCTTCGCAGTTAGGGTAGGCCAATTCTTTGTGCACGTTTTCCATATTCACACTTGCCTTCAAAATCTTATTTCTCGCTAAAAAGCAGTTTTCCCGTAAGCGAGAAGTAAGTACCCACATCCTGTTAAGAATGTTCTCAGGGTTTATTGCAATTTTTTCCTCAAAACACTTCCAGTTTCAGATCAAAATGGTTTTCTGAAGCCAGCTGCATTAAGAAATTGCTTAGCAACCATTGCATAGCTGATTTTTTAGCGAGGGCAATCCAAATACCCTGTTGCACATTTTTTGCACATTTGCCATTCGGAGCTGCGCAAAAAACATCTTTTTTGGGCTTCCCGCTATAATGATTGCAACATTGGATGCTGTTCTTTTATTAAATAATAAAGCAACGCATGAGCCAGAATTCTGAAATCATTCAGACGAAAACCTGGGCGTAACACCACCATCAAGTGGCTTAAAGAGGTTGACCACAAGCTAAATACTGTGTGAACAAATCTGTACGATGCTGCACAAAATAGTCAAGGAATGACAGACGACCGGATGAAAAGCAAAAAATCACTTTTACAGTGATTATGAACATGGTGCTATATTTAAAGAAATGGCTTCATTGGTGTTCTTCGTAAAAAAGTACTGTTTTTCACCTCTTTTTTTACTTTAAACTCAATTATCTAAAAACAATGTGTTTTCTTACAAAGGTACCTTTATTTCCTATATCTTCCAAGACAACGACCTCATTTTTTTCTCCTTAATCTACATAACTAGTCACACCAGCTGTACTAGAATTGAAAATATGCACCAAAGAGGTTGTTTGGTACACAACTTTTAATACTAAAATAATGCTAAAATTTAGGTACTAACGGACAAAAAGTATAAAAAACTGAATTTTTTAAGAATGTTCATAATTCTAGTACAGTTAAAAGAGCACAAAATTTGAAAGAAACTGATATATACGTTCTGTAGATACTTTTAATATATGCCGAGAAACATATACCTTAACATGGCCAAAAATGCATGGGAAGTATAGGGCTTACCCTGTGCCCTTAACATAAATACCGGTAGCGTAGTGATCTTCGCAGCAGGCCGGTATTCTGCAGGTAGTGGGTTCGAATCCCACCAAGCGGGCATTTTCTCACCACTTACTGTCTCGAAATTTTTTTCAATTGTTACTTATTTCGGTCTTATTTCAACGAGGCCCCCTTTTCCCATTCTGATTCGCTAGATGCAATGCGAGGGCCTCGGGTCTGGCAATATTGGTGCCATAGGAAGATTAAGAGAGTTCAACGCTGGTCGACCACTCTCGACATGTCGTAGACCCTTGCGTGACGGCTCGGGGGGTTAAAAAGCGGGTCCCCTTCACCCCGAGTAGTCAGAGTGGCGCTGCCTACCACCCCAAGTGCAGGAAACAAAAATACCGTTAGATAAATACCCAAGAACGTGGTGGGGAAACAGCCCCGCCGGTAGGGTAGTGGTCATGGCGCCAGAACGGTATTATGGAGGTCGTAGGTTGAGATTCTACCCGGCGGGCTTTTTTCATCACTTTCATCCGCAAAAATGTTTTCAAGGGTTTCTATGACCTACCACATTCTCCCCTTTTCTCGTCGAGGTTATCTTGTCTGCTAATCATTATTTCTGTACTATTTCAACGTGCCCCTTTTTTCCCAATCGTGTTCGCTATAAATATATATATATATATATATACATTGCTATATAGTGGGGGAGACGATAGCGTTTGTCCAGTTTATTAGACTGTAAATACCCGACAGTTTCGGGAAGTGGCACATATATATGTGCCGCTCGCCATGCGCTATCGGCCCTACAAATGAAGCGTCCATGTCCACGAAAATACGTCTCTGCTACCACCCGGAAGTTACGACTGAGGAAGGAATATTCGAGGGCGCGCCTAAATCTGTAAAATGGCGAACGTACAACTGAAGTGTATAAAGCAGGGAAAAAATATTGTGGCCCACTGATTTTATGGCACAAAGATTTTACGACGGGCATTCTCAGATAACGAATGGCAGCCTATCGTTGTTCCTGAAGTGTAAAGAGCATGACAGCTGCATCTTTCCGGTACTAACCTACGAGGCCGAAACTTGGAGGCTCACCTAAATTTCTCCAACCTAATTTCACAAAAAATCAGCTACCACTGGAACGGAAGATGATAGTTGAAACTTTAAAAGATAAGATTTAAACGGAGTGGCAAAATGAACAAACGCGTGTTAAGGACGTGGTAGTTGAATTTAACAAGACATCGACGTGGGCAGGGCATGTATAGCGAGGGCAAGGTAACCATCGGTCATTGTAACCGTTGGTAGGCAACCGTTGGTAGCTCAAAACGTATGCGGGAATAAACTGGTAACGGTTAGCACAGGATCACGACAATTGCAAAATAATGGGAGATAACTTTGCCGTGCAGTAGGCGTAGATAGGCTAATCATGATGGTGATGATACTACGACAGTGAAGAAAAAACGAGACGCATTTCCCGGAGATATTGTGCCTGCGCAGTGGACTTCAAGCACCGCCCACTCGGTGATACTTGACAGACACGTTCGTTAGCCCTGCCCGCAGCTGACACCATCACACCAAATTGTCATTCCACCATAAGATACGCAGATACAAATTTCCAGAAATTCACGTGAATAACATGCAAATGGACTAAGATACATGAAGCAGTGGAAGGGTGGGAAATGATTTAGACTAACTGTAAGCCTTTAAAGTGAGACAAAATCTCGATACACATGCGTTTCAGTTTTCTTCGTCCTCTAAAAATTGGCCGCCGCATGCGTGAATCGAAATCTCGTGCTTGGGCGCATTTGAAAAAGCCCTTAAGAACTTACCCACCCCGGCGCATTCCAGACAGTACCGATGCCGGCAACATCATTTGGTTAACCATCTAAAACCGGGGCAAATGATAAAAGTCAGTTTCTGAGAAATTAGGAAAGGCATTGATTTGTCGAAACAAAGTGAATAAAACGCAGTCATCATCATCGTCATTAGCATTAGCCTGGTCGCGCCAATTGCAAGACAAACGCCTCTGCCTCCAGATTCGTTTATCGAAGGCACACTAAGTACCTCCTTTCTGTTTTTTTTATTTCAGCGTTTTCGCCACCTTTTTGCCAATCTTCCCCGGCAATAAACCCTAAACACAATAAAAGTCAACGAAGATCTCAATGACAAGATAAGCTGCAAAATCGCGGTGTATATAGGGTTTATTCACAAATTTTAAAACTATTTTTATTATTCTCGTGGCTGTGTCTCCTCGGCGACCTCCAGTAGGCAAACGCCGGAGGGCTCCACGTCACAAAGTAAAACATCACCCTCAAGCAGGCAAGAATATATTTCTAGAGAACAGTCGGAGTATGAATTCTCCGCGTGGCTTTGTGGTTAGCAAAAGAGCCGAACCTACTTTCACCAAAAAGGAAAAAAAAGCACATCTTTTTTTGCCCGCATCATAAAACGCGTAGCTAGAGAAAAGCAGGAGAAAGGAGAAACGTTAAGACCCATGAAGCCACTCATAATGAGCCAGGCAAAACAAGATCTACACCGCAGTAGAAATTTTCTTGCAACGAAGAAATTCAGATATACAACGTCGTCAGGACAGGCTATAAGACAGTTTTATAAGTTGCAATTTTGATCCTGACACGAATAACAATAGGTGTGCCACGACTAGCCCAAATTTGACTACCAGAGACGACTCTGGAAGAAGGAAAATCCCATGAACTCAGTAAGGGAAGAAATAACATTTGAAGAAAAAGAATGGGCTCGGGCAGCACAGGACAATAGCGGTGACGGTGACTTGGAAACGCATTCGTCCAGGAGTCGTCATAAAGAGGCTCCTGATAATAATGACGAGCAATACGCCCTAAAAATTTGTCTTCATCGCGTTTTTCAAGAAATCAGAAAAACCAGTCTCCTTGCACAAGAGAAAAACTGGAGAAAAATCGGGATGAGCTACTTCTCTGAAAAAAAAAACGACTGCGCCCTATGGCGAACCTGTCACCGATCAAGCCACGCCTGTATCATACCAGTCACTCCTCCATAACTCTCCTCTATCAAAAACGCGGTTCCAAATTTTTTCACAAGAACTTGCTGATACGAAAGAATGAAGTTCATTTCAGGAAAGTTATGAAATAATGACACTCTATAATAAAGCGCCTCCAGCATCTACGAAAGTACTACGAAGCGAAAATTGCCGTAGGGGATTACGTTAGCCTTCTACGTACATGGCCCTTCGATGTTCAGGAGCCAAGAAACGAAAGTTGGAGACATCATGGAAATCCGGGGAGCGGCAGTAGAGGTTAGGAGCTTAAACTACAATACACACTCTCAAAGGGAAATTAAGTGTTTCTGCATGCAGAATGCACCTTAACGCTTCGGTAAAAATCATCCTTGTACAAATCACAAAGTTAATACATCTTCCAAAACCGGACACAACGGTCTGGAAGAGGTCGAGGCACACACCAAGAGCCACAGAATACCACATACCGTGCTGCTTACTACCATGACTACAGCACTCCCCTCCAAGAAAAGCCCTAAGAACGTCTTCTCATCCTACGCTTGGGAACACAATTTTCCCCATTGCCTCAAGGGGTTTCAATGGCGAAATATCCCAAATTGCGTTGAGCAGGAACCATCGCAATCCCGTACAAATCTATGTGGGCGAAGATGTTTGGTGGGAACATCACGCAATAACTTAAGCCTCCGAGTATAAAAATCGCAGAAACATCCACCCTCTTTCATGCAACATTGCCATGTGCAAGGGCGCGCTCAAGAGAGACCTAATACAATAAACATTGCACTTCTATTGACACGTGGCTTGTGACCTGAAAACCTGCGGGAACTGATGGCAGGCGAATAGAAGAATGTGCTGTATCCTAGACTTCAGTTCCACCCTTGAGCTACATACCATCCCTTTTCCCAGTTTTTCTAGACTCCAAATATATCACTATAGCAGAGATCTATGTCACTCTCTCTCCACAAAAAGAGAAAAGGTTCAGTCCGGACTACACATCACATCAGAAACACCTCCAGGCACTGATATTGACACATCCACTTTCAAACTGATACACACACCGCAGCCGCTGCCTTTGATGGTCACATCTCAAGCCTCAGAAATGCAGAGGCATTCTCTAAACCAAGAAACAGGGATCAAAACTGTCGCGGCTAGTCCTTCTGTTTTTGCTTCGCTTCTGGGCTTGTGAAACACATATCCCATAACGGAAGATGTTTCGAAAGTGCTGACTCGAAGTCGGAGCAACGACATCGCATTTTACACATTAAGACCAAAACGTAGATGTCACTTGAACGTTTTTGTTCTACTGCGACTCCCTAAGATTCACTCGCCAACATTTACCGGTCTTTCATTTTCGTTCGTAAACCACAATGACAGCAGCCTCTCCGAAACCTACACGCATTTTCGTTCATGTATACGTCGTCTGACGGCGTACTTGTGCGTTTATTTCTGTGTGTTTGTGTTTGTGTGTGTATAAAATTTGTGTGTTTAATGAGCCCAAGTTCGACTTGATATATTAGCCGCACCAAAGTAGAATGCTGCCGATCATTGAAACCATCAGCGAGTTTTTCTGGGGTTAAAATATCTCCCCACGGGAGTTCTCGTTTTCGCTTGCAAATAAAAAGCACTAGGTGTTGCCGCGTCTGAACACTCATAACTCATTAGGACAACGTCCCTGTTCCTAAACAATGCGGGGATTCAGTGCTTCATGTGGAAAACGTTGTGTTTCGTGGGATGCTAATTCAGCTACCCGCACGCTGTTACGTTTTGCCAATGAATCAACAACAATGTCTGCCATTTGTCTCATACACAAAAGAGAGAATAGCAGTTACAATCGGCAAAACAGTAGAGTTGCTCGTTTAGAACTTTTTATATCTACCTAAAGCCTGGTGTGCACTACAGTATTCACATAAAAATAGCAAGGAAAGGATTAGGCCTGGTTGTTTTTTTTTTTTCTACAGTAAATTTGTTACCAAGATTCCAACCACTTTAGATTGCATACATATATAGCTCGGGCAGTGACGTAGATGTAGATAATCCGCCTTGCGTGCAGAAGCACCATGTTATGAATCCGGATGCCTGACTATTCCAACCAGATTTTAAAAAAAATTCACCATCTTGCCGTAGGAGAACCCTGAGTATTATGCGAAGCTGCCTTGGGCTCGACTCAAGTTCCAACTTTTTTTCAGTTCGATCGCCGCGTTGCGGGACGAAAATGAGGGGGGCGGCACACACGCGCTTCATTTAAACCGCGGAGCTACACTGGCGCCCCAGCGGAGTATGCAGCGGCTACTGTCTCTCACCTAACCCTAAGCTGCTTCACATTATCGCACGCCTAGCCGCAGGTGTTGCCATTCGGTGCGCAATCCGGGAGAGGAAGGAAGCTTCGCAGAAAAGAGGAGGAATTCCGGAGAAGAGAGGAGCGTCGGAGAGGAGAGGAGGATTGCCTCGCATACTACTCAGTGTTCACCTACGGGAAGATGATGACGGTGGTGGAGCGCGAAGCTATCTCGTGGTGGATTGTTTGGTTGGCCAATCCAAATGGGCGTCCTGCAACAATCATCATCAGTGGTGCCTGCCCAGGCATGCGGAGTGGGGTGTGGTACTCAGTGTTCCCCTATGGGAAGATGACAATGGTGGTTAAATGCGGAGCTATGTTGTAATGAATTATTCGATTGTCCAATCCTTTGGAGCATCCTGCCACAATTATCATCAGCGGGGCCTGGCCAGGCATTTGCAGTGGGGGTGCACACGGCGGACAACGACGAGAGAGGGAGGGACACAGACCGAGCATGAGATGCTTCGCAACTACAATCGGCAGATTGAAGCGTCGGCTGCATCCTGACTCCGGCGACTATTGCCTGTAACGCACTCCCTGATGCCCCTGAAACGCAACGGGGCTCCGTTTA
This sequence comes from Haemaphysalis longicornis, assembly GCF_048455015.1. Lineage (NCBI taxonomy): Eukaryota > Metazoa > Arthropoda > Arachnida > Ixodida > Ixodidae > Haemaphysalis > Haemaphysalis longicornis. Next base: position 184,264,590 of record NW_027526407.1, read on the forward strand.
GGTTGGTAACGCCACCAAAATGCAGCAGCTAGAGATCACGTCCGCGAAAGAGCTACGACGGCAACCCGGCCCCTTTACTGCCCTTTGCTTCAAACATAACACAGAATGCGCTAAGAAGCTTGCACCATAACGACATTGCGGCAGAATACACATACATCTGGTCATCAGATGTATGTGTACATCACGTTACAAGAGGTATCAGTATATATGATGATCCTTCTTGTCCACACATCCAGCGATATTTACGCTGAACATTCTCTGTGGAATAATATACGGGTATCGTACCATCTGCACGAACCATCAGCAACAGCTTATATATCAGCGCTTCTTAACTATCTCTGTGCATTCTCATCATCATCGTGTTTTGTGGTTGTCTAGGTTTAAGGATTACCATGAGCGTAGTTTTTTACCTAAATGTTCAAATTTCCTTTCTTTGCGACAAACCTTGAGTTATATTCAGCGCCTCATTTGTCCTACTCCGCCATCTTCGTAGTATTCCTAATACACAATATAGTGATACTTGCGAAGTAACTGGCCATATTTTGCAAAAGTTCTCATATGTAATTACATTTCTCAAGACAATATTTATGCAACGCCATAAACGTTTTGTTGTGGTATATTATGACTTATGCCCTGAAATGTGTAATACTTTGCACCAATTAGAATAGGGAAAGTTTATTGTTGAGTTGTTTTTTGGTCAGTTGTATCCTATCATGGGTCTGTATAAATATTCCTGCAGCAAACTCCCTAGAGCTGAATTTAGCAGACACCAGGCTATACCCTTTTTTCACATGAAACAAAAAACTACCACACCAGAAGCTTACCTGATATACTGTTCACACATACTCTTTTTGTTCTTTCATTGCTTACATAGTATGAACATAGTGTGTGACCGTTTTTTTAAACGAAATAGCCGATCGTTTTCTAAGGATTTGTGATAGCGTACAGAAAAACTCCTCAGATGGTGGCTCCCCCATTGACAAAATAACTATGCATACACTGGCGTACAATAAAGTCTGAACATTTCTTGTGTGTGGCATCTTTCATTACACAGCTCAAACACGTTTTAGACATTTTTGTATTTTCATGCTACCTCGGCAGGAAGCAGAAAGAACTATTTCGTGGCCTGGTGATAGGAAGAGCGAACTGATCCACGTGCTTGAACTGCCAAGCCACCTTCGAACTTTTACAGAAACTGAAATTTCTGGCTACAACTCCTCAGCATTTTGCGAAAGTTCCTCACATAAATGTGAAAGTAGGACTGCACCTTCCACGAAGTAAATTATCGACTGTGCAGGCATAATTTAAAGTAGAGGGATCACTCCACATTAGGTAGCATTACACTGCAAGGTGGTTTGCAACATTCACACTGTACCGGAAACCTATTTGAACACTGCACCTCCAATATGTTTCAGTGACAAAGCCCTTGCGATTAGAAAAAACAGCAGGTATTCAATTCTTACAGCCTATAATTACGACGGGTAGGAGCCGATAGCTTCAACAACAACACAAAGACTGCAGTAATTTTCTCCTGGAAAAATGGCTGCATTTCACTTTTAGCTATGCACTTAAGGATTGCAAAATTGGAATGCCAAATTTAAAATTGCTAACTGTTGCACTCAGTGTTTAAATTGTCACTTTCGTGACGAAGCAAGTGTTTTATTCCCTCTAAAGTCACAAAAAAAATTTTTTGCTGTTGGGTGCTCTCAAGTTTCTATGCTACAATGATCAAATATTGAGTTTTATATCCTACCAAAGCTTTACACCAAGTGTTCGTTCACATCCGAGGCTATCAGCGTCTATATTATGTGAGTGGTAATCTCTGTGACCGATTCCTTCCAAACCAACGTTTCCTCAAGAAAGAAAGTAATGGTGCAAAGGTGAACCCTGTTTGAGATATGTTTAGGTGTCCGGAGAGAAATCCCAAAATAAAATGCTCAGGCAGCTTGCGCATCAGCTTGAGCATTATTACTCATCTTGATCACACAACTGTCACACAGGAATTGTGCTTCTATATGTTAGCACAGACATCCTATTGTTGCAAAATTTAGGTGAATTTCGAATTCCTGCATTCCATAGAACTAAGTGGAGAACTGAATGTATTTGTCACCAAAACACCCAGCTAATTTAACAACATATATATACAGATAAAAATTTCTTTCAGATGAGAAAGTGAAAATAATTCAAAAATTTGGATTGGTAGTCACGTGGGTTTTTATAGTGAGAAATTATGTCCCCATTATGCATATTGTTGGTTTTATTTTTGCGCACCCGTAGCAATGAGTCAGTTTCAGGTTTATGTTTCTCGCGTTGACCTGCGCATTGATTGTGAAGGAGCTCGGTTTGAATAAAAAGCTTGAATGGTTTTGTTTTTTAGACATGGTTGCATGGTTGTAAGGAGTGCTGAAAAGTGAAACAGACCTTGAACATCCTGAAATCACTTCGCCCTAAGTACAGTACCTTGCTTTCCTACCGTGGCTATTCCAAAAAAAGCCTTCCAAAACTTTTATTTGCTGTACCCCCGATATGTGAAACCTTTTACGTTTGATTGCTTTCTGTCTACTTTTAACGAGAATATGCTCTTTGGCGTGATAATACTACGCTAACGTTTTACTAATGCAGTGAACGAGTGAGGTTTTATACACATTTATGTAAAAGATGAACAACGCATGCAGACCTGAATCTTCTCCGCTCATCTCTTCTATTAAACTTTACTAAGACCAAGGTCCTGTTAAACATTTATGTATAGTTTTCAATCACCACTAGCCTGTTAAATGCCACGAGAAAATGACGTAATTAATCCACTTCGATATACAATATTTAGTCTACAGTGTTTCTAACAGTTGGCAAGGGTGCAATAAGCGAAGTCGCAGGGCTCTTCCGTTGACTCTAGAATATTATTACACGTTAAACATTTCCTTTCTTCAAGGCAGAACTGCGTGGCTTCGTAAAACAATATTGGCTGCTTGGTCAATATTCAGTGCCAGAGTGTTTATTCGAAACGCTTTTGAAAGCGGGCACAGAACACTCAGCTTTTGCTGATGTTCGTATTCACACCATTTTTATATTTAAACCTTGCCGCTTTTATAAATAGCGTGTTTCTCGTAAAGAAATTTCGGTTGTTGATGCATTTATTGTTTATAACATGCTTTAAATACGCAAAAAAATTTTAAACAGCTAAATCTTTTGTTAGTATATACTGAAACGTACACCAAGCATGCCACATAAAACGAAGGAAGAAGCGGTATTTTGGAGCAAAAGAAAAAATTGAGAGGTGCTTTATACTTCAAAGCTAAGGTTCAGGACTCTGTAAGAAAGAAAGCTACATTTTGACATGCGTGCTTTTTTAAAACGCCGCACACATAAACACTTGTATTAAACTGACGTGGTTTATTGCTTGAAGTCCACGAAGACGCAGGTGCGTGGTGCACCTAGGATGACAGTGCCGATGTGAAGTCGGCCCCCTCCAGCCCAGGTTCTGGTGGCCCGGTCGATGGCCTGGCCGTGTCCTCCTGGCTCGTTCGTTAAGTGCACGTGCTCCGGCCGGTTCCTGGTTTCTTCGGTTTATTGCCTCCCGTTGCTCTTTGTGCGCCCCGCTTTTATACCCTCTTGGCTCTCTCGTGGCGCACTTCCGTCGGCTTCTTGCTTCTTCCCTATCCTTATATGGTCATCTTGCCACTTGTCCCATGCGTCGCCTTCCCTGACTGGCCGACCAGTGCGCTGCCACCTTTGCCCATGATTCTTTGGTGCGTCGGCGCTGGCACTTGCTGATTGGTGTGCTCTTGGCGTGCACTTGAAGTGGCCGTTCCTTTGTTCTTTTCTTTCCTGTTTTTCGGGGGTTTGATGCATCCCCTCTCAGTGGGTGCCCTGACACAAGACAAGTACCCCCCGCTTAAAGAGTTTTTTCTAAAAAAACCGCTTCAGCTTCGCCGCCGCTGCCGTCTTGTTTCACGTGGTTGGGGAGGTGTCTCGTTTACCGATGTCCTCGTTTTCCACCACCATCACTCACTTCTCTCGTCACACGTTTCACTATAGACTTCACGTCAACAATTTTTTCACCCTTGTCTGTGGTTCACTTCTGTCCCGAACACACACACTTGGTTTACACAACAATCCCGTTTTATCACCAATACATGACTTTCTTAAACACCAATCTACTCACACACTCCTCTAACGCATCCCAGATATCAAACACTTCAGCGAACTCTTATTGGACAACACTCTATCAAGCGGTACAAACTAACGTTTTTCGTCCTCCTACTCCTCAACCGCTCTTTGCAACTACTTCTTTCATATGTACACTTCATGCACATACAACAAACTACTCATAGAATTTTCTCAACATCACCAAAATCACAAACTTTCATAATCTAATATTAAACACCACTATTCTCATTATATACATTTACACGAAGCTCGCCTTTTCACTCTACTACACTATTGAGACTCTACCCACAACACCAAATCATTCGTCACCGTTATGGGTCCAATTCTTTTCGGAGTCAACTCCGTGGTTTCCATCAGGTTTATTGATCTATTGCTTCATCTTCACCTTCTTCTGCCTTAACCACTCAGGAACTTTCGCTACACGATCAGATCGGTTATGACAACCGACTTTGGTCACACCGCTCGCGTGCCGGTCGCGCGAAGCCTGGTTTAATGGTTACCTCGGGCACCCAAGCCTCGCGAGTTCAACTCTTACCGTGCCGGATAGAACGTTTCTTTGACGCCTTCTAGCTGGCAAAGCTCTTGGCGCGTCACATCTCCGTCGAGAGCTATATTTCTCGTGCTTACTCTTCGTCTCCTTATTGCTTACTCTTATCTTTGTCCTTAGGCAGCGATGGCGTAGAGGTAGAACACCCGCCTCGCGTGCAGAAGGACCGTGGCTCGAATCCCGGTGCCGGACAATTCCCTCCGAATTAAAAAAAAATCCGCGTATTGATAGAATTGCACAAAGGGGCTTGGGGTGCGGCCTGACCCCGTGACCATTGCCGGCAATGCACTCCCTCACCAGAGCAGGATTTGCCACCCTGGTGTAGTAACCGCCACAACCTCCCATGATTACGCCAATTAACCCTCGGCACTCCGTCCCCAGCGGCTGCGAAGCAACTGACCACGGCGGTGGTCAGACATGTGACGCAGCAGACGGTGCTAAGAATCCCTGGATCCGGACAGGCCGCCAATGGAATCTGAACCTGGCAACGTTTAACGCGCGAACCTTATCTAGCGAAGCAAGTCTCGAGGTGTTGTTCGAGGAATTAGAGGGCATTAAATGGGATGCAATAGGGCTTAGCGAGGTTAGGAGGGCAGGCGAAGCCCTTACAGTGCTGAAAAATGAACACGTCCTATGTTACCGTGGTCTAGAGGACAGAAGAGAACTGGAAGTGGGATCTCTAGTCAATAAAAGCATAGCTGGCAACATAGAAGAATAATATAGCATTAACGAAAGGGCAGCAGGTGTTGTAATTAGGCTCAAAAAGAGGTACAAGCTCAATGTGGTGCAGGGCTACGCGCACACGTCCAGCTACGACGACCTAGTGGGACGCCTCTATGAAGATGTGGAATCGGCAATGGCTAAAGTAAAAACACAGTATACCGTAGTTATGGGGGACTTCAATGCTAAAGTAGGCAAGAATCAGGCTGGAGACAAGGCAGTTGGGAACAATGGTCTGGGCTGTAGAAATAGCAGGGGGGACCTACTAGTTGAGTTTGCAGAACGGAATAACCTACGCATAATGAATACCTTCTTCTGTAAACGGGAGAGTAGGAAATGGACCTGAAGGAGCCCGAATGGGGAGCACAAAAAATGAAATAGACCTCATATTATGCGATAAGCCTGGCGTCGTGCAGGATGTGGAACGGCTCGGAAGGGTAAGGTGTAGTGACCACCGCATGGTAAGATCTCGAATAAGGCTAGATCTGAGGAGGGACCGCAACAAGCTAGTACGAAAGAAGCCGATAAATGAGCTAACAGGAAGACGTAACGTAGAAGAATTCAGGATCGCGCTGCAGAACCGATATTCCGCCCTTAACCAGGAAGCCGAGCCTACGACACAGGAAGCCAGCGACAACCTTACACGCATTATCACGCAGTGTGCAGTAGAAGTCGGGGGCACTATGGCTAGACAGGATACTGGCAAACCTTCACAGGAGACGAAAGATATAATCAGAAAACGGCAAACCATGAGAATGTCTACCGCAGCTGACAGAATAGAACTAGCCGAGCTCTCGAAGTTAATCAATAAGCGTAAGACAGCTGACATACGGAAGTATATTACGGAGAGGATCGAATACGCTGTAAAGAACGGAGGTAGCCTGAAAGCAGTGAAGAGTCGTCTTGGCGTGGGGAAAAATCAGCTGAATGCACTTAAGGACAAGCAAGGCAATGTCATCACAAATAGGGATAACATAGTCACAGGGGCCGAGGAGTTCTACAGGGATCTGCACAGTAGCCTGGACATACAGGATAATGCCGAACGAGACAATAGCACAGAGGAGATAGACATCCCACCAGTAACGACCGAAGAAGTAAGGAAGGCTTTGAAAGAAATGAAAGGGGGCAAAGCACCTGGTGATAATCAGATAACAGCAGATCTCTTGAAGGACGGCGGCGAAATTGTACCTAAAAAACTGGCAAACCTATATACGCAATGCCTAATTACCGCAATGGTACCGGAATCCTGGAAGAACGCGAAAATCATCCTAATCCACAAGAAAGGCGACATGAAAGACTTCAAAAATTACAGGCCGATAAGCTTACTGTCCGTCGTCTACAAGGTATTTACCAAGGTAATCGCTAACCGAATATCTGCAACCTTAGATTTCAGTCAACCTAAAGAACAAGCAGGATTCCGTAAAGGTTATTCAACAATGGACCATATTCACACGATCAATCAGGTGATAGAGAAGTGCGCTGAGTATACTGAACCCCTATATATAGCCATCATAGATTATGAGAAAGCATTTGACTCAGTCGAAACCCTAGCAGTCATTCAGGCTTTACGGAACCAGGGGGTAGATGAGCTATTGTTTCCGTTAGCCTCACTTTCTTGGTATGGCTACGCTCACACACTCCAGCCCGCCTGTGCCCCACGCAGTCTTTCTCCCCTTTCTCCAAAAGCTCCCTGTAGGATTCATGCTCTTTCTCGCTGAAGGCAGTGCGAGATTGCTTACTGGGGGATCGCACACCCTTCTTGTCTGCGCCAACTTTCTCCTGCAGTACAGCCCTGTCTGGCTCCTTTTTTCGCGAACTTTGGTCGACTTCCAAGCTTTCGCTTTCAGAGAGTGGTCGCGCGTGTTCGGGAAACCCGGCACCTGGCTCTGCACCGCCGACCTCTGTAACAAGGTCAAACCCTGCTTGGACGACTTGACTGTGTAAAGAGGCTGCGGTGCCCTTTTCAGAGACAATGGTAGCCTCCGTACAAATGGACGTTTCTGATGGCCACAGCTAAATCCTTTTTGCCTGCCGCCATTTGTACCAGTTCCCGGAGTGGCAGGCACCTCGGATTCAACTAGTGATCTTTGAGACACCTTTAAATCAAATGAGTCAAAGGCGCCAGGAATATATAACTGGCTTATGCCTGGTGCTTTCTCAGTGCGTTCATCTCCTCTCGGAAGGCATGCAACGGTGCACAACTCGAGTTGTTTACCTGCTCGCACTTGAAACGCGTCTCCCTCCACGGCGGTCTTTTGCGCGACCCCTTCTTTTATTTTTTTATTGATTTCTTCGCTGTATGCCAAGTGCGTACTTTCAACGCCACGTGCTTTTGGGTCGGGCTTAGTTTCAAAGCGCTCATCTCTAGGCGTCTGTCCTGCGACTCTGCCATATCCTGCCCGTTCACCTCCTTGCGCTTCAAACACGGACACAGGGAAGCCGTTGACGGGTTTAACAACATATACATTTATGCACACTCAAAAACCCTAACGCAAAGCCCTCATAAATTAAACTACACGCAAATGATACACACTCAAACCTCTAAGAATCCCAAAACACAACTCAAATACAAAACCCTAACTTAACAGCTCAATATACAATTCAAATAAAACTCCAAAAGTCTGCACCCTAAAGTCCTACACTATCAGTTCAAATACACTCCTTAATCAAGTTCTAGTTTATTTTTCTGGTATCACAACTACCTAGATGTGTCCCTTACAACTGCGTCCCTACTGGACTGGGCTGCCCTGCTGTCGTCGGCGCTGACGTGTCGCACCCGTTGCGTGGCCGCAACCTGTTTGTAGCCGTCTTCTCGCTTCGGTGGCGGCGTTCGATGCGCGCGGTCAATCCTTCTACGGCGTGGGCTCCGCGCGTGCTCACTTTCTTCTGTGGCTACCCCCTGGTAGCCGCTGCCGCTGGACGTTCCAGGTAGGCTCGACCCGAACGCAGCCTTTCGGGGCCGTCGAGATGAACGTCGATTGAGCGTGGACGCTGGCCGCTGGTGCCCGACCGATGCCGCTGGGGCCATGAAGACGCAGGTTCGTGGTGCACCTAGGATGACGGTGCCGATGCGAAGTCGGCCCGCTCCCGCCCAGGGTCGGATGGCACGGTCGATGGCCTGGCCGTGTCCCCCTGGCTCGTTTGTTGAAGCGCACGCACTCCGGCCGCCTCCTGCTTTCTTCTTTTTCTTGCCTCCCGTTTCTCTTTGTGCGCCCCGCTTGTATGCCCTTTTGGCTCTCTCGTGGCGCACTCCCGTTGGCTTCTTGCTTCTTTCCTATCCTTATATGGTCATCTCGCCACTTGTCTCATGCGTCGCCTTTCCTGATTGGGCGAGCGGTGCGCTGTCACCTTTGCCAATGATTCCTTATGCGTCGGCACCGGCACTTGCTGATTGGCACGATCTTGGTGCGCACTTCAAGTGGCCGTTCCTTTGTTCTTTTCTTTCCTGTTTTTAGGGGGTTTGATGCGTCCCCCACTCAAGGGGTGCCCTGACACATGACAGATGTAACGATGGCTATAAACTTTTAATATTGGTGCATCATGATTGGCAACCCAAAACGTCCCTAGACTCTATTCTTGCACTACCGGAGCTCATAAAATATAATGTGATCTGATTGTGTTCTTAATGCTAATAAAAGCACTCCTTACGTAAAGCTTTTTTGACAATTGCACGTTTAATTTCATGTGATTAATATATTGGCAGGGTCTCGTAAAAAATCATTAGTTGTAAAAACCGTGATACAATGGCATAACTTTACACAAGAACGGCTCGTTCTAATATTTGTATTTGAACTTTACACCGTGCTGCCATTATTTTTCACCGATAATATTCAATGCTGTGACTGTGTAACTTTGGCAGTAGAATTTGTAGAATCAAGTCATCCTCATCATTTTTATAATTGTCATCAGCCATTGTAGGTCAACCACAAGACGAAGGCCTGCCCTACTGATTCCAAAAGCTTCCATCCTCCGATGGCTGAGTCCAACCTTTGTTTACTTATCGCAATTTTTTCCTCTCCAGCGATTTTATGCCCTTCTCGTTCTTTTGTAGCCATACCCTCTTTCTTCTCTCTCCGAGCTATTCTGTTACAATTGTGAACCACCAGCTGCAGATAAGTCTCAATACATAGTTTCCTAAATCATTTTTTACAGACGATAGTCTTCTTTGGGCTACCTAAACGCTGATATTTTCTTCCGTCGGTCTGTCTGGGACTAAATTCAGCCACCCAGTTAGAGTGAAATACAAGCTGCCCAATGGTATAATAAACCCACAGCCAAATCTACACGTTTAAGTCTGGTGTCAATTCGATATTCACACCTGTCAACCTTGTTGAACAAGTACGGGACAGGAAATACACTTAGGGGATATTTGCAGCATTTTATTATTTAAAAATCTTTGGGAGCTTGATTTTTGCGATAGCAAATAATACTAAATGAACTGCCGAGAACTGTCGCCTGCTGTTACTGCGCTAAAACAGATACTAGAAGCGTTTAGGAATCAAACGTAAACAGCGACGAAAGATAGCACCAGAGACTTCCACGTTCCGCCTGAAACGCTACTGGAGTAGGGCAACGCTGTTCTACAAACGTTGTAGTAGGGTGCCTCGACTCACGCCTGTCTGCTCAGCGGCATCGAGACTCCGACGTGGGGCAGTAAAACGTGGTAAATGTAAATTCACTTGAGCAAACTTATAGCGCGTTATCTCGGGAGGAATGAGACGAGAGAAGAATGACATGACACCTGAGTGTAAAGTGAAAGCAAGCATTTACTTGGCGGGTTTTCCAGTCGACTAGCGTGTTTCATCGACATTGCCAACACAACTAGCATATCCGCAGCCGTTTTTTTTGTTCATTAGGGTTGTAATGTCTGCTATTGTTGTATTTTCTCTGATCCACGAAGCATGTTGCCACATTCTTAGCCTTATTCCTGTCATCCTCGTCTCCATGGCCAGTTCAGATTACCCAAGTGTTCTTTCCAGTTACTTGGTAGTTAGTAAAGTTCTGTCCCTTACTGATCATGGGGAGCACGCATTGGTCACTCAGTTTTTTTCAGTGACAGAGGTAGCTTACTTTTTATTTTTTATGAAGTGCTTGGTGTGTGCACACTATCACAAATCTCTGTTGCCATAGATTTCTTCCTCCTGTCTCAAGTAAGCACATTTACTTTTCCCAAAGGTTGGTTATCACACTTTTAAAGGGCGCTCCAATATGGTTTAGGAAAACAAGGGAACTGTTCACTTCCTCCACAAACGATAAACTGATGGTCACGGGGGTCCCGGAGCTCCCTTCCAGGATGACAGCGAGAGAGGCAATCCGAGCTTAGCGCCAAATACTCCGACGAGCACAAAGCGTGTTTTCTTGCACTTGCACTGTAAATTCCTACCGTGCAATGGTTTATTTAGTTTATTAAGGCTTATGTTTCGACGAAGGAATCGACCGTGTCTCCTCTCTCGTTACCTTTATTAGACAAGGTGTCTAAGGAAGGGCACTCCAAAAAATTCAGAGCCCTTCCACCCCGTAATGAGGGATGACCAGCAAAGCTGCGGTGCCGAGCCTCTACGTGAGGTTTGACTGGGTCGTAGTCCAAGTGGTGCCGAAGCAAAACACGTTTGTGTGTAATTTGCGATTGAGCATTGTTCCTAGTGATTAACTGAAAGTCCAGTCCTGTCCAGTCACTTTTCCTCGCGCATACTCAGCACTTCTCTTCCCCAGCCACGTGAAACGGCTGTCAAGCGGCTCCGACACATCGCCAGATGTGGGCATTGCGCAATTTAGGCGCACACCTGGGCACGCACCGGCGCCAGTGCGTCTGCCGCGGCTGTGACACCACACAATCCAACACAATCCACTTTTTTCGAATAAAATCCAAATCCAAGCAAGCCAAGCCAAGCCAATCGAATCGAATCCAATCCAATGCCCCTAGAGCTTGCGCAGAACGGCCTTTCACGACACACGCGAAACTGCTCAACCTCGGCCAGCGTAGCTTACGCTACAAAACACGCAGGAATCGTGGTTAGAAATTTATTATAGCGTTGGTATGGTAATCATGGCGCATGCTCTATGAAGGCTCTAGTACCTCTTTATTTTGTAATATTTTTGTCGTGTTCCGGGGATGTGGCGCGCAGTTTTACGACTCTACGTATTTAAGTGGGCTCCGCAACGTGGCGCTACGCTCGCTAGCGACTCCTGTCAACATCGCTCTGAGACCGGAGACGATCTGCTGGATCCTAGCCATTTACAGCTTTGCTGTAAAATACAAGTTTATTTAGGTGAATGAAGAAATGGACAAAATACACTGTGGTTCCGCCATGTAACTTTGCAGAAGGAGGAAAGTGAAAGGACTGCGCTAAAAAGTGTATTGAGCGTTGGGTGAAGTAGAAGTGGTCTCGTATCGTAGCTGTAATTAAACCTGCTAACGAATTTGTCCGGTTAGAAAATTTGACAGTAGCAATTATTATTTTATATCAAACTTCACGTGTTCACGTTCACGTGTACCGTATACCGCATATAGTTTACGAAAATATACAATACTCAAGAATCATATTGAAATCGTACTATAAAAAACTTACATCCTAGAGATAAGGTTTGTTTTAGCAATTTGTGTCGACCATTAGAGTATTACGTTATCATCTTGCTCACTTTTCCTACAACATTTTTCTACGCATTCCCGAAGGCAAAGCGTTTTTGTTTAGCTCCAGCATCTGGCGGTAACTACAATATTTTCAACCTGAGGGTAGAATATTGTGAGAAAGGTAATTGACAGGGCGTTTCTCCAATGCGACCTCTCTGCATAGAAATCTAGTGGACTTTCTTTTATTCTTAAGTAATATTTGGCCAAGATTTTGTATAAAACTACTTTTTGAGAAGTACTTTGTGCAACCACTCACAAGATAGTGCGCAAAGCCGAAGAGATCAAGTGGCTGTACCAAATGGTTTGTGTAATATTAGTGCTACACCTGCTCTCCTCTATTACCTTCATTTAGATATCTTTTTTGTTTGAAAGAGAGGTATAAGCCTGGGTGTCGAAAGAGGACGATCATTCTTGACAGCAATAACTACTACCTAATAAACGAACATAAAATAACGGCATGGTTTCCACATGCATTATCACAATACAAAATATTAAAAAAATTTCGCCTTCGGAGTAGCAAGACAGAGCTAAAATGCCACTGCTCCTATAAATATTGTCTCATAGCAATTCAATCGTTGTGCCACTCCAGGACGTGTTGAACGATTAGAGAAGTGCTTGAAATAATTTTCCCATTTTAAGTGCAATGCACTTCATAAGCGACCCTGAACCTGCGTCCACCGGCGATGTCCGCGCACGTAGACATGGGCGCGCGCTGTCTGGCCGCTGACATGGCACATACCCACGTGGGGGATTGGCCAGGAATCCCCTCGTCTTCCTTGGCAACGGGGGGAGATGGGCGCGCGCTGTCTGGCCGCTGACATGGCACATACCCACGTGGGGGATTGGCCAGGAATCTCCTCGTCTTCCTTGGCAACGGGGGGAGATTGGCGCGCGCTGTCTGGCCGCTGACATGGCACATACCCACGTGGGAGATTGGCCAATAATCGGGCGTGAGAAGGGCTAATGCACCTGCTTAAAGGAGTACTGACACGAAATTTCAAAGCTGAGATCCGCTCTAGCAATCAAGTACAACGACAACACAAATAGGTGTCTGTGAATAAATGCATCTTTCTTTCTTTTAGTGTTGTGTGTGATTTATCTCTCTTTCGCGAACATTACCGAACCGCGCAAATTCAACTCGTGCATTCGCACTTTCACATTCTTCCCCTCGGGGAAATGCAGGAAATTTTTTTAAACCATCAGCCTTTTTAGGCCTGGCTGCTTTAAGAACCTTCCATTCGAGACAAAGTTCAAAATTTTTAATTCGTGTGTGTGTATTTCGCGTGATTCTGCAAGCGCGCACGTTTTAATAAAACTTTTCACGAAGTACAAAATACACACTGCGGGTACGTAAGCTGCCAACGAAAGCTTTCTTTGCGCCAGTGCGGTGTTGACCACAATGTGGGAACTTGTTTTGGAAGCGCAAACTTTAAAGTTAGTAAAACGAAGCGAAGAGCCTCAGTAGTTTGGTGCAACAAAAGAGCCGTTTATTTAGCAAAACTGCACACTAGTACAAACGGGGAAAGCATTTTTTGCGGAATCCTTGCCATATCCTTGAGGTATCCACGTGAATCTGGCACACCAAATCGCCACAGCAATCCAAGTTAGATCTACACTGTAAAATAACCACGTCAAGCATCAACAATCTACTCAACGAGTACTCAACGTCAAGCATTAACTACGAATACAAACATAAATCTAGTTCGGAATGAAAAAATACCCTCTAAAGGTACGATAATTTCAGTTTGTGTAATAGTGTGTAACCTGGACGTTTACACACTATTTTGCAATATTCATGATTGTTATATTTAAAAGTAACACTAATCCTCAAATGTAAAATATCTTGCTAAAACAGTATCATAAATTGCACGTGTGCTGCATGCTTAAAAGCGCTGAGTATCACAGATATCAAGACTGAGGAAAAACGGAGTTTGTTTCACAAAGAATTGTAGGTAATATAACCTAGTAACGGTGATCAACTTACCCACATAGGTGATTTAGGGAGTGTCACGCAATGTTGTAAATTTAAAACCCCCACGTATGCCGTAAGGCAAGCTGTCGCAATTCAAAACAGAAAGAAAAACCAATGTTCTAATATTTAAAGCTAAACCTTAACATATGAGGTTTGCTAGACGAAAAAAAATTCGGCGTATGACCGATGGTGCAATAAAGAGAAAATCTTCCGTCTGCAGGCTGTTTCCGACGAACAAAAAATCCTCATTCGCACTACATAAGAATTTTTTTTTATTCTTGCTGAAGCAATGCAATTGTAGCAATGAGACACTCGAAAGAACATCATAACCAAAACACGGCCCTCAAAATGGTAAGAAAACGTTTTTCTCACCGTGTAAAAAGGAAAGGCTTCTATATAAACCAAAATCGCCACCATCACTGTTTACACCTAACAGTGACAGCTTCCTGGTCCTAAACGCAGAGGCCAGAATTGACGCCATCATGACTGAAGATGCCATCAGTGTTCCACAACCGAACACCACAGGAATACTAGAATCACCCGCTTCATCTCGGTAGAGACGTTAAGTTTACTAAAGTGCAACCGGGGCGTGTCCGGTCTGCCAGCGACGACCTCTGCATTGGAGGGAAACCAAAGCAGATGATGATAGCATAGTATGAATGCCTTTTCCACCGCACTCTGGGCTCACCTGCGTGGAAGGCCTTATGTTTTAAAACAGTTTTCTCTAAGCGACGTAGGCGACGTGATTGTTGCAGCTACTTTGCAGCAAACTCAAAGACGGCTCCCAGTCATCGTTTTTTTTTCACTGCAGAAACGACGCTACCGAACAAAAACATACATTTTGAGGCTTCGGCACACCGGGGCAGCTAGTGTTGTCTGTCGAACTGAGCATTACGCCTAAACGTTAGGGCGATGCACCGAATGCTTACTAAGGATGGAGGCGGACCTGGTCTAGAGAAACCTCCCCACGTGTTTCCCCCAGCGTGAAGACTTCCGGAAACAATTTATACACATGCAAGATGACGACAGCACACATGCTTACATCGTGTCCTTTCTTCACATAACAAGTAACCCATTTCGCACGTGTCTCTGCATCGCCGCATGAGGGGATCCGCCTCCGCGGAAGCCTACAGCACCGGGTGCCAGCATGCCAGCTGTGTGACGCAACCGCAGCCCCGAGGGTCAGAACTTATTGTGGGTCCCGTCACGTGACGACATTCATCAATGCTCAAGTAGGCCACGCTCCTTGTAACGGACACTTTCGTAGTGGTGGCAGCTGGATAGTACACATGCTTACAGCAGGCTGTGCAGTCTGGTCGCTCAAAGTCCTTATTGGGAAGGTGCGGTAGCGCTTCTTTGTGCGGTCACTCCTGGAAAATGTTTCAGTATATTTAAATTTTTACTGCACGGCGCACTGTCTTTTGAGAGGGACACGTGAAATGATTTAGTGTGTCGAGCGGGGCCAGTTGGTTCATTCCTAACTTCCGGAACAGCGAAAAAGACGAGGACTAAGAAAGAATGCAGACAAGTGCTGACAAACAGCTAGGCGTAATGTATTGCAGCTTGCTTATAAATACGTTTGTCAAACACAAAACACAATACAACAAAACCAGAAGATTTACGCAACCATGAGAAGACGTAATCACATGTTGTCGTATCTACACTCCCAAGTTTACCATTCAGGTATTTTATCTCTTTTCGTGTTAGAGCTACCGACGTCTTACTGACGCATTTTTCTTTCTTAATCGCAATCTAAAATCCAGTCTTGCACTTCATTGCTCATCATGCGGCTTCGTGCCCCGTCTGGATAACTGCGCCATTTTGAAGAGGTACATAGACACGGACGCGAAGGAAATACACGGAGCGTTCGAGATTGCGATTAAGAAACAAAAATGCGTTAGTAAGCAGTCGGTTGCTTTAACACTACAAGAGATAAATTACCTCAATGGGTTAACGTGAGAGTGTAAGTACGACAAGATGTGATTACGTCTTCTCATGGTTGTGTAAATCTTCCGGTTTTGTTGTAATGTATTTTGTGTGAGACAACCGTATTTATAACCAAGCAGCAAAAAATTACGCTCAGTTTTTTATCAGCGCATGTCTGTGCCTTCTTTCTTAGTCCTCGTCTTTTGCGCTGTTTTGGAAGAAATGAAGTGATCTCCGGGAGTTCTATATTTAAATAAGAGAAAAGAAGCGAGCATTGATTTATTAGAGGCTATTTGAAGATTAAAACGGCAGTTTGAAGTTAAACGGGCAGAAACAAAAACCCTGAAATAGTGAAGTTATAAATATTGCTCGCTCCCTGCCATAATTTTATAACGCCAAAAGCTGGGAGCAGTAATCCCAGTCTAAAAACCAACCTTGAGCTATGTATAATATTCTTTCCTTTTTAAAAACATCCGTAGTGCAATTCAAAAGCGCAAAGAATTCTCGTCAGTTATTTATGGCTGCAACGCTGATATCGTTGTGCTAACCAAAGCGTGCCTATCGACAAAAATTCTTGATTCTGAAAATATTCACTGTGCTTAGGAACTTCAAATCAATCAAGAACGGGTTGCTTTTTCTTGATTCCTTACTCACACGAAATATAATCTCAATTTATACATGCTGTGGGCCACCTTGAATTTGTGTGCGCACGTGTTACACTTCATAGGATGTCGTTGTGTGCGGTGCTATCGCCCTCCTAATTCAATCGCGAAGTTTGGTAATTCCATACACGATGTCCTAAATCAACTAAGCATACACTAGGCAGCCTTCCGGATTTTTCTCTAGGCCAGTTATACTTTGCCTAAGCATGTTGGGGTTACGACCATGCCCTATCTGTTTCGAACTCAACTGAGAGGGCTGCATTTATTACCATTAGTGATGAATTAATTTTAACCCAGATATTCGGTGCACGTCATGCGAAGCGCGTCACTGCAATTTTCGCAAATCTCTTAGATTTGATTGTAACCAAAACATCTGCCCAGAGTCAACGAACATTCATACTGCACTTTATCTGCAACTTTAGACTTTCCGGTCATGGCTCAAAAGTGTTGTCAACAAACATCAGCATGGATTTAGGAAAGGTCACTCTTCTGAACCCAATGTCTACTGTTACAAAACACCTCTTTTCTGTTCAGGACCACAGCAGCATCTTTTACGGACCCCGGCTGCATTCACTGCATTATGTTTGACTTTGAAAACGACTGGAATATTGGATCCAAGAACATTTCTAATAACACCTACAACTCACCTACTTGCCCTGAATCTTCCGGTGTATCACTAGGTTCAGTGTTTGGCCCCTTCTTATATAATATACCTTAGCGTTTTAGCGAAAAACAACGCTTCCACAAAGCGACTATGCGAAGACGATTGCGTAGTTTCCCAGTGAATAACTAATTATAATGCGGGTCAGCCCTTCAAATAATACTAAACAGTGGTTTTTTTGTGTGTGAAGATTGATTTTTCTGTTTTTTCTTCTTCTGCTTTTCTTCTTTCCATATTTGCGTTGCTTTTCGTTGCGTGATGTGTCACCTAGCTTATAATGATTACTCACCCCATTATATTGTATATTGGATTGCCATTCGATCGTTGCTTGTTTACATTATCTAATTTATTGATTGTTGTAATGCATCGAGGGTCCCGTTACAGTTCTTAACTTTGGGACACTCGTCTGTATAATAATATTACTGTACTACTTTTTTGGAATGATTAAAAAACTGAAACTGAAACTGAAAACTGAAACTGATTAATGACACTGAATGTGCATAAATTCAAATATATGAGAATTAAGCCAAAGGCAACAAGAGCAAACTGCACCTGACCTACAAAAACTTTGCAATCTCGACGCTGTTAAAATTTACAAACGTTGCGGTCACATAACCATTAGGCTCTTGTGGCAAACGCATGTTGATTACGTAACCAGGAACGCAAATTGCGTGTGTTGCGGATCGGACACCTCGTTGCGGGTGCGCCGCCAGGAAACAAAGCCGTGGGACCCCTGATTGAACGACCCTTTTAATGGGGATGGCTGACTATGCACAATGATGATAATACTGGTGCGGTATGTTCCAAGAGCCTCATCTTCTTCCTATACAATTCGCAACATATTCCCGGCCACAAAACAGATGTAGGAAAAACATTAACGTCTTGCTAACGGCTCCTGGCGAAACATAGCACCGCAGTTCCTGGTGAAAGGCTAACGTACTAGAACCTAGACAGTCTTTTTCTTCCACCTTTGCTTCCGGTTACTTGCTTTCTTCCAGTGCATCCAGGATTTCAACCGCGTTGCTTCCGACGTGTTCAGATGGTTATCATGGTCACAGTGTCTGCTGTGCTGACGATGCCTGTAGCCATTCAAGTATGCCTGCGCTGCTGTATCGTATCGCGAAGCTTCTCGTAACGTTGGCATAGAATGCGTCTGATCTGTGGGCTTGGGCGCAGTGCATATGTCTGCGACCTGTAAAGCCTGGGGTGATGTCGGCAACCGCCTCAAATCCATAAAAAGCGGATGTTCACGCTCACGCATCCAACATCTCTTATCTGGCTCCGGGTAACTCAGATGCTTGCTGGATAGTCTTTGACCCTGTAAGTCCACTTCAAAACCCTTATGTTGCCTTGCTTCCTTTTTTTCTGTGGTGTGCTGTGAGATGGATGCAGCACCTGGAGATAGGACAACAACGGTGCTGTGTAGACTCTATGCAGGGTCCCCAGTTGATTTGTCGTTGAGGGGCACTTGCGTACTAAGCACGCAAGACACTCTGCCGTTGTCTGATCCGAAGGAGTCGGTTCCCGTACAGGGCCTTGAAGCGTCCATCCGAGCGAGGTCTTCATAGCTACTAAGCCTTGCACTTGATCGCTGCGAATGAAGTCCCCTGTCATTATTGTCCACAGCTGGTCAGATCCTAAGAGCAGGTCGATGCCTTGGTCCGTACATTTTTGGGGAACGGTACGTTCGTCAGCAAGTCTCAAGCCAAACTTCCGTAGATGTTTCACAAAAGCACCGTTCATTTCCGTATTTGGGGCGTTCGAACAAATCGTTGGTACAGCAATTGCACGCACCACATGCTCGGCGTCATCGGACTGGCTGCGTAGTCTCAGCTCCACTATTTTGCGCCGTCTTTCTTCCGAAGGAACAGCCGACGCAAATGAGTTCACAGTTAGGCTTGTCTCCCCCGCAACCTTCAGTGCCAACTTCTCCACGAGGTCTTCCTTGAGAAATGTTCGCTGGCTGCCACTGTCCAAAATGCCTCGTATGTAACATGCTCCATTTGGACCGATGATCCACGACCGGAAGGTCTGGAGGTAAATGTCCTCGCCCAACTGGCAGCTAGTGAGGGCAGGTGATGCTGACTTGGCGTCGTGCGTCTGCACCGGGGCTTTGCAGGTCGGGTCAGTGTGCGCCTCGTATGTATTTGCTTTGCATGCATAGTCTGGGTCGCACATGACGGTTGCGTGCCTTCCCTTGCATGTCGTACACCTTATCTTTCGTCGGCACTCCTTTGATCGATGGCCCGTCATAGTGCATAGGTAGCTCCGCCTTGCGCTAGATAGTCGTTTCTTCTTCTCTGAAATGCTCAGAGAAGCGTAGCATGCTTCAGTAGTGTGCTTCGGCGATTCGCAAAAGAAGCACTCGTTCCTTTCGGTCATCCCTGCTTGAGAGGCGTGCAGAACCGACGTTGAGTGGCCGTTACTTTGTAGAGGGTCACTCGATTCGGTAGGAGTCGACAGTGGAGCGCATTGCTCTCTTGCCTCGAGCTCGATTAGCGTGTATCTCAAGAGCTGCTCTAGCTTCTGGCAAGATGTTGTGGTTCGGGTTGTCTCTACTGAAGCAGAAGGCACCACTCCCTGCGTATCACCCTGAAGACGTTCATGGCGGTGGAATGCCAAGACGATCTCCTTCGGCAGCACCTCCAGCAAAACGTCGTACAGCATTGCCGAGAAGCTGCTTGTGGGTACGTCCAGAACGTTTAGGCATCGGACATTCAGCTGAATACAGTCATCAAGCCTGCGCAGCTCCTTTTCCTCCGAGTAAGACGTCAGGGGCTGTAACTCACGGAGGTTTCGAAAATGCCGCTGTATGATACGGCTCTTGTCGCTGAACCTATCCTTCAGCAGCTGAACGGCCCTTTCATAACAGGCCTCCGTTGTTGGCAGCCCGGCGATGGCAGCTGCTGCTTCACCCGACAAGTAGTTCCGGAGGTAATGAAACTTGTCGGTAGCGGTGAGAGCCCGGTTGGTGTGGACTGCGCCGTTGAATTGCTCCCAAAACGACGTCCAGCTACACACGTCTCAATGAAAGGGCTGGATGGTGAGCATGGGCAGACGGGGCCCAGTGATCTGAGATGGAACCGTCGTTGGGGCCAGTGGCGTGCTAACCGCAGCCGAAGGGGCAGGTTGCGCCGTGTCGCTGACGCCGAGTTGCTCGAGCCGGTACGTAAGGCGAGTCAGAGCCTTGAGCGTCTGGTCGTTGTAACGGGCCGCCGACTCGTACTCCCTTTCCAGCTCCTCGACAGGAACCGCGTCCTCGACCTGGGCGTCGATCTTGCTAAGCTCCTCGCGGCTAGCCACGAGCCTGTCCAACACCCTCCGGAGCGCGAGCCGGTCGGACCAGCCGCTCTCGATGAGTGCTGTCGCCTCTGTCGAAATTTTCGTCGCTTGGGCTCGCCTTGCAGCGCGTTTCGCCTTCAGCCGGTTCATCGTTCAGGGAAAAAGTCCGGCTTGCTCGCTTGGTAGGCAGCCCGGTCCGCGCGTTGTCTCCCTGGGAGCGGTTGCGAGAAGGACGAAGCTTGCTTGTGCGACCGTTTCTAGAAGAAACACGTCGTCGCCGTCGCTCGCTGTCCACGTCGGTGGGAGCCGCTCGTTTTTCCTTAGGATTCGGCACCAAATGTTGCGGATCGGACACCTCGTTGCGGGTGCACCGCCAGGAAACGAAGCCGTGGGACCCCTGATTGAACGACCCTTTTAATGGCGATGGCTGACTATGTACAGTGATGATGATACTGGTGCGGTATGTTCCAAGAGCCTCATCTTCTTCCTATACAATTCGCAACAGCGTGCTTGGGTTCTTGTTCCGTAACTTTTTACTTGCGCCTAATTTTTTAGAACTACTGTTATATGAAACCCTCGTCAGATCTTAAGTATTTTATATCTAATTAATTTTTTTCTTTCTAACTCCGTTGTACGCATTCGGAACCGTGCTGTCATTATTGTTGTGTGCAACTTGTCTTTAACCCCCAGAGTATATTCAATAAAAATGAATTTTCACTACCTGACCTTTCAGTAAAAAGAAAAAATATCCGGATTTCACCTTTCTTATCAAATGGATTTTTACTAATAGTGACATCAAGCGCGACCTTTTCCGCTTATCCTTCATACGTTTCCTCATGCATTTACAACACATTCATGCTTGCAGTGCCATCCTGCCGCACAAGCGTGTGCTTCAACACCTTTGTACCAAAGCCGCCGCCGGTATGCAACCAAATGCCCGCTTTGATCGAAAGCATGACAGATCCTTTGTCATTCAAGGCAGCCATGTATTACCTCAACGAGCATTACCTCGTTTCTCACGAGAGCCCTCTAGGCCCTGAAGGTATTGTAATAAGCAAAAATAAATGAACGACGGACCATATGCAGGGGATAAATTCGTAGCACAGCATAATTTGAAACAGTGTTGTTGAGCGCCAGCAGCACTCGTGGCGGCAAACGTATCATTTTGAGGAGTCCCTCGAAACTAAAACATAGACAATGATGAGCTGGTCAGTAAGATAGATGATGGGATAGGCGAACACAGTGCCGCGGCTGACGTGGATTCAGGTAAACGGGCCTAAATGGGGAGGCTTGGAATTCGAACTGTGTCGCTTTATTTACAAATACTACAAGTTCAATTTCGTTGTAAACATATCCCGCAAATTGATTGGAAAGAACACCCTGATTGGAATCTCGAATGAACCACAGTGTTTTCGAAATGAACAGCTTTGCCCAAAATGGAAGCTACTGCTGGAGCTAGCTGTAGTCAAGAAGCAGGAATGCTGATGGCGGTTTTTCTAGATTAGGAATGACGAGAGCGTTTCATGCAAACTGAAAAACACCGATAGGATTCGCATTCCGACTTACGCTGTATTAACCAAAAAGTGTTCAGCCGTGCTGATATCTAGCTGGCAAGTTTATTTATGGCTGAACATATCTAGCTGGCAAGTTTATTTAATCACCAGGCATAACACAAAACTCGCGTTTTCAGAAGAACTAGGATTCCTTTCCCGCGCAAAAGGTGCAACCTCAGGCTTTACTATTACCAAAGGTCTCCACTGTGTAAAAAGATCACGTTTTCGTATTCCTTAGTCATATAAATTTATTTTTTAACGACCTGATATTTTCAGAAACCTGGTATTAGATGATGGCGACATGATAGTTCTTCAAGGTTACAAATACTACTTTATTTTCGAGCTAAATTACGTGGTAGCGGTGAACTGGGGCATGTTCGCCGCCGTATGCCTTGTCAATGTAGCACACAATTGAAGTGTTGTACTGCTGACTTAAAAATACAGTAGTTACAACACAAGAGCGAAATTTTTCCGTTATTTTTTGTCCTTCGTTTCTTAGCTAACGAGCGTCCTTGCGGTTTATGAAACAGTTACTTGACTGCTAACACTAAAGCAATACACTGAACTTGACGCAGGCGACTCAAACATAAATTTGGTAGATGACCACATTCTTCCACGCCATTTTAGCACGGAAATTACCGCATGCGTGCACTACACCACACTCTGTCTGCCTAATGAAGTGCTACAGACCATCCGTTTTCTTCTTGATGTTTTTGTTATCAGCTCTGATGACATCGTTCGAAAGTAACGATCATAGACCAACATTTCGCGCTTACACATATACCAAATCAACGCACACTTGGAGTTCTCCTCAGTTTAGATATAGGTCATTTTATAAGGGTAACGTGAACGCATTTCGGTTGCGGGTACTGGAGAAGAACTTCTCAGCTATATAAAACAGGAACAGGGCAAAGTACTCATACGGCGTAATATTTCAGGTATTTTTTCGTGTATATAAAACATCTTTTCTTTTAAATTGTGAAGGGGAACAATATTAGGAATCCTTGGATAGGTGCTTATCAAACAAACAAGGCACGTAAAAACTAAACTTGAAACCGCGTTTTTATACGTGAGATTCCTCATAACCTGTCTGAATTCTGAAAATATAGCCATAAATGAATTCGAAATGAAGAAAGGCAAATTTGATGTGCCATGAAGATTCCTTTTTTGCGCGATACAGAACAAAACAGTATGAATATCGGCAAGATAGTCAATAAAAGCTTGAAAAGGCTTCAAGTACAAAATACAACGCAAACAGAAGTAGCCGTAGCGAAATATTTTATTGCCAATTTCGTCAACTCGGTTTTACCTCCGACAACATAAATCGCTTCCAAATTACACACCAGCCAAATAACACCGTATTTCCTCACCCAAAAATACTAAGAAATTCTACCGCATGTACATTGCGTTAAAAACAAAAGGGCCACCGAGGTATACGGTCTTCAACTTTCTCTGGTGTAGCTTATGGTTGATGCTCGTGTTACGCATGTTGCACCTGTTGATAATATGATTTTGGAACCAAGCTGTTTTTTAGTGCAATACATGGATGAAATACCGGTAATTTTAATGTGGTGAGAAAAATATTGACAGCAGCTACACAGCAGTCTCTATACCTCGGTAGTTTGAAAATTTTGAAAGATGAAACAATAATAATAAAAAAATATGACAGAATGACGACTTAGCTTGTACTTGGTGTGATCGACTGACACGGCGTTGCTACTATGGAAGAAGTGCTAATTAGAAAGGCTGATAGCTTACACTGGCGGTCTTCGCAGCCGTCAGAAAGGCGTTGTATTTCTCAAGCCCCGAATCGATGATGATGACAATGGTTGGAGTTTATTGGCGCAAGGTTAACATAGGCAAAGAGCACCAAACCCTAAGATATTTGATAAGGAGGGAACACAAAATAAAATTAGGTAAATATATGAGCCTGGCTGGTGTAAAGGGCCACGGTGAAGAACAAGAGTGGTTAAAAGATAATTAAGTGGGTTGGTGTATAGACGAGGGGTAAAACTATGGGTGGTATGAGATGAGTTGTAAGATGTGAACTTGTGATAGGAACTTAAAGGTGCGCTGAGCATAAAACATGGCATTGTCTCCTACGAAGTATGATGGGTGTGGTGGAATATGTCCTGTGTATATTTGTGAGAAGTGTTTGCGCCGTGTAATGTCGAGTGCCTTATAATGTATGAGGATGTGAATCATGAATTGGGCCTCTCCGAACCTCCTGCACGGTCTTGGACATGCAGTGAGAAGGAGCGACTTCGTTGCATGTGTGTGCCCTATCCGTTTTCTAACCAAGGCTCAATCAGTGTATCTATTGCGTGTGTCGGTGGTGTATGGTCCCAACTTTAGGTTTTGTTACGTGTAACTTATCTGTTTGTTCACACTAGTTTGTTTTCCATGTTTTGGGCAGTTGTTGTCTGATATGTGGTTTCACGTTGGTGTAGCGTAATGTGGTTTTGTCAGCTGTATTCAAGGGTGAAGCAACAGCAGCCATTCTATCCGCTGCTTCGTTCTCGGAAATACCACAGTGGCCAGAGACCCAGCTGATTACCAGTTCAAATTTTTGGACATACACAGACATAATACCCTTGACTATCAGATTGACAACATTGTTTTTGGAAGACTTTGTTGAAGGCAATGCCCGCACAACACTGAGGGGATCTATATATATAATTAGGGTTGTTCGTTTTCGGGTTTTATATTTTTTCAAATTCGGGGGGTAAAAATCGGGCGGTATTTTTCAAACTGATATTCGGGGAAAAATCGGTTTTTTTGCGAAACCATTCCTTACTTCGGGTTTTTTCGGGTTAAATATACGGTTGTACTTATCAGAACACACACTGAGCTTATCAAAACGTATCACGGGCTTTTTAAGTATAACACGTTAAATTTGGTGTTTCAAGCTGGTAATTGGGACAGACACCAGAGTATTATAGCAAATACAGTATACTACCCGAAATTTTGTGTTTGTTTGAAAATGAATCAGTGGTGTTTGAAAATGAATGAATCAGTAAACATTGACTCTTAGAAATGATACATTTTATTCTCGAAAATCTGGTCATCGATTTTTTACACGTCCTTGTTGACATACATTATCATCTGCATGCGCAACATGTCAGTCTCCATTCGAGATCTGTCCGGTCGTTGAACATATCTCAGCTGGGAGAAAGTTCTCTCCACATCACAGCTACCATTAGCTAGGCACAACAATGTCAGTGCAGCTTTTGCAAACCTTGGGTAGCGAGAAGTAGAGTCATGCCAATACTCGATTAGTTCGACAGCTGGGTTTGAAATTCTTGGAAGCAGGTGCACATACCCGAGACTAATCTGCAGTGGGCAAAGGGGCAGATTTCTTTGCTTTTCTTTCACCCTAAATTTGTTCACAATGTACTCGAAGCGTGGCCGGCCTCAAACGTGTTTCCCACTTTCTTCTGCAAGCATTTTTTTAGGGGGGGGGGGTGCATGTACGCCCTCACGGCGACCTGTCTAGAAAGCGTGGATAAAAACTGCAGCGCTACTCTCCAAGCAGCAGGGTGAAATGCACCCGTTTGTTTGTGAGCGGGGCGCCAGGAGAGAACGGCAGACCGTCAACTCACGATTGTGCAGATCGCTACAGGGAGGTTTATTCGGGGAGAAATCGGGTTTAACCCGATTCTCCTGAAACTTGTTCGGGGTGCAAGAATCGGGTAAAATCGGGTTTTACCCGAAAACGAACAACCCTATATATAATGGATTGTTGGATGTGGCTTTGAAGTATATGATTAAAAACAAGAAGTACACCATACCCCTCTGCTGAAACCGTACTAGTACGACTATTAAGCGTTCTAGTGACATTGAGGCCAGGTCCATGCGCCGCACAGGACTCAGACGTGGAAGTACTAGAGGCGTCGGTATGAAATTCAGAACATTATTACTTCTGCTGCAAATACAAGAAGTGCAGCAGAATTGCACATGTGGGAGCTCGTTTTTTATCTATATGTGTAAAAGATGTGTCGCATGATACAGGGCGGAGATGCCATGGTGCCATAAAATATGTTACAAAAGATTGGATGGTGTCTAAAAAGGAGACGGCAAGCTCAGGCCCTTCCTCTCTAACACTGTAAGAGAAGGGCGCAGAGAACGATGGTCGATTTAAAAGGAGTTCAGTCATGGATGTATCATGGGAAACTGATTTAAAATGATGGTGGGGTTAGAATGAAATTTTAAAAGCCTAAAGGAGATCTGTGTTTGCTCGCTGACATTGTAGTTTCCATTAGTTGCACTCCGCATTGAGGCTTTCGAACGGGCTAGTGCGGAAGGCGCCACACGCCAGGTGGAGCCGCAGATGGAGCACTGGGTCTAGCATTTTGAGGGATGTTTTACTTGTTGACCCAAAACACGCTACCCTAGTCCAATCGGGAACCTACGAAGCTGGTAAAAAAACGTAGAAGTTGTTTGCCAGCTCCAAAAGAAAAGTGTGAGAGGACCTTCAGGATAGTCATTGTTTTTAAGTTTTTATGTTTTTTGCTTTATGTGTGTGATGAATGTGAGCTTTTCGTCGAAGATTATGCCTAAAAACTTGGTGTTCCTTTTCGACAAGAATAGAGACATCATCGAGTTGAATGTCTGGATCTCGCCGGATGCCACGCCTCTTGGAAAACAAAACACAAGTGCACTTCCCTAGATAAAATATAAAACCATTGCTATCCGCCCAGCCAGCCGTCTTGTTAACACAAAACTGGACTTGGGGCTCACAAACAGACAAGTTACAGTATTTAAAACAGAGTTGAACGTCGTCTGCATAGATTGTCCAGAAAATCGATGGTGGCAGGGCCTTCCTAAGGAAATTAATTTTTATAAAAAAGGGCTGAGACTTAAAACTCCACTTTGCGGCACTCCATTTTCCTGCACATGAACCGTAGAGAGGGCCATTTCAACTCGTACACGAAAGGTTCTTTAGACAAGTAGCTGGCAAGAGTGTTCATCATGTTACCCGACATGCCGAAGGACTTTAAGTCGCTTAATGCCATACCGCACGCGGTATTGTACGCTTTTTCAAGATCAAAGAATACCGTCATACAATATTGTTTGCGGAGGAGAGCATCCTTTAATAAGACTAGAGCACGACGAGTGGATCGTTAGCGGACCGCCCTGCCCTGAAGCCTGCCTGGCAGCTCTAGAGAAGACCGTTGTACTCAAGAAAGTACACGAGTCTCTTTTTATCATCTTCTCAAGGAGCTTGCACACGCAGTTAGTAAGGGCGATGGACCGAGAGCTAGCAGCGGAGGAAGGGTCCTTTCTTTCCTCCCTCGAAATGCGAGGAATGTACCCTGACAGCCATATATTTTTGTATAGATGTTGGAGTGTTTCAAGAGTGTCTTGCTTTAGGTTTTGTATCATGCTGTATGTGATTTTGTCTGCACCAGGAGCTCAAAGCTAAGATGTGCTCAGAGCAGCCTTCAGCTCATGAATTTAAAAAGGAGAATCGTAAGAAGCGTGCGCCTTGTAGTTATAACGCAGGGACTTCTTTTCTACAGATGTTTGTTGTTTATTGAAAGTGTTTGTGTAGTGTTCTGAACTCGACCAGATTTAGGGGAAATTCCCAAGGTGGAGTAAATTCTGTAAAGGAAAGTTCGACATCCTTCCAAATGCCGCCATACGGCTACAAAGAAAAATCTAATCCTTTGTAGCCGTATGGCTGCATTTAGGAGGATGTCAAACTTTCCGTTACAGTGTGCTGAACTGGACACGTGTTGGAAGTGTTGCGCAAGTGTTGGCCTGGTCTTCCAGCGTGTCCCCTGTTGTACTAACCCGGGGAGGCTGTGTGTCTGTTGTCCTTTTAGTTCTGCTATTCGTGTCCAGAATTTGAGTGTGTCTGTGTAAGAATTTATGGATGTCAAGATGGTGCTCGAACTCTCGTTTTGCCTCACGACACACACGTTTTCCTAACACCTTGGCCCGTTTGAACAAAAGAAGGTTACCCGACTTTGGGTACTGACGTAGGATAGCCCACGCCTTGTTCTGGGCCTCTCGCGCCCGCCTGCAGTTCTCATTCCAGCACGGCCTCCTCTAGTTGCACGGGGCACCAGAGGCGTAGGGAATAGACTTTTCGGCGGCGTCGAGGACGTTCTCCGTGAGGAGTTGAGTAGCTTCTTCAATGTGCAGGTGTTTTATGGCTATGTGGTGCAGTTTGGATGTCTCTGTAAGTCTATTTTAAATAGCTTTTGCTTTATTGAACATGTTTTGGAAGATGGACTGTATGGGCCTTTACCTATATATGATAGTGAGTTGGGAAAGTGATCACTACCATATAGGTCAGTGCCCACCTCCCATTTGAGAAGAGGAAAGAGAACTTTGTAGCCAATATCCAGGTCAAGATATTAGTGTGTATTGTGTTCTATATTAACGTATGTGGGCTTATTTTTGATGAAGAGGTATGCTCGTGAAGATGTAAGGCATTTCTGTTTTAGGTGACCTCGAGCATCTGTGAGAGGAGAGCGCCAAAGAGAGATGTGCGCATTAAGGTTGCCTGTTAAGTTGCATGGTTTGGGCAGCTGCTTTACCAGCGCCTCAAAGTCAGAGCGAAAAGTGAAAAGTCAGGAGCATACCGTTATCAACCTATTAACAAATATTTTGCATATTGCTACAGCCTCAAGGACGGTGTTGAATGAAATAGGGTGGCATGCTAGGGACTTCTGGCTTCTAATGGCTACACCGCCAGAAGAGTGTTTGCAGCCAACCATATCTATTCTCAACCTGATACAGCTACTTAAGAAATTTGATAGATTGGAATTTAAATTTGTTTCTTAGACCCACATTAAACTTGGCTGAATAGCATGCAGAATATTATACACGTCATTAAGATTATTCAGGCCTCTGCAGTTCCATTGAACTATATTGTTCCATCCCAATATGATGTGTGAGAGCTACTGGTAGTCTTGCAGTCTTGGAAGAGGTTTTTAACCTTCGTGGGATGTTTCCATGGAGGGACCCGCTCCTTCCACTCCGAAGAAGACAGGAAAGGTCCCACATCAATGTCGTCGTCGGATTTTGAAAGGTTGCCAAGCGGGCTTGACACCTTACACTTGGCAACCATCCCGGTGCCATTCGTTGCAGTCGCGACCGCTTAGTGCGTCAGGAGCGCCCCGGGTGGTGCAGCTGGTGCGGCGTTATTGGGAAATACTGCGGTTTCGTCCATCTTTATCTCCTCTGGGCCCTCGCTTTTGCTTCAGGCTGGTGGAGAGGAGAAAATAGTGGGTGCAGCAGAATCCCCACCGGACGTGGATGCCATCATAGCCACTCCTGGCTCAGCGAGCAGTGCGGAGGTGAGTTGGGCTGCAAGAGTGAAACCAGAGGGGGGGGGGGCGGGTCCATGTCCGACTCTCGGTATTGGGTCCTCGCCAAAACCAGACGCCACTCCACCCCCAAGCGAGCTACGTCGGCGTACACGCCCAGAGGGAAGAAGTCGAACCCTTTCTGCGCCTCTGAGAAGGTGATGTTTTCAGTGACCTTTATGTCAATGTTTTTTTTTTGTTTAAATTTTTCACATTTTCTGGAGTAGGCCCGGTGTGGACCATTGCAGTTTACACAAAGCGAGTGTTGCAAGTTACACTTTTCGGAAGAATGGTCATGCAGGGCGCATTTCGCGTAGGTACGTCGGCCGCTACAGCAGTTTGTGCCGTGCCCGAACAGTTCGCACTCTAAACAGCGCCGCGGGATCGGGATGTAAGGCCGGACTGGAGACAGAACGAAACCCGCATTGATGGATTCTGGAGCCACCACCTGTCAAAGGTTATGATGAGGTGCTTTGTTGGTATGTGTTTATCGTCTACTCGTATAGTTATTCGGCTGATCGCTGTTACACCCTGGCTACTCAAGACCCTCCAGAAAGTCGGCTTCACTTTCGTTCAGTAGGTAATAGTCAGAGACCGCGCCCTAAGAGCTCTTCAGGCTGCGGTGGGGCGTGACTCGGATGGCCCGATCTGCGATGTTGGTTTGCGGAAGAAGTTTATTGGCCTGATCCTGGCTACTGACCTCGAAAAAGATTTCACCGGTTCAATGTTTTTTGGCCATATACGATTCTCCAAAGATACCCTCAAGAAACTCTAAAATAAGAAATACCGACTGTGAAGCAAGAGGTCTTGATTCGTCTACCGGTTCCATCACGATGAATCGAGGATAGTTGTTCGGTTTCGGAGTACTCAAGTTAGCAAGAGGTGGAAAAGAAACTTCTGTGCAGTCGCTCTTCGGGGGCAAACGTTTTGGGGGGTGGGGTTAAAATGCCATATATAAGAGTAGAGAAGCTGGGCTCTGGGGTACGTTCTTCGTCAGCCTTACCCTGATAGTTGAAGAGGTCCCGCAGCAGACAGGGAGCCCATCCACCGGAGCTTTACCTGTTCTCCGACGGCCACTGTTCGAGGTTTCTACGCTTCACCTAAAAACATAGCCACGGCTTGATCCAGCTATTGTATGGGGGATTGGCATCCGTAGTGTCGCCAACACCGTCACCAAGATTTCTTAAGGTGCCCCGTGCAGGTGAAACCCACGAATTACTCTTACACTAACTTGACTATTTTGGGGTGCACTGGCTAGCTTGCAACCCCTTGAAATATCGTCTGAACTATGAAAACATTGTGTGGCATTGGGATACAGGCTGTTATCTTCTTCGATATTTTCATCTGGGGGGCCCCAAGGAACCGTTCTGGGGCAAATTTTGTTTAACTTTTATGCTACTGATTTACCTACAATTGATAAAAATACGTGTATTCTTTATGCTGTAGACACCAGATTATTTGTACCTGGTCGCGAAGTACAAGATATAGTGGTTAAAGCTTAGAAAGGGCTTGAGAAATATTGGTATTGGTGTAAAACTAATATTCCTAAAATAAACGCCCGCAAAGCCAAACCATTTCATTTCAAGCCAAAATTGCACGCATGCACATTGACAACCAATTTAACCTTCCCGACACGCCTATTGAAATCTGGAAAAACATACAGTTCATAGAGCCGCCTGATCATTCACTATTTGTTGACAATTTCACTGTGAATCATTGAACAAATGTCAAAAATCATCTGCTGATGCTTCATGCCTGTGTCGTAGATTTATGGCCCAGACATCAAGCTACGAACGTTTGACGCACTATTAAAATCAGACAAATTATTTCAGCTTTGCTTGTGGTACTACGCAAGAAAATATGAATACCTTTAAAAAGCCTACCGTGCTTCCTCGCAACAGAAGGCTTATATTTAAATATAAAGTATAGGTGGGAAAAATGTTTATGATTTGAACTGCTTCATTATTGGTTGTGTATTCAAGAAATACAGCGTTTAAATAATTATTTTCCACACAATCCATACCACAAACTAATTTGCCTACCAATTCGCACCTCTGACAGGTGGCTGATTCCTCACCGCTGGACTAAACAATTTTGAGTCACTAGAATACCATCCGTCTACATTGATAAACCTGTTAGAACACGGGAATATGCAAATTATACAGATTCTTCGAGTCAAGAGCGTGAGTACTTTTGTTACTCAGTGACAGAAGCTTTCAGGAATGTTCAGTGGTGTTTCTGCTTCTTTTGACGTGTGTACTCGCCACAATGTAATGGTTCCATTCTTTGTAAAAAAGTGTTCCTACCAAACTTTGTTAATTACTAATACATGATCCTCTTTTATGAGTTAAGAGATATTTTACGAAATAGCAGTGTGCCTATCTCTGCTACCTAAGGCATGAAGTTTTCTGTATAAGATCTCACACATTAAAGTATTTTAAAATCGTCACTCTGTAGTTTAACATTTTTACCTAAGTGCTTAGATGTGAAGCCCTGCTGCCTTGTAGGTACCCTCAGGTTTGCTAAAGCGGTCGCAGAGGGGCTTTTTGCCTGGTGGGCACCAACACGCGCATGTCGGAAATGAAATTTTTATTCTGAGTTGGAAGCGTCTATATAGTCCATTGACACTAGTATAGTCTTGCACTAGTAAAGCAAAGACGCTGACCTTAAAGTTATGGTTTCAAAACGGACGGCTAACAAAGAAACCAAAAATGCGTGTATCGGGTGCGACAGATCGAGGATCCCATCTACTAAATGGAATAAAAATCCATCTTTTCGATGCACCAGAAGTCATGATGCCTCGAAATCGATGTGTGAGACGGAGACAATAAAACGACAACCTTCATATGGACAGGCAGAGGGCACTGGTTTAAAATATTGCTTTTCGGGATGTGAATGCCAACAAGAACATTTTCACAAGGTATGGACACAATGCTAGCCATAAAAATTGGCACACCTTCGTTAAATACGTTAGCGATGCTCAAATCTTTCCACGTATGTTCGATGAGCACTTAACATATTTGCGTCAGTCTTATAGGGCAATCTAACATCGAGACTAACGCACAAGCCCAAAAGGAGTCACTTTGAATATGAAGTTTGGAATTTCAACCACGTTGACAATGCCGGCGGGTACTGCCCCACCCAGCGAAAACCTTCAAAATTGAAAACTGGAAAATCGAAAACAAAATTGAAAAAAAAAAAATTCTGATACGGGGCGACGACCAGCACCCCCTTTTAGCAAATTTTTTTAAGTAGAGAAAATACATCTACGTGGTTGACAAAATACAGCACACTTTTCTGCTGGGACACGTTGAGCAAGAACCTTCCGTGAATAGCAACAATGATGCAAATACAGTCTGTGGTCGCTCATTTTGACAAAAACACCGATAAGAAAAGCGCGCTGTCACCATTGATGAACGCGTGTGTGCCGCAGCCATCAAAAGTGGCCCAGCGTCTCTGCCCGAATGTCGGAAACGCCTATGCTTGTTCCCTCTCATTTGCTCCTCAAATCTGCCCACCTGCGCTCTGCTCCCGCACCCGCTCTCCCCATTGCGCTGCACTGGGCTTGACGTTTGCTCTTCCCCGCGCATCGCGCTGCTCTCTCCACATCACTACGCCCATGATACCTTTCCACTTTTTATGATATATTCAACCAAGTGCCAGATAGCCATTCAAAGAATAACAGCCATGAGAAACTGGTTGTTTACAACAGACGTAACCTGACCCAAGGCAGAAAAACTCCTCGAATTCCTCAAAAAATCCGGGGGTAATAAAAGATTCATTTCCAAATTTTGGCCGTACGTTTAGATTACAGAATATTGTTTAGGCAACTCCTAATGTGGTATAATGGCTCTCCAAATTGAAGGACCATTCTGGCCGTATTGAGCGTTGGCCATGCCCCTGCGTGTACTCGGCGTTGGCATCATCTACAAGTCTAGCATGAAATATCTTGTTGCCGAGTGTGTCTTCTGCCTTCAGTCGATTCACCGCACCAGGACTTTCATGAAGATGGGGCTCTTTCCGAACGGTGGTGGTGAGTGAACTTCAATCCCAGCATCCCACCGACAATATATTACGCATCATGATCGACTTCATCGACGTTCGTGATTTAGCCATTTCAAGGGCCTTCATCCAGAATTAAAAGCAAGTCATTCCTCAACAACAACATGCCCGCTCTCAGACAAGAACAAATCATTTTGTTATTATGCCTTAGTGATTTTCGTGTAAAAATTTCAGATCCTGTCCTCCCCCCTGTAATCGAGCAAGCAACACTTCACCTTACACCCAATATCTTTCAGAACGACCAGGGATCTTGCTAACATAACCAATGCGAACTGCCGCCGAATAAACACGTTACTTATGCTGTAAAAATCCTCTGGTAAAGCTGTTATACTGAGCCAGTCACCACCAAAGTGTCCATTACTCCAACGACATTTTTACACATCCGTTTGCCCTCAAGTGTGATTTGTCAGATTTTTTTTCCGCCAACGCGCCACAATGTACAACGTGGTTTCCTCAATGATAACCGTTAATGGTGAATGAATCAAAAGACACAGAAATACTATAACGGGATTTGTTTTGCACCTTCTCTATTGCTCGCTTCTTTTGCAGACACAAGTAACTAGGGGTTGTGAACCAAATCTGGTGTGTGCCATAAGAGAATAATCTTTGCTGAATTGTCGAGAGAACAAAAAGACAGCAAATGCACCTTAACACTTTCCACTGCACTGAAATAAAGGTAAACATAGTACTCACTCTCTGGTGATATCTTTTGCAATATCCGTATGCTTCGGCGCAGATGTCGTTCAGAGCAAGAATGAAGATCACGACCAGCAGCACCCTAAAAATCTGTGCAAAATTGCTACTTTTGTTAGTCTATCCTGAACAACTTGCGGATTTGGACTCGCACTGGTGATACTAAAGTGAATAGCAACATTCACGCCCATCTTTCCACAAGTCCTTACGAAAATCTCTCCAAAAACATCTCCGTTTTCTTTCTTACAAGCGCACTTGGCCTCACTGATAACTTGCTGTAACAATAAACAAAAGTGTCACAGAAAAACAGGCAGATCTGTCAGCCCTTTCAATGAAAAGAAATGACTCGGCGCTTAAACAGTATAACCTCGCATGCGCAGTTGTCTAACCAAAAGTTATAAAAAATAGCACAGCCGCACTTCCTTTGCTTCCGTCAAGCTATGGAAAAAATAGGCGACCTCAATGTGATTTCCAAATGACCTTGTTGAGCAATCGTAGTGGTAGTGCACTGATTATACAATTTTTAGGTGTTTTAGTGATAATGTTTTAATGCTGTGGAAGCTCAGGACCGCGCTCTTCGAATTTTTCGAGACATATTTTTAATATGTTAAGCTGGATCCGCTGAATATTATAAAGCCTCTCGTAAAAATTTCGATCCTTTCTTTTTTTATATATAAGAAATATTTATAAACTCTTCTTATATTGTAACTACGATAGCAACAAATGAACATTATTGCCGGCCAGGTTTACGGATGTCTCAAAAATGCTTACCAAACCAAGCATTTTTGGAAATACTGCGGGTGAAGTCATTTAAAACACTTCAATAACTCTTCGACGTGTTGAAAATTATATCCAGTTTAGCCGCACAATGTTAGGTCATAAGGTAGAAATTTATGTTTGGATGGGCCAGTACTTCACAGAATCGTTTCGCAAATGTTCAAATTTCAGGCTTTACGACCATTTTTGAAACTTGTTGCCCTCGCTGATACTTCAGTGGAGAACAGAGGTCTCTGCTAGGCGTAGAATTTGAGCGCACTCTTGGTGTAATGGAAAAATTGCGTTAGCTTGTGGAACTAATTTTTAACAAATGGAAACAACAGAAAGCCAGCTTTCTTCTTAGGCAATGTTAAAATGATATTAGTGTTACTTGTTTGATGAACGGAGCTCCATAAGACTCTCACTTACTAACGGTAATGTTACCTTACAGTACTACATTTGGACGTGCATTTTTCTTCATTTATTGCACAATTCGCCGGATTGGTCATTTTGTGTTTAATTTATTGTAGTTTACAACGTCAATATTGGTTTTGTTACACAAACGTAATCACAGAAAGTTTGTGGTGATTTATACCGCTCTTTCTATTTTTTTAATGACACAATAAGTATAACTACTAGTTTTAGCGTATCACCGCTTGCTGCATCATTTTTATTACGCAAAATATCCACTCGAATGTCGATGTTTTACTTTATTGGGAGTGCTATTGAAACTAGTCACTTTGGAAAAGAAGTAATAAGAAGCTACGTGTACCAAACTTATATCACCTAGCAACAACTGCAGACATCAGAACGCTTTGTGGGCGAAGAAGGTGCTTATCGTAAGAACGTGATTACACTGCATTTTGCGCAAAAAGAGGGAAGGTCATATTTTCGAGTGCATTTCCAATAAAAGAGTCCTGCAAATATTTCGCATTTTTAATTAGAGATTCTCAAAAACTTTGTAACAGTTTTAAAGGGGAAATGCAAGAACACAGTATTCTAGCCATACGTACGTAATGCAGACTCATTTTGTTCAATCAGAGCTGAAAGTGCAATATTTGTTATTGTACATGCTGTACTGTTTTTTAATGATGGCAATGAAACATTTGTTATATTTTGTATATTATACTACCTACGAACATAATGTCACACTCCTCCTGAATGTTTAAACCGAAACCAGTCTCAACATAGTATTTCATTTTACAAATTGCGAACACACAGAAAAAACACTATTTGTATATTATAGCTTCAAAAAAGTCCTACTGGTATAACACTTTCATAAATCGTAGGACATACTATTCAACTCACAAAGAAATATTTCCGTTATACCAAACAGGTTATAATTACGTATAAAATTACCTGTACCCTCAAATACTGCGCGTGAATAGAGACACCAGCACGACGGAAGAAGACCTACAGCAGAGTCAACGTGGCCACTGATCTTGATATAGGGCTAACTCGCAATATTTAAAGTAATACAACAGTTGGAGTATTCCACGATCCTTATTCAAATGAGACTAAAGAACAGCTGCAGCTTGCAGGTTTGAGGCTCTGTCAAGGCTATTGTGGGGTAAAACTGGGATTACTTTTGTGATTTCGTTTTTTGTAGAATATTCAGAAAGCCACGTGTCGTCATTGCTGCAGGTGTTTTGAAAAAGGTGCAAACTTTCCAACAAAGCATAAACAATATGCTTATGCTAAATATAAAAAAACCACGCGGAAAATGGCAATGGGTAAACTCTTCTGTACACAGTAAACGTAAGAAAATTATCTGCAATCGTAGATCTTCCACATGTAGGACGCAAAACTTCATGAGTTGCGTTAATTGTACCCGTGTTTGTCACATTAGGTGCGTATAGAGTTGTCCTGAAACTAATGACGCTCGTTTGTGTTCCAGTTGGGCGCCATGACACTATGGTTCCCGCGTAGCTAGAATTTTTCGGACACAGAATGCTGATATGGTAAGTCAAAACAACTCTTTTAGCTTGTTCAGACAGAAAACCAACTTTGGTGTCAGCGTGTGTGTGAGAGGAGGGAAAGTATCTTCTACACAACAAGCCTTCGAAGCGTTATACCGAGTGAGCGATGAATCAGAACCAGAGACGGGTTTCCAGGCACACCGATGCAACCAGAGATGAAGTGAGGGAGCCGAACAATGGAAAAGAAACACTTAGCAAAATGTTCTGTTATATTCAAGACTCGCAATACCCGGCGTAAAGAACGAGCAGCGGCACAGAACTCTAGGAGACTGATCTATTGACGTAGAATTGGACTAAAAGTCAAAGCGCCCCAATCCAAAAGAGGGCGAAACCCTTCACGTAGGCATGGCTGAACAAGGGCGTTTGCGTTCATTCAAGTGGGAGATATATTTTTATGACAGCAAATCGTTTACAAAATGCTTTGCAACCTCTATGCTTTCTTGAAATGCCCGGTAATTTTAAACATTTTAGCCTTCACTAGTTGGGGTAGGCGGCAGTGGGTTTACGTTTCACGTTGCGAAAAAGGATATCTTTTATTTGGAATACTATTTTTAGTTAAAAACCATCGGTATATGTGTCCCAATTCTGAAAACACTCCAATAAAGGGATTCAGCGCCCCATTTAATAAAAACCTTGTTCTTTACTCGGGTTGAGAGAAATGGCAATGTTGTCTAAAATATACACACATATGACCTGATGGGATTTTAACCCGGGTTTTCAAAGCAGCAAGTCAGTTTTGAACATTTACACGCTCCCAGCGGTTCGAAAAAGCATGTAGTTGCTGCGTTTTGTGTCTGTCGCTCATGCCCACTTGAAAGAATTGCCTGGAATCGGCATCTTTGAAGGGCTACTGTGCAGGCGTGATAAAAATGTATGGCAGGTTAGCACTACGGGCGCGACGATTGATAAACAGTAAGGTAGCGGCCCCACCTAGAAATTCTTGCTTCAACTAAGTGGGTGCTTGGTTATGCGGCCATCCTTGGTTAAGAAAAGTGTATGATTGGTTACGTTTGGAGAGTTTGCCAAGTTTTCTGCGTCTATATGCTTCGATACTCGGTCACGGTTTATGCGTGGTGTCGTCATTATTCACGCAAGGAGCAATAAAATCTCGGTGTCCTAATTGAATACATATTTTACTGGCCTTTAATGCGACACGATTACAACACTGTCGCCGCCATCAACCGTACCACCGTACACAGCCCAAACCCAGACGCCGAGGAAGACTGACGTTTGGCGAACGCCAGATCATCGTCCGCTATGCTACCATTGCGGAGAGGCCGATCACATCTATCGTCGCTGCCCGTACAGGAGACTCGGACTGCGTGGTTTCTCCGTCGACGCCCCACGCCCCCGACCCGGCCAGCGCCCTACTGAGATCGACGAATACCTGTCCAACACCAAACGAGGACCAGCCCGCTCACACCGATCGCCGTCGCCCTACCCATACCAGTCGCCTAACCGCCGTAGCAATGCTGATTTCGCGCTTGGAAGGTCCCCCAGCCCGCGGGGGGGAAACTAAAAGTAGCAACTTCTAGAGGTGAAGTTGCTCTACGGCGAAAAACTGGAAACCCTCCAACGACGCAAGGACGCGCCCAAGACAGTGATTCACGACATGCCCTCATCCCGACTACCCGACCTAGCCCTGACGAGACTCCTGAACACGACGACAGCTACACGGTGCTACGCGTACCCGACCTGACCGAGACGTCCGTTGAGAAGACGACGACAATGGCGATGCACAGTGCCCGACCGTCAACACGTAAAAGCAGAGATACGACGCCCCGACGAACCCGGAACTCGATGAAGACTGCATCTGACGTCAAGGTGTCCATCGACAACTTTGACGTAGTCGCCCTAGTAGACACGAGAGCTGAATATTCGGTAATGAGCTGACCATTTCCGTCTAAAGTGAAGAAACTTATGACCAGATGGGACGGTCCGCACATACGCACAGCAGGAGGCCACCTCGTGGCGCCAAGTAGAACGTGGGCATCGCGCGTCACCATAGACGGCACAGCGTACCCTGTCGCGTTCGTCATTCTGCCTAACTGCTCCCGCGACGTATTTCTTGGAATGGACTTTTTGATGGAGAACGGTGCAATAATCGATCTGCACACCAAGTCAATAACTTTTTCCCCCAATCACTCCATGACGCCGGAACCGAACCCTGAACAACGTGCTGCTGTTAGGATTGCCTATGATCATGCCACACTGCCACCCCGTGCAAGCTTGATGGTCGCAGTCTACTGTGAAAATGCTGCTCCTGACGTCGACGCTATCGTAGACACTGATCAAAGGGTGCTTCTCGACCGTGGTGTGTCGGTCGCAAGAGGCATTGCACGCTTCAAGGAACACCAATCCCAAATTTTGGTTACTATTTTCACGGAGGAGTACCAGCATTTAAAAAAGGGTGCGGCAATTGCATTCCTCGAAGAAACGCAAGAAGCAAGTGACGTGATCGCGGCCGCCGACTTTGAACGCACACCCGTAGAAACCTTCGAGCTCTCGCAGCCCTTCGACGTGAATCCGGCGCTACCGCAAGAACAACGGAACCAATTATTGGCTTTGCTGCGTCGCTATAGCGAAAACCTTTCGTCGAGCGCAAAACTACGTCAGACCCCTCTAGCGAAGCACCGAATAATAACCGAAGATGGAGCCCGACCTACCCGACAGTCACCGCACCGCTTCTCTTCACACGAACGGCAAGCCATCCGAACTCAAGTCGACGACATGCTCAGCGAAAACATTATACAGCCATCAAAACGCCCCTGGGATGCGCCCGTCGTACTCGTAAAGAAAAAAGACGGCACATTGAGGTTTTGTGTTGGCTACCGACGACTGAACAAAATCACGAAAAAGGACGTGCACCCCCTCCCCCGAATCGACGACGCCCTCCACCACCTCGGCCACGCGAAGTACTTCCAAATGATGGAACTGAAGACCGGCTACTTGCAAATTGAAGTGGACGAGAGACACCGAGAGAAGACTTCATTTATAACCCCAGACGGCCTATACGAGTTCAAGGTGATGCCGTTTGGGCTGTGCACAGCACCAGCGACGTTTCAAAAAGTCATGACACTATGCTAGCTCGCCTTAAGTGGCACACCTGCCTCGTATACCTCGACGAAGTAGTGGTATTCGCCCGGACTTTCGACGAACACCTTGCCAAGTTGGAGTCTGTACTCGAGGCCATTCGTACGTCGGGGTTGACGCTGAAGCCTGAAAAGTGCCGTTTTGCATACGGGGAACTCAAGTTCTTGGGCCACGTCGTCAACGCCGCGGGAGTCCTATCTCACCCGGCAAAAACTTCAGCATTGTGAACTTCCCAACGCCGAAAGACAACAAGGGCGTGCGAAGATTTCTCTGGCTGTGCGCATACTACCGGCGCTTCGTCTCAAACTTCGCACGCATTGCAGAGCCACTCACGCGCTTGACGAAAGATAGCACCCCATACAGCTGGAAAAACGACCAAGAAAAAGCATTCTGCGAGCTGCAAAAACGCCTGCAAAGCCCGCCCGTGCTCGCTCATTTCGACGAAAATGCCGAAACCGAAATGCACACGGACGCCAGTGATATGGGCTTGGGTGCCGTCCTTGTCCAAAAGCAAAGCGGCTGCGAAAGGGTGATCGCCTATGACAGCCGTGGTCTGTCGAAGGAGGACAAAAACTATTCTGCCTCTCAGAAAGAGTGCCTGACTATTAATGGGCGATTTCAAAATTTCGCCCATACGGGTATCGAAGGCCACTTAAGGTTGTAACAGACCACCATGCGCGGTGTTAGCTTGCCAATCTGAAGGACCCGTCTGGCCGTCTTGGGCGGTGGAGTTGCTCCTGCAGCAGTTCGTCGTTACAGTCGTTTATAAATCCGGTAGGAAGCACTCCGACGCCGACTGCCTGTCCCGCGCCCCCGTCGAC
Organism: Haemaphysalis longicornis; assembly: GCF_048455015.1. Taxonomy (NCBI): domain Eukaryota; kingdom Metazoa; phylum Arthropoda; class Arachnida; order Ixodida; family Ixodidae; genus Haemaphysalis; species Haemaphysalis longicornis. The sequence goes on from NW_027526407.1 coordinate 184,305,434, forward strand.
CCAAAACCACAAGACTCTGATGAAGACAGAGCGTTCTTCGGGATCGTGACGGAGAGCGGCCTAGCCGCTCAGCAGCGTGCCGACCCCGACTTACGCGTCATAATCGAGTACCTCGAGGGATACAACCTTGCCGTTCCTAGGACCTTCAAACGTAGCTTACCTGCATTCAGCCTGAGAAACTCCGTCCTCGTTAAGAAAAATTTCAGCCCCGGAATAAGAGCGAATTACCTTCTAGTCATCCCCGCGGACCTTCGAGACGAAATTTTGGAAGCGTGCCACGACGACCCGTCTTCCGGACATCTCGGGACAGCCCACAATATTGGAAAAATCAAGGCGAGGATCTACTGGCCCGGCCTTACCTCTGACATCACCCACTACGTTCGGAGCTGCCGTGACTGCCAGCGACGAAAAACGCCGCCGACAAGACCCGCCACACTTCTGCAACCGATCGCGTCCCATCGAGACTATTTCAATAGATTGGAATGGATCGGGTGTCCGGTGTCGCCTACTGATCTCGACGTTGTTCACCGTGTTCCCACTGCAAAAGTCAACAACAAAAACATTCTTGCACGTTTCACTTCAAGAGACAAAAAATCAGAATTCATTAGCAAGGCCCGTAAGGCGAAGCTCTGCTTGAGTGACATCAACATTCCATCGACAACTGACAGCCCTGTGTTTGTCAATGAACACCTCACCCCTGCTAACAAGGCTCTGTTTTCCAAGGCTCTGGACCTAAAGAAAGAGAAAAAGTGGATGTTTCTATGGACGACTAACTGTCAAATCAAAGCACGCAAGACAGAGGACAGCAAAGTATTCAGAATATGCGACGAAGCTGACCTGGCTAAAATTGTCTAACTCCTTCATTTGTATAAGATGCGCATGTGCCAGACATGGCTTCTATATCACCCTTCCTTTCACGAGCTCAGCTTAACTCCTTTGTAGAAAATAACTCTCACTCAATAATTCATTTCAATGCAAGAAGCCTCCGAAAACACTTCGATGAATTCCATAATCTCGTTTCATCATTTACCAGCCCATTCTCAATCATTGGAATAACTGAAACATGGCTCTCGGAAGACGATCGACATCTTTTCTGCTTTCCTACCTACACACCTTACTACTGTCACATACTATCTAATAACTATGGCGGTGCAGCTATATACGTACTAAAAAACATTTCTTGCAAACGGAGATTTGATGTAGAATTAAAAACAAGTCATTGTGAATCTGTTTGGCTTGAATTTGAAAACACTTTTCTTAATCGTGATAACAAGAATTTATATATTTGGTTGTATTTATCGCTGTCCGTCTTCACCAGTTTCGGAATTTTGCACAAAGTTACAGCATTCTCTGAATACCATTTCACTTGAAAATAAAAATGCCATTATCATGGGTGATATTAACATTAATTTACTGGATGATCTCTCCCCTAATACAAAAAACTATCTCAGCTCGTTGAACAGCTATGGGTTTGAATGTTTAATTAATATTCCAACTAGACCAAATTGTAATAGTAATGGTTCTCTTATTGATCATGCATTGTCCAATCTTCTCACCCCACCAGATACTGCAGTCCTGGAAATTGATATCACTGACCACTATCCTATTGTCTTGTGCTTCAATCATGTTGTGAAACCACATTTAACTTCATTTATTAGATGCATTTTAAACAAAGAAAAATTTGTTGATGCCGTTGCTAGTATAGACTGGTCTGTAGTTTATTTAATGAATAACGCGCAGGAAGCTTTCACTCTATTTTCATCTTTACTTCTAACACAAGTTCAATCTTGTACCGATAAACAAAAATGTAAAAATGTAATAGCTTCGGAAAAAAATCCATGGTTGACAGACAGCTTACTCACAGAAATGCGCAAACGTCATAACCTATACAGAAAAACCAAAAGGCAACCGTATAACACAAACTTGCTCGGTCGCTACAAAAAATTTTGCAACCTACTTAACTCGCAGTTAAAAGGAGCCAAAAGGAAGTATTACGAGCAAAAACTAACGGATGCAGGTAATAGCACTCGAAAGAAATGGGAAATTATTAATTCATTTTTAAACAGAAGCACACATCGCAATTGCATAACTGAAGTGATTCACAACAATGTTACTTATAGTGACTCAACTGATATTGCTAATCATTTTGCGAACTTTTTCTTTCAAGTCGAATCATCCCCGCCTCCATTAGATAAAGTGGACTTAGATCGCCTACCTCACTCGTTTTTCTTGTTTCCTTCGACGCCAGACGAACTTTTAAACGTAATACGCAACCTGAAAGTAACAAGTGCTGGCCTAGATGGTTTACATTCCACACATATAAAAATGGTAGCCCATCTCATAGCAAATGTACTCGCTTTTATTGTTAATTTGATGTTTAAATCAGGCGTGTTTCCGCAAGAGCTCAAACAGGGTAAAATAATTCCAGTACATAAAAAAGAAGATACTTCACTACTTAACAACTACCGTCCCATTTGCATATTACCGTTTTGAGCAAAGTCATTGAAAAATGGGTATCATTACGCCTAACTAATTATCTAAATAAATTTAACATTCTATCTCCCTGTCAGTTCGGCTTCCGTACCGGGTACTCTAGTGACCTTGCGCTTATTTCACTCACTGACCAACTTAAACAGTCTATAGACAGCGGTTGTTTTGCCGGCGGCGTTTTTATCGACCTAACAAAAGCATTTGACACAATCAAACACAAAATTCTTTTTAAAAACTAGAAGCTATTGGGATAACTGGACCACCATTACTGCTACTGAAGAGCTACCTGTGTAACCGTAAACAAAAGGTATTAGTTTCTAATGTATATTCCGTATCTAAAACTACTAACATTGGGGTTCCTCAAGGTTCGATTCTGGGGCCACTTCTGTTCCTCCTATACATCAATGATTTACCCACTTGCCTTTCTTCTTCTACATGCATACTATATGCAGATGATACCACAATTTTTAACTCCGCCAATAGCCTTACATCTTTAACTCAGAAATTAAACTTTGATATGGCCAGGTTGGTGTTTTGGTTTACTACAAATATGTTACAGATAAACGCATCTAAAACAAAATTTGTGGTCTTCCATTCACCCCATAAATCTTTAAATTCTACTCCCCCCATCCAAATTGCTGAGAATAACATCCCTGTAAGTGATTCCTCTCGGTTTCTCGGTGTCAAACTTGAGTGTAACCTAAAGTACCATCAACACATTGCACTCATCAGAAAAAAAATGACCTACGGCATAAGAATAATAATTAAAGCTCGCCCTTATTTCGATCAGGCAACATTAAGGTCATTATATTTTTCCTTCGTTCATTCGTACATTTCTTACTGCATTGTTTCATGGGGCAGCACATACAGCACTCACCTCACGTCAATCCAGACAATCCAAAACCAAGCAATAAGAATTATCACATCTAGCCCATTTCGCAGTAACGCTAAGTCATTGCTTCACGAGAAGAACATATTAACGGTTAAGGAACTTATAAAACTTAATCTCGGTATATATATGTATAAGACAATAAATAACCAACTTCCAAACTTATCACCTTCAATATCTTTGCTTACAAATACTAATGTCACGAGGTTTGCCCACAACAATAATTTCATCTTACCCAAAGTTCGCACTAACTACGGCAAGCAGACCATTTATTTTTCTGGGATCACATTTTGGAATACCTTACCCCTAGATATTAAAACATCACGTACATTTAATGAAATGAAAAACAAGCTAAAAAAATATGCAATGTCCAATGACTAGCCAGTTTTTGTCCTTCCATTTATTTTGTGTTTTGCTGTTACGCACTTATTTATTGTTTTATGTTTCATAAAGTGGATTACCTTGATAACTTTTCCATGATATTTCATACGTGTATCCCTGTTTTATTTGCTTGTACCCACTGTTACTGATGTTCTTTTTTTTCTCTGTCTATCTGCTGCGTTTATTAAAACTTTTTTTTCACTTTTACATTGCACAGGAGGTCCCCTTACAGTCTTCGACTATGGGACCTCCTTCTGTATATTTTGCCCGTGTTATGTATTTCTGTAATAATAAACTGATTGATTGATTGATTGATTGATTGACCTTTTAGGCCTGTTCCCTACGTCACGATCACAGAACATGTGGATTGTCGTAGAGGCAGACTACAAGACGCGCTACGACGAGACCGCCGCTCTTCGAGGGGGACTGCACAAGAAGTGGCAAAGTTCTTTATAAGCCAAGTTGTGCTGCGACATGGAGCCCCAGAAGTCCTAATCACAGACCGCGGAACGGCATTCACTGCGGAGCTGATGCAAGGAGTATTACGCTACAGCAACACGGATCACCGAAGAACGACGGCGTACCACCCCCAAACGAACGGACTAACAGAACGTCTGCACAAGACAATCGCAGATATGCTGTCAATGTACGTTGACATTGAACATAAGACTTGGGACGAAGTGCTCCCGTATGTAACGTGTTCGTACAACACGGCTATCCAGGAGACGACGCACCTGACGCCGTTCGAGCTTGTCTACGGTAGAAGGCCGACTACGATGCTCGAGGCCATGCTTCCGCACGTAGAAGACGACGGCCTCAACGCCGACGTCCACGGATATCTTCAACGTGCGGAGGAGGCCCATCAGCTCGCTCGAGTTCGTATAACGGACCAGCAGCTGGTAGATGCGGGCTGCTACAACCTACGACGCCGAGACGCCGAGTACCATCCAGGGGATCGTGTGTGGGTTCGGACTCCCATCCGACTACGCGGACTCAGTGAGAAGCTCCTGCGACGGTATTTCGGATCCTACCTAATTTTTTGACGTGTTGGCCAACTTACCTACGAAGTAATCCCCGATGGTGACTCCAGCACATCACGACAACGCACGCGGCCTGAAGTCGTCCACCTGGTTCGCTTAAATCCTTTCTACCGACGATAACGAATTTTATTTTTATTTTCGGACTGTCGCTTATGTTATCATCGTGTCGATGCACTCTTAGAGGGGGGGTAATGCCGCGAACCATACATTGGGTTTGTTTATTTGTGTTTTACTTTTACCTCCCGGCTGCGCCGGCCTGTTTTATCTCTGCGCCAAGGGAAGCGCGTGTTCCATTCTTTCTTTCTGTGCCGCATGTGTTATCTGTTGTGATAGAAAGAGCATTCCGATCTAACGTGAACAGCCCAGAATAATCTTCTTGGATCTACAATGTTCTCGATGTAAATCGACGTTTCGAGAACCACGCGCGCCGAAAGATAAAAATCCTGCAGTGCGGACGCCGGAGCATTCAATTCGACGACACTCGCCTGTGCAAGTCACTTTGTTGACCGCTGCTTTGCCGCCTCTGTATTCTTTTGAGTTGTTAGGGGAGCACAAGTTCGCTCCAATAAACGCGTTTCTCATTCAAGACAACTGCATCGTCCTTGTCTTCGTGACAATATATTGGATACCAAACTCTTGAAGTAGGCTTCGTGTTCGTGTTCATGACCCAGGCGGTCCAGGCTCGATGGTGTGCTGGGGCCCTAGGTCGAAACAAGCAAAATTGGGTGAGGGGACGTGCGCTCACTGCTCCATTCATTTATGTCGAAGCTGTCTAGGGTTACGGTTCCGTGCATTCTTGCTCTGCGTCCTGAAAAAAACGCCTTGTGTCAAAGCGAACTGTCCCCGTCAATGTCTGAGTGCGAGGCGTTCGTGGATATATACCTTTGATGTTTTATAGCGTAGCATTCTTTGCCGAGTGCACCCCTCCTCTTCCCCGCCATGATCTTGTAACGCCCTGCATATACACAAAAATGCAGATATCACGGAAGTTCAACGTGTAATCATTATCAAAGCGTAAATGTAGAGAATTGATAAAACTAAATGTCAAAAATCTAAGAAAAAAACTAAGAAAAATATCGACAATGACGAACCCTGTACACGAGGGTCATAGATCTTCTCAGATTGGGTGAAAATGCAGAAAGGCGTGGTGCTAAAGAATGTCGGGTATCAAATTGAGGCTCTCGATGAGGGAAATCACGTGGGACAAACAAAAAAGTGCCTCGTTGTTTGCTGAGGCACTTGTATTATTTTTATTTGCATTTGCAAGGTGGGATGAGCTCTCGTAGCTCGAAAAAACACCACGCTGTTGTTGTAAGCAATTACCGCCATCGTACCCAGCTGTTAACGTCCAGTATGCACGTGTTGGTGATGATTTTTGAAGGTTAATCGCACAAAGCCAGCTATGGCAAAGAGCGCCAAGAAAGTGGTTTGATGAATTGGTGACAACTAAAACGATAGTGAGAACACGAATGAAATTAATTAAAGACGATGAGTACGCCTGATGTAAAGGGCCAGAATGAAGACCAAGCGTGGTTAAACACTAAATGGGGTGGCTGGTGTAGAGGACCTAGGGGTAAAACTATGGGTGGTATGAGATGAGCTGTAAGAATTGAACTTTTGCAAGAAACTTGAAGGTGCGCTGGACAGAAAACAAGGCATCGTCTCCTAAAACGTATGAGGGATGTAATGGAAGATGTTGTCTGTAGAGTTCTCTGATGTGTTTGCATCGTGTAGTGTCGAGTGCCTTGCATTCAATGAGGAGGTGTATCACGGATAGGCCCTCCCCACACCTGCTACACAGGGGTCTTGAAGATCTCGTGAGCAGGTGCGAGAGCGTTGCATGCGTATGGCCTATACGTAACCTAGCTAAGGTAACTTCAATGTGCTTTTGTGTGAGTCAGTAGTGTATTGTTCCAAGTTTGGTTTTATTACGTGTAGCAGGTACGAGTGCGTTACATGTGTATGGCCTATCCGTAACCTAGCTATGGTAACTTCAATGTGCCTGTTGTGTGAGTCAGTAGTGTATTGTCCCAAGTGTGGTTTTATTACGTGTAGTTTGTTGTCAGTCTGTTCACTCCAGTCTGCTTGCCTAGTTTCACGGAGTTGTTGTCTAATGTGCGGCTTGAGGCCTGTGTAAGGTAGTGTTGCCATGTCTACTGTGTTTCGGAGTGCAGCATTGGCGGCCATTTCATCCGCCACTTCATTGCCGCCAACGCCAGAGTGGCCTGACACACAACACACAGTCCCCCCAAGGTTTGAAGAATAGGCTACCATAATTGTTTTGAAGACAAGAATAATGACATGGTTTTTTGATGAATTTCCAGATGATAATGCTCAGACGACGCTCAGCGAACCTGTATAAATGATGGATGTCGGAATATGATGTTCAACTATGTGACTTAAAACCAGAAATATGCCACATGCTTCTGTCGTAAAAACGCTTGTCTTTACATTCATTGCAGCCCTGTGTTGCAGCCCTGTAACTCTGCAGCCCTGTATTTATTCTGCAGATGTGTGAAATGCTGAAAAATCTCACTTCTTGGTATCCTGTTCTTATCGTATTGCACGAAAGACAAGTCACAAGCCACAGGACGAAGATGCCATGGTGCTACAAGATTAGTGTGAGCTGATTTGAATGTGTCTAAGAGGGAGACGTCATGAATAGTCACCTCGTCTCTCACTCTCTGCGAGAAAGGAAAAGGAATGGATGGGCGATTTAAAAAGAGTTTAGTTGTGGACGTATAAAAAAAAACGGTTTAAAGAGATGGTTATTTATTTATGAGATTTTGGAGGCACATAGGAGGTCAACATCAGTTCGCTGGCACGCAAAGCACCATTTGTCGCACTCTGCATTAAGACTGGACAGGACTGGTAAGGAATGCCCCACAAGACAGGCGAAGCCCCAAGTGAAGCACTGGTTCGAGCATTTTAAGTGCAGTTCTTGTGGCTGACCCATACACAATGCTTCCATACTCCAACCGTTACCCCACCAACGCCGCATAAAGTCGAAGCAGGAGTAGTTTGTCTGCACCGTATAATTGTTGAGACAGGACTTTTAAAATATTCATTGATTTTTGGCATTTTTGTTTGAGTTGTTTTATGTGGGGTATGCACATAAGTTTCTCGTCAAACACCACACCCAACAACTTGTGTGCTTTTTTTTTACCGGAATTCAATAACCAAAGCGGTTTACTTCGGGATCGGGCAGGATGCCCCACCTTTTTGAGAATACAACGCAGGTACTTTTAGAAGGATTAAGTTTAAATTCATTTTCATCTGGCCAGCGAGAAATTTTGTTTACCCCAAGCTCGACCTGACGTTCACAAATGGATATGTTACATGATTTGAAAGATATTTGAACACCATCTACATACATCAACCAAGATATGGTTGGTGGCAGTGCCTTTCGAAGAGAGTTCATCTTAAATATAAACAAGGTGCAGCTCACTACGCCACCTTGAAGCGCGCCATTCTCCTGCACGTGAACGTTTGAAAGTGCTGAACCGACCCTGACACAAAATGTTCATTCAGACGGGTAACTAGAAAGAGTATTCAGCATGTTACCTGTTACACTGTAGAATTTTTGGTCTGCAAGAATACCATAACGCCATGCCGTATCATAAGCTTTCTTGATATCAAAAAATACGGCCATGCAGTACTGTCTGTGTATAAAGACATCCTTAATGTAAGATTCCAGTGCAACTTATTGATCGTATTGTGGATCGCCCTGCCCGGAAGCCTGCCTGGGAGCTCTCAAGATGACCATTGTACTCAAGAAAGTACATGAGCCTATGGTTTATCATCTTCTCGAGGAGCTTGCACAGGCAGCTTTAAAAGCAATGGGCCGGTAACTGGAAGGAGCGGAAGAGTCCGTCCCTTCTTTTAGGAAAGCCACTACTATGGCCTCCCTCCAAGAGCGACGAATGTGTCCCGAAAGCCAAATCTTGTTATATAGTTGGAGGAGTGGTAGAAGAGTGTCTGAGTGTAGGTGCTGTATCATTGTATATGTGATGTTGTCTGGGCTTGGAGCTGAGGATCTACAAGTGCTCAGAGCGGACCTCAGCACATGAAGTGAAAACTCCTAGTGATAAGAGAAGGTTGACTTATCATTAACAAGTAAAGACTTCTTTTCAGCCAATTGTTTGTGTTTCATGAGAGTGCTTGTGCAGTGTGCTGAACTGGACACGTGTTGGAAGTGTTGTGCGAGTGTGTCAGCCTGGTCTTCCAGTGTGTCCCCTGTTGTACTGACCAGGAGCAGGCTGTGTCTGTTGTCCTTTGAGTTTGCGTATACGTGTAAATACCTAGCGTGTGTCTGTGTATGATTTTATAGATGTTATGAATGAGCACCAACTATCTCTTTTTGCCTCAAGGCGCACACGTTTTCCGTATACCTTGGCCCGTTTGAACAAGAGGAGGTTGTTCTGGCCTTGTTCTGTGCCTCTCACGCTCGCCTGCAGTCCTCATTGTACCACGGCCTCCGCTGGTTGCGCGGGCAACAGAGGCGTGGGGATTGGACATTTCGGCGGCGTCGAGGTTGTGCGCCGTGAGCAGTTGGGTAGCATCTTCAACGTATAGGTGTCCTATAGATGTGTGGTGTAGGTTAGATGTTTCTGTAAATGTACCCCAGTTCGCTCTTGCTTCATTACACCTTTTATGGGAAGATGGACTGCTCGGGCCTGTACCTATATACGTTAATGAAGTGGGGAAATGGTCACTACCAAATGGGTCCGTTTCCACACCCCACTCAAGACATGGAAAGAGAATTGCAGAACCAATAGCCAGGTCAAGATGTGAGTATGTGTTGTGACCTATGTGATGGTATGTAGGCTGTTTATGGTTGAGAAGGAATGCTCCTGAAGATGCAAGGAATTTCTCTATCAGGCGACCTCGGGCTTGCGTTCTGGAGGAGCCCCAAAGAGAGTTGTGTGCATTAAGGTCGCCTGTTAGAATGTACGGTTTGGGCAGCTGGTCGACCAGCCCCTCGAAGTCAGAGCTCGAAAGTGTAAATTCAGGGCGAATGTAAATTGAGCATACCGTTACCAACCTATTAAAATTATTTTGCGGATGGTTACAGCATCGAATACGGTATTCAAGGTGATACTGTGGCATGCTAAGGATTTTCGGGCGATTATGGACACACCGCCAGAAGTGTGTGTATAGCCATCCCTGTCCTTTCTCTATACCAGGTAACTATTCAAGAAAGTTGTGTGTTTGGAATTGAGATGTGTTTTCTAGACACACATTAAACATGGCTGATTGGAATGCAGAATCTCATACACGTCGTCAAGATTACTCAGAAGGCCTCTGCCGTTCTATTGAACTATGTTTTCTCTCCCATTATTTAGTGTGAGAGGTACTGGAGTGTGTATGTTTATGTGTCGTCTTTCGGGGCCGTGACTCTTGGATTGGGCTTTTTGGGCCTTTTTGTAGGGTTGGACGTGAGAGGCCGCTCCTTGCGCTGCGTTGCAGGCAAGAACGGCACGGCGTCCATTTCATCGTCCGATGTCCTTGGTGTGCCCATCGAACCAGGCCCCCGGACTTGCCCCCCCTCGGGGGGCCCTTCATTTGACCCGCCACCGCCGCAGCTGTCGGGGGCACCAGAAGTGGCACGGGCGGTGCGGTGGCGGTGGAAGCCGGTGCGGGGCTAGTGGTGTCCATGGCACTCTCCAACGCGCTGGAGGACGGGGAGGCAGGGACTGGAGCGGCACTTGTCCCGACGGAAGAGGTTGCCACCCCAACCCCTGCTGGCTCAGCGAGCGGTGCGGAGGCGGGTTGGGCTGCCAGAGGCAACCCCAGGGGGGGGGGGGGGTTGCGGGCGCACCAAGTTTGACTAGCGGTACTGGGTCCCCGCCGAAACCAGACGCCGCTCCACCCCCCGGCGAGCTGTTCGGCGTACCTCCCCAGTGGGGAAGGTAGAACCTCTTCCGCCCCTCTGAGAAGGTTATGTTTTCCTGATTTTGAGGTTGATTATTTTATTTTCCATCTTTGACCTTTCACATGTGCGGGAGTACGCAGCATGAGGTCCATGACAGTTGCTGCACATAATTGTAGAGCTTGGCAGTTATGTGTATCATGATCTTCACATGAACATTTTGCACACGTTGTTTTGCTACAACAGGAGGTGGTGCCATGCCCGAACCATTCGCACTTGAAACAGCGCCGCGGGTTCGGGATGTACAGCCGGACAGAAGAATGAATGAAACCCGCTTTGATGGATTCGGGGACTGTGGAACGGTCAAATTTCAAGAATATATGCTTTGTCATGATTTGCTTATCATCTCGCCGCATGGTGATGCGCCTCACTGCCGTCACGCCCTCGCCTTTCAGACCTTCAAGCGGATCGGCTTCCGTCTCATTTATCAGATCTGGCTCAGAAATCATACCCTGAGAGCTATTGAGACTACGGTGGGGTGTTACTCTGATGTCTAGATTTGCCATGCGATTCTGGGTAAGGAGGCTTGTGGCTTGCTGGTGAGTGTTCACCTGGACCAGAACTTCGCCGATTCTCAGTTTCTTGGCTTGGAAAGACTTGCCCAAGATGCCTTCAAAGATTCTGGTGATGAGGAACACTGACTGGGAGGAGATAGGACTTGGCTAGTCAAGAGATTCAACAACCAAGAAGCGCGGATAGAGTTCTGACTTTTGGGATGCAATAGCTGGCAAGGGTGGGAATGAAGCTTCAGTGCGGCCCCTTTTCTGGGGCCGATCATGTTTGGGGGGGTTTGGAAAATGCCATATGATACATTGGAAAGGAGGGAGAGGGGGGTACTTTCTCCTTTGCCTTTACCTTGGGTGTCAAAGAGGCCCCGGAGCTGCCTGCCTGGTAGACAGGAAGGGAGCCCATCGGCCGGAGCTTGACCAAGGCTCCGACGGCCACCATTCACGGCTTCTAACTCTTCACCTTTTAACTTCTAGCAACGGTATGTAACAACTTAAGTGTGGGGGCTCGGGGTACCGGGGTACGTGGTGTCGCCACTCACCGTCACCAAGATTACTTAAAGGGCCCCGTGCGAGGAGTATGCACGCGTGTGTGAGTGTGTGTGTGTGTGTGTTTGAGAGAGTGTGAGTTTGAGAGTGAGATAGTGTTTGAGAGAGAGAGTGAGTGAGAGTAAGAGAGTGAGAGATTGAGAGAGTGATAGAGTGTGAAAGTGAGAGAGTGTTAGAGTGTGAGAGTGTGAGAGAGTGTGTGAATGTGAGACAGAGTGTGAGAGAGAATTTGAGAGAGAGTGTGAGAGTGAGATTGTGTGCGAGTGAGAGAGAGTGTGAGAGTGATAGAGAGCGTGAGAGAGAGTGAGAGTGAGAGAGTGAGTTAGAGACTGAGAGTGAGTGAGAGAGTGACAGTGAGAGAGAGAGTGAGAGTGAGTGAGAGAGTGTGAGTGAGAGTGAGAGAGAGTGTGAGAGAGAGTGTGACAGTGAAAGTGTGAGCGTGAGAGTGTGAGAGGGAGAGTGTGAGTGTGAGATTGAGAGTGTGATAGAGTGGGAGTGTAAGAGAGTGTGAGAATATGAGATTGAGAGAATGAGAGAGTGAGAGTGAAAGATTAAGACAGTGAGAGAGTGAGATTGAGAGTGAGAGTGTGAGAGTGAGAGTGAGAGGGAGAGGGAGAGTGAGAGCGAGAGCGAAAGCGAGAGCGTGAGCGTGAGTGTGAGTGAGAGTGTGAGTATGAGTGTGAGTGTGAGTGAGAGTAGAGACTGACAGTGAGAGTGTGAGTACGAGTGTGAGTGTGAGTGTGAATGTGAGTGTGAGTATGAGTATCAGTGTGAGTGTGAGTGTGAGGGTGAGTGTGACTGAGAGTGAGAGTGTGAGTGTGAGTGAGAGTGTGAGTGTGAGTGTGAGTATGAGTGTTAGTGAGAGTGAGAGTGACAGTGTGAGTGAGTGAGAGTGAGAGTGAGTGTGAGTGTGAGTGTGGGTGAGTTAGAGTGAGAGTGAGAGTTAGTAGTGAGTGTGTGAGAGTGGGAGTGAGAGTGAGAGTGAGAGTGTGAGTGTAGTTATGTGTGAGTGTGTGCGTGTGAGTGTGATTGTGTACCTTTTGCTATATACCTTTTGCTATATCCTCATAATTATAACCAGAAAGCATTTTTATATTTGTCCCACGTGATCCCCCTCGACGAGACCTTTAATTTGATACCGCACACACCCTAGCAAGGTCATATGGAATTCATACCAGTCAAACTAACAATGACTATCATGACTGTAACCAGGACGCATTATGCAGGTGTCCCACGTGATTCCCCTAACTGGAACCTTCAATATGACGCCCCACATGCTTCAGCGGCCTCACCTTGATTTTATCTCATTCTATGACTCATAATGACTATCTCATGATTCGAACTACGAAGCCTTTTTTTATTTGTACCACGTGATTCCTTTCGTCAAGACCGTAAATTTGATACCCTACATGCTCTAGCGGGGTCAATTCAAATTTTACCCCAATATAAGACTCGCCATGACAATCTCATGGTTATAAACAGGAAGCATTTTTGTATTTCTCCCACGTGATTCCGCTCATAAAGACCATTATTTGATACCCATCACATCCTTTCTGAATCGCTTTGATTGTCAAACCAATCAATGACGAACCATGACTATCTCATGATATAGCCCTACCACATTTTTGTCCCACGTGATTTCTCTTATCGGAACCTTCAATTTGATGCCCCGGACACCCAGTGGAATCATTGTGAATTATAACCTAATTTATGACCCATTGCGACTATGTCGTGATAATATTCAGGAAGCACGTCATTACCCTCATCGAGACCATTAATTTGATACGCCAGACGCCCTAGCGTCCTGAACTTGAATTTTAACCAAATTTATGACTTAACATGACTACGTCATGATATATTCATGACGCATTTTCGTCCCGAATGATTCCCACATCGAGACCTTGAATTAGATTCCCCACATGCCCTCGCAGCGTCATTTTGGATATTAACGCAATCCATGACACATCATGACTGCCTGGTGACTACAATCAGGAAGCATTTTTTTATTTGCCCCGCGTGATTCCGTTAATCCGGACCTTTCATTTGATACCTTACACACCTTAGACTCATAAGTTTCCCTGTTCACCCAATCTAATGTGGTCATTATTCTGTCTTAAGTGGCGCTGCCCAGTCAATTCAGCTAATTCATTTGGAACAGCAGAAAGGACAGCCCCCGCCCCCATTTCCCCCTCGCTCTCACGTATTCCTTTGCGACCCCTCGTATATCAAGCTGTTAACAGTAGCAGGCGAACAACCAGCATGCCAGCGGTGCCGTGTGCTTTCCCACCACCCTTTCCCATGCTCTTAGTGGATCCGTCAGCAGGAATAGTTAAGACAACCCTTTTTTATGATCCCACCAGTCAATTATCACTCGCGCGCCCAGCCGTGAAAATTAGGTATACAGCAAGTGCTTATGGCCATGAAAATTCAACAAGAAACTAAAAAAAAACACACACCCCCTCCCTCCCAACCAATCATGCAGATCGCGATTGGTTCCGTAACCTCGGGTAACCTGAATTTCGAGCCCACAGTGACGCATGAAACTTAACAGCCAACCATAGCTGCCTGCTAGGCTACTCATATGTACTAAACTCGAAACAGACTCAAAACTCATATGTGCTCAGAACACAAAATGCACTCAAAACTCAGTATGCACTTGAACTCAAAATGTACCCAAACTCAAAATGTACTCAGAACTCAAAATGAACTCAAACTGAAAATGTACTAAGACCTCAAAATGGATTTAAACTCAAAGTGTACTCAGAACTAAAAATGGACTCAAACTCAAATTGTTCTCAGAACTCAAATTGGACTCAGAATTCGCTAGGTCTCACGTGCACTCAAACTCAATTGGACTCAAACTCAGTCAGGATCACTCGGCTCAAACTCACTGAAGCTGAAACTCACCATGCCACACTAGCCTCGCGCTCACTCAAACTCACGCGTGAGTTTGAGTCGGGGAGTGAGTGGACTCATAAGTGAGTTCGCCGACCTCTGCCCCCGGGTGGGGGTGACACTTTCGGGCGTTGAAGCTGACAAGGGCGTTGAAGCCGCCGCACTGACAAGGTACGGCGGGAACGTCGCTGCTGCACTGGCCTCGCTGGTGTATCTTCTGCAGTCCCACAGGATGTTTGCCGCCGTGGCCCTGACCTTCTGGCACATCACACACACATCAATGTGGTACACGTCCGGAAACTGGAGTCATCAGCGCACATGTTCGCAACTGCCTAAACACCACTGCTTCGCGTCCGGTCCGCTTAGGTTGGGGTGCGGGTAGCGTGCGGCGGTTTGTCCGGTACCACTCCAGGGTGTCCTTGTAGGCGGTGAGTGGCACCACCTCGTCGTCTTCCTCCGCCGCAAGTTGGGGCCTCGGGCTCGCGCCGCGGCTGGTGAGTGCGCACGCCGCACGGTCCGCCTCCTAGTTTCGGTTCTCGCCTGTGCTCAACGGGCAGCTGGCGCCAAGAACCACTTAATAGTCACCGCTGATCGTCTGGGGAGTAGGGCCCCGCACGCCCTCACAACACTGAGGGAGACACTATTCGTAGCGTAGTGCGAGATCGCTGTCTCGCTTCACTGATCACTGTGGTGCACTCTGGGTTCGCAAGGGCTTATGCGATCGCCATCTCTTCCGCCGGGTCCGTGCTCTTGGACCTGACGCTGCCGGCCGTGTAGCAGGCAGCACAGACCGATGTCTCGGTGCGTTCTGTTAGAGTGAGCCACTCGCGATGCTGACCTTGTCCAGCGCCTTTTTCTCTCGCCAGCACCTTGCGCCTGCCATCATCATGGAGGACATAGAAATCCTTCCTCCACCATATACCCCATCGGTTGCACAGGGAAGATTGGAGCACACTAAACACAAGGTATGTCGTTGTGTCGGGGACTACTATCAATACAATATGTAAATATAATCATCATCATCATCACCAGCCTGTCTACGCCCACTGCAGGGCAAAGGCCTCTCCCATTATTCTCCAATTACCTCGGTCCTGTGCCAACTGTGACCAATTTATCCCCGCAAACTTCTTGATCTCATCTGCCCATCTAACTTTCTGTCGCCCCCTGCAGCGCTTGCCTTCTCTAGGGATCCACTCTGTTACCCTTAATGACCAGCGGTTATCTTGCCTTCGCATTACATGCCCTGCCCAAGTCCATTTCTTCTTCTTAATTTCTACTAATATGTCTTTAACACCAGTTTGCTCCCTGACCCACTCCGCTCTCTTCTTGTCCCTAATGTTACACCTATCATTTTCCGCTCCATTGCCCGCTGAGTCGTTCTCAATTTAAGTTGAACCCTCTTAGTGAGCCTCCAAGTTTCTGCCCCGTAGGTGAGTACCGGTAAGATGCAGCTGTCAGACACTTTCTTCTTCAACGACAATGGTAGGCTGCTATTCATTATCTGATAATGTCTGCCATATGCACCCAACCCCAATCTGATCCTTCTAATTATCTCTGCCTCATGGTTGGGATCTGGGGTCACAACTTGGCCTAAGTATATATATTCGCTTACCACTTCCACTGCCTCGCCATCTATTTCAAACTGCTGTACTGTCCCGAGGTTATTGATCATTAGTTTTCTGCATATTAATTTTCAGGCCCACGGTTCTACTCTGTTCGCCCAGTGCGGAAAGCATGCTTTGCAATTCGTCCCCCGAGTTACTTAGCAAGGCAACGTCATCAGCAAATCTGAGGTTACTGAGGTATTCTTCATTAACCCTTACTCCCACCTGTTCCCAATCCAACCTTCTGAATACTTCTTGTAAGCATGCTGTGAATAACATTGGAAAGATTGTGTCTCCTTGTCTGACACGCTTCCTTATAGGTATTTTACTGCTCTCCTTATGGAGGATGATAGAAGCTGTAGACCCATTATAGATATCTTCTAGTATTCTTACATAATGCTCATCTACCCCCTGGTTCCGCAATGCCTGAATGACTGCTAGGGTTTCGACCGAGTCAAATGCTTTCTCATAATCTATGAAGGCTATATATAGGGGTTGAGTATACTCAGCGCACTTCTCTATCGCCTGATTGATCGTGTGAATATGGTCCATTGTTGAATAACCTTTACGGAACCCTGCTTGTTCTTTAGGTTGACTGAAATCTAAGGTTGCAGAGATTCGGTTAGCGATTACCTTGGTAAATACCTTGTAGACGACTGACAGTAAGCTGATCGGCCTGAAGTTTTTCAAGTCCATGTCCCCTTTCTTATGAATTAGGATGATATTCGCGTTCTTCCAAGATTCCGGTACCATTGCGGTCATTAGGCATTGCGTATACAGGCTTGCCAGTTTTTCAAGTACAATTTCTCCGCCATCCTTCAAGAGGTCTGCTGTTATCTGATCCTCACCAGGTGCTTTGCCCCCTTTCATTTCTTTCAAAGCCTTCCTTAATTCATCGGTCGTTACTGGTGGGATGTCTATCTCCTCTGAACTACTGTCTCGTTCGGCATTATCCTGTATGTCCCGGCTACTGTACAGATCCCTATAGAACTCCTCGGCCACTGTGACTATTTTATCCCTATTTGTGATGACATTGCCTTGCTTATCCTTAAGTGCATACATCTGATTTTTCCCCACGCCAAGACGTCTCTTTACGGCTTTCAGGCTACCTCCGTTCTTTACAGCGTATTCGATCGTCTCCATATTACACTTCCGTATGTCAGCTGTCTTGCGCTTATTGATTAACTTCGAGAGCTCTGATAGTTCTATTCTGTCAGCTGCGGTAGAGATTCTCATGGTTTGCCGTTTCCTGATTAGATCTCTCGTCTCCTGTGAAGGTTTACCCGTATCCTGTCTAGCCATAGTGCCCCCGACTTGTACTGCACACTCCGTGAGAATGCGTGTAAGGTTGTCGCTGGCTTCCTGTGTCGTAAGCTCGGCTTCATCGTTAAGGGCGGAATATCGGTTCTGCAGCGCGATCCTGAATTCTTCTACTTTACGTCTTACTGTTTGCTCATTTATCGGCTTCTTTCGTACTAGCTTGTTGCGGTCCCTCCTCAGCTCTAGGCTAATTCGAGATCTTACCATACGGTGGTCACTACACCTTACCCTTCCGAGCACTTCCACATCCTGCACGACGCCAGGGTTATCGCTTAATATGAAGTCTATTTCATTTTTGTGCTCCCCATTCGGGCTCCTCCAGGTCCACTTCTGACTCTCCCGTTTACAGAAGAAGGTATTCATTATGCGTAGGTTATTCCGTTCTGCAAACTCAAATAGTAGGTCCCCCCCGCTATTTCTACAGCCCAGACCATAGTTCCCAACTGCCTTGTCTCCAGCCTGATTCTTGCCTACTTTAGCATTGAAGTCCCCGATAACTACAGTATACTGCGTTTTTACTTTAGCCATTGCCGATTCCACATCTTCATAGAAGCGTTCCACTACTTGGTCGGCGTGGCTGGATGTGGGCGCGTAGCCCTGCACCACCTTGAGCTTGTACCTCTTATTGAGCCTAATTACAACAGCAGCTACCCTTTCGTTAATGCTGTAGTATTCGTCTATGTTGCCAGCTATACTTTTATTGACTAGAAATCCAACTCCCAGTTCTCTTCTGTCCTCTAGACCACGGTAACATAAGACGTGTCCATTTTTCAGCACCGTGAAGGCTTCGCCTGCCCTCCTAACCTCGCTAAGCCCTATTACATCCCATTTAATGCCCTCTAATTCCTCGAACAACACCTCGAGACTTGCTTCGCTAGATAAGGTTCGCACGTTAAACGTTGCCAGGTTCAGATTCCAGTGGCGGCCTGTCCGGATCCAGTGATTCTTAGCACCCTCTGCTGCGTCACAGGTCTGACCGCCGCCGTGGTCAGTTGCTTCGCAGCCGCTGGGGACTGGGGGCCGAGGGTTAGTTGGCGTATTCATGGGAGGTTGTGGCCGGTACTACACCAGGGTGGCCAATCCTGCTCTGGTGAGGGAGTGCATTGCCGGCAATGGTCGCCGGGGTCAGGCCGCACCCCAAGCCCCTTGGTGCAATTCCATCAACACGCGGATTTTTTTTTTTTTAATCCGGTGGGAATTGGCCGGCACCGGGATTCGAACCACGGTCCTTCTGCACGCGAGGCGGGTGTTCTACCTCTACGCCATCTACCTTATATATAATATATTTAAACATATTTATATTTATATATAACATTAAAATATTTTTAAATATATACATATTCACACATATATATATATATATATATATATATATATATATATATATATATATATATATATATATATATATATATATATATATATATATATATATATATATATATATATATATATATATATATAGTGCCCTGCCTTTCCCTGTATCTCGCCGCAACCCGCTAACCTATGTTTTTACAAGGGTGCACTGTACCACAACTGTTGCTCCTATACAGGGTTTTCCAGCTATCATGCACCAAGATAAAAAAAAGAGTAATGGCGTAACTTGAATAAAACCTAGTGCATCATGTTTGCAGCACTGTGGAGAAGTAGACAGTATTTTTTCGTAATGAAACTTAATTATTTGTGATTAATTATCCAACTCGAGAAGTACTGTACTAATCCCTAAAGTGTCAAAGAGGCACTTGTAGGTACCCACGAGGGGCATCTAACTGCGATATTTTCAGTGACGAACTAATTGCGTACACATTTATTCTGACCGATAAAGAAAACCCGCGAAATATGAAAAATTCTACGTGACGGCACCTCCACGCGCATTAGCCCGCATCGTAAAGCAATGCCCCCAAACAGGCTGCCTCTGAGTTAGCACGAATGAAATAAACAAAGGAACGAAGAAATCACGACCGAGTTTGCGCCTTATCTGCCCATGCGCCCCGCGAATATTGGGGCTGCTGCTCCTTCTATGCATACCATTATCAAGGCGATGCGCTGTCTCTTCGGGCTGGTGACTGGCGAAGCAGTTGCTTTCAATCAGCTCATTTGGGGAAGCAGCTTTACAATGCGCGCGGAAGCGCCGTCACGTGGTATTTTTCATATTTCGCGGGTTTTCTTTATCAGTCAGAATTTATGAGTACGCTATTAGTTCGTCGCTGAAAATACCCTAGTAGATGCCCATCGTGAGTACCTAGAAATGCATCATTGACACTTCAGTGATTACGACAGTAATTCTCGAGTTAAATAATAATTACAAAAAATTAGTCAAATCTCAATAACGAAAAAATTACTGTCTGCTTTTTCAAACTACTGGAAACATTATCCCTTGGGTTTTTTTCGAGTTACGCCAATGCACTTATTATAAATATTGGCGCATGTTAGCTGGGACACCCTGTATAGGCGTGCGTGCTTTTAGGTCGTACGCTACTCAGACAACTGGTTCCCCAGTCGAAAGGTCAGTAAACCGCTGTTCTTATTGTGTTTTGTGAGTCAATCATTTCCTCGAATATTTCTTCTGGTATATTTCTTCTGGTTTCTCGAGAATTTTCTTCAAGTGCGTTATGTTTTCCAACCCTAGCTGACGATGGTCGTGCTTACTTATGTATCCACTTGTTTCAAGGTGATCATGGCGACGTTATTACCGCAGACCGGCCGTTATTAGCGATATCAGCAAGCATCATTTCATCACTTTTGCGGAACAAACTTTTACTAAATCCACACAATGCACTACCAAAAAAAAGAGAAAAACGCTCTCAGATTGCTGCGTCAGAAGCCGTGTCTGTTTTGATGTACCGCACTGTGACCGCAGCAGCCCCGTAATGGTCGACCTGTTCTCACCTCGCAGCAAGCTTGTTCCAGTACGTTCCATATATCATGAAAACACTGCATTTTGCATCACTTTGCAATGCGGCTGCAGTGGTTCGTGTAGTTGTAATATGTTTTCATTTATTATGTTTATTATGTTCATTAGACGTACAGGAAGAATTCTGACCTGCAACCTAGTCGTGTTTTCTGCGGTGAAACTTTTTATGGGAAAATTTACCCAGCATAATGATCGCTCCCCTAAATTGATATACCTTTGGAAAAATAGTGCGATCATTACGCGAGTAAATACGAAATATATTGCTTTACTGCGGATAGTTTCACCATCTTATAGCCGATGTACTTCATGAGTTCCTTGAGTGGCGGCCGGGACTTGTAGGGCGAGCTGGCATAAATAGCTGGGACGTCTTTGTACTGACGTGGTGTAAAAGGCGATGTGGCAACTGCACTAAATATTAATACAATTCACACTTAACGAAAAGCAGTGCTTAAGAAGGATGGCTATTTTTCTGTAAAGTAGAGTGCTTTCCTCCTAGATACGATTTATTGACTGATTCCACACGTCCAGAACAAAATAGAGGACAAGACCGTAAAGAAATGCCCGAAGAGCTACAATACGGCCAATCTTTTATTATACAAAAAATGTGGTCAATTCTTCTGTAAAACATAAATTTGAGATGTGCATTCCCAGGAGCATTTATTATTCATCCCTGTGGACTTGCACATCACTGTTTATATTACGCCGGAATGGCATCATTGAATGCATCAACGTGTGACAGAGAATTGTACGCGCCGGAACATTGAGTAAATTTGCCTAAAACCACAGGCGCTTGAAAACCATGCGAACGAAACGGAACCGAAGACAAATCCGAAAGCAATAGTGGGCGGATCTTGCCTAAATTCACCCGTGTCCTACGTACCCGAAGACGCTGGCATCGATGTGCCGTCAGCGCTCATTAGTGTCCTGGTGAACTACCTCGCGTCACATCACCTGGACTACAGCATTTTCTAGATGGCGTCCTTATCAAAAAAGTACTGTTGAAGATATACTGCGCGTTCCTAGGTCTACATGCGCTTTAATTCGTAGCGCACTGGACAGAGCGCTGTGTACCTCCCGTGGCGGCAAGAGAGTTCATGGCAGAAATCCGGACGCGGCGGTTTCAATGGAACGTATTCTGGCGAAGTCACTTCCGTGACGGACATGACGCCGGTGAGATGTTGGTGTACCCGAGCATAAAACACCTTCGTGTTAAAAAATGTCATGAATCCTTCGGGTAACCCAAAATATTGGTGCTCTGACCAGGTGTTTCTTGTTATTTTAGAAGGTCTGCAAGGACAACTCTGAAGGTGTGTGGCCAGGTGGTGTACCTCGTTTTAAGCGCTACAATGAATGCGCCTCAAGGGGTGGTAGACTAGACAACTATTGGTCAAGTAAGGTTAAACACTGAGGTGCCTATAAGAGGTTAAAACTGCTGTGGTAAATTTAAATAATCGTAATCGTAAAAGGCGTTCTTTATGTCTGAAAGGTAAGCACTCTCATACCACCTCAAGCAACGTTATCAAAAAAGCGCAGCCCGAGATTTAAAGCAACTTTTTGCAGTCCTCTTCTTGTCTAAGTCCGAGTTATTCATGCTACTGTGAAATCTTGCAAACACCTTTTTCGATAATTGTGGAAAAACACTCTGAATGCGCCTATATAAGGTTATTGAGGTTACCACCACAGAAGCAAAGCAGTACTAAAGAATAGTAGCTTGGAAAAAAATAAGTAAAAAACTATATTCTGACATAACCAGTCCGTTACCATGCCGAAACCATGGTTTCTTAAACCATAACCCACGTCCGTTTAAAACAAAGCGTTTATTTGTGTTGTGTTTGATAACAAAACACCCATGAAAAAAATTTATTGATCATCTTTATCGGTTCACTTTCCTAAAAAAGATGTAAATCTTAGTGCCGGACTAAACATTGTCCCTGAATTTCTTTCGGTCCATAATACGACTTTTTTCTAAATGTTTTCTTGCGCGCTTGAGGTACGTCTCCGTACATAGTAACAAAAGATATAGCTAATAATAACTGTTTGGGGCATTAAAGCCCGTTGGAAACAATACATGCAAGAGCATCTAAATTATGAGTACGACAAGGATGCCATTTATAACAGCGGGAAGGTTTTCAAATAAACTGTTGTAAATACAAACACAAACAATAGCTGAGTATGCGGCGCCTGCTTTGAAAAGCGTTTTCTACAAACAGTCCCTGACGGATGGCAAATGGCATGTATAACCACGCCACGCAGTTTTGCCTTGAAGAAAAAAAATGTTACACGTGTACTAAAGAATATACGCTAAGGGAAACCTGTGAGTTCCCAAATTGCACCCTGGCTAGCTGCTCGAAACATTGTAGAATAAAACCTAGTATATCGGAATGGATAGTCCTCTTTATGTTAATAAATTTTGGTCTGGTGACTTTTAAGTGGCTAGCGGTGATGCAAAACAATAAATAAATTTATAACAAGACCGGGGTTTTAGCAAAGTTTACTAGAAGAGAAACGCGGACAAGTTTTCAGGTTTGCAAGCGTTCTTTATCTTTTGCATAGCCCTTTCAGTCAGGAATAATTATATTCACAGCAGATAAATTGTATATTTCGATGTTTGGCATTGTCAATTGCCTAGAGGTAAAACGACGTTCAGTTCTTCTGGAATACTTATTACGTAAATGTCGTCGTGTCATCATTCGGAGACATCTTTACTTAATCCTGGTTTTCTCTGTAAAAATAATAAATATGCTGACGAAGTTTACAAACAAGGAGGTGAAATAATAATTTATGCACATAAAAGAGGTACTTTGAGACTTTTTAAAGATTTACGCCGCAGTAAAAGAAAACTTAGGGCGGCAACACACCAGAGCTCCCACAAAACTTGGTGGCGTCCATTTTAAAACGGTGTTCATGAGTGCGGTTCCGCCAGATCCCATGGTGCTACGTTTCGCTTCCGCACGTTTCGAACATCAGCCGCAGTTCTCTATAGGATCAACGTTTTTTGTTTTCACCAGGAAAACGACAAAGAAAGTCGTGTCTCTATTAAGAGACACGGTGAATAAAAGGCATAAATGTGTATGAAACCAAAATCGTTCAATAAATAAGTAAATTGTAAGCGCAGAAATTACGTCGAAGAGAATGTACTTCTTAACAAGTAGACAGAGAGCTGTCAATAATAAACATTTTCTATTTAGGCGGCAGAAGAAATGAAATATTCGTATAGTTTTTTTTTTCATTGGGAAAGCCACGTTGGGACTGTCTTATGATGGTCAGGGTTCGGTGGTGTTACGAACAACGAGACGACGTACCATTGAAGGCCAAAGACAGAGAAGCCACACGAAGTTGCAGCAAAAGAAACGAGACACTTTTATGAACTGGTTCAAAAACTCAAGACGCAGATAACACAGCAAAGGGAGCAACAGTAAAACATGGTCTACAAAAAGGAAAGCCTTATGGAATGGTCCGGGTAATAAACCAATAGCTGTAGGGCCTGCTCAAAGTCACTCATAAGACAAATAACTAGACCACAGTTCTTCAGGTGTGTCGCAAGGCACATCTCTGGTAGACAGGCAGACTTCCCCGACGTCTTCGCGTTTTGGGGTGTCCTTTGGCAGTAGAAAAGCGGTGGGATCTTCGGCGCCGCTACCTTGGGTGCAGGAACGCTAGATCCACCGTGAACTGTGGTGGCCCCGATGACTTGGTGCGAGCCGAGGGCCCCGTCGGAAAGCCCAGGTGCATCGATATGTGCGAAGATCAGGCCGTCCGTCCGACAACGTGGCAGCCTCCGCAGGAGGAAACCATGGCCAGGATACCAGGCCCAAAGCTCGGTGCCTAGACATAGATGGGTGTCCGTCCCTGGGGTGTGGGCACTGCTGTGCCGGAAGAAGCTGTTGACGCCCCGCCGCTACGGCATGGTCACCTTTACTGGCATGCTTTCCCTCGAAGCGCCAGGTCGTGGTCGATGAGCAGCCCTTCCCTCGAACCGGTCTTGCTGGCTCCCTCCCGTTCCGATTTAACCCATTCGCGCAGTTCGGCATCATGAAGTTCCAGCTTCTTTCCTCTGGACTAATTCCTCCTTCGTCATGTCGGTTCTCTGTCACCACGCCTCTTGGACAAGCCTCGTGACCTCTTCCAGATGTTATCGAAGAGGTTCTGTCGCGGACACCAGTAACCTTACGTGATGTCTAACTTTCAAAAAAAACCTTCTGGGGTTCAATTTCTTCGAGAACAAGGTCAATTGGCGGAATAGGTTTGCTGTCGTCCAGAAGTACTTTTTTCCTAGCACGGGCGCCATCGGTCGGCGGAAGCTCGGTGTTTACTTGGAGAGCACCAAACGTGATCTACACCTACCGACGGCACCCATGCTATCCCGCCGGAACATCGCCAGTTAACGCCGTATAAACGGGGCCGTTCTGTAGCGCCGGTGCCTTGTACCCGACAACACAATGGGGACCCGTGACTTGCGCCGGGGGTCTGTTCATCATCCCTCAGTCGGGGTCTCCATCGGTTCGAGAGGACCACCCGTTTTGGCCGCCGCCCCTGCTGCCTCTCTTGCGCCTCTGGGTAAAAGGTCCGTGCTACCGCGCCGGGCCGCCTCGTGTTCCATCTGGGCGGCGCCACCGGGTCGGGCCACATGTGTTTGGAGTGACCTGAGGTAGCCAAACGGGGCCAGGACGTGTGTGACCTTCGGCTTCTGTTACTGCAACAACCCATGTGAGCCCAGTCCAGATCGCAGGCGTATGTCGTGTGTTCGCTACCCTCGCTGGACTCGGGCTTCCGCGGGACTGCTAGAAGGTACAGGACTGAATCCCGGTTCTTGTTTTTCTCTTTTTTTTTTTCTTCGCGATTGCCGCGTGTGTCAACCTTTCAGTTTCTTCCCATTTCGACCCATGACCCTTTTGAGCCGTTTTCGCCGCAAAATATAATACTCCTACGTTTCCCCTTCGTGTTGTGATATGTTTTCATTGACCCGGTGTGCACGCCTCGTGATTCCCACCACCGAACCCAGAGATCATCACAGACTGCATTTTACGGTACTTAGGGCGGGGTTATTTAGGAATGTTAGGATGATAAAGACTGTTTCACTGTTCAGCACGACTTATACCTTTAAAACATATCTACAAGAGACTATGCGAGCTTTTTATTCTGACCATGTTCCTTCACAATCGAAGCCTGCGACCTTCTAAAGCTTTCAAGAATGAGAACACATTGCTTCCACACATTTGCAAATAGGCAGCTCAGAATGAACAACTCAAATGTTCAACTGACCTATTGCTCCGCGTGCGTGTATTTAACACTAAGATATGCAATTCGGGATGTAATTTCGCACTCTAAAAAGACACGCGTTTTCCAAACTAACATTTCTGAGACATGCTCACTTTCTGATATGGAGGAACTTTTTATGTGTATTACATTAGTTGTGAACTTAATTTTGCGTATTAGGTGACAAAAAAACCAGTAAAACACTTCCTAAGGAATACACGAATTTGAAATTTATGTACATTTTCTAACACATGGTAGCCTGTGCTAACATATAAAAGAACAATTCCTGTGCGACAGTTGTGTTCTCGAGCGGATGCCCAATCTCACTGAGCATTCTTGTTAGGGATTTCTATCTGGAGACTGAAAACGTCTAACATGCAATGGTCCCATTTGACCATGAAATTTTATTCGTGAATAAACTCTATTCGTTCACAAGGAATCGGTCGCGAAGATTACCATTAACATATTATATACGCTGATAGCCTTGCATGTGAGTGAATAGTTGGAGTAAGGCCTGTCTAGAATAATAAACCACATTACATCACTGAAGCCCTGGAACTTCGGAGCGGCAAACAATAACACCTACTTTTATTTTGTGTGTGTTTTGAATTGAATAAAATACTTGCTTCTGGTATCAAAGTGAGAATAAAACACTCAGTGCCATACTTACCCATTTTAAATGTCGCATCGCGTTTTTTCAATCCTTACGTCATTAGCTAGAAGTGGAATGCAGGCTTTTTTAGGAAAACATTACTGTTGTCTTTCACTTGTGGCCGAGGCAATCAGCTGCTGCCTGTTGTAAGTGTTGGTTTTAGGGATTGGTTGAAAGCCGATTCCTTCCCATAACGGCTTTTTTACTGAAACAAGCTTGAGGTCCAAGTTACAATTAGGTTTCAGTGTGAATGCTGCAAACCGCCGCTCGGTGTAATATCACATTAAGTGCAGTGATTCATGTAATTACAATTATTTCTTGTAAGTCGATGATTTTGTTCAGAACAGGTGTACACATAGTCTTACATTTATTTGGGAGACTTCCGTAAAATGCACAAAGAACTGGAGCCACAACTGTTAGTATTTTAAAAAATTTGAAGACGGCTTTGCATTGTAAAGATGGGGATC
The DNA here is from genome assembly GCF_048455015.1 of Haemaphysalis longicornis. Classification (NCBI taxonomy): domain Eukaryota; kingdom Metazoa; phylum Arthropoda; class Arachnida; order Ixodida; family Ixodidae; genus Haemaphysalis; species Haemaphysalis longicornis. The sequence goes on from NW_027526407.1 coordinate 184,332,329, forward strand.
GTGTCTTTCAGCCGATTGTAAGGACAACAAATAGTTCATTCTGCTCTGTGCGGAATTAGCATTAATGTACGAAGAAGTCCTAAAGGTGTTTGATGTTTTTATTGAAAGATGTCACAGTCAAGAAAAGTTCACAGGGTATTGTACGGCAGTCTTTTTATACTTACCTTGTCGAGGGGGAGACTACTTCTGTGGGAGTTTTTCTGTATGCTTTCGCAAATCATTAGAAAAGATCGCATATTTTATTAAAAAGCAGTCACACAATTTGTCCATTTTAAGCAAGCAATAAAAAAACTAGCATACACAATAAAGAAGTATGTACCCACAGAAAATCAATTAGGCCTCAGGTGCGGTTTTTTTTTTCTGGCGTTTTCTAAATTCGGCTCTAAGAAGTTTCCTACTAGAATATTTATACCGAGGCATTGGAGCATACCACAGGCCAGATAAACACTCCAGGAGAATCTTTTCGCATTATCATTCGTGCAAAGTACAACAAATTGGAGGGCATAACTCAGAACACAACATAACAAAATGTTATGGTCTTGCATAAATATTGTCGTGGAAATTTTATTACACTTGAAAACGTTCGAAAAATATTGCCAATCGGCCGTGAAGTATCTTGCAAGTAGCCTTACATTCCGTCATTACAACACTATGAAGAGGAATACGCTGGAAGATGCTGAAGATATTTTAAGGTTATTTGCAAACAAAGAACATCTATTTAAATGGTTAGGTCATGAACTACGTTTATTATAACGCTCAAAGCTAGAGAACCAATAAAACATGATGATGATGACAATGAACAGAGAGGGTTAAGAAGCCCTAATCCATAAGGTTTCGCTGATGATTCCTGTAGACGATGCGGTACACCAATATTTTTCCACGGAGAATGTTCAGCCTAAACTGGGCTGGCTGTTTGATCAAGAACAATCACTACATATACACATACTTCTGGAAACCAAAGTACACATATATCTGATGCCCAGAAGTATATGTAAAGTTCCCCACTGTCGTTATTGTGCAAACTTCTTTGCGCCTTCTCTGCGATGTTTGAAGAGCAAGGCACCTAATGGGTCGGCTTGTCAGCATAGCTCGTTCGCGGACGTGCTCACTACCTACCACATTTTGGTGGCGTCACAAAAAAATTCGAGCCACGCTGCGTTAGGCACAAAGAAAAAGGCTTGATACCCTCTGGTCTTTCCATTCATAATTTCGTCCAAACGTTAAGTATAAACATGAACGAAGGTTTGTTTATCGACAGGACCGCGCGACATTCCCGGAATTGCTGTACTTTATGCCCATTTCTCCAATATTTATCGCGAAGAAAACTGCATGTGCTATCATTAGCAATACGAAAGAGAAATACAGGAACACTCAGAAAACACACTACAACGCACCATCGAGGGATACGCAGCGGCTGCCGTTGGAAAGAAGGTGGAAAGGACTACAGTGTTTTCACAGCTGTTCCCATGCCTGCCGTGCGTCTTATCAGCTGCCGAACGATAACATATTATCCACAAAAATGCCAGCGTCGTGGGAGTGCCAAGAATAAAATGAACAGCACTCTCCTTTCTCCCTTTGTTTGTCACAGGGACATCCGCGTATCGCTCCGTGTCTGTTTCGAGGCTGTCTTCCACGCGTTCGTGTGTTACCCTTCGTATTCCTCGTAATAGTACATTGAATGGGCAAAACATCAGTGCCCTTTTGCTATGTGAAGAAGGATGACCTGCGAAGCTAGACGTTCTCGAAGGAGCGCACAAAAAAACACATTTTGGGTTTTGCGATAGGGCGCATACACTAGAATATAAGCTGAACAAAACCTTGAAGGACTCAATCGTACAAACATGAGGCTCCTTATTCCCTCCAGCGTTAGAAGCCTCTTACTGTCTGTGTAACATACCAACCCAAACATAAACGCTCACCCAGTTAGAACAACTGACGGTTGCACAGAGCCGCGAGACTGACCCGTTTGAATCTCGTAACAACACAACGAAAAGGTCATCCGTTCCAACAACAAGCCCACCTGTAGGTGCACGCCCCCTTCCAAATGGTGCACGTATATACCGGCAACCGGACAGTTGCGTGTGTTTAGGCATGGATATTCTAGCGAAAACGTCACTCAGCTTGCCTTTCCAGTTGAAGACGATTTATGGGTACCATCGGCCTTTTAGGAGGGCAAGTTGCAGTTCACATTGGACAGAAAGAGCTAAACCTTTATTTGCTCTTCGCAGCTACATCACCGGGTAGTGGTAATTTGAGGCGGCAACAGCGGGGGCTACACATTCGGCGTTTACGGTTTTGTGATTTTTACGCCCATTCGTGCTTCCGTTGATTCTCCGCAATCATATGATAATGACGTGACCGCCATTATTATGTCTTACCCAGCGTGGAAGAATACATAAGTGGTGGAGATGGGAATACCAAGAAAATAACATGAATAAAAGTAAATACTCTTTAGCAGATTGAAAACTGGAGAGTAGGACATGCAGTGCTTCGCAGCAACTTCTGTTTTTACACGCAGTCCTCGCGTCTTGTTTGTAAAGAGTCCTCATTGGGTTGGCATTACTATAGTAGGCGATAAAAAGTGGCCGCCGCAAAGAAAACAATATGTCTCATTCAAGATGGCGCACAAGGTCTATAGCAGGTGAGAAATGAGAGCAAGAAGAAAAGGAACAGCCTTCCTACTCCTGCAGTTCCAGGCAGACGAAGAAACGAAACATAAATGAGTAGGAGCTGTTGCAGAAATAGGTGCATCAGCACTTTGACGGTAGCCAAATCAAATTGCATCGAACAAATGTTTGTTCAACTCATCAAAAGACGAGTGAGACAGAAGGGAAGAGCGTTAGAGCTGGTAGCAAGGAGCTGAGAATGGCCCCAACGCCCTTAGGTCGAGTTTCTTCTCAACACTTCCAACAGTTTTTACGTTGAGTGCAACTGCTTTATTTCTTGTGTAATATTTTTTGGGGTTTGTTTAGTGGCAGTGGTCGCTTAGTGGCAGGCATAGAGAAAACATGGGGCCGTAAAAATGAGAGGAGGAAGCCGAAGATTCTATAAGCAGACACTTAGCGTCTTGTGTGAAAACAGGAACTTGTATTTCGTCAAACCTAACCCTGCTAACTTTCGATTGCCAGTATAGCATTCTTGTGGCTTCTGAGGCACTTGCAGCTATTTGTTCATAATTTATTATTGTTATCTTGGGCTACGAAAAAGTTCTTGCTTGTATCATGCTCTGCTGTTAAGAAATTTGCTTTGTTTTTGTCCGGCATTTTGCCCACGTGCTTTGGTTCAGATTGTTTAGATTTGTGAGCTAAATTTTAGTTTAATTTTCACTGGATGTGTCTATAGAGATGAACCTATAACAATCGCCTACGGTGCGTTCAACCCCATTCTTTAGGGCAACAATTTTAATTTCATTTTGTTTAGAAAAAGAGTCCGCTAGAACGCATAAATTTCAATTACACTCATGTAATTTTTCCCCAATATGATTAACTATATACATGTATTTGATATACCCCCACTCTAAAGTCTTATCATAATTACAAGAAATATGAGTAAATAAAAACATGTAGGGGAGATTCACTTTTAGGTCTTAACACGTAAGACTCGATACCGTTACCTCATCGTCAAGGGAGAACTTCGAACGGAGCTGCTTTATATCGCAATTCATGGTGAAGTTTATCCTAACGAAAGTATCAACTACGCCTTTGTGTGAGAGAAGAAGCTTCACTGCACAGAAGCACAAAATGACGAAAGCACGTACGCTTTTTGTCTTCTACACACCAGTATCATTGTCGCCAAGCCAACGGGCTTGTCTTCTCCTTTGCACATTCGGTTTTAACTAGCTACGCCCGATCACAGCTTCAGGCGCGAGGTCTCTTTTGGGTGCACAAAAAGCACTTCCCGGTTGACGAAAACACTGCCTTCCGTGGCCGCTTCATAGGCTCGGCTGATAGAAGACAGCCTCTTTGGAAATTCACCCATTAGCCGTGTATTGGTATCCAGTCAACAGTTGTTCCCCGGCTCATGCACCCAAGGTGGGAGAACTACCTTACTGAGCAGATGCTACGCTATATGCGTCACCACGCACAATTTCTGTCATTGTATCCTACGTAGCATAATTACCCGATTCTCATTTGTCAGTTAACCTTGGTCTGCCCCAGCAGTAGTTTCTGGCTGCCTCAGTCGTAGTTTCTTGTTGGCTGCGATGACGTAATTTGGTGGACACTTGATGAGCACGGCTGATAGAGGACGTATATCGGGCACGGCAAATTAGAGAAATGAGCCTAATAACACTATTGTGGTTATTGATAAATTGGTGCGCTCATAATTGGGCGTACTTCAGTCGGCATACTCACGTTGCCATAAACACGTCACCAGAACTCTTATCACTGTACCTGACGTCAACGTTGGTAGAACGGAATGAAAATGCCTACATTCAAAATGAATGCATCTCAATGGTGTCGTCCATAGCATTTTTATTCGGCGACTTGCTACTGGCGAAAATGGACCGCGCGTTCGAGCAACGGCTCAGCCAATCCTTCGTCCTGAGCACTTACCGTTACTTGGATGGATTTTTTTTTCTCTATTGTGATTCGCAAATTCCAACCCTCGGGTTTCGCAGGTACGAAACCTTTCCGAGAATGCCCCAGGCCGCTTGTGGTTCCTCGCGTGGGTGCTGAAAAAGTACAGTATCGGGTTTTGAGACCTTAGGATTGGCTGCTCTGAGAACACACGTGCTGGTCTTACTAGTCTTAGAAACCCATCGTTCGGTTCACGTCCGCCTAATGCACCCTTTGTATTAGTGAAATCGTGCAGGCATGTTCTTCGGACGCTTTGCAGAGGTCAGGCCATAATATCTCGTTACCCAGTATCCTGGCTCTGTCAGAGCACCGAAAAGGATCTGGATGCCTAAGGCCATTGCTGCTTTTTGTAGCCGAGGCAGCGCAAAGGAAAAAAACCGGCCGGCCAATGTCCAGCACATTCAAGAACCATCTGAAGCTTAAACACAAAATGCAGTGGCTGTGATCCCTGACATGCTCTTGCATGAATACTGAAAAAACATGTAGTCTGCAGGTCATGTGCCTTGCTTAGACCACTGTCGCTGCATTTACGTGATGTAATTCCGTAGAAAAATCAATTGGAAAATGCATTGCTCTTGAATGCTTACTTCTTGTTAATTGCTATGACGTTTCACATTACATAAAAAAAGATGGCTTGGCTCGCCTGTGCTACTTTATGGCTCACCTACCCTTCGAAAGAATCAGTCGGCCCAGCGTTTAGGCATCCGTGGTCAGGGGTCGCAGCAATTTGGCCGCTCCGTTTAAACTAACGGGCACAACGAAGTTCAATTGGAGGAACCTGTTTTTAGTTTGTTAGGTTTTAGACTCTAACAAGCTGTAAGTTCTAGTAGCTGCACGGAAGCGTGTATGCCATGCTTCGCTTACTGTCTCGCTAGTAGAAATCTCCAAGGCGAAATAAAAGCGGAGAACTGTAATCAAAATAATATCGGTTCTGAGGAAGTAAATTAAAAAAACCTTTGGGATACCGAACAAAACCAGGGTACAGGAGCTACTTTCTTGCGGTGGGTGAAGAATTAGGGATCAGCAGCACGACCACACTTCTGCGAACGCTTTTCCGTGAGAAAAGCTGCAGATAAAGAGAAAATATAGTTGAAATTTGGGATGCGCTTACTGAACGACGACTATGAAAGAAATATTCATTTAGGCGGTATCAAATTCCAAGTTTAATAAAAAGGATAATGGCTATACATAAATACTTTACATTTCAGGCACTCGAAGCGCTGGCTCGTGGTCGAGTGGTCTGACTGCGCTGGGTATGTTGTTTTGCAAGTCGCAAGGTCGAATCCCCGACAGTGTATGCTTCTTCGTGCTGTTGGCTTTTGTTTTTTGCCGATTTTATAAATACCGAAATCACCAATTTTACGCTCTAACGTACAGTGCTCCACGAGCGCGCAGACTGACTATGAAGCGCTATAGATTTTTTGTTGCAGTTCTGTTGCCATAGCACCATGTGTTTTCGGGTAGTTGGCACAGTTCCGAATCTGGCGACCTTTGGCAGGGTGTGAACATGCGTCTAACCATACAAGAACGTACCAGGCAAGCTTCAAATGAGGTGTAAAAGCGCGTCTCATTTGAGTGCCTCCGGTCACGCGGACGGCGTTCATCTACTGCGTAATATTTGGCTTGTGATTCCTCCGATTCAAGCAGTACTGGTAGGCTTATCCGTCTTACAGCCGAAAACATGGCAGAAGCTGGGTATGCCGAATATTGGGATACGGAGGATACCAAACTAACGATAACGTAGGTGGCCTAGCCGGTTGCTTCACAGAACCGAAACCATGACGCTTGGATTCCAATCTCGGACATCGTCCAATGATTAGGCGCCTTTTAGTTACGTCAGTGCTGTTGCTTTGTGCGGCCGCCGCGGACCGCGAATGGTAGCTTTTCTGTTTTTCAAGCTTTTTAAAACATATACGTTTATATGATTCAGCCTACGCGGTGCAAAAAAAAACATGAGCTTGAAAAATTTGTTTCAGTGTCCTTTTTAGAAAATGGGACAAGGTGTTTGCGTGAAAGGTATATTCAGCGCTGATTCCAGCTTGTAAAGAGAACCTGTCCCGTAAAAATACATGGGTATTTATGCCTATCAAACATAGAACACCGCGCGGAAAATGTGTTCAATATGCCCTGTATTGGATGTCCTTGCCGTGTGGCTTGAGCTACGTGACTTGAGTGGTCAATAGGTTGAAGGATAAGCGAGCGCGTTTATTAATCACTGAGGCTGCTTAGATGGCCCGTGAAAGGAAAGTAAGCAAACCGTCGGTGTCGCTTTCTAACCTGTGGTCATCCACCACAGTGGTGGCCATCCTCAACAGTCTACAGTGATTGTCAAAGCAATTCTGCCCATGTTGGACGTCTTCGCTCTTTATCGGCCAGTATTTGTTCCTGCAAGAGAATTAGATAATAATTACCAGTCATGTGCATGAAGAATCAATTGAAAGGTAGCTCGTGTCTGTGTGTATGCTTCTCGTAACTGTGTGTTCTTTCGGCGCTACTTATTCCCACATTCCTATACAGACACGAAAAAAAATTATGGTCACAAATTATTACGTATGCATTTACTTCACAAAAAGCTTTGAGATGTTTTATTCCGGTGTCATCTTATTTACTGCTGCCCCTTTGTCGCTCTGTCAATATGTTACCTGAGGTGTCTTACTGCAGATATCGCACACATTCTTATAGTTAGATAGTACAAAGACCACCCCTTCTACATTTCTACGATGTTACTTTGTCTTTCGGGTCCTGTTTGCCGCCCACTTAACCAATGAGGAGGCGATCACGCTTGATACTGTAGAAAAAGTTGCAGTTTTCGGGCGTAGTGTACATAGAAACAGGCGCTTCATTCTTGTCTTTACTACGCTGATCTTAGCCCAGCTCTGGTTATTTTATTATAGCTATAGCCCTATTTGTTTCACTTGAAAGCCCACCGTATTTGGGGCTCTATCGCTGCTAGGTTGCGGCAAAGGGTTAAAAAAAGGCTTAACAGCAAGAAAATATCCAAAATGATACACTCAAAATCAGAGAGTTCACGAGGAGATCTTGGAGGTTCTGTAGTGCGTGCTACCTCATTTATGTAACTTCAGTTATCTTGAAGTTTGGGAATAGATTTGTGACTTTTGGTGGCGTTTTACTGGGTAGCTACGTTTTGTTTGAGCATTTGAAGCCGCATTATTTGGTTGATATCTACGTGGTCTGCAACCTGGTGGGAGCTTATGCGGCTTCATGGACGTGACCCTTATTATGGCTGGGCATTGATTTTCAGCCTCTCTTAGAAACCTCCGCCACTGAAATACATAGCTCGCGTGGATGAAGTGTCAAACACAATTTTCTTCTAAGGTTACACATCCTACTAAAAAACAAGAAGAATCAATCGCAAAAGGGCAATTACAAAAAAAATCATCCCTTGCTAACAAAAAATGAGAGAAACGCAAACCTGACGATCTTTTTAGCAATAAAACGCGTTTTCGAGCATTATAAATGTTTACTGATACATGATGTATGATATATACCCTATTTTGCCCCTGCTTTATGTTGGATGCATGAATTGTATTGTCGCGTGGATTGTGTGTCAAGCAGGGCAATCCCCTGCTTAAGGTATGTAAGGGTCATTGCACTTGGTACAATGTCCAAGTGATTGATACGGGAAGTGTTTCTGGGTAAGCCGGCTAGCACGAAGACGACGACACAAACGCGTGCCCCGGGACCCCCGCGCTTGTCTCGGTCAGCCATTGTTTCTGAGATTTGATGTGCTCTCTCGCCTTTCCATTTTAGCCGCCCCGCCCCTAATAAATCGGTGCAACACCGTACAGCCGATTTTGCCTGCGTCTATCAGGACGCAACAGTATTTTCTACAACTATTGGTGTGTCGTTATTTTCGAGTAACCGCTTGCAAAGAACATGAGCTCGGTTTCCACAAGAAGTGTAGACTGAGCGATTATTTGCATGTAATTTGTAGCGCGATACTTTTGTTAGGATAAGATTTACTGCCGTTTTGTGTAGACCTACTCGTTTCAATGAGGCCATGTTTCTTTTGAGAGAAGGCAGCCTACGAAAGCCAGCTTACAAATACCAAGCTTGCCCCGATATCTTAAAAGTTTGCTTCACCTAATAACACAAATTTATTCAAGAAAGAATAGAAGATGTCATATATCCAAATTTGAAGTTCCTGAGGACTTAAAATTGTTTATATTGATTTTTTTGTTTATAAGAGCTTTTCGGTCGGCCAATCAGTCTATTGGGAAATGCAACACATTTCGGACAGATGGAGTGGAGAGCGCTTAAACTTTCACTAGTAGAATATGGACAAGAAAAAATACTGATAAGTGCGAAGCATTACTAATAACTGATTCATTACCGCGTATAGAGCATACGTATACGTTCTTGTATAGAAAAAGCTACAAAAAAGAAGCTTGAACAAACGTGATAAAACTCTACAAGGTTTAACATGAAGCGCATGCTTAGTTCTTGCTGCGACAAGAAGTCTGTTTCCCTTTTTGGATGGGTGATCGATGGTGCGCTGACGTATTCTCTTTCGTTTCCAGACACCACACAGTCGGTTTCCCATATCTCACGCTCTATCTTGATCTATGAGCTCAGGTGCACTGACGTTTTATGGTACGCCGGCATGCATTCAGATCTTGCACAATGCTGTGCCAAGTTGCGTTGCGCGTTTATGAATTAGCACGCGTACTTACGTTCCTGGAGCCATTCACTTCGGAAGCGACAATTATAGGCGAGGTATGATTTGCCAGTGCGAAGGAGAATTTGTAGAGAACGCCTTGTTCTTATTTCACAAACATCTACACGCGTTTTACACCATAGGTCAGTTCTGCAGTGTCAGCTTCGGCAGGCCAGCAACAAGTCAAGTTGCAATAACGTTCGTGAGAGAATCACCCTAAATGAAAAAGACGTATAGATGCAGGGTACCCGGAGTATGTGTTGCATCAGTCGCCTAAAAAGTGTTGAAGATGGCGATGAATAGATGGAATGCGCAAAAGAAGGGCAAAGAAATTGAAAAGAACAAAAACGCAGTTGTGGTAACATGCATTCTTGCTATATTGCACCGTCTAAAAAAAGGTGGCTGGCGCACTAGACGTGCGTTTTGTCTGTTAGCACAGGTAGCACGGATGTATGGCAACACCACTGGTATTTTTGGTTTGTTTTTCTTTTTACCAGGGTAATATAAACCGTATATTAAATAAATGTAAAGGTCCTGCGCCGGTTTTATTACGTTTTTAATGGTTTATTACTCTAGACGTGTGGCGCACTCTTCAGACGTATTGAAGAAGCGCTGCGTAGGCTATAGAGAGGGCACACATGCAACTAACTCGAAAGGCCTCTCTATCTTCAAGACCACTGTGTGTAAGCGGTGGAGAGACTTTATTCGTAGTACACAATCGAATCACATCCACGGCACTCATCCCAATACGACACATACATTTTTCAACTCCACGAAGAACAAATCCTACTCTACCTATTAGCGTTTTTTGGAAACGACACCATGCTTTCTATAAAACGTCTTTTAGCCTATTTAGACAAACGTTTTTCGCAAATCTCTTTCCGTACCACGCATAATCAAAAACAGACCCCATACACTAGCCATCAACATTTTTCTAATTCGAATTTACGATTTGTCTCGCTTTCAGGTTTTAGGCTCTTTGGCTTAACTGGCATTGCACTCGACAAATCCATTGATTATCATTTTCATAATCCTTTTCTCTGCTGGGCACCTGCACGTATGGAAGTTGAGCCAGCAAGCAGAGTATTCGGCCTTGTGGAATGCCGGTCTCACAACCGAGATGTTGGAAACAATTGTGTTTGCTACATTGCTAGAGGTTTTTCATGTTTTTACGCACGCACACACACACACACACCCACACACACACACACACACACACACGCACACACACTTATATTATACAATAGACAAGATATTGAAAAATCATAATATATTTATTCTAACGTTTCGAGGGGGGCCCGGTCTTTTTAAAGGTACAAATAGTGCAGATCAGTTCGGTTTAAATACATTTCAGCTGTGGCCGGCACAAAAAGATGTATTTAGCAAAACGTCGGCTCTACGCGACACAGAAGCGTACAAAGAACAGAACGCAGGCGTGGGAAAAAAAGGGCGTTAGAATGGTGCTGGGGTGCAGAGGGGAAAGGGGGCGTAATCAAGAGAGGCGAGGATATAGGATAACAGGAAAGCGTTGCATGCCACTTAAATCACCACGGGAAAGCAAGAAAGTGAGGGACTTAGGAGGAGCTCGTTTCCTGCTCGTTTCTTGACTGAAAATTATCTGCTTAGGAGAAAAGGGTGGGGGAGCCCAAAGTAAATTACGTGCTCCTAGACCAAGACTTAACATACAAAAAATAGAAAGGAAGGAAAAAGGAGGGGGATAAAGACAAGCGAGGAGGTTTTTTAGCGGGAGGGGCGCGGGAACTACAGCGGGGGAATGCGGGGATGAAAGAGGTTCAAAGAAAGCCCCAAAGGACACCGGGTTTCACATAAAGTGAAATCGTTGAAACGTTTTCCTGCGTAAAAAGTGACACCCTTTTACGAGGCGGACGTATAAAGGCAACATCATGCCATTCAAGGAAAATACACTGCAAAGTAACGGTAATTTAGGCTTGATCACATAAATACCGAAACATAAGTGTACATAGGGGTAACTAACGCATACAAAAAGGGAGATATACACTGCCACATTAGGTTCTCGAAGAGCATTCATGCAAGAATAAATTCCTGATAGACATTTTTCAGTGCAAAAGGGCACAAATTATTCACAATAATAAGAACAAAAATAAAAAAGAGCAAGGGGAACAATGTTGAAATCTATGTGCATTCGTGCCTATGCGGTTCAGCAACTATACGCAAGCAGTACACTGACAGAGTACAAAGTACATTACACTACACTAATATCTGAAAACCGAGTCAAAAGAAGAAGTAAAACGCTCCACTTTCATAACAAATTTTTCTCAGTTGCTTGCTGCATCAGCCTTCTCCAGTGCCTGAATGGGCAAGCAAGACAATTGGTGTGTGTTTTCATGTATACATACACACTCATAAATATGTGCCGCTTGCCATGCGCTATCGGCCCTACTAATGAAGAGTCCAGGTCCACAAAAATACGTCTCTGCTACCTACCGGAAGCTACGACTGAGATAGGAGTATTTGAGGGCGCGCCTAAATCTGTAAAATGGCGCACGTAAAACTGAAGTGTATAAAGCAGGAAAAAGATATTACGGCACACTGATTTTACGGGACAACGATTTTACGGCGGGGATTCTCAGATAATCAATGGCAGCCTACCGTTGTTCCTGAAGTAGAAAGAGCATGACAGCTGCATCTTTCCGGTGCTAACGTACGAGACCGAAACTTGGAGGCTCACTTAAATTTGTCCAAATTAAATTCACAAAAATTCAGCCAGCAATGGAACGGAAGATGATAGTTGTAACATTAAGAGATAATTCTAGAGCGGAGTGGGAAAATGAAGAAAAACGCGTGTTAAGGACGTGGTAGTTGAATTTAACAAGAAATGGACGTGGGCAGGGCATGTATTGTGAGGGCAAGGTAACCGTTGGTCATTAAGGGTAACAGAGTGTATCCCTACAGAAGCCAAGCGTGGTTGCGGGAGGTACAGAGTTAGATGGGCAGATAAGCTCAAAACATTTGCGGGAATAAACTGGTCACGGTTTACACAGGATCGCAATAATTGCAGATTAATGGGAGATGCCTTTGCCGTGCAGTGGGCGTAGATAGGCTAATCGTGATGGTGATGATACTACGACCGTGAAGCAAAAACGAGACGCAGTTCCAGGAGATGTTGTGCCTGCGCAGAAACTTCAAGCACCGCCCACTCGGTGATACTTGACAGACTGTTCGCCAGCCCTGCCCACAACTGACGCCATCACACCAAATTCTCATTCCACCATTAGGATGCACAGATACAAATTTCCAGTAATTCGCGTGAACAACATGCCAATGGGCTACAAGACATGAAGCAGTGGAAGGGTGGCGAATGATTTAGACTAACTGGAGGCCTATAAAGTGAGACGAAATCTCGACACACATGCGTTTCAGTTGTCTGCGTCCATTAAAACTCGGCCGCCGCATCCGTGAATCAAACTCTCGTGCTTGATCTCATTTGAAAAACCTCTTTAGCGTTAGGCAACCCCGGCAAATTCCAGACAGTACCGACGCCGGCAACATCATTAGGTCACCCATCTTAAACCGGGGAAAATGATAAAAGTCAGTTTCTCAGAAATCAAGAAAGGCAATGATTTGTTGAAACAAAGTGAAATAAAACGCAGTCATCACCATCGTCATTATCATTATCCTGGTTGCGCACGCTCTTTGCAAGACAAACGCCTCTGCCTCCAGCTACGTTTATCGAAGGCACGTTAAGTGCCTCCTTTCCGTTCTTTATTTCCGCGTTTTCGCCACCTTTTTGCCAATCTGCCACGGCAATAAACCCTAAACACAATAGAAGTCAACCAAGGTCTCAATGACCGGATAAGCTGCAAAGACGCGGAGTATATAGGGTTTATTCACAAATTTTCCAACTATTTTTCAATTTTCTCGTGGCTGTGTCTCCTCGGCGAGCTGCAGTATGCAAACGCGGGGGGCTCCACGTCGCAAAGTATAACATCAGCCTCAAGCAGGCAAGAATATCTTTCCAGAGAACAGCCACCTGTGAATGTTTGGCGTGGCTTTTTGTTAAGCAAGAGAGATGAACCTACTTTCGCCAAAAAAGAAAAAAGATATTTTAATTTTGCCCGCATCATAAAACGCGTAGCCTAGAGAAAAGAAGGTGAAAGAAGGAGAAACGTTAAGACCCATGCAGCCACTCATAAAGAGCTGAGTACAACAAGACCTCCTCCGCAGTAGAAAGTTTCTCGCAACAAAGAAATTCAAATATACACCGTCATCAGGACAGGCTATAAGACAGTCCTATAAGTTGCAATTTCGATCCTGACACGAACTGACAATCGGTGTGCCACGAGTGGCACAAATTTGGCTACCAGAGACGGCTCTGGAAGAAGGAAAATCCCATAAACTCAGTAACGGATGAAATAACTTATGAAGAAAAATAACGGGCTCGGGCAGCACAGGACAAGAGCGGTGACGGTGACTGGGAAAAGCATTCGTCCTGGAGTCGTCATAAAGAGGCTGCTGATAATGATGACGAGCAATGCGCCCTCAAAATTTGTCTTCATAGCGTTTTTCAAGAAATCAGGAAACCAGTCGTCTTGCACCAAGAGAAAAACTGGAGAAAAATCGGGATGAGCTAATTCTCTGAAAAAAAAACAACTGCGCCCTATGGCGAACATGTCACCGATCTAAGCCACTCCTGTATCAAACGAGCCACTCCTCCATAACTCTCCTCTATCAAAAACGCGGATCAAAATTTTTTCACAAGAACTTGCTGATATGAAATAAGGAAGTCCATTTCAGGAAAGTTGTGAAATGATCTCAAAGCGCCTCCGGCATCTACGAAAGTACTACGAAGCGAAAATAGCGTTGTTGATTACGTTGGCCTTCTACGCACAGGGCCCTTCGATATTCAGGAGCAAAGAAACGAAAGTTGGAGGCATCATGGCAATGCGGAGAGCGGCAGTAGAGGCTAGGAGCGTAAACAACATTACACAGTGCCAAATTGTTTCTGCATGCCGAATGCTTCTAAACGCTTCGGTAACAATCATTCTTGTACAAATCACAAAGTTAACACCTCCTCCAAAACCGGACACAAGGGTCTGGAAGAGGTCGAGGCACACACCAAGAGCCACAAAATACCACGTACCGTGCTCCTTACTACCATGACTCCTGCACCCCCCTCCCCGAGAAGCTGCAAGAACGTCTTCTCATCCTACGCTTGGGAACACAATTTTTCCCATTGCCTCAAGGGGGTTCAATGGCGAAAAATCGCAAATTGCGTGGAGCATGAACCATCGCAATCTCGTACAAATCTATCTGGGTGAAGTTGTTAGGCGGGGGCATCACGCAAAATCTTAAGCCTCCGAGTACTAATATCGCAGAAACATCCACTCTCTTTCATGCAACCTTGCCATGTGCAAGGGTGTGCTCAAGGAAGAACTAATACAATAAACATTGCACTTGTATCGAGACGCTGCTTGTGACCTCAAAATCTGTGGAAACTGATAGCAGGCGAACAGAAAAATCTGCCGTATACTCCACCCTAGACTTTAGCTCCACCCTTGAGCTACATACGATCCCTTTTACCAGTTTCTTTACACTCCAAATATATCACTATAGCAGAGATCTATGTCGCTCTCTCTCCACAAACGGGGAAAAGGTTCACTCCGGACTACACATCACATCAGAAACACTTTCAGGCACTGACATTGACACATCCACTCTCAAACTGATACGCACTCCGCAGCCGCTGCCTTTGATGGTCACATCTTAAGCCTCAGAAATGCAGAGGGCATTGTCTATACCAAGAAACAGGGATTAAAACGGCCACTGCTAGTCTCTCTGTTTTCGCTTCGCTTCTGGGCTTGTGAAACACATGGCCGTAACGGCAGATGTTTCGAAAGTGCTCCCTGGGAGTCGGAGCAAGGACATCGCGTTTGACACATTATGACCAAAACGTAGATGTCGCTTGAACTTTTCTGTTCAGTTCAGTTCACTTCAGTTCGTTTATTCACCAAAAGGGATCTAGATGAATAAACATGAATTCCTGGGCTAAAAGTTCTATAAAAAACTTGACTAGGGAGTCATCTTAGGGAGTCGCTGTTCTACAGCGACTCCATAAGATTCACTCGCCAACATTTACCGGTCTTTCTTTTTCTTTCGTGAACCAATATGACAGCAGCCTCTCCAAAACCTATACGCATTTTCGTTCATGTATACGTCGTCTGACGGTGTACTTGTGCGTTTATTGTTGTGTGTTTGTGTTTGTGTGTGTTTAAATTTGTGTGTTTAACGAGCCCAAGTTCGACTTCATTTATATTAGCCGCGCCGACGTGGAATGCTGCCGATCATTGGAACCATGTGCGAATTTTTCTGGGGTTAAAATATCTCCCCACGGGAGTTCTCGTTTTTCGCTTGCAAATAAAAAACAACGAGTGAAGCGCGTCTGAACTCTCATCACTCCCTAGGACAACGACCCTGTTCCAAAACAAGGCGGGGATTCAGTGCTTCATGTGGCAAACGGCGTGTGTCGTGGGATACTAATTCGAACAAACCGCACGCTGTTACGTTTTGCGAATAATTCAACACAATGTCTGCCATTTGTTTCTTACACAAAGGAGAGAATAGCAGTTACAATCGGGAAAACAGTAGAGTTGCACTTTTAAAACTTTTTATATGTACCTAAAGCCTGGAGGGTACTACGAGTCTTCACCTAAACTTAGCAGGGAAAGGTTTAGGCCTGGTTGTTACGAGTGTTCACCTAAACTTTGCGGGGATAGGTTTAGACCTGGTTGTTTGTTTTTTTCTGTAGTACATTTGTTACCAAGATTCGAACTTTACATTGCATACATACATAGCTGAGCCAGTGACGCAGAGGTAGATCATCCGCCTTCCGTTCAGAAGGACCATGTTTCGAATCCAGGTGGACTATTCCAACCGGATTTTAAAAAAATTCACCATCTTCTCTTAGGCAAACCCAGAGCAGTATGCGAACAAGCCATGGAGTCTACTGAAGTTCCCACTTTTTTTCAGTTCGGTCGCCGCGTTGCGGAACGAGAATGATGGGGGGCGGAGCGCGCGGGCGTTATTTAAATCGCGGTGGTACACCGGCACTCCCAGCGGAATATGCAGTGGCTACTGTCGCGTCTCTAACCCTAAGCTGTTTCGCATTATTGCACGCCTAGCCGCAGGTGTTGCCATTCGTTGCGCAATCCCGGAGAGGAGGGGAGCTTCGGAGAAAAGAGGAGGAATTCCGGAGAAGACAGGAGCGTCGGAGAGGAGAGGAGAATTGCCTCGCATACTACTCAATGCTCACCTACGTGAAGATGACGACGGTGGTAGAACGCGAAACTATCTCGTGATGAATTGTTTGGTTGGCCAATCTCAATGGGCGTCCTGCAACAATCATTGTCAGGGGTGCCTCGCCAGGCAAGCGCAGTGGGGTGTGGTACTCAGGGTTACCCTATTGGAAGATAACGATGGTGGGTAAACGCGGAGCTATCTGGTAATGGATTCTTTGATTGGCCAATCATTTCGGGCATCCTGCCACAATCACCATCAGCGGTGCCTGGCCAGGCATGGGCAGTGGGGGTGCAGACGGCAGACGAGGGAAAGAGGGACACAGCCCTGAGCATGAGATGCTTCGCAACTAAAATCGGGGTGTTGATGGTATCGAAGATCAAGGCGTCGGGTAAATCCTCCTTCCGGCAACCATTACCGGTAACGCGCTTCCTGACGCTCCTGACACGCACCGGGGCTCGGATTAGGTTGGTAACGCAACCAAAATGCAGTAGCTAGAGAGCATGTCCGCGGAAGAGCTACGACGGCAACCCGGCCCCTTGACTGCCCTGTGCTTCAAACATAACACAGAATGCGCTAATAAGCTTGCACAATAACGGCATTGTGGCGCAATACACATACATCTGGTCATCAGATATATGTGTGCATCAGGTTACGAGAGCTCTCAGTATAAATGGTGATCGTTCTTGTCCAGACAGGGAGCGATACTTACGCTGAACATTCTCTTTGGAACAATATACGGGTATCGTATCACCTGCACGAATCATCAGCAACAGCTTATACATCAGCGCTTCTTAACTATCTATGTGCATTGTCATCATCATCGTGTTTTTGTGGTTGTCTAGGTTTCAGCATTACCGTGAAAGTAGTTTTTCACCTAAATGTTCATATTTCTTTCTTTGCGACTAGACTTGAGTTATAATTAGCGCCTCATTCGTCCTACTCCGACTTCTTCGTAGTATTCTAAGTACACAATATAGTGATACTTGCGAGGTAATTCGCGAGACAATGGCCAAATTTTGCAAAAGTTCTCAAATGTATTGACATTTCTCAATACAATGTTTGCGCAACGCCATAAACGTTTTGTTGTGGTATGGTATGACTTATGCCCTCAAATTTGTAATACTTTGCACAAATTAAAATATGGAAAATTTCTCGTTGAGTTGTTTTTGCTCTGTTGTATGCTACCATGGGTCTGTATAAATATTCTTGTAGCAAACTCCCTAGAGCTGAATTTAGCAGACGCCAGGCCATACCTTTTTTTCAGATAAAAAAAACAATCAAACCGGAAGTTTACCTGTTATACTGTACGCACATACTCCTTTTGTTCTTTAATTGCTTACATTGTATGAACATAATGTGCGAACGTTTTTCTAAACGAAATAGCCGATCGTTTTCCAAGGATTTGTGATAGCGTACAGAAAAACTCCTCAGATGGTGTCTCTCTCGTATACAAAGTAACTATGCATTGACTGGCATACAATAAAGTCTGAACATTTCTTGTGTGTGGCATCTTTCATTACACAGCTCAAACACGTTTTAGACTTTTTTGTATTTTCATGCTAATTCGGCAGGAAGCAGAAGCAACTGTTTCGTGGCCTGACGATAAGAAGAGCGAACTGATCCACGTGCTTGAACTGCCAAGCCACCTTCGAACTTTTACAGAAAACTGAAATTTGTGGCTGGAACTCTTTATGCATTTTGCGAATGTTACTCACCTAAATGTGAAAGTATTACTGCACCTTTTACTAAGAAAATGATCGACTGTGAAGGTATAATTTTAAGTAGAGGGGTCACTCCACATTAGGTAGCATTACACTGCAAGGTGGTTTGCAACATTCACACTGTGCCTGAAACCTATTTGAACACTGCACCTCCAATATATTTCAGTGACAAAACACTTGCAATGACAAAAACCGGCAGCTTATCAATTCTTGAAGCCTATACCTGTGAAGGGTAGGAGCCGATATCCTCAGCCACAAAAGAAACACTGCAGTAATTTTCTCCTACCAAAATGCCTGCATTTTACTTTCAGCTATGCACTTAAGGATTGCAAAAGTGCACTGCCATATTCAAAACTGTTAACTGTTTCGCTCAGTGTTTAAATTGTCCCTTTGGTGCCGAAGCAAGTCTTTCATTCACTTTATTTAGAGACACGAAATAAAATTTTTTGCTGTTGGGTGCTCTCAAGTTCCCATGCTTCAATGATCAAATATTGAGTTTGATATCCTACCAAAGCTTTACTCCAAGTGTTCTATCACATCCGACGAGGCTATCAGCGTCTATATTATGTCAGTGGTTATCTCCGTGACCGATTCCTTCTAAACTATCCTTTCCTCAACGAAGAAAGTAATGGTGCACAGGGAAACCCTGTTTGAGATTTGTTTTAAGTGTCCGGAGAGAAATCCCAAACCAAAATGCTCAGCCAGCTTGCGCTTCACCTTGAGCATTATTACTCATCTTGATCAGACAACTGTCACACAGGAATTGCAAAATATAGGTGAATCTCGAATTCCTGTATTCCCTGTATTCCATAAGATTAAGTGGAGAACTGCAGGTAATTGTCACCAAAAGACCCAGCTAATTTAACAACATATGTATTACAAATAAATATTTCTTTCAGATGAGAAAGTGAAAATGTTTCAAAAATTTGGTTGGGCAGTCGCGTGGTTTTTATATTGAGAAATTTGTTTCCTTAATGCATAATGTCGGTTTTAATTATGCACATCCAGAGCAATGAGTAAGTTTCAGGTTTACGTTTCTCGCGTTGAGCTGCGTATTGATTGTGAAGGAGCTCGGTTTGAATAGAAAGCTTGAATTGTTTTGTTTTTTAGACATGGTTGCATGGTTATAAGGAGTTCTGAAAAGTGAATCAAGTACTGAACATTGTTAAATCACCCCGCCCTAAGTACACCACCTTGCCTTCATACCGTGGCTATTCCAAAAAAAAGCATCCCCAACCTTTTTTTTTGGCTGTACCACCAATATTTAAAACATTTTATATTGATTGCTTTCTGTCTACGTTTTACCAAGAATATGCTCTTTGGGGTGATCATTCTACGCTACCGTTTTACTTATGCAGTGAACGAGTGAGGTTTGATACACATTTATGTAAAAGATAAACAACGCATGCAAACCCTAATCTTCTCCGCTCATCTCTTCTATTAAAACTTACTCAGACCCCGGTCTTGTTAAAAATTTATCTATAGTTTTCACTCACCACTAGCCTACCATTACGTAATGATTATAAACACGAATATCCACTTCAATTTACAATGTTTTATCCTACAGTGTTTCGAACAGCTGGCAAGGGTGCAATAAGCGCAGTCCCAGGGCTCTTCCCTTAACCCTATAATATTTATTACACGTAAAGGTTTCTTTCTTCAATGAAGAACTGCGTGGCATTGTAAAACAATATTGGCTGTTAGGTCAATAATCAGTGGCAAAGTGTTTGTTCGAAAAGCTTTTGAAAGCCGGCACAGCACACGCAGCTTTTGCTGATGTTTGTGTTCACACTATTTTTAATTCAAAACCTTGCCGCTTTTATAAATAGCGTGTTTCTCGTATTGAAATTTTGGTTGTAGATGCATGTACGGTTTCTAAAAGGCTTCAAATACGCAAAAAATGATAAACAGCACATTCGTTTGTTAGTACATACTGAAACGTACACAAAGCACACCATAAAAAACGAAGGAAGAAGAGGTATTTTGGATGAAAAGAAAAATTATAAGAGATACTTTTAAGTTCAAAGCTAAGCTTCAGGACTTTGTTAAGGAACAGACTCTGTAAGGAAGAAAGCTACGTTTTGACATGCGTGCTTTTTTAAAACGCCGCACACATAAGCACTTGTATTCAACTGGCGTGGTTTATTGCTTGAAAGTTCATGATTTCGACCCGATAACGTGCTGTGGATGTCAGAACATATATGTTTTATTTTTTTACCAAGTTACTAATCTTCATTATTGCATGTACTGCTTCTGCCGTAATCTCAAAAAAGCTAAAGAAAGGCATCATTACAGTCATTCTTTCGTAGACAAAATTTGGCTGCGATAATTATCGAAGAAGGTGTGTGCAAGGTGTCAAATTTGCAAAAAAAACTTAGACCAGCAAAAGACAGAGAAAAAGCTGTATTAGATCTCCGTCAGCGCTATGTTCAAAATGTTGCTTGAGGTGGTTTGAGAGCTGTTACCTGTGAGACACAAAGCAAGCCTTCTACAATTACAATTATTGAAATTTACCACAGTAGTTACAACCTCTTCTAGGCACCTGAGTTTTAAACAACAGTTGAGCAATTGTAGACCAGTGTACCACGATTTGACATACATTGATTGGCTCACATAAAATAAGGTGGACAACCTGGTCACAGGCCTTCAAAATTGTACTAACAAAAGCTTCTGCGCTAAAAAACTGCTGGGTAAAGCACAAATAATTAAAGGTGACATAAAAGGCTAACTGAAATTTTTTGTATAAAAAATGGCAGGTTTGTACCTCTTCTGGCATTTATTTATTGACTTGCCTTCTATTTTGTTCTGAACTTGTAGAATCAGTATATAAACAGCCCTCGAGAAGCAGGAACTCTACTTTAAACGATTACTGTGATCTTTCGTATTGTTTGCTTTTGATTAGTTTTACTGACGTGAAAGTATTGGGTGGAGATTGCCGCATCGTCTTTTACACCACGTCAGTACAAAGACGTCCCAGCCATAATAAGCTAGCACGCCCCCTAATTACAGGCCCCTCTTCAACGAAGTGAAGTAAAGTGGCTAGGAGAGAGGGTAGAAAACACACACACTCACACTCACTCTTAAATATAATACTTGTAAATATATATTATGAGCACTTGAAAATACGAACCCCCTGTTAAGTCGAAAGAGAAGTCTCTGTGGGACAGCATAATGGTTAGTGCACCGCACGCGTAATGCGGAGATGTGGGTTCGACTCCCACACCCAGAAAAAACGGCGGATTTTTTCTCGACTGATATTTTGGCCTATTTATCACTGTAGCAAAGAAACATGACAAACGCACGTCATGCGGAACAGTTAAATATTTCGGAAACACCCCACTAGCACTGGCAATGACGACTGCAACTGTTATACATATATATATATATATACATATATATATATATATATATATATATATATATATATATATATATATATATATATATATATAAGGTTAGTAGAGACAGAGACAAACGAGAAAGACGTAGAAAAAAGAAATAATTTTACTGACGTTTCAGGAAGAGGACTCCCTTTCTCCCTTTCTTTTTCAAAGTCTCTGAAGAAAGGGAGTCCTCTCCCTGAAACGTCTTTCTCGTTTATCTCTGCCTCTACTAACCTTATTTCTTTTCGCGCTCTGTGTGACTTTTTATCTTTTCAGACTATATATATACATACATAAATATATATGTATATATATATATGTATATATATATATATATATATATATATATATATATATATATATATATATATATATATATATATATATATATATATATATATATATACATATATATATATATACATACATACATACATATATATATATAGCTATAGTTTGGAAACGTAAACACTCACTTTAGTCGCGCGAAAATAGGGTAAGTGAAGACTGAGACAAACTAGAATATCATGAAAAAACTTACGGTGTACTAACGTTTCAGGAAGAGGACTTCCGCTCTTCATGGAACCGAATAAGTTGGTTTCAGGGTTATATATATACATTAAATGTAGCAAGGGCGAATACAGGGTAAAGGAATTGAGAGTTTGTGCAATGGGATCATGGTTGGTAGGCAGCAAAAAAATGAGAGAAACCGTGAAATCAACTCATTCCGTACTATGAATAAAGGAAGCCCTCTTCCTGAAACGTCACTTAACTTTTATTTTTTATGCTTTCTTGTGTGTCTCGGTCTGTGCTTACTGAAAATATATATATATATATATATTTATGATATATATATAAAAATGGTCTTTAAAGATAAAAACTCACACAGAGCGCGAAAAAATAAGCTTAATAGAGACAGAGACACACGACAAAGACGTAAAAAAAATAGAAATAGGATTACTGACGTTTCAGGAAGAGGACTTCCTTTCTTCAGAGTGAAGAAAGGAAGTCGTCTTCCTGAAACGTCAGTAAACTCATTTCTATTTTGTACGACTTTGCCTTTCTCGTGTGTTTCCGTCTCTACTAACCTTATATTTATATATATATAGCGAATCATAAAATGGGAAATGAGGGGCTCCGTGAACTAAGACAGAAAATAAGGTTGGCAGCCAAGAAAACCTCGGAAAGCAAAGGAGAGGTTGTCGTGGGTCATAGAAAGAGGTGAAGAATTTTTTCAGTCGAAAATAAGTGGTGTAAAAATGCCCGCCGCGTGGGATCCGAACCCATGACCTCGAGAACACCGGTCTGGTGCGATAACCACAACGCTACCGGCGGGGCTATTTCCCCAGCACTTTCTCGGGTATTTATTAAGTAATTTTTGTTTCCTGCACTTGGGGGTGGTAGCGAGCGCCACTCGTACTACTCGGGGTGAAGGAAACCTTCTTTTTAATCCCCGGGCCGTGACTCGAGCATCTACGACATGTCGAGAGTGGTCGACCAGCGTTGAACCCTCTTAAGCTCCCTTTGGCACCAAGACTGCCAGAACAGAGGCCCTCGCTAAGCATGTAGCGAATCAGAAAATTGCAAATGATGGGCTCCGTGAAATAAGACAGAAAATAAGGTTGGCAGTCAAGAAAACCTCGGAAAGCAAAGGGGAGGTTGTGGTGGGTCATAGAAAAGGGATGAAGAATTTTTTTAGTAGAAAAGAAAGAAAGGAAGGGCATCTGTTCCGGCAGTCTTGGTGCCAAAGGGAGCTTAAGAGGGTTCAACGCTGGTTGACCACTCTCGACATGTCGTAGACCGTCGAGTCACGGCCCGGGGGTTAAAAAGAAGGTTCGCTTCACCCTGAGTAGTCCGAGTGGCGCTGGCTACCACCCCCAAGGGCTGGAACAAAAATTACTTAACATAAATACCCGAGAAAGTGCTGGGGAAACAGCCCCGCCGGTAGCGTAGTGGTTATCGCACCAGACTGGTATTCTGGAGGTCGTGGTTTCGGATCCCACCCGGCGGGAATTTTTTCACCACTTTCTTTTCGACTCAATTTTTCATCTCTTTCTAATACCCACGACAACCTCCCCTTTGCTTTCCAAAGTTTTCTTGACTGCCAACCTTATTTTCTGTCCTATATATATATATATATATATATATATATATATATATATATATATATTGTAAGATGGGTTTATTGCGGAATGAAATGCGGCAGGATGCTCAGAGAAGGCAGTCCAAAGCAAGCGGGGCACACGACTGGCTCTCACGCGCTCTTCTCGCGGTACACGCTGAAGATGATTCCTGTCCAGTTCAACGGTGCTTCATCTTCCTTGCCGTTATTGCACGACGGCCAATCTCCTTGCAAGGGTAGGAGATAGTTAGCATTGAGCTGTTGACCACTGTCACCTGTTCACACTAAAATCACCCCCCGAGGCGAAGGGAGCCACCCTGGCGACTTAGGGCCACGCCACGACAACAGGGTCATAATAACGCTTGAGGCGCTGCATGTGGACTGTCTCGCGGCCTCGGCGACGGAGGTCTGTAGACGGGGTTAGCGGCTCCACAACGTAATTGACCGGCGACGTGCGTTCGACGACGCGGTAGGGGCCGCGGTACTTGGATAGCAGCTTGCTGTAGAGACCAGGAGTAGTAGTCGGTATCCAAAGCCATTCCAGGGAGCTGGGAGAAAAAGTCGCTTCTGGGCGGTCGCCATCACGATGATGTTTTTGATGTGACTGGTCTTCAGAAGTGAAGGCGCGGACAATCTGGCCGCATTCTTCAGCGTAGCGGCTGAGTCGAGAAATAGTCGTGTGCTCTGAAACATCAGGACGATAGGGGAGGATTGTGTCGAGTGTGCAGGATGGTTCACGACCGTACAGGAGGAAAAAAGGAGAGAATCCTGTGGTGGACTGCACCGCGGTGTTATACGCGTACGTCACAAAGTGAACAATCGCGTCCCAGTTGGAGTGGTCAGAAGAGATGCACTTGGCGAGCATATCGCCAAGAGTGCGGTTGAACCTCTCCGTCAGCCCGTTTGTCTGCGGGTGGTAGGCAGTAGTGGTGCGGTGAGTCACCTTGCATTTTTCCAGGAGAGCGTCTATGACTTCCGACAAAAAGACATGCCCTCGATCACTAAGAAGTTCACGTGGTGCTCCATGACGACGGATGAAACGATGTAGTAGGAAAGAAGCAACTTCGTTCGCCGTGGCCGCCGGTAGTGCAGCGGTCTCAGCGTAGCGCGTAAGGTGGTCGATAGCAACCACGGCCCAACGGTGTCCGGCAGAAGTAGCTGGCAGCGGCCCGTTTAAGTCAATGGCGATCCGGTCGAAAGGGCGCGCTAGGCAGGGTAAAAGTTTCATTGGGCCGGTTTGTTGTTGATGCGGGGACTTACGACGCTGGCAGTCTTCGCATTCCCGAATAAACTTTATCACGACGGTGTACATGCCTCTCCAGAAATAGCGCTGCCGCAGTCGTTCGTACGTCTTAAGCACGCCTGCGTGGGCACAATGCACATTCGCGTGGAAGCTCTCACAAATGGCAGCCCGCAAGTGACGATGCATCACGAGCAACCACTTGCGTCCTTCTGGATGATAATTGCGGCGATAAAGATCTCCATCACAGATGGCGAAGTGCGCAGCCTGACGTCGCAACGCCCGGGGAGCGGTATGCAGCGTAGGGTTAGAAAGGAGGTCGCAGAGTGAGGAAATCCAAGGATCCTGCCACTGTTGCCCCGCCATGTCCTCAAACGGTTGTAATGTCGGGGTAGAGTCAATGGCTGTAAGGTCTGCTATATCCGTGCCCAGAGGTGAACGGGACAGGGAGTCCGCATCGTTGTATTTTCGCCTAGACGGATTGTATATTACGCGGATGTCGTATTCCTGGAGGCGTAGAGCCCATCGGGCAAGGCGACCAGAGGAATCCTTCAGTGATGTCAGCCAGCAAAGGGAGTGATGGTCTGTCACGACATCGAAGGTACGGCCGTAAAGGTAGGGACGGAACTTGGCAATAGCCCACACGATGGCCAAACACTCTTTCTCCGTGACGGAGTAATTGGATTCGGCTTTTGTAAGCGTACGGCGCGCATAGGCAACGACGTGCTCTTCAAATTCTGGCTTCCTCTGGGCAAGTACGGCTCCCACCCTGACGCCACTGGCGTCAGTATGGATCTCGGTGGGCGCATGAGGATCGAAGTGGCGCAGTATAGGGGGTGAGGTGAGCAACCAAAAGGGCTTGATCGCATGCAGGAGACCAGGTGAACAAGTAATGGTTGCCGCCAAGGAGCTTTGTAAGAGGTGCAATAACGGATGCAAAATTTGGAACCAATCGCCGTAAATATGAACAAAGGCCAATGAAACGGCGCAGGGCTTTTAGAGTGGTCGGTTTTGGGAAGTCGGCAACAGCTTGTAGCTTGGCAGGGTCAGGGAGCACACCGTCCTTCGAAACCACACGACCAAGAATAGTCAGCTTTCGGGCCGCAAAATGGCACTTCTTTAAGTTTAGCTGTAGACCGGCATACGTTAGGCACTGCAAAACTTGCTCTAGACGAGAAAGGTGGGTGTCGAAATCGGGAGAAAATATAACGATGTCGTCCAAGTGACATAAACAAGTTTTCCACTTGAGGCCACGCAGAATATCGTCCATCATGCCCTCAAAAGTGGCGAGCGCATTACATAACCCGAAAGGCATTATGTTAAATTTGTATAATCCATCGTTGGTCACAAACGCGGTTTTTTACGGTCATCGCCTGCCATCGGCACCTGCCAATAACCGGAGCGCAAGTCCAGCGATGAGAAGAGCTCAGCTCTTTGCGGATAGTTTAAGGCATCGTCAATCCGGGGCAGACAGTACATGTCTTTCCAAGTGATATTCTTAAGTCGGCGGTAATCGACACAAAATCGGATCGATCCATCCTTCTTCGTGACAAGTACTACTGGAGAAGCCCAAGTGCTATTATATGGCCGAATGACGCCACGCTTGAGCATCTCATCAACATGGCTTTCGATGACAGAACGTTCTTTGGCCGAAACGCGATACGGTCGCTGGCGCAAAGGACGATGGGAGCCAGTGTCGATTCGATGAGAGACAGTCGTCGTGCGGCCCAAAGAAGTCTTCTGACAGTCGAAGGTGGATTTGAAACGCTGAAGAAGGGTCAGAAGCTGGTCACGCTGAAGGGGATCGAGACTGTCATCTACGGCGGTAATGAAGGCAGTGGAGTCAAAATATAGAGGTCGGCTGATTGAGTTAATAGACAGAGGAGGTGTCACATCCAGGAAGTCAACGAGGTGGCTGCCAATAGCTTCCACACGGCCAAGGGACTCACCACGAAGTACAGTTAGAGGTGATGGAGATGCATTACATTAAGCCGTAGTGCCAGCCCCATTCTCTATAGTAAGGACGTAGTAGGGAAGAGGGGTACCTTTGCGACCGGAAAAAACATTAGATGGCGTGAACACGACTGTTGCCTCGGAAATTGTGTCACAGGTCACTGGTAGGAGAACGGCAGAAGCTGGCGTCATTGTGCAATCGTCGGTGGCGCATAACTTAGACGAAAGCGCAATACCCTCCGTTTCAGCGTCAACCAGAGGAAGTAAAGCAAGCTCGGCTCGGGCACAGTCAGTAATGGCGCTATGACGGGACAAGAATTCCCACCCTAAGATGATGCGATGGGAACAAGTTGGCAGGACGAGAAACTCGATGATGTACAGCTCATTGGGTATTAGAATCCTGGCCGTGCAATCTGCGAGAGGCTGTACCTGATGCGCTGTGGCAGTGCGGAGACGAAAACCGGAAATCGGCGTCCTCACTTTTCTTAATTGATGATGCGATCCTTGATGCTTGAGGTGGTTGCTTCAGAAACCGAGACGGGCGTAGCTCGAGGTCTACGAAGGGGATCAGAACCGCAACCTCCACCAAAACATGTTACGTGGCGGTAGGACGGATGGCATGAACTATGGTCGGTGCTGAAGCGATCTATTTACAGAAAGAGATGCAGGCTATTTACACAGCATGAGCGATAACCCCACGCCAACCGTCTCCGTCTTCTTTGGTGTAATATGCCCATCCCACTAAGCTGCACAGTCCACTTCCTCGTCTTCTTGTTACAATATATATATATATTGTAGCCAAGCTGATTCCGACCAGCAGACTTGGTAGAATTCACGACATAAATGCACGTGCTTTGAGCAGGCATGTACCATAAGGTTCAAACGAAGGTTGCATCGATGATGCCTCGCTGGCACTTTTCAATGTGGAGTTCTTTTTTGTTATCGTTAGGAAGACTTTATTATAAGTATGAAATATGCATGGTGTAAAGCTTGTGGCGCCTTCTCTGGCCTTAATTATAAATCCCAATACATCACCCTGAGTAAATTATTTCGAAATAAATCATGTTCAGTCCTCTTCGTTGTTTTCGGTGTACTGCAGAAACTTGAATAAATAGTACTGGGCGGGGCAGTTAGGAGGGTTCGTTCTTGTAAGTGAAGATTTGGCCAGGAATATGCTTTGAATATGTGACACAGTGTGTGCTTGATGCTTATTTCGTCAAGTGATTACCCTGCCTATGCATAGTATTAGTTATTTTGGTTGAATTTTTTGCATGCTCTAGACACTCGACAACATTTATATAATTTATTTTTGCACCGTTTCTTAAATCGCATTTGTTTGGTCTGTACGCGCAAACGTTTAAACACAACAAGAATAAGCAGCATTGTCGAAGCTTCTCAATACGACGCGAAAATCTAGAACTCAGACATCACGAACATCTAAAATTTGGTACTCTGAATTTGGAACAATGCATACCATTTTCTTCGACAGTGTCGCGCACGCTCCTTCTGTAATAGATCAGATTGCCACCATTGCAAGATAATAGTCTCAGTTCATTGTTAAAACAAGTATATTGGAAAGAAAACGCTGCCAGACAGGATGAAAGCCAAAAATAGCTTTAACTGTTTATTCCGCACCTTTAAATATTTCCTAAACCATTCGTTTGTTTATTTAAATAATATTTATAGGTTATGGATATTCTTTAAAAACAATATCGAACGTCCGAAGCAGGTGCCAAGCACCTGGGTCAAAATACAAATCAGCTAATCGAAAATAATTTGGTTGATATATTTTTGTTAAAATCATGGTGAACACCAAACTGAGCATGAAAAATTCATTCACCTAAGTTTAGCAAGAGAAAGCAGAAACGTTTCTGTTCTGTAAAACATTATATTGTTCGACAAGCCATTATTTTTGTTGAGCGTTCAATAGAATACCAGAATAATAGAGCAACAATGAGTTGAGAGAAAAAGAAACTTTCTCGTCTTGATAATAAACAACCAGTAAACGTCCCAACTTTTCCATGTGTAATTGCGACATATTCTTCCGAGGAAGATGTAGTGAAGTCACATGCTTCCCACCTAAAAGGCCATGTGGCCATGTTCCCACGCCATGTCGGCTATGGGCCTAGCGCTGGGAGGGAACAAGGAGGAAGACTCAGGACTTGTCTCTCGCTGGTACCGCGGCAAACTTGCGTGACTTGTGACTCTCTCACTCGTACTGATTTTCTGTAAATATCTGAGAATACACCCCTATTCCTTGCGCCTTCCTCGTAACATCTTATGCGAGAGGTAGCGGTGGGCTCCCTATCAGTCAGATTAACCCGACCCGAAAATGCGTAGCGGTTACCACATCGGTCTTCAGACCATGTCATCGAATCAAGCAACGGTTCATACTGCACCGATCGTCATCGTGTCCTATCCAAGAGAACCCGGTATGTTCAACGGCACAGATGTTCTCAATGGTGAAGACTGGATCCGCATGTATGAGCGCGTTATCTCTCACAACCGCTGGGCCGACACTTTGATGCTGGCGAACGTCTCCTATGCTTTGCGGGGTGCAGCAAAGACTTGGTTCTACACCAATGAGGCCACGTTAACAATCTGTGACGATTACAAGCAGAAGTTCCGCGACATTTTCGGGCCGCCAATAGCAAACCGCCTTGCTGAAAAACAAGCTGGCTTCCGTGTGCAAACGTCTACTCAGTCGTATATTGCATGCACTCAGCACGTTCTCGCACTGTGTGAAAAGGCCGTTAACCTGATGTCTGAAAAAAAACAAAGTATAGAATGTGTTTGGGCATCTCCTATGATACTTTCGAATTGCTTGTCTGCAAGGAGTGCACGGGTGTCGACGCAAAAATTAAAAAGTGCCGTCGCGTCAAGCAGGCAAAAAGTCGCCGCGTCTGGGCACAGTACGCCCGTTCATCCAACACCGCTGCGACTTCGTCGTGTGAGGACCTTACCCCACGCCCTGCTTCGGAAGCTGAGGTAAGTCCTACGCCTACCGCAAGCATCACTAAGGTCGTACATTGGGAGCTGGAGGCGTAGCCCCGGCACTTTTCAACCAAGCGCCTGATGGCGGCATGCGTATGATTCCCCTTATCCAGGCCGTCGTGCGCCAAGAAATTGCGACCATGAATATTCGTACCACCTGCTCGCGAATTGCCACGATGTCCGCCCCGACTACGTCTTCACCGAACCTCGAACCTTGGGCGGATTTCGGCCGTTGTCGCGCTAGGGACAAGAAACCTCGCTGAATGGCGCAAAGCGGACGATAGGCTGATTTGATTTAACTGCCGTCGGAATGGTCATGCGGCCCGTACGACAGGTCCTGCTGGCTTTCGTCACGCCTATAGCCCCCTCTTGATTCTTCTCCTGTGGATGCCAGACCTCGCTGTTTCCTGAATCCCGATCCATCGGCGTAGGCCGAAACTTGCGCCACGCTTCCCGATTCACCCGTTCTCTATCTCCACAGCGCCGCCAGTCCCGCTCGTCTCGCCGTTTCCAGTCACCGGATCCGGAAGGACGTAGCTCCTCGGAAAAACTGAGAAATGCAGCTCCGAGATGTGACGCTGCATTTTCGACCCCTGGCCGCAATACTGTTCGTACAAAACCGGCTCAACGCAGCACCTGGAAGTACAGGTACATGGTGTGACCATCAAGGCCCTCATTGAGACTGGTGCGTAAATTTCTTTTGTGAGTGCGGCCCTTCGTCGCCGTCTTCGTAAAATACTGACCCCTGCCCCTTCTTGTTCTGCGCGTGTTGCTGACAGAAGTATGGCTTGGGTTGTTGGAGTATGTGCGGCCCGTGCCAACATACCTGACCAACAAAATGTTGTTTTTTTTCACAGGGTTGAACCAATGCCCATATGGGAATTTTCTCGGTCTTGGTTTCCTTTTCACCCATTCTGCCCTAGTTGGCTGTTCCGAAGGCTACTCCTTCTTGAGACGCCCCGTGCCGGCGCCGCATTTGAGGAAAGTGAGCAGAAGTCACAGTTCGTATCCGGGGATCCCACCCGGTTACCACCGTATACTGCCGCTTTTATCCCATTGACGCATACCCTCCTGTTGGAGACGGCGTATACGAGGATTCGCCAACCGTTGACGTGCTCATCACGTGTAATGTGGTACTGCCTTACACCCTGGTCACTGTAATTGACAACCACGTTGAGCTACCGTTCAACTACGGTTCCTCGCCGCAGCGCCTACGGAAGGCCATGTCGATCGCAACGATTTCTTTTCTCGTATACTACCACGTTACCCCCTGACCGTCGATGATACCCTTGATCATTCTAACGACCAATATTCACTTCCAAAATCCGATCGCAGTTACGCTGCGATGATTTCCAACGATACACCACCTGCTCAAGCCGGTGAGCTCTTCCATGTCCTGTACTCTTACCGAGACATTTTTGACCTTGAACACCGTCCACTCGGTTAGCCAACCACTGTGACACTTTGGATCAACCACGGCGATGCCAGTGCCATTCACCGAAGGCCTTACCGCGTGTTCACACTGAAGGAAAAATCCTCTAGGAGTCAGTGGACAACATACTCCACAAAGATATAATAGAGCCTCCTGCAAGTCCTTGGGCTTCCCCGGTCGTCTTAGTAGCAAAAAAAGATGGCAACTGGCGTTTTTGTGTTGATTTCCGCCACTTAAACAAGATTACCAAGAAAGGCTTGTACCCTCTGCCTCGTATACATGATGCCTTTGATTGCATCCATGGCGCGACATACTTCACCTCTGTCGACCTCCGATCCGGCTACTGGCAGGTTGCGACTTCTGACATTGACCAAGAGAATACTGCCTTTCCAAAACCAGATGGCCTCTATCAATTTAAAGTCATGCCGATTGGCCTCTGGAATGCGCTAGCCACATTCGAATGCATGATGGACTGTATATTACAAGGCTTAAAATGGTCCACATGCCTCTGTTATCTAGAGGGCGTCGTCGTATTTTCCACCGATTGAGACATTCACCTTCACCGACTTACGGACGTACTTGATGCGTTCCGACGAGCGGGTCTTCCGTTAAACTGAAGAAATGTCGCTTTGCGCACCCCGAAATGACCATTCTTGGACACCTTGTTGACAACAATGTAGTAAATCCTCATGCCGAAAAAATTCGCACCGTACAGCACTTTCCTGAGACGCAGTCAACAAAAGATTTGCGCAGCTTGGTCGGCCTCTGCTTATACGTTTGCCGCTTCATACCGGATTTCGCCACTATCCGCCACCCCTAACCGAGCGTCTTCGAAAAACACGACTTTTTCTTGGAAACCTGATCAAGCAGGAGCACTCTCCGCCTTTGCTTCTCTGCTTAGAGCATCCCCTGTATGGGGAATTTCGACCCATCCGTCGCAACAGAGGTCCGGAAATACGCCAGCGGTCGCGGCAGAGGTGCTGTACTGGCCGAGAAAAACCGTGGTGGTGAGCGCGCTATTGCACATTCGAGTCGTCTCCAGTCCAAACCCGAGCAAAATTACTCGATCACAAAGCACGAGTGTCTAACCGAGGTGTGGGCAGTAGCCCAATTTTGTGCGTACCTCTATGCCCGAATTTTCTCTGTGGTAACGGACCACCATGCTCTTTGCTGGCTTTCCTCGTTGAACGATCCGACAGGACGTCTGGGCCGCTGGTCTTTAAGTCTTCAAGAATACAACTTCTCCATCGCGTACAAGTCTGGTTGTCTACATCAAGATGCCGACTGCCTCTCCCGCTACCCCGTCGACCCACCTGACACGTGCACGTATGATTCCGACGCGTGTGTCATGGCTCTATCTTATATCTTGAAAATAGGGGAGGAGCAACGCCGCGACTCTTCAATGCGACACATCAGTGAACAAATTGAGTCTGGAAATGCCGACCTGTTGTGCCTTCTTACTCCAGGGTGGCGTGCTGTACCGCCACAAATTTCGCTCTTATGAACCAGCCTCACTACTTCTTGGTCCCGGCCACATGCAGTTGTCGGCGCTACAGCAATTCAATGACGTTCCCACAGCTGGTCACCTTTCTTTAATTTGCACCTATGACCGCACACTCCGGCGCTTCTACTAGCCTGGTCTGTAGAAGTCAGTGCGGCGCTACGTCCCCCAAATGTGCCTTTTTTGTACGGCACAAGACCCCAACTGTGCTGCCAGCCGGGCCGCTACAACTGATAGACGTCTCAACTGAACCATTTCATCGGGTTAACGTCTAGTTACTATATCCCTTTCCCGAATCTCACTCAGAAAACAAATGGGTTACTGCAGCTGCGTACTACACCACGTGTTTGGCCATTACCCTTGCCTTTTCGACAAGCTGTGCGACCGACGTTGCAGATTTTCTACTCTGTGAGGTCATTCTCCAGCATGGCGCCCCTCGACAGCTTCTTACCGACCTAGGTCGCTACTTTCTGTCCAGAGTTTTGAACAATATTCTTTGTTCCTGCTCTACCGCCCACAAAATTTTGACTGCCTGCCACCATTAAACAAATGGTCTTACAGAATGCCTTAACCGAACACTCATGGACATGTTTTTGATATACGAGTTAGCTTACCAGCGAAACCGGGACAATGGGTTTCCTTATGTCACATTTGCCTACAACTCTTCCCGACATGACGCGAGTGAATTCTGCCCCCTTTTTCTTTACGAACATGAGCCGGCATTACCCTGGACACATTGCTTTCTTGCTGCCCGGCTGCAGCGAAATACGCTAACGAATAAATCACACGGGTCCAACTCGCTTGCCAGGTGTCTCGTGCAAAACTCTCAGCATCTCAAACGTCGCAAACGATTTGGTGGGATCACTGCAACAGGAGTGTTAGCTATTCCCCTAGAACACTCTTTTTGTGACTTTCCCCCAGTCATCATTCGGGCCTGTCTCAAAAACTTCTTTGATGCTACAACGGTCCGTGGCGTGTTTTCTACCAGGTAATAGTTGTGACCTGCGAGGGTTTCCTGGTAGCCACAAATGGGTCACCAAGTGTCAGCCAATCAGATATCGTTCATGTGACACTCAAGCCCTACCAGGTGCCGGCTCCTCTTCCTGCTTCCTAACACCGGCACGGTTCTTCTCCTCCTGGGGTTTCTGTTCCGAGGAAGTAGTAGTGAAACCACATGCTTCCCGCTTAAAGAGCATGGGCTATGTGCCCGCTCTATGCCGACTATGCGCGTAGAGCTGACATTGAACAGGGAGGAAGACGACGACTTGCCTCTCGCTCCTAGTGGGGCCACCTTGCCTGATTGGTGACTCTTCCCGCTCGGACTGATAAATACCTGCCAATACACCACTATTCGTTGCGCCTTCCTCGTAACCTAAATTATGCTACTGTTTTTTACAATACAGTGATGTTGAACAGCTTGCGTTGCTCCACATAACTAAATAATTTTGAAATATTATACTCAATACCTTTTTCATCAAAATAATTTCTTAACAATAGCTTCACGTATAATACTTCCACTTCAGAAAACCTGAATAAACGTTTCTCTCTATCTATTTATATAATTATGTTGGGCGTGAAGAGCGGATAATAAAAGCTTTGCATATTTAAAAGAAAACTTCATTGCTAGTGCTTAAGGCGCAGAATGCGTTTTTTTGTAGTACAACATATAGTACGGGAGGGGCTTTGAAGGAGCTTAAAGGTTCAATACGATGAAAGTTTCACCTTGGCACTGATTTATATGAGGTTTGAAATTAAATACAATATTAATGTCAATAGGCATACTTCGGTGCTTCTAGAAGGCCTCGACAACCACATCTCTCGGCTTCTGAATATTTATTTTTGCTGCGTCCTGGGTGGATACAAATTGAACGCAGGTAATTGATGTAGACCGTGTCTGCAGTTATGGTACTATTGATAAACAAACGTGACAATGGGAGGACACTTGGTATTTAACAGCCATAGCAAACAGAATAACCAAATAAAGTTTTGGTAAGATAAAAAAAAATAACGAAGCAGCATGAGTGTATAGGAACTTTAATACGTGGCTTTGATTTAGAAGAGACGGCATGTACGCAATAGGGACTTTGAAGATTTATTTGGTTAGATCAGTGCATCATCATACTATTTTTGTTTGATAATACACAATCATTACTGTGGTAATTGCGAAGTTCTAAAGAGTGTGAAAGTTCTTACTCCTACAGGATGAGTAAAATAAGATTTGGGGTCATCGTTGCTCCCGACATTGCCTATAGATACCACAAAGCAACTATGGGAGTTACTTGTGACGTGCCGAATTTTCCGGAAGGAAAGCATTGTCGAATAATACGTTACTAAGGAATCACGTTGTCTATTCAATACAGGTCTTTTTGGTTATTGGCGGGTCATGGGCAATGTGTGCAAGCACAAGAATAGGGCCGTTGAAGCAACAACTAAGCTGCTCTGGGAAGACAAAATTTTACCACCTACACCTGAAATCTGAAACCTCTAAGGGCAAAGTTGGGAAAGCGGGATCATCCGCACTGCTCAGCATTTATTTATTGTGGTAGCAGAAACAATAGAGACATGAGGTCGTGGAAGTGTTACAGTAGGTATCCTGTTAAGTACTTTTCCCTGGAATTATGAGTACATATATTATTTGTATTAAATTGAACAGTCTGCTGCACCGCAGCACAACCCACATTTTTGCTTCTCGTGTACGCGAATGGGAAACCTAATTTTACCGTGTAGTTGTATATACCTAGGATCAAGCAAATGGCCCTCGCGTGTTTAAAAGAGAAGTATCTAGTGGTGTATATGCAGGAATTTTGTCCCGACGAGAAAACAAGGATGTGTTTTATTACACAAAGCGCCAGGTTTTCCTACAGTCGAAGGAGATGACTTAATTTATGTGACATACCCGTACTAGCACCAAGGCAGCTAACGCCCAATAAATTGCCACCTTAGACAACAACACCCGGCTGATTGATATAGCGCTACATAATATAATTGTGAAATTGGGGGCGGGGTTCATTTACACCCTCTCACAATTTAGGAACCCTCTCGGGCTGCACACGATTGTCGAGGGCTCACAAAATATGTCGGACAGCCACAGCCCAGGTAAGAGTCACACTTCACAGGATACGTGTCCCGTTCCACGTAACTGGCCAGCGACCATCACCAAAGACAATCCGCGAGCAGTTTATACTAAACAAGGCTAACGAAGACAGCGTGTCCCCAGCCCTCTCGCATGATCTGATTCCAAGCACACATCGCGCTTCGCCGCTGCGTTAGTAAAGCACTATAACAGGGCCAGGCATACAGATGCCTTGGGACACGTCTCTGTACAGAGCCATCACAACGTACATATCCATTGCACTGGTCACCTTACCACGTCCTCCACCTTGACGATGGCCTTCGAGGAGGGAAGTAAGTCACGAAGAAAAGACGGTCAAGTGGACTATTAGGCACCTCGCCTGAAGACGGCTGACTTCCAGTATGCATTTATCTTAACCATTAGGAATCGGCGATAATTCTGCACCCACGTAACAATATGGTTGAGTTGAAAGTGCTTCCGCAAACATGTCAAAACGCATGATGAACGGGTGTCAACGTTTCCTGAGTTGGGTGCGCTGCTAGAATATGTGGTGAGTCCACTCAAGTGAGCAAACAACCCCACTGAATCTCAGGGCACATGTTACAAAAGGGGATGGCCGTGTGATGTCCAGCTTTGGCGGACGAGAGCGGTGAGAATTAGTCATAACCTTGAATGAACAACAAAAGAAAGACTCATATTTGGGCAGCAAAAACAGTTTACAAACACGAGGACATGTAAAGTAACCGAGATGTACCCTAAAGAAATTCCAGAAAAGTTCAAAGTTAGGAAAAATTATAGAATAAGGAGCGTTAACAAATAGATAATACAAAATAAAGCATTTCAAGAAAAAGAAAAATAACAGTTTGATGTTTATGAGACAGAGTCCCACAATATTCACAGATAGGGCCGGATGATGCACCGCTGTCAGAGGCGGCACGGCTACTTGTTTAACGTGGCTTCGTCGTAGGCCAGGCCGTTCGATACGATAACAGTGATTCGAACTTCAGGAGTACGTTGAAGTCCTCCAGGGCGCGGGTCACCGATGTTGTGGTGCACAAACTGGCACAAGTCGTTGTCACATCACGACGTCCAAACGTAGCTGAGTAGCTTCGGTGCGGGTTCCATTTTTATAACTACGCCGGCGCGGAAAGAGAGGGCAGAGCACACAACGCGCCCGCCGCCGTCTAGCGAACAACTGCCCTATTTCACCATACTGGAATCATCGGAGCGCCTTAGCACTAGCAAAGGTATGCTCACCCCCCCAAACAAACTCAAAGACTCGGTAAAAGCTGAGCGCCGGAAATTTGATTTTGGTATTTTCTTGCCGCCGAGCAGGCATGTGATCGCGTTGCCACCGCTTCGTTGAGGAGAGTTCCAGAGTTTTCTCGGGGCGAATAGAAAAAATCTGAAAGAAACGGCCGACTGTAACGACAATTAGGTGCTCACAATATTATGAAAAAACAAGACGATACTTTTAGACGTCGTAGGCTCAAGTTTGTGACATAGGGAAAATCACACGTGTTCATTTATATACAAGCAAGGCAATGTCTTCACAAACAGGAATGCAATAGTTATAGTAGCGGGAGAGTTCTATACAGATCTGTACAGTAGCTTGACATCAAGAATTGCTGCAAGTCGTATGCGTGTATTAATAGTAGACATCTAGGGACAAAAACGTTCCGTTCTGAGAGACACGTGCAGCAATGTCGTCACCGTGCGACGAGACCTCGTCCCTTATAGTTGCCTTAGATGCCGTGAATCAACCGTCAGTTTTGTGGAGAATACCACGTGGAGACTGGAAGGGGCTTCCATCCACGTCGATACGCTATACTTCACTCGAAAAGTCCTCGCCAAATTATGGGCTGATATACCGTGCGACCTCAGTCTTGGAAACGTACCAGGCATTAGGGATCCTAACAGTCGTAACCCTCCATGGAATGTGCAGTCCTAACCCGGCACGTTCCTAGCGTAAAAGACATTACAATGGGTGTCCTCGACAGGACCTTTTCGTTGACATCTCGAAGAGGTCAAGAGGCTTGTCCAAAGGCCGTCGGGACAGAGAACTGACATGGAGGTTTAAAAGTTATTGGCCAGCAGAAAGGAGCTGGGACTCCGCGATGCCGAGCTGCGGGAATGCGTTATATCGGAGCAGGATCGGTTGCGCAATAAAAAGGCGGCAGAACGGGAAGCTTTTAGGGCCGCAGCGGAGTTAAAATGCACAAAGCAGGAGAGCCTGAGATTCAACCTAAAGCTACAGGAAGGCGCGAAAAACAGAACACAGGCTGAGGGCACCGTGGCAGCAACACATAACGCCGTGCCATTCATGTCGACGAGCCGGCACAACTTCACTCCCCGTTTGATGCGTGAAGAGACGACGTAAACGCTTATCTCCTTAGGTTCCGGGGAGTCGCTGCAGCTCAAAAATGGCCAGAAGATAAATGGGTCGTCGGATTGAGCACACGTCTCACCGGAGATGTGCTCTACGTCACCGGGACGATGACGCCAGGACATTCTCGGGATTACCAAAAATCAAGCTGGCGCTACTTCAGCGGTTCCCTTTTACCCCTCCAGGGTACAATGACAAATTCCGCGAGGCCAAAGGTGAGGATGACGAAAGCAGAACTCAGTGCGCGACGCGACCTCCCAGTTATTTTGACCGTTGGCTCGAAGCGTCTGGGGTTCCCAAGACGTTCAAAGCAGTACGCGACAATATGATTGTGGAGCAATTTTCTAAGTGTTGCTCGTCTCAGCTGGCCATTTTTATTAGAAATAAGGACTGCAAGTCGACCAAATAAACGGCCGAAGCTTGCATTCGTTTCCTTGAAGCACAAGCTGTCACAAACTTGGGAAAGGCCACGTACAAAAAAAGAGTCGCAAAGAGTCTTTTCTTCTAAGAGAGCTCCCACGTGCTTTTTATGTGAAAAATTGGTCACAGCGAGCCTAACTGCAGAGCAGTAGGCCTCAACACCCTCTTTGAAAACTGCGGTAAACAAGGTCATGATGCAGGCAGCCGTCGCTCTGAGCCTCTTGATAAAGCGCAGGTGTCGGCTTGCGCTATCGAGAAGTGTCGACACGATAAACCGCAACCGCACCACGGAAATAAAGACACATTGGCATGACCACGTTCCCAGCGTATAAACAGTGCCAGCTCCAAACGGAAAGTGCTGCAAGGCGTATGCGTGTGTTAACCGTAGAGATCTATGGACAAGTTTCTGTTCTCAGAGACACCGGCAGGAACGCCGTCATCGTGCCACGAGACCTCCTCACTGATAAGCGCCTTACAGGCCGTGCATCAACCATTCGTTTTGTGGAGAATGCCAAATGGAGACTGGAATAGTCTTCCATCCACATTGATACACCTTACTGCAGTGGAAAAGCCTTGGCCAAATGCATGGCGGATCTCTGAATGACCTCCCACTTGAAAACGTACCAGGCATTAGGAGCCTAAACTGTCTTAACCCTGCATGGAAGCCACAAAAAGCAAGGCAACAAGCAAATCCAGCTGTGCCCGGTAGTGAAGCAAATCTTCTTTCGGCCGACGAAACCACCAGCCACATCCATCACAAGGCACAGCATAACCGGGCGTCAAGTCCCATCATGTTTGCCGGTGTTACAACAAAAGAGGTGCGCCTACAGCAGCAGCTGGACAAGACTTTAGGCAACTGCCTAAAGATGGCACCGGCAGAGTCCTCTTCCGATTAAGAGAACTCCCGAAAGTTTGTTTTGAAAAAAGGGGCTGCTGTTCCGTCGGTACGCCTTAAAATCTGCCCACTTGATTCAACAACTTTTTCTGCATCCTTTCTGAGAAGCGGTCATAGGGAAGGCTCATGAAGGAGTTCCTGATCATCATCGATTTTTAGAAAGAACTAAAAGAATTTCTCGGGAGTTTTAATGTCCAAGCATTTACGCCAACCTCCGAAGATTTTTTAGGACCGGTCAGCCGTGCAAGACAGAAAATCCGAAAATTCAGGAGGCATTCCTATTTCGAGAGTGACTTGCACTGTTTTCCTTAGCGTAACGGATAGTCTGTTTTCAGCAAAACGACTAGCCCGCAACGCACCGACAGGCCACCTCGAACAGACGCTTATGTGCTCTGAGGTCAACCTGTTCATTCTTGTTTTGCCGTCTCGGCAGTGATTTGTTGTGGTGTCCAGACGAGGCTTACTGCCGGCTCGCAAAATCGGTTGACTGTGTGAACAATGATTTGTTTCCCTTTCCTGCCACACCTTTCGCCCACTGGTATCTTCTTAAAGTGTGTGAAGGCTTCACCCTAAAACCCTTTCCAAAGCCGAGGGAAGTGTAATAAAACCGCCAATACACGAAGGTGTATGCTTGCAATTGAAGGACAATAATGTCCTGGTGCAGGAGGGCTTGGCCGCATGGAACGCTTCCGGGACGACCATCCGTCGGCGGAAGCTCGGTGTGTGCTTGGACAGCACCGAACGTGATCTATATGCACCGACGGAGCCCGTGCTACCGCGCCGGGAGGTCGCCAGTGACCGCGGCGTAACAGGGGCCGTGCCGTAGCACCGGTCTCTCGTACTCCCCACTACACCGGGCCCCCGAGCCTTGCGCCAGGGCGTCTGGTCATCAGTTCTGTGGCTGGGCCACCATCGGTTCGAAAGCACCATCCTTCGGGGCAAGCGCCCCTGCCTGCCTCTCATGGGACCCCGGGCGAGGGGTCCGTGCTGCTTTGCCGGGCCGCCTCGTGTTCCTGCTCGGCTGCACCACCACGTCGAGCCGCGAGTGCTTCGAGTGACGTGCGGTTAGCCA
Source organism: Haemaphysalis longicornis (assembly GCF_048455015.1). NCBI lineage: Eukaryota > Metazoa > Arthropoda > Arachnida > Ixodida > Ixodidae > Haemaphysalis > Haemaphysalis longicornis. The sequence continues at coordinate 184,373,054 of NW_027526407.1, forward strand.
AAAGGGACCAGCACATCTGTGACCCTCGGCTAGTGTGACTGCGACAAACCATCTGAGCCCAGTCCATATTGCATGCATATGTGGGTTGTTCGCTACCCTCACTGAACTGGGGCTGTCGCGGAACTGGTATAAGGTGCAGGACTTAATCCCGCTTCTTGTTTTTCTCCTTTTTTATTCGCGTTTAGCCCATGTGTGAACGTTTCGGTTTCTTCCTGTTTTCACCCATTTCAGCCTTACCCTGCCTATTACAATGCTCCTATGTTTCCCCTTGGTGTTGTGGCCTTTGTCGTCGACTCCATGTGCACGCCTCGTGGTTCCAACCACCGGACACTGTGATTATCACAGGAATAATATATCAAACGAGTAAGTAGTAAGTAATAATATCAAACGAGTAAGTAGCTGAGAGGACACAGACAATGCACCAGTCACTACAGAAGAAGTAAGGAAGGCTTTGAAATAAAGTCAGGAGGCAAACCACCTGCTGAAGGTCAAAACAGCAGACCACTTGCAGGTTGGCGGGTGAATTGTACTAGTAAAACTGGCACACCTGTATCTTCAATTCCTACTGACCACGAGTGCACCAGAATTTTCGAAGCAGGCGAACAACATATTAACCCCTAAGAAAGGTTATATAAAAGACTTTAAAGAATACAGGCCAATCAGCTTACTATCAGTCATCTACAAGGCACTTACAAGGTAATCACTAAGAGAATTTCCGCCATCTTAAATTAAAGTCAACCCCATCACGGCAGGCTTTCGTAGAGGGTATTCAACAATAGATCATATTCATGCGATCAATCAGGGGACCGAGAAATGCCCGGAGTGTACTCAAACGATATATATGTTCTTCTTAGATCATAAGGAAGCATTTGACTCAGTTGAAACTTCAGCTATCATTCAGGCATTGAGGAAGCAGGGTATATACGACAATTAAAGTACAAACAATAGAGGATATCTACAATACGTCCACAGCTACCCTCGTTCTCCATCATAATCACCACCACCACCAGCCTATCTACGCCCAGTGCAGGGAAAAGGTCTCTCCCATTATTCTCCAATTACCACAGTCCCGCGGTAACTGCGACCGATTTATCACCGAAAACTTCTTTACGCACCTGCCCATCAAATGTTTGCGCCCCTTGCCACGCTTGCCTTCTCTAGTGATCCCGTCATGCCCCTAATGACCAATGGTTATCGTGCCTTCACCTTGTGTGCCCTGCCCAGTCCATTTGTTCTTCTTAATTTCTACTAATATCTCCTTAACACGTGTTCCCTGACCCACTCCGCTCTCTTTTTGTCTCTTAATGTTACACCTATCATCTTCTGTTCTATTGCGCTGTGAGTTGTACTCAATTTAATCTGAAGCCTCTTAGTGAGTCTCGAAGTTTCTTCCCCGCAGGCGAGTACCAGTAACCTGCAGCTGTCATTAACTTTCTTCTTCAGGGAAAATGGTAATCTGCCATTCATTATCTGAGAATGCCTGCCGAATGCATTCCACCCCATTCTTATCCTTCGAATTTTTTCCGCCTTATGTTTGGAATCACGGGGTCAAAACGTGGCGCAAGTAAAGAAATTCGCTTACTACTTCCACGGCCTTTGACCACCTGGGGATCTTTATCGTGCGCCGCAATCTCGTACACACGGGCGTTTTTGCTTTTCGCCTCTATCAGAAAAGCGGCCGCCGCGGCCATTTGTGGTGGTTTTGAAGATGGCAGAAGGGTCGTCCGGAGTATGCTGAAAGGATTTCAAAAAAAAGGAATACCCATCTGTGAGTAGCGTGAATGCTCGAAATAGTGCATATTACTATTTTTTGATGGTACATCGTTGCGTGAATTCGAGATCCGTTAGTACTATTGTGTACAATATTGTGTTTGTACAGAAACGCCCTTGTATGTGTACAAATCTATCAAGCAGTTGACGTTGGGCATTCGATGGTTATAACACCTTAAGTAAAAATCATTTTAATAAATACAGAAGAAAAAACTTAAAAAAAACGAAAATATAGCCAAACAAAACGTCGTCCAATATCGCCACCTAAACTTAAATCTAAGAATGAGTTTTCAATACCACAATTTGGGGCACGTGGTCTGTCTCAGAACACTAATAAAAACCTAAACAGAAAAAAATGTACAAACACTGCCACAAACTACAAAGGGCGACCTCTTAATTGCCCAATAACCGATAAAAACAAAAGAGAAAAAAAATATAGACAGACATTACCTCGAAATGAACAAGTGAAACAACAAAGCTGAATTTACGACCAAGCACATTTAGGCAGTTTATGCAAAAAGGAATAAAAGAGGCCGTGCCCTTTAAGTATAAGAACGTGGCTAACCTGCGAAGAAAGTGGCAGTGGGTGGAGTAATCGAAGCAAACCAAGCTTCTCCTGATTTGCGTTTTAGCATAGTTTTTAGCGGTTTGCTCAATAAAACTTAGAAGGACTGGGGCTTTATTCTAGCGATCAAAAATCGGCGCTTTATGTTTACCTCCCACGCCATAGACATCATACTGCATCTAGAACAAACAAACCCACCTGATCGAAAGTGAAGACTCCAGAGGGTCTTATTCGGCTCTTTGATGTCCACGTGGAAATATCTCGCCAGGAAAACCAATATGTCATCAGAGAGGGCACAAAGCGAGCATCTTCCTGTTTCCCCCAAACCCCTCTTCCTTCCTCTACTACCTGATCGTTCACGCATAAGCGCGCACCACTTCTTTGTGCGTATTTAAACGAGAAAGACACTCGCAAATAACGGTTGTCAAAGACGGGGCGCTGGCAGCAAAACGGAACTCGGGACCAGCGTAGAGTACAGCAGCTGGAGCAGAATGGCAACTGGATTGGGTGGTTCTTCGCAGTAAAAACACATATGTCTCTCGGATCGCAGCATCGTGAATACACTCTTGCTAAGTTCAAACAGGGAACTCTACTAATTCTCATATAATTAGTCTGGACATTTTCCCCCACTGATTCAGTATTATTGAATAGGCATACATTTCACGGCAGTGTAGTGTTCCTTTCAATGCGGTTTCTTGTGTAAAAATTTAGTCATCTTCGTGCAGGTAACATTCAATTTTCACGTCTGAAGGGCAGTATTTTGACGGTGCTTTTGCAGAACCAAGTGCAACGTGTCATACGCGCTGAAGGTGTGATAGACGATCGCGAAATTTGAATCTAGTAGTGTTTGTAGCACGCCTGATGCTCCCTTTAGTCAGTAGCTTAGGAGTATTTTGTCCATTCTCTTTTATCCTCGGATTACATGCTGCCGGGGTGTTCATATTGTTATTATATACGTACTTTGGTGTGAGGTTTATCTTTCTCACTTTATTGCCCCTCGTCATTATCCTATATTATTTTATCTTGGTGCATCTCGTACATCTTGGTGCGTTCCTGCGCCACCCCTGAGTCATCGTTTAGGGCCTCTAGTTCATCTATTTTTAATACTGTTTGCCTTACTTGTTCAATAACTCACGAGAAAAATATTGGAAATGTAAAACTCTCAAAAGAATCGCCATTAAAACCATAAAATTATTAGGTAGCGCATGCCTGCGTCATCGCCGCTTTTATAACCACTAGAAATTAGGGAATTTCCAAGTACCTAATTACCCTTGGTTTAATTTTTTGTATTTTTGTATGTTTTGTATTGTTTCTCTTATTTAGGCTTTGGTCGTCATCGGAGAAAATTCTAATGATGACCAAATTCTGAATTGACAATGAGCCCGTCATTTTTCTCTTTACACCTCGTAATTTCTTTTTTTATAACGTAGAAGTTTCTTCCACGGGTCATGCAACCAAATAAAAACTACTTAAGAACTGTTCAGAGTGATCACTTTAAATGTCATCCGTGAGGAGTCCCATTTATTTATGAGTTTAAAATTTCAAACTTGAAAACCATGCATTTATATAGGTTGTGTGCCAATGAAGGGGTATAGTATTTTATGCTTGTTAAAAACAATCGCTTTGCGAAACCCATTACCCCAACCTCGAGATAAATTTACTAGTAGCTCCCGAAGCGGTAACGTTACTATTTCCGCTGCCGTTTTTCTGATGACGCGTATTCATTCAACCGCAAAATTTGGCGGCAAACATTTCGCCTTGAGGGGCAGTTTGCTATTCAGTGACTTCCAATTGAAATACAAAATGTGGTATTCTTCAAGATCAGCAAAAAACAAGGATGCATAAAGGTACCAACAGGTGGCGCAAACAAAAAAAGCAAATGTGGGGTCATCATGCTCTGACTTTTTATAGAGTTTTTACAAAGCCTTGTTAACCTCAACACCAGATTGCGGTGTACGTTAATACGAATCTTAAGAAAAGGACAGCGCAATAACGGAGTGAATGGACAAGAGGCACCCACTACCTTTCTTTCAAACATACGTCCAACCTCGTTACGTTTTAACTCTGCTGACCCAAGTACCCCTTCGGTGTTTCTGAGGGTCAGTAGAAAATAGTTATTGTACAGGCAGAAGTTCGCATTATGTTAAAAAAAAACTTCGTATGACATTCTTGTTTGAAAAAAAGCATGGTTTGCGGCTTTCATGGGAAGGTCACTAGTGATCGAGTTTGATGACGTAATTATTGATGACACCTGGGAGGCTTTCTGTAGGTTTAAATGTTATAACTGCACCTTACGTGACTACACCGTTCTCAAATTCAAAAACGGCAGAGAATACTTTTTCCACTCGGGACTCCTGTTGCTTCCTCGCATGACACACAGTCACACCACACGTTACTCTCCTCGAATTTTTAAGGCCACAACTTGTCGGAAAATTGCGATAAATGAAAAAAGAATCATCATGTTGGCCAACAACTATTTTGTATATAAGATAAATATCGGGAGGTTATGCCATGGTATTTTTGAGACGTTAAAGAAAAATTCAAATTTCAGTGATTGTTTTTTGAGGTCACGAGTTCACGATATTACTTAACTTTTTTTACACGCAGAGGTAACCAATACTAGAATACGTCGTTTGTGCGAATATATTATTATATTTTGATACATTTTTTCGCCGCGTGTGGTGATAAATAACAAAGATAATGGATGATAATACAAACGCTGTGGTTATGCAGGGGAACACTCATGTATCTGCTTTAAAAGTTTGCTAAATACTTCAATAGATGTAACGATGGCTAAAAACTTTTATTATGGGTATCATTTTTGCGAAACCAAAAACTTCCCCTAGACTCTATTCTTCCACTAAAGGAGTTGATTGAAAGTAATGTGATCTGATTGTGTACTGAATGCTCATAAAAGCACTCCTTGCGTGAAGCTTTTTTGACAATTTGCACGTTTAGGCTCATATGAATACTATAATGGCAGGGGCATGTACAAAATCATCTTGTAAAAACCGGGATACAGTGGCATAACTTTACACAAGAATGGCTCGTTTTGATATTTTTATTTAAACTGTGAATCATGCTGCCAATAATGTTTAACCGATAATAATCAATGCTGCGACTGTGCAACTTTGGCAGTAAAATTTGTAGAATCACGTCATCCTCCCCATTATTATCATTTTCATCAGCCATTGAGGGTCACTCACAAGGCGTAGGCCGGCCCCACTGATTCCCATCCTCCGCTTCCTGAGTCCATTCTTTGTTTCCTTATCTCATTTTTTCCTCTCCAGCGATTTAATGCCCTTCCCCTTCTTTTATAGCCTCACACACTACCCCTCTCTCCAACCACTGTGTTACACTGGTGAACCACCAGCTGTAATTAGGTCTCAATACATGGTCATTCTAAGTCAATTTTTATAGACGATAGTCTTCCTTGGGCTACCTAAACGCCAACATTTCATTCCGTTTGTCTCTCTGGGTCTGAATTCAGCCACCCAGTCAGAGTGAAATACAAGCTGCCCAAAAGTATAATATACCCACAGCCAATTTTACACGTCTAAGTGCGGTGTCGATTCGATATTCATACCTATCAACATTGTTGAACAAGTACGGTACATTAGGCAAACATAAGGCAGGAATACACATAACTGATATTCGCAGCATTTTTCTATTTAAAATCTTTGGGTACTTGAGTTTTGCGATAGCAAATAATACTAAATCAACTGCCGAAAACTGTCGCCTGCTGTTACTGCGCTATAACAGGTACTGGCAGCGTTTAGGAATCAAACAAAACCAGCAACGAAAGATAGCACCAGAGAGATTCAACGTTCCGCCTGAAACGCTACTAGAGTTGGGCAACGTGGTTTTAAAAACGTTGTAGTAGGGTGCCTCAACTCACGTGTGTTTCTGTTCAGCGGCATCGAGACAACCGACGTGGGACACCAAAACAGGGTAAATTTATATTGACTTTAGCAAACCTATAGCGCGTTATCTTTGGGGGAACGATACTGGAGAGGAAAGGCATTACAGCTGCGCTTAAAGTGATAGCGGGCATTTGCTTGGCGTGGCGCTAGTCGATTAGCGTGTTTCGTCAACATTTCCAACACATGGAGCATATACGCAGCCCTTTTTTCCTTGATTAGGGTTGTTATGTCTCATCTTATTTTTTCTCTTATGCACTCGCAATATAGCGCTCATAGTCAAAACGAATATCAAGTGGCTTCACCAAATGGATTGTGTAATATTAGTGCTACACCGGCTCTGCATTATTACTTTCCTTTAAAAATTTTCCCGCATTTCCCCGAGGGGAAGAATGTGAAAGTGCGAATGCACGAGTTGAATTTGCGCGGTTCGGTAATGTTCGCGAAATAGAGATCACACACACACACAACTACAAAGAAAGAAAGATGCATTTATTTTCAGACACCTATTTGTGTTGTCGTTGTACTTGATTGCTAGAGCGGATCTCAGCTTTGAAATTTTGTGTCAGTACTCCTTTAAGCGGGTGCATTAGCCCTTCTCACGCCCGATTCCTGGCCAATCCCCCACGTGGGTATGTGCCATGTCAGCGGCCAGGCAGCGCGCGCCCATCTCCCCCCGTTGCCAAGGAAGACGAGGAGCGCGCGCACCCGCAGCTGTTGCTATGTGGACGGACGGTGGTCGCCGGAATTCAGGGTCGCTTATAAAGTGCATTCGCACTTAATATCTTTTTTGTCTGAAAGAGAGGTATAAGAGTGGGTGTCAAAAGAGGATGATCAATCTTGAAAGCAAGAACTGCTACTTCTTATACTACCAAAAAAAAAACGCCATGGTGCTCACATGCATTATCATAATAAAAATAATAAAAAATTGTGCCTTCGGAGTAGAATGACAGAGCTAAGACGCCAGTGCTTCTATAAATATTGTCTTATAGCGATTCATTAATTGTGCTACCCAAGTACGTGTTCAACAATCAGAGAACTGCTTGAAATAGTTTTGCCTCTTTCAAACCATCAGCCTTTTCAGGGCCGGCTGCTTTAGGGACCTTCCACTTGAGACAAAGTTCAAATTTTTTTTCATTCCTGTGTGTGCATTTCTCGTCATTCTGCAAGCGCGCACGTTTTATTAAAAGTTTTCGCGAAGTACAAAATACATCATGCGGGGACGTAAGCTCCCAACAAAACTTCGCTTTGCGCCAGTGTTGTGGTGACCACAATGTGGGAAATTGTTTGGGAAGCGCAGACTTTAAAATTAGTAAAACAAAGCGATGAGCCTGAGTAGTTTGGTCGAACAAAACAGCCGTTTATTTAGCAAAACTGCACGCTGTTACTTCCCCGATGAGTAAAGGCATCGATATATGCCGTACAACTTCCTGCACCATAAACCGGCACAGCAATCCCAGTGAAATCTTCTACACTGTAAAATAACCACGTCAAGCTTGAAAAATATACTCAACAAATACTCAACGTCAAGCATCAACTACAATTACAAACATAAATCCAGTTCAGAATAAAAATATACCCTACAAAGGTGCGATGATTTGAGTTTCACTATTTGTGGGCAAACTGGAAGTTTACAAACTATTTTTGCATTATTGATGATTGTTTTAGTATTTAGAAATAACACTAATCCTCAGATGTAAAATAACTTGCTAAAACAGTATCATAAATTGCCCTAGGGCTGCATGCTTAAAAGCGAAGTGCATGACAGATAACAAGACTGAGGAAAAACTCCAAATAAAAGTGGAGTTTGTTACACAAGGAATTGTGGGTAAAATAACCTAGTAAGGGTGATCAACTTAAAGACATAGGTGATTAAGGGAGTGTATCGCAATGTTGAACCTTTGAAACTTCCACTTATGCCATAGGCAAGCTGTCGCAATTCAAAACAGAAAGATAAACCAATGTTCTGTTATTTAAAGCTAAACCTGAACATATGAGGTTTGCTAGACAGGAAAAAATTGGGCGTAGGGCCGATGATGCAATAAAGAGAAAATCTTCAGTGTGCAGGCTGTTTCGAATAACCAAAAGTCCTTATTCGCACTACATTAGACTTTGTTTCAAATTCTTGCTCAAGCATTGCAATTGTAGCAATAACACAATCAAAACAACATCACAAATAAAACACGGTGCTCAAAAAGGTAACAGAACATTTTTCTCGCCATGTAGACCGGAAGGGCTTCATGAACACACCAAAATACCCACCATCATTGTTTACACCTTACGGTCACAGCTTCCTGGCCCAACATGACTTCCTGGCCAAACAACAACATGACTGAAAATCGCGTCAGTGTTTGACAGCCATACACAACAGGAGTACTAGAATCACCCGCTGAATCTAGGTAGAGACTTTAAGTTTACTAAAGTGCAACCGGGGCGTGTCCGGTCAGCCAGCGTGCGCACGGACGACCTCGGCATTGGAGGGAAACCAAAGCAGATGACGGTATCGGGGTGTGGGAGCGCTTTCCGCCGCACTCTGGGCTCACCTTGGGTGTAACGCCTCAAGTTATAAACCAAAGTCTTCTCTAAGCGGTGTAGCCGACCTGATTGCTGTAGCTACTTTGCAGCGAACTCAAAGATGCCGCCAAGCTATTGTTTTTTTGCTGAAAAAAGCGGCGCTACCGAACAAAACCATACATTTTGAGGCTTTGGTACACCGGGGCAGCTAGTTTTGTCAGTCGAACTGAGCATTACGCCAAAACCTTAGGGCGATTCACCGAGTGCTCACTAACGACGGAGGCGGACCTGTTCCAGAGCAAACTCCCCGCGTGTCTTCCCCCCAGCAAAAATCCATCCGGAAACAGTTTGTACACATTCAAGATGACGACAGCACACAATCTCAAATGTAGTCTCTCACTTCATTGCTCATCATGCGGCTGCGTGCCCGTCTGGATGACTGCGCTACTTTGAAAAGGTACACAGATACGGACACGAGAGAGATACACGAAGCATTCGACATTGCGATAAAGAAAGAAAAATTCGTCAGTTAGCCGTCGGTTGCTTTAACACTAATAGAGATAAATTACCTCAATGGGTGTGTAAGTATGACAAGATGTGATTACGTCTTCTCATGGTTGTGTAAATTGTCTGGTTTTGTTGTAATGTATTTTGTGTGATACAACCGTATTTATAAGCAAGCTGCAATACATTACGCTCATTTGTTTGTCAGCGCTTGTCTGTGCCTTCTTTCTTAGTCCTCGTCTTTTGCGCTGTTTTGGAAGAACTGAAGTGATCTCCGCGAGTTCTATTTTGAAATAAGAGAAAAGAAGCGAGCATATATTTTTCATGGGCTATTTGAAGATTAAAACGGTAGTTTGAAGTTGAGTGGTCAGGAACAGAACTCCTGAAAAAGAGAATGATAAATATTGCTCGCCCCTCCCATAATTTCATAACGCCAGCAGCTGGCAGTAGCAATCCCAGTCTTAAAACCAACATTGAGCTATGAATAAATTCCTTTCCTTTTTACAAGCATCCGTACTGCAATTCAAAAGCGCAAAGAATTCTCGTCAGTTATTCATGACTTCAACACTAATATCGTTGTGCTAACCAAACCATGCCTACCGAATAAAATTCCCGATTCTGTAAGTATTCACTGTGCTAAGGAATTTAAAATCAAGAACAGGTGGCGGTCTCTTGACTGCTTGCTCACACGAAATACAATCTCAATTTATACACATTGTGGGCCACCTTGAATTTGTGTGCGAACGTGTTACACTTCGTAGGATGTCGTTGTGTGCGGGTGCTATCACCCTCTTAATTCTCCCGCCAAGTTTGCTAATTACTTACACGATGTTTAAATAAACTAAGCGTACGCTATCCAGCATTCCCGATTTTTTTCTTGGCTAGTTCAACTTTGCTTAAGCTTGTTGGGGTTCCGACCCTACCCTATCTGTTTCGAACTCATCTGAGAGGGCTGCACTCATTACCATTAGCGATGAATTTATTTCAACCCAGATATTCGATCCGCGTCATTCGATACGCGTCACTCCAATTTCTGCTAAGCTCTTCGATTTGTCTGTAACCAAAACGTCAGCCCGGAGTCAACGAACATGCATACTGCCCTTCATCTCCAAATTTACGCTTTCCCGTCTCAACAAACGTCAACATGGCATTAAAAAAGGTCACTCTTCTGAACCCAATGCCTACTGTTACAAAAGAACTGTTTTCTGTTCAGCACCACGGCAGCATCTTTTACGGACCCCGGCTGGATTCACTGCATGATTTTTTACTATAAAAAAGACTTTGATACCGTGTTGCACTGCCTTCTATTATAAAATTAAGTAAAGTTTATATAGTTACAATATCCAGAAAAGGATTAAAAACGACTTGCATATTGGAGCCAAAAACATTTTTTAATAATAACTACAACTCACCTGCGCGCCCTGTATCTTTCGTTGTATCAATAGGTTCATTGTTGGGCCCCTTCCTATATAATATACCTTAGCTTTTTAGCTAACAACAAATCTTTTTCAAAGCGACTATGCGCAGACAATTGCGGAATTTACCGATGAATAACTTATTTTAATGACGGCTCAGCACTTCAAATAGTACTAAACAGCGCTTCTTTTATGTGTGAGAATTGGTTAATGACACGGAGTGGGCATAAATTCAAAGCTATGAGAATTGGACCAAAGGCAACAACAGCAAGCAAAAACTTACCTACAAAAACTTTGCGATCTCGATGCTGTTAAAATTTACAAACGTTGTGGTGACATAACCATTAGGCTCTTGTGGCAAATGCATGTTGATTACGTAACCAGGAACGCGAATTTCGTGATTGGGTTCTTGCGCCGTAACTTTTACCTTGCGCCTAATTTTTTAGAACTACTGTTATACGAATCCCTCGTCAGATCTAAAGTAGAATATGCCTCTCCTATTTCATATCTAAGTAATTTTTTCTTTCGTACTCCATTGAATCCATTCGGAACCGTGCTGTCATATTTGTTGTGTGCAACTTCTCTTTACTTCCAGTGTATATTAAAAAAATGAATTTACACTACCTGAACTTTGAGTAAAATGAAAAATTGCCGGATTGTACCTTTCTTATCAAATGTATTTTACTAATAGTGACGTCAAGCGCGACCTGTTTGCTTAATCTTCATATGTTTCCTCACGCATTTACAACACGTTCACGCTTGCATTGCCATCCTGCCGCACAAGCGTGTTTTTCAACACCTTTGTATCAAAGCCGCCGCCAGTATGCAACCAACTGCCTGCTTTGATCGAAAGCGTGACAGATCCTTATCATTCAAGGCAGCCATGTATTACCTCAACGTGCATTACCTCTTTTCTCACGAGAGCCCTCTAGGCCCTGACGGTATTCTAATAAGCAAAAATAAATGAAGGATGGACTATATGCACGGGATAAATTCGTAACACAAAGTACTTTGTGTACTTTGTTTGTGTACTTTGTTTGAGAGAAATAAAACATAACATAACATAACATAACATAACATAACACCGCATAATTTGAAACAGTATAGTTGAGCGTGAGCAGCACTCGCGGCGGCAAACGTATCATTTTGAGGAGTCCCTCAAAAGTAAAACGTAGACAATAATGAGCTGGTCAGTAAGATAGCTGATGTGATAGGCGAACCCAGAGCCGCCGGTGACGTGGATTTGGGTCATCGGGTCTAAGTCAGGAGGCTTGGAAGTCGAACTATGTCACTTTATTTACCAATACTACAATTTCGATTTCGTTCTAAACATATCCCGCAACTTGATCGGAAAGAACATCCTGATTGCAATCTCGAATGAACCACCGTGTTTTTTAAATGAACCTCTTTGCACAAAATCGAAGCTACTGCTGTAGCTAACTATAGTCAAGAAACACGAATGCTGATGACGGTTTTTGTGGATTAGGAATGACGAGAGCGTTTCACGCAAACTGAAAAACACCGATAGTATTCGCATTCCGACTTACGCTGATATAACCAAAAAGTGTTCAGAACTGCTGAAATCTAGCTGGCAAGTGAAAACCCAACCACCACGCATAACACGAAACTCGCGTTTTTAGAAGAACTAGGATTCCTTTCCCGCGTAAAAGGTGCAACCTGAGGCATTACTATTACCAAAGTTCTCCACTGTGTGAAAAGATCAAGTTTTTGTATTCCTTATTCATATAAATTTATTTTTAACCACCTGATATTTTCAGAAACGTTGTATTAGATGATGGCGACAAGATAGTTCTTCAAGGTTACAAATACTACTTTATTATTTAGCTAAATTACGCGGTGGCGGCGAACTGAGGCATGTTCGCCACCGTATGCCTTGTGAAGGTAGCACACAATTGAAGGATTGTACTGTTGACTTAAAAATACAGTAGTTACAACCCAAAAGCAAAATTTTTACCGTTATTTTTTGTCTTTCATTTCTTAGCTAACGCGCGTCCTTGCGGTTTATGAAACTCTTACTTGATTACTAACACTAAAGAAATACAATGAACTTGACGCAGGCGACTGAAACATAAATCTGGTAGATGACCATATTCTTCCACGGCGTTTTGGCATGAAAATTACCGCGTGCGGGTACTGAACCGCACTGTCTCTACACGATGAAGTGAAGCAGACCAACCGTTTCCTTCTTCATGTTTTCGTTATCAGCTATGATGACATGGTTCGAAAGTAGCGATCATGGCCCAACATTTCACGCTCACACATATACCACATCAACGCAGACTTGGAGTTCTCAGTTTAGATATAGGTCATTTTAAACGGGTAACGTGAACGCCTTTCGGTAGCATGTACTCGATAAGAACTTCTCAACAATATAAAATAGGAACAGGGCAAAGTACTCATACGGCGAAATATTGCAGGTATTGTGTAGATAAAACATCTTTTCTTTTCTATAGTGAAGGGGAAAATATTAGGAATCCTTGGATAGGTGCCTATCAAAAAACATGGCGCGTAAAAACTAAACTTGAAAGCCGCGTTTTTATACGTGAGATTCCTCATAACCTGTCGAAATTCTGAAAGTATAGCCATAAATTCAATTCGAAATGAAGAAAGGCAAAGTTGATGTACCATGAACATTCCTTTTTGCGCGATACAGAAAAAAACTGTACGAATATCTTCAAGATAGTCAATAAAAGAATGAAAAGGCTTCAAGTACAAAATATAACGCTAACAGAAGTAGCCGTAGCGGAATATTTTATTGCCAATTTCGTCAACTCGGTTCTACTTCCGACAACATAAATCGCTCCCAAATTACATAGCAGCCAAATAACACCGTATTTCCTCACCCAAAAATACTAAGAAATTATGCCGCTTGTTCATTGCATTAAAAAGCAAAAGGGCCACCGAAGTATATGGTCTGCGACTTTCTCGGGTGTAGCTTATGGTTGATGCTCGTGTTCCGCATCTTGCACATAATATTAATATGACTTTGCAACCAGGCTGTTTTTTCTGTGCCATTACGTGGTTGAAATACCGGTAATTTCATTGTGGTGATAAAAATATGTGAGCAGCTGCACAGCAGTCTGTATACCTCGGGTGTTTGAAAATTTTGAAAGATGAAACAATTTTAAATAAAAAGACACTATAACATGACGACGACTTAGCTTGTACTTGTTCTGATCGACTGAAACAGCGTTGCTTCTATGAAAGAAGTGCTAATTAGAAATGCTGCTAGCTTACACTGGCGATCTTCGCAGCCGTTAGAGGCGTTGTATTTCTCAAGCCACGAATTGATGACGATGACAATGATTTGAGTTGTTTGGCGCAAGGCCGACATGGGCAAACGGCACCAAATTCAAAGCTATTTGATGAGGAGGGAACACAAAATAAAATCAACAGAAAACAGAGCATCGTCTCCTATGAAGTATGACGGGTGTGGTGGAATATGTCATGTGTATATTTGTGTGAAGTGTTTGCGTCGTGTAATGTCGAGTGCCTTATATTGTATGAGGATGTGGATAATGGATTGGGCTTCTCCGCACCTGCTGCGCAAAGGTCTTGGACAGGCAGTGAGAAGGAGCGACTTCGTTGCATGTGTGTGCCCTATCCGTAATCTAGCCAAGGCTCAATCAGTGTATCTATTGCATGTGTCGGTGGTGTATGGTCCCAACTTTAGGTTTTATTACGTTTAACTTGTCTGTTTATTCACTCCAGTGTGTTTGCCATGTTTTGCGCAGTTGTTGTCTGATGTGTGGTTTCACGTCGGTGTACCGTAATGTGGTTTGGTCAGCTGTATTCAAGAGTGTAGCAGAAGCAGCCATTCGATCCGCTGCTCCGTTCCCGGCTATACCACAGTGGCCAGGGACATAGCTGATTACCAGTTCAAATTTTTGGACATACACAGACATAATACACTTGACTATCAGATTGACAACATGGTTTCTGGAAGACTTTGTTGACGACAATGCCCGTACAACACTCAGGGGATCTATATATATAATGGATGGTGGTATGTGGCTTTGAAATATATGATTAACAACAAGAATTACACCATGCGGCTCTGCCCTAACAATACTAGTACAACTATTAGGCGTTCTAGTGACATTAAGGCCGGGACCATGCGCCGCACAGGACCCAGAGGTGGCAGTTCTAGAGGCGTCCGTATAAAATTCAGAACATTGATACTTCTGCTGTAAATACAAGAAAATGTTGCAGAATTGCACATGTAGGAGCTCGGTCTTTCTCTATATGTGCCAAAGATGTGTCGCATGATAAAGGGCGGAGGTGCCATTGTACCATAAAATCTGTTACAAAAGATTGGATGCTGTCTTAAAAGGAGACGGCAAGCTCTGGCCCTTCCTCTCTAACACCTTAAGAGAACGACGCAGAGAACCATGGTCGATTTAAAAGGAGTTCAGTCAGACATGTATCATGGAAAACTGATTTAAAAGGATGGTGAGGTTAGAATGAAATTTTAAGAGCCTAAAGGAGATCTGTGAATGCCCGTTGACGTTGTAGTTTCCAGTTGTTCCAGTCCACATAGAGGCTTTCGACCGGGCTAGTGCGGAAGGCGCCACACGCCAGGCGGAGCCGCAGATGGAGCACTGGGTCTAGCATTTTGAGGGATGTTTTATGTGCTGACCCAAAAAAACGCTACCCTAGTCCAATCGGGAACCTATCAAGCTGGTAAAAACACGTAGAAGAAATTGTTTGTCAGCGCCAAAAGAAACGTGTGAGAGAACCTTCAGGATAGTCATGGTTTTTAAGCATTTATATTTTACTGTTTTTATGTGTAAGATAAATGTGAGCTTTTCATCGAAGATTGTATTTAAAAACTCGTGTTCCTTTTTGACAGGAATCGAGACACCATCGAGTAGAATGTCTGAATCTCGCCGGATGCCACGCCTTTTGGAACACAAAACAGAAGTGCACTTCCCTGGAATAAATATACAACCATTGCTATCTGCCCAGCCAGATAGACAAGTTACATGATTAAGAAGAGAATTTGTTGTTGTCGACATAGAATAAACAGGAAATCGACGGTGGCAGCGCCTTCTTAAGAAATGTGTTTCATAAAAAAGGGTGCAACCTAAAAATCTTCCTTTATAGCTGGCAAGCATGTAATCATGTTACCCGACATGCCAAAGCCTTCAGGTCGCTTAGGATGTCATACCACCACGCGGTATCGTACGCTTTTTTCAGATCAAACAATACTGTCATACAATATTGTTTGTGGTGGAAATGTTCCTTTATGTAAGACTCGAGCGCGACAAGCTGATCGTTAGTGGACCGCCCTGCCCTGAAGCCTGCCTGGCAGCTCTCTAGAATACCGTTGTTCTCAACAAAGTACACAAATCTCCTGTATATCATCTTCTCGAGGAGCTTACACAGGCAGCTTGTAAGGGCGATTTGCCGATACCTAGCGGGAGAGGAAGGGTCCTTTTTTTCCTTCAGGAAAGCCACTACTATGGCCTCCATCCAAGAGCGAGGAATGTGCCCGAAAGCCATATGTTGCGTAGATGTAGGAGTGTTTAAAGAGTGTCTGGATGTAGGT
Source organism: Haemaphysalis longicornis (assembly GCF_048455015.1). Taxonomy (NCBI): domain Eukaryota; kingdom Metazoa; phylum Arthropoda; class Arachnida; order Ixodida; family Ixodidae; genus Haemaphysalis; species Haemaphysalis longicornis. The sequence goes on from NW_027526407.1 coordinate 184,389,314, forward strand.
GTTGTATCATGGTGTATGTGATTTTGTCTGCACAAGGAGCTGAAGGCTTACATGTGTTCAGAACAGCCTTCAGCTTATGAATTGAAAAGGAGAATTGTAAGAAGTGTGCACCTTGATGTCATCACGCAGGCACTTCTTTTCTACAGATGGTTTGTGTTTAATGAAAGTGTTTGTGTAGTGTGCTGAACTGGGCACATGTTCGAAGTGTTGTGCAAGTGTGTAAGCCTGGTCTTCCCGTGTCTCCCCTGTTGTACTAACCAGGGGCAGGCTGTGTATTTGTTGCCCTTTAGGTTTTTGTATTCGTGTAAAGACTTTGTGTGTGTTTGTGTAAGAATTTAAGGATGTCAAGAATGTGTTCCAATTCTCTTGTTTTGCCTAACGGCGCACACATTTTTCTAATCTAACGCCTTGGCCCCTTTCATGAAAATCAGGTTACGCGACGTGGGGTACTGACGAAGAATACCCCGCGCCTCGTTCTGGTCCTATCGCGCCGCCTACAGTTCTCAATACACCACGGCCTCCAATGGTTGAACGGGGCACCAGAGGCGTGGGGAATAGGCTTTTCGGCGGCATGGAGGATGTGCGCCGTGAGGAGTTGGGTAGCTTCTTCAACGTGCAGGTTACTTATCAATGTGTGGTGCAGTTTGGAATTTCTCTGAGTGTGTGTTCCAGTTCGCTTTTGCTTTATCGAGCCTGTTTTGGGAAGATGGACTGCATGGGCCTTTAGCTATATGTTAGTGAGGTGGGTAAGGGGTCACTACCAAATGGGTCAGTGCCCACATCCCACTCGAGAAGAGGAAGGAGAACTGTGGAACCAACAGCCAGGTCAATATATGAGTGTGTGTTGTGTCCTATAATACGCCTGTGGGCCTATTGTTTTCAACAGGCATGCTCCTGAAGATGTCAGGAATTTATCTATCAGGTGACCTCGGGCATCTGTGCGAGGAGAACCCCAAAGGGAGTTGTGCGCATTAAGGTCGCCTGTTAAGATATATGGTTCCGGCAGCTGGCGCCTCGAAGTCAGAGCTCGAAAGTGCAAAATCAGGACGAATGTTAATGGAGCATAACGTTATCAACGTATTACAAATATTGTGGGTATTGCTACAGCCTCAAGCACGGTGTTGAATGCTCTAGGGTGGCCGCTAGAGATTTCCGGGGTATTATGGCTACACCGGCCGAAAAGTGTGTGCACCCAATCATATTCCTTCTCAACACGATATAGCTATTTAGGAATTTGATTTATCGTATTTAAATTTGTTTCTTGGACACACGTTAAACTTGGCTGATTAGCATGAAGAATCTTATACACGTTATCAAGATTATTCAGCAGGCCTCTGCAGTTTCATTGAACTATATTCTGTCTTCCCAATATGATGTGTTAGAGCTACTCGACTGTGACTGTTTATGTGAGGTCTTTCGGGCCTTGCACTCTTTGAAGGGGTTTTTTAACCTTCTCGGTATGTTCCGATAGATGGACCCACCCCTTCCACAGCCAAGTAGACAGGAAAGGTATTATATCAATGTCGTCATCAGATTTGGAAACGGTGCCCGGCGGACCAGAACTCTTGGACTTGGCAACCTTCCCGGTGCCCTTCGTTGCAGTCGCGACCGCCGAGGGCGTCAGGAGCTCCCCGGGTGGCACAGCCGGTGCGGCGTGCGTGGAAAATACTGCGGTTTCCTCCGTCTCATTCTCCTTCGGGCCCTCGCGTGTGTTTCGGACTAATGGAGACGAGAAAAGAGTGGGTGCAGCAGGATCCCCACCGGACGTGGATACCATCCTGAGCCACTCCTGGCTAAGCGAGCAGTGCGGAGGCGAGTTGGGCAGCAAGAGTCAAACCAGGGGGGGGGGTGGCACTAAGTCCGGCTCTCGGTACTGGGTCCCCGCCGAAACCAGACGCCGCTCCGCCCCTCGGTGAGCTGTGTCGGCGTACCCGCCCAAAGGGAAAAAGGGAAGGAGGCGAACCTTTTCCGAGCCTCTGAAAAGGGGATGTTTTCAGTGGCCTTGATTTTTATAATTTTCTTTTCGAGTTGAATTTTTTACATTTCCTGGAGTAGGCCGCGTGTGGAGCCTGGCAGTTTACGCAAAGAGACCGTTGCATGTTACACTTTTCAGACGGATGGTCGTGCTGGGCGCATTTCGCGCACGTATGTCGGCCTCGACAGGAGTTTGTGCCGTGCCCGAACCGTTAGCACTTAAAACAGCGCCCCGTGTTCGGGGTGTAAGGCCGGACTCGACATCGCACAAAATCTGCATTGATAGATTCCGGATGCCTCGACCTGTAAAACGTTAGGATGAGGTGCTTTGCTCGTATTTGTTTATCGTGTATTCGTATAGGTATTCGTCAGACCACTGTTAAACCTTGGCCACGAAGGTATTCCAGCAAGTCGGCTTCAGTTTCATTCAGTAGGTCATAATCCGAGACCACGCCCTGATAGCTGCTTAGGCTGCGGTGGGGGGTGACTCAAATGGCCAGGTCTGCGTTGCTGGTTAACGCAAGAAGTTTATTGGCCTGATCCTGGCTACTGGCCTCGTCAAGTATTTCACCGGTTCCATGTTTTTTGGTCTTATACGATTCTCCCATGATACCCTCAATAAGCTTTGAAATAAGAAACAGCGACTGCGAAGCAAGAGCTTTTGTTTGGTCTACCGATTCCATCACAATGAACCGAGGACAGTTGTTCGGTTTCGGAGAAAAGAAACTTCGATGCGCCCCTTTTCGGGGGCGGATTACGTTTGGTGGGGGGGAGGTAAAAAGTGTCATATATTGCCGCAAACCATACATTGGGTTTGTTTATTTGTGTTTTGCTTTTACCGCCCGGCTGCGCCGGTCTGTGTTATCTCTGCGCCAAGAGAAGCGCGTGTTCCATTCTTTCTTTCTGTGCCGCATGTGTTATCTGTTGTGATAGGGAGAGCATTCCGTTCTAACGTGAACAGCCCAGAATATTCTTCTTGGATCATACTATGTTCTCGATGTGAATCGACGTATCGAGAACCACGCGCGCCGAAAGATAAAAAGCCTGCAGTGAGGACGCCAGGGCATTCGATTCTGCGACGCCCGCCGACGCAAGTCACTTTGTTGACCGCTGCTTCGCCGCCTCTGTAATCTTTTCAGTTGTTAGGGGAGCACGAGTTCGCTCCAATCAACTTGTTTCTCCTTCAAGACAACTGCGTCGTCCTTGGCTTCGTGACATCTGGTAGAGGTGCGGGGTACTCACCCTTTATGCTCTCTACGACATCTGGAAGCCGCCAAGCCAGCCCAACCAGAGAAAGCTGCCGACTGCAAGGACTGCTACCCGAGTTGGGTCTCATACCAGAAGGGCCCAAGAGAAGGAACGCTGCAACTAACACCATGGTGCAAGAAACAACGTCGCCAATCGTCCTGCAGCAGCCCCGGGAACCGCCATCATTCAGGGAGCCCCGCTGAAGACCCCGAAGAATGGTGGGAGAAGCTGGAGCGCGTCCGCATCTTCAACAGGTGGGACGACGAAGAAACTTTCCGCCATGTCTTCTTTTACTTAGAAGACTCTGCTCGAACATGGTTCGAGAACCATGAGAGTTTTTTGACCGACTGGCCTCAATTCAAAAGAGAGTTCCTTAAGACCTTCACTACCGTGGTGAGAAAAAAGCGAGCTGCACTTTTGCTTGAAACTCGAACGCAGCACCCCAACGAAGGGGTCGTGATTTTCGTTGAGGAGATGCAGCGAATTTTCGCCGTGACGACCCTGAAATGACCGAAGAAAAGAAGCTCAGGTTTCTAATGCGAGGGGTGAAGCAAGAGCTTTTTGCTTGTCTAGTCCGTACCCCTTCGAAGACAGTGGCGGAATTTGCGTCTGAGGCAGCCGTGATGGAGAATACGCTAGAAATTTGAACGAGGCAGTAGGACCATCCTGTCAAGGCGCTGTTCTCGGAGACCATCGGTGCCGCAACTGGAAGCTCCGATAGATTGCGCGAGACCATTCTAGCAGTAGTCAAGGAGGAGGTTCAGAAGCTTTTTCCAACAACGCCGCAACCTGAAGTGGGATCTCTGACTGACGTCATCCGTGAAGAGGTTCAACAGGCGCTGGGAACTTGTATGCCTTCAGAAGCACCCCGTCGGCCCCAAGCGATGACCTACTCCACCGCTCTTCGTCAACCACGCCCTGCTCCAACCCGTAGTCAAGAGGCCCAGCCATACCGCCGTCCAATGCCGCCCGCCCGACGCCCTGTAGACCAATACCAGACGCCAAGGAAGACCGACGTGTGGAGAACGCCCTATAATAGCCCGCTGTACTACCACTGCGGAGAGGCCGACCACATCTACCGCCGCTGCCCTTACAAGAGGCTCGGTCTGCGAGGATTCTCCGTCGACGCACCGCGCCCCCGACCCGGCCAGCGCCCTACTGAGATCGACGAATATCTGTCGGACACCAACTGAGCACCAGCCCGCTCACACCAATCGCCGTTGCCCTACCCATACCATTCGCCTAACCACCGTATCAATGCTGATTTCGCACGTGGAAGGTCCGCCAGCCCACGCGGGGGAAACTAAATGCAGCAACTTCTGCAGGTGAAGTTGCTCTACGGCGAAAAACTGGAAACCCTCCAACGACACAAGGACGCGCTGAAGACAGTGATACACGACATGCCCTCATCTCGACGACCCCACCTAACCCTGACGAGACTCCCGAACACGACGACAGCTACACGGCGCGATGTGTACCTGACCTGACCGAGACGAGACGTCCATTGAGAAGATTACGACAACGACGATGCACAGTGCCCGACCGTCAACACGTACAAGCAGAGATACGACGCCCCGACGAACCCGGAACTCGACGAAGACTGCATCTGACGTCAAGGTGTCCATCGACGCCTTTGACGTAGTCGCCCTCGTAGACACGGGAGCTGACTACTCGGTAATGAGCGGACCATTTGCGTCTAAACGGAATAAAGTTATGACCAGATGGGACAGTCCGCACATACGCACAGAGGAGGCCACCTCGTGACGCCAAGTGGAACGTGCACATCGCGCGTCAAAATAGACGGCACAATGCACCCTGCGGCGTTCGTCGTTCTCCCTAACTGCTCTCGTGAGGTAATTCTTGGAATGGACTTTCTCATGGACAACGGTGCAATAATCGATCTGCAGACGAAATCAATATCTTTTTGCCCCCATCACTCCGTGACGCCGGAACCGAACCCCGAACGACGTGCTGCTGTAAGGATTGCCGATGATCATGTCACCCTGCCCCCCCCACGCAAGCTTGATGGTCGCAGTCTATTGTGAAGATGCTGCTCCTGACGTCGACGCTATCGTAGACACTGATCAAAGGGTGATTCTTGATCGTGGTGTGTCTGTCGCAAGAGGCATTGCGCGCTTCAAGGAACACCAATCCCACATTTTGGTTACTAGTTACTAATTTCACCGAGAAGTACTAGCCTTTAAACAAGGGCGCGGCAATTGCATTCCTCGAAGAAACGCAAGAAGCAAGTGACGTGATCGCGGTCGCCGACTTTGAACGCACACCCGTAGAAACCTCCAAGCTTCTGCAGGCCTTCGAAGTGAATCCGGCGCTACCGCAAGATCAACGAAAAAAAATATTGGCTTTGCTGCGTCGCTATAGCGAATGTTTTTCGTCGAACGCAAAACTATGTCAGACCCCTCTAGCGAAGCACCGTATAATAATTGAAGATGGAGCCCGACCTACCCGACAGTCACCGTACCGTGTCTCTTCACACGAACGAGAAGCCATCCGAACTCAAGTGGACGACTTGCTCAGCGATGGCATTATACAGCCATCGAAAAGCCCCTGGGCTGCGCCCATCGTCGTCGTAAAGAAAAAAAGACGGCACATTAAGGTTTTGCGTTGACTACCGGCGACTGCACAAAATCACGAAAAAGGACGTGTACCCCCTCCCCCGAATCGACGACGCCCTCGACCACCTCTGCCACTTGAAGTACTTCCAAATGATGGACCTGAAGACCGGCTACTGGCAAATTGAAGTGTACGAGAGAGACCGAGAGAAGACTGTATTTATAACCTAGACGGCCTACACGAGTCCAAGGTGATGCCGTTAGGGCTGTGCACAGCACCAGCGACGTTTCAAAGAGTCATGGACACTGTGCTAGCTGGCCTTAAGTGGCACACCTGCCTCGTATACCTCGACGACGTAGTGGTATTCGCCCGGACTTTCGACGAACACATGCAAGGTTGGAGTCTGTACCCCAGGCCATTCGTACGTCGGTGTTGACGCTGAAGCCTGAAAAGTGCCGTTTCGCATACGGGGAACTCAAGTTCTTGGGCCACGTCGTCAACGCTGCGGGAGCCCTACCTAACGCGGCAAAAACTTCAGCCATTGCGAACTTCCCAAGGCCGAAGGACAAGAAGGGCGTGCGAAGACAATTCGGGCTGTGCGCATACTAACGGCGCTTCGTGGCAAACTTCGCACGCATTTCCGAGTCACTCACGCGCTTGACGAAAGATAGCACCCCCTTTCAGCTGGGAAAACGACGAAGAAAAAGCATTCTGCGAGCTGCAAAAACGCCTGCAAAGCCCACCCGTGCTCGCTCATTTCAACGAAAATGCCGAAACGGAAATGCACTCGGACGCCAGTGATATAGGCTTGGGTGCCGTCCTTGTCCAAAAGCAAAGCGGCTGCGAAAGGGTAATCGCCTATGCCAGCCGTGGTCTGTCGAAGGAGAAGAAAAACTATTCTGCCTCTGAGAAAGAGTGCCTGGCTATTATATGGGAGATTTCAAAATTTCGCCCATATGTGTATGGAAGGCCATTCAAGGTTGTAACAGACCACCATGCCCTGTGTTGGCTCGCCCATTTGAAGGACCCCTCTGGCCGTCTTGGGCGGTGGAGCTTGCGCCTGCAGGAGTTCTACGTTACAATCGTTTATAAATCCCGCAGGAAACACTCCGACGCCGACTGCCTGTCCCGCGCCCCCGTCGACCCACCACCACAAGACACTGATGAAGACAGCGTGTTCTTCGGGATCGTGACGGAGAGCGACCTAACCGCCCAGCAGCGTGCCGACCCCGACGTACGCGTCATAATCGAGTACCTCGAGGGATGCAACGTTGCCGTTCCTAGGACCTTCAAATGCAGCTTACCAGCATTCAGCCAGAGAAACTCCTTTCTCGTGAAGAAGAATTTCAGCAACGGAACAAGAGCGAATTACCTTCTCGTCATCCCCGCGGACCTTCGTGACAAAATTTTGGAAGCGTGCCACGACAATCCGTCTTCCGTACACCTGGGCACAGCCCGCACTATTGGAAAAATCAAGGCGAGGTACTACTGGCCCGGCCTTACCTCTGAACGCCACCCACTACGTCCGGAGCTGCCGTGACTGCCAGCGACGAAAAACGCCGCCGACAAGACCGGCCTGACTTCTGCAACCGATCGCCGTCCCATCGAGATCATTTCAACAGATTGGAATGGACCTTTTAGGCCAGTTCCCTACGTCATGATCACAGAACAAGTGGATTGTCGAAGCGACAGACTACATGACGCGCTACGCAGAGACCGCCGCTCTTCCGAGGGGGACTGCACAAGAAGTGGCGAAGTTCTTTATAAGCCAAGTGGTGCTGCGACATGGAGCCCCGGAAGTCGTAATCACGGACCGCGGAACGGCCTCTACCGCGGAGCTGATGCAAGGAATCTTATGCTACAGCAACATGGATCACTTTGAACGACGGCGTACCATCCCCAAACGAACGGACTAACGGAACGTCTGAACAAGACGATTGCAGATATGCTGTCCATGTACGTCGACGTTGAACATAAGACTTGGGACGAAGTCTTCCCGTATGTCACGCTCGCGTACAATACAGCGACGCAGGAAACTACGCAGATGACACCGTTCGAGCTTGTCTATGGAAGACGGCCGACTACGATGCTCGACGCCATGCTTCCGCATGTAGAAGACGACGACCTCAACGCCGACGTCCAAGGATACCTTCAACGTGCGGAGGAGGCCCCCCAGCTCGCTCGAGTTCGTATAACAGACCAGCAGTTGGTTGATGCCGGCCACTAAAACTCCGACGCCGAGACGCCGAGTACCAACCATGTGATCGTGTGTGGGTTTGGACTCCCATTCGACGACGCGGACTCAGTGAAAAGCTTCTGCGACGGTATTTCGGACCCTAACAGATTCTAAGACGTGTTGGCCGATTAACCTACGAAGTGATGCCCAGTGGTGATTCCGGCCCATCACGACGACGCACGCGACTCGAAGTCGTCCACGTGGTTCGTTAAAAACTTTTCTACAGACGATGAAGAACTTTTATTTTCATTTGTTCGGACTGTCGCTTATGTTAGCATCGGGTCGATGCACTCTTAGAGGGGGGTAATGCCGCGAACCATACATTGGGTTTGTTTATTTGTGTTTTGCTTTTACCGCCCGGCTGCGCCGGTCTGTGTTATCTCTGGGCCAAGGGAAGCGCGTGTTCCATTCTTTCTTTCTCTGCCGCATGTGTTATCTGTTGTGATAGGGTGAGCATTTCGATCTAACGTGAACAGCCCAGAATAATCTTCTTGGATCTACGATGTTCTCGATGTGAATCAACGTTTCGAGAACCACGCACGCCGATAGATAAAAAGCCTGCAGTGCGGACGACGGGGCATTCGATTCTGCGACACTCGCCGACGCAAGTCACTTTGTTGACCGCTGCTTTGCCGCCTCTGTATTCTTTTCGGTTGTTAGGGGAGCACAAGTTCGCTCCAATAAACTTGTTTCTCCTTCAAGACAACTGCGTCGTCCTTGTCTTCGTGACAATATCATGTTATAGAAGCAGGGGACGCGTTACTTTATTCGTCAGCCTTACCCTGATAGCTGAAGAGGTCAAGGAGCTCCCTGCCTGGTAAACAGACAGGGAGCCCATCCGCAGGAGCTTGACCTGGGCTCCAACGGCCACAGTTTGAGGTTTCTACAGTTCACCTTAAAAATACATCGCCAGGGTTGGATCCAGCTTATGTATGGAGGCTCGGGGTCCGAGGTGTCGCCAACACCGTCACCAAGAATGCTCAAGGTGCCCCGTGTGGTGTCAAGCCCACGAATTACTCCTACAGAGACGTGACTACCTTGGGGTGCACTGGCTAGCTTGCAACCCTGTGAAATATCGCCTGACCTATGAAAACATTGTGCAGCAGTGGGATATAGGCCCTTCTTCGATGTTTTGATCTGGGGGGCACCAAGGAACCGTTTTGGGGCAAATTCTATTTTCCTTTTATCCTATTGATTTAGCTATAATTGATACAAATACGTTTATTCTTGATGCGGTTGACACCAGATTATTTGTATCTGGTCGAGAAGTACAAGAAATAGTGGTTAAAGCGTAAAAATGGCATGACAAACTTTGGTATTGGTCTAAAACAAACGTTCTCAAAATAAATGCCCGCAAGGCAAAAGCCATTTCATTTCAAGCCAAAAACACACGGATGCACATTGACAACCAATTTAACCTTCGCGACACGCCTATTCAAGTCTGCAAAAACATAGATTTCATAGAGCCGCCTTCTCATTTAGTATGTGTTGAAAATATCACTCTGAATCATTGACCAAATCTCATAAATCAGCTGCTGATGCTTTATCACTGTGTCGTCGAAAAAAGGATTTAAAAGAGAGGTGAATGTCGTCTACACACATTGAACAGGAAATCCATGGTGGCAGCGCCTTCCTAAGGGAATTCATTTTCACAAAAAAGGGTGCAACCTAAAACTCCGCCTTGCGGAACTCCATTTTCCTGCACATGAACCCTAGAGAGTGCAGTTCCAACTCGGAAACGAAAGGTTTTTTGAGACAAGTAGCTTGCAAGTGTGTTCAAAATGTTACCCGACATGCCGAAGGACTTAGGACGCTTAGGATGCCATACCGCCACGCGGTATCGTACGCGTTTTCACGATTAAAGAATACCGTCATACAATGCTGTTTGTGGAGGAAAGTATCCTTTATATAAGACTCGAGAGCGACGAGTTGATTGTTAGTCGACCACCCTGCCCTGCAGCCTGCCTGGCAGCTCTCGAGGAGAACGTTGTACTCAAATGCCACCAACAACATTTCGACAAGGTATAGACACAATGCTAGCCATTCAAAATGTGACATTATCGTTATATACGTTTTCGATGCTCATATTATTCCACGTATCTTCGATGAGCCCTTAACATATTTGAGTCAGTCATAGAGGGCATTCTGAAATCGAGACTAACGCACTAACCCAAAAGGCGCCACTTTGCGTATAAAGTTTAGAATTTGAACCACATTGACAAAGCCGACGGGGTACTGCCCGAACCGGCGAAAACCTTCAAAATTGAAAACTTTTTATTCCAAAATATATACACGCAGCACGAAGATTTCTGAGACGGCGCGACTACCAGCGCCTTCTTTTAGCAAATTACTCAAGGGGGTAAAAGCCATCTGCGTGGTTGAAAAAATACAGCGCAATTTTTTGTTGGGAGGACGTGGAACAAGAACCTTCAGTGAATAGCAACAATGCTGCAAAGCCAGTTTGTGGTCGCTGAATTTGACAAAAACGCCGATACAAAAAGCGCACAGTCGCCATTGATGAACGCGTGTGTGCCGCAGCCATCAAAAAGTGGCCCAGCGTCTCTGCCCTAATGTCGGAAACGCCGATGCTTAAAGCGAAGCTGGCGGCCTTCCCTAATCAAAGAGCTACGCTTTACCTAGCTTTACAAATGCAGGAGTTTCTCCTTTATTACGCCCGTTTGTGCGCACAGCGTTGCTGGCGCTCACGCAGGGCGCCTTCTTTGGGAGTGCAGGCGACTTTAGCCATTTTGCGAACGTTCGATGCGCAATCGCCAAGGGAATCATACATATGTGCCCGCTGTCTAGTCTGCCGTCCCCTCTCATCCGCGCCTAGAATTTGCCAACCTCCGCTCTGCTCCCGGACCCACTCTCCCCATTGCGCTGCAGTGTCCTTGGCTTTTGCTCGACCCCGCGCTAGGTGATGCTCTCTCCACATCACTACGCCCACGTTACCAATCCTCGTTTCATAAACTATTCAACCAAGTGCTACTTCGCTATTAAAAGAATAGCAACCGTCAGGAACTTTGTATACAGAAGCCGTAACCTGACCCAAGGCAGAAAATCTCATCAGATACCTACTAAGAGCCGTGGCTAAATAAGACTTGTTTCCATATTTTGGTCGTTCGTTTATATTGGACAATATTGTTTAAGCAACTCTTCATGTGGTATAATGGCTCGCCAAAATGAAGAACAATTCTAACCGTATTGAACTTTGGACATGACCATGTGTGTACTCGGTTGGGCATCAGCTACAAGTCCAGCATGAAATATCTGGAGGCCGAGTGTGTCTTCTGCCTTCGGTCGATTCACCCCACGAGGACTTTCATGAAGATGGCGCGCTCTCAGAACGTTGGCGGTGAGTGAACTGCAATCCTAGCAACCCGCCGACAACATACTACGCGTCATAATCGACTTAAATGGCGTACGTGATTTCGCCTTTCCAAGGGCCTTCATCCATCTCGTCCATCCTCTACAACAAAGCCTCGGCTCTCATACGAGAACAAATTATTGTCTTGTTATGCTCCCGTGATTTTTGTGTCAAAATTTGAGATGGTGTCATCCCCCCACCCGTAATCGAGCAAGCAACCCTTCTCCTTACACCCAATATCTTTCAGAACAACCAGAGCTGCTGCAAACATAACCAATGTGAACTGCCGCCGAGGAAACACGTTACTGATGCTGTTAAAACCCTCTCGTAAAGCTGTTACCCTAAGGCAGTTGCCACCAAAGTATCCATTACTCAATCGACATATTTTGTACACGTCCGTTTCCCTCAAGTATGGTTAGCCAGATCTTTTTTTCGCCAACGCGCCACAATATACAACGTGGTTTTCTCAATGATAATAGTTAATGGTGAATGAATCAAAATACACGACAATACCATAACGGGATTTCTAGTGCTTCATTTGGAGACACAAGAATATAGGGGTTGGGAACCTAATCTGGTGTGTGCCTTAGGGGAATAATCTCTGCTGAATTGAACGAGAGTACAAAAGGACAACAAATGCTTCGAGAAACTTTTTAATGCGCTACAATAAAGGTAAACATAATACTCACTCCATAATTAAATTTCTTGCAACCTTGGTATGCTTCGGCGCAGATGTCGTTCACAGCTAGAATAGAGATCACGGCCAGCAGCAACCTGAAAATCTGTTCGAAATTGCTATTTCGTTAATGTATGCTGAACAACTTGCAGATTTTGACTCGCTCTGGTGGTACTGAAGAGAATACAAACATTCAATCCCAACTTTCCATAAGCCCTCAAGAAAATATCCCCATGAACATCTCATTTTTTTTCTTTCAAGCGCACTTGGCCTTTTTGATAACTTCCTGTTACATTAAACACAAGCGGTAAAGAAAAACAGGCATATCAGTCAGCACTTTTATTGAAAGGAGATGAATCGACGCTTAAACAGTACAACCTCGCATGCGCGGTTGTCTACCCAACAGCTCCAAAACAAATATGACACACGCATTTCCTTTGCTTACGTCACGCTTCGGAAAAAATAAGCGCCTGCAATGTGATTTCCAAATGGTCTTGTTGAGCAATCGCAGTTGTAGTGCTCTGTTTATAGAATTCTTAAGTGTTTTATTGGTAATGTTCTGACGATGTGGAAGCTCAAGCCTGCGCCCTTCGAATTTTTCCAGACATATTTTAATACGCTATGCTGAATCCGCTGAATATCCTAAAGCCCCTGGTTAAAATCTCTATCCTTTCTTTTTTTATATAATAAATATTTATAAACTCTAGTTATCTTGTCACTACGATAGCAACAAATGAACATTATTGAGGGCCAGCTTTACGACTGTCTCAAAAATGTTTACCAAACTAAGCATTTTGGCATTTACGGCGGGTGAAGTCATTTACAACACTTCAATAACTCTTAGGCGTGTCGAAAATTTAATAGAGTTGAGCACCATATTGTTAGGCCATAACGTATAAAATTATGTTTTGATGGGTCAGTACTTCAAAGAAATTGTTTTGCAAATGTTCAAATTTCAGGTTTTACGATCATCCTCCAAAGTTGGTTTCCTCGCAGAAGGATAGTTAACCGGACAACAAAAGGTCGCTGCTTGGCGTGGAATTTGAGACCGCTCTTAGTGTAATAGAAATATTGCATAAGCTTGTGGAAATCATTTTACAGAAATCGAAACAACGGAAAGGCAGCGTTCTTCTAATGAGACGTAATCTTTTTATTATTCTTACTTGTATTGTGAACGGAGCTGCATTAGACTCTAACTTACTAACGGTAATGTTACCGTAGAGTACTGCATTTGGACTTTCATTTTTCAATCATTTATTGCACAACTCGCCGGATTGGTCATTTTGTGTTTAATGCAATTGTAGTTTACAACGTTCATTTTGGGTTTCTTACACAAACGTAATCATAGAAAATTTGTGGTGCTTTATACCGCTCTTTCAATTTCTTTTATGACACAACAAGTATAACTAATAGTTTTAAATAAACACTGCTGGTTGCACAAATTTATTATGCAAAATATGCACTCGATTGTCGATAATTTATTTTATTCGGAGTCGTATCGAAACGAGCCGCTTTGGAAAAGAAGTAATAAGAAGCTACGGGTATTAAACTTATACCACTGAGCAACAACTGGAGACATCAGGACGGTTTGTGTGCGAAGCAGTGCTTATCGTAAAAATGTGATTACATGGCTCTTTGTGCAAATAGAGGGAAGGTCAAATTCCGAGTGCATTTCGAAAAAAAAGACAGTCCTGCAAATATTTCGGATTTTTAGTTGGAGAATATCAAAAACGTCGGTTACAGTTTTTAAAGAGGAAATGCAAGAACAATATTCTAGCTATACGTACGTATTGCGGAGTCATTTTGTTCAATCAGTGCTGAAAGTGCAATATTTGTTATTGTACATGTTGTATTGTTATTTTCGTAATTTTTACTTTATTTAGGCAATGAAACGTTTGTTATATTGTGTATAATATATTACCTACTCACGCCATGTCACACTTCCCCGCAATGTTAAAACAAAACCACTCGCAATATAGTATTTTATCTTAAAAATTGTGAACTTACACAAAATGAGGCTCTTTTTGTACTGTAGCTTCAAAAAGTCCTACTGGTATAAAACTTTCATAAAGAGTAGGGCATACAATTCAACTCACAATAAAAAAAATTTCCTTATTGCAAAGAGGTTATTATTACGTATAAAATCGCCTGTTTCTTCAAATACTCCGCGGGAATAGCGACACCACCACGACGGTAGAAGACCTGCAGCAGAGTCAACGTGGCCACTGAAATAGATATACGACTAACTGGCAATATCTAAAGTAATACAACAGTTGGAGTATTCCACGATCCTCATTCAAATGAGACTAGAGAACAGCTGCAGCTTTTCAGGTTCGAGGCTTTATCAAGAGTATTGAGGGGTAAAACTGGGATTTTTTTGGTGATTTTATTTTCGCAGAATATTCTGAAAGCCACGTATTGTCTTTGCTGCAGATTTTTTGAAAAAGGTGCACGTTTTCCACCAAAATGAACAAAAACAATATGCTAAATTATAAAAAAGGCACGCTGAAAAGTGCAATGTTAAAACTTTTCTGTACTCTGTACAAGTAAGAAAATGATCTGCAAACGTACATCTTCCAGATGTTGGATTCAAAACTTCACGAGTTGCATGAATTTTACCCGTGTTTGTCACCGTTAGTTGCGTATAGAATTGCCCTGAAACTAATGATGCTCGTTTGTGTTCCACTTGGGCGCCGTGAGAGTATGGTTCCCGCGTTGCCAGAGTTTTTAGGAAACAGAATGCTGATATGCGAAATCAAAATACCCTAATGGCTAGTTCCGCAAGAAATTAACTTTGTTGTCAGCGTGCGTGTGAGAGGGGGAAAAGAGTCTTCTAGACAACCTCCCTTCGAAGCGTTCCACCAATTGAGCGATAAAGTCAGGACGAGAGACGGGTTAACAGGCACACCGATGCAACCGGAGATGAAGTGAGGGAGCCGAAGAGTGCAAATTAAGCACTTAGCAAAATGTTCTGTAATACTCAGGACTCGCAATATCCGGTGTAAAGAACGAGCAGTGGCACATAACTCTAGAAGATTGATCCATTGACTTACAATTGGACTGCGAGACAGAGCGCCTCAATCGGAAAACGGATGAAGCCCTTGATGTAGGCATGGCTAAACAAGCGCATATGCGTCCACTCAAGGAGGAGTTCTATCATTAGGACAGCAATACCATTACAAAATTCTCCGCATTCTGCAGGCTTTCTTGAAATGCCGAGGAATTTTAAACTTTCTAGCCTGTATAAGTTGGTGTAGGTGGCAGTGGTTTTAAGTTTCACGTTGTCCAACAGGATGGTTATTACCAAACATAATTTTAGTTACATCAATCACTGGTAAAAGTGTCCCAAATTCTAAAAAAAATCTAATCAAGACATTCAGAGCCCTATTTCATAAAACATTGTTCTTCTTCTCTGGTTGACAGAAGTTACCATGCTGTGTAAAATAGACAGAAATCAGATCTGGCGGTATTTGAACCCGGGTTTTAAAAGCACCAAGTCAGTTTTACACGTTTACACGCTTCCAGCAGTTCGACAAAAGTTGTAGTTGATGGGAGTTTGTCTGTGGCCATTGTCCACCTGAAAGACTTGCCTGAAATCGGCATCTTCGAAGGGCTAATTTTCCGGCCTCATAAAAACGTACGACAGGCTAGCACTACGGTCGCGACGATTGGGCAAACAGTGAGGTGGCGGCCCCACCTAGAAATCCCTGGTTCAGCTAAGTGTGTGCTTGGTTATGGGGCCATCCTTGGTTAAAAAAAATGTATGATAGGTTACGCTTGGAGACACCGCGAAGGTTGCAGCGTCATTATGTTTTGGTACTCGGCCATCGTTTCTGCGTGGTGTCGTCATTATCTCCGCCAGGAGCAATAAAAGCTCATTGTCTTAAGTAAGTACCCAATTTACTGGCCTGTAACGAGACACGATTGCAACACGAAGGGTGGGTGTTCATTGGATTCCAAAAAACTTCTAAACTAATATGAGGGTAATTCTCTGTCAAGTCAATCAAAACGTAGGGATCTGCCGCAGCAATAACGCAAGCCCAGCGAAAACAAAGAAAAATTACAATTACAATTCCAGCTCTGTAACAAGACGCGCAGCTGTAGTGGTTTGACCTTCGCCTGTGGGATGGCCATTTTTAAGTGCGAATGCACTTTATAAGCGACCCTGAATTCCGGCGACCGACGTCCGTCCACATAGCAACAGCTGCGGGTGCGCGCGCTCCTCGTCTTCCTTGGCAACGGGGGGAGATGGGCGCGCGCTGCCTGGCCGCTGACATGGCACATACCCACGTGGGGGATTGGCCAGGAATCGGGCGTGAGAAGGGCTAATGCACCCGCCTAAAGGAGTACTGACACGAAATGTCAAAGCTGAGATCCGCTCTAACAATCAAGTACAACGACAACACAAATAGGTGTCTGTGCATGGCACATACCAACGTGGGGGATTGGCCATTAATCGGGCGTGAGAAGGGCTAATGCACCCGCTTAAAGGAGTACTGACACGAAATTTCAAAGCTGAGATCCGCTCTAGCAATCAAGTACAACGACAACACAAATAGGTGTCTGTGAATAAATGCATCTTTCTTTCTTTGTAGTTTGTGTGTGTGTGTGATCTCTCTTTCGCGAACATTACCGAACCGCGCAAATTCAACTCGTGCATTCGCACTTTCACATTCTTCCCCTCGGGGAAATGCGGGGAAATTTTTCGAGCGACTTCGCTTCTTTGAGAAAACGTTACTCCAATTTCACGTGTCATCTTTTGCAAAGCTCACCCTAACATTTCTTCATGGTTTGCAAGTGAGAAGGCACCGGGGATGGTCGAATAATTCTGGTCTATTCTTCAGGCAGCAGCTGAACTGCCGATTTTTACAGTATTCAACATAAGGAGTTTAGTACATCGGTCGTCGCACTGGGCGAGACAGGTTGTCACCTCAAGAGTATCCAAAAAGCAGTCGACATGTTTCAAGCCAAGGAAAACCGCAGATGCCTCCGCACACTACAGCCGAAAAACAAACGTGAAGCACTGCGGACATCGTCAAGGCTATATATGCCACCGCAGAAAAACAGATAAAAGAACAGCAAAAGACTGGGCTTGTAGTTGATGCAAAGGGCTTTGCACCAGTTGCCAACATAGGTCGCGACATGTGCTAACATGTAGCCGTAGCTTAGAACAAGGTGAATTATTGCACTTCACTGAAAACGTGCCCTTCGGCATTCGATAGCAACGCGGGGGGGGGGGGACATCAGGAAGCAACAATTTGGAAAAAAAGCTCGCTTTACAATCGAGTGAAAATAGTAGCATATAAACGTAGCCACGTTCTTTGCGCTGAGGCTCCAAGAGCAGCGGACGATGCAGTGGATGGGCGTTTGCTCAAATGTTTTAAACTAAATAAGGGTAGCGTCCTGGGCACGTTGGTACTGCGCCATGTGTGTCTGTGTCCGTGTGTGTGTGTGTGTGTGTGGTACGTCGTGTGTGTCTGTCCTCACTCCACCCGCGTCCCCCTTTTTGGCGCAATCATTTTTTTAACAATGTATTAAACTCGTTCTATGGCCACCGTTTGGCTTCTGTGGTCTTGCATGTGAGCACCCTAAAGAGTTGATTAACGTATTGATTCTTTTATTTTAGTTTCTTTTATTTTAGCAATATTTGATCTCTTTGCTCAAACACTGCGCCATTCTTCGCAACACACGTTAGAGCCAGAAAATTCCAAAGCCGTGATTCTACCATCTGTATCAGGCTTCCCCGCGAAGCTTTTCAAAGCCAAGCTTCTAGCATTTCTATCGCGACTCCAACAGGTGGCGACACGCACAAAACCCGTGCGTGGCGAGACAAAGCTACTGTGAAGCGGCGCCATAGAGAAAGATGGCGTCATCGCTAGCTGATGTTTATCTGCACCCATTCTCGAGCCCAACCACAAGCTTAGACAGCATCGCTTTTCAAATAACGAAATTTTTATTTCGAGCCTAAATGCTTTATTCTCTAGTGCTTTATTCGGCCTCAGCAGAAAGCTCGGTTGAAGTGGCTCAATGTGAAGGAAGAAAATGCAAAGAAACAGACCCAAATTCGATATAGCGTAAATACATGTTGTCCAAACCATTTCAAGGCTTTTGCCTTTAAAACAAAATTGGCAAAAGAGGACAAGCATGTTCGTTGCTATTACACAATTAGAGCACGCCTGTCTAAAAAACAAACACCGGAACAAAAAATCTTGACGACTACCCTCTGGAGCAGCACCAACATAGTCTTAGTGTTTTTCTGGTTATTACGGAGGCGCACACTTGTGGCTCACATTTTTTTCCTGAATATGTCGAACGTATTAAAGTTAAGGGCTGTGAAAGGAGCCATAAAACGTTCTTCCTGCGAGCGTAACACCATTTTTAGAAATATTAAAACAGTAGTTGTTCAGGGGTTGCCAAAAAATATATACTTATGTTTACCTGATCTAACGTGTTTTGGTGCTTCAATCTTTTTGTGTCTTTATTCGTAATTATTGTTGCTCACAGAGGTAATTTTGCAGCAATCGCTTGAAAGTTGTGCCAGATTTCATAGTGAATCCAGGCTAAAGTTTACATATTATTTTCTGATATTTTCTACATGAGGACTTCATACCTACTTTTATCTCATGGACTCCTACTGACAGGGTGGTAAGCTGCAAGCATAGTAGTTTACACCACACATATTATGGGGAGCTACCATTTTCGCAATGAAATGTTCCATGGTTCTCTTCTCATTCTTGGCAGGTATGTAGTGCGTTTGAAAATAGTGAGAAAGTCAGGACAGTGCATCAATGAAGATTTATGAAGGAACAAATTGAAATACGACTGCATTACGGACATCATTTACTGAAGAAACCCAGTGAAAGTATTTTTTCTCCTATGTGTGGTAATCCTTATCTTCTGTGGCGACCTGAATCAGTCGCAGCCAACGGCTGGAGTACCCGTAAACGCACTTGGAATTTAGTTTAAAAAGTGCGCACACAAATTATTTGTAAACCCAAAAGGCGTTCTTGCTCTGCGGAGAGGAAGAACACTGGCGGATCTTTGTGCTGGTGAATAAGTGTGAGAATTTAGGCGCATTTAGGCACCACGGAAAAACGGAACGTGTTTATGAAGAAGTTGTAGTGGGCCTCTGTGTAGGACGAAGTAAGCAGTTGCAAACATTTTGTCTATTATTAGCTCCTAAAAGTGTTTCGAAATCCGTGGGAACACTCCCAGGTGTTTCCCTAAGGATTAACTTTAGGGAGTCTTGTTACATTTGAGCATTAAAACTCAATAGACCATATTCTAGAGTGGAGCAGAGTGTAACCTGTTGGTCCTTCACCTTTTATATTGTGGTGTTAAAAGCAGTGTTCTGAACCATATGTGTTGTTTCTTGGATGATTACCGCTTCATCATAAAGGCCAGCAGAGTTGCATACCTTATTTCTCCCACATTTACTATTCCAAGCTTACATACCAAGTACTCGCCGCATTGGATCGATGCGTAAGGTGTTACCCTCCTCAGCCCGAAGACACCCGTTCAGTTTCGACCAGGGCGTCTGCTTTTCATGTACAGTTAAAAAAGAAAAGATTGAGTGCCTCAAATTGAGCGCACATAAAAAACTAATCCGGAGCCCTCTGCTACGGAGGGCCCGAGAGCCCCAATGTAGCCTTTAAGCGTTCAACCCCTTAAAGTGGATCTGTGTATTACCTTAAATTTTTTAGTTTCTGTGTTTTCATTTCCAATTGCCCAAAATCAGTTTGCGATTTCAAATCCACTACTCTCGAGAATCTGGCACGGATTGGCAATACCTTGTCATTTCTAGAGCTTTTGGATGTAGCATCTATTGAAAAATTATTGTACCTAGAACATGATAATTTATTGCATTGGTTTTCAACATCCAATACGTAATAAGTATTTGCCGACAATTTTACTAGCCTGATTGACCTACACAATAGAAATGATTACAAGTCATCTGTGGTAAATATATTCGGGTATTGAAATATTTCTATTGTATTACTTATTACCAACAGACAAGAGAAGTGCACAAATGTAAAAGTTAAAATTTCTTGCAGATATGATGGGTGAAACCGAAGCCCTTTTGTCAGAGACAAAATTTTGCAAAGAATAAAACATTTGTTTGGTCGGGAAGTAAAACAGTTAACTTGTTTAGTGCACCTGCGTAAAGAAACAGCCATTTTTCATCATATGAAAATATCGAGCCGGTAAGAGAAACATGTATACTTTTTTCCGCTGTTGGACAAACAAATACCACATAGCCTCCCACAATCTACCACGGCTGTGGAATGGTAGGCCTGGGGATAACGACTCGCTGTGCAGACGAGGAGTCATTATATTTACACAATTCTACAGAGCACAGAGTTTGACAAATGAAAGAGGTTACGCACTAAGGCCATTACACGAATATTACGCAAATGTTAATACTCCAAGTGTTCCGCTACGTCACCAACTACGTCCGGAGGTGGCGTGACCGCTAGAGATGAGAAACACTGTCGAGGAGATCTGTCGGACTTCAGCTGCCCATCATCGTCCCTCCTAACAGATTGAAGTAAACCTTCGGGCCCCGTTTCCTAAATCCTGATCCGAGAACAAGTTGATTGTCGTAGCAACGGACTACGTGACGCACTACAGAGAGGCCACCGCTCTTCCGAGGGGGACTGCAAAAAAAGTTCCGAAGTTCTCCGATAACAATGTCTATGACATGGAGCTCCTGAAGTCGTAATCACGTTCCATTTAACGGCCGTCACTGCGGAGCTTATGCACAGATTCTTACGCTTCAGCAACACGGATCACTGGAGAATGACGGCGTAGTACCACTAAACGAACGCACTAACGGAAAATATCAAACCACGATTTATGCGGTCTATGTACGTAGACGTTGAACATGAGACTCTGGAGAAAGACCTCCCGTATATCACGTTTGCGCACAACATAGCGACCCAGGAAACTACGATGATGACAGCGTTTGAGTCTGTCAATATAAGACGGCTCACTACTCTGCTAGACGCCGTGCTTCCGCACGCAGAAGACGACGAACCCTCAACGCCGACATCCACGGATGTCTTAGGCGTGCGGACGAAGCCTGCCAGCTCGCGTGAGTTCGTACAACGGACCAGCAGCTGGTGGATGCGGGACGCTACAAACTCCGACGCCGAGACGCCGAGTACTACCCAGGGTATCGTGTGTGGGTCTGGACTCCATGGCAATACGTGGACGCAGTGGGAAGCTTCTGCGACGGTATTTCGAACCCTATCGCATTCTACAACCTGTTGGCCAACCTAACTACGAGGTCATCCCCGATGGTGATGCCCGAACAACACGACGACGCACGGCACCAGAAGTCGTCCGCGTGGTCCGCCTGAAACCCTAATACGCGCGAGGACAAACAGTTGTTGTTGTTTGACCGGACTGTCTAATTTTCGCATCGGGTCGATGCCCTTTTAGGGGGGGGGGGTAATGCCAGAAACGATATTTTGGGTGTGTTTGTTTATGATTTGTTTTCGCCGACCGGCTGCACCCGGCTATGCTATCGGTGTTATCCATTGGACAAGTGAAGAGCATGTTCTGTTATTTATGCCGCATGCCCACTCTTCTTTTATACAGAGAGTGTGGAGAGCCAGCGTCACCAGCCTAGAATAATCCTCTATGATCTAGTGTTCTGGATTCAATTGGTCGGTTCCGAGAAGCCCTCCCGCTGAGAAATAATTGACCGCAGAGAAGACGCCGCGGCAGACGATTCACCGTCACAAGATAGCGAATGTTGCTTTGTTTACTGCTGTTACGCTGCCTCTGTATTTTTGGGGTTGTTCGGTGAGCACAAGTTCGCTTTATTGAACAAGTTCTTTTTGAAAACAACTGCGTTGTCTTTAGCGTCGTGACAATATCCTTCTATATTTATTTTGAGAGCACAATCCGGGTCCGGATCCATATGTCATTGAAAGTAATATTGAAATTGAAATTCCTCTGTGTTTTCCGGCTCACAATGATGCTGCCCTTTTGTCTGCATGTAAAATTAGGCACCTTATAACCAATGACAGGTATGAGATTACTCAGCGGACCTTGCGGGCTTTGATGAAATTGTAGCCCGTTCATGAACCGCTTTTTTCAGTGTCTCCACTGACAGTTCGCCGTGATATTATCCAGCAGCGCTCTGAGCCCATTCGCTAATACTAAAAGAAATTTACGTGTTGTATTGCAGTGTCGCGGAAAATCTAAAAGCTCTCATAGGCAAAATATACAGCTTAAAGTATGCCGTACATATTGAAAGGTTGACTTCGGTAAAGGGATTCAACAAACCTAAAAATATATACTGATAATAAAATGATGGGTATGTACGCTAACATCTAGCCGTACGCATTTAAGGGTCCGGTTAAGAGTTTGACAACGTAGGCATTTGAGCGTATGACAACGTATGTAATAGTTTCTTGCATGAAAAAGCAATAATTTATTTGAGTTAGGTTTTAAACCACATACAAGCCTCGGAAACGCCGAAAAAAGCTACATTTGCGTAAGTAAGTTTTATCTTTCATATTAAATTTAGAATGAGTGTCGTTGTTTAACAAAGAATTGTGCTTAACAGTGGGGTGAGTCAGGGCAAGTACGAGGGAAACCAGAAAGGATGTACCAATATTGCGTATCCTGCGGCGAGACGAGAACTGAGGCGAAGCTAAAGAAGAACTGGAAAGGTGTGTGGCTGGGGAGATAGACGGCTACATGCTACAGGAAACTTTTCAATCGATTACTTACGTTGGTTTCGTTTATTTGCAACCTTCCGCGCTTTTGAATGTTAACTACCGCTGAAATATCGAAGCCAGCATCTAGCACGATCAATTTCAGCACGATACCAGGATTTGCTTATTTTTATCACACCATGTGTTGGGTTTTTGTTGTCCATTGCCCATTGTTACTCAGCACTGGTAGTTTAGTGCGACAAGATACATCAACGAAGCGGGGTCCTGCGATTCGTCTTGCCTGCACGTTAGTAAACAATATAGTGACATCCGAATATATCTTGTTTTATTTTGCTTACAATTTACGCACTTTGGGTCGAGCTTTGCACTGCTGTCTCTTCGTTTTATTGATGTCCTCTTTTGTGAAGACATAACAAAACCAGTAATTTTGCCCTTTCCATTTTGACACAGAAACTTCAAAGAAAGGCGCTTTCTAATTCTCCCACGTTTCTTATCACATGTTTAAAATAAACGCGGCAGCTGAAATGACGAGTTTATGCAGGCATTTCCGAGTTGATCAACGCCCTTCTACGATCTACAAAATCTTATATTACGGTGCGGTGGGCTGCCTATACTCTAGCAGTAGCATCCTAAACCAAAGCATTGAAAACGGCGACAAGTACTTTTTCCACTGTATCTTACCATACGTATTAAAAAATAACCCTAAGCGTTTTGGGAGTGCTATGAAGCCGAAGCATGACTGTAGCATTTGTCGGGGAAAAATGTGGGAGAAACAATACCGAACCATTTCTGCGCCTCGGTACTCAACAACAGCTTCGCGAATGTTTTTTCTGACGCCTGTATCAGTGATTTTATCCTCATGCTGAGAGTTTATTGTTTTGCCGATGATCCCAATAACTTTTCATCCTGCTGTATTGCAGCCATATTAACTAAACTAAGAAGTTTGTCATCCTGTGGTCCTGATGAGATTACTCTAAATTTTATCAGAATACTTAAGAGTAAAGCTAAATCATGCTATATTTCCTTTGCACAAAATTTCTTGACGAGAGTTACTTGCTAAGGGAATGGAAGATCAGCAGTGCGGTTCCACTTCAAGGCAGTCGATGCACATAACCGCTGAAACTACCGTCCCATACCCATTACTTCGATCCCTTGTAAACTGCTCGAGCACATATTATTCACTCATTTGGTTAACTTCCTCGAGTCTAATCAGTTTTCTCATCTTTCCCAACATAATTTCAGAAAAAAACTTTTGTTGTAAAACAACATATGACGTTTAATTGACTTGCATGCATACCTTGAACCTTTTTTTGTAACTGACTGTGCCTTTCTGGATTTTCGCAAAGCGTTCGATAAAGATATGTTTATATGTATTTGAAAATTGTGTAATTATGTTTTATGTAATTAAAAAATAGATCCCAAGTCTTTCATTGGAATAAAGTATTTCTTTCTAACCAATCCCAGTTTCTTTTTGCCAACCAAACTCATTTGCGCTCATTTGTAACGGAAGGCTTCATTCTAGGACCCTTACAATTTGTAAATACTAACAAAATAAAAACACCTTCCTTTAGTTGGAAATCGTGTCGTGCCTTAATTTCAACTGAGCGGCCGAATTGCGACGAGCCCCTGGCGCCGCATGACTAATCGCTGGGCCGACTGCTTCTGTCGGAGGGTCGGCGAGCCAGGAAGTAGCACAGTTGGGACAAGCCATCTTTTTCCGACGTCATGCGAAGCTTCATAGCAATTATCAAGGAGGAAGCATCCAGGATGGAAGCATTTTCCAATTGATTTTTCTTGTTAATAAGGCCGCCTAAATGCAGCGACAGTTTTCTAAGCATGGCCCACACCCTCCAGACTACAAATTTTGTGAGGAATACTGGAATGTTTCCAAATCACTTAAATTTCCTTTTAAGGCTGTTGAAGATGGAGGGGATCTAATGGATCACAGCCACTTCCTTTTGTCCTTCATCTTTAATTGGTGTTTCAATGTGGTTGACAACGCCCAACCATTTCAGTTTTCTTCGCTCTGCCTCGGATACAAAAAGGAGCTATAGCCCTAGGTATCCTGATCCTTCTAAGAGCTATGACTGAGCCAGGAAACTGGGTAACAAGATATGATGGCCTGACCTCTCCAAAGCGTTCGAAAAACATGCCTGCACATTTTCCCTCCTGACAAGCTTGCGGTAGGCTGACGTGAACAGTTCGATGGGCTTCTAAGCGCGAGGCTAGGAACACCAGCACAGGTGTGTACTCAGAGGACCTAATCCTAATGTCTTGAAACCGAATACTGTACTTTTCCGGCACCATGCCAGGAACCACAAGAGGCCTGGGGCATTCTCGGAAGGTGTTTAGTACCTGCGAAACAGGCGGGTGGGCATTTGCGAACAGCAACTGAAAAAATATTATATTCATCCACGTAACGGTAAGTGCGTAGGACGAGTGAATGGCTCAGCCTTTTTCGAACACGTGGTCCATTTTCGCCAGTAGCAGGTATACCGAGAAAAAAGCGCTGTGGACGACACGATTGAGATGCCTTCTTTTTGAATGTAGGCTTCTTCTTTCAATTCTACCAACGCTGACGTCAGGTACAATGATAGGAGGTCTGGTGACGTGTTTATGGAAACGTGAGTATGCCTACGGGAGTATGCCCAGTTATAAGTGCACCAAAATATTTTCAAACGAGATAGCATTATTGGACCCATTTCTTGATTTTGCCTTGGCCGGTAGACGTTCGCTACCAGCCGTGCTCATCATGTGTCCACGGAAGTACGTCACCACAACAAACCAGAAACTACAACTCGGCCAGCCAGAATGACAGGTTAACTGGAAAATGAGAAGCAGGGTAATAATGCTGCGTTGGATGCTATGGGAGAAACTGTGCGTGGCGATTCATAAAGCGCAGCATCGGCGCAGTAAGTTGCTTCTCCCACCGTTGGTGCATGGGCCGGTGAGTGTTGACTGGATACCGTTACACGGCTCATCGGTGACTTTCCTTAAAGTCTAACGGTCTTCTGTCATCCGAGCTAATGAAGCTGCAACGGAAGGCAGAGTTTCCGTCAACAGGGAAGTACGTCTGCGCACCGAAAAGGCAGCTCGCGCCTGAAGCTGTAATCGCGTGTAGTTACTTAAAACTGAATGTGGCACGTAGTCTTGCCGACAATGGTACTCCTACGGAGAAGACAAAACAATACGTGCTTTCGTCAATTGCCGCTTCTATGCAGTAGAGCTCTTTCTCTTACACAAATCCATAGTGGCAACTTTCGTTAGGGTAAACTTAAGTGCTCTGAGGGCATAAACTTTGATTCGAAGCAGCTTCGTTCAAAGTGCACCTTTCACAATGAGGTAGCGCTATCTCGGCTTACATCTTAAGACCTAAACGTGAATGTCCCTGGCAACAATTTTATTTCGTCATATTACCTGCAACACCGATAAGACACAAAAGCAGGGTGTATATGAGGGACAAATGACACAAGGGTGAGCGACATTCATGCTTTGGCAGGAGGCTCCTGTTCTAAATAAAACGAAATGAAAATTGCTGCACTAACGAAGAATGGCGATTGTTATAGATTCATCGCTATAGACACACCGAGTGAAAAGAAAAAATTAAAATATACCTCACAAATCTAAACAATGCGAACCAAGGCACGTGAGAGAAATAACGGAAAAGGAACAAAACAAATTTATCTACCGCAATGAAAATAAATAAGTAAAGAAATAAATAAATAAAATTAACAATTATAAATAAATATAAAAATAAAAAAAAATAACACAAGCAAGAACTCTTTTGTAGCCCAAGATAGCATTATCAAATTGTGGTGAACTAGCCGCAAGTTCCTCAGAACACACAAGAATGCATTACTGGCAATCAAAAGTTAGCAGGGCTAGTTAGGGTTAGTTAAGCTTCACGAAATGCACGTCCCTGTGTTCAAACCTACGCTCAGAGTCCGCCAATACAATCGTCGGCTTCCTCTCATCATTTCTATGGCTCCCGGTTTTCTTTATGCCTGCCACTAACCGAACACCGTCATTACCAAACACAAAGAAAACTTGTAACAGAACGAATAACGTAGTTCCGCTCAACATAAAGGCTGTTGGAAGTGTTGAGGAGTAATTCGACATAAGGGCATTGGGGCCAATCTCCTCTCCTTGCTACCAGCTCTAACGCTCTTCCCTTCTTTCTCACTCGTCCTTTGATGAGTTGAACAAACATTTGTTCGATGCAATTCAATTTGGCTGCCGTCGCAGTGCTGATGCACCTACTAGTGCAAAAGCTCGTATTCATTTATCTTTTGTTTCCCTACCTGCCTGGGACTGCAGGACTGAGAAGGCTGCTCATTTTCTACTTGCTCTCATTTGGCACCTGCTATAGCCTTTTTGGGCAACCTTGAATGAGACATTTTGTTTTCTTGGTGGTGGCCACTTTTTATCCCCTGCTATGGTAAAACCAACCCAATGAGGATTCCTTACAAACAAGACGCGTGGACTGCGTGTAAATACATTTATTACAGCGAAGAACTATATGTCCTACATTCCAGTTTTCAATCTGTTGAAGGCTTTTTATTTTAATAATGTTATTTCTTTGGTATTCCCTTCTCTACCACTTATGTATCCTTTCACGCTGCGTAAGAGGTAAGAAAGGCGGTCACGTCGTTATCAGATGATTGCGGAGAATCAACAGACGCGCCGATGGGCGTAAAAATTACGAAAAGCCGTAAACGCCGAACGTGTAGCCACGCTGTGGCCGCCCAAAATTACGAATACCTGGTGATGTAGGTGCGAAGAGCAAATGATTGTTTTTGCTTTCACTTTTTCTGTTAAATGTGAAGTTTTAGCTGCCTTCTTACAACGGCGACGGTACCCATAAATAGGCTTCAACTCGAAAGGGAATGTGAGTGACGTTTTCGCTAGAATATCCATGCCTAAGCACACGCAAATATCCGGTTGCCGGTATATACGTGGAGCGTTTGGGGGTGGAAGGAAGGGGGCATGCACCTAAAGTTGGACTTGTTGCTGGTTCGGATGACCTTTTTGTTGTGCTGTTAGAGATTCAAACGTGGCAGTCTCGCGGCTGAATGAAACCGTCCGTTGTTCTTTTGGGTAAGCGGTTTGTTTTCGGTTGGTGAGTTACACAGGCAGTAAGAGGCTTCCAACGCCTGAGGGAATAAACAGCGTCAGGTTTGTACGATCGAGTCCTTCGAGGTTTTGTTCAGCTTATATTCTAGTGAATGCGCTTAATCGCAAATTACGAAACGTGTTTTTTGCGCACTGCTTGAAGGGCGTGTTTTCGCAGGTCATCCTTTTCAGATAGCAGAAGCTCACTGAATTTTTTTGCCGAAAATGAACCTGCAGTTTTTCTCACGACAAGTATTGGAGAAGTGTACAACAAGTACAGCAGTTCCGAGAATGTGAAGCGGTTCTACCCATCAAAACCTCCTCTTTTATATATAGTCAACGTTGTGATGCAAGAATGAAATGAAGGACGATCGGGTATCAGGCATCTTTGTTGGTGCGTAACGCAGTTGGGCTCGCATTTTTCGGTGACGCCACCACAATGCGGTAAATAGAGAGCACGTCCGCGTACGAGCTACGATGACAAGCCGGCCCCTTATGTGCCCTCCGCTGAAAACATCCCAGACTCCCCCCATCTCAACGGAGTGAATGATGATGGGAGGGCCGAAGCTAAAATGCTGCTCGGTGAACCCGTGAAACATTCGCCCGCCATCATGTAAAGATTTCACACGTTGTTATAGGTCTTCTTGACGGCGCGCACCATCCCAATGAGTGAAGACCATAGGGCGCGTTCGTGGCAATGCTCGTGTTCGGATCCCACGAGAGTGACGAGCGACCCGTTCAGCAGCAAAAATGGAACCCCTTTCTTTCAGAAGCGTCGGAGCACGCGCTCCCCGTCAGGCACTCTCGCGCGCTCGCTCACACATGTCAGAATGGCCAGCGGCCTTTACATCTCCCCTCTTAGACTATTACAAAGGGGTACACACGAAACGCTTTAAGTTCAGTTGACCACTTGGCCAGATCTCGTGCGATAGCTGCCTGGACCGCGCCGAATCAGGAACAGAAACTGTCCCAGAAGTTGGCGAAGTTAACGATCTTCCCGTACTCTCTTCCTCTTCCTTTCTCGTCCACTCTTCTCCCTCGTGCGACGTGGTCTCCGGCGTCGCGTTGGGCTGGAACCGTACCAAGTGGCGGCGGTTTCTTTTCACGACGCCCCTGGGTATTTCGACCACGAATAAGCGAGGCCTTTGAGCGGGGCTGAGGAGTGTCGCTGGGCAATTTAGATCCTTCACCCATACACGGTCACCTGCTGTAAAGGTGGCAACGGAGTAGAGCGGTGTCGAGAGTTGAACGCCTTGGCTTGTTGGGCTTTATAGGCAGCATTCCTATTATTGAACTCCCGATGACTTCGGGTATGTGGACTCAGGCGTTCTGGAAGACTCGGAAGCCGCGTCTGAAGATTGCGTCCCATCAGAAGCTGGGCTAGGGAAAATCCGGATGGTACCGGTGTATCACGATAGGATAGGAGTGCCAGGTACGGGTCATCGCTTTTTTTCAAAAGGTACTTTACCATCCGTACCATGCCTTACACCCCGCCATTGCTTTCCGGGTACCGCGGGCGGCTGGTTTCATGGCGAAAACCGTACGTTTGAGCTAACTTGGCAAACTGGTTTGATGAAAATTGGGGTCCACTGTCTGTCCGAACGACATCAGGGATCCCGTGCCGCGCGAAGCAACTCTTGACCGCGTTTATCACTGCTACGCTAGTCGTGGAAGTGAGGGACACTACTTCGGGAAACCGCGAGTAGTATTCTACGACGGCAAGGTGTTCACGGCTTTTGTATTGGAATAGGTCGATCGCAAGATGTTGCCACGGACGATCCGGTGTCGCTATAGGCATGAGTGGTTCGGGGTTCACCACTCTGTTGGTTGCACACTGTTCGCAGCTTGTAACCATCTGTTCAATGTGCATGTTGCACCCAGGCCTCCCGACACTTTCTCTTGCTCGTTCCTTGCACCGGCGAAGTCCTTGATGTCCATCATGAAGGAGGGCCAGCAAATTGGCTCGTAGCGCCCGAGGGATAACTAGACGGCGGTCTAAAAGTATATTTCCATTGAAAATGCTCAATCTTGCCCTTTCCATCCAAAATGGCACGAGGTGAACTGGAACCTTGCTCTTGTCTGGCCAGCCATTTTCTTTGAAACCACTGACTGCGAGGCATTCCTCGTCGTGTAGCTGGGCTTGTCGAATCTCATTAAGGCGGCTTGTTACTGGTGCTGAGAGGCCTTTGTAGACATCCCCAATAAAGCGTTCAACAGCATTTACTAATTTGTGGGGAGCGATATCGCAGGGAGCTCTGGACAGCGTGTCTGCAGTTGCCAGCAACTTCCCCGGCACGTACTTTACTTGCAATTGGTAGCTCATCAACTTTATGCGCATGCGCTGAATCCTTGGTGGTAACTGATCGAGGTCTTCATGTCTGAGAAGAGCTACAAGGAGTTGATGGTCAGACTCCACCATGAAGAAGAGACCACGCAGGTACTGGTGGAACCGCGTTATAGCCCATGTTATCGCCAGTGTCTCCTTCTCTGCTCGGCTGTAGCGGCATTCTGTTGGAGTCAAAGATCTCGAAGCGAAGGCGACAGCACGTCGAGCCCCACAGGTTGACTTTGGGAAGGACGGTGCCGATACCATACGAACTTGCATCCGCTGAGACCACGGTTGGAAACGACGGGTGATATAGGGCTATGAAGCAGTCTGAGCTGAGCATCTCCTTGACCTTCTTAAATGTGGTATCTTGATCCACACCCCAGGTCCAGTGACTGTTTTTATTAAGTAAAACTCGGATGGGCGCAGTCACGCTTGCGAGGTGCGGAAGGAAGCGACCAACATGATTGACCATACCCAGTAGCCTGCGTACTCCGCTGGTATCCGTTGGTGGCGGAAGAGTTTGAATCGCATTGACTTTGTCTTGGTCTGGTGACACTCCGTTCTCGTTGACGACAACCGCGAGGAAACGGAGAGACTTGACTCCGAACTCACATTTCTTCCTGTTCAGCGTGACCCCGGCCTCGTCTAGGCGTTTTATGGTGGCTTGAAGTCTTTTTTCATGTTCCTCATGGTCTTTCCCAAAGAACAAAATGTCGTCGATCATGTTGACAACTCCTGGAAGACCCTCCAGGATTTGAGACATCAGGCGCTGGAAGAATTACGGAGCGGAAGCGATAAAGAAAGGAAGGCGACGATAGCAATACCGACCGAAGGGTGTGATGAAGGTAGTCAGCTCTTCACTTTCAGGGCAAAGCTTCACCTGATGGAATCCTGATGTGGCGTCTAACTTGGAGAAGATGTGTGCGTCCTTCAGCTGACCTAACACAGAGTCCACAGTTGGAAGAACGTGGCGTTCCCATTGGACCCACTGATTTAGCTTGGTGAGGTCTACACAAATCCTGTAGCCACCTGTCAACTTTGGTACAACCACGAGACCGGCGCACCACGGCGTTGGTTTGTGTACCTTGCGGATGACGCCTTGACTCTCCATCTCGCCGAGTTGAGTTTTGACGACTGGCAGTAATGAAATTGGAATCCTCCGTGGGGTGCACAAAACGAAGGGCTGTGCATCCGGTACAAGGCGAATCTTGTACGGTTCTGGAAGTACACCTAACCCTTGAAAGATTCAAGGTTGTGGAGGAGGCATTGTAGAAGATGTCGCGTCGACGAACGTCACGACACCCAGGTCTTCTATGGCGGGAAGCCCAAGAAGCGGGATGTTCTGACCTCACATGACGTAAAGTTGTTGAGTGGTCGACTTGTCTTTCCACTTGATTGTCGCGGAAAACGTCCCGAGCACTGGCAGACGCTGGTTGCTTGGACCGGTGAGATCCGCTTCTGCTCGATGAAGAACTTTGGGAACGGCAGGACAAGTTGAAGGGACAACTGCCACTTCGGCGCCTGAGTCTATTTTGAATTTGGCGGGTATGATATTCACGCGCACGTCAGCGTACCTTGCACAGCGCGTGCCGATCGCGTGGCGTTCCACCGAGCCTAGCTTGGCTTTTGCTTTCTTTGCTCGGCAGACATCGGCGAAGTGACTCTGCCTCTTGCAGTAGTTGCACGTGGCCCGTCGCGTCGGGCACTTATCTCGAGGGTGAGGCTGGCGACCGCAGTAGTCGTAGCTCCCAGAAAACCGGCGTTCCTCGTGCTGAGCGAGTGAGGAGGAGTGTGTCGAGTGGTGATGATTGCCCTTGTTAGCTGCGTGGACATTCAGGTTTTCTGGCGTGCTAAGTGACCGTGCAGCGCTTTCTTTTTGGGCGTCCTCGTGCAAGGGAGCCTGATATAGCGCCTCTTCTGCTGTCATTCGTGCTGCGGCAGAGCTGGCCTGAAAGCTGTTCGTCTAACAGGCCAACAACAAATCTTTCTCGAACCAAGCGGCTTTCCACCTGTGAGTTGCTGTAGCTGCACCGCTTGACCAGGTTCTGAAGCTCCGCGTAGAAAGCATCTACTGACTCTCCAGGCTGCTGCGTTCGGCGGTGGAAGCGTCTACTCTCGTAGATCTCATTGACGGGATGAACGAAATGACGGGTCAATGTCTGATTGACTGTGGCAAAGGGTGGCGGCTCCGGTGCCGATAGTCCCAGCGAAGTAAGCAAGGTCTGCTTCTGCGGTCCCATGACGTAGAGTAACGTTCGAACCTTTCGTTCGTCCCCGCAGAGTCGAGGCCAGACGCGAAGAGATAATCTTCGAATGTGGCGATCCACGTAGGCCATTCTCCCGGATTTGTGAACAGAAATGGGGCCGGCGCTTGTAGTCAGGAGGCGCCGACACGGACGACGGGAACATCTGGGTCGCTAGGCATGGCTGAACACTTCTGATACCATGTTCGGAGCCCACGAGAGAGACGACCGACCTGCTCAGCAGCAAGAATGGAACCTCTTTCTTCCAGAAGCGTCGGAGAACGCGCTCCATGTTAGGTGCTCTCGCGCGCTCGCTCACACGTGTCAGAGTGGCCAGCGTCCCCTACAGCTCGCGTCTCGGTTAGTAGCACAATTTGGAAGAACGCCACGTACCTTCCGTCACGGCAAGAGAGTCGTGGGATCAAAACCGGGCGCCGCCGCGTCAATGGCACTCGACACTTTGTTTTAGGTCTTCTTGAAGGCGTGCACCATCCTAATTAGTGAAGGACATGAGGCGCGTTGAAAGCCGTGCTCGCGTCTCGGTTAGGAGCGCAGTGGGAAGCGCCACGTACCTCCCGTTGCGGCCACAGAGTCGTGGGATCGAAACTCTGCACCACCGCATCAAGACCACCACTCCTCGCTCACAAAGCTTAACACTTCCCACCGCTTCGCTGACAAGCCCTTCGACGAGGTCGATGTTTGTGGTGATCATGTAGGGCTTGTTTAGACGATGAGAATCTCCACTGCTAAGTTGGCATATTCAGTGTGTGACATTTTAGCCATCTTGGCTGTCGTCTACGGCAGAGCGTATTGTGTCGCGAACCCCCGGTTTGTGTCTTGAGCTCGTAGACAAGACACGTCGTTTTGACATCTTCTTCCAATCTTTGTTGGCCTATCCCTGGGGCATCCTGACAGAATCTTCATAAGCGGTATGTACACGGCAGCAACGAGGGACAGGACAGGCCCGAGCAAGAGAAGCTTCGCCTCTAGTAGCGCGGTGCGGAAATATACATATACATCTGGTCATCAGATATATGTGTACATCAGGTTGCCAGAAGTATGTGTATATATGGTGATCGTTCCTGACCACACAGCCAGCGCAGTTTACAATGAACATTCAATGTGCAACAATATTCGTTTATTGTATCACGTGCACGAAATATCAGCAAAACCTTATTCATTAGGGCTTCTTAACCATCCCTGTGCATTGTCTTCATCATCGTGTTTTTTCTGGTTCTGTGTGTTAGAGCATTGCTACAAGCGTAGTTCTTGACTTAACTCTTAAATAGATGTTTATTGTTTGTAAGTAAACATAACTTATAATCAGCGCCTTGATTGTCCGACTCCGACCTCATTCTAGTCTTCCAAGTAAACAATGTAAGGGCACATGCAAGATATGTCGCGGGCAATTGGCCATATTTTCAAAAAGTTTTCGAATGTGAGAAAATTTTAACTACAATTTTTATGCAATGCTATAAACGTTTGGGTATGCAATGCCATAAACGTTTGCCATAAACGTTTGAGTATGACTTAC
Organism: Haemaphysalis longicornis; assembly: GCF_048455015.1. NCBI lineage: Eukaryota > Metazoa > Arthropoda > Arachnida > Ixodida > Ixodidae > Haemaphysalis > Haemaphysalis longicornis. Next base: position 184,423,298 of record NW_027526407.1, read on the forward strand.
GCCCTCAAATTTGTTAACTTTGCGCGAATTAGAATGCGTAATGTTTCTCCTGGAGTTGTTACGTGGTCGGTTGTATGGCACAAGGCATCTGTATAAATATTGTAGTAGGGAACTTCCTAGAGCCGAATTTACTACACGCCCGGAACTACCTTTTTTCAGTGTGAACAAAAAATAACCAGACCAGAGGCTTACCTAATATTCTGTCGGTACATACTCTTTCATAGCGGTTAGTTCTTTATTCTTTGCTTACATTGTACGAACATAATGTGTGACTTTTCTTCTGAATGGAATAGGCGAACGTTTATGAAGATTTGCGATAGCGTACATAAAAGCTCCTCTGAAGGTGTCTCTCCCGCGACAAGGGAAATATGAAAAGGCTGACCTACAATAAATTTTTACTTTTCTTGTGTGTGACATCTTTCATTAAAAACCTTGAACAGCTTTAAGACATTTTGTACTTTCAAGCTACTCCAAAATTTAGCTGAATCATCTATTTGGGGAACTGAAGATCGGCTGCAAGACGTGATCCACGTCTTTGAATTGCAAACGCACATTCAAACTTTTATAGAATCCTAAAAGCTGTGTCTCTAGATCTTCATAAAAAAAATAATCCCGCCCACATAAATGTGAAATTATGGCTACACATGTTATGAAGAAAACCATCGAATTACACCGCAAGGCGGTTTGCAGATTTCTCAGTGTACCTGAAACATACTTGCACCCTGGATCGCCAACTTGTTTCAGTGGCAAAGCCGTTGCAAGTAGATAAAATCGGCTGCTAACAAATCCTTAAAGCCTACACTTACCACAGGTAGTACTGATAGCCTCGCCCAGAAGAGAAAGTCTGCAGTTGCTTTTTCTTGAAAAAAGCTGGTATTTCACAATTTGCTTTGGACTTAAGAATTAAAAAAAAAAAACGTAATACAAAATATAAAATAGGTAGGTATTGCACTGAGTGTGCAATTATCTCTTTGGTACTATAAACAAGTGTTTTGTTCACTTCATTTAAACTTACAAAATCAAAGTAGGTGTTATTGTTTGGTTATAACCCATTCCAGTGCTTCAATGAAGACATATTGGGTTTATCACTCTATAAAGGCTTTCCTCCAACCATTATCTTACATCCAAGAGTATGAGCTTCTATATTATGCCGATGGTAATCTGAGTGACCCATTCTTTCTGAAAAAAAAATGTTCTCCACGAATAAAATTTATGTTTAAAGGGGAACATTGCTTGGGAGATGATTTGAGTCTCCAAATTGAAATGACAAATCAGAATGCTCAGTAAGCTTCAGCATCATCTGGAACACACAACTGTGACACAGGAATTGTTCTGGGATATGTAACACAGAATACCGTGTGTTGCGAAATATACATAAAATTCGAAGTCGGGTGTTCCTTAAGACGCAGTGTTTTACTGATTTTTTGTCACAAAATGCACAGAGCTAAGTTCAAAGTTTATATAATAAACATAAAATATCTTTTATATCCGAAACTGAGTATGTCTCAAAAATGTTGGATTGGGAAACGTGTGTTTTTTAGAGTGCAAAATTATATCCCGTAAAGCGACTTAAGTTGAAGCGCACGGAGAAATGAGCCAGTTGCACGCTAGAGTTTCTTAGTCTGAGCTGACTTTTTACAAATGTGTGGAAGCAAAGTTTTCTATTTTTTGAAAGATTCCGAAAGTATTTCACCTTTATTGTGAACAAGCATGGCCAGAAAAATAAAGCTTGGATACTTTCTCGTAGACATGGTTGAAAGTATAAGGAGTGCTGATGAGTGAAACAGTATTGAACATCCTAATGTTCTGAAATGACCCCGCCCTTATTACCATGAAATGAAGTCCCACCGTGGATTTTCCAATGAAAAAAATATCCAAAAATGTGGTTGCTTTTACCAGATCTACATAAACGTTTTTTATTTGTAGCTTTCACTCTACTTTTTAACAAGCTCCGCATGGGGCCCCTTCAGTATTCATGGTGACGGTACTGGCGATACCGCGAACCCCGACCCTCCTACTCTCGCTGTAATCTCCCGTGGCTACGAGTTTTAAGGTGAACGGCAGAAACCACAAACGGTGCCGTCGGAGCCCAGGTCAAGCTCCGGCGGATGGCCTCCCTGTCTGTTTAGCAGGCAGGGAGCTCCGGGACGTCTCTCGGTATCAGGGTAACCCGAGCGAAGGAAGTACCCCCGTCCCCTGCTTCTATACTATGATATCTGGCATTTTCTAACCCCCCCCCCCAACTTGATCGGTCCCTGAAAAGGGGCCGCACGGAAGTATCCTTATGTCCTTTGTTTTCGTTCTCCATTCCAAAGCCCAATATTTTACGCGCTTTTTGGTAATGAAATGCCTGTATAATCAAAATCTGTCATTTCCCAGTCTGTCTTTCTTATTTCCAAGTTTCTTGAAAGCCTTGGGCAGGTATGCCGACGCAGCTCGCCGGGGTCGGAGCGGCGTCTTGTTTCGGTGGCGACCCAGTAACGAGAGTCGGACTTCGTCCGGCCCCCGCGCCCTCCCCCCCAGGTTGCCTCTTGCAGCCCAACCCGCTCCGCACCGCCCGCTGAGCCAGCAGCGGTTATGGTGGCATCCACGTCCGGTAGAGGTGCTGCTGCACCCACTGTTTCTTCCTCTCACCGGCCCGAAGCACACGCGAGGCCCCGGAGGAGAATGAGACGGAGGAAACAGCAGTATTCCCCACCCTCGCCGCCCCGCCTGTGCCACCCGGGGCGCTTCTGACGCCCTCAGCGGTCGCGACTGCAACCAAGGGCACCGGGACGGGTGCCAAGTTCAAGGGGTTCGGTCCGCCGAATAATCCTTCCAAATCTGATGATGAGGTGGATGTGGGACCTTTCCTGTCTGCTTTGCAGCGGAAGGAGCGGCTCCCTCCATCGATAACTCCACAGAAGGCTTAAAACGCCTTCCAAGAGTGCAAGCACCAAAAGAACTTACATCAGCAGTCACACTCGAGTAGCTCTAACACATCATAATGGGAAGCGAAAGCATAGTTCAATGAAACTGCAGAGGCCTTCTAAAAAATCTTGGCGACGTGCATCAGATTCTGCGTGCCAATCAGCCAAGTTTATTATGTGTCCAGGAAACACATCTGAATTCCAAGCACACAAATTTCTTGAATAGTTACCTGCGATACAGAAAGGACAGGGTTGGCTGTACACACTCTTCTTGCGGTGTGGTCATAATCGCCCGCAAATACTTAAAATGCCACCCTGTCACCTTGAACACCGTCCTTGAGGCTGTACCTGTCCGCACAATAATATTTAATAGGTTGATAGCGGTATGCCCCATCTACATCTCTCCTGATCTTGCACGTCTCAGCTCTGACTTTGAGGCGCTGGTCGACCAGCTGCCTGAACCCTACATCCTAACAGGCGACTTCAACGCACACAATTGTCTTTGGGGCTCATCTCGCACGGATGCCCGAGGTCACCTGATAGAGAAGTTTGAACATCCTCTTGAGAATGGTTTTCAACAAGAAACAGCCTACATACCATAACATAAGACACAACACATACTAATATCTTGATTTGGCTTTTGGCTCCGCAGTTCTGTTTCCATGTCTTGAGTGGTGTATAGGCACGGACCCATATCGAAGTTACCACTTCCCAATCTCACTAACATATATAGGTAAAGGCCCATGCAGTCTATCTTCCCAAAACAGGTTTAATGAAGCAAGAGCTAACGTGAATATATTTACATAGACGTCCAAACTACACCACACATCTATAGGACACCTACAGGTTGAAGAAGCTACAAAACTAATCACGGCGCACATCCTCGACGCCGCCGAAAAGTCCATTCCGCACGCCTCTGCTGCGCCGCGCAACCAAAGAAGGCCATAGTGGAATGAGGATTGTAGGCGGGCGCGAGGGGCCCGGAACAAGGTGTGGGGTATCCTTCGTCGGTACCCAGCGTCAGGTAACCTTTTTTTGTTCAAACGGGCCAATGCGTTTGGAAAAAGTATGCGCCATGAGGCAAAACGACAGAGTTGTCACACCTTCTTGACATCCATAAATTCACACACAGACACACACAACGTCTGGATACATATACGCAAGCTCAAAGGACAACAGACACACAATGTGCCCCTGGTTAGCACATTAGAGGACACACTGGAAGACCTGGCTAACACACTTGCACAACACTTCGAACACGTTTCCAGTTCAGCACACTACACAAACTCTATTATGAAACAAAACATCTGCAGAAAAAACCATTACACGACAAAGACAAATCAAAAACTTCTTGCTACTCTTTATTCACTCTCTATGATTTGAGAGCTGCCCTGAGCACGTGCAAACCTTCAGCTCCAGGCGCAGATCAGATTACATACACCATGATAAAGCACTTATACCCAGACACTCTTGAAACACTCTTACACCTATACAACAAAATATGGCTTTCGGGGCACATTCCACGGTTTGGAGGGAGGCCATAGTAGTTGCTTTCCTAAAGGAAGTGAAGGACCCTTCCTCTTCCGCCAGTTATCGTCCCATTGCACTGACAAGCTGAATGTCTAAGCTCCCCGAAAAGATGATAAACAGGAGACTCGTGTAGTTCTTAGAGTACAACGGTCTTCTCGAGAGCTGCCAGGCAGGCTTTAGGGCGGGGCGATCTACGAGCGATCAGGGTGTAGAGTTGGGCGAGTTGGTGTACTTGCATCTTGGGAAAGAGCGCAAAATAACAGGGACACAAAAAGAAAAGTGGACAGGACAGCGCTAGTTCTGTCAACTTCTTTCTTATTGTGTCCCTGTTAGTTCGCGCTGTTTCCCAAGATACGAAAGATCAACTGGCTCCGTTAGAGTCATACATTAAAGATGCTTTCCTCCACAACGAGTACTGTATGATAGTATTCTTTGATCTTGAAAAGGCGTACGACACTGCTTGGCGGTATGGCATCCTCAGCTGTTTGAAGTCCTTTGGCATGTCAGGTAACATGATGAACCGGCGTGTTAGTTAGCTGTCTGAAAGAGCGTTTCGCGTGCGAGTTGGAGCTGCACCTTCAAGGGATCATGTGCAGGAAAACGGCGTGCCGCAAGGTGGTGTTTTGAGTTGCACTTTGTTTAATGTAAAAATGAATTCTCTTAGGAAGGCATTGCGACCATCGATCTCCTGTTCAATCGATGTAGACGATGTTCAACTCTCCTTCAAATCGTGTACCTTGTCTCTGTGCGAGCGCCAAGTGCAGCTTGGTGTGAGCAAGCTAGCCGGCTGGGCAGATAGCAACAGTTTTATATTTAATCCAGGAAAGTGCACTTCTGTTCGGTTTTCTAAGGGGCGTGGCATTCGGCCGGATCCATACATTCGACTCCAAGGTGTCTCTATTCCTGTCAAAAAAGAACACAAGTTTTTAGGTTTATTCTTTGACGAAAAGCTCACATTTTTCGTCCGCAAAAAACAACTGAAATATAAATGCTAAAGACACTGATTATCCTGAAGGCTCTCTCGCATATTTCTTTTGGTGCTGACAAAAAACTTCTTTTACGTGTTTTACCAGCCAAAAAGGTTCACGATTAGACTATGATACCGTTGTCTATGGATAAACCACTGAAACATCCTTCAGAATGCTGTACCCAGTGCTCCATCTGGGGCTCCACCTGACATGTGGCGCCTTCTGGACTAGTCCTGTTGAAAGTCTGTATGTAGAGTGCAACAAATGGAACCTACAACGTCAGTGAGCATGCACAGATCTCCTTTGTGCTTTTAAAATTTCATGCATGCCTCGGCATCCTTTTAAATCAGTTTTTTTTAAGATGCGTCCATGACTGAACTCCTTTTAAATCGACCGTCGTTCCCTGCGCCCTTCTCTTACAGAGTCAGAGAGGAAGCGTCAGAGCATTCTGACACCTTTTTAGACACTATCCAAACTTCTTTAACAAATTTTATAGCACCATGGCTTCTCCGCCCTGTATCATGCGACACATCTCTCACACATGTAGATAAAAACCGAGCTTCCACATGTCCGATTCTGCAGCACTTCTTGTATTTGCAGAAGAAGTATCAATGTTCTGAATTTTAAAGAGACGCCTCCAAAACTGCCACCTCTGTGTCCTCAGCGGGGCATGGGGCTGCCCTTAATGTCACTAGAACTCATAATATTAAAACCAGTATCTTTACGGCAGACGCTTATGGTGTACTTCTTGTTGCTAATCATATCCTTCAAAGCCAAATTCCACAATCAAATATATATATACAGATTCCATAAGTGTTGTGCGGGCGTCGTCGTCAAAAAAGTCGTCAAAAAATCATGTTGTAAATCTAATAGTCAAGGGTATTATGTGTGTGTATGTCCACAAATTTGAAGTATTCCTTTGGTGGGTCCCTGGAAACTGTAGTATAGACGGGTACAAAGCAACGGATAGAACGGCTGCAGCTGTACACTGTTGAATACAGTAGACATAACCACATTAACCTAAACCAACGGGAAACCACACATCAGAGAATAACTTCGCAAAACATGGCAAACAACTGGAGTGAACAAACAGACAAGGTACACTTAATAAAACCACACTTTGGACCATACACCACCGACACTCGCAATAGATGCAGTGAAGTCGCCTTCGCTAGATTACGGATAGGGAACACTCATGCAACACACTCACACCTTCTCACTGGATCTCCAAGACCTCTGTGGAGCAGGTGCAGAGAGGTCCTAACCGTGATCCGCATCGTCATACAATGTAAGGCACTCGACATTACACGACGCAGCCACTTCCCTCCACTACACACACCACATATTCAACCACACCCGTCATACTTCTTAGGAGACAATGCCATGTTTTCTGTTCGGAGCACGTTTAATTTCCTATCAGAAGTTCATTTCTTACAACTCATCTCATACCACCCATACTTTTACCCCTGGTCCTATACACCAGCAAACTTCTTTATCTTTTAACCATTCATGTTCTTCACCCTGGCCCTTTACACCAGCCGTGCTCATAGTCATTAACTGATTTTATCCGTTTTCCCTCCTCATCAAATATCTTTGTATTTGGCGCTCTTTGCCCATGTCGGCCTTGCGCCATTTAACTTAAATCATCATCGTTACTTTTTAACAAGGATATGCTTTTTGCGATGATCCTTCTACGCTACTATATGATTATGTAGGAAACGGCTAAGGTTTGATTCACATTTACGTAAATGATAAAAAACTCCGGCAAACCTTAAACTTCACCGCGAAATCCTTCAAATAAAGCTTGTTAAAGCACGGTCTTGTTATAAATTTATGTATTCTTTTCAATTCCAACTAGCCTCCAAAATGCCACTAGTCCACTACTCAGTTATAAAAACCAGAATATCCACTCCCATATAAACTGTTTTATTCTAGTGTTTCGAACAGCTGGCAAGGGTGCAATTTACAAATTCGCTGGATTCCCTTGACCTATATTCTTTATAACACCTGTACATTTCATTTCTTGAATGCAAAACTGCTTGGCATTTGAGCAACATTTGGTATTTGGCCATTAATCAGCCCCGAAGTGTTTTTCTCGAAACGCATTTGAAAGCAGGCGCAGACACTCAGCCTTTATTTATGTTTGTATTTATAAAATTTTATGTTAAAAACCTTTCCGCTCTTATAAATAGTGTCTCTGTCGTACTCAAGTTTTAGCTGTTGATTCATTTATTGTTTCTAAAAGGCTTTATGCCAGAAAGACATTTTTACGGCGCCATCTTTTGTCACTATCACTGAGACGGACCGCAAGTGAGACAAAAATAACGCCGGAAAAAGCCGTATTTTGCAGCGAACGGAAACAATTGAGGTTTACATTTTGAGTTCGGCACTCAGCTTTAGATCTCTGTAGAGGAAGTGAAGTCGGTAGGGATGAAACCTCAATTTTTCCTTGAGTGTTTCTTTGTAAAACACTACACAAATAAACGCCTCGTATTGAACATACGTGGGTTATTGTTTAAAAGACCATGATTTTGGCACAATACCGGACTGCATATGTCAGAATAAATTTTTAACCAATCCTCTGTTCTTTATTACTCCCTTTACTACTACGGTGCTAACCTGAATAACGCTAAAAAGCTGTCTTCAGAGTCTTTCTTACGTTGGGAACGTTTGGCTGCGACAATTATCGAAGAAGTTGGTTTGTAGTGTGTCGAATTTTTAAGAATAAACCGAACTAAGACAGGAAATGAACAGAGAAAAGCAGCTTTACATCTCCATCTACGGGTTTTTGAAAACGTTGATTGCTGTGGTTTGAGAGTGGTTACCTGTTAGACATAAAGTACGCTGTTTACCATTTCGATTGTATAAATTTACCACAGTAGTTTTAACCTCTTCTAGGCACCTCAGTGGTTATCCAAGGTTGGGTTGTTAGACATAAAGTACACATTTTACCTTTTCGATTGTATAAATTTACCACAGTAGTTTTAACCTCTTCTAGGCACCTCAGTGGTTATCCAAGGTTGGCCAATCGTAGACCAGTCTACCGTCGTTTTAAGCGCGTTCATTGAAGCACAATAAACGAGGTGCACAAACTGGTCACAGACCTTCAGAGCTGTCCTAACAGAACGTTGTGCACTAAAAACAAAAAGCTGAACAGAGCACAAATATTTGTAGGTGACCCAAGGGGTGCATGAGATTTTTTAACACAAAAGTCTTTTATGCTCGGGTACACCAACAGCTGACCGGCGTCATATCCGTTCCGGCAATGAGTTACCCAGAATACGTTCTATTGACGCGGCTGCGCCCGGGATCGTGCCACGGACTCTGTCGCCGCAACGGGAGGTAGACAGCGTTCTGTGACGATACTACGGATTCAAGCATCACTAGATCTACGAATGCTCATAATACCTTCGACACTACTTTTTCATTACATTCCATTTATGAGATGCTGCAGTCGAGGAGAAGTGAAGAGAGGTAGCTCATCAGGACACCCGTGTCTTCGTGTACATGGATTGCGCGGGAACTTGGGCACCCTCCGCCACCTCTGGCTTTCGGTTTCGGCTTCGGTTCCATTTCGGGCGCACGGTTTTCAAATGCCTGTGGTTTCAGTCGGATTTACATACGTTCCAGCGCGTACAATTTCGTGTCAAACGTTGATGCGTCCAATGATGTTGTACCGACGTAACACAAATAGATACGTGCTAGTTCATACTGATGAACTATAAATCATCCTGTGAAGGCAAAGCTCACATTCGTGTTTTGCAGAACGCTATGAAAGAGGAATCAACCGCATTTTTTCGTTAAAATATAGGGCGCTTTATATCTCTTCGGGCATTTCTTTAACGACTTATCGTCGATTTTGTTCTAGACGTGTAGAATCAGTCGCGAAATTCCCTCAAAGAACGAGGCACGAAATGTTACACTATTATTGGGGTATTTCCTAAACACTGCTTTTGTTGGTGTACCGCCTCTTACACCACGTCAGTACGAAGACGCTTCAGCTATTTAAGAAAGCACGACGCACAATTTCAGGCCGCCACTCCTGGAAATAGTAAAGTACATATATATATATATATATTTATATATAAATATATATATATATATATATATATATATATATATATATATATATAGGAGAAGAAAAACTTCGAACAATGTAAAAGCACGATTGTGGCCTACGTTTCACCAAAGAGAACTTGCTTTCCACAGGGCAATGTCTCGCCTGGCAGGCACGGTTTATATACTGGTAGGACCCCAGGTGAAAGGAGAGGGAAAGATGGAAGGGAAATTGAGCAAGCTGATTGGTTTGGGAGTGTGTCGGGGGAGAGATTGATGGGCCAAGAAGGTTGTCTAGTTTAAGCCGCGAAGTAGGTCACACGGATGTCAGCTGGTGGTTGATATTCGTGGAATGTTTGGAGAAAAAGGATGAGAGGGTGTTTATTGACCCGCCGCGGGGTATAGTGAAAGGATCTCGGAACCGCTGGAATCAATACCAGGCAGTGAGGGTGGGGTCCTTATCAGAAACTATCTGCAAGCCTCAGGTCAAAAGAAAAGATAGAGACGGGGGGAAAACTAACTAGGTCAAGGAAAAAAGAAAAAAAGGAGAAAAAAAAACAGGGAGGGAAACCACATAAACCCACACACAAACGAAAAAGCAATGACCCGGCAACTGAAATGGCACGTGTCCCCCAGGGCAACATTCCTGGAAGAGGCCTGTCCTGAAACTCAAAAATGAAAAAAATAAAGTTAAACTGACGTACGGGGCACAAGACCACGCGGAGTAACAAAAAAATAAAATAAATAAAATTGAATTCCAAAAGCAAAGGTTGGAGGGATGAGGGCGAGTATTAAGCTAGACGCTAAAGAATGAAAACAAAAGGAATTAGGTGACCAGGTACACAGCAGAGTGAACGGTCATAGTCTTTGGATGAGGTATATGCACGAAATTGCCTTATGCTGTATTCCCGGTGAATATCGCAAGGATTCCAAGTTGCCCTTAGACGCATTAATTCCAGCAGGTTCCATGCAGTTGAATTTGTGAATTAAGTAGGATTCTCGGTATTTCCTGTCCCTATGAGACCAAAAATTTCGCTGAAGTATATATAACTTAAGGTCATCAAAATTGTGGCCTGGTTGGTTGAAATGCTTAGCTACAGCTATGGAGGATTTGCTAACAGTATCTGCCCGGTGACCATTAAGCCGTAGGCTCATGGGTTGACTCGTTTCGCCTATATACTGTTTGTGGCACATTGAGCATTCCAACATATACACGATGTTGGATGAAGTACACGTAAAACTTGAATTATTCTAGTGGACATAAATACTTGATGTGCTTTTTACAACGCAGTCTGTTTGCAGGTGCCCACAAGTCTTGCATCTGGGGCGGGAGCAGCTGGCTATGACTGGTTGCTTTGAAGGCCCTGTTTTAGCTTGCACTAAAATATCTTTTAGATTCCTGTTTCTCCGGTAGGAAACCCTTGGTGCTTCCGGGAAAGTCTTTTTAAGTCGGTCGTTACTGGCTAATATGGGGTAGTGCTTCCGCAGTATATTGTTTACGTTTGGGAGGGCGTTTGAAAATTTAGTTATTAGGGCAGGTGGCCTGGCGCTATCGTTTTCCTGCTGTTTGTTGAGAACGTCATCCCTTTTGAGATTAGACACACGTTGGTACGCCTGATCGAGCGAGCTTTTGGGGTGGTTCCTGTTCATAAGGGTGGCCTTGAGTTCGTCTAGGTGCTCTACGTAGTTACTGTCATCACTGCATACTCTTCTAAGCCGGGTGGCTTGCAATACAAAGATCCCTTGTTTGCTGTGTCTGTTGTGATGGCTTCTATAATCTAGGTACTGCTGCCTGTCTGTTGGCTTACTAAAAAGCGTGATTTTAAGTTTACCCTTGTCTAGGATGACGGTAGTATCTAGGAAGTTCACTTCTTTTTCAGATTACTGGCAGGAGAATTTTATAGTCGGATGCGAAGAATTGAGATGGGATATAAACGTTTCTAGAGTCGCGTGACCTTGTTCCCAAATCATGAAGATGTCGTCTATGTAGCGGAGGTAAACCTGAGGTTTATGCGGAAAAGAGCTTAAAAGGGTAGCTTCAAGTTGCCTCATGAAAATGTTGGCATAGGTCGGTGCGAATGGAGTACCCATGCTAGTTCCAAAAACTTGCAAAAAGTATGAAGAGTCAAATTCAAAATAATTGAGAGTTAGAACTAGTTTTAACAAAGTTATGTACAGTTCTGGTGCATGTTGTTGCGGGTTCACTGATATAGATTTTGAAATCGCTTCAATTCCTTCGGCGAACGGAATGTTTGTATACAATGCAGCAACGTCAAGAGTAACAAGGAGGGTTCCACTGGGGAGGCGCCCGCCCATATTTATCTCTTCTATTATGCGGAGGAAGTGGGGGGTGTCCTTTTTTACCTCCTCCTAAAAGTCGATAAAGTTCCCGTAGAATTATTCACTTCCGACATTCCTGGCAGACCCATTGTTTCGAATAACAATATCCCAACCGAAGCCCTATCTCTGTTTCTGAATCATCACCTATCCGACATTCCAGCTCTTCTTACTTCATTCGTTCAGGACACCCCCCCTTCCTCGACATAATAGAAGAGATAAATATGGACGGGAGCCTACCCAGTGGAACCCTCCTTGTTACTCTTGACGTTGCTGCATTGTATACAAACATTCCGTTCGCCGAAGGAATTGAAGCGATTTTAAAATCTCTATCAGTGAACCCGCACCAACGTGCACCAGAAGTGTACATAACTTTGTTAAAACTAGTTCTAACTTTCCATTATTTTGAATTTAACTCTTCTTACTTTTTGCAAGTTTTTGGAACTAGCATGGGTACTTCATTCGCACCGACCTATGCCAACATTTTCATGGGGCAACTTGAAGCTACCCTATTCAGCTCTTTTCCGCATAAACCTCAGGTTTACTTCCGCTACATAGACATCTTCATGACTTGGGAACACGGTCACGCGACTCTAGAAACGTTTATATCCCATATCAATTCTTCGCATGCGACTATTAAATTCTCCTGCCAGTACTCTGAAAACGAAGTGAACTTCCTAGATACTACCGTCATCCTAGACAACGGTAAACTTAAAACCACGCTATTTAGAAAGCCAACAGACAGGCAGCAGTACCTAGATTATAAAAGCCATCACCCCAGACACTGCAAACAAGGGATCTTTGTAGGACAAGCCACCAGGCTTAGAAGAGTATGCAGTCATGACAGTGAGTACGTAGAGCACCTAGACGAACTCAAGGCCACCCTTATGAACAGCAACCACCCCAAAAGCTCGCTCGATCAGGCGTACCAACGTGTGTCTAATCTCAAAAGAGATGACGTTCTCAACAAACAGCGGCAAAACGAAAGCGCCAGGCCACCTGCCCTAATAACTAAATTTTCAAACGCCCTCTCAAACGTAAACAATATACTGCGGAAGTACTACCCCAACTTAGCCAGTAACGACCGACTTAAAAAGACTTTCCCGGAAGCACCAAGGGTTACCTACCGGAGAAACAGGAATCTAAAAGATATTTTAGTGCATGGTAAAACAGGGCCTTCAAAGCAACCAGTCATAGCCAGCTGCTCCCACCCCAGATGCAAGACATGTAGGCACCTGCAAACAGACTGCGTTGTAAAAAGCACATCCAGTAATTATGACCACAAGATTAATTCAAGTTTTACGTGCACTTCACCCAAGATTGTGTATATGTTGGAATGCTCAATGTGCCACAAACAGTATATAGGCAGAACGAGTCAACCTATGAGCCTACGGCTTAATGGTCACAAGGGCAGATACTATAAGCAAATCCTCCATAGCTGTAGCGCAGCATTTCAACCAACCAGGCCACAATTTTGATGACCTTAATTTATATATACTTCAGTCAAATTTTAAGTCTCCTTGGGACAGGAAATACCGAGAATCCTATTTAATTCACAAATTCAACTCCATGGAACCTGCTGGAATTAATGCATCTAAGGGCAACTTGGAATCCTTGCGATATTCACCGGGAATACAGCATTAGACATTTTCGTGCATATACATCATCCAAAGACTATGACCGTTCACTCTGCTCTGTACCTGGTCACCTAATTCCTTTTTTTTTCATTCCTTAACGTCTAGCTTAATACTCGCCCTCATCCCTCCAACCTTTGCTTTTGGAATTCAATTTTATTTATTTTTTTTTACTCCGCGTGGTATTGTGCCCCGTACGTCACTCTAACTTTATATTTTCGTTTTTGAGTTTCAGGACAGGCCTGTACCAGGAATGTTGCCGTGGGTAACACGTGCCATTTAAGTAGCGGGGTCATTGCTTTTTCGTTTGTGTGTGGGTTTATGTGGTTTCCCTCCCTGTTTTTTTTTCTCCTTTTTTTTCTTTTTTCCTTGACCTAGTTAGTTTTCCCCCCGTCTCTATCTTTTCTTTTGACCTGAGGCTTGCAGATAGTTTCTGATAAGGACCCCACCCTCACTGCCTGGTCTTGATTCTAGCGGTTCCGAGATCCTTTCCCTATACCTCGCGGCGGGTCAATAAACACCCTCTCATCCTTTCTCTCCAAAAATTCCACGAATATCAACCACCAGCTGACTTCCGTGTGACCTACATCGCGGCTTAAACTAGACAACCTTCTTGGCCCCTCAATCTCTCCCCCGACCCACTCCCAAACCAATCAGCTTGCTCAATTTCTCTTCCATCTTTCCCTCTCCTTTCACCTGGGGTCCTACCCCTATATAAACCGTGCCTGCCAGGCGAGAGATTGCCCTGAGGAAAGCAAGTTCTCTTTGCTGAAACGTAGGCCACAATCGTGCTTTTACCTTGTTCGAAGTTTTTTTTCTCTTGTGTTCTCTACCATCTTCAAAGTTCTACAACTCCCTGGATTTTATATAAATGTATGTTTGTATAAATATATATATACACATATATTTATTTTTTAATATATATACACTTATCTATTTTTATTTTTTTATTTATATAAATTTATATATATATATATATATACATATATATATATATATATATATATATATATATATTAAATGAGGGGCTCGTTGAGGAAATACAGAAACATAGGTTGTCAGTCTACAACGCCAAAGGAGGCATAGGGGTGTGGTTAGGCTCTTTTTTTTAACTACGGTTAATGAAGTTAAGATTTTTTTTAAATATAGGGAAGAAAGAAAGAAAGAAAAACACGCGCCCAGAGTGGGGACCGAACCCACGCCTTTCGATTAGATCTCAAGTGCCTTACCAATTCGGCTCTCGAATTGGTAATTGGTAATTAGAATTGGTAATTGGTAATTAGATCTCGAATGTCGAATTGGTAAGGCATTCGAGATCTAATCGAAAGGCGTGGGTTCGGTCCCCACTCTGGGCGCGTGTTTTTCTTTCTTTCTTTCTTCCTTATATTTAAAAAAAATCTTAACTTCATTAACCGTAGTATAAAAAAAGAGCCTAACCACACCCCTATGCCTCCTTTGGCGTTGTAGAGTGCCAACCTATGTTTCTGTATATATATATATACTTGTGTGTGTGTGTGTGTGCGTCTATATGTATATATAGACATAGGGTTTGGCCTTCAAGAAAATCTCGGAAAACAAAGGGGGGAATATGATAGGTCATAATAACATTTGAAGAATGTTTTGAGACAGAAAGTGGTGAAAAAATGCACGCCGAGTGGGATTCGAGCCCACGAACTTAAGATTACCGGTGTGGTGCGATGACCACTACGCTATCGGTAGGCCTGTTTCCCCACCTTTTTCTTGAGTATTTATTCTAAGGCGTATAAGTTTCCTGCCCTTGGGGGTGGTGGCAAGCACCACTCGGACTACATGGGCTGAAGAGGACCTTCTTTTTAACCCCCGTGCCGTGACTCAACAGTCTACGACATGTCGAGAGTGGTCGACCACTCTTGAACCTTCCTAAGTTCCCTATGGCACAAAGACTTCCAGACACGAGGACCTCGCTATGAATGTAGAGAATAAGAATGAGAAAGGATGGGCTTGTTGAATTAAGACAGAAATTAGACGTAGTGGTCATCGCACCCCGAGCAGTCCGAGTGGCGCTGGCTACCACCCCTAAGACTAGGGAAGAAAAATACCTTAACATAAATACCGGTAGCGTAGTTATCGTTGCAGCAGGCCGGTATTCTGAAGGTAGTGGGTTCGGATCCCACCCAGCGGCATTTTCTCACCACTTACTGTCTCGAAAATTGCTTCAATTGTTACGTATTTCGGTATTAATTCAACGAGGCCCTCTTTTCCCATTCTTATTCGCTAGATGCATAGCGAGGGCCTCGGGTCTGGCAATATTGGTGCCATTGGAAGATTAAGAGAGGTCAACGCTGGTCGACCACTCTCGACATGTCGTAGACCCTTGGGTAACGGCTCGGGGGGTTAAAAAGCGGGTCCCCTTTACCCCGAGTAGTAAGAGTGGCGCTGCATACCACCCCAAGTGCACGAAACAAAAATACCTTTAGGTAAATAACCAAGAAAGTGGTCGGGAAACAGCCCCGCCGGTAGCGTAGTGGTCATCGCGCCAGACCGGCATTATGGAGGTCGTAGGTTGAGATTCGACCCGGCGGGCATTTTTCATCACTTTCATTCTCAAAAATGTTTTCAAGCGTTTCTATGACCTACCACATTCTCCCCCTTTCTCGACTGCTAATCGTTATTTCTGTACTAATTCAACGAGCCCCTCCTTTCCCAATGGGGTTCGCTATATATATATATATATATATATATATATAGTACAACTTTGAAGATGGTAGAGAACACAAGAGAAGAAAAACTTCGAACAAGGTAAAAGCACGATTGTGGCCTACGTTTCAGCAAAGAGAACTTGCTTTCCTCAGGGCAAGTTCTTGCTTTCAGGGCAAATATATAAATTATATATTTATAATTTATATTTTTTATTGGTGAGGGAGACGATAGGATTTGTCCAGTTTGTTAGACTGTTAAATAACCGACAGTTTGGAGAAGTGGAAATTCCTTTATCAGGTGTTCTGTAATAATAACACACAAAACTTCTATGCACCAGTTGCATACTTGAGACTCATTTTATTCTCACCCTCCTCAAGATAGTCGAACACTTGGGGAAAGTGAAGCACAGGGAGAAGAGGCAAGAACAATTCGGAACAATACAACAGAGGCAGCGCAAGATGTAGAGAGAGAGATATGAAAAAGCAAATAGACCGTGGCCAGTGGGAAGCATCCCCAATCGCGTCGTTGAACGAAAGGAACAGTACGCATAAAGTACAACCGATGCATGTCCACACGAACGACCGCGGGTGGCGTTGGGAAAGGAATAGTCAAAACTTGTAAGCCCGTGCGGAAAAGTGCTAAACGGATATGGTAAAAAGAACAAAAAGAAATACGAAACGACACTTGTGGAGTTGCGCTTTGAGAAAGTAGTTAGGCATGAAGACAAATACCACATTCCGCACAGTGGGCTTCGAAAAGCTCTGGAGACACCGGCGACCATGGAAAACAAAGGGGGAAGGTTGGGGGGTGCAAAGGGGGAGCAGCGGGGTGGACATTGAGACGCGTACAGCCCGCGGCAGACTCGTAACTGCCCCTCCACTCCGTCCTGCGCCCCGGGAGAATGAAGACATAGTATGCCTCCGCAGATGGGGGGGGGGGGGGCGCTAGAGGCACCGTTTGCGCCGAAGCCTGGCTTTCCGTTACCACCGCCGACGGCCAACCCGGCCGCACCTAAGCTCCCTTTACCTAGAGCAGCCGAAATAAGGGCCAACATATGTATCACACACGCACACACACACAAAAGAAAGAAAGAAAAAAGAGATGAAAAAAACTGCCCACATGTTCTCGGGCATTATTCACAGGCATGGCCCGCCCCAGACCCTGTGCACACTCAATGTAAGGTTTTGATTTGGTTAGCCGACGGTGCCACTCAGTACTGCTAAGAAAGAAAGAAACTTGCTTGATATCATCTGGAATCTGAGGTATCAATTAAGATGCGAATTTATTTCAGTTAGTTCCTTTAGGCACGAAAACCTTCCTGCGGTCTCGTTGATTTTATGTGTGTGTGATTGGAATTGGTAAAAAGAAAAAGGATTCCTTGTTTTCCCGATAAGGTTATTTCGGAAGCCTGATTAGAGCAGCACGACCTTGATATCTTTGAAGCTGTGGTTGGGAAGAAGGAAGTTCCGTGAAAGTGGAAGATTTGGTTTAGAAGCCACGTCTGACCTGTGATTGTAAACCACCATCGGAATGCTCTTCCTGTTTGCCCAATTTATTGAATGCTGCAGGCGTCGGACCAGTCTGTACACCACGTAGCTCGAGTCGAAATTTAAGTTATTTATGTCATGCACAAAGTCCGAACAGCTGCACTTTACCTCGTTGGTTGGGACAATGTGAGGGCAAACCTTGCAGCGTGATTTTCCACAAAAATGCAACCCAGTGCGTTGTCTGGTGGGCCTGTCTTAGCCTTCACTATTATGTTCCGAAGGTTTTTTTCTCGCCAGTACACGACTCTTGGTGGTCTTACAAAAATTCTGAACAACCTTTTGCTTTGTTTTAATAAATTTAAATATTTGCTAAGCATGTTGTTAACTTGACTTGAGGAGCCACTGCTGAGTAGGTGAGTACAATTTCACATCTAGAAATTCCCCCGGGAAGCCTTCTCGTGACCATAGATGTTTGATCATTCTATACGAATATCCCACATCGAGACGGCACAGCGGCCACTGTTGTAACATTCGAAAACAAGAAGTCCTCAGTGGACATAAGATAAGGATAGACTTTCTGCGCTTCTCCCCCTAGTAGTGACTCGCAATAACTTGGAATTTCACAAAAGGCTTTACATTCAACTCAATAGAACAGCAATGGGTACAAAAATGACCATGAAATATGCAAACATTTTCATTGCGTCCTTGGAAATTTTGTTTCTGGAGAACTGCTCTTTTAAACCAATATTTTACAGAAGGTTTCTAGATGATATATTTCTTCTGTGGAGCTCCGTAAAAACAAGCCTCATAAGTTTTACCGAGAAGTTTTATGCGGTTCACCCTTCAGTCAGTTTCACCCATCAGATATCTGACCAGGTCATTATTTCCTATATGTTACCGCGTCTGTAGAGAACAACCGCTTTTCCACAAAACTCTTCAGGGAGCGAACGGACGGGCAGAGATACGTCCGTTTTCATACGAGCCATCCCCGCCACTGCAAAACCAGCATTTCATACTCTCTGGACAACAGATACCGCACAATTTGCTCCAAGGGCTCTGATTTGACAGGCATACGCAAGCACTGAAAACCACCCTTCTGGAACAAAACTACCCCGCAAATGTTCTAACTCTCAAATATTTCGAGTTCGACTCATCTTACTACTTGCAAGTTTTTGGAACCAGCATGGGCACTCCTTTCGCACACTTTATGGGACAACTTGAAGCTTCCCTCTTAGACTCTTTCCCCCTCATCAAGCCGAAGGTGAATCTCCGATACATAGATTAACTCTTCATTATCTGGGAGCACGGCCACACAGCCCTAGAAAGTTTCATTTCACGTCTTAATCCTTCGCATCCGACTATTAGGTTTTCACGCCAGTACTCCTATAAACAAGTGAACTTCCTAGACACCACTGCTGTTCTTGACAATGGTAAGACACTAACAACAACACTGATAAGACACAAAAGCAGGGTGTATATGAGGGACAAATGACACAAGGGTGAGTGACATTCATGCTTTGCAGGAGGCTTCTGTTCTAAATAAAACGAAATGAAAATTGCTGCACTAACGAAGAATGGCGATTGCAATAGATTCATCGCTATAGACACACCGAGTGAAAAGAAAAAAACTAAAATATGCCTCACAAATCTAAACAATGCGAACCAAGGCACGTGAGAGAAATAACGGAAAAGGAACAAAACGAATTTATCTACTGCAATGAAAATAAATAAATAAATAAATAAATAAAATAAACAAATAAAAATAAATATAAAAATAAAAAAATAACACAAGCAAGAACTCTTTTGTAGCCCAAGATAGCATTATCAAATTGTCGTGAACTAGCTGCAAGTTCCTCAGAACACACAATAATGCATTACGGGCAATCAAAAGTTAGCAAGGCTAGTTAGGGTTAGTTAAGCTTCATGAAATGCACGACCCTGTGTTGAAACCTACGCTCAGAGTCCGCCCATACAATCGTCGGCTTCCTCTTATCATTTCTATGGCTGCCGGTTTTCTTTATGCCTGCCACTAACCGAACACCGTCATTACCAAACACAAAGAAAACTTGTAACAGAACGAATAACGTAGTTCCGCTCAACATAAAGGCTGTTGGAAGTGTTGAGGAGTAATTCCACATAAGGCCGTTGGGGCCAATCTCCTCTCCTTGCTACCAGCTCTAACGCCCTTCCCTTCTTTCTCACTCGTCCTTTGATGAGTTGAACCAACATTTGTTCGATGCAATTCAATTTGGCGGCCGTCGCAGTACTGATGCACCTACTCATGCGAAAGCTCGTATTCATTTATCTTTTGTTTCCCTACCTGCCTGGGACTCCAGGACTGAGAAGGCTGCTGATTTTCTACTTGCTGTCATTTGGCACCTGCTATAGCCTTTCTGGGCAACCTTGAATGATACATTTTGTTTTCTTGGCGGTGGCCACTTTTTATCCCCTGCTATGGTAAAACCAACCCAATGAGGATTCCTTACAAACAAGACGCGAGGACTGCGTGTAAATACATAGGTTACTTCAAAGAACTATATGTCCTACTTTCCAGTTTTCAATCTGTTGAAGGCTATTTTGTTTATTAATGTTATTTCCTTGGTATTCCCATCTCTACCATTTATGTATCCTTTCACGCTGGCTAAGAGGTAAGAAAGGCGGTCACGTCGTTATCAGATGATTGCGGAGAATCAACAGACACGCCCATGGGCGTAAAAATTACGAAAAGCCGTAAACGCTGAACGTGTAGCCACGCTGTTGCCGCCCAAAATTACGAATACCTGGTGATGTAGGGGCGAAGAGCAAATGATTGTTTTTGCTTTCACTTTTTCTGTTAAATGTGAAGTGTTAGCTGCCTTCTTACAACGGCGACGGTACCCATAAATCGTCTTCAACTCGAAAGGGAATGTGAGTGACGTTTTCGCTAGAATATCCATGCCTTAGCACACGCAAATATCCGGTTGCCGGTATATACGTGGAGCGTTTGGGGTGGAAGGAAGGGGGCATGCACCTAAAGTTGGACTTGTTGTTGGTTCGGATGACCTTTTCGTTGTGCTGTTAGAGATTCAAACGTGGCAGTCTCGAGGCTGTATGAAACCGTCCGTTGTTCTTTTGGGTGAGCGGTTTGTTTTAGGTTGGTGAGTTACACAGGCAGTAAGAGGCTTCCAACGCCTGAGGGAATAAACAGCGTCAGGTTTGTACGATCGAGTCCTTCGAGGTTTTGTTCAGCTTATATTCTAGTGAATGCGCTTAATCGCAAATGACAAAACGTGTTTTTTGCGCACTGCTTGAAGGGCGTGTTGTTTCGCAGGTCATCCTTTTCAGATAGCAGAAGCTCACTGAATGTTTTTGCCGAAAATGAACCTGCAGTTTTTCTCACGACAAATATTGGAGAAGTGTACAACAAGTACAGCAGTTCCGATATGGTGAAGTGGTTCTACCCATCAAAACCCCCTTTTTTATATATAGTCAACGTTGTGATGCAAGAATGAAATTAAGGACGATCGGGTATCAGGCATCTTTGTTGGTGCGTAACGCGGTTGTGCTCGCATTTTTCGGTGACGCCACCACAATGCGGTAAATAGACAGCACGTCCGCGTACGAGCTACGAGGACAAGCCCGCCCCTTATGTGCCCTCCGCCGAAAACATCCCAGACTCCCCCCATCTCAACGGAGTGAATTATGATGGAAGGGCCGAAGCTAAAATGCTGCTCGGTGAACCCGTGAAACATTCGCCCGCCATTATGTAAAGATTTCACACGTTGTTATAGGTCTTCTTGACGGCGCGCACAATCCCAATGAGTGAAGACCATAAGGCGCGTTCGTGGCAATGCTCGTGTTCGGATCCCACGAGAGAGACGAGCGACCCGTTCAGCAGCAAGAATGCAACCCCTTTCTTTCAGAAGCGTCGGAGCACGCGCTCCCCGTCAGGCGCTCTCGCGCGCTCGCTCACACATGTCAGAGTGGCCAGCGGCCTTTACATCTCCCCTCTTAGACTATTACAAAGGGGTACACACGAAACGCTTTAAGTTCAGTCTTTGCGGGGGCCGGACCACCTGCTGTAAAAGTGGCAACGGAGTAGAGGGGTGTCGAGAGTTGAACGCCTTGGCTTGTTGGGCTTTATAGGCAGCATTCCTATTATTGAACTCCCGATGACTTCGGGTATGTGGACTCAGGCGTTCTGGAAGACTCGGAAGCCGCGTCTGAAGATTGCGTCCCATCAGAAGCTGGGCTATGGAAAATCCGGATGGTACCGGTGTATCACGACAGGATAGGAGTGCCAGGTACGGGTCATCGCTTTTTTGAAGAAGGTACTTTACCGTCCGTACCATGCCTTCCACCTCGCCATTGCTTTCCGGGTACTGCGGGCGGCTGGTTTCATGGCGAAAACCGTACGTTTGAGCTAACTTGGCCAACTGGTGTGATGAAAATTGGGGTCCACTGTCTGTCCGAACGACATCAGGGATCCCGTGCCGCGCGAAGCAACTCTCGATCGCGTTTATCACTGCTACGCTAGTCGTGGAAGTGAGGGACACTACTTCTGGAAACCGCGAGTAGTAATCTACGACGACAAGGTGTTCACGGATTTTGCATTGGAATAGGTCGATCGAAGATGTTGCTGTGGATGATCCGGTGTCGCTATAGGCATGAGTGGTTCGGGGTTCACCACTCTGTTGGTTGCACACTGTTCGCAGCTTGTAACCATCTGTTCCATGTGCATGTTGCACCCAGGCCTCCAGACACTTTCTCTTGCTCGTTCCTTGCACCGGCAAAGTCCTTGATGTCCATCATGAAGGAGGGCCAGCAAATTGGCTCGCAGCGCCCGAGGGATAACTAGGCGGCGGTCTAAAAGTATAATTCCATTGAAAATGCTCAATCTTGCCCTTTCCATCCAAAATGGCCTGAGGTGAACTGGAACCTTGCTCTTGTCTGGCCAGCCATTTTCTTTGAAACCACTGACTGCGAGGCATTCCTCGTCGTGTAGCTGGGCTTTTCGAATCTCATCAAGGCGGCTTGCTACTGGTGCTGAGAGGCCTTTGTAGACATCCCCAATAAAGCGTTCAACAGCATTTACTAATTTGGGGGGACCGATATCGCAGGGAGCTCTGGACAGCGTGTCTGCAGTTGCCAGCAACTTCCCCGGCACGTACTTTACTTGAAATTGGTAGCGCATCAACTTTATGCGCATGCGCTGAATCCTTGGTGGTAACTGATCGAGGTCTTTATGTCTGAGAAGAGCTACAAGGAGTTGATGGTCAGACTCCACCATGAAGCAGAGACCACGCAGGTACTGCTGGAACCGCGTTATAGCCCATGTTATCGCCAGTGTCTCCTTCTCTGTCCGCCTGTAGCGGGCTTCTGTTGGAGTCAAAGATCTCGAAGCGAAGGCGACAGCGCGTCGAGCCCCACAGGTTGACTTTGGGAAGGACGGTGCCGATACCATACGAACTTGCATCCGCTGAGACCACGGTTGGAAACGACGGGTCATATAGAGCTATGAAGCAGTCTGAGCTGAGCATCTCTTTGACCTTCTTAAATGCGGTATCTTGGTCCACACCCCAGGTCCAGTGACTGTTTTTATCAAGTAAAACTCGGATGGGCGCAGTCACGCTTGCGAGGTGCGGAAGGAAGCGACCAACATGATTGACCATACCGAGTACCCTGCGTACTCCGCTGGTATCCGTTGGTGGCGGAAGACTTTGAATCGCATTGACTTTGTCTTGGTCTGGTGACACTCCGTTCTCGTTGACGACAACCCCGAGGAAACGGAGAGACTTGACTCCGAACTCACATTTCTTCCTGTTGAGCGTAACCCCGGCCTCGTCTAGGCGTTTTATGGTGGCTTGAAGTATTTTGTCATATTCCTGATGGTCTTTCCTAATAACAAAATGTCGTCGATCATGTTGACAACTCCTGGAAGACCCTCCAGGATTTGAGACATCACGCGCTGGAAGAATTACGGAGCGGAAGGGATATAGAAAGGAAGGCGACGATAGCAATACCGACCGAAGGGTGTGATGAAGGTAGTCAGCTCTTCACTTTCACGGCAAAGCTTCACCTGATGGAATCCTGATGTGGCGTCTAACTTGGAGAAGATGTGTGCGTTGCACTCATCTTGTGTGCAACACATCTTGAAGTTGCACTTGTGTGCAACTTCTTCTTGTGTGCACACATCTTGAAGTGGCACTTTGTTTATTGTAAAAATGAATTCTCTTAGGAAGGCACTGCGACCATCGATCTCCTGTTCAATCGATGTAGACGATGTTCAACTCTCCGTTAAATCGTGTAACTTGTCTCTGTGCGAGCGCAAAGTGCAGCTTGGTGTGAGCAAGCTAGCCGGCTGGGCAGATAGCAACAGTTTTATATTTAATCCAGGAAAGTGCACTTCTGTTCGGTTTTCCAAGGGGCGTCGCATTCGGCCGGATCTATACATTCGACTCGAAGGTGTCTCTATTCCTGTCAAAAAGGAACACAAGTTTTTAGGTATAATCTTTGACGAAAAGCTCACATTTTTCGTGCGCAAAAAAATAACTGAAATACAAATGGTTAAAGACACTGATTATCCTGAAGGCTCTCTCGCATATTTCTTTTGGTGCTGACAAAAAAATTATTTTACGTGTTTACGAGCCAAAAAGGTTCACGATTAGACTATGATAGCGTTGTCTATGGATAAACCACTAAAACATCCTTCAGAATGCTGTACCCTGTGCTCCATCTGGGGCTCCACCTGGCATGTGGCGCCTTCTGGACTAGTCCTGTTGAAAGTCTGTATGTAGAGTGCAACAAATGGAACCTACAACGTCAGTGAGCATGCACAGATCTCCTTTATGCTTTTAAAATTTCATGCATGCCTCGCCATCCTTTTAAATCAGTTTTTTTAAGATGCGTCCATGACTGAACTCCTTTTAAATCGACCGTCGTTCCCTGCGCCCTTCTCTTACAGAGTCAGAGAGGAAGCGTCAGAGCATTCTGACACCTTTTTAGACACTATCCAAACTTGTTTAACAAATTTTATAGCACCATGGCTTCTCCGCCCTGTATCATGCGACACATCTCTCACACATGTAGATAAAAACCGAGCTTCCACATGTCCGATTCTGCAGCACTTCTTGTATTTGCAGAAGAAGTATCAATGTTCTGAATTTTAAAGAGACGCCTCCAAAACTGCCACCTCTGTGTCCTCAGCGGGGCATGGGACTGCCCTAATGTCACTAGAACTCATAATATTAAAACAAGTATCTTTACGGCAGACGCTTATGGTGTACTTCTTGTTGCTAATCATATCCTTCAGAGCCAAATCCCACAATCAAATATATATATACAGATTCCATAAGTGTTGTGCGGGCGTCGTCGTCAAAAAAGTCGTCAAAAAATCATGTTGTAAATCTAATAGTCAAGGGTATTATGTGTGTGTATGTCCACAAATTTGAAGTATTCCTTTGGTGGGTCCCTGGAAACTGTAGTATAGACGGGTACGAAGCAACGGATAGAATGGCTGCAGCTGTACACTGTTGAATACAGTAGACATAACCACATTAACCTAAACCAACGGGAAACCACACATCAGAGAATAACTTCGCAAAACATGGCAAACAACTGGAGTGAACAAACAGACAAGGTACACTTAATAAAACCACACTTTGGACCATACACCACCGACACTCGCAATAGATGCAGTGAAGTCGCCTTCGCTAGATTACGGATAGGGAACACTCATGCAACACACTCACGCCTTCTCACTGGATCTGCAAGACCTCTGTGCAGCAGGTGCAGAGAGGTCCTATCCATGATCCGCATCGTCATACAATGTAAGGCACTCGACATTACACGACGCAGCCACTTTTCTCCACTACATACACCACATATTCAACCACACCCGTCATACTTCTTAGGAGACAATGCCATGTTTTCTGTTCGGAGCACGTTTAATTTCCTATCAGAAGTTCATTTCTTACAACTCATCTCACACCACCCATACTTTTACCCCTGGTCCTATACACCAGCAAACTTCTTTATCTTTTAACCATTCATGTTCTTCACCGTGGCCCTTTACACCAGCTGTGCTCATAGTCATTAACTGATTTTATCCGTTTTCCCTCCTCATCAAATAATTTTGTATTTGGCGCTCTTTGCCCATGTCGGCCTTGCGCCATTTAACTTAAATCATCATCATTACTTTTTAACAAGGATATGCTTTTTGCGGTGATCCTTCTAGGCTACCATATTATTATGTAGGAAACAGCTAAGGTTTGATTCACATTTACGTAAATGCTAAAAAACTCCGGCAAACCTTAAACTTCACCGCTCAATCCTTCTAATAAACCTTGTTAAAGCACGGTCTTGTTATAAATTTATGTATTCTTTTCAATTCCAACTAGCCTCCAAAATGCCACTTGTCCACTACTCAGTTATAAAAACAAGAATATCCACTCCCATATAAACTGTTTTATTCTAGTGTTTCGAACATCTGGCAAGGGTGCAATTTACGAATTCGCTGGATTCCCTTGACCTATATTCTTTATAACACGTGTACATTTCATTTCTTGAATGCAAAACTGCTTGGCATTTGAGCAATATTTGGTATTTGGCCATTAATCAGCCCCGAAGTGTTTTTCTCGAAACGCATTTGAAAGCAGGCGCAGACACTCAGCCTTTATTTATGTTTGTATTTGATAAAATTTTATGTTAAAAACCTTTCCGCTCTTATAAATAGTGTCTCTGTCATACTCAAGTTTTAGCTGTTGATTCATTTATTGTTTCGAAAAGGCTTTATGCCAGAAAGACATTTTTACGGCGCCATCTTTTTTCACTATCACTGAGACGGACCGCAAGTGAGACAAAAATAACGCCGGAAAAAGCCGTATTTTGCAGCCAACGGAAACAATTGAGGTTTACATTTTGAGTTCGGCACTCAGCTTTAGATCTCTGTAGAGGAAGTGAAGTCGGTAGGAATGAAACCTCAATTTTTCCTTGAGTGTTTCTTTGTAAAACACTACACAAATAAACGCCTCGTATTGAACATACGTGGGTTATTGTTTAAAAGACCATGATTTTGGCACAATACCGGACTGCATATGTCAGAATAAATTTTTAACCAATCCTCTGTTCTTTATTACTCCCTTTACTACTACGGTGCTAACCTGAATAACGCTAAAAAGCTGTCTTCAGAGTCTTTCTTACGTTGGGAACGTTTGGCCGCGACAATTATCGAAGAAGTTGGTTTGTAATGTGTCGAATTTTTAAGAATAAACCGAACTAAGACAGGAAATGAACAGAGAAAAGCAGCTTTACATCTCCATCTGCGGGTTTTTGAAAACGTTGATTGCTGTGGTTTGAGAGTGGTTACCTGTTAGACATAAAGTACGCTGTTTACCATTTCGACTGTATAAATTTACCACAGTAGTTTTAACCTCTTCTAGGCACCTCAGTGGTTATCCAAGGTTGGGTTGTTAGACATAAAGTACACATTTTACCTTTTCGATTGTATAAATTTACCACAGTAGTTTTAACCTCTTTTAGGCACCTCAGTGGTTATCCAAGGTTGGCCAATCGTAGACCAGTCTACCGTCGTTTTAAGCGCGTTTATTGAAGCACAATAAACGAGGTGCACAAACTGGTCACAGACCTTCAGAGCTGTCCTAACAGAACGTTGTGCACTAAAAACAAAAAGCTGAACAGAGCACAAATATTTGTAGGTGACCCAAGGGGTGCATGAGATTTTTTAACACAAAAGTGTTTTATGCTCGGGTACACCAACAGCTGACCGGCGTCATATCCGTTCCGGCAATGAGTTACCCAGAATACGTTCTATTGACGCGGCTGCGCCCGGGATCGTGCCACGGACTCTGTCGCCGCAACGGGAGGTAGACAGCGTTCTCTGACGATACTACGGATTCAAGCATCACTAGATCTACGAATGCTCATAATACCTTCGACACTACTTTTTCATTACATTCCATCCATGAGATGCTGCAGTCGAGGAGAAGTGAGAGAGGTAGCTCATCAGGACACCCGTGTCTTCGTGTACATGGATTGCGCGGGAACTTGGGCACCCTCCGCCACCTCTGGCTTTCGGTTTCGGCTTCGGTTCCATTTCGGGCGCACGGTTTTCAAATGCCTGTGGTTTCAGTCGGATTTACATACGTTCCGGCGCCTACAATTTCGTGTCAAACGTTGATGCGTCCAATGATGTTATACCGACGTAACACAAATAGATACGTGCTAGTTCATACTGATGAACTATAAATCATCCTGTGAAGGCAAAGCTCACATTCGTGTTTTGCAGAACGCTATGAAAGAGGAATCAACCGCATTTTTTCGTTAAAATATAGGGCGCTTTATATCTCTTCGGGCATTTCTTTAACGACTTATCGGCCATTTTGTTCTAGACGTGTAGAATCAGTCGCGAAATTCCCTCAAAGAACGAGGCACGAAATGTTACACTATTATTGGGGTATTTCCTAAACACTGCTTTTGTTGGTGTACCGCCTCTTACACCACGTCAGTACGAAGACGCTTCAGCTATTTAAGAAAGCACGACGCACAATTTCAGGCCGCCACTCCTGGAAATAATAAAGTACATACATATATATATATATATATATATATATATATATATATATATATATATATATATATATATATATATATATATATATATATATATATATAGGAGAAGAAAAACTTCGAACAATGTAAAAGCACGATTGTGGCCTACGTTTCAGCAAAGAGAACTTGCTTTCCACAGGGCAATGTCTCGCCTGGCAGGCACGGTTTATATACTGGTAGAACCCCAGGTGAAAGGAGAGGGAAAGATGGAAGGGAAATTGAGCAAGCTGATTGGTTTGGGAGTGTGTCGGGGGAGAGATTGATGGGCCAAGAAGGTTGTCTAGTTTAAGCCGCGAAGTAGGTCACACGGAAGTCAGCTGGTGGTTGATATTCGTGGAATTTTTGGAGAAAAAGGATGAGAGGGTGTTTATTGACCCGCCGCGGGGTATAGTGAAAGGATCTCGGAACCGCTGGAATCAATACCAGGCAGTGAGGGTGGGGTCCTTATCAGAAACTATCTGCAAGCCTCAGGTCAAAAGAAAAGATAGAGACGGGGGGAAAACTAACTAGGTCAAGGAAAAAAGAAAAAAAGGAGAAAAAAACAGGGAGGGAAACCACATAAACCCACACACAAACGAAAAAGCAATGACCCGGCAACTGAAATGGCACGTGTCCCCCAGGGCAACATTCCTGGAAGAGGCCTGTCCTGAAACTCAAAAATGAAAAAAATAAAGTTAAACTGACGTACGGGGCACAAGACCACGCGGAGTAACAAAAAAATAAAAAAAATAAAATTGAATTCCAAAAGCAAAGGTTGGAGGGATGAGGGCGAGTATTAAGCTAGACGCTAAGGAATGAAAACAAAAGGAATTAGGTGACCAGGTACAGAGCAGAGTGAACGGTCATAGTCTTTGGATGAGGTATATGCACGAAATTGCCTTATGCTGTATTCCCGGTGAATATCGCAAGGATTCCAAGTTGCCCTTAGACGCATTAATTCCAGCAGGTTCCATGCAGTTGAATTTGTGAATTAAGTAGGATTCTCGGTATTTCCTGTCCCTATGAGACCAAAAATTTCGCTGAAGTATATATAACCTAAGGTCATCAAAATTGTGGCCTGGTTGGTTGAAATGCTGAGCTACAGCTATGGAGGATTTGCTAACAGTATCTGCCCGGTGACCATTAAGCCGTAGGCTCATGGGTTGATTCGTTTCGCCTATATACTGTTTGTGGCACATTGAGCATTCCAACATATACACGATGTTGGATGAAGTACACGTAAAACTTGAATTATTCTTGTGGACATAATTACTTGATGTGCTTTTTACAACGCAGTCTGTTTGCAGGTGCCCACAAGTCTTGCATCTGGGGCGGGAGCAGCTGGCTATGACTGGTTGCTTTGAAGGCCCTGTTTTACCTTGCACTAAAATATCTTTTAGATTCCTGTTTCTCCGGTAGGAAACCCTTGGTGTTTCCGGGAAAGTCTTTTTAAGTCGGTCGTTACTGGCTAATATGGGGTAGTGCTTCCGCAGTATATTGTTTACGTTTGGGAGGGCGTTTGAAAATTTAGTTATTAGGGCAGGTGGCCTGGCGCTATCGTTTTCCTGCTGTTTGTTGAGAACGTCATCCCTTTTGAGATTAGACACACGTTGGTACGCCTGATCGAGCGAGCTTTTGGGGTGGTTCCTGTTCATAAGGGTGGCCTTGAGTTCGTCTAGGTGCTCTACGTAGTTACTGTCATCACTGCATACTCTTCTAAGCCTGGTGGCTTGCAATACAAAGATCCCTTGTTTGCTGTGTCTGTTGTGATGGCTTCTATAATCTAGGTACTGCTGCCTGTCTGTTGGCTTACTAAAAAGCGTGGTTTTAAGTTTACCCTTGTCAAGGATGACGGTAGTATCTAGGAAGTTCACTTCTTTTTCAGATTACTGGCAGGAGAATTTTATAGTCGGATGCGAAGAATTGAGATGGGATATAAACGTTTCTAGAGTCGCGTGACCTTGTTCCCAAATCATGAAGATGTCGTCTATGTAGCGGAGGTAAACCTGAGGTTTATGCGGAAAAGAGCCTAAAAGGGTAGCTTCAAGTTGCCCCATGAAAATGTTGGCATAGGTCGGTGCGAATGGAGCACCCATGCTAGTTCCAAAAACTTGCAAAAAGTAAGAAGAGTCAAATTCAAAATAATTGAGAGTTAGAACTAGTTTTAACAAAGTTATGTACAGTTCTGGTGCATGTTGGTGCGGGTTCACTGATATAGATTTTGAAATCGCTTCAATTCTTTCGGCGAACGGAATGTTTGTATACAATGCAGCAACGTCAAGAGTAACAAGGAGGGTTCCACTGGGGAGGCGCCCGGCCATATTTATCTCTTCTATTATGCGGAGGAAGTGGGGGGTGTCCTCTTTTAACTCCTCCTAAAAGTCCACAAAGTTCCCGTAGAATTATTCACTTCCGACATTCCTGGCAGACCCATTGTTTCGAATAACAATATCCCAACCGAAGCCCTATCTCTGTTTCTGAATCATCACCTATCCGACATTCCGGCTCTTCTTACTTCATTCGTTCAGGACACCCCCCCCCTTCCTCGAC
The DNA here is from genome assembly GCF_048455015.1 of Haemaphysalis longicornis. NCBI lineage: Eukaryota > Metazoa > Arthropoda > Arachnida > Ixodida > Ixodidae > Haemaphysalis > Haemaphysalis longicornis. The sequence continues at coordinate 184,454,035 of NW_027526407.1, forward strand.
ATAATAGAAGAGATAAATATGGACGGGAGCCTACCCAGTGGAACCCTCCTTGTTACTCTTGACGTTGCTGCATTGTATACAAACATTCCGTTCGCCGAAGGAATTGAAGCGATTTTAAAATCTCTATCAGTGAACCCGCACCAACATGCACCAGAAGTGTACATAACTTTGTTAAAACTAGTTCTAACTTTCCATTATTTTGAATTTGACTCTTCTTACTTTTTGCAAGTTTTTGGAACTAGCATGGGTACTTCATTCGCACCGACCTATGCCAACATTTTCATGGGGCAACTTGAAGCTACCCTATTCAGCTCTTTTCCGCATAAACCTCAGGTTTACTTCCGCTACATAGACGACATCTTCATGACTTGGGAACACGGTCACGCGACTCTAGAAACGTTTATATCCCATATCAATTCTTCGCATGCGACTAATAAATTCTCCTGCCAGTACTCTGAAAACGAAGTGAACTTCCTAGATACTACCGTCATCCTAGACAACGGTAAACTTAAAACCACGCTATTTAGAAAGCCAACAGACAGGCAGCAGTACATAGATTATAAAAGCCATCACCCCAGACACTGCAAACAAGGGATCTTTGTAGGACAAGCCACCAGGCTTAGAAGAGTATGCAGTCATGACAGTGACTACGTAGAGCAACTAGACGAACTCAAGGCCACCCTTATGAACAGGAACCACCCCAAAAGCTCGCTCGATCAGGCGTACCAACGTGTGTCTAATCTCAAAAGAGATGACGTTCTCAACAAACAGCGGCAAAACGAAAGCGCCAGGCCACCTGCCCTAATAACTAAATTTTCAAATGCCCTCTCAAACGTAAACAATATACTGCGATAGTACTACCCCAACTTAGCCAGTAACGACCGACTTAAAAAGACTTTCCCGGAAGCACCAAGGGTTACCTACCGGAGAAACAGGAATCTAAAAGATATTTTAGTGCATGGTAAAACAGGGCCTTCAAAGCAACCAGTCATAGCCAGCTGCTCCCACCCCAGATGCAAGACATGTAGGCACCTGCAAACAGACTGCGTTGTAAAAAGCACATCCAGTAATTATGACCACAAGATTAATTCAAGTTTTACGTGCACTTCACCCAAGATTGTGTATATGTTGGAATGCTCAATGTGCCACAAACAGTATATAGGCAGAACGAGTCAACCTATGAGCCTACGGCTTAATGGTCACAAGGGCAGATACTATAAGCAAATCCTCCATAGCTGTAGCGCAGCATTTCAACCAAGCAGGCCACAATTTTGATGACCTTAATTTATATATACTTCAGTCAAATTTTAAGTCTCCTTGGGACTGGAAATACCGAGAATCCTATTTAATTCACAAATTCAACTCCATGGAACCTGCTGGAATTAATGCATCTAAGGGCAACTTAGAATCCTTGCGATATTCACCGGGAATACAGCATTAGACATTTTCGTGCATATACGTCATCCAAAGACTATGACCGTTCACTCTGCTCTGAACCTGGTCACCTAATTCCTTTTTTTTTCATTCCTTAACGTCTAGCTTAATACTCCCCCTCATCCCTCCAACCTTTGCATTTGGAATTCAATTTTATTTATTTTTTTTACTCCGCGTGGTATTGTGCCCCGTACGTCACTCTAACTTTATATTTTCGTTTTTGAGTTTCAGGACAGGCCTGTTCCAGGAATGTTGCCGTGGGTAACACGTGCCATTTAAGTAGCGGGGTCATTGCTTTTTCGTTTGTGTGTGGGTTTATGTGGTTTCCCTCCCTGTTTTTTTTTCTCCTTTTTTTTCTTTTTTCCTTGACCTAGTTAGTTTTCCCCCCGTCTCTATCTTTTCTTTTGACCTGAGGCTTGCAGATAGTTTCTGATAAGGACCCCACCCTCACTGCCTGGTCTTGATTCTAGCGGTTCCGAGATCCTTTCCCTATACACCGCGGCGGGTAAATAAACACCCTCTCATCCTTTCTCTCCAAAAATTCCACGAATATCAACCACCCGCTGACTTCCGTGTGACCTACATCGCGGCTTAAACTAGACAACCTTCTTGGCCCCTCAATCTATCCCCCGACCCACTCCCAAACCAGTCAGCTTGCTCAATTTCTCTTTCATCTTTCCCTCTCCTTTCACCTGGAGTCCTACCCCTATATAAACCGTGCCTGCCAGGCGAGAGATTGCCCTGAGGAAAGCAAGTTCTCTTTGCTGAAACGTAGGCCACAATCGTGCTTTTACCTTGTTCGAAGTTTTTTTTCTCTTGTGTTCTCTACCATCTTCAAAGTTCTACAACTCCCTGGATTTTATATAAATGTATGTTTGTATAAATATATATATACACATATATTTATTTTTTAATATATATACACTTATCTATTTTTATTTTTTTTATTTATATAAATTTATATATATATATATATATATATATATATATATATATATATATATATATATATATATATATATATATATATATATATATATATTAAATGAGGGGCTCGTTGAGGAAATACAGAAACATAGGTTGTCAGTCTACAACGCCAAAGGAGGCATAGGGGTGCGGTTAGGCTCTTTTTTTTAACTACGGTTAATGAAGTTAAGATTTTTTTTTAAATAGAGGTAAGAAAGAAAGAAAGAAAAACACGCGCCCAGAGTGGGGACCGAACCCACGCCTTTCGATTAGATCTCGAGTGCCTTACCAATTCGGCTCTCGAATTGGTAATTGGTAATTAGAATTGGTAATTGGTAATTAGATCTCGAATGCCGAATTGGTAAGGCATTCGAGATCTAATCGAAAGGCGTGGGTTCGGTCCCCACTCTGGGCGCGTGTTTTTCTTTCTTTCTTTCTTCCTTATATTTAAAAAAAAATCTTAACTTCATTAACCGTAGTAAAAAAAAGAGCCTAACCACACCCATATGCCTCCTTTGGCGTTGTAGACTGCCAACCTATGTTTCTGTATATATATATATATACTTGTGTGTGTGTGTGTGTGCGTCTATATGTATATATAGACATAGGGTTTGGCCTTCAAGAAAACCTCGGAAAACAAACGGGGGAATATGATAGGTCATAATAACATTTGAAGAAGGTTTTGAGACAGAAAGTGGTGAAAAAATGCACGCCGAGTGGGATTCGAGCCCACGAACTTAAGATTACCGGTGTGGTGCGATGACCACTACGCTACCGGTAGGCCTGTTTCCCCACCTTTTTCTTGAGTATTTATTCTAAGGCGTATAAGTTTCCTGCCCTTGGGGGTGGTGGCAAGCACCACTCGGACTACATGGGCTGAAGAGGACCTTCTTTTTAACCCCCGTGCCGTGACTCAACAGTCTACGACATGTCGAGAGTGGTCGACCACTCTTGAACCTTCCTAAGTTCCCTATGGCACCAAGACTTCCAGACACGAGGACCTCGCTATGAATGTAGAGATTAAGAATGAGAAAGGATGGGCTTGTTGAATTATGACAGAAATTAGACGTAGTGGTCATCGCACCCCGAGCAGTCCGAGTGGCGCTGGCTACCACCCCTAAGACTAGGGAAGAAAAATACCTTAACATAAATACCGGTAGCGTAGTTATCGTTGCAGCAGGCCGGTATTCTGAAGGTAGTGGGTTCGGATCCCACCCAGCGGCATTTTCTCACCACTTACTGTCTCGAAAATTGCTTCAATTGTTACGTATTTCGGTCTTAATTCAACGAGGCCCTCTTTTCCCATTCTTATTCGCTAGATGCATAGCGAGGGCCTCGGGTCTGGCAATATTGGTGCCATTGGAAGATTAAGAGAGGTCAACGCTGGTCGACCACTCTCGACATGTCGTAGACCCTTGGGTAACGGCTCGGGGGGTTAAAAGCGGGTCCCCTTCACCCCGAGTAGTCCGAGTGGCGCTGCATACCACCCCAAGTGCACGAAACAAAAATACCTTTATGTAAATAACCAAGAAAGTGGTCGGGAAACAGCCCCGCCGGTAGCGTAGTGGTAATCGCGCCAGACCGGCATTATGGAGGTCGTAGGTTGAGATTCGACCCGGCAGGCATTTTTCATCACTTTCATTCTCAAAAATGTTTTCAAGCGTTTCTATGACCTACCACATTCTCCCCCTTTCTCGACTGCTAATCGTTATTTCTGTACTAATTCAACGAGCCCCTCCTGTCCCAATGGGGTTCGCTATATATATATATATATATATATATATATATATATATATATATATATATATGTATAGTAGAACTTTGAAGATGGTAGAGAACACAAGAGAAGAAAAACTTCGAACAAGGTAAAAGCACGATTGTGGCCTACGTTTCAGCAAAGAGAACTTGCTTTCCTCAGGGCAAGTTCTTGCTTTCAGGGCAAATATATAAATTATATATTTATAATTTATATTTTTTATTGGTGAGGGAGACGATAGGATTTGTCCAGTTTGTTAGACTGTTAAATAACCGACAGTTTGGAGAAGTGGAAATTCCTTTATCAGGTGTTCTGTAATAATAACACACAAAACTTCTATGCACCAGTTGCATACTTGAGACTCATTTTATTCTCACCCTCCTCAAGATAGTCGAACACTTGGGGAAAGTGAAGCACAGGGAGAAGAGGCAAGAACAATTCGGAACAATACAACAGAGGCAGCGCAAGATATAGAGAGAGAGAGATATGAAAAAGCAAATAGACCATGGCCAGTGGGAAGCATCCCCAATCGCGTCGTTGAACGAAAGGAACAGTACGCATAAAGTACAACCGATGCATGTCCACATGAACGACCGCGCGTGGCGTTGGGAAAGGAATAGTCAAAACTTGTAAGCCCGGGCGGAAAAGTGCTAAACGGGTATGGTAAAAAGAACGAAAAGAAATACGAAACGACACTTGTGGAGCTGCGCTTTGAGAAAGTAGTTAGGCATGAAGACAAATACCACATTCCGCACAGTGGGCTTCGAAAAGCTCTAGAGGCACCGGCGACCATAGAAAACAAAGGGGGAAGGATGGGGGGTGCAAAGGGGGAGCAGCGAGCGGGGTTGACATTGAGACGCGTAGAGCCCGCAGCAGACTCGCAACTGCCCCTCCGCCCCGTCCCGCGCCCCGGGAGAATGAAGACATAGTATGCCCCCGCAGATGGGGGGGGGGGGGGGGGGCGCTAGAGGCACCGTTTGCGCCGAAGCCTGGCTTTCCGTTACCACCGCCGACGGCCAACCCGGCCGCACCTAAGCTCCCTTTACCTAGAGCAGCCGAAAAAAGGGCCAACATATGTATCACACACGCACACACACACAAAAGAAAGAAAGAAAAAAGAGATGAAAAAAACTGCCCACATGTTCTCGGGCATTATTCACAGGCATGGCCCGCCCCAGACCCTGTGCACACTCAATGTAAGGTTTTGATTTGGTTAGCCGACGGTGCCACTCAGTACTGCTAAGAAAGAAAGAAACTTGCTTGATATCATCTGGAATCTGAGGTATCAATTAAGATGCGAATTTATTTCAGTTAGTTCCTTTATGCACGAAAACCTTCCTGCGGTCTCGTTGATTTTATGTGTGTAATTGGAATTGGTAAAAAGAAAAAGGATTCCTTGTTTTCCCGATAAGGTTATTTCGGAAGCCTGATTAGAGCAGCACGACCTTGATATCTTTGAAGCTGTGGTTGGGAAGAAGGAAGTTCCGTGAAAGTGGAAGATTTGGTTTAGAAGCCACGTCTGACCTGTGATTGTTAAACCACCATCGGAATGCTCTTCCTGTTTGCCCAATGTATTGAATGCTGCAGGCGTCGGACCAGTCTGTACACCACGTGGCTCGAGTCGAAATTTAAGTTATTTATGTCATGCACAAAGTCCGAACAGCTGCACTTTACCTCGTTGGTTGGGACAATGTGAGGGCAAACCTTGCAGCGTGATTTTCCACAAAAATGCAACCCAGTGCGTTGTCTGGTGGGCCTGTCTTAGCCTTCACTATTATGTTCCGAAGGTTTTTTTCTCGCCAGTACACGACTCTTGGTGGTCTTACAAAAATTCTGAACAACCTTTTGCTTTGTTTTAATAAATTTAAATATTTGCTAAGCATGTTGTTAACTTGACTTGAGGAGCCACTGCTGAGTAGGTGAGTACAATTTCACATCTAGAAATTCCCCCGGGAAGCCTTCTCGTGACCATAGATGTTTGATCATTCTATACGAATATCCCACATCAAGACGGCACAGCGGCCACTGTTGTAACATTCGAAAACAAGAAGTCCTCAGTGGATATAAGATAAGGATAGACTTTCTGCGCTTCTCCGCCTAGTAGTGACTCGCAATAACTTGGAATTTCACAAAAGGCTTTACATTCAACTCAATAGAACAGCAATGGGTACAAAAATGACCATGAAATATGCAAACATTTTCATTGCATCCTTGGAAATTTCGTTTCTGGAGAACTGCTCTTTTAAACCAATATTTTACAGAAGGTTTCTAGATGATATGTTTCTTCTGTGGAGCTCCGTAAAAACAAGCCTCGTAAGTTTTACCGAGAAGTTTTATGCGGTTCACCCTTCAGTCAGTTTCACCCATCAGATATCTGACCAGGTCATTATTTCCTAGATGTTACCGCGTCTGTAGAGAACAACCGCTTTTCCACAAAACTCTTCAGGGAGCGAACGGACGGGCAGAGATACGTCCGTTTTCATACGAGCCATCCCCGCCACTGCAAAACCAGCATTTCATACTCTCTGGACAACAGATACCGCACAATTTGCTCCAAGGGCTCTGATTTGACAGGCATACGCAAGCACTGAAAACCACCCTTCTGGAACAAAACTACCTTGCAAATGTTCTAACTCTCAAATATTTCGAGTTCGACTCATCTTACTACTTGCAAGTTTTTGGAACCAGCATGGGCACTCCTTTCGCACCCTTTATGGGACAACTTGAAGCTTCCCTCTTAGACTCTTTCCCCCTCATCAAGCCGAAGGTGAATCTCCGATACATAGATTAACTCTTCATTATGTGGGAGCACGGCCACACAGCCCTAGAAAGTTTCATTTCACGTCTTAATCCTTCGCATCCGACTATTAGGTTTTCACGCCAGTACTCCTATAAACAAGTGAACTTCCTAGACACCACTGCTGTTCTTGACAATGGTAAGACACAAAACAACAACACTGATAAGACACAAAAGCAGGGTGTATATGAGGGACAAATGACACAAGGGTGAGTGACATTCATGCTTTGCAGGAGGCTCCTGTTCTAAATAAAACGAAATGAAAATTGCTGCACTAACGAAGAATGGCGATTGCAATAGATTCATCGCTATAGACACACCGAGTGAAAAGAAAAAAACTAAAATATGCCTCACAAATCTAAACAATGCGAACCAAGGCACGTGAGAGAAATAACGGAAAAGGAACAAAACGAATTTATCTACTGCAATGAAAATAAATAAATAAATAAATAAATAAAATAAACAAATAAAAATAAATATTAAAATAAAAAAATAACACAAGCAAGAACTCTTTTGTAGCCCAAGATAGCATTATCAAATTGTGGTGAACTAGCTGCAAGTTCCTCAGAACACACAATAATGCATTACTGGCAATCAAAAGTTAGCAGGGCTAGTTAGGGTTAGTTAAGCTTCATGAAATGCACGACCCTGTGTTCAAACCTACGCTCAGAGTCCGCCCATACAATCGTCGGCTTCCTCTTATCATTTCTATGGCTGCCGGTTTTCTTTATGCCTGCCACTAACCGAACACCGTCATTACCAAACACAAAGAAAACTTGTAACAGAACGAATAACGTAGTTCCGCTCAACATAAAGGCTGTTGGAAGTGTTGAGGAGTAATTCCACATAAGGGCGTTGGGGCCAATCTCCTCTCCTTGCTACCAGCTCTAACGCCCTTCCCTTCTTTCTCAGTCGTCCTTTGATGAGTTGAACCAACATTTGTTCGATGCAATTCAATTTGGCGGCCGTCGCAGTACTGATGCACCTACTCATGCGAAAGCTCGTATTCATTTATCTTTTGTTTCCCTACCTGCCTGGGACTCCAGGACTGAGAAGGCTGCTCATTTTCTACTTGCTGTCATTTGGCACCTGCTATAGCCTTTCTGGGCAACCTTGAATGAGACATTTTGTTTTCTTGGCGGTGGCCACTTTTTATCCCCTGCTATGGTAAAACCAACCCAATGAGGATTCCTTACAAACAAGACGCGAGGACTGCGTGTAAATACATAGGTTACTTCAAAGAACTATATGTCCTACTTTCCAGTTTTCAATCTGTTGAAGGCTATTTGGTTTATTAATGTTATTTCCTTGGTATTCCCATCTCTACCATTTATGTATCCTTTCACGCTGGCTAAGAGGTAAGAAAGGCGGTCACGTCGTTATCAGATGATTGCGGAGAATCAACAGACACGCCCATGGGCGTAAAAATTACGAAAAGCCGTAAACGCTGAACGTGTAGCCACGCTGTTGCCGCCCAAAATTACGAATACCTGGTGATGTAGGTGCGAAGAGCAAATGATTGTTTTTGCTTTCACTTTTTCTGTTAAATGTGAAGTGTTAGCTGCCTTCTTACAACGGCGACGGTACCCATAAATAGGCTTCAACTCGAAAGGGAATGTGAGTGACGTTTTCGCTAGAATATCCATGCCTAAGCACACGCAAATATCCGGTTGCCGGTATATACGTGGAGCGTTTGGGGTGGAAGGAAGGGGGCATGCACCTAAAGTTGGACTTGTTGTTGGTTCGGATGACCTTTTCGTTGTGCTGTTAGAGATTCAAACGTGGCAGTCTCGCGGCTGTATGAAACCGTCCGTTGTTCTTTTGGGTGAGCGGTTTGTTTTCGGTTGGTGAGTTACACAGGCAGTAAGAGGCTTCCAACGCCTGAGGGAATAAACAGCGTCAGGTTTGTACGATCGAGTCCTTCGAGGTTTTGTTCAGCTTATATTCTAGTGAATGCGCTTAATCGCAAATTACAAAACGTGTTTTTTGTGCACTGCTTGAAGGGCGTGTTGTTTCGCAGGTCATCCTTTTCAGATAGCAGAAGCTCACTGAATTTTTTTGCCGAAAATGAACCTGCAGTTTTTCTCACGACAAATATTGGAGAAGTGTACAACAAGTACAGCAGTTCCGATATGGTGAAGTGGTTCTACCCATCAAAAACCCCTTTTTTATATATAGTCAACGTTGTGATGCAAGAATGAAATGAAGGACGATCGGGTATCAGGCATCTTTGTTGGTGCGTAACGCAGTTGTGCTCGCATTTTTCGGTGACGCCACCACAATGCGGTAAATAGACAGCACGTCCGCGTACGAGCTACGAGGACAAGCCCGCCCCTTATGTGCCCTCCGCCGAAAACATCCCAGACTCCCCCCATCTCAACGGAGTGAATTATGATGGAAGGGCCGAAGCTAAAATGCTGCTCGGTGAACCCGTGAAACATTCGCCCGCCATTATGTAAAGATTTCACACGTTGTTATAGGTCTTCTTGACGGCGCGCACAATCCCAATGAGTGAAGACCATAAGGCGCGTTCGTGGCAATGCTCGTGCTCGGATCCCACGAGAGAGACGAGCGACCCGTTCAGCAGCAAGAATGGAACCCCTTTCTTTCAGAAGCGTCGGAGCACGCGCTCCCCGTCAGGCGCTCTCGCGCGCTCGCTCACACATGTCAGAGTGGCCAGCGGCCTTTACATCTCCCCTCTTAGACTATTACAAAGGGGTACACACGAAACGCTTTAAGTTCAGTCTTTGCGGGGGCCGGACCACCTGCTGTAAAAGTGGCAACGGAGTAGAGGGGTGTCGAGAGTTGAACGCCTTGGCTTGTTGGGCTTTATAGGCAGCATTCCTATTATTGAACTCCCGATGACATCGGGTATGTGGACTCAGGCGTTCTGGAAGACTCGGAAGCCGTGTCTGAAGATTGCGTCCCATCAAAAGCTGGGCTATGGAAAATCCGGATGGTACCGGTGTATCACGATAGGATAGGAGTGCCAGGTACGGGTCATCGCTTTTTTGAAGAAGGTACTTTACCGTCCGTACCATGCCTTCCACCTAGCCATTGCTTTCCGGGTACTGCGGGCGGCTGGTTTCATGGCGAAAACCGTACGTTTGAGCTAACTTGGCCAACTGGTGTGATGAAAATTGGGGTCCACTGTCTGTCCGAACGACATCAGGGATCCCGTGCCGCGCGAAGCAACTCTCGATCGCGTTTATCACTGCTACGCTAGTCGTGGAAGTGAGGGACACTACTTCGGGAAACCGCGAGTAGTAATCTACGACGACAAGGTGTTCACGGATTTTGCATTGGAATAGGTCGATCGAAGATGTTGCTGTATATGATCCCGTGTCGCTATAGGCATGAGTGGTTCGGGGTTCACCACTCTGTTGGTTGCACACTGTTCGCAGCTTGTAACCATCTGTTCAATGTGCATGTTGCACCCAGGCCTCCAGACACTTTCTCTTGCTCGTTCCTTGCACCGGCAAAGTCCTTGATGTCCATCATGAAGGAGGGCCAGCAAATTGGCTCGCAGCGCCCGAGGGATAACTAGGCGGCGGTCTAAAAGTATAATTCCATTGAAAATGCTCAATCTTGCCCTTTCCATCCTAAATGGCCTGAGGTGAACTGGAACCTTGCTCTTGTCTGGCCAGCCATTTTCTTTGAAACCACTGACTGCGAGGCATTCCTCGTCGTGTAGCTGGGCTTGTCGAATCTCATCAAGGCGGCTTGCTACTGGTGCTGAGAGGCCTTTGTAGACATCCCCAATAAAGCGTTCAACAGCATTTACTAATTTGGGGGGACCGATATCGCAGGGAGCTCTGGACAGCGTGTCTGCAGTTGCCAGCAACTTCCCCGGCACGTACTTTACTTGAAATTGGTAGCGCATCAACTTTATGCGCATGCGCTGAATTCTTGGTGGTAACTGATCGAGGTCTTTATGTCTGAGAAGAGCTACAAGGAGTTGATGGTCAGACTCCACCATGAAGCAGAGACCACGCAGGTACTGCTGGAACCGCGTTATAGCCCATGTTATCGCCAGTGTCTCCTTCTCTGTCCGGCTGTAGCGGGCTTCTGTTGGAGTCAAAGATCTCGAAGCGAAGGCGACAGCGCGTCGAGCCCCACAGGTTGACTTTGGGAAGGACGGTGCCGATACCATACGAACTTGCATCCGCTGAGACCACGGTTGGAAACGACGGGTCATTTAGAGCTATGAAGCAGTCTGAGCTGAGCATCTCTTGGACCTTCTTAAATGCGGTATCTTGGTCCACACCCCAGGTCCAGTGACTGTTTTTATCAAGTAAAACTCGGATGGGCGCAGTCACGCTTGCGAGGTGCGGAAGGAAGCGACCAACATGATTGACCATACCGAGTACCCTGCGTACTCCGCTGGTATCCGTTGGTGGCGGAAGACTTTGAATCGCATTGACTTTGTCTTGGTCTGGTGACACTCCGTTCTCGTTGACGACAACCCCGAGGAAACGGAGAGACTTGACTCCGAACTCACATTTCTTCCTGTTGAGCGTAACCCCGGCCTCGTCTAGGCGTTTTATGGTGGCTTGAAGTATTTTGTCATATTCCTAATGGTCTTTCCTAATAACAAAATGTCGTCGATCATGTTGACAACTCCTGGAAGACCCTCCAGGATTTGAGACATCACGCGCTGGAAGAATTACGGAGCGGAAGGGATATAGAAAGGAAGGCGACGATAGCAATACCGACCGAAGGGTGTGATGAAGGTAGTCAGCTCTTCACTTTCAGGGCAAAGCTTCACCTGATGGAATCCTGATGTGGCGTCTAACTTGGAGAAGATGTGTGCGTTGCACTCATCTTGTGTGCAACACATCTTGAAGTTGCACTTGTGTGCAACTTCTTCTTGTGTGCACACATCTTGAAGTTGCACTTTGTTTATTGTAAAAATGAATTCTCTTAGGAAGGCACTGCGACCATCGATCTCCTGTTCAATCGATGTAGACGATGTTCAACTCTCCGTTAAATCGTGTAACTTGTCTCTGTGCGAGCGCAAAGTGCAGCTTGGTGTGAGCAAGCTAGCCGGCTGGGCAGATAGCAACAGTTTTATATTTAATCCAGGAAAGTGCACTTCTGTTCGGTTTTCCAAGGGGCGTGGCATTCGGCCGGATCTATACATTCGACTCGAAGGTGTCTCTATTCCTGTCAAAAAGGAACACAAGTTTTTAGGTATAATCTTTGACGAAAAGCTCACATTTTTCGTGCGCAAAAAAATAACTGAAATATAAATGGTTAAAGACACTGATTATCCTGAAGGCTCTCTCGCATATTTCTTTTGGGGCTGACAAAAAAATTCTTTTACGTGTTTTACGAGCCAAAAAGGTTCACGATTAGACTATGATAGCGTTGTCTATGGATAAACCACTAAAACATCCTTCAGAATGCTGTACCCTGTGCTCCATCTGGGGCTCCACCTGGCATGTGGCGCCTTCTGGACTAGTCCTGTTGAAAGTCTGTATGTAGAGTGCAACAAATGGAACCTACAACGTCAGTGAGCATGCACAGATCTCCTTTATGCTTTTAAAATTTCATGCATGCCTCGCCATCCTTTTAAATCAGTTTTTTTAAGATGCGTCCATGACTGAACTCCTTTTAAATCGACCGTCGTTCCCTGCGCCCTTCTCTTACAGAGTCAGAGAGGAAGCGTCAGAGCATTCTGACACCTTTTTAGACACTATCCAAACTTCTTTAACAAATTTTATAGCACCATGTCTTCTCCGCCCTGTATCATGCGACACATCTCTCACACATGTAGATAAAAACCGAGCTTCCACATGTCCGATATTGCAGCACTTCTTGTATTTGCAGAAGAAGTATCAATGTTCTGAATTTTAAAGAGACGCCTTCAAAACTGCCACCTCTGTGTCCTCAGCGGGGCATGGGACTGCCCTAATGTCACTAGAACTCATAATATTAAAACAAGTATCTTTACGGCAGACGCTTATGGTGTACTTCTTGTTGCTAATCATATCCTTCAAAGCCAAATCCCACAATCAAATATATATATACAGATTCCATAAGTGTTGTGCGGGCGTCGTCGTCAAAAAAGTCGTTAAAAAATCATGTTGTAAATCTAATAGTCAAGGGTATTATGTGTGTGTATGTCCACAAATTTGAAGTATTCCTTTGGTGGGTCCCTGGAAACTGTAGTATAGACGGGTACGAAGCAACGGATAGAATGGCTGCATCTGTACACTGTTGAATACAGTAGACATAACCACATTAACCTAAACCAACGGGAAACCACACATCAGAGAATAACTTCGCAAAACATGGCAAACAACTGGAGTGAACAAACAGACAAGGTACACTTAATAAAACCACACTTTGGACCATACACCACCGACACTCGGAATAGATGCAGTGAAGTCGCCTTCGCTAGATTACGGATAGGGAACACTCATGCAACACACTCACACCTTCTCACTGGATCTCCAAGACCCCTGTGCAGCAGGTGCAGAGAGGTCCTATCCATGATCCGCATCGTCATACAATGTAAGGCACTCGACATTACACGACGCAGCCACTTCCCTCAACTACACACACCACATATTCAACCACACCCGTCATACTTCTTAGGAGACAATGCCATGTTTTCTGTTCGGAGCACGTTTAATTTCCTATCAGAAGTTCATTTCTTACAACTCATCTCACACCACCCATACTTTTACCCCTGGTCCTATACACCAGCAAACTTCTTTATCTTTTAACCATTCATGTTCTTCACCGTGGCCCTTTACACCAGCTGTGCTCATAGTCATTAACTGATTTTATCCGTTTTCCCTCCTCATCAAATAATTTTGTATTTGGCGCTCTTTGCCCATGTCGGCCTTGCGCCATTTAACTTAAATCATCATCATTACTTTTTAACAAGGATATGCTTTTTGCGGTGATCCTTCTAGGCTACCATATTATTATGTAGGAAACAGCTAAGGTTTGATTCACATTTACGTAAATGCTAAAAAACTCCGGCAAACCTTAAACTTCACCGCTCAATCCTTCTAATAAACCTTGTTAAAGCACGGTCTTGTTATAAATTTATGTATTCTTTTCAATTCCAACTAGCCTCCAAAATGCCACTTGTCCACTACTCAGTTATAAAAACAAGAATATCCACTCCCATATAAACTGTTTTATTCTAGTGTTTCGAACATCTGGCAAGGGTGCAATTTACGAATTCGCTGGATTCCCTTGACCTATATTCTTTATAACACGTGTACATTTCATTTCTTGAATGCAAAACTGTTTGGCGTTTGAGCAATATTTGGTATTTGGCCATTAATCAGCCCCGAAGTGTTTTTCTCGAAACGCATTTGAAAGCAGGCGCAGACACTCAGCCTTTATTTATGTTTGTATTTACTACAATTTTATGTTAAAAACCTTTCCGCTCTTATAAGTAGTGTCTCTGTCATACTCAAGTTTTAGCTATTGATTCATTTATTGTTTCTAATAGGCTTTATGCCACAAAGACATTTTTACGGCGCCATCTTTTGTCACTATCACTGAGACCTACCGCAAGTGCGACAAAAAATAAACGCAGGAAAAAGCCGTATTTTGCAGCGAACGGAAACAATTGAGGTTTACATTTTGAGTTCGGCACTCAGCTTTAGATCTCTGTAGAGGAAGTGAAGTCGGTAGGGATGAAACCTCAATTTTTCCTTGAGTGTTTCTTTGTAAAACACTACACAAATAAACGCCTCGTATGGAACATACGTGGGTTATTGTTTAAAAGACCATGGTTTTGGCACAATACCGGACTGCATATGTCAGAAGAAATTTTTTAACCAATCCTCTCTTCTTTAATACTCCCTTTACTTCTACGGTGGTAACCTGAACAACTCTAAAAAGCTGTCTCCAGAGTCTTTCTTACGTAGGAAACGTTTGGCCGCGACAATTATCGAAGAAGTTGGTTTGTAATGTGTCGAATGTTTAAGAATAAACCGAACTAAGACAGGAAATGAACAGAGAAAAGCAGCTTTACATCTCCATCTGCGGGTTTTTGAAAACGTTGATTGCTGTGGTTTGAGAGTGGTTACCTGTTAGACATAAAGTACGCTGTTTACCATTTCGATTGTATAAATTTACCACAGTAGTTTTAACCTCTTCTAGGCACCTCAGTGGTTATCCAAGGTTGGCCAATCGTAGACCAGTCTACCGTCGTTTTAAGCGCCTTCATTGAAGCACAATAAACGAGGTGCACAAACTGGTCACAGACCTTCAGAGCTGTCCTAACAGAACGTTGTGCAATAAAAACAAAAAGCTGAGCAGAGCACAAATATTTGTAGGTGACCCAAGGGGTGCATGACATTTTTTTAACACAAAAGTGTTTTATGCTCGGGTACACCAACAGCTGACCGGCGTCACATCCGTTCCGGCAATGAGTTTCCAAGAATGCGTTCTATTGACGCGGCTGCGCCCGGGATCGTGCCACGGACTCTCTCGCCGCAACGGGAGGTAGACAGCGCTCTGTGACGATACTACGGATTCAAGCACCACTAGATCTACGAATGCTCATAATACCTTCGACACTACTTTTTCATTAACATTCCATCCATGAGATGCTGCAGCACAGGAGAAGTGAAGAGAGGTAGCTCATCAGGAGACCCGTGTCTTCGTGTACATGGAATGCGCGGGAACTTGGGCACCCTCCGCCACCTGTGGCTTTCGGTTTTGGCTTCGGTTCCATTTCGTGCGCACGGTTTTCAAATGCCTGTGGTTTCAGTCGGATTTACATAACGTTCCGGCGTGTACAATTTAGTGTCAAACGTTGATGCGTCCAATGATGTTATACCGACGTAACACAAATAGATACGTGCAAGTTCATACTGATGAACTTTAAATCCTCCTGTGAAGGCAAATCTCACATTCGTGTTTTCAGAACGCTATGAAAGAGGAATCAACCGCATTTTTTCGTTAAAATGTAGGGCGCTTTAGATCTCTTCGGGCATTTCTTTAACGACTTATCTTCCTTTTTGTTCTAGACGTGTAGAATCAGTCGCGAAATTTCCTCAAAGAACGAGGCACGAAACGTTACACTATTATTGGGGTAGTTCCTAAACACTGCTTTTGTTGGTGTACCGCCTCTTACACCAGGTCAGTACAAAGACGTCCCAGCTATTTTCGGAAGCATACGCACAATTTCCGGCTGCCACTCCTGGAAATAGTAAAGTATATATATATTTATATATATATATATATATATAATATATATATATATATATATATATATATATATATATATATATATATATATATATATATATATATATATATATATATATATATAGGAGAAGAAAAACTTCGAACAAGATAAAAGCACGATTGTGGCCTTGTGGCCTACGTTTCAGCAAAGAGAACTTGCTTTCCTCAGGGCAATCTCTCGCCTGGCAGGCACGGTTTATATAGGGGTAGGACCCCAGGTGAAAGGAGAGGAAAAGATGGAAGGGAAATTGAGCAAGCTGATTGGTTTGGGAGTGTGTCGGGGGAGAGATTGAGGGGCCAAGAAGGTTTTCTAGTTTAAGCCGCGAAGTAGGTCACAAGGAAGTGAGCTGGTGGTTGATATTCATAGAATTTTTGGAGAGAAAGGATGAGAGGGTGTTTATTGACCCGCCGTGGGGTATAGGGAAAGGATCTCGGAACCGCGGGAAGCAGACCAGGCAGTGAGGGTGGGCTCCTAATCAGAAACTATCTGCAAGCATCAGGTCAAAAGAAAAGATAGAGATAGGGGGAAAACTAACTAGGTCAAGAAAAAAAGAAAAAAAAAAACGAGAAAAAAAAACCTGGAGCGAAACCACATAAACCCAGACACAAAAGAAAAAGCAATGACCCCGCAACTGAAATGGCACGTGTCACCCACGGCAACATTCCTGGAACAGGCCTGTCCTGAAACTCAAAAACGAAAAGATAAAGTTAGAGTGACGTACGGGGCACAAGACCACGCGGAGTAAAAAAAAAATAAATAAAATAAATAAAATTGAATTCCAAAAGCAAAGGATGGAGGGATGAGGGCGAGTATTAAGCTAGACATCAAGGAATGAAAAAAAAAGGAATTAGGTGACCAGGTACAAAGCAGAGTGAACGGTCATAGTCTTTGGATGAGGTATATGCACGAAAATGCCTAATGCTGTATTCCCGGTGAATATTTATTTATTTATTGACATACTGCTAGCCTGATTGCCAGGCTTTAAGCAGGAGTGGGGGAAAGTGGTACAAGAATATTCACCAAAATAACAGTGAGGAGAAGGACAGGTCGCGTGATTATACAACAGACAATACTATACAATATCGACATAGTTTACACGCACACACATACACACTTGTATGTGCGGAAGAGCTAGTTACAAGCCATGATTATGACAAACTTATGGAAGCAATGTAATAGGTAAGATTACAACGTACTCGTTGGAAACTAAAACAACAGAGAAACAGACCGCAACATTTTCACCGCAATAAAACTATCATATAAAATATCGCAAGGATTCCAAGTTGCGCTTAGACGCATTAATTCCAGCAGGTTCTATAGAGTTGAATTTGTGAATTAAGTAGGATTCTCGGTATTTCCTGTCCCAAGGAGACTTAAAATTTGACTGAAGTATATATAACTTAAGGTAATCAAAATTGTGGCCTGGTTGGTTGAAATGCTGCGCTACAGCTATGGAGGATTTGCTAATAGTATCTGCCTTTGACCATTAAGCCGTAGGCTCATAGGTTGACTCGTTTCGCCTATATACTGTTTGTGGCGCATTGAGCATCCCAACATATACACAATCTTGGATGAAGTGCACGTAAAACTTGAATTATTCTTGTGGACATAATTACTGGATGTGCTTTTTACAACGCAGTCTGTTTGCAGGTGCCTACAAGTCTTGCATCTGGGGTGGGAGCAGCTGGCTATGACTGGTTGCTTTGAAGGCCCTGTTTTAGCATGCACAAAAATATATTTTAGACTCCTGTTTCTC
Source organism: Haemaphysalis longicornis (assembly GCF_048455015.1). Classification (NCBI taxonomy): domain Eukaryota; kingdom Metazoa; phylum Arthropoda; class Arachnida; order Ixodida; family Ixodidae; genus Haemaphysalis; species Haemaphysalis longicornis. The sequence goes on from NW_027526407.1 coordinate 184,471,970, forward strand.
CGGTAGGTAACCCTTGGTGCTTCCGGGAAAGTCTTTTTAAGTCGGTCGTTACTGGGTAAATTGGGGTAGTACTTCCGCAGTATATTGTTTACGTTTGGGAGGGCGTTTGAAAATTTAGTTATAAGGGCAGGTGGCCTGCGCTTTCATTTTGCCGCTGTTTGCTGAGAACGTCATCTCTTTAGAGATTAGACACGCGTTGGTACGCCTGATCGAGCGAGCTTTTGGGGTGGTTCCTGTTCATAAGGGTGGCCTTGAGTTCATCTAGGTGCTCTACGTAGTCACTGTCATCACTGCATACTCTTCTAAGCCTGGTGGCTTGCCCTACAATGATCCCTAGTTTGCAGTGTCTGGGGTGATGGCTTCTATATTCTAGGTACTGCTGCCTGTCTGTTGGCTTTCTAAAAAGCGTGGTTTTAAGTTTACCCTTGTATAGGATGATGGTAGTATCTAGGAAGTTCACTTCTTTTTCAGAGTACTGGCAGGAGAATTTTATAGTCGGATGCGAAGAATTGAGATGGGATATAAACGTTTCTAGAGTCGCGCGACCGTGTTCCCAAATCCTGAAGATGTCGTCTATGTAGCGGAGGTAAACCTGAGGTTTTTGCGGAAAAGAGCTTAAAAGGGTAGCTTCAAGTTGCCCCATGAAAATGTTGGCATAGGTCGGTGCGAATGGAGCACCCATGCTAGTTTCAAAAACTTGCAAAAAGTAAGAAGAGTCAAATTCAAAATAATTGAGAGTTAGAACTAGTTTTAACAAAGTTATGTACAGTTCTGGTGCATGTTGGTGCGGGTTCACTGATATAGATTTTGAAATCGCTTCAATTCCTTCGGCGAACGGAATGTTTGTATACAATGCAGCAACATCAAGAGTAACAAGGAGGGTTCCACAGGGGAGGAGCCCGCGCATATGTATCTCTTATATTATGCGGAGGAAGTGGGGGGTGTCCTTTTTTACCTCCTCCCAAAAGTCCATAAAGTCCCCGTAGAATTATTGTTCACTGCCGACATTCTTGGGAGACCCATTGTTTCGAATAACAATACCCAAACCGAAGCCCTATCTCTGTTTCTGAATCATCACCTATCCGACATTCCGTCTCTTCTTACTTCTTACCACGCACACACATACACACTTGTATGTGCGGAAGAGCTAGTTACAAGCCATGATTATGACAAACTTATGGAAGCAATGTAATAGGTAAGATTACAACGTACTCGTTGGAAACTAAAACAACAGAGAAACAGACCGCAACATTTTCACCGCAATATAAACTATCATATAAAATATCGCAAGGATTCCAAGTTGCGCTTAGACGCATTAATTCCAGCAGGTTCTATAGAGTTGAATTTGTGAATTAAGTAGGATTCTCGGTATTTCCTGTCCCAAGGAGACTTAAAATTTGACTGAAGTATACATAACTTAAGGTAATCAAAATTGTGGCCTGGTTGGTTGAAATGCTGCGCTACAGCTATGGAGGATTTGCTAATAGTATCTGCCCGGTGACCATTAAGCCGTAGGCTCATAGGTTGACTCGTTTCGCCTATATACTGTTTGTGGCGCATTGAGCATCCCAACATATACACAATCTTGGATGAAGTGCACGTAAAACTTGAATTATTCTTGTGGACATAATTACTGGATGTGCTTTTTACAACGCAGTCTGTTTGCAGGTGCCTACAAGTCTTGCATCTGGGGTGGGAGCAGCTGGCTATGACTGGTTGCTTTGAAGGCCCTGTTTTAGCATGCACAAAAATATATTTTAGACTCCTGTTTCTCCGGTAGGTAACCCTTGGTGCTTCCGGGAAAGTCTTTTTAAGTCGGTCGTTACTGGGTAAATTGGGGTAGTACTTCCGCAGTATATTGTTTACGTTTGGGAGGGCGTTTGAAAATTTAGTTATAAGGGCAGGTGGCCTGCGCTTTCATTTTGCCGCTGTTTGCTGAGAACGTCATCTCTTTAGAGATTAGACACACGTTGGTACGCCTGATCGAGCGAGCTTTTGGGGTGGTTCCTGTTCATAAGGGTGGCCTTGAGTTCATCTAGGTGCTCTACGTAGTCACTGTCATCACTGCATACTCTTCTAAGCCTGGTGGCTTGCCCTACAATGATCCCTAGTTTGCAGTGTCTGGGGTGATGGCTTCTATATTCTAGGTACTGCTGCCTGTCTGTTGGCTTTCTAAAAAGCGTGGTTTTAAGTTTACCCTTGTATAGGATGATGGTAGTATCTAGGAAGTTCACTTCTTTTTCAGAGTACTGGCAGGAGAATTTTATAGTCGGATGCGAAGAATTGAGATGGGATATAAACGTTTCTAGAGTCGCGCGACCGTGTTCCCAAATCCTGAAGATGTCGTCTATGTAGCGGAGGTAAACCTGAGGTTTTTGCGGAAAAGAGCTTAAAAGGGTAGCTTCAAGTTGCCCCATGAAAATGTTGGCATAGGTCGGTGCGAATGGAGCACCCATGCTAGTTTCAAAAACTTGCAAAAAGTAAGAAGAGTCAAATTCAAAATAATTGAGAGTTAGAACTAGTTTTAACAAAGTTATGTACAGTTCTGGTGCATGTTGGTGCGGGTTCACTGATATAGATTTTGAAATCGCTTCAATTCCTTCGGCGAACGGAATGTTTGTATACAATGCAGCAACATCAAGAGTAACAAGGAGGGTTCCACAGGGGAGGAGCCCGCGCATATGTATCTCTTATATTATGCGGAGGAAGTGGGGGGTGTCCTTTTTTACCTCCTCCCAAAAGTCCATAAAGTCCCCGTAGAATTATTGTTCACTGCCGACATTCCTGGGAGACCCATTGTTTCGAATAACAATACCCAAACCGAAGCCCTATCTCTGTTTCTGAATCATCACCTATCCGACATTCCGTCTCTTCTTACTTCATTCGTTCAGGACACCCCCCACTTCCTCCGCATAATAGAAGAGATCAATATAGACGGGCGCCTACCCAGTGGAACCCTCCTTGTTAATCTTGACGTTACTGCATTGTATACAAACAGTCCGTTCGCCGAAGGAATTGAAGCGATTTTAAAATCTCTATCAGTGAACCTGCACCAACATGCACCAGAAGTGTACATCACTTTGATAAAACTAGTTCGAACTCTCCATTATTTTGAATTTGACTCTTCTTACTTTTTGCAAGTTTTGGGAACTAGCATGGGTACTCCATTCGCACCGACCTATGCCAACATTTTCATGGGGCAACTTCAAGCTACCCTATTAAGCTCTTTTCCGCATAAACCTCAGGTTTACTTCCGCTACATAGACGACATTTTCATTATTTGGAAACACGGTCACGCGACTCTAGAAACGTTTATATCCCATCTCAATTCTTCGCATGCGACTATTAAATTCTCCTGCCAGTACTCTGAAAACGAAGTCAACTTCCCAGATACTACCGTCATCCTAGACAACGGTAAACGTAAAACCACGCTTTTTAGAAAGCCAACAGACAGGCAGCAGTACCTAGATTATAAAAGCCATCACCCCAGACACTGCAAACAAGGGATCTTTGTAGGAAAAGCCACCAGGCTTAGAAGAGTATGCAGTCATGACAGTGACTACGTAGAGCACCTAGACGAACTCAAGGCCACCCTTATGAACAGGAACCACCCCAAAAGCTCGCTCGATCAGGCGTACCAACGTGTGTCTAATCTCAAAAGAGATGACGTTCTCAACAAACAGCGGCAAAACGAAAGCGCCAGGCCACCTGCCCTAATAACTAAATTTTCAAACGCCCTCCCAAACGTAAACAATATACTGAGGAAGTACTACCCCAATTTAGCCAGTAACGACCGACTTAAAAAGACTTACCCGGAAGCACCAAGGGTTACCTACCGGAGAAACAGGAATCTAAAAGATATTTTAGTGCATGCTAAAACAGGGCCTTCAAAGCAACCAGTCATAGCCAGCTGCTCCCACCCCAGATGCAAGACATGTAGGCACCTGCAAACAGACTGCGTTGTAAAAAGCACATCCAGTAATTATGTCCACAAGATTTATTCAAGTTTTACGTGCACTTCATTCAAGATTGTGTATATGTTGGAATGCTCAATGTGACACAAACAGTATATAGGCGAAACGAGTCAACCTACGAGCCTACGGCTTAATGGTCACCGGGCAGATACTATTAGCAAATCCTCCATAGCTGTAGCGCAGCATTTCAACCAACCAGGCCACAATTTTGATTACCTTAAGTTATATATACTTCAGTCAAATTTTAAGTCTCCTTGGGACAGAAAATACCGAGAATCCTACTTAATTCACAAATTCAACTCCATGGAACCTGCTGGAATTATTGCGTCTAAGCGCAACTTGGAATCCTCGCGATATTCACCGGGAATACAGCATTAGGCATTTTCGTGCATATACCTCATCCAAAGACTATGACCGTTCACTCTGCTCTGTACTTGGTCACCTAATTCCTTTTTTTTCATTCCTTAACGTCTAGCTTAATACTCGCCCTCATCCCTCCAACCTTTGCTTTTGGAATTTAATTTTATTTATTTTATTTATTTTTTTTACTCCGCGTGGTCTTGTGCTCCGTACGTCACTCTAATTTATCTTTTTGTTTTTGAGTTTCAGGACAGGCCTGATCCAGGAATGTTGCCGTTGGTGACACGTGCCATTTCAGTTGCGGGGTCATTGCTTTTTCTTTTGTGTGTGGGTTTATGTGGTTTCCCTCCATGTTTTTGTTTCTCCTTTTTTTCTTTTTTCCTTGACCTAGTTAGTTTTCCCCCCGTCTCTATCTTTTCTTTTGACCTGAGGCTTGCAGATAGTTTCTGATTAGGAGCCCACCCTCACTGCCTGGTCTGCTTCCGGCGGTTCCGAGATCCTTTCCCTATACCCCGCGGCGGGTCAATAAACACCCTCTCATCCTTTTCCTCCAAAAATTCCACGAATATCAACCACCAGCTGACTTCCGTGTGACCTACTTCGCGGCTTAAACTAGACAACCTTCTTGGCCCCTCAATCTCTCCCCCGACACACTGCCAAACCAATCAGCTTGCTCAATTTCCCTTCCATCTTTCCCTCTCCTTTCACCTGGGGTCCTACCCCTATATAAACCGTGCCTGGCAGGCGAGAGATTGCCCTGAGGAAAGCAAGTTCTCTTTGCTGAAACGTAGGCCACAATCGTGCTTTTACCTTGTTCGAAGTTTTTCTTCTTCTTTGTTCTCTACCATATTCAAAGTTCTACTACTCCCTGGATTTTATATACATGTATGTATGTATAAATATATATATACACATATATTTATTTATTATATATATATATATATACATTTATCTATTTTTATTTATTTTTTCTTTATAAAAATTTATATATATATATATATATATATATATATATACATATATATATATATATACATGTGTGTGTGTGCGTCTATATGTATATATAGACATAGGGTTTGGCCTTCAAGAAAACCTCGGAAAACAAAGGGGAGATTATGATAGGTCATAATAACATTTGAAGAAAGTTTTGAGACAGAAAGTGGTGAAAAAATGCACGCCGAGTGGGATTCGAGCCCACGAACTCAAGATTACCGGTGTGGTGCGATGACCACTGCGATACGGGTAGGCCTGTTTCCCCACCTTTTTCTTGAGTATTTATTCTAAGGCATATTAGTTTCCTGCCCTTGGGGGTGGTGGCAAGCACCACTCGGACTACATGGGCTGAAGAGGACCTTCTTTTAACCCCCGTGCCGTGACTCAAGAGTCTACGACATGTCGAGAGTGGTCGACTACTGTTGAACATTCCTAAGTTCCCTATGGCACCAAGACTTCCAGACACGAGGACCTCGCTATGAATGTAGAGAGTAAGAATGAGAAAGGATGGGCTTGTTGAATTAAGACAGAAATTAGACGTAGTGGTCATCGCACCCCGAGCAGTCCGAGTGGCGCTGGCTACCACCCCTAAGACCAGGGAAGAAAAATACCTTAACATAAATACCGGTAGCGTAGTTATCTTTGCAGCAGGCCGGTATTCTGAAGGTAGTGGGTTCGGATCCCACCCAGTGGGCATTTTCTCACCACTTACTGTCTCGAAAATTGCTTCAATTGTTACTTATTTCGGTCTTAATTCAACGAGGCCCCCCTTTCCCATTCTGATTCGCTAGATGCATAGCGAGGGCCTCGGGTCTGGCAATATTGGTGCCATAGGAAGAATAAGAGAGTTCAACGCTGGTCGACCACTCTCGACATGTCGTAAACCATTGGGTAACGGCTCGGGGGGTTAAAAAGCCGGTCCCCTTCTCCCCGAGTAGTCCGAGTGGCGCTGCATACCACCCCAAGTGCAGGATACAAAAACACCTTTAGATAAATACCCAAGAAAGTGGTCGGAAAACAGCCCCGCCGGTAGCGTAGTGGTCATCGCGCCAGACCGGTAATTTGGAGGTCGTAGGTTGAGATTCGACCCGGCGGGCATTTTTCATCACTTTCGTTCTCAAAATTTTTTTCAAGCGTTTCTATGACCTACATCATTCTCCCCTTTTCTCGCCGATGTTATCTTGACTGCTAATCGTTATTTCTGTACTATTTCAACGAGCCCCTCCTTTCCCAATGGGGTTCGCTATATATATATATATATATATATATATATATATATATATATATGTATATATATATATATGTATATATATATATATATATATATATATACATATATATATATATATATAATTGGTGAGGGAGACGATAGGATTTGTCCAGTTTGTTCGACTGTTAAATAACCGACAGTTTGGGGAAGTGGAAATTCCTTTATCAGGTGTGCTGTAATAATAACACACAAAACTTCTATGCACCAGTTGCATATTTGAGACTCGTTTTATTCTCACCCTCGTCAAGATAGGCGAACACTTGGGGAAAGTGAAGCACAGGGAGAAGAGGCAAGAACAATTCGGAACAATACAACAGAGGCAGCGCAAGATGTAGAGAGAGAGATATGAAAAAGCAAATAGACCGTGGCCAGTGGGAAGCATCCCCAATCGCGTCGTTGAACGAAAGGAACAGTACGCATAAAGTACAACCGATGCATGTCCACACGAACGACCGCGGGTGGCGTTGGGAAAGGAATAGTCAAAACTTGTAAGCCCGTGCGGAAAAGTGCTAAACGGATATGGTAAAAAGAACGAAAAGAAATACGAAACGACACTTGTGGAGTTGCGCTTTGAGAAAGTAGTTAGGCATGAAGACAAATACCACATTCCGCACAGTGGGCTTCGAAAAGCTCTAGAGACACTGGCGACCATGGAAAACAAAGGGGGAAGGATGGGGGGTGCAAAGGGGGAGCAGCGGGGTGGACATTGAGACGCGTACAGCCCGCGGCAGACTCGTAACTGCCCCTCCACTCCGTCCTGCGCCCCGGGAGAATGAAGACATAGTATGCCTCCGCAGATGGGGGGGGGGGGGGGGGGCGCTAGAGGCACCGTTTGCGCCGAAGCCTGGCTTTCCGTTACCACCACCGACGGCCAACCCGGCCGCCCCTAAGCTCCCTTTACCTAGAGCAGCCGAAATAAGGGCCAACATAAGTATCACACACGCACACACACACACAAAAGAAAGAAAGAAAAAAGAGATGAAAAAAACTGCCCACATGTTCTCACGCATTATTCACAGGCATGGCCCGCCCCAGACCCTGTGCACACTCAATGTAAGGTTTTGATTTGGTTAGCCGCCGGTGCCACTCAGTACTGCTAAGAAAGAAAGAAACTTGCTTGATATCATCTGGAATCTGAGGTATCAATTAAGATGCGAATTTATTTCAGTTAGTTCCTCTAGGCACGAAAACCTTCCTGCGGTCTCGTTGATTTTATTTGTGAGTGATTGGAATTGGTAAAAAGAAAAAGGATTCCTTGTTTTCCCGGTAAGGTTATTTCGGAAGCCTGATTAGAGCAGCACGACCTTGATATCTTTGAAGCTGTGGTTGGGAAGAAGGAAGTTCCGTGAAAGTGGAAGATTTGGTTTAGAAGCCACGTGTGACCTGTGATTGTGAAACCGCAATCGGACTGCTCTTCCTGTTTGCCCAATGTATTGAATGCTGCAGGCGTCGGACCAGTCTGTACACCACGTGGCTCGAGTCGAAATTTAAGTTATTTATGAAATGCACAAAGTCCGAACAGCTGCACTTTACCTCGTTGGTTGGGACAATGTGAGGGCAAACCTTGCAGCGTGATTTTACACAAAAATGCAACCCAGTGCGTTGTCTGTTGGGCCTTTCTTAGCCTTCACTATTATGTTCCGAAGGTTTTTTTCTCGTCAGTACACGACTCTTGGTGGTGTTTCAAAAATTCTGAACAACCTTTTGCTTTGTTTTATTAAATGGAAATATTTTCTAAGCATGTTGTTAACTTGACTTGAGGAGCCATTGCTGAGTAGGTGAGTACAATTTCACATCTAGAAATTCCCCCGGGAAGCCTTCTCGTGACCATAGATGTTTGCTCATTCTATACGAATATCCCACATCAAGACGGCACAGCGGCCACTGTTGTAACATTCGAAAACAAGAAGTCCTCGGTAGACATATGATAAGGATAGACCTTCTGCACGTCTCCGCCTGGTATTGACTCACAATAACTTGGAATTTCACAAAAGGCTTTACATTCAACTCAATAGAACAGCAATGGGTACAAAAATGACCATGAAATATGCAAACATTTTCATTGCGTCCTTGGAAATTTTGTTTCTGGAGAACTGCCCTTTTAAACCAATATTTTACACAAGGTTTCTAGATGATATATTTCTTCTGTGGAGCTCCGTAAAAACAAGCCTCGTAAGTTTTACCGAGAAGTTTTAAGCGGTTCAGCATTCAGTCAGTTTCACCCATCAGATATCTGACCAGGTCATTATTTCCTAGATGTTACCGTGTCTGTGGAGAACAACCGCTTTTCCACAATACTCTTCAGGGAGCGAACGGACGGGCAGAGATACCTCCGTTTTCATACGAGCCATCACCGCCACTGCAAGACCAGCATTCCGTACTTTCTGGCCAACAGATACCGCACAATTTGCTCTAAGGGCTCTGATTTGACAGGCATACTCAAGCACTCAAAACCACCCTTCTGGAACAGAACTACCCTGCAAATGTTCTAACTCTCAAATATTTCGAGTTCGACTCATCTTACTACTTGCAAGTTTTTGGAACCAGCATGGGCACTCCTTTCGCACCCACCTACGCCAACACTTTTATGGGACAACTTGAAGCTTCCCTCTTAGACTCTTTCCCCCTCATCAAGCCGAAGGTCAACTCTTCATAATTTGGGAGCACGGCCACACAGCCATAGAATGTTTCATATCGCGTCTTAATCCTTCGCATCCGACTATTAGGTTTTCACGCCAGTACTCGTATAAACAAGTGAACTTCCTAGACACCACTGTTGTTCTTGACAATGGTAAACTGAATACCACACTTTACAGGAAACCAACGGACAAGAAACAGTTCCTAGAATACCCAAATCATCACCCACGACACTGCAAACGAGGTATCTTTGTAGGACAGGCTACCAGACTAAGAAGAATGTGCAGTAATAACACAGACTTTATAAAATCCCTTAATAAACTAAAGTCCACACTGGCAAGCAGGAATCACCTGGTAAACTCGCTGGATATGGCTTACGAAGGAGCATTTAAGCTAGAAAGGGACGAAGTGCTCAAGCAACAACGTCGAACCGGGAGCGCCCGACCACTAACATAGACAACATCCTGCAGAAATACTACCCCATTCTAGCCAGTAATGACTGGCTTAAAAAGACATTTCCGAAAGCCCCAAGAGTTACCTACAGAAGGAAGAAGAACCTAAAATACATTTTAGTGCATGACAAAATTAGCGCTTCCCAGGAACCAGTCATCAGCCATTGCCTCCGCCGTAGATGCAAGACCTGCAAGCATTTGCAGACGGATTGCTGTGCCTCGCTAGCAGTCATGCAACATTTCAACCAGCCGAACCACATTTTTGATGATCTCAAGCACTATATTCTATAGTAAAACTTTAAGTGTCGAAGGGGTCTGGAAATACAGAGTACTTAATCCATAAATTCAACTGCCTGGAGCCGGCTGGAATCAAGGCTTCGAAAAACAGCTTAGAAACCTTACGGTATCTGAATCGAAAAGAAAAATAATGCTCTTACAAAAAGTGGGCATCTCCATTTGCACTATCCCTGCCTGCCCATCCTCAAAGCTGATTGTTGAATACAATTTCTGTGCTTTTCACCCCCCCACATTTTTTTCTCCTGTCTTGCTTCTAGACGATTTCGACATACCATGCACACTCACCTCTCTCTACCTTTAGCATTTCGTCTTACTACCTGCTTTACACACACACGCAAAAACAAAAAGGAAAAAAGAAAAAGAAAGAAAACAGAAAAGAAGTCCTGAAATGTACCGCAAAGCTCCGCGTGAGTTGCACGCGCGCATACCCCTTCTGTTCTGCGAACACTAACCTCCCCATTCGGAATTCTTCAAACTATACGGGCTGTTGCTGTTTACGAGTTTTCTCTCTTACACACAGTTCAGTAACCTTGCAATTGCACCCCCAAAACGCCCCTCTCGCCCCCGATCTTCCCGGCAGCCTGCTTTGAGGTCGCCCGACGCCACCGAAGCCCAGCTTAAACCGTTCCCCCCTGTTTTCTCCGACCCTCACGTAGTCTTCCCTATTTATCTACTGCGGGGTCCTGTCACAATAAAGACACCTAGATTTCTCTGTCACTATTTCGCTCCTTTCAACCGACCGTTGACCCACTCTGCTGTCCTCCTTCCGGCGCCGTTCTTAACAACCTCCCCCCTCTCTCTCCAACTCAATCTGTATCTATGAAACAGTCTGCCAGAGATGAACCCTGATGCCTTGAAAAGGACAAACCCCCTTGTCGAATTGTTGGCACAGGTCTGAGGCCGCTACCTTCTCCAAAGTATTATTTCTATCTTGTGACCATCTTCAAAGCCCTCTCGTTCCCTATATAATTTAAATATATATATATATATATATATAAAGTAAGAAACCTCGGTAACAGCAACAGCGGAGGGTTTATTTCGACGTTTCGACTTCGAGACAAGTCTTCAACAGGAATGATGGCTTCGGTCGTTTTGGAAGAGAGCATATATGTCGAAAGTGGAAAGCGGGTTTACGAATGGCCAACGATACCACACACAAACATACGTGAACAACACAAACACGAAGCGGGAATCTTCCTTATTGGAAGAATGAACAAAAAATGAACAACGAAGAGAGAGACGCCAAGATAGTTGGAGAGAAAAAAAAAGAAAGAAAGAAAAAAAGGAAGAAAGGGAGATGAAAGAGCACTGAACAGGAATTCGAGTGGTGGCGGAAACGCGCCCGACCCTGCCTCTCTCCAGACACCTCAGCCTTCCAGATCATTCTTTCGATAAACTAAGCGTCACGCTCTTAGAGACGGGGTTCAGGTCAAACCGGGAACGAGAACAACGTGAATCATACCTCATATACCGATTCAATACAATCAAAAAAGGTATAAATGAGGACCCAGGCACACTTGCAGCGATTAAAACATTGTCATCTACCTAACCGTATCAGTAGCGCTGTGGGTGTAGCCGGAACCGGACTCTCGAAATCACATGCACGTGAGCGTTTGTTCAGTGGATTTTTCCCACATTGCTGATGTCTTTCCGTTTTTGTTTTCATTTTTATTCCTTCTCTCCTTTTCCGCTCTTCGTGTTCACTCCTATCCCTTTTTTTTTCTTAATTCTCTCTTTTATAATCTTGGTTTATAACTTTGGAAACTTTTTCTAAATCTCCGTCACAATCTTACAATTAAGTAATGTTGCTTAGTGTCGGTGCTGTTTCAGCAATAACTTCTGTTTACCTTCTCCCCAAAACACGTGTTCGAAAATTGGTTGGGGGATTTAAACGTTTGGATATGGCGCATAACCCGGAAGATAAGCAATACAATTTTGGGGTCTGCGTTATTACTCGAGCGCACATATCTTTGCCGCTGTTATCACTATTCGCCCCCGCGGACTGGTTACATTTTTGACTGCTTGCAAATCTTTTTTTCCCTCCCTTGCACCTACAGTCGTCTTCTAAGCCCGGCTACCGAACCATCGGGGTTTATTTTCTCCCTTCCCCCCCCCCCCCCCCATCCCGTTGAGCAGCTTGCGTTCTGGTTTGGCTGTTTTCCCTCCCATCCCCCACTCAGCGGAGGAGAGACACCGACGACGCACGGGTGTCGCTGAACTGCAAAGTGGCAGCTCTTAACAAAGACCTGAAAACTCGGCCTAGCGCCCCGTTCTCGGAAGGCGTCCGTCCGGCGAGGGAACGGTGGAATTGTGGCGGACCGTTTCCTTCTGCACGAACACAAAACGTCCTTTAATTGTCTCAGCTCCGGGAACGGGCCCATAAACGGGCTGTAAAATGCCTTGTTTGCACTTTCCGAACATATGGCGGGACACTCGCTTTCAATCAACGGAAACGCGATCCCTCGTAAGTCTGGGCGTTAGCATGGTGACGGCTAGCGCCGGAAGATATATTGCCTTCTCTCCTTTTGTTCTACAACCCCACTTTCGGACGCTGTTGAGCTTTTCGCGTTTCCGCCACCACTCGAATTCCTGTTCAGTGCTCTTTCATCTCCCTTTCTTCCTTTTTTTCTTTGTTTCTTTTTTTTTCTCTCCAACTATCTTGGCGTCTCTCTCTTCGTTGTTCATTTTTTGTTCATTCTTCCAATAAGGAAGATTCCCGCTTCGTGTTTGTGTTGTTCACGTATGTTTGTGTGTGGTATCGTTGGCCATTCGTAAACCCGCTTTCCACTTTCGACATATATGCTCTCTTCCAAAACGACCGAAGCCATCATTCCTGTTGAAGACTTGTCTCGAAGTCGAAACGTCGAAATAAACCCTCCGCTGTTGCTGTTACCGAGGTTTCTTACTTTGTGTTCACCACGCCTTCGGCCCCATCGCCAGCATGCCAGTTATATATATATATATATATATATATATATATATATATATATATATATATATATATATATGTATATATATATATATATATATAGCAGAGAAGGAATTCTTGGCTACTGTTTAAATATTCAAAAACTTGGGTGCGACCACTTGGAACAAACTAACAAATACTTTATTTCGACAGTTTCGACCAGTGGTCTGGTCTGCTTCAGGGAAAATTACAAGTGACTGAAAATGCTCTACGATACACACTTCACGAGAGAGGGGAATTTTGCCCTCTACCTCTCTTTCTTGCCAGAAAAGAAACCAAATAAATGAAAACAAACATGTACAATAATCTCAGCGGCACATATACACGTCTCTCCCCAGGCGAGCGGCGATACAAAGCAAGGAGAGCGGAAAAGGAAAACAGGAGAAAAAAGGAGTATAAAGAAGGAGGCAATTAGAAATAGAGAAAGAGGGGAGAAAAGGAGAGGCAGAAGAAAGGGGGGTTCTCAGAAGCAGACACTGACGAATACGAAGGTCGAACAGCGGAAACTTGAAAGGTAGAGTGAGGGACCGCTCAGCGGCTCAGAATGACCCCCGTGGAAACAGGGGTGAAAGAGGGGTCAAAACAAGATATGCGCATGCACGTATTTGACAATGGAAAAACGATTAGTCACGGGGAACGAAGAAGGTCCAAAGAAGATAAGCCCATGCACACAAAGTGCGAAAATCTGTCCATACACACCCGTTCTAAGAATCAGGGTAAGGTCATTGAAACATGAGACACTTGGCTTCTGTTGTTGGGAGGCAAGGGTCGCGCCCAAAAGCAGTAGGAAAGGCAGTTTCGAGAGGAAATGAGTGTACATTGGTATACAAAGATTGGGAAAAAAAAGACAAGGTCAAAGAAGTCATGAAAAGAAAGAAAACAGGCAGGTGCACGCGTATGATGCGGCAGCAGGTAGTATGCATCTGGCCGGCGCATGGTACCAGTTCAGGGAATGCCGAGGCGGTCAGCAACGAATATTAGAAAACAACAATACAAAGAAAGAGGACACGAAAGCAATCACACACGCTCGCGTACACAAAGTGATTACAAGGTGAGAATATCAAAGCTAACAATGCTACTGCAGCCTTCTACCCAGATGCGGTCGGCGGGTGACAAACCTATCGATTCTCTCACGCTTGAAACTTTCTTTCACCTTATCCTCTGGCTTAACAAATATAAATATATATATAAATTGTAGCGGTGCCAATTGTTACAGTGTCGACGCAGTCAATCCCGCTAATGGGTGCTCGAAACTAGACGGGACGAAAAAAAAAGGACGATGCTCTCTTGCCGGTGCTCTTGCTCAAGCTGGGTCGCCATTTTGTCGCTCCGTGTGCTCAGTAAATAAAAGTGCCCCACCCCTTGTCTTTTCCACATGCTGCAATATATATATATATATATATATATATATATATATATATATATATATATATATATATATATATATATATATATATATATATATATATATATTAAAACGGAGATTATAGCTGGGGACCAGCAAGACGCTTGGAAACAGGCAGATTTCCGAGACGGGCAAGAGAGAGAGAAAACATCTTCATTTGTCCTGCAAACCCGACGCGGCCTCACGTCGTGTCAGCCGGCCCCTCGGCTTCTGTCACCTACTTATGCCTTACCCCCGGGCGGGGGTGATATTTTCGGCCGTTGAAGCTCGAGAGCATCCGACACTTGCTGGACGGCCATGTGTTGTATCACGTAGTCTTTGCACGCCGCCGCACTGACAAGGTACGGCGGCAACGTCTCTGCTGCACTGGCCTCGCTGGTGTGTCTTCTGCAGTCAAACAGGGTGTGGGCCGCCGTGGCCCTGTCCTTCTGGCACATCACACACACATCTATGGGGTACACCTGCGGACACTAGAGCCATCAGCGCACATGATTGCAACTGCCTAAACCCCACTGCTTCGCGTCGCGTCAGCTTAGGGTGGGGTGGGGGTAGCGTCCGGCGGTTAGTCCGGTACCACTCCAGGGTGTCCTTGTAGGTGGTGAGCGTAAACCAAGCCACTCGCGATGCTGACCTCGCCCAGCACGTTCTTCTCTCGCCCGGCATATTACGCCTGCCATCAGCATGCCGCACATAGCAGTACTTTATCCGCCACATACCCCATTGGTTGCACAAGGGAGGTTGGCGCACACTAAACACAAGTTATGTCGTCGTGTTGGGGACTACTATCTCCAGTACAATATATATATATATATATATATATATATATATATATATATATATATATATATATATATATATATATATATATATATATATATATATATATATATATATATATATATATATATATATGTATATATATATATCTATATATATATATATATGTATATATATATATATATATATTTGTTGCTTTCCTTTGCCTGCATCTCGCCCCAACCCACTAACTTATGTTCTTAACAAGGGTGCACTGTACCACAACTGCTGCACCTATATAGTTAGTCGTGCTTTTAGGTCGTACGCTACTCAGAAGACTGGTCCCCCAGTCGAAGCGGCAGTAAACCGCTGTTCTTATTGTTAATTGTGAGTCAATCATTTTCTCGAATATTTCTTCTGGTTCCTCGAGAATCTTCTTCAAATGTATTAAGTTTTCCAACTCTAGCTCACGATGGTCGTGCTTACCCATGTATCCACCTGTTTCAAGGGGAACAAGGCGACGTTATTACCGCATACCTGCCGTTATTAGCGATATCAGCAAGCACCATTTCATTACTTTTGCGGAACAAACTCTTACTAAATGCACACAATGCAGTGACAAAAAAAAAAGAAAAACGCGATGAGATTGCTGCGTCAGAAGCCGTGTCTGTTTTGATGTCCCTTACTGTCTCAGCAACAGCCCCATAATGGTCGACCTGTTCTCACCTCGCAGCAAGCTCATTCCATTGTGTTCCATATATTCATGAAAACACTGCATTTTGCGTCACGTTGCAATGCGGCTGCAGTGGTTGGTGTAGTTGTAATATGTTTTATTTATTATGTTTATTATGTCCATGAGACGTACCATAAATATTCTGACCTGCAACCTAATTGTGTTTTCTGCGGTGAAACTTTTTATGGGAAAAATGTACCTCGCATAATAATCGCACCGCTAAAGTGACATACTTTTGGAAAAATAGTGCGATCACAACAGGAGTTATTACGATATATATTGCTTTACTTTGTATTTTTTACACAATCTAATAGCCAATGTACTTTATGAGTTCCTTAATGGCGGCCTGAAATTGTGGGGCGTGATAGCGAAAATAGCTGGGACGTCTTTGTACTGACGTGGTGTAAAAGGCGATGCGGCAACTGCAAGTAATATTCATACAATTCAAACTTAACGAAAAGCAGTGTTTAAGAAGGATCGCTACATTTCTGTAAAGTGGAGTGCTTCCTTCCTTGATGCGAGTTATTGACTGATTCCACACGTCCAGAACAAAATAGAGGACAAGACGTTAAAGAAATGCCCGAAGAGCTACAAAATGGCCAATATTTTATTATACAAAAAATGTGGTCGATTCTTCTGTAAAACATGAATGTGAGATGTGCCTTCCAGGAGCATTTATTATTCATCCCTGTGGACTGGCACATCACTGTTTATATTACGTCTGTATGGCATCATTGAATGCATCAACGTGAGACACAGAATTGTACGCGCCGGAACATTTCAGAAATTCGCCTAAACCACGGGCGCTTGAAAACCGTGCGAATGAAACGCAAGCAAAGCCGAATCCGAAAGCAATAGTGGGCGGAGCTTGCCTAAATTCACCCGCGTTCTACTTACCCGAAGACGCTGGCATCGATGCGCCGACAGCGCTCATTAGTGTCCTGGTGAACTACCTAGCGCCACATCTCCTGGACTGCAGCATCTTCTAGATGGCGTCCTAATCAAGAAAGTACTGCTAAAGATACACTGCGCGTTCGGAGGTCTACGTGTGCTTTTATTCGTAGCGCACTGGCAAAGCGCCGTGTACCTCCAGTTGCGGCGGGAGAGTTCATGGCTCAAATACAGACGCAGCCGTTTCAATGGAACTTGTTCTAGCGAAGTCACTTCCGTGACGGACATGACGCCGGTTAGATGTTGGTGTACCAGAGCATTACACATTCGTGTCAAAAAAGGTCATGAATCCTTTGGGTAACCCAAAATATTGGTGCTCTTACCAAGTGTTCCTTGTTAGTTTATAAGGTTCTGTAAGGACAACTCTGAACGTGTGTGACCAGGTGGTGTACCTTGTTTTATGCGCTTCAATGAATGCGCCTCAAGAGGTGGTAGACTGGACTACCATTGGTCAAGTTTGGTTAACCACTAAGGTGCCTATTAGAGGTTAAAACTGCTGTGGTAAATTTAAAGATCCGTAATATTTAAAGCCGGTCTTTATGTCTGCAGGTAACCATTCTCATAACACCTCAAGCAACGTTATCGAAAAAGTGCAGCGGGAGATGTAAAGCAGCCTTTTCTCTTTCCTCTTCTTGTCTTAGTTCGATTTATTCATGCTACTTTGACATCTTGCCAACACCTATTTCGATAATTGTGGGAAACAAAGACTCTAAAGACGCCTTATTAGTGGTATTGAGGTTAGCACCACAGAAGAAAAGCAGTACTAAAGACTAGTCGATTGGTAAAAAATAAATAAAAACTATATTCTGACATAGCCACTCCATTACCATGCCGAAACCATGGTCTCTGAAACAATAACCCACGTTCGTTTAAAACAAGGCGTTTATTTGGGTTGTGTTTTATAAGAAAACACCATGGAAAAATTTATTGATCATCCTTATCGGTTTCACTTCCTCAAAAAAGATGTAATGCTTAGTGCCGAACTCAAAAATATCTCTTAATTTTTTTCTTTCTGTCCGAAATAAGACTTTTTTCTGAGTGTTTTCTGGCGCGCTTGAGGTACGTCTCCGTACATGGTAACAAAAGATGGGGCTAATAATAACTGTCTGTGGCATTAAAGCCTGTTGAAAACAATACATGCATCAGCATCTAAAATATGAGTATGACAAGGATGCTATTTATAACAGCGGGAAGGTTTAAAAAAAAAACTGTTGTAAATACAAATACAAACAAAAGCTGAGTGTGCTGTGCCTGCTTTGAAAAGCGTTTCCTACAAATACTCCGTGACTGAATAATGGCAAACGGCATGTATAACCACGCCACGCAGTTTTGCCTTGATAAAAGGAAATGTTACACGTGTACTAAACACTATACGTTAAGGGAAACCTGTGAGTTCGCAAATTCCACCCTTTCCAGCTGCTCGAAACACTGTAGAATAAAACTTAGTATATCGGAGTGGATAGTCCTGTTTATGTTAATAAAGTGTTGGTTTGGTGACTTTTAAGAGGCTAGTGGTGGTTGAAAACAATAAATAAATTTATAACAAGACCGGGGATTTAGCAAAGTTTACTAGAAGAGAAACGTGGACAAGTTTTCAGGTTTGCAAGCGTTGTTTATCTTTTACATAGCTCTTTCAGTCACGAATAATCATATTATTTGCAGAAAAATTCTATACTTTCTATTCTTGGAGGTTTGGCATTGTGAAGTGCCTAGAGGTAAAAAAATTTTAGTTCTTCTAGAATACTTACGTAAATGTCGTCGCGTCATCATTCGGAGACATCACTAATTAATCGTGCTTTTTCCTGTAAAAATATTAAATATATTGAGGCAGTTTAAAAACAAGGTGGTGAAATAACAATTTCTGCACATAAAAGACGCGTTTCGAGACTTTATAAATATTTACGCCGCAGTAAAAGAGAACTTAGGACGGCAACACACCAGAGCTCCAACAAAAGTTGGTGGCGTCTATTTTGAAACGGTGTTTATGAGTGCGGTTCCGCCAATCCAGGTCGCATAGTGCTATGTTTCGCTTCCGCAGGTTTCGCACTTCAGCCGCAGCGCTCTATATAATCAACATTTATTGTTTTCCTGAGGAAAACGACGAAGAAAGTCGTGTCTCTATTAGGAGACACGGTGACTGAAAAGCATAAATGCGTATCAAACCAAAACCGTTCACTAAATAAGAGAAATGTTATTGGAGAAATCACATCGAAGAGAATATACTTCTTAAAAAGTAGACAGAGAGCAATCAATCATAAACGTTTTATATTTAGGCAGCAGAAGAAATAAAATATTGGTATAGTTCTTTTTTCATTGGAAAAGCCACGGTAGGACTGAGTTATGATGTCAGGGTTCAGTGGTGTTACGAACAACGAGACGACGCACCCTTCAAGGCCAATGATACAGAAGCAACACGAAGTTACAGCAAAAAAAACGAGACACATTTATGAAATGGTTCAAAAACTCAAGACGCAGATAACACAGCAAAGGGAGCAACACTAACACACGCTCTACGAAAGGAAAGTCTAATGGAATGGTCCCGGTACTAAACCAATATTTTTAGGACATGCCTAATGTCACTCATAAGAAATAACTTGATCACAGTTCCTCAGGCACGTCGCAAGGCACCTTTCTGGTAGAAAGGTCGACTTCCCAGATGTTTTCGCGTTCTGCGGTGTCCAGTGGCAGTAGAAAAACGTTCGCATTTTAGGCGCCGCTACCTTGCGTGCAGGAACGGGAGATCCAACATGAACTGTGGTGGCCCCGATGACTTGACGCGAGCCGAGGGTCCCCGGCGCAAGGCCCGGGTGCATCGATCTGTTCGAAGAGCAGGTGGTCCTCACGACAACGTGGCAGCCTCCGCAGGAGGGAACCATGGCGAGGGTACCAGGCCCAAAGCTCGGTGCCTGGATATAGACGGGTATACGTCCCTGGGGCGCGGGCCCCGCTGTGCCGGCAGAAGCTGTTGACGTCCCGGCGCTATGGCATGGTCACCTTCACTGGCATGCTTTCCCTCGAAGCGCCAGGTCATGGTCTATGAGCAGCCCTTCCCTCGAGCCGGTCTTGCTGGCTCCCTCCCGTTCTGATTTAACCTATTCGCGCAGTTCGGCATCATGGAGCTCCAGCTTCTTTCCGGTGGCCACTAACTCCTCCACCTCTATGTCGGGTCTCTGTCAACACGCCTCTTGGACAAGCCTCGTGACCTCTTCCAGATGTTATTGAAGAGGTCCTGTCACGGACGCCAGCAGAGGTCGGCGAACACTCATAAGTCCACTTAGACTCATTTGGACTAAAACTCACGCGTGAGTTTGTGTTTGAGTGAGCGCAAGGCTAGTGTGGCACGATGAGTTTGAGGTTGAGTGAGTTTGAGCCATGTGAGCCGGACTGAGTTTGAGTCCAATTGTGTTTGAGTATGCTTTAGACCCAGTGAATTGTGAGTCCATTTTGAGTTTCGAGTCTGTTTTGGGTTCTGAGTACATTTTGAGTTTGAGTACATTTTGAGTTGGGAGTCCATTTTGAGTTTGAGCCCATTTTGAGTTCTCAGTACATTTTCAGCTTGAGTTCATTTTGAGTTCTGAGTTGATTTTGAGTTTGAGTCTATTTTGAGTTTGAGTTTATTTTGAGTTCTGAGTACATTTTGGGGGGCACGCCGCCGGACCGAGCGTGGTCATGACGCCGTCTTTGCTTGCGCAGGTTCTGCTGCTATCGTCCGTCGCTTCGGCTGCGTATCTCGGAGGCGCCTCCATCTACCCCTGCCCCGTTTCAACGCTAGCCGAAAATTATGTGGACATCTCCTGTCAGCCCGCCTCAGATCCAGACAATGAAAACAACTCGCCCTCAAGCCCGCCACTTCTAGCCCTCTCCCTGCTTTCCGCCTGGCCACGGAGAGCTACTTCCTGCGCGGGACACTGCCTACCGCTATTTAAGCAGCCCCCCTCCGGACCCACTTGGGGCACGCCACCGGACCGAGCGTCGTCATGACGCCGTCTTTGCTTGCGCAGGTTAGTTACTTACCTTGTGCTAGATGTGTATGTTCTAGCGACCAAATGTTAATCGCGGTGTCGTGCCCCACCGACACATTTTATGCCACTCGAAAACTGCTGTACCAATCTCTCAGTTCATTCCGTGTCAATTCTCACCTTACTCTTCTTTTACTTCCCCTTTCTGGGGACGTTGAACTGAACCCTGGCCCCGACAATGCAACTCCAACTTCTGTGACCCTTTAGTGCATTGCAAGCACCCTATCACGCCTTGAAATTTCGCAAAACACTGTTTTGTCTGAGCTAGCCATAATTCGTGCCGCGCAGTCCTCCATTGAAAACCAGGTTGGTCACCAATTCAGCCGCGTTGACGAACTTGAAAAAACAGTCGAAGCTAATAAACCACGTCCCCAAATATCTGACCCTTGTAGGAAACCTGAAATAATTAGACTCTCTTCACAAACAAATAACCTCGCGCAAAAATGCGACGACTCAGAAAATCGCCTTCGCAGGGATAACCTACTTTTTTTTGGTATTGAAGATGTACGCGACGAAACTTGGGAAATATCGGAATCGCGGGTTATTTCTCTCTGTGCAGACAAACTTGACATTCCTATTACAAAAGAGGACATCGAACGAGCACACAAGCTCGGGCGTTTTCAGGAACGTAAGAACCGCCCAATCATTGTTAAGCTTGCGCGGTTTAAAGTTAAAGGTAGTATTCTGCCAGCCGGGGCAAAACTTAAAGGTTCACAAATTTCTATCCGTGAGGATTTTTCGTCGGGCGTTCGGCTTGCAAGAAAAAAGTTGCACGCGTATGCAAAACAAAGCGATTTCTCCAGTTTTAAGATGAGATTTGATAAGCTACAGACAAACGGAAAGCAATTTTGTTACAATGCACAATCAGATTCAGTCTTGGAAGTTTAATCCTAGCCATCACAGCAGGCCTGCCCGACCCAACTTTCCCTTCCCCAGCAGCCGCTACTAACCCCAATTCATGTATCACCCAAACACACACTATCGGTCATTATAGCTAACGTTCGCAGCTACATGTCAAAAAAAGACACCGTGGAATCCATTCTCGATGACAACAACACAGACATGGCCATCTTCACTGAGTCTTGGTTATCTTCTGACATCAACGACACTGAGCTACTGCAAGCCAACTCCCCTACACTGCTTTCCGACGCGACAGGAATGGACGAAATGGTGGTGCTGTTCTTGTATTCACTAAAAGCAACACTCCTTCCTACCAGCTCCCCAACAATTGTGTCACGAAATCCTCTGTATGCACCTTTCCGTGCCGTCTCGCACAAATGTACTGATATCTTGTTATCGCCCGCCTGATTCGGACTCTTCCTTCACCAATGAACTTGACTCCGTCCTTTTAGATATAACCTTTATATTTCCCCGTGCCAGCTACATTCTTTGTGGGGATTTCAACTTTCCAGAAATAAACTGGGTCAATCTAACAGCATCATCGCGCCAGTCAAAAGATTTTCCTGACCTAGCACTAAACTTCAACCTTACGTAAACCGTAAATTTCCCAACCCGTGGCACAAACACTCTTGACCTGGTTTTGACTTCTCACCCCAAAAACATTGAGTCGTTATCTCCTGTAGACGGGCTGAGTGATCACAGTATTGTTGTATTAATTTGAATATTTCCGCTCCAATTAGACATCGTTCAATAATATAATTCGAGACTACAGTAAAACGAACATTTCTAAAATTAACAGTGAACTTAAACCTTCTTTGAATATCTAAAAAAAACTGCTTATACAAGGTCTGTAGACAAAAACTGGCGTGTGTACAAACAAAAACTACTCAGCCTAATTATTAATTACGTACCCCTCGTTTGCATCCGTGGTGAAATGGGAAGGCCCTGGTACACAAATCTGTTAAAAAAACTGGCCCAAAAGAAAAAGCGCCTCTTCACAGTGGCGAAAAAATCGGGTACTGCCCCGAAATGGAAGAACTACTTCAACTGCTTGCGAGAGTACAACCGCCTCTTGAAGCGCTCAAAGAAAAACGTTTTTCACCAAGACCTTCTTGATATCCTTCTTGGTAATCCCAAAAAATTCTGGAAAATAGTCACTCCCAACTGACATCAGTCGCATAACATCAGCTTAACCAATCCTGATGGGTCACACGTCCCAGTCGCAAAACGCTCTGACGTCCTAAATTCCTATTTTCTTCCGTTTTCATGTGTGAACCTTCGACCAACATTCCTGCCTTACTAAGATTAGACTTCACTGACATGCCTGCCATTGAAGTAACTGCTGAAGGTATGATGAACCTTATAAAAAAGCTTAAATGTTCTAGCTCCCCCGGACCGGACAACATACCAGTGAAAATACTAAAAGCTACCGACGTCATCTCCAGCCAGATCTTACAAATAACATTTACCCTGTCCATACGCGAGGGTACTCTGCCGAAAGACTGGAAAATAAACAAAGTAGTCCCCGTTTTCAAGTCTGGCAAGCACTCCGACCCAACCAATTATCGCCCGATCTCACTTACATGTATTGCCTGTAAACGTTTGGAAGATATCATATATACGCACATAGCTAACCACCTCGAAAGAAATTTTTTTTTCAGCAATCAGCATGGCTTCCGTCCAGGCCTGTCATGTGAAACTCAACTTTTTGAATTCACCACAGACCTTCACCTAAACTTAGATTCTTCATTCCAGACAGACGTCATTTACTTAGATTTTTCAAAGGCCTTTGACTGCGTACCCCATAAACGACTAGTGTCCAAACTTTCTAGTCTTCATCTCGACCCGCTAATCTTATCATGGATCACCTGTTTCCTAACAGATCGCGTTCAGTTCACTTGTGTTGGAGATCGCTGCTCAGAAACTACCAAAGTTATATCCGGGGTTCCTCAGGGATCAGTACTCGGTCCACTTCTTTTCCTTATATTTATAAACGACCTCCCAACTGGCATACTATCTCCAATCCGTCTTTTTGCCGATGATCGTGTAATTTACTACCGTGTCACAACCAGCGACGACCAATCCGTCCTCCAAAAGGACTTAACCTTAATTGCCAAATGGTGCTCACGCTGGATGATGAGTCTAAATGTTAGTAAATGTAAGTTCATGCATGTGACCCGGAAGCGCTCCATAACTACATTCCCATACTGCTTAGGCGCAGTTAATCTATCTGAGGTCCATAGCTACCGCTATCTTGGAGTTACCATCACTAACAAACTAAACTGGTCGAACCACATTCTAAAACTAACAGCCGATGCCTCGAAGTCCCTGAACTACCTTAGAAGATCGTTATACCTGTCCCCTCTATCGATCCGTAAAATACCATATGAGACTTTCATCCGCACCAAACTGGAATATGCCTCCTCCATTTGGAACCCGCACCAAACGTACCTGGCTGATATACTAGAAGGTGTCCAAAACCGCGCCACCCGTTTCATCTCATCCAAATATGGCTACACTACCAGTGTCACCAACTTAAAAGCATCTGTCGGACTGCCCCTCTTACCATCAAGAAAATCTCACTGCTCTGCCTATTCCATAAATTGTATTATAACTTCCCTGACCTTCCTTCTACGCTTTTATTTCCACTCGTGCGCTCATCACATCGCCTCTTCAACTCTATGAGCATTCAGAGACTTCACGGTTCTACCAACGCTTGCAACAAATCTTTCCTTCCCGTAGCAATAGAACAATGGAACTCCCTACCAGAATCGGTCGTTGCCGAGCATAACCCTTGGAAATTCCGTGAGTTACTAAGCTCCTATATTCTTAATTAACCTACAATATCCTGTTTCTCGTTTCTTTTTCTACGCGTAATTTTAGCGTCCTTTCCAACTGCTTTTACCTCTGGTTGCTTCTTTTCATATCTGGAAAAATATAATTACTCCCCATGCCCGAAATACAAATACTGGAGACCCGGCGTTCTGATGCCGGCAAGGCTCCTTCTTCAGAGGCGACACGGCTTACATTGCAACGCCGCCTTGCAACCCTTCGCCGCTGCCGGCCTTCCACGAACCCCGCCCAACGGAACGCAGCTCGTGTGTTTACACAGACAGAGGAGTCCCTTGCGAGTCATTGCGGCTCCGTGGGGTTCGCTGTAAAGGCACTTCCTCCAGTTCGCCCCTTTTTCGAAGATGGCACTTCCGGCACGGTCAGCTTTTTGGTCTGCCGCCCCGCATTGTTAGGAGACGGGGGCTGCGTTCCTTGACCTGTCTGCGGTCGTCGTTCTTGCCCTGCCTTGTCCTCCCGGGAATATTTTGGGGTACTGAGCGCAAAGAGTGGGGAACTCTACTCCGAGTGCTTTGCCTATTGTTGCATGGTCCTTAGGGCAAGGCGATTAGCCGGCCCACTGACGCCAAAAGCTTGTGACCGTGTGATAGTACTCAGGCCGGCAGGCCGGCGCCCTTCTGGCTCCTCGTTCGTAAATGCCATACGGTTGACGCCCTCAGTCAGTTCATTGCCCTTTCTAGCTTTTTTTTTGTTGTTTTGTTTTTTCGGCGGACTAGGGAACCTATGACTTCTTGAAATTGCTCACCTCTCTCCCCCCCCCCCCCTTCTCTCTTTTCATTTCTTTTTTCATACCTGGTCGTCTTCACTTTCTTTACACGAATGTATGTCGGAATTGTTTCTGTTTTACTGTCTTATTCTTGCTATGTGTGTGCTAATATTTTTGCCCCCCCCCCCTTTTTTATTCTTTTCATGCCTGTACGTCTTCACTTTCTTTACGCGAATGTATGTCGGAATTGTTCCTGTATTACTGTCTGAATTCTTGCTATGTGTGTACTATTATTTCGCCCCCCCCCCTTATGTAATACCCCGCAGGGGGCCTTTAAGGGTACAATGAATGATGATGATGATGATTTTGAGTTGAAGTCCATTGTGAGTTCTGAGTACAGTTTGAGTTTGAGTACATTTTGAGTTTGAGTTCATATTTAGTTTGAGTCCATTTTGAGTTCTGCGTACATTTTGAGTTTGAGTCAATTTTGAGGTCTCAGTATATTTCGAGTTTGAGTACATTTTGAGTTTGAGTTCATATTGAGCTTGAGTCCATTTTGAGTTCTGAGTACACATGAGTTTTCAGTCCATTTTGAGTTTGAGTACATATGAGTAGCCTAGCAGGCAGCTATGGTTGGATGTTAAGTTTCATGCGTCGCTGTGTGCTCGGAATTCAGGTTACCTGCGGGTAAGGCATCATTTGCGAACCGCGTGATCGGTTGGGAGGAAGGGGGTGTCTTATTTTTTTTAGTCTTTTGTTGAATTTTTTATGACCCTAAGCACTTGCTGTATACCAAGTTTTTGCGGCATGGCGCGTGAGTGATAATTGACCGGTGAGGTCATAAACAAGGGTTGTCTTAACTTTTCCTAATGATGGATCCACTAAGAGGGTGGGAAAGGGTGGTAGGAAAGCACTTGGCGGTGCTTGCTTGCTGGTTGTTCGCATGCTACTGTTAACGGCTTGATATTATAGGGGTCACAAAGGAAGAGGTGAGAGCCGGGGGGAAAAGGTAGTGGGGGCTTTCCATTCTGCTGTTTCAAATTTATTAGCTGAACTTACTGGGCAATGCCCTTTAGACAGAATAATGATCGCATTAGATTGGGTGAAAAGTCAAACTGATGACGCTAAGGCGTGTAAGGTATCAAATGAAAGGTCTGGATTAACGGAATCACGCCGGGCAAATAAAAAAATGCTTCGTCATTGTAGTCCCCAGGCAGTCATAATGAGTCAT